>NC_092337.1:50655833-52050000 GCF_046630445.1 Rutidosis leptorrhynchoides | reverse complement strand
GTCGTCGCGAAAGGTGACTTTGACCAAAAATGTCAAAATCAGTCAACAATTGACTTTTCCATGTCTGACGACATGTCGTCGCAAAAAGTCGTCGCGAAAGGAGCCACTTAATCTTTGACCGTGTCAGTCAAAGTGGGTCCCACAGTCGTCGGGATAGACGCAAAATAGGCGTCGGGAAAACCTTTTCGCGACGAGGCTTTAGGGACGACACAAAAGCGACGACATGTCGTCGGAATAGGGCTTTCCAGACAACATGTCGTCGCAAAATGTCGTCTGGAAAGGGCTCATTTGTTGTAGTGTATACGTTTTCGCTATTGTAATAATAATAGTATTATTTTCATGTTTTTTAAAAAGTTTTTATTTCTGATAGTGTTTTATGAGCCCGTCTGTTAAATTGAAGTTGTAAATATACGTTTTCGTTAATGTTAAATTATTAATGATAGTAAGTATTACTTTCATCTTTTTTAAAGAAGTTTTTTTAATTCTAATAGTGTTTTATGAGCGGCTATTGAATAAAAGTTTTAAATATACGTTTTAACTAATGTCTACGTGACTACTTATTTTTATATTTTCTTAAAAAGTTAAGTTGATATTTTGTTTCGAAAAATATATCAATAACAAAAAAATTAAGAATTATAGAGAAAGTGATATGTGGCAACATTATATACGAATTATCTTTATAGTTATACTTGTGCAAATAATGTATGTCATAAAAATTCTAACATTTTATTTCTTTATTGTTTGAAGATCAAGTAGTGAACATATCTTATTAGGAGGTTTTATGAACCTTAAACCAAAGCACAAAGAGATCGATACAATAGGTTTGGGTTTATATATGAATAAAACATTTTAATTAGTTTATAATTATAAAGTTTAATTAACTAATTTAATTTTATTTAAAAATAATTGTTAAGTTTATCACGAGTGGCTTTTATCTAGACTCTCAAGTTAATCTCACGACAAATTAATATAATCAGTTAGTTAAATTATACGGCGTATTTCATATTTTATGTGTTAAAATATTATTTTTTATAAATTAATAAAATTAATTAATGATTTTGATCGGTCAAGTAAACCTTAATTTTAAAATTGAAGGCAGAGATTACCGTGAAAATTACATACCTTAATTTAGGACCTTAATTTAGGGGAGTTATTTTAGGAAGTTATTATTATTTGATTCAGTTTAATTGAGAAAATGACATGTATGATTATTTAATTCAGTTTAATTGAAGAATTGACACGTGTGCAAATTTAATTCAGATTAATTGATAAATTGACACGTAGAATTATTGACACGCGCTTTATAATAATAAAATATAGATATAGATAGATAGATAGATATACGCTCCGTAGTAAATAAATTAAACCCTATATAACCGAATTATTAATTATGTTGTAATAATAAAGTTAATTGTGAATGTTACTTTATATTAAAGTAATTTCTAATTTGTCCTGAATTAATACTTTAAGTTAAAAACTTACCAAAAGCAAAGCTTTGATTTCGACATCCGAAAGCTTCCCACCCACTTCATTAACATCATCCTTAAGCGAAATCAATGTGCTTAACAAGTCACTATGACCCGACCCGTTATAATTTCCCTTTTTATGTTCTTCAAGTATCTTGCTAAGGAACGAATCAAATCGCACGTGTAACTTTTTCATTTTTTTCACTATTCCTTGCAAATCTAGCCAGTCAAGTGCAGGAATGAAATCTCCTAAGTTAAATTCACCTGCCAACACCATTAATTCAACCACCATATCTTTAAACTCGTTCGCTTTTTTATCACCGTCTGGTTCAAACACTCTTCTGCCTATCATCACTCGTGCTAACGCGTTTATTGTACATACGTTTAGCAGTTGACCTAAGTTCACTGGCGATTTGCCCGCGCTGACTAATACACGTGTCAATATCGCTACTTCTTCCTGTAATGATAAAACAATTTACCACAATACCACTTAATCCAAATTAATAAATATTAATTTAGACTACCTTCTAGTACAGGTACATCTTATTATAACAAAGTTTAACTCAACTTTACTTTAATATTTGATTAAAAAATAAACATGTTGAAGCAAGAACTAAACTATACTACTCCGTATTAGATTAAAAAATATACTTGTTGAACCACCAAGAACTAAACTATAATTTTTGATTAAAAAATATACATGTTGAAAAGAGTACTGCCGAACTGCTTTTGTTAAGGTTTTAAAAAACTGCTTATATATATATATATATATATATATATATATATATATATATATATGAAGTAACCTCGTACTCACGTATTGAACCACACAGAGTGCCGAACTTTTTTAAAAAATACTTGAAAATTGATTATTAGAATAGAACTAAGGTCCCGTTTACTTCACGGAATTTATTGAGATTCCGACAGAATTAGAATTGAATTTAGACACGCGTGAGGTCTAATTTCAATTCCAATATTGGATTCGGTGAGCCAAACGGGCCTAAGAATTTGAAGCTTCATCAATATATGCATATAACTCTTTTAGTTTGCAATATGCAAACCTGTCTAACGTGTCGGTAATCATCAAGCGCTTTGGTAGAAAACAAGTGAACAGAACAAATCTTTCGAAGCATTCGCCACCTTGGACCGTATGGAGCGAACACAAGATCCTGATAATTATACGCGATATGCTTCCCGCCAGAATTTGGCGGTCTGCTAGCGAAATTCGCATCATGAGTTTTTAAAAACTGTGCAGCTACAGATGCTGACGCGGCCACAACCACATCAACAAACCCGAGCCGCAAGTGCATTAATGGCCCATACTTTTTAGCTAAGGCTGCTAGAGAGTGATGTGGGACCGGGCCGAGGTGTGGTAGGTTTCCGATCAGGGGCCATGGGGTTGGGCCGGGAGGAAGTCGGTTAGGGTGACGGGTGCGTAGGCTAAGAAGTAGATATACAACAAGCGCAGTAATGCATGTGTATAGTAACAGGGGTAGAATGGTCATTTTATTGGTTGTTGAGAGTGTTAAAGAGTGTGTTGATGTTATGATAGAAATGGCTAATTAACCGAGTAGTAGCAGTTATTATAGAAAAAAGAGTGTTTGAAAGGTTGGTAAGATGTATGGTAGATAAGAGGTACACGAATTTGAATGTTTGTTAGTACTCACAAGTCCTTGTGACTTTACCAACCACGTAAGATACTGATATTTTAAACCTTTGATGCAAACTAGTATACACTTATTTTTATTTTAATTTTTGAAAAAAATAAAATTTTATAACACGTGAAACTTTCATTGATGATGCAATCAATCAAAACTATATACAACGATAAAAGTGAGCCTCAGATTCAAATTGTTTTCGATCAAACCAATGAGTTCTTAAGTATGAATACACGATCACAATTGAAATAAACTATTGTGGGTACATATTATGTTGATTACACAAAATTCCTAATTACTAATTAACTTTAATTGTATTGGACATGAATTATTAATTGACAATAAGTTATTGTCAATAACTGTCTTGTAATAATTAATAATTAATAATTAATAATTAAAACAAAAGCAATAAATATATTTAAGATACTCAAACAATGCATGTATATTATTGTCATAATTTAAGATTAAACGATTGCATTAAACTGAGTGGAAATTTTTGAAAGAATAACTTGTTCAACGAAAGGAATAGCCTACAGAATTAGACGGTTTAATAAGCTAGGACACAATTAATTTAGAATTTATCGTCAATGGACAGTTTGATGAGGACCTGAGATCAATGACATCTCCTTTAAAGCCTCTTTACGGTGATATTAAGAAATGGAGTAATACTCCTTGTTATACTTGCTTAAAACTTTCAAATTGTTATAGCAGCATAGTATATATGTCGTTAAATGTAATGTAGCAATATGGACCATATGTTATGTTTCTGTTTTTCAAATTCTATTGTAAAGTTTGTTTTATTATTTAGTTTTCTTTAAAAAATGATGAATGTGTATACTATATAAAGCACTGATTAAGTTTACACCGACCAAAAGGATGTTATGATGCTTGATTTGTAAAGATGTTATCTGAGTTATTAATTTCTTTTGCCCTTGTGTGTTTCTCTATGATAGGAATGAAGCAGAAGATACGATTAAACATAATAACTACTAATTTGGATGGCTGTGTACTGACTTGCAGATATATGGTTACTGATTCTACCATTTGTGATAACAATATTAAGGATTAATTTAGGTTACATATGTTGGAGTACGAATCGAGCTAAACAAAACGAAGGGTGATCCTGCTATGATTCTCGTGACCACGAGAGTGCTAGTCGCGACCGCGAGGTGCAAGACTCGCGAATGGGAAATTTTGGCTCGCATTTGGCTCACGAACGCGAAGGTGAAGACACCGAGAGGCTCGCGATCGCGAAACGGGGTCTGGACGGCCAGAATTTGATTCGACTTAGGACTCCTCGCTGTGTTGCGATTCTAACTCGTTTTATGCTATAAATATTCCATATGTAACATGTATATTATACCTACGAAAATTAATAAAAGAATATTCTTTGATTACATATAAGCTCGTTATATTCTCTTGTTTTCTACATTCTTGCTAGTATCTTCGTGTTCATCACATATATTCATTTGTTGTCCTGTGGATTGATAACCAGGGTTGTCAAGTCTTGTTAGGGATCACTAATCATTCCTAACAAGTGATATCAGAGCTTAGGCTCTCGTGTTTGCGGGAACAATGGCGGATAAGAGTGATGTGAAGATTGATCGGTTCAATGGGATTGATTTTTGCTTTTAGAAGATGCAAATTGAAGACCTACATTAACAGAAGAAGCTTTATCAACCCTTAACAGATGCCTAATCGGAAGAGATGGGGGCAATGCAAGTGCGACATGTTAGATAGGCAATCCCTTGAGGTTGTTTGACTTTCTATGGCCAAGAACGTTGCTTACAATATTATAAGTGAAACCACAACTGCGGGTTGATTACGACGTTATCCAATATGTATCAAAAGTCATCCGCTTTGAGCAAAGTTTTCTTGACTCGGAAATTGGTAAATGCTAGGATGATGGAGGGTTCATCGGCGGCGGATCATGTTAACGAGTTTAATTTAATTTTAACTCGGTTGAAATCGATTAATATAAAATTCGGTAATGAGCTTGAGGCGTTGTTTTTGCTATCTTCATTACCCGATAGTTGGGCCGGTAATGTATCGACGGTTAGTAGTTCATTCGGAACTACTAAGCTCGCTTTTAAAGGAACCCGTGATTTAATTCTTAGTGAAGGTATTCGAAAAAAAGATTCAAGTGGGAGTTTAGGTTCAGTTCTAAGTGTTATTCCGGGAAGAGATAGGTCATGGAGTCCATCAAGGATCAAGAATGTGGTATGTTAGACTTGTCAACAAGTTGGTCACTATACGTCTTATTGCCCGAGTCTTAAGTCGGGTGGGAGCGTGGTGACTACGGTGATCGAGGATGTGTTGATGTGCCAAGAGGAGGTTCTTGACGAATCTTGGGTTTTAGATTCGGGAGCCTCGTATCATGCTACTGTGTACATGAACTAATGGTGAATTTTAAGTGCTATTAAGGTAGGGTTCGAGTCACATATGGGAATACTCTTGATGTTGCGGGTATTGGTGATCTCGTGGCTAGACACTTGGATTATGCTCGGCTCTTGAGGAACGTGAGATTCATCCCCAAACTCACTAGTAGATTGATCTCGGTTGCGTAATTCGAACATGATAGATGTCATGTTCTATTTGGGGATCAAAAGTGGATAGTGTTTAAAATAGATTGTGTTATTGCTCACGGATACAAAAGGGGAGCCATGTATATGGTTGATCTTCCTTCCGAGGAATGGCTAGATGGTTTTGTAGATGCTAAAATTCCTAGCGTGCTAATGCTTTCTAAGATTGTTGAGGGGTCTTGTTTGAGTGGGAGTTTAAGGAAATTCGAAACTAGTGAAGATTCCGGTCGAATTGGGTACACTAGAGTTTCGTTACTTTCGGTAGATCTTCTCCAATGACAACTTTGTTGCGATCTTCTCCAAAGCAAAGGCGGTAAGGTGGACGATTATGTGTATAATCACGTTCTCATGCAAGGTCTTAATCGGCAATGTCCACGTGTTCTTTATAGCTACCGGAGGGTTTATTCTTTATTGAAAAGGTAAATCGGGTGGATGATATTGTGTATGGGTGGATTGCTTGGGCAATGAGGGCGATTGGGTCAAGTCGGGCTAAAACGAACCGATATCTCTAGGAGAAAGGTGTCGTATCCAAATATGTTCTTAGTCCTAAGCTAGTAACTAAAGATCGAATTACAGCTCAGCAGATTTTTTGGTGTTGAAAGACTTCATTTGATCGTGGGTTAACGAGTGAAGTGCGGCGTAGTTCAGGTGTCTCATCCGGCGGTGCCAAAAGGATGTGTAATTAGCGGGGTCGGATTGTTGATGTGGGATTAAGTCAGGTTAAAGATGGGTGGTGTTTAACGTCTCTTCGGGTGAAAGATTGTTGGAGTACGAATCAAGTTAAACAAAACGAAGAGTGTTGATGTTATCATTCTCGCGGTCTTGAGAGTGATAGTCTTGACCACGAGGTGCAAGACTCATGAATGAGAAATTTTGGATCGCGTTGATAACTCCTAAATTATACAGTTTTTTGATAATATTTTAAGGAGTTATTTTAGCTTTTTAAAGTCATTTTAATCCTAAAACACAATAAAATGGGTAAAAAGGGGAAAAACATAATCCTAATGATTTTATTGAAGTTATGTATCAAACAGGATCAAAGACAGGGAAAATTGAAAAAAAGGCTATGAAGCCGCCGACATAGGAACCATGAAGCCGCCGACTTGGAGTTGAATATTCCAGAATGTTCGAGAATTGATCGCAGAATTTGATGAACTTGTTGACAAAGAAAAATTCAGTTAAAGCCGCCGGCTTCACACTGAAGCCGCCGGCCTAAGTTACACGGTTTCTTAACTTGTCGACCAAGTTCAATTAAAAATGGAAACGAAATAAAAAAGATTGCCAGATCTTTGAAGCCGCCGGCCTGTCTTCAAAGCTGCCTACTTGGCTAGGACGGTTACGCGTTTTGTGCTTGCGGATCAAGGTTAACTTGCAAAAAAGGAGTCACCGACCCAAGGAAGCCGCTGGCTTCCCACTGAAGCCGCCGGCTTAGCCACCGTTTCTAAAAAGTATAAATAGAGGGCTCCTATTTCAGTTTTCAATGTATAATACAACACTTTCAATATAGTTTCGTTTTTCTTTTAGGGTTTTCTCTAAAACCCTTAGATTAGTTTTACTTTTATTGTAATCAAGATTATTCAAGTTTTTAATCCAAGTTTCTTTCATCTACCTTTTAAGGTATGATTCTATCTTTATTTTATCGTTTATTCTGTTTTATTTACTTTAATCGTTTCTGTTCGTCTTCCATTATGAACTACACGTTCATAGTGGTTACGTGGATGAAAAATAAACTTCGTCTGGGAATCAGATGAAGCCGCCGGCTTCACCAGTCCAAGCCGCCTGCTTGACTAGAACAAAGCCGTCGACTTTGTGCTTAATTCTGTACAATTTCTGATTCTTTTCCAGATATGTATGGTCGAGTTTCTGTAATAATATTTGAACTGTTTTGAATCTGTTATGTTTTAATATACTTGTTTGCATGCTTAATGATTAGATAACATGATTTTGGGGTTGATTAATACTTAATCCGATGATTTATTATTCGATTCATGCTACTTGTTTAGTCTAGTCCATCAAACTTGTTAAATTGAATTGCATGCAACTAGGTTAAACAGCATAATAGTGATAAACTTGTTTAATTGGAATTACGCTTATATAATAAAGTTTGATATTGTTAGGCTTAATCGAAGATCCTTTGTTTGGATTTGTTTAATTAATGATTGCATGAGGACATAGTAGTAATTGACTTTCAGCTAGTAACTTGAGTTGATCTACTTGGTGTTTAATAGCTTATATAATTTATCAGTCTATGTGCATGTTGATCCCCATCACAAGATTAATATGTATCATGTAATTGAATTAAATATGAAGAATTGAAATATTAGTTATGCACATCACATATCTAGCATATGCTTTAAGTCCTGCCTCTTGAATGATATGCAACACTTAGCTTAGCCTATTAAGGGATAATAATTGGTCTATGATTATTATCTTGCTTTGTGTTAATATAAGTCATGAAACTTGTCTAATATGATTCCTGTATGAGTTATTCGTTTATGTAACTGCTTTTATTTATATTTGTTTATTTTGAATCTTCAATTCCTTATTATTTGAATTGTTTTGTTTATCTTTAAATCATCTCTTTCCTAAGAAATAAGAATCTATCCTATAAAAAGACATGAAAATCTATCTTAAATTCTTTAATAAGAATTAAACTATATAATAAAATAACTCTTATCTGCATCTACGCTCTCTTGGGACGATAACCTAAAATACTACATCTGATCGGGTCTTGTTGCTCGTTAGGGTGTTAAAAGTAAAATAAAGGTTTTATAAATTTAAAAGTTGGAAGATAAGTTAAGCACTACTGCACACACTTTTGACACATCATGCGTCCTGAAATCTGCTCGATGCTTGGCTCGCGAACGCGAAGGTGAAGACACTGGAGGCTCGCGATCGCGAAACGGGGTCTGGGCGGCCAGAATTTGTTTCGAAAAAGGACATCTCGTTCTGTTGCGATTCTAACTCGTTTTATGCTATAAATACCCCTTATGTAACCTGTAAATTATAGCTACAAAAATTAATAAAAGAATACTCTTTGGTTGGCCGAGGATTAAAGTAATCAAGTTTGATTACATATAACCTCTTTATATTCTCGTTTTTTTTTTTTTTTTTTACATTCTTGCCAGTATTTTGGTGTTCATCACACATATTCGTTTGTTGTCTTGTGAGTTGATAACCAGGGGTTGTCAAGTCTTGTTAGAGCTCACTAATCGTTCCTGACAACATAAGTAATCAACGTTTGTATTGTAGTTTTTCGAGCGCTACCAATTTTTAGTTGAATGCATCTCTTTTTCGACTACATTTGTGAGGATTTGTTATTTTCAAGGCACAAGTTGTTTGATATTCATGCTGATATTAATGGAGCATTTTTAATGAATAAAGTAGTAGGTGTTTGCCTTTCTCACATGGTTATGAATTTGGAAGAGAAATTCTCAAATTTATCTATGTTATAGCTATGTTATGTACATATATGCAGTTTTGTTGTTACAAAAGAAACATAACAGCCAAGCATGTTGTTGCCATTGCTGTTGCACAAGTAGCTTCTTCAGCTGCTAGTACTGCTAGTATACAAGTGCGTATTTTTCTCGATGATGGGACATCCAACATATTGACGAGGTCAATTGATCACCGTAGTGAACTAGTATGATTTATGATTCTATTCATTATTTTCAAGTTTTAAGTGTCATTTATGTTAGTGGAAAATGATCGAGTGGTTGGGTTATAGTAATTTCTAATACTTCTCTTTCAAAAAAAGTGGAGCGGGCTGAGCCCATATAATTTAGGCTTTGGTACATGTCGAAGTGCCGGAAATAAATAATCTAAATGCCTTAAACTAGTTATGATAAGTATGGTTCGTATTCACAAAAGAGTTAGTGGTCGCACTCAAGTTCAATGCTTTCGGAATTCGTGGTTGATTAATTAACTGACTAAAAATGCAAATAATAATTGAAAACTACGAAAAGAAGTGGTAACTAAATGTTAAAGTTGTAACAAGTTGGAGAAAAATGTATTCCTTTCTAATTTCTAATTTCAATTGCTATCAATTAATTCAATGAACTTTTAAGCATTGATTGTAATTGTAAATATTAACCAAAAGAAACTATTATAGGTACAATTTATGTTGGTTAGACAATTCGTCTTAATCCCTAACTAGTTAATCCTAGTTGAACTCGACACAAATTGTTAATTGTCAATAAGTTGTCTTAATAATTTAATTCTATTACCAGATTAAACAATACTCAAACAATTACATAATGGTAAATGTCGGTGATTAATACTTGCACTAAAATTAAAATTAAAAGAATTTATAAAATTAATTATTGTTCATTAGAGTTTGTACCAAAAATTAACATGTAAAAAGGCGAAAAAAGTCCAGCACATGTTTGGCACGTATTTCACTTAAATAAATGGTATTAACGTTTGTAAAGTTGTGAGACCAACCGTGTACAATATTAAAAATTTGAAACCAACTATAATTCATTTAAAGTTTACGTCCTATCTTGATTTTTGGTACAAACTTTGAGGACCAACCGTGATATTTTTTCCATAATGAAATAAATAAAGTCTCAAGAAATAGCCATCAGTAAACAAACACTTAAATCAAGTGTATACCACCAATATTTACATGTCAACAACAATTTAAATGGTAACCCAATGAAAGATGGAAGACAAAAGAATTAAAGAGTTGCTGCAAACATAATGAGATGACGACTTCAAATGGGTCCCCAAAAGAACTATAGCTATCCCTCTATCTTTTTTTTTTTTTATAGAAAAAATTGCACCGTTGCTCACTAATGTTTACTCCAAATTTTACAAATAAACATGGTTGGTCACTCATATATCTAAAAGTTTCATGGTTGGTCACCCTTTCAAATTCTATCAAAAATTTAGTTTATCAAGTGAGGGTATAATCGTCCACACACATCATGCTCCCTGCATAAGTTGTCTTTGCATCTTTCATCACAAATTCACAACACAAGAACAGAACCCTATATCTAAACATAAATTTCTTTAAAAAAAAAAAAAATTCATTTGATCACCATGAAATTAAAATCAAAAGTAAACTAAACCTGAAATATGTTCCAAATCATTTTCGTTACACTCGACAATCAACAACTGAACCTGAAATAACACAGAGAACTCGAATTTGAATCATGAAGATGAAGTTGACATTTGAACTCGAACTTTGACTTCGAAATTCGTTCATTATTTTGTGAGTTCAGATCTGAGAATTTGCAGATAGCATCACGACGTGATTTGGAAAAACTCTGCAAATTTACTTTTCCTCAATCATTTCATATTGATCCGGAGACCAAATCATTGAATGACGAACACGAAGAACACAAGATCAATCTCCTTCAAATTGTTGATGTTAATCAATTCTGAATGATCACGAAGCCTAGGATTTGATGTAGGAACACATTTCCGAAATCAATTTGTTGTTTGAATAATTTGGTTTATAAACTTCGATCTCTCTGTTGAAAAGTGGGTTTGAGATTTAATGATGATGAAGATATCTATGTTGAAAACTGAGTTTGGGAATTAAAGAGAGCCATGTTATGTAAATGGGGAACTGTTACGATTTTATTTATTATGGAATCAAACACCTGTGCAAATAACATATCATTTATATTGGTAGTGGTGGATTAAAGTTAGAGATTATAATTTTGATTTGGATTTAACTTTTAAGTTTTGGTTTAATATTACTTTTGATTTTAATTTCATGGTGATGAAATTTTGTTTGACAAAAATTTTTAGTTTTATAATGTCTGGTCTTGTATTGTGATGAAGATGCAAAGCTACAATTTATAAAGGGAGCACAATGTGTGTGGACGATTATGCCCTCACATGATGAATTTTTTTTAAAAGAAATTTGAAGAGTGATCAACCATGAAACTTTTACATACTTGAGTGACCAATTATGTTCAAAATAAACATTAGTGGCTAATATGAAATTTGGAGTAAACGTGAGTGATCAACGGTGCAATTTTTTCTTTTTTTTATGCGTTAAACTCAAAGGGGTCCGCGGCTACAACACCAAATCGGCCTGGCCCGGGTCCTTTTTTTTTTTTTTTTTTTATAAAAAAAGCGGAAATTATATAAATGAGTCATTGTCTCGAAAAAGAAAAATACTAAACAAATATACACGCAAAAAACGACATGGTTCACGGTAACAAAACAAACCTAACATCACAACTCAAAAAACATCACAACTAAACAAAGGAAATCACAACAATACAAATACAAATAAGCTAACAACCAAGCTAACCAAAAACAAACGGAACAACGGTTTACTCCTCGACCGATTTACCCTTGTGAGACTTGGACCCCGGAGAGGATGTCGAACCATCAACCCTCTTGCCGATACTCGCGTTGAACGAGTACGCCAACACATTCGCTGAAGGATCCCGATAAGCGTACCTAACGACGGAGGGATCAAACTCTCTCTCGCTAAGACATACCTCATTGCTAGGATGAATGTCACCCTCCGTGCAAATTTTTATGAATGCTACACCGACGTCTAAATTATCAACTTTATCCCGCAATCGAAAGGAGTCACCGTTACCTTTGTTACCCCTTACATGAATCATTTTTTCAGCTCCTCCTAATGAAGAAGCTTTCACCATGGGGGCCTGAAAATTTCTGTTTTGCACGAACTGATGACTGCAAAAACATAAACAATCCACCTTCGAACACATATAAATAATAATAATAATAATAATAATAATAATATAATAATAATAATAATAATAATAATAATAATAATAATAATAATAAAATATAATAATTATAATGATAATAAGGGCCAATTGTCCGGAAAGGTAACATAAAAGTCATTTTTTCTTAATAAGTGGTATATCGTTTTTTCTTTACCCACAAAGGACTCCGATTTCAATTTAGTGCTTAGAACGATATATGATTTGAAAATGATTCAATTAGGGTATAAATTGACATGTGGCATTTTTATTTAATTTTTTTTTTGTTGAGTTGTATAAGACTTCATTACCCCATCATTAATTATATTTTATTTAATTTAATTTTAACTTATAAAAAATAATTAAAAAAAATAATAATAATTCAGATCTTCATCCTTCGATCAATGTTTTGAATCTAAACACCATTTTTCAACTAACATATAAATCAACTTTTCAGATCCAACAATAAATCGATTTTTCAGATCTAAATCAATATTGTAACAATTGATTTTACCACCACCAATTTAATTTACCTTCAAATTTCATCACCACCATAAATAACAGTTAATTTGACGAGGAGCATGTGTTTAAAAATTGTTACCACCGTCATCTTGTTCAAACATATGTCAACCACAAACACATGGTCGGATCTACTATAGGCCCAGTGGTTGCACGGAACACCATTGAAATACGCGATGTAGTGAATTTTTTTTTTTAACTAGTGACCAGTGTTGCAAAAGACCTCGTCTCAAGCAGTTGCGACCCCCGTTGCGATGGTTTTGTGACTACCCCGTCCCGTCTCGAAGAAAACCGTCTAATGTGAAAGTCAACTGTCAAAATTCGGGTCAAAGTTGAAAAAAATCGGGTCAAAGTCTGTCAAAATTCGAAAAATCCAGAAAGTCGCTAAAATGGGTCAAATTTGTCGTATTTTATTTTATTTTTTTGTATTAAATTAACGGTGATAGATATTATGGGTACAAATTAGTCAATTAAAGTTTTTGGCTTTAATATATGTATACATATATATACTTATATATTTAAAACTCAACTTTGGTCTATGTCCGTCTCGAACGTCTCGACCATTTTGCAACATTGCTAGTGACACCACTTGATAGTGTACATTTTTTATAGTGACACGATGACACCATTGAAATAATACCTCTAGTAGAAATTTTTTGGGGGTTTTAACCGGTGACTACCAATCTTAGATCCGTCACTGTACAAACATATACACCATTTCATTAATTAACCTAAAACATACGGAGTATATCATTATACAAACAAAATCATAACCAAAACACGTACATTTTTCTCTCCAAACATATATCGAACTCGTTAGCTTAATCGGAACCCATAACAGTTTCAACATTACAGAAATCATCAATCGACTGATTAGAAACCCTAATCGGTTCCATCAAACTCGTAATCGGATAATTAGAAAACCTAATCATCATCCATCACAGTCTCACCACTCGTTAGTGTCATCTCACCACCATCACCTAACCACTACCGGAGAAGAGCTCGTCGTAGCTGGAAAATATTACGGTGGTGATGAAACATGGGATTTTGTGATTGGCGTTCTTGAACTGAACGTTTTCGATGGTGATGAAACAGATATGTAGTTCTTGATTTAAGGGTTACAATGAAAGAAGTTTAATCACTTGTAGTGGGTTTCTTTCAAATTTAATGTTGATTTTTTAATAGATTTCTTGAATTTTTAATGATGAATTTTCATTTTTTACATACATGTAAAATGAAGTTAAGACATGGAAATAGAAAGAATACAAAATAATGATATGTACGAAACTTGAAATATACAACTCAACAAAAAAATTAAATAAAATGTTAAATGTTGATCGATACCTCAATTGTAACCATTTTTAAATCATACATTTTTCTAAGCACTAAACTGAAATAAGTAGTTTATATGTTATCTTTCTGGAAATATAATTTGCCATAATTGCGATAATAATAATAATAATAATAATAATAATAATAATAATAATAATAATAATAATAATAATAGTTAATATTATTATTAATAATAATATAATAATTAGGTTTATATCTAATTAACACACATGGTGTGGGGAGTCATTTCATGTTCCATTCGATGATGTCGTCACCCACTCTCACCCTCGTCGCCGACCACATTTATTGCCTATGCGACAGGTGTTACAATTTCTTTTTCTTTTTTTGTTGGTTTTTCTTCAATATTTCTTCTTCTTTTCTTCTTTATTTATTTATTTCACTACCATGTCAACACTGTAAAATATGATTGCTTGTGTATATAACAAAAAATATTTGTGTACATATCGTCACCGTTTAAAAATAGATATTGCTCAATTAAGCTTTTCTTTTTATTTGATAAGAACGATTTTTTTATTAAATAATGACAAAAGTGCATGGGGGTCCCTGTGGTTTGTTCGATACAACAAGTGTAGTCCAAAAGAATTTTTTCACCTCGGGGGGTCACTGTGGTTTGTAATAGTTTCACCAAGGGTCCAACGTCCTAACGTCTGTCAATATTTAACAGTTTTGGGCCTCACATGACTTGCTCATGAGGGTAGTTCTGTCTTTTTAATTAACCCTCCAATACATAAGCTGATTATTATCAACTTATTTCATATTACAGATTCAACAACAGCTGATTATTATCAAATTCAAATATCAAAAACACATATTATTGCTACAGTACATGCTCGTCACTGTTCATCATTTAAAGATTGAAATCTTTCATTGATGTTTCGTTCAACAAAATCGAAGTTAGAAAACTGATCTCGATCAATATCATACGCTTCGTGCATCATCACAAATGATTTACATTAACTGGTTCATGATGATTTGATCCATGTTCTTCGGTTAGTTAAAAACGTCACCGATCTAATCTCTGGATCAATTGGAGATGCTAGAGAGTAAATTAAAAAAGCAGATTTGTTCCTTATGTTCTTGTGAATGTGTCTGTAGAATTTGAAGGTCTAACTTGAAGAATTCAGATCTAATTCGAAGAGTCAAACTTCGGAGTAAATGGTCAACATGAGTTTCATTCAAAAAATTCAAAAATTCTATTGTGATTCAGGTTTATTGATGAATGTCGACTGTTAGAGATTCAATTTGGAGCATTATTTGTGAAGGAATCAACGCCTAATAGTTTTTAAATCTCGAGTTTGATTTTGAAGTCTTCAACAATGGTTTTTTCATTGTTCTTCATTTTTGAACCCCGATTCATAAATTTTAAATGCAGATCTTCGCTCGTTGTTTAATTTTAATTAGAGTTTGGTATTGAAGGTTTTGATCAGGTTGATTGAAGCAACCTGGAGTTTGGCATACTTCACATGATTCCATGTAGTTTGAAGCCCAGATGCTCCCGCTGATTAACTTCGTCACTTTGCTTCCGCTGTAAACTCAGAAAGGAATCGAACTCCTTCACAATCAAACCCTAATTGTTTGATGCAGGATCACAGTAATAGGTGTCGAGAGATAGAAAAGAGAGATGGAAAACAGATGGGTTAGAGTTTTATGTCTAATGCTAGAGAGAGAATAGAAAAGAGAGAAACAGAAAATAGAAAAGAGAAATAAAATAAAAGAGAAAGGAAAATAAAATAAAAAAAGCTGGAGGGTTAATTAAAAAGACGGAACTACCCTCATGTGCAAGTCATGTGAAGCCCAAAACTGTTAAATATTGACAGACGTTATGACGTTGGACCCCTGGTGAAACTATTGCAAACCACAGTGACCCCCCAAGGTGAAAAAATTCTTTTAGACTCCACTTGTTGTATCCAACACACCACAGGGGCCCCCCATGCAATTTTGTCTTAGATAATTTATCATTAAAGAAGTTATAAAACAAAACCGACACACCTTAACTGACACATCTTGCACTTCTCTCTTTTTAATTTAACTTTAAATATATCAATTATTTATTATTTACTCTTTATAACTACATTAAATGAAGGGAAAGTATTCATTACAATATCTTAAATTCAACAAAAATTCAAACAATACTTTTTTTTTTTGGGGATGGAGGGAGTCGTAACTAACCTAGATCACCACTCCCGGTACGATTAAGCCTTTGGATGACTGGTTATCTGGGAGGCAGAACTATGTGGAATTCATGCGGGGTCCCAGGCTCAAATCTCAAGGGAGGCTGCACTTAAATTATTTTCGGGTGCGAATCTCGTCGGGTGGTTTAACCTATTTCGGTTTCCTGCGAGGACGAATAGGGTTTCCTCCGGAGCGTGTGTGGGTGTAATATGATCTATAGGGT
Organism: Rutidosis leptorrhynchoides; assembly: GCF_046630445.1. Lineage (NCBI taxonomy): Eukaryota > Viridiplantae > Streptophyta > Magnoliopsida > Asterales > Asteraceae > Rutidosis > Rutidosis leptorrhynchoides. Next base: position 52,033,329 of record NC_092337.1, on the reverse strand, counting down.
GGTTTCTATCCCCGCCAGTTATTCAAAATTCGTCGTTAAAAAAAGGATCACCACTCTCGGTGCTTTTAGAGCCCAAGCTTAGAGCATCAGATGTCAAGCTTTTATATAAGCGTTTCCACAAATTGACGTCGGGATCGACCTTCGATTCGACACCGCATCGAAGTCGATTTCAACGTTGATTTTTCGGTGTCACGAATTCGACTAGAGTCCTGACGTTTTGACTGTGTATAATTTTAAAAAATATCAGTTGTTTGAGTTTGTTCAGGATTTCAATTTTCCCCCCTTTTTTGGCTTCAAACCATTTCATCAAAACATATATCTAAATACACACCTCATCTTCATATGCGTTATGCAAACACAACATATATTCTCTCTAACGTTCTACATTAGAATAAACCATTTCATCTACCTTTCTACACTCAAATAAATCATTTCATCCAACTTTTAAGAATAAATCATGGATCCGATTGTGATCATGCATATTTTAACCATAGAAGTAATATGCCTGTTCAACGCGTAAAGTGAGGTTTAAGGATCTTAGAACAAGGCTCTCCGGTCCGGCTACCATGAATAACCCTGGCCGACATGATGATGTCGGCGGGGTGGCCAAGTGATTAAGTCCACCTTTAATGACGATCGTCGATTAGAAGGCCCCAAATAAGGTTGTAGGTACTAGTTAATTAAGAAACTAACCTGTTAACCTTTGGAAGATGCTCGGCAATGTTGGTTATATAAGATGTGTATAAGATGATGATTACGTAAGGTGATTGTGTTTAGAATGATAGTTAGGGTTTGTATATATAGGCAAACCCTAATTCTAGAACCATCCAAGATAATGGCAATCCTTTCCATAACGAACTCCCCCGAATCTCGGATGTAATTATGGAAATGATATTTACTTGATAGCCAAGTAATCGCTGTACCGGGAACAAAGGCATTAGATACGAATCCGCATACCGCATAACGCACATGAGTACACGCATATGCACACTAGTGGGTGCCCGCATACATACGGGGTGCGCATGTGGGTTGCGGTATCATTATGTCCCCCCAGTTTGATGTTATATGACGCAAGACATATGATATCAAACTATTAAGCGAAAAAAAACAAGAAAACGGCTAGCATTCAATGTTCCGAGTGCGTTTTGAGGTCATTTAATGCATGTCACTGTCGTAGGAGCCCATTCGGCTGACAAGACATAAAGTGGCAGTTGACAGGCACGTGTCAGCCACGCGCTCATAGGTAACAATACCCAATTGACATCCACGCGCGCACTGAAAATGCAACCCGTTGATCGCGTAACACATGTACAGCCACGATCACACCATTCCACTCCATGACTCCAAATCTTCACTATAAATAGCCCCAATTCACACAAATTTCCATTTTTCTGCTTCAATCTTCCCTAATACGCTGCTATATTCAATTCCGATCAAATCCTAAATACTCCGGCCACCGTCTAAAGGTTAGTAATTCTCCAATCACTCTATAGAAAATGAATAAGGCTAACGAGACCTATGTAGATAGTGTTAGATCGATTATAGAGCAGAAACAAATTGATCACTTAGTTAAACAATACCCACCGTTAGCAAAGTACAATCCGGTGCCACCCCTGCCCAATCAACGTGCTCACGAGCCACCGGAGAAGAAGGTGGCCATCTACGAACATGCGTTCAAGCATGGCAACTTTAGGGTTCCCCCCTCCGACTTCTTCCTAGGCGTACTAGATCACTTCAGAGTGGAAATAGGGCAACTATGTAGTGACCCGAACTTTTCCATGTTTATATATATATTAAATTAAATTGTTATTTACATGATTAAGTGTTTCCAACATGTTAAGCAATCAAACTTGTTAAGACTTGATTAATTGAAATAGGTTTCATATAGACAATTGACCACCCAAGTTGACCGGTGATTCACGAACGTTAAAACTTGTAAAAACTATATGATGACATATATATGGTTATATATATAGTTAACATGATATTATGATAAGTAAACATATCATTAAGTATATTAACAATGAACTTCATTTGTAAAAACAAGACTACTAACTTAATGATTTTGAAACGAGACATATATGTAACGATTATCGTTGTAACGACATTTAATGTATATATATCATATTAAGAGATATTCGTACATCATAATATCATGATAATATAATAATTTAAAATCTCATTTGATATTATAAACATTGGGTTAACAACATTTAACAAGATCGTTAACCTAAAGGTTTCAAAACAACACTTACATGTAACGACTAACGATGACTTAACGACTCAGTTAAAATGTATATACATGTAGTGTTTTAATATGTATTCATACACTTTTGAAAGACTTCAAGACACTTATCAAAATACTTCTACTTAACAAAAATACTTACAATTACATCCTCGTTCAGTTTCATCAACAATTCTACTCGTATACACCCGTATTCGTACTCATAAAATACACAACTTTTAGATGTATGTACTATTGGTATATACACTCCAATTATCATCTCTTAGCATCCCATGTGAGTCACATAACATATGTGGGAACCATCATTTGGCAACTAGCATGAAATATCTCATAAAATTACAAAAATATGAGTAATCATTCATGACTTATTTACATGAAAACAAAATTACATATCCTTTATATCTAATCCATACACCAACGACCAAAAACACCTTCAAACACTTTCATTCTTCAATTTTCTTCATCTAATTGATCTCTCTCAAGTTCTATCTTCAAGTTCTAAGTGTTCTTCATAAATTCTACAAGTTCTAGTTTCATAAAATCAAGAATACTTCCAAGTTTGCTAGCTTACTTCCAATCTTGTAGAGCGATCATCCAACCTCAAGAAATCTTTCTTATTTACATTAAGATATCTTTCTAATATAAGGTAATACTCATATTCAAACTTTGATTCAATTTCTATAACTATAACAATCTTATTTCGAGTGGAAATCTTACTTGAACTTGTTTTCGTGTCATGATTCTACTTCAAGAACTTTCAAGCCATCCAAGATCCTTTGAAGCTAGATCCATTTGTCTCTTTTCCAGTAGGTTTATCCACAAAACTTGAGGTAGTAATGATGTTCATAACATCATTCGATTCATACATATAAAGCTATCTTATTCGAAGGTATAAACTTGAAATCACTAGAACATAGTTTAGTTAATTCTAAACTTGTTCGCAAACAAAAGTTAATCCTTCTAACTTGACTTTTAAAATCAACTAAACACATGTTCTATATCTATATGATATGCTAACTTAATGATTTAAAACCTGGAAACACGAAAAACACCGTAAAACTGGACATACGCCGTCGTAGTAACACCGCGGGCTGTTTTGGGTTTGATAATTAAAAACTATGATAAACTTTGATTTAAAAGTTGTTCTTCTGGGAAAATGATTTTTCTTATGAACATGAAACTATATCCAAAAATCATGGTTAAACTCAAAGTGGAAGTATGTTTTTCAAAATGGTCATCAAGACGTCGTTCTTTCGACTGAAATGACTACCTCTTACAAAAACGACTTGTAACTTATATTTCTGATTATAAACCTATACTTTTTATGTTTAGATTCATAAAATAGAGTTCAATATGAAACCATAGCAATTTGATTCACTCAAAACGGATTTAAAATGAAGAAGTTATGGGTAAAACAAGATTGGATATTTTTTATTTTTGTAGCTACGGGAAATATTAACAATTCTATACAAATCATATCCTAGCTAACTTATATTGTATTATACATGTATTCTAATATATTATATAATCTTGGGATACCATAGACACGTATGCAAATGTTTTGACATATCATATCGACCCATGTATATATATTATTTGGAACAACCATAGACACTCTATATGCAGTAATGTTGGAGTTAGCTATACAGGGTTGAAGTTGATTCCAAAAATATATATACTTTGAGTTGTGATCTAGCCTGAGACGTGTATACACTGGGTCGTGGATTGATTCAAGATAATATATATCGATTTATTTCTGTACATCTAACTGTGGACAACTAGTTGTAGGTTACTAACGAGGACAGCTGACTTAATACATTCAAATCTTTAAAACATAATAAAAATGATTGTAATTATATTTTGATCATACTTTGATATATATATACATATTTGTATAGGTTCGTGAATCAATCCGTGGCCAAGTCTTATTTCCGAGGAAGGAAATATCTGTGAAAATGAGTTATAGTCCCACTTTTAAAATCTAATATTTTTGGGATGAGAATACATGCAGGTTTTATAAATGATTTACAAAATAGATACAAGTACGTGAAACTACATTCTATGGTTGAATTATCGAAATCAAATATGCCCCTTTTTATTAAGTCTGGTAATCTAAGAATTAGGGAACATACACCCTAATTGACGCGAATCCTAAAGATAGATCTATTGGGCCTAACAAACCCCATCCAAAGTACCGGATGCTTTAGTACTTCGAAATTTATATCATATCCGAAGGGTGTCCCGGAATGATGGGGATATTCTTATATATGCATCTTGTTAATGTCGGTTACCAGGTGTTCACCATATGAATGATTTTTATCTCTATGTATGGGATGTATATTGAAATATGAAATCTTGTGGTCTATTGTTACGATTTGATATATATAGGTTAAACCTATAACTCACCAACATTTTTGTTGACGTTTTAAGCATGTTTATTCTCAGGTGATTATTAAGAGCTTCTGCTGTCGCATACTTAAATAAGGACAAGATTTGGTGTCCATGCTTGTATGATATTGTGTAAAAAAACTGCATTCAAGAAACTTATTTCGTTGTAACATATTTGTATTGTAAACCATTATGTAATAGTCGTGTGTAAACAGGATATTTTAGATTATCATTATTTGACAATCTACGTAAAGCTTTTTAAACCTTTATTGATGAAATAAAGGTTATGGTTTGTTTTAAAATGAATGCAGTCTTTGAAAAACGTCTCATATAGAGGTCAAAACCTCGCAACGAAATCAATTAATATGGAACGTTTTTAATCAATAAGAACGGGACATTTCAGTTGGTATCCGAGCGTTGGTCTTAGAGAACCAGAATTTTGCATTAGTGTGTCTTATCGAGTTTGTTAGGATGCATTAGTGAGTCTGGACTTCGACCGTGTTTACTTGAAAAATGATTGCTTGACAAATTTTGTTGGAAACTATATATTTTTAACATGTGAATATTATGTGATATATTAATCTCTTAACGTGTTTGATATTATGTGATCGATGTCTACCTCTAGAACAAGTCCCATTGACTCACCTAATAATAAAGAAGAGTCAAATGTAAATTGGAATGATTCGTGGACTGATTCACAAGTTCCCGAAGAGGAACCGGAAGAAGAATCGGAACCGGAAGAAGAAATAGAACCAGTGGGGGAAATAATAAAACGGTTAAGTAGAAGAAAATCCTCAACCAACCGACCAAAGTTAATTATGGTCAATGGTGTTTCCGCCAAGGAAGCAAAGTATTGGGAGGATTACCAATTCTCCGATGAATCGGATCCCGACAAGGATTCCGATGATGTTATAGAAATTACCCCAACACAATTTAATAAGGCAAAAGAGAACAATAAAGGAAAGGGCATAAATATAGAGAAATTTGATTCCAAACCCGATGAACTTGATATGTATCGTCAACACCCGTATTTCTTAAGTTGTGTCAATAACCCGGGAACCTCTAAACCACCAGGTTTTTCTAAACCAATGTGGAAAACGACGGCTCGTATTAGGGGAACATCATATATCCCTAGAAACTTGGCAAAACGAACCAAAATCGAAGAAGAAGAATCGAGCGAGTCGGAATAAGATAGTTGTATTCGTGTGGTGTAATATATGTAATATAGTGTGCTTATGCTTTATGATATATGTAAAAATTGCTTGTATTAATAAGTATTTTTTTATGAATCTAATTCTTGTATATTTTACAGTATAAAAACCCAAAATGGATAGACAACCCAATATTTTAAGAGACCTACCCGGAGACATGATTGATGAAATCTTGTCTAGAGTCGGTCAGAATTCCTCGGCACAACTATTTAAGGTGAGATCAGTTTGTAAGACATTCGAAGAACGTTCCAAGAATGCCTTGGTTTATAAAAGGCTTTCGTTCGAAAGATGGGGGATATCACATTGGGAAATCCATAAGTTACGATGTGTTTACTTTGACGCATATATTGCGGGGAACCCAAATGCTATTTTACGCAACGGGTTAAGAAATTATTTTGACTCAATATATCCGAATATAGGACTTCGTGATTTGGAAAAAGCGGCTAACATGCAACATAAAGAAGCATGTTATGCTTACGGGGTAGTAATGTTCGCTTCTCACCAAAGTGAGAACAAGAACATCGGGCTACAACTATTAAACAAAACATTCCCACAAGTAACGGAGTCGGTAATTGGGATAAGAAATGAGGTTTTTAGGTTATTACGAGACTGTTGGTTATTATGTAACCTTCATCCTTTTGACGACGTTACAACACATTGTCTTACTATCGGTCACAACGGTTATGTTCCACAAAACCAAGGATGGGAAGTGATATTAGTAAAACCAAAATGCATGACTTGTTTCTGTACGTATGAATTACGTGTCTTTATTGCCTTTGCTGAACGCCTTATTTATTAACTAGAATTATCTTCGCAACTACTTTGTATCAAAGTTTTATGTGCTATATTTCATGCTATATGTAAAATAGCGGTATTGTAAGTTTGCAAGTTATTGTATAAAGGTTTGAATATGATATATATTTTTTTTGTGATTAGTTTTTCATATAGAATTGTAGTAGTTGAAATGGTATGTTAGCTACTAAGTATGAACTTAACGGGTAGGTACTACCCGAATTAAAGAGTATAAAATGCTAATATGAAGAAAGAGCTTTTATAAATAAGTTCATATTACGCTACGAAATACTATTGACTACTCTTGATATTCTATATGATTAACTCGTTCCATTTGACTATTTTGAAGGAAATGGCACCGACTACTCGACACACCTTGAATATGAGCGAAGAGGAATTTCGTGGCTTTCTTGCTTCAAACATAGCCGCAGTACAGGCCGCGGTACATACCAACAATAACTCTGAATCTAGCAATACAGCTAACGGCGCAAGAAATCGTGTAGGATGCTCATACAAGGAATTCACTACCTGCAAACCTTCAGAATTTGATGGGACCGAAGGACCAATCGGATTGAAACGGTGGACCGAGAAAGTTGAATCGGTCTTTGCCATAAGTAAGTGTGTTGAAGGAGACAAAGTGAAGTACGCTACGCATACCTTCACAGGTATTGCGTTAACATGGTGGAATACCTATCTAGAGCAAGTGGGACAAGATGCTGCTTACGCGCTACCGTGGTCAGCATTCAAGCACTTGATGAACGAGAAGTACCGTCCTAGAACCGAGGTCAATAAGCTCAAGTCAGAACTTAGAGGGTTACGAACACAGGGATTCGATATTACTTCATACGAATGACGATTCACAGAATTGTACCTATTGTGTTCGAGAGCGTTCGAAGATGAGGAAGAGAAGATTGACGCGTTTGTGAAAGGGTTACCAGAGAGAATGGAAGAAGAAATAAGTTCACACGAGCCTGCCTCCATACAAAAGGCATGTAGAATGGCTCACAAACTAGTAAACCAGATTGAGGGAAGAATTAAAGAACAGGCGGTCGAAGAGGCCAACGTGAAGCTAGTCAAAAGAAAGTGGGAGGAAAATGGTGATAAGAGTAACCAAAACAACAACAACTATCCCAACAATCGCAACATCAATCGCAACTACAACAAACGATAAAACAACAACAACAACAACTACAACAATCATTCCAACAATAATAACAACCGCAACAACAACAACAATCAGAAGCAGCTATGCCAAAGGTGTGAAAAGTATCACTTGGGGTTCTGCACCAAATTTTGCAACAAGTGTAAAATAAATGGTTATAGCACAACGAAGTGTGAGGTCTACGGACCAGGGGTTAACAGAACGAAAGGAACAAATGGTGTCGGAATGATTAATGGCGGAGCAAGTAGTGTCGGAACAAGTTATGCCAATGTAGTTTGCTATAAATGTGGAAAACTGGGCCACATTATTAGAAATTTCCCGAACCAGGAGAATACGAATGGACAAGGCCGCGGAAGAGTTTTCAATATTAATGCGGCAGAGGCACAGGAAGACCCGGAGCTTGTTACGGGTACGTTTCTTATTGACAATAAATCTGCTTACGTTTTATTTGATTCGGGTGTGGATAGAAGCTATATGAGTAGAGATTTTTGTGCTAAATTAAGTTGTCCATTGACGCCTTTGGATAGTAAATTTTTACTCGAATTAGATAATGGTAAATTAATTTCAGCAGATAATATATGTCGAAATCGAGAAATTAAACTGGTTAGCGAAACATTTAAGATTGACTTGATACCAGTAGAATTAGGGAGTTTTGATGTGATAATTGGTATGGACTGGTTGAAAGAAGTGAAAGCAGAGATCGTTTGTTACAAAAATGCAATTCGCATTATACGAGAAAAAGGAAAACCCTTAATGGTGTACGGAGAAAAGGGCAACACGAAGCTACATCTTATTAGTAATTTGAAGGCACAAAAACTAATAAGAAAAGGTTGCTATGCTGTTCTAGCACACATCAAGAAAGTATAAACTGAAGAAAAGAGCATCAATGATGTTCCCGTCGCAAAAGAATTTCCCGATGTATTTCTGAAAGAATTACCGGGATTACCCCACATTGATCCGTTGAATTTCAAATAGATCTTGTACCAGGAGCTGCACCAATAGCTCGTGTTCCTTACAGACTCGCACCCAGCGAGATGAAAGAACTGCAAAGCCAATTACAAGAACTTTTAGAGCGTGGTTTATTTCGACCAAGCACATCACCGTGGGGAGCTCCTGTTTTGTTTATCAAGAAGAAAGATGGTACATTCAGGTTGTGTATCGACTACCGAGAGTTGAACAAACTTACCATCAAGAACCGCTATCCACTACCGAGAATCGATGACTTATTTGATCAACTACAAGGCTCGTCTGTTTATTCAAAGATTGACTTACGTTCCGGGTATCATCAAATGCGGGTGAAAGAAAATGATATTCCAAAGACTGCTTTCAGAACACGTTACGGTCATTATGAGTTTATGGTCATACCGTTTGGTTTAACTAATGCACCAGCTGTGTTCATGGACCTTATGAACCGAGTGTGTGGACCATACCTTGACAAGTTTGTCATTGTTTTCATTGATGACATACTTATTTACTCAAAGAATGACCAAGAACACAGTGAACATTTGAGAAAGGTGTTAGAAGTATTGAGGAAGGAAGAATTGTACGCTAAGTTTTCAAAGTGCGCATTTTGGTTGGAAGAAGTTCAATTCCTCGGTCACATAGTGAACAAAGAAAGTCTTAAGGTGGATCCGGCAAAGATAGAAACTGTTGAAAAGTGGAAAACCCCGAAAACTCCAAAACACATACGCCAGTTTTTAGGACTAGCTGGTTACTACAGAAGGTTCATCCAAGACTTTTCCAGAATAGCAAAACCCTTGACTGCATTAACGCATAAAGGGAAGAAATTTGAATGGAAGGATGAACAAGAGAAAGCGCTTCAGTTATTGAAGAAAAAGCTAACTACAGCACCTATATTGTCATTGGCTGAAGGGAATGATGATTTTGTGATTTATTGTGACGCATCAGAGCAAGATCTCGGTTGTGTATTAATGCAACGAACGAAGGTGATTGCTTATGCGTCTAGACAATTGAAGATTCACGAACAAAATTATACGACGCATGATTTGGAATTAGGCGCGGTTGTTTTTGTATTAAAGAGTTGGAGGCACTACTTATATGGGGTCAAAAGTATTATATATACCGACCACAAAAGTCTTCAACACATATTTAATCAGAAACAACTGAATATGAGGCAGCGTAGGTGGATTGAATTATTGAATGATTACGACTTTGAGATTCGTTACCACCCGGAGAAGGAAAATGTGGTAGCCGACGCCTTGAGCAGGAAGGACAGAGAACCCATTCGAGTAAAATCTATGAATATAATGATTCACAATAACCTTACTACTCAAATAAAGGAGGCGCAACAAGGAGTTTTAAAAGAGGGAAATTTAAAGGATGAAATACCCAAAGGATCGGAAAAGCATCTTAATATTCGTGAAGACGGAACCCGGTATAGGGCTGAAAGGATTTGGGTACCAAAATTTAGAGATATGAGAGAAATGGTACTTAGAGAAGCTCATAAAACCAGATACTCAATACATCCCGGAACGAGGAAGATGTACAAGGATCTCAAGAAACATTTTTGGTGGCCGGGTATGAAAGCCGATATTGCTAAATACGTAGAAGAATGTTTCACGTGTTCTAAGGTCAAAGCTGAGCATCAGAAACCATCAGGTCTACTTCAACAACCCGAAATCCCGAAATGGAAATGGGAAAACATTACCATGGATTTCATCACTAAATTCCCAAGGACTGCAAGTGGTTTTGATACTATTTGGGTAATAGTTGATCGTCTCACCAAATCAGCACACTTCCTGCCAATAAGAGAAGATTACAAGATGGAGAAGTTAGCACGACTGTATTTGAAGGAAGTCGTCTCCAGACATGGAATACCAATCTCTATTATCTCTGATAGGGATGTCAGATTTATTTCAAGATTCTGGCAGACATTACTGCAAGCATTAGAAACTCGTCTAGACATGAGTACTGCCTATCATCCATAAACTGATGGGCAGAGCAAAAGGACGATACAAACACTTGAAGACATGCTACGAGCATGTGTTATTGATTTCGGAAACAGTTGGGATCGACATCTACCGTTAGCAGAATTTTCCTACAACAACAGCTACCATTCAAGCATTGAGATGGCGCGGTTGGAAGCACTTTATGGTAGAAAGTGCAGGTCTCTGATTTTTTGGAGTGAAGTGGGGGATAGACAGATTACGGGTCAGGAGATAATATAAGAAACTACCGAGAAGATCATCCAAATTCAACAACGGTTGAAAACCGCCCTAAGTCGACAAAAGAGCTACGCTGACATTAAAGGAAAAGATATAGAATTTGAAATTGGAGAGATGGTTGCACCTTGAAAAGGCGTTGTTCGATTTGGTAAATGAGGGAAATTAAATCCAAGGTATATCGGACCATTCAAGATTATTGATCGTGTCGGACCAGTAGCTTACCGACTTGAGTTACCTCAACAACTCGCGGCTGTACATAACACTTTCCACGTATCGAATTTGAAGAAATGTTTTGCTAAAGAAGATCTCACAATTTGTTAGATGAAATCCAAATCAACGAAAAACTTCAATTCATCGAAGAACCCGTCGAAATAATGGATCGTGAGGTTAAAAGACTTAAGCAAAACAAGATACCAATTGTTAAGGTTCAATGGAATGCTCGTAGAGGAACCGAGTTTACCTGGGAACGAGAAGATTAGATGAAGAAGAAATGCCCACATTTATTTCCAGAAGATACGTCAACACCTCCAACTGCTTAAAAATTTCGGGACGAAATTTATTTAACGGGTAGGTACTGTAGTGACCCGAACTTTTCCATGTTTATATATATATTAAATGAAATTGTTATTTACATGATTAAGTGTTTCCAACATGTTAAGCAATCAAACTTGTTAATACTTGATTAATTGAAATAGGTTTCATATAGACAATTGACCACCCAAGTTGACCGGTGATTCACGAACGTTAAAACTTGTAAAAACTATATGATGACATATATATGCTTATATATATAGTTAACATGATATTATGATAAGTAAACATATCATTAAGTATATTAACAATGAACTTCATTTGTAAAAACAAGACTACTAACTTAATGATTTTGAAACGAGACATATATGTAATGATTATCGTTGTAACGATATTTAATGTATATATATCATATTAAGAGATATTCGTACATCATAATATTATGATAATATAATAATTTAAAATCTCATTTGATATTATAAACATTGGGTTAACAACATTTAACAAGATCGTTAACCTAAAGGTTTCAAAACAACACTTACATGTAACGACTAACGATGACTTAACGACTCAGTTAAAATGTATATACATGTAGTGTTTTAATATGTATTAATACACTTTTGAAAGACTTCAAGACACTTATCAAAATACTTCTACTTAACAAAAATACTTACAATTACATCCTCGTTCAGTTTCATCAACAATTCTACTCGTATGCACCCGTATTCGTACTCGTAAAATACACAACTTTTAGATGTATGTACTATTGGTATATACACTCCAATGATCAGCTCTTAGCAGCCCATTTGAGTCATCTAACATATGTGGGAACCATAATTTGGCAACTAGCATGAAATATCTCATAAAATTACAAAAATATGAGTAATCATTCATGACTTATTTACATGAAAACAAAATTACATATCCTTTATATCTAATCCATACACCAACGACCAAAAACACCTACAAACACTTTCATTCTTCAATTTTCTTCATCTAATTGATCTCTCTCAAGTTCTATCTTCAAGTTCTAAGTGTTCTTCATAAATTCTACAAGTTCTAGTTTCATAAAATCAAGAATACTTCCAAGTTTGCTAGCTTACTTCCAATCTTGTAGAGTGATCATCCAACCTCAAGAAATTTTTTTTATTTACAGTAAGATATCTTTCTAATATAAGGTAATACTCATATTCAAACTTTGATTCAATTTCTATAACTATAACAATCTTATTTCGAGTGGAAATCTTACTTGAACTTGTTTTCGTGTAATGATTCTACTTCAAGAACTTTCAAGCCATCCAAGATCCTTTGAAACTAGATCCATTTGTCTCTTTTCCAGTAGGTTTATCCACAAAACTTGAGGTAGTAATGATATTCATAACATCATTCGATTCATACATATAAAGCTATCTTATTCGAAGGTTTAAACTTGAAATCACTAGAACATAGTTTAGTTAATTCTAAACTTGTTCGCAAACAAAAGTTAATCCTTCTAACTTGACTTTTAAAATCAACTAAACATATGTTCTATATCTATATGATATGCTAACTTAATGATTTAAAACCTGAAAACATGAAAAACACCGTAAAACTGGACATACGCCGTCGTAGTAACACCGCGGGCTGTTTTGGGTTTGATAATTAAAAACTATGATAAACTTTGATTTAAAAGTTGTTCTTCTGGGAAAATGATTTTTATTATGAACATGAAACTATATCCAAAAATCATGGTTAAACTCAAAGTGGAAGTATGTTTTTCAAAATGGTCATCAAGACGTCGTTCTTTCGACTGAAATGACTACCTCTTACAAAAACGACTTGTAACTTATATTTCCGACTATAAACCTATACTTTTTATGTTTAGATTCATAAAATAGAGTTCAATATGAAACCATAGCAATTTGATTCACTCAAAACGGATTTAAAATGAAGAAGTTATGGGTAAAACAAGATTGGATATTTTTTATTTTTGTAGCTACGGGAAATATTAACAATTCTATACAAATCATATCCTAGCTAACTTATATTGTATTATACATGTATTCTAATATATTATATAATCTTGGGATACCATAGACACGTATGCAAATGTTTTGACATATCATATCGACCCATGTATATATATTATTTGGAACAACCATAGACACTCTATATGCAGTAATGTTGGAGTTAGCTATACATGGTTGAGGTTGATTCCAAAAATATATATACTTTGAGTTGTGATCTAGCCTGAGACGTGTATACACTGGGTCGTGGATTGATTCAAGATAATATATATCGATTTATTTCTGTACATCTAACTGTGGACAACTAGTTGTAGGTTACTAATAAGGACAGCTGACTTAATACATTCAAATCTTTAAAACATAATTAAAATAGTTGTAATTATATTTTGATCATACTTTGATATATATGTACATATTTGTATAGGTTCGTGAATCGATTAGTGGCCAAGTCTTATTTCCGAGGAAGGAAATATCTGTGAAAGTGAGTTATAGTCCCACTTTTAAAATCTAATATTTTTGGGATGAGAATACATGCAGGTTTTATAAATGATTTACAAAATAGACACAAGTACGTGAAACTACATTCTATGGTTGAATTATCGAAATCGAATATGCCCCTTTTTATTAAGTCTGGTAATCTAAGAATTAGGGAACATACACCCTAATTGACGCGAATCCTAAAGATAGATCTATTGGGCCTAACAAACCCCATCCAAAGTACCGGATGCTTTAGTACTTCGAAATTTATATCATATCCGAAGGGTGTCCCGGAATGATGGGGATATTCTTATATATGCATCTTTTTAATGTCGGTTACCAGGTGTTCACCATATGAATGATTTTTATCTCTATGTATGGGATGTATATTGAAATATGAAATCTTGTGGTCTATTGTTACGATTTGATATATATAGGTTAAACCTATAACTCACCAACATTTTTGTTGACGTTTTAAGCATGTTTATTCTCAGGTGATTATTAAGAGCTTCCGCTGTCGCATACTTAAATAAGGACAAGATTTGGAGTCCATGCTTGTATGATATTGTGTAAAAAAACTGCATTCAAGAAACTTATTTCGTTGTAACATATTTGTATTGTAAACCATTATGTAATAGTCGTGTGTAAACAGGATATTTTAGATTATCATTATTTGATAATCTACGTAATGCTTTTTAAACCTTTATTGATGAAATAAAGGTTATGGTTTGTTTTAAAATGAATGCAGTCTTTGAAAAACGTCTCATATAGAGGTCAAAACCTCGCAACGAAATCAATTAATATGGAACGTTTTTAATCAATAAGAACGGGACATTTCAAACTACACCCTTATGCCATCGGTAAAATAGTACTGTTTGAGATGTGGTGCGCCGCACTCAACGAGGTACCGTTGGTGAAAGTTTTCTGTCATCTATACCGCTTACCCAATCACCACAAATCCTGGTTCACCTTCTTCGCCCGACAAAATTTCACCAAGACCCCAAAGTCGAATGCGGGTAACTGGAAAGAAACTTTTTTTTACATTGACCAAACTGTAGTTGGTACCAATTTTCCGCAAACGCTTATATGGTGCGAGAAGGTGGAGAAGGATGTGAACAAAACCCCAGTCCTCGATGACGAGGAAACAAAACTATTGGCGGAGTGCGCTAACGCACAGATGGTGCACCGGTCATACGGGAACATGATGTTGCAGTTAGGGAAGATATCCGCACACTGGCCATGGGAAGATGTGCATCCAGCCATAGTCGGACCGGATGGAAAGGGTAGGAATAGTATAATCACGTACTAATATAACAGTTTGCTATTTATATGTGCTAACGCATGCGTGTATATTTGCAGAGATGAAGATGAAGAAAGTATTGACTGCGGAGGAGATCACGGGCATCTCCTTCCGCAAGCAGAATGTCAACCAGCAGTTGGAGCAGGAGAAAACTGGCGAGAATGCACCTGCCACCTCTGGTAATAAGCGCAAGGCTGCCAAAGCCTTCCAACCCCAACAGAAGAAGAAGAAACTCACTCCCAAAAAAGAAGGAGAACAAGCGGAACTACAACTTCGTTCCCATCGAACCCCGTTCTGCGGATCTACCTCCCCCATCTTCTGGTAAGCGTTCCCCCATCGCGCATACCGCATACTTAAGTTTGCATTTATGTAACCATTTACTGATACGCAGAGCATGTTGAAGAGACGCATCACACCCCACCGCGGATCAATCCAGACCTTGAAGCTACCTCCGAGTCAAAGGACAAGACGATACACCTGGACTCCGAATCCACACCAACCCCGCCACACGGTAGCTTCCGATTGGCGAACCTGGCGCAGCTCACCCAGTCATCGGCGGAAAACGCCGCAGAGCAATCCGCCTTCCTCCAACAAATCTTCCCGACTGAGTTTCGCAACCAACTAGCCGCACTGCCCTTTAATCAGGCGCTCAACGCCTTCATCCAAAATGGTCTTGTCTTTTTTGGCATGGTTGCGGATCAAGCCCTTCGTTCCACTAACTTGTATCAAGTGGCCGTGCGGAAAGAAACAGAACTAGGGCTAGTGCAAGCGGGGGTTGATCAGGTTAAGAAAGACAGGGATGCCGCAGAGGAGGCAAGCAAAGCGGTGGAGGCGAATGCGGCGGAAACAAAAACCGCCCTGATTGAGGAAAGGAAGAAAAACCGCGAGCTGGTTGGTGCGGTTGACCAAGCTTAGGGGGAGACTGAGCGTCTGCGGGTGGATCTGGAAAGGGTGAACAGGGAGAAGGATGACGCAGTGACTTGCCGCGAACTGGCAGATGCGGACTTATCAAAGCTTCGCACCGCCCTTCCTACCATTGCGCAGAAGGTGATGGATTCCGGGCCCGTATCCGACAAGTTTAACGCCTACGTTGAAGCGGTGAAGGACCACGAAATCAACAAGGCAGTGCTGGAGGTGATCCAAGCTTGCGGTTTGACACCACCGTACCCTGACATCGTACAAAAGAAGCTAAAGGAGGGTACGACTGCGGTGGTAATGGAGGCGGAAGAAGCCATCACAGCCATCCCAATCCCCCTGATCAATGCTTTTGCTGCGGACCCGAATATGTCGGTTGACGGGTTCCTCAAGGAGGATTATTAGTGTTAGCTTGTATTCGTTTGTGCCGCAAGTCCTGTGTTCAGGCAGGCAATTGTAAATCCAATTTTTGGGCCCTAAGTCCCGTGTTGGGCAGGCACTTGAAACGATTTATTTGTAATAACATTAGTTTATATTATACATTATTGTGTTATGCATGCGTTATCTATTAATTGTTTATATATCGCGAATCAAAACAAAAGATGAACCGCATGCCTATGCGCATAGTTAACCAAAACTCATGCGCATACGCAGGTACTGTGTAAAATAAACCAACATTTTAGCAATTTTACCTTTAACAATTGACTCAAAAGCTAATGCGTTATTGCTTTGTCATGTGCTCGAGGTAGGGATGGCAATGAATACCCGATCCAGTGGATATCCATCCGATCCACCCGATTATTCGTGGATATGGACGATCTAAATGGATATGGATATGGATGTGGATGAAAAAATTTCATCCATGGATGAACCCGCTTTCACCCGAAATAACTAAATATATAAATTTATCACTCAAATTAGTATCATTTATGTAGTGATATTTCATTAATTATATTCATATTCATCTTTCTTTATATTTTCTCTAAAAATATAATTTTCTTCTTATATTTTGTTTTGTTTAAATAATCAAATGTATTTATCGTACTTTGGTGGTTCAAATGTGATTCCATGTAACTAAAAGTAAGCAACTTACATGTCGATATCTTTACCGTTTAATAGGTTATCTATTGAATATTTGTTATATAGATTAGTAAAGTGTGACTTTCGGTCGCATAAATTATTAAAAATATTACTTTTAATCGTATATAGTGAACCACCGCTTATAATTATTAAAAATAAAATAAATTTAAACGGATATGGATAATTATCCATTAACCCGCTTCACCCGACGGATATGGATATGGATGGATGAAAAGTAAAAAAAAAAAATGGATATGGATACGGCCTCACCCGATCCATATCTGATCCATTGCCATCCCTAGCTAGAGGTGCACTTTAGCTGTATGGTAAGCAACGCAACTAAAAACAAACCAATGCTTTTATACTTAAGAGTTCCTCAAGCAAACCAATGCGAGAGTAATTACGCACAAGCAAACCAATGCTTGTATTTTTAAGTCGACTTGGCAGCCATCTAGTCTGCGTGGCGCTTGGCTAGGGGAAAGCCAATTCCCTTCGCCTGCCGTTAATATCTAGCCTTGTAACCAAACAGGCTTCTGCCGCACGGGGGCTAGAGGACACCCCTTAAGTAGGCAGGAAACGTATACAAAAAAGAGAAATACACATCAAAAGTATGCGTGAGTAAATATTTAATTGGCATTAATAATGATTACAACCGCGACACATCCAAACGGACGGAAAATACATAGAAAAAATAATGTGCTAAAATAAATTGGAGTGATCAGGTCCATCCAGCTACATATAACATTTTTTCAACAATGTCGCGTGCCAAGTGCATTTCACAGGTTTTCCATCTAATGTCTCGAGATGGTATGCCCCGGTGTTGCTTGCTTTTGCTACCCTATACGGACCTTCCCAGCGGGTGCCCAATTTCCCAGTATCCTCCGCATGACTTGCGTCATTCTGACGCCAAACTAAGTCCCCGCACTTATAAGAGCGCGAACGCACACGCTGATTGTAGTACTTTGCAATTTTTTGCTTGTTATTGGCTTCGTTTACTACCGCAGAGAGTCTGCGTTCTTCAAGCAGATTAAGATTTTTCCGCAAAGCTTCTGAGTTATTTTGTTCGTCAAAATTCTGTATGCGGAACGTTGGTACCCCAATTTCTGCGGGCACAACAGCTTCTGATCCATAGACCAAACTGAACGGAGTCTCACTAGTGCTTGCTTTGGGCGTTGTTCTATACGCCCACAAAACCTTTGGTAGCTCATCCACCCAACCAATGCGACCATGACCCAATCTAGCTTTGATTCCAGCTACTATATCCCGGTTGGTGACCTCGCACTGGCTATTCGCCTGCGGATGCGCAACAGAAGTAAAGGTTTCCTTAATATTAAGCTCCGCGCACCAACTACGAAAAGGATCCCCCACAAACTGTGTACCGTTATCACTAACGATTTCGTTTGGTATGCCGAATCGACAAACTATGTCTTCCCATACAAAATTTCGCACCCTCTTTCCTGAAATCGTTGCCAGCGGTCGCGCTTCAACCCACTTAGTGAAATAGTCGATTGCAACAATCAAGAATTTGATGTTTCCTGCGTGTGCAGAGTATGCGTAAGATACTGACGTAAATATCATACGGTATAAAATAAATGAGAATATTACCTCGGCCTTTTGGAAATGGTCCGACTATGTCAATTGCCCATTTACAGAATGACCATGGTGAGGAGACTAGTATCATAGGATGCACAGGTGACCTGCTGATAGGTGCATGTATTTGGAAAGATTCGCATTGCTTCACTATTCGCTCGGTATCTGCGTACATAGTGGGCCAATAATAACCTAGCCGCATAATTTTTGACACAATAGACCTGTGCCCCGAATGAAGAGCGCATGCACCTTCATGCACCTCGCGTATAACCTCCTCTGCCTCTTTCGGACCAATACACCTTAAGTGCGGCCCTAAATAATTTTTTCGATATAGGACGTCACCCTCAAGGGCATACAGTGGTGCCTTGGTGCGGACCTTCTTCGCATCAACGGGTGCTACCAGGTGATGTGCCGCCCTGCAGGAAAGCAATAATAGTTGTCATCCATGTTGAGCTGGATTCCTCAACAGGTGCTACCAAAGGCATCATAACAATGGATTTCGCATGCAGTTCTTCTATAAGAACTTTCTTCCCCAGATGATCAAAAGCCAAAGCAGCCAATTTGCTAAGCGCATCCGCTTTCTTATTTTGCCCCCGCATTACGTGGGAGATTTGAAAAGCTTCAAACTAGTCAGTGAGGTTATGAACAAGCGATAAATATTGCTGCATGGCAATGTCGTGCGCTTTAAAGTCCCCACTGACTTGACTACATGCCAGCTTTGAATCCACATAAGCGTGCAGAATTTTAACATTCAATTTATGCGCAATGCGCATGCCCGCTAACAGAGCCTCATATTCTGCTTCGTTGTTCGTAACAGCAAAATTAAACCGTAGCGCATATGTATGCTCTTCGCCATCTGGACCAGTTAAAATTACACCCGCACCCGCGCCAGCTGCGCTGCAGGCACCATCGGTGTATAACTCCCATGGTGACAAAGTTGGTGCAGGCGTATCTTGATGTTCTGCTGATGCCTCGACATTCGCAGGCAACTCTGCTAGGTAATCCGCAAGTATTTGACCCTTAACCGCGCTTCGCGAAGAAAAATTTATTTCATGCTCCCCTAACTCAACAGCCCATTTAGCCATTCGGCCAGAGATTTCAGGTTTATACAGCACCTGAAACATAAGATGATTGCGTTAGTCAATGTGGTATTCCCGGTCATTGCCGCAAATTAGGTTTTTACCAACCTACTTGATCGGCTGATTAATTAGAACCACAACTGGGTGTGCTTGAAAATATCGGCGCAAACGCCGCGCCGTGTGGACTAGCGCATATACTAGCTTTTCTATTGGCGCATAGTTTACTTCGCTTGCTGTCAGCGTCTTGCTTACAAAGTAGACCGGCATTTGCGTCTGAGAAAACCTCAGCATTAATTGTATACGAAATAAATAATTCATAAGCAAAAGGAAATGGATTACCTTTCCGCGATCTGCGATAAGAACCGAGCTGATAGCTTCTTTTGATGCCGCAAGATACAACGTAAGCGTTTCTCCTGTTACTGGCGCGGTGAGTGTTGGTAATTCGGCGAGCACCTTCTTCATCTCCTGAAAGGCCGATTCTGCTTCCTGAGTCCATACAAAGTCTTTTCTCTTTAAACAATTCTTCAAAGTATTGAAGAATGGCAATTGCCGCTCTGCGGCCTTCGAAAAAAACCGCGTGATTGCCGCAAGCTTCCCGGTGAGACTTGCACGTCTTTCTTTGTTTTCGGAGATCGCAAACTATCAATGGCTTCAATCTTTTTGGGATTTGCCTTGATTTCCCGCGCTGTCACCACATGACCTAGAAACTTGCCTTCCTCTTCCCCAAAACTACATTTGAGCGGGTTAAGCTTCATGTTTATCCTGCGTAGAGACGCAAATGTTTCTAGGATGCCCGCAATCATTTCTTCTTCAGTGTTGCTCTTTATTACCAAGTCGTCAACGTGCGCTTCAAGATTCCTACCAATTTGGTGTTTGAATGCCGCATCAATTACGCGCTGATAGGTTGCGTCTGCGTTTTTTAATCCGAAGGGCATCTTCGTATAACAGTAAATACCTTGCGGCGTATGGAAAGCAGTCTTGTCCTCATCTTTCGCAGCCATTAAGATTTGGTGATAACCCTTGTACGCATCTAGGAAACACTTGTACCGGAACCCTGACAGTGATTCCACCTTCCAGTCTATTTCCGGGAGAGGGTAGTTGTCCTTAGGACACGCTTTATTAATGTCTTTAAAATCAACGCACATTCGCCAATTACCATCAGCCTTTTTGACTAACACAGGATTAGCAACCCATGTCTGATACCGCACCTCCTGCAGGATGTTTTCTTTGACAAGATTATCTACTTCTGCGCATAACCAATCACTGCGCTCAAGATCCATATGCCGCTTCTTTTGTCTAACGGGCGTGAGTGATGGGTTAACATTCAATTTATGTCCCGCAATGTCTCGCGGTACCCCCGTCATGTCTGATTCACGCCACGCGAAAACATCTGCGTTGGCGGTCAATATTCCGTGCAATTTGGCCTTTGTTTCGGCTGACAAGCCTGCGCCAATTTTAATCCGCTTATCCGGATGTAAACGGTTTGCTATGACCGTACTGCTTGCGAGTTGTTCTCCCATGATGGGAATGTTTACAGGCACAACAGAACCACACCACTCGGTTGTTTGATGTGACGCAATTGTGGCAACCCCTCCCTTTATAGGAAACTTAATCAAACCATGCACCACCGACGGTATAATGTTAAAACGCCGTATGAAATTTCTCCCAAGCAGCGCGTTGTACCGCGAAGTTGAACGAACCACATAAAAGTCAACTAACTCATGTCTGACCAACCGCGGATTATTATCATCTACGAGTTCTATCATTAGCTCTATCCGGCCTAGCGGCCATGAGCTTTCTCCAGAGAACCCAGATAACGTAATATCAGACTGGCGTAGCTGCGTTTTGACTTATGCAGGGAGAAAACGATAGCAATGCTCGACAATAATGTCGACACCACTCCCGGTGTCAACATGCATGCGTTTAATTTGTACACCGCAATCAGGGATGCGACACTTGATGATAATGGGCTCGTTAACTGCGTCGATGGACATTACAGGAGGAAATGCGATCGGGAGAAGTTCCCAGTCATGGTGATCATTGTACTTTCTCCACTGGCTAACTTTCTCTGCGTCGACCATATTAATGGTTAAGTCCGCGTTTTTTGTTTTATCGACCTTTTGCCATGCAAAAGTTTTAGCCTTAGACCCTTCTGATAGTGCTCCAAATGAACATATATTTTGTAGCAATATCCTCCCAATATGTAAATTATTTAGTTGTAATTGTTCTATTTTAAGTTGTAATCGTTTTTAATAAATAAGTGCGAAGACAAAAGGCGAAAACGACGATTTGAAGACAAAAACGTCCAAAAAGCTCAAATGTACAAGATACAATCCAAGTGGTTCAACTTATTGATAAGAAACGTCTAAAAATGACAAAAGTACAAGTTGCGGAATGCAAAGTACAAGATATTAAATTATACGAAAAGGCGTTCGAAAATCCGGAACCGGTACCCGAGCCAACTATCAACGCCCGACGCAATGGACCAAAAATTACAAGTATACTATGCACAAGAATATAATATAATATATAAATAATTATATTAATTATTTATATTTTATATTTATATATAAATTATGTCGACAAGCAAGGTTCCAAAATTGTGTGAGCTGGATTTTCAAACTCCGCGACTCGCGGAGTTTGCAGGCTTAAAATGCCGCAACTCGCGGAGCTGCAAAAATCAGAAATGCCTATAAAAGGCCATGCATTCTGCCGAGTTTAATATACATAAAAAAATAATAAAAATACTCTGTAATAAATAATAAATAAATATATATAATATATATATATATATATATATATATATATATATATATATATATATATATATATATATATATATATATATATATATATATATATATATAGTATAGGGTAGTTTTATATTAGTTAGTTTGGGTTATGTAACGGTTATTTACGGGTTTTTAAGCCGGAACTCTGTCCGTTTAACACTACGCGTTAAATAATCAATGTAAGTTATGTTCTCCCTTTTTAAATTAATGTCTCGTAACTAAGTTGTTATTATGCTTGTTTGAACCGAAGTAATCATGATGTTGGGCTAAAAATATCTAAAATTGGGTAATTGGGCTTTGTACCATAATTGGGGTTTGGACAAAAGAACGACACTTGTGGAAATTAGACTATGGGCTATTAATGGGCTTTATATTTGTTTAACTAAATGATAGTTTGTTAATTTTAATATAAAGATTTACAATTGGACGTCCCTATAAATAACCATATACACTCGATCGGACACGATGGGCGGGATATTTATATGTACGAATAATCGTTCATTTAACCGGACACGGGAATGGATTAATAGTCTATGGAATTATTAAAACAGGGGTGAAATTATGTACAAGGACACTTGGCGTAATTGTTAATGTTATGTATTAAACCTTGGATTACACGCAGTCGATATCCTGGTGTAATTATTAAACAAAGTATTAAAACCTTGTTACAGTTTAAGTCCCCAATTAGTTGGAATATTTGACTTCGGATATAAGGATAATTTGACGAGGACACTCGCACTTTATATTTATGACTGATGACTGTTATGGACAAAAACCAGACGGGCATATTAAATAATCCAGGACAAGGAACAATTAACCCATGGGAATAAACTAAAAATCAACACGTCAAACATCATGATTACGGAAGTTTAAATAAGCATAATATATTTTATTTCATATTTCCTCGTACTTTTATTTATTGTCATTTTAATTATTGTTATTTATTTTATATTGTTAGTTAAATATCGTCATTTACTTTACGCTTCGCTTAAAATATAAAATCGACAAACCGGTCACTAAACGGTAAAACCCCCTTTTATATATTATTAATATAATATATTTTGTACGAATATAATTGTTTAAAATATAGTGTGAAATAAGCCAGCTCCCTGTGGAACGAACCGGACTTACTAAAAACTACACTACTCTACGATTAGGTACACTGCCTATAGTGTTGTAGCAAGGTTTAGGTATATCCCATTTGTAAATAAATAATTAAAGCTTGTCATATTTTGTGTAAAATTGTATCGTATTTAATAGTTTTTCCTATTAAAATATATAGCTATTTCATATACACCTCGCATAACATCAAGTATTTTGGCGCCGCTGCCGGGGATCGGGTGAAAAACTATATTTTTGTAAAAATATATTATTTCTTATTTCGTAAAAATATTTTCTTATTTATTATAAATGTCCAAAAATAAAAAAAATTTCAAAAATTTCAAAAAATTAAAAATCGAAAAAATATATATATATAAATTTATTTTTTTTAGATTTCTATTTATAAAATTATAAAGTATTTATATTTTAGTTTTTAAATATAAGTTTTATTTAATTAATATAAATATTTAAAAAAAAACGAAACTTGTCATTTTAATTTCAAATCTCCGCGACTCGCGGAGTTTGTTGCCAGGTGGAACCGTGACTCGCGGAGCCGCCCTGTCAGGCCACCACAAACCCTAATTCGCATTAAGTACGGAGTAAGTATTATTTATTATTATTTTTATTTAACCCTATTTACTTAATTATTATTATAATTAGTTTAGTTTTATTAATTAATTTGTAATATTAATTATAATTAGTTTTAATATATATAAAAATTAATACTTTTATAAAATAAATATAAAAATAATATTTTTATAAAAATAAATATTTTTATCAATTTTAAGCTTAGTTTTATTTTTGTATCTTTTTATTTGTTTAATCGTAATATTTGTATTTTTGTTGTTTGTATATAGTTTTAAGATTAGTGTTTTTATTTCTAGATTTTTAGGATTTGCCGTAAAATTCCTTAAGTGCTTATTTCTTTAGACTAAAATTTAGGTGCTTTAGAATTTTGCGACGCTGTTTATAAATTTTAGTACCTTTTAAGTTACGACGCGCTACTTTCTTATTTTTATTTTTCGACGTTTTTTGACGCGCAATCTTTTTCTTTCTTATTTCTCGACGCTTTAGTTTTTAGGACTTAGAAATTTTCTCTACTTCTTATCTAAATTCTCCAAACGGAAAGAAAAATTATTTAAGCGGTTAAGTTAATAGGCATCCAAATTTTCTGGTTCGTAGTAATAGTTGGATTTGTTAGTGGCAAGTTGTGGGCTTCCGATTTAAAGGGTCCTGGCTTCCTGCTGCATCTTTTGGCTATTCGAAACGTGGGCAAAAAATCAGAAAAGTCTATTAATTGGACAACTTATATTAGTTTTTCTATTTTATAACTAATAGAATAATTAGTGAATGCACCACATTGTAGCTAAAATTTGGCCATCGCAATAAAATGGAAAATTTTGAAAACAAGGCCTTGGAAATTCTTTTTGAACTCCAAAATCAATTAAATCAATACTCTCAAACGGGTTTTGATGGTAATTCATTCAGTCAATCTTGGATCACGAATGACGAAACAATAACTGGTTGTGAACTCTGTGAAGATTATCACTCAACATGGGAATGTTATTATTACGTTCATATCGAAAATTATGAACCCATAGAACCTGAATGGAATGATTATGAGGAATACAATTCTAATTGGGATTATTCCCAAGAATATATCCAAACTCAACAACCAGAGGACGAGGAAAAGTATGTGTCTGAAAATTCTTTAGATTATATGAAAATCAAACTCGAAGAACTTCATGCTCAAAATGAACAAATGAGAGAGTTTGTAATTAGGCAAGTTGAAACTCTATCAGATTATACAGCTGTTGATCTGAGGAGTAGTGTGCAAGAAAATCTCAGATCATCGAATTTTGATGAATTCGAGAGCTCCGAAATCACCAACTATCCCGATGATACTTTTTATTCAGTCTTACCAATTTCACAACATAATGACACATTAGCCTCTACCGACGAAATCATCAATCCATCAATGGATGATGAAGAAGAAGTAAGGGTGACAAATTAGTACTCTTGGGAAAACGATAACGTTGAAAATTTTACCCCCGAGGCCAAACCGAACTTCACCATTACACAACCTTCCAACCCAATATTCTCAATAGACGAGTCATCTACCGAAGATGAACTACGAGCTGTAATAGATAATGACACCTCGGATTTCACCCAATCGGGTAATAGAGGTGAAAACTTTGATCACGAGAATAAAAGGAAGGAAGTATTAGGAATTGTCCACCCTATAGAAATAAGTATGTCGGTGTATATCGATCCATTTGACCAAGAACCAGAAAAGAGACATATCCATTTACTAAAAGCTACACTTAAAAAAGAATTAGGTAGTGACGATCGGGTAGGTCTAAACTTTAAACCCATTGATATAATATATACCACCCGAGATGTAAATAACTGGCTCACTATTTTAATTTGTGGAACTTATTCTACCGACTTCACATGTCGTCAGCTAAGTGTGGGGAAGTCTAACCCCACTTAACGTTAAATTAGGGGTTCGGGTTAGTGCATAACTCGTTAATAAAAATACATGATTAGGGTAAAAGACACTTTTTCAAATATTAGTAAACAGTTCAGAAAAGCAGCCGTTTTTGAAAAAAAGCATGTGTGATAAAACAAGAATGAATGAACGATGAGGCGCGCCATCTATCATTCGACGAGCTTTGTAATTACAAACTGGGTATTTTCAATCACTTTTCTACACTAATCACCCTCATGAATTTATAATTAGAGTCTGATTTCATGCAAATGAGGACATTGCATGATCTCAAGTGTGGGGAAGGGTTATAAATTCTCTCGGGTTTATACTTGGTTTATTTGCCAAATTTTATGAAAATTTGAAAAATTTTTAACTAAATGAATTTAAAATCATGTTTATATATATTTATGAACGGTGAAAACTAGGTGTTAATACCGAAATTATCGTTACCTCGGAAAGGACATAAATTGAGAAACACCCTAAAACGCTTGAATTCATTTAAAATGGAATAAAGGAGAATAAAAAGGCAAAGAAAGAAACTAAGTGTGGGGAGAATGTACCTAGTTATTAAATTAAAAACTATCTAGCACATGTTTCTGTAAAGTTTATTGCAGGTGCTTTTGTTTTGGACTAAATTAACTATTTTACCCGATGAAAGAAAAGAAAAGATGGATCTACACGATGAATCAATTCCATCATTAAAAGGAAGTAAAGTCTTCCGAAAAAGACACGCGCTTCTTGATTTAGGTCAAGAAGTTGTCGTCCAGACCAGCTGTAGGTTGACGAAAAATCTAGAAAAGTCATCACTAAAATCAGCAGGAAATCCACGGACCTCAGCATCAAACAGGGTCGCCAAGTGGTCAGATTTATCCAAACTATGAGAAGGATTTATCTCGTACAATAGGGGGCACCGTGCAAATTAGCTTGATAAGACTAATGAATCAGATCCCCAGAAAGGATAATCTCCTTAAAGATTAAAAATCAGCTTTTAAGCCTGATATTACTCAATCCTTGAGATTGACCTTAAAGATTGAGAATTACAAACTCATGGAATTCAATGATATCTAAACTCGAGCTTGAACGAGAAAATATTTGGATCAAAATTAAAACCGATTTGTTTTCTGAAAACCTATTTTCAATGCGTTCATTACCATTGAACGTAAAATCCTAGGAATTCACCTAAAATTCATTAGGTCACCTGAACCAAATCGGGTGTCAACCGTAAGAACGGTGGTTGCATAGCATGGTAGGAGACAGGACCTTGTGCCAGACCGAAAAATCATAGGATGATCTTTACTATTGCTCCTACAAAGGATAGTACTAGCATCTGACATGTTTATAGACCATAATCAAAAGCAAGTCACGGGACATTGCCTTAACAGTTGCTTGTTCATCGCTTTCCTTTACAACCGGATGGTAGTTTACCGAAAGGTAATATACGGGACAAGTAAACTGGACGTGTTGCTTTCCTAATACAAGGTTAGCAAGTGGGTAACACAAAACCATAAGTTTTGAGCTAAAATTTTCAAATCTGAAACCCACAAAACCCACAAAAAATCATTTTGCAAACACCGGTGAAGGGTTATTCCGGAAAACTTATCTAGGGTAAAAGCTAGATTGAATTTTCAAAAGATCAAATGTTTTCATAAAGATCCAATTTCCTTAAGGATCTACATTTTCATAGTCATGTGGGACTGTAAACCGCCTTTTAAATGTGCACTTTGCTTTGGAAACCAAAAGTAAATCGGCTATTTGATTGCAAGTGTCGTTGACCTAAACCCGAGGCTACTGTGGATGACACACCCACCTTTAACCATGGTTCTATCGTTACTATCATTATTTATACCGCCATATCAAAATCACTAATGTACAAAGTGTGAAGAATAAAGAAGTGATTCGTGTGATGTATTATATTATTTCAAGTTATGTATTGCTTGAGGACAAGCAACGTTCAAGTGTGGGGATATTTGATAGTGCTCCAAATGAACATATATTTTGTAGCAATATCCTCCCAATAAGTAAATTATTTAGTTGTAATTGTTCTATTTTAAGTTGTAATCGTTTATATTAAATAAGTGCGAAGACAAAAGGCGAAAACGATGATTTGAAGACAAAAACGTCCAAAAAGCTTAAATGTACAAGATACAATCCAAGTGGTTCAACTTATTGATAAGAAACGTCTAAAAATGACAAAATTACAAGTTGCGGAACGAAAAGTACAAGATATTAAATTATACGAAAAGGCGTTCGAAAATCCGGAACCGGTACCCGAGCCAACTATCAACGCCCGACGCAATGGACCAAAAATTACAAGTCTACTATGCACAAGAATATAATATAATATATAAATAATTATATTAATTATTTATATTTTATATTTATATATAAATTATGTCGACAAGCAAGGTTCCAAAATTGTGTGAGCTGGATTTTCAAACTCCGCGACTCGCGGAGTTTGCAGGCTTAAAATGCTGCAACTCGCGGAGCTGCAAAAATCAGAAATGCCTATAAAAGGCCATGCATTCTGCCGAGTTTAATATACATAAAAAAATAATAAAAATACTCTGTAATAAATAATATATATATATATATATATATATATATATATATATATATATATATATATATATATATATAGTATAGGGTAGTTTTATATTAGTTAGTTTGGGTTATGTAACGGTTATTTACGGGTTTTTAAGCCGGAACTCTGTCCGTGTAACACTACGCGTTAAATAATCAATGTAAGTTATGTTCTCCCTTTTTAAATTAATGTCTCGTAACTAAGTTGTTATTATGCTTATTTGAACCGAAGTAATCATGATGTTGGGCTAAAAATATCTAAAATTGGGTAATTGGGCTTTGTACCATAATTGGGGTTTGGACAAAAGAACGACACTTGTAGAAATTAGACTATGGGCTATTAATGGGCTTTATATTTGTTTAACTAAATGATAGTTTGTTAATTTTAATATAAAGATTTACAATTGGACGTCCCTATAAA
Source organism: Rutidosis leptorrhynchoides (assembly GCF_046630445.1). NCBI lineage: Eukaryota > Viridiplantae > Streptophyta > Magnoliopsida > Asterales > Asteraceae > Rutidosis > Rutidosis leptorrhynchoides. Next base: position 52,003,983 of record NC_092337.1, on the reverse strand, counting down.
TAACCATATACACTCGATCGGACACGATGGGCGGGATATTTATATGTACGAATAATCGTTCATTTAACTGGACACGGGAATGGATTAATAGTCTATGAAATTATTAAAACATGGGTGAAATTATGTACAAGGACACTTGGCGTAATTGTTAACAAAGTATTAAACCTTGGATTACACGCAGTCGATATCCTGGTGTAATTATTAAACAAAGTATTAAAACCTTGTTACAGTTTAAGTCCCCAATTAGTTGGAATATTTAACTTCGGATATAAGGATAATTTGACGAGGACACTCGCACTTTATATTTATGACTGATGGACTGTTATTGATAAAAACCAGACGGGCATATTAAATAATCCAGGACAAGGAACAATTAACCCATGGGAATAAACTAAAAATCAACACATCAAACATCATGATTACGAAAGTTTAAATAAGCATAATATATTTTATTTCATATTTCCTCGTACTTTTATTTATTGTCATTTTAATTATTGTTATTTATTTTATATTGTTAGTTAAATATCGTCATTTACTTTACGCTTAGCTTAAAATATAAAATCGAAAAACCGGTCATTAAACGGTAAAACCCCCTTTTATATATTATTAATATAATATATTTTGTACGAATATAATTGTTTAAAATATAGTGTGAAATAAGCCAGCTCCCTGTGGAACGAACTGGACTTACTAAAAACTACACTACTCTACGATTAGGTACACTGCCTATAGTGTTGTAGCAAGGTTTAGGTATATCCCATTTGTAAATAAATAATTAAAACTTGTCATATTTTGTGTAAAATTGTATCGTATTTAATAGTTTTTCCTAGTAAAATATATAGCTATTTCATATACACCTCGCATAACATCACCTTCCTCTGCAGATTTTCCCTTGTCCTTCTTAGGTGGCTTCAGGTGATCCAATTTACCTGTGCGCAGCGCTTCAAGTACTCTTTCCATCAAGTTTTTGCATCGATTAGTGTCATGCCCGTAATCGTCATGGAATTCGCAATGCTTTGTTTTATCCCGCTTACCAAATTCTGTAAGCGAAGTTGGAACTGCAAAGGTCGTGCACACTGGTTCGGTTGCCAAAATTTCTTTTGGCATTTTAGACAAACTTTTAAGCAGCGCATAGTTCTGATTATTGATGCCGCGCTGATTATTGTTTCGATAATTGCCACTTGATTTCCCTTTATCATTCCTGATAGGACCACCGCTAGGATACCTTCCGCGAGAGTTGTTGCCACGATTTTGATCACGCGAACGATCATCATCGTCTTTCCTCTCGTTGCGTGAACTAGCTGTTGGAAAATCATTATCTTCGCTACTCCGCATATAGTCATGACATTCATTAAGCGCTTCAACATAAGTTGTTGGGACCGTATGGCGCAGACGCCTTACCAGTGTTGGATGACGTTCTGAGTTTATACCATGTATGAGTCCGGAAATCTGTTGCTCTGGCTTGAGATCTGGTATGCGCAGACACTCATTAGTATATCTTGTGAGAAATTCACCCAAAGATTCCTTGGATTTCTGCACAATATCATGACATTCGATATGAGTGCGTTTGCGTGGCCTCTGATTCTGATATTGCAGTAAGAATTTCGTCCGCAGATCCATAAACCCAGCTATACTACCCGCCGGCAGTTTATTAAACCATTCAAGAGCAATACCCTGCAGTGTCATTGGAAATATCTGACACGCAACCGGATCCACCCAACCTTGAGTGCGCATTGCGCCTTCAAAACGCTGTAAGAAGTCATCTGGATCAGTTAAGCCATTGTAAGTACCCAACGTATGAGGTATCTTTGGCGCAGATGGAAACGGATATGCAGTTATATGCGGATGAAACTTATCAAAAGTAGTTGGTAGCTCAAAAGGTGGTTTAACAGGGTCACCTTTGAGCCCTGCGAAGAAACGCCTCATCATATCCTGAACAAAATCAGGTTGTGAAAATAGGTGGACCATGTCAGGAGGTGCCGCCTGCATAAATTGGCTTGCGAGATTCGCCTGCCCCTGAATATTTTGCCAGGGCGGCCCTGGCGTCTGCGGATACAACCAAGGCTGATGCGTTGGAAAAGAGGGCATGCTTACCGGCGCAGAGTATACGGGTAGCTGAAAAGGTGCCGAAACCTGTGGCGCAGATGCCTGCGAGACCTGAGGATATGCCGCTATAAGCCCAACCGTATGCACAGTGCTTTGCTGTTCTGCGGTTATCGGCGTCCAATGAGAATTGGCATCCGGAATGACACCGAACCCCCAACTATTAAGTAATGCCTGCGCATCCGCAGGAGTCAAAAACTTCGAAATTGGACGCGGTGGTTGCCACGGTTGCAACGGTGTAAACGATGAATTCTGCTGAACACTCTGCATCTGCAGAGGGATTGAAACCGTGGTACTATAAATAGGTACATTGCCGCAGCATACCACGTACGGGCCTACTGTTTCACCGCTAGTGCCTACCAAGATGACCCTTGGATCCACCGCGGAAAAATTCAACCGTGTGGTGGTAACTGGCGAGTTTGCCCTTGGCGGTGTAATCCCATCTGGATATATCGGCTTATACCTCTGAAAAGGCTCGCCGGATACAGGTGGAAGTTATGGCGCGTATCCCGCCCCCATAGTCATAGCTTGCGTCTGCTGATTACCAGACGGCGTGTTTTGATTATCTGTTTGAGTACGTTCCGATGATTCCCCGGAAGTCATGATACTGTTAAAGAAAAAATTCAAAAAATTTTGTGAACAATAAGCCTTATAATTCAAAACTTTAAAAGAAAAAACAAATAAACATGTCTTGAATTAGTTCAGCTCTCAATGAAAGCACCACTTGATCATGCATATTTTAACAATAGAAGTAATATACCTGTTCAACGCGTAAAGTGAGGTTTAAGGATCTTAGAACAAGGCTCTCCGGTCCGGCTACCGTGAATAACCCTGGCCGACATGATGATGTCGGCGGGGTGGCCAAGTGATTAAGTCCACCTTTAATGACGATCGACTATTAGAAGGCCCCAAATAAGGTTGTAGGTACTAGTTAATTAAGAAACTAACCTGTTAACCTTTGGAAGAAGCTCGGCAATGTTGGTTATGTAAGACGTGTATTAGATGATGATTACGTAAGGTGATTGTGTTTAGAATGATAGTTAGGGTTTGTATATATAGGCAAACCCTAATTCTAGAACCATCCGAGATAATGGCAATCCTTTCCGTAACGAACTCCCCCCGAATCACGGATGTAATTATGGAAAAGATATTTACTTGATAGCCAAGTAATCGCTGTACCGGGAACAAAGGCATTAGATACGAATCCGCATACCGCATAACGTACATGAGTACACGCATACGCACACTAGTGGGTGTCTGCATACATACGGGGTGCGCATGCGGGTTGCGGTATCATTAGATTGTTGCTTCAATTGACATATATTACGGGGATGAATTTGTGCATGACTTTAAGTCATACACAAATGGATCAAAAAATCGTTCGATAATATAAATGTTCGTGAGTTTGATATATCGAAGCTGTTTGAGTTTCTCAAAGAAGATTACATTTTGTTCACTCAGATGTTTTGTATTTTGAAGATGACACGAATCAATTTGAATTTCTTATGTACAATAATGATTGTGATGAGATAATGCAACGAGCCAAGATACACTATCAAATAATTAAGTTGTATCTTTTATACATCGATTAAAGTCATGAATGTTATGAGCTTTCGGAATTGAGCCAAGATTCATTTTATTAAATTTTCAAAGACATTAGTAGAAGTTTTTTAAGTTATGTAATCGAATTGTTATGAATTGTATTAGTTTTTATGTTTAATTTGTTTATTTTATGGATTGTTTTTAATTAAATAAATTTTTTTATTAAAATATATTATGTAATATAAATGAACACTGAACGACACTTTTACATTTTTTTCAAAAATGTTAATTTTAATATCTAATAAAGACTTTGGAATGGACACTAACAAACCATGTCACGACTTACAAGTAGATGTAACAATTCAAAAGTCCATGTATGAAGCCTCCAACCCATTTAGGATCCATGCGTGTCGCCCCATAGTCGAACTAAAAGTCCACCATTTGAGTGCCAAATCTCTTTATATTTTAAATTATATAATTTAAATTTATACTCTCTCCATTTCAAATCTATTATCCCTAGATAAAAAACATACAGTTAAGAAAAAGTACCTGTCACATGTATTTTTCTAGTTTACTTTCTAATCTTACCCCTTACTTTTTACCTATCTTTTTGTCATACATGCATAAAGTAGGGGCACAAAAGACATTTATCACATTATTCTTTTTCCATTTATGGATATTGACAATTAATTTGAGACATCTCTAAATAAAATAATGAACTATAGATTTGGGAGGGAGGAAGTATAATTTATTAAAAAGTAAGTTAAGAGAGTCCTTAAATAATCATGAACAAATAATAATTTTTGGACAGTGATAAATTTGACAAGATTTTTGATAAATTTACTTAGTTTGTGCATTGACGAATTGTATTATAAAAACAAGTAATGCACAATATGAATAAATTTATCAAAAACTTTGTTCTATATATCACTTAGCTAGCAAATGTTTTAAGTACAACAACAGCAACAACCAAAAAACTCAATACCAAATAAATTCAATACCAAGTAAGTGGTGTATAAAGGAGGTGAGATGTAGACATTCCTTCCCCTATTCGAAAATAAAGACAAGTCATTTCTTCACCAGAGTAAAAACACTCTCAAAAGTAGAGAAAGTCATCACTTTCTCTATTCAACGGATAAAGATATTGCTTCCGAGTGGATCTCCAGCCGATAAGTAGAAATTTTTTTTTTTTAAAAAGTTTAAATAAAATTGAGACGCCATGAAAATAATAAAATCAAATTTTCATGGGTTTTAAATTATGCCTAAAATTTAATTTAGACTTTAAAAGTGAGTTAAGTCCCCAATAAATCCGTATATACTAATATGGAGTATACCCTAACCTTATGTTCCATTTTCAGTAGAGGGCCCGTTTACTTTTCTTTTCATTAAGTTTATTATGGATAAATATGACAATATGGATAATGAATGGTTATATGTAGCAAGAAAGGGAACTAAAATCGTTGTTTGCTTTTTATGCTGAATAAATTGAGTGAATAATTTAAATTACCTTTTCGACCTTCCATCTAGATTCTTCTTCTAACTCTATCCAAAAATGAACATGCACCATTGGAAAGATATCGAAATAAACCAACAATCACCTACTTATTTTTACCTTGCCATGTACTACGTATTATTTTAATCAACACACTCGTCTTCCTACCATTATTCATCAGAACCAATACAAAAACTCAAATTCATCAAAATATTACCCTATCTTACAATAACACAAGTGAAACTTTCTTTCCTATTGGCTGTAAAAGTTTGACACCCATTCCATTCTCATTCCCATTCGTCACACTATTGTTCACGTTTTTTTTAATTTTCTTTGTGTTTTCTTCACTTCTTAGAGTAATACTAATACTCTTTTTATTACAGAATACTCATCTTTTCCAGCCACGTGTCAAATTTGAATGACTTATCAAGCTGTTGCTCGACACGTTCCCTTCACTAATTGACGACTCATCATCTCTCCATTCCAATCCTATAATTCCATCTATTTTTCATTTTCAGTTACTTTCACCAACACGCTTTCTTTGCTTCCATCCACCTTTTGAGAAACATTCAAGTCTCATGTTATTATTATCTTTAACTTTAGGGTTTATGTTTCTATTTGTGTTGTTCGCCGTTTGCGATATTATTATCATTAAATTTTTTTTTTTTCATGGTAACTCTCAATTTAAGAGGCCATGTGGCTCTTTCCTGTGAAGAATGGTAAGTTGTTTTTTGTTTAATTATACTAATTGAGTAAACTGAATCATACTCGGACTATAAAATGGGTTATTAAATTTAGTATCACTACAAGAAAAATGACCATTTGTACTCAATGTTTGGGTCACTAATAATCTATTTGTTACCATTAAAAAAGTGGTCACTAAATTTTGGTCACTAAACGATATTAGTGACAAATGGTCACGATATTAGTGACCAAACAAATGGCCACTATAGTAACCAATTTTGTTATTTTGGTCTCTAAAAATATTTTGTGACGGATCTATAGTGACGAGAGGTCACTAACTTGATTTAGTAACCATTTTAGTGTTATTAGTGACCAATAGTCTTCGTCACTAAAACTCATTTTTCTTGTGGTATATGTATCGGTAAATTGACGGATCTATAGTGACAGAGAGGAACAAGCTACAACATCTACTAAAAGTACCATAATCATAAATAAAAAACACAACTAACATCAATTACATATCATTCTATCTAAGCCCATAGTTCGAACACGTTTTCTTATTATGACCAACTTGACTGCAAATTGCACACTTATGCGGCTCATTACGATCACGCTTGTCCATCTGTTAAGGTGTATTGTGATGAATATCGTATGAATGTATGAATATCTATGAATATTGATATGAATATTGAGAGAAAAAGTCAATTAGTCAAGATTGACTTTTTCACAACTCTCTTGAACTCTCTTAGGTACTTTGGCTATGTGTGTGAAGTGCTTTCTTCTAAGGTTGTCTTGTGGGATATTTATAGCCCTCTTCAATATCCCACCATTCTAAGGCTTGGTACACTGTCTATGCAATTCCCGGGGTTCTAAAAATCTTCCTCTTTGCATTGATAGTGTGTAAAAATTTAGCAACCTTACTAATTACATACAAAAAATCTAAAACTATTAATCTATTCTTCGATTTATGTATGTTGCCGTTGTTGACGATCTTGAATTTCTTAAATTCTTGAAATTTCAACGGACTTCTTGAGAATCTTCTTTGAATTTGCAATTTGCTGAAGACCTCGTACTTTCCCTATATCTCCCCCTCAAAATGTGATTAACACTTAAGCATATTTTGATCTGAGAGAGAAAGAGTATCAGAGCCTACGCAAAGATAATCGGCGTTGAATCTTCATGCATAGCTCCCCCTTGACTAATGCGGAAACTTAATCAAGGTATCAGAGTCAGGAATTGTGGTAAGCATGTGTTTACTCCCCCTAGAAAGAATAATCGGTGCTCCCCCTGGAAGTAATAACACTTTCTCCCCCTTGACAAGTTACGTTGGTTAAGGTTCATATGATGTTTAACATCTCTTTGAAGATCGGGTCCCATACAGAAGTATATGGAAATCATAGTGAAGTCAAATCATCGTCGTTTGAAATACCACTGGTAGGTATTATCAATTGCATCTATGGATTCTTCACTCCACTTTGTCGGGACACTTGATTTAGCTTGTGAGACTAGGTCTGGTGGAATTGAAGGAAATGAAGTTTCAGCCATATTCACGGATCTTGGCTTAAACTTGAGCAATTCTTGAAAAGAGTATTTGGTTGTTGTTGAAGAAACGGGTGTGGTGCCAGCTTTGATTGATACTTGTTTTGGAAACTGAAGCTTTGAGGTTTGACAAACAAGGTCAACTTTGGTACGAGGGATTTTTCTCGGAACTATGGATGACTTCTTGGTTTTGTGTGGAAGCCAACCATATTGATCGCGATAACCCGTAATCTCTCCATTCTCCCCATATGTGGTTTTCAAAAACGGACGATTCACATTGGTTGCGTAACTAGAATATATCTTTTTGCTTGAGGAAAATGTTGTCTTGGGTTTCGAAACTGTAGGAGGAGTGGATTCCGTCTTGATGACTTTCTTCTCAACCATTTGAGGAGAATCTGAAATCGTAGTCGTTGATTTATCCACTACTGATATCCGATAAGTATTAACTCCAGTTGACACCATTTTGGGTTTCTAAAGTGGTGTTGATTTAACATCTAACTCCTTTTGTAACTCAGAGATGCGTTTCTCAAAGTCACGAGTTAATGTTTGACTTTGAATCTGAGTATGATCAAGATCATTGCGAAGTTGAGTGATGATCTTTGAATCAAGCTCACGTTCCTTGAAAAGTATTAGTTTTTCAATAACCTGTGAACGAAGATCCTGAATGATGCGAGCGGTACTCTTATCTTTTTCTTTGTAAGTCTGTGCTTGACTCTCTAAGTCACTTTGAAGAGTAGTCATTTGCTTTTGAATCTTTTCAAATTCTGATTTACGGTATGCAACAAGAGATTCCAATTCTTTGATTTGAGCTTGCAACTTGGAAATCTCTGAAGATGTCGTTTGAACTTCTTGTTCTCGCATCTGTTGAAGTTATGTTTGAAGTTGTTGATGAAGTTTGTGTTGTATAAAGATACAATTGGAACGTTCACTTCTGTTGTGGCATGAACAACCATATTCATAATGTGCAGTCACTTCAACAGACGATGGTTCTGCTGGAGTCATTAACAAAGAAATTGACTCAAGTTGTGTAGCTTTTGTTGCTTCCACATATTTGATAAAAGCACATTTTCGGGGAGTGTTGTAGTAACAAGAACATCTCTTGTCTCGATGATTGAATCGTTCAATGAAATCGGGTTTCAGAGGTAAATCTTGTGTAACACGCTTCATTATGACGAAACGTTGAATAATATCAAGTATTATTTCCTTTTCTCCCCCTCAAAATATGATTCCGGTGAATCAAATTTTGTTTTTGGACGTTTCGTTAACTTTCGTTAAGTTCTGTTAACTTTGAACTTGTGAAAATTGTTGCACAGTTAGTCCAGATTCGGTAAGGACTAACCTTGCAAAGAATCAGATTCTGTGAGGGACCAAAAGTGTCAAATAAGTCCTCAGATTCGGTAAGGGACTTCTGTTGCAAAAACTTAAAACCTTCCAGGGACTAAAAGTGAAAATGTCTCCTGAAATGAATTTGGGCTCAAATAATTGTTGGGCCAAAGAAATTAGTAGCTTTGGGCAGATTCGGTAAGCCCAATCCAGTAGCTTTGTGAAGCCAAAAATCAATCAAAGAACAATACCGAATGATATACCGAGTCCAGGTACCGAGGCTAATAAAAATCAATACCGAGTCTGATTCAAGTACACATACCGAATGTGTTCTTGACACATTAACCGACGAGTAACAATCATGAAGAACAAAAATTCACCATCATCAAAATCAATAATCAATCCTCAAACTCGCTCAATCAGTTTCCTAGATGATGGATTAACACTTTTCTGAAAGATTCAAGTTCAATAACAACACCAAATTTAGTAATCTGAGATGAACAGTTGGAGAGAAGATGAAGAACACTAAATTTTGAGATTTCGAATCAAGCACTTGTAGGCTATGAATCCTTCACGAAATATGCTTCAAATGATTCGTCTAACGCTCGACAATCATCAATCAGACCTGAAAATAATTCAATCTCATCAATTGATTAATCTCTGACTTTCTAAAAAAAGTCAAACGAACTCGAATCAACGATCTCCTGTTGATTTAATTCGAATTGAAGCTTCAGATAGCTTGAGTTATTGATCGTGAATCATAATCTATACTCAATTTGATCTTAACTAAGCTATAAAATTCTAGAGAACACAATATTCTTTATCATCAACTTTTGACTGTTAAGGTTGTCTACAGTTTCTGCTGCTTCAGTCAGCTTTTTCAAAATTTCATAGTACTGATTCGTAGGCTGAAGTGCTATTCCGGATTTCAGAATTATAATTCCAGGAAATAACATTATATGTATATGCAGAAATGATGTGAGATTCAAGAATAATTATTGATGCTTCCTGAGGTTTGGTATGACAATTATTGTTACAAGATGTAGATGGGTACATGACAAGGTTTTATAGTGATCTTTCAGAGAGATTTAAGTCAAAGAGCAATAAAGTTGCTGGTAAGCTTACTACTAATGTGGTGAAATATAAAAGGTTCCCCGGTAACGATGGCGAAAAGACAACGTATATATCAAGGTTATAATAAGGCTACTCCGGATGAAAAGTCGAAGTTGTATTTTTGGATCTGTGACAAAATTTGCTATTTTGAAAAGGGATTGTAAAGTTATTTTGGGTAATAATAATGCTAAAGGATCTGACACGGATACGTGTTGAACCTTTGCTTAGGTTCCAAGTATCCTCCGGATGCATATCTATATGCAGATATTCTTCGTATGTATCGTGTGATTGGTTCATTCTCTCGATTGTTCCTTAGTTGAGGTGTTTTCAAGAATTTTGAAGGGTTTAGACGCAGGTTGTCATCGTCAATATTCGTATAATGAATTCGTCGTGAATCTTGAATGATACGAATATCTTTATGAGTTCTATGAATGAAAGTGATGTTCTAGTATAGTTTGAATTTAAAGTATGATTTTGAAGGATGTAGGAATTTAAGATTGATGGCATTTCTTAAATCTTGACTTGGATTTTGATCTGTCAAAATCAGAATATGTAATTGAATTGGTATGGAAAATGGTTGTCTTGAATTTTGTGAAATGATGTATATTGCTATGAAAGGAGAAAGTATAATTAACGATTGTCGAAACATCATTGAAAATGTACAGTGTAACATATTAATGTGAACTTAAGTATTTCTCGGGTATTACCTACCCGTTAAAATAAAATTTCACAAGTAATATTTTGTACAAAATAATTTTTATTATAGTCTTTAAGAAAATATATGTATGTATATTTTCTTCAGATGTAATATGGATTTAATGAGTTAATATTATATTAATCTCATTTGGTTTACGGTTGGAACTAGAAATGAATAATCCCTAAAACTTTAGAGATTACATAATCGCCGCGGAATATTTCTTCAACGTAAATGAAATAATGAATTAATACTTCACCACTCATTATTGTTGGTATCCCTCAGTGCCTGCGGTGCGTATTATGTTGATGCTCGTAATGCAGCTTGCGATGTTGAGGCTTGTGAATTGTTGGTACTGCTGCTGCTGGGGCTGGTAGTGGTTTGATGTGAGTATAGATGATGAGAATTTGTTTTGTTTTGTATTGTGAAAGAAGATGTTTAAAGTTTCTTGAATAAAAAGAGAGGTCAAGAGCTTTATAAAGGGAATGAAATGATGTAGGATGCACTTGCTAATGAAGTTTTTCTTTTCATGACAGTAAATTTTTTTTTACTAAATAATTCACCATGCAAGATACGGAGTAAAGGTCGGATAGCCTCAATAATATTAGTAATATTATACTCGTTGCGGCATATCCTGGAAAGGAGAGAGAAAATGGTGTTACGAACGGGTTCGCCAGTAAGTGCCTCATGTTCTTCACCAATAGAGCAATGTGGTGGATGGAAGGGATCACCTCCTTCTTGTCTCCAATGATTAAGTAGACTACGAACCCATCCCCAATTCATCCAAAATAGATGATGGCTAATTGGTCGATCCATTCCGGACACACTGCTTTCGGAGCTCGAGTGAAACTCCATATCGGAATTCGAGGGACTTGAACTAGTGGAGAGTTCCATTTCATACGATTGTATAAAGGATTTTTCGATATGAAATGATTTCCGGCTATCGGATGGTATTCTAATTACATAGAATATATATATATATATATATATATATATATATATATATATATATATATATATATATATATATATATATATATATAGCAAAAGATTTCATAGATTACAAAGGAATTTACGGAATATGTTAGGCAAAGTTTATAGTAACAGATATGCTAAGATATGAATTAGCAGATACGCTAAGATATGAATTTCGTCTATACACTATTCATTTAATCAATGCAGTAAGATGTGTCTAGACTAAGAATGATAAGCAGGTAATTTTCTAAGGGTGATAAACAGATGATTTCCGACTAGAAATGATAAGTAAAACTTTTGACATGCAGTTAAAGTCGAAGTCCAGACTCACTAATGCATCTTAATAACTATCCGTTAGACACACTAATGCAAGACCTGGGTTGCTAAGACCACCGCTCTGATACCAACTGAAAATACATTGGGGAGAACCACCGTCCCACCCAGTGCCTTAACTATCCGACGACCACTGAGTGTACCTCAGATACTGATTTTAGGGCCAGCCTCTCTGAAATGTCCCGTTCATATTGATTATAAACGTTCCATATTAATTGATTTCGTCCCGAGGTTTTGACCTCTATATGAGACGTTTTTCAAAGTCTGCATTCATTTTTAAAACAACTATAACCTTTATTTTATCGATAATGGTTTAAAAAGCATTACGTAGATTATCAAATAATGATAACCTAAAATATACCGTTTACACACGACCATTACATAATGGTTTACAATAAGAATATATTACATCAAAATAAGTTTCTTGAATGCAGTTTTTACACAATATCATACACGTACGGACTCCAAATCTTGTCCTTATTTTAGTAAGCAACAGCGGAAGCTCTTAATAATCACCTGAGAATAAACATGCTTAAAACGTCAACAAAATTGTTGGTGAGTTATAGGTTTAACCTACATATTATCAAATCATAATAATAGACCACAAGATTTCATTTTTATAACACATCTCATATCAGGCATTTCGCAAAATGCATAGAGATAAAAATCATTCATATGTTGAACACCTGGTAACCGACCTTAACAAGATGCATATAGAATATCCCCATCATTCTGGGACTCTCATCGGATATGATAAATCGAAGTACTAAAGCATCCGTAACTCGGATGAGGCTTGCTGGGCCAAATAGATCTATCTTTAGGATTCGCGTCAATTAGGGGCCATTTCCCTAATTCTTAGGCTACCAAGCTAAAAAGGGGCATATTCGGTTCGATAATCCAACATAGAAAGTATTTTCGATTACTTGTGTCTATTTTGTAAAACATTTATAAAATGGCATGTATTCTCATCCCAAAAAAAATAGATTTTAAAAGTGGGACTATAACTTACTTTCACAGATTTTTACTTCGTCAGGAAGTAAGACTTGGCCACTGGTCGATTCACGAACCTATAACAAATATGTACATATATATCAAAGTATGTTCAAAATATATTTACAACATTTTTAATACGTTTTAATGTTTTAAGTTTATTAAGTCAGCTGTCCTCGTTAGTAACCTACAACTAGTTGTCCACAGTTAGATGTACAGAAATAAATCGATATATATATTATCTTGAATCAATTCATGACCCAGTGTATACGCGTCTCAGGCTAGATCACAACTCAAAGTATATATATTTTTGGAATCAACCTCAACCCTGTATAGCTAACTCAATCATTACTGCATTTAGAGTGTCTATGGTTGTTCCAAATAATATATATACATGGGTCGATATGATATGTCAAAACATTTGCATACGTGTCTATGGTATCCCAAGATTACATAATATATTAGAATACATGTATGATACAATATAAGTTAGCTAGGATATGATTAATATAGATTTGTTACCAATTTTCACGTAGCTACATCAAGCAAAATTATCCAATCTTGTTTTACCCATAACTTCTTCGTTTTAAATCCGTTTTAAGTGATTCAAGTTGCTATGGTTTCATAATGAACTTAAGTTTATGAATCAAAACATAAAAAGTATAAGTTTATAGTCGGAAATACAGATTACAAGTCGTTTTTGTAAATGTAGTCATTTCAGTCGAAAGAACGACGTCTTGATGACCATTTTGAAAAACATACATTCACTTTGAGTTTAACGATGATTTTTGGATATAGTTTCATGTTCATAAGAAAAATCATTTTCCCAGAAGAACAACTTTTAAATCAAAGTTTATCATAGTTTTTAATTAACTAACCCAAAACAGCCCGCGGTGTTACTACGACGGCGTATATCCGATTTTACGGTGTTTTTCGTGTTTTCAGGTTTTAAATCATTAAGTTAGCATATCATATAGATATAGAACATGTGTTTAGTTGATTTTAAAAGTCAAGTTAGAAGGATTAACTTTTTTTTGCGAACAAGTTTAGAATTAACTAAACTATGTTCTAGTGTTTACAAGCTTAAACCTTCGAATAAGGTAGTTTTATATATATGAATCGAATGATGTTATGAACATCATTACTACCTCAGGTTTTGTGGATAAACCTACTGGAAATTAGAAAAATAGATCTAGCTTCAAAGGATCCTTGGATGGCTTGAAAGTTCTTGAAGTAGAATCATGACACGAAAACAAGTTCAAGTAAGATTTCCACTCGAAATAAGATTGTTAAAGTTATAGAAATTGAATCAAAGTTTGAATATGAGTATTACCTTGTATTAGAAAGATATCTTACTGTAAATAAGAAAAATTTCTTGAGGTTGGATGATCACTCAAAGTGGATTTGCAAGATTGGAAGTAAGCTAGCAAACTTGGAAGTGTTGTTGGTGTGTTCTTGAGTAGTTGTTTTGTAGGTTGATCAAAGGTTGGTTTTAGGAGCTAGATTGATGTAGATTTTGTTGAATATGCTGGAGAACACTTAGAACATCATCATAGAACAAGAGAGAGATCAAATGGATGAAAGAAAATTGAAAAATGCAAGTGTGTGGGATGGTGATAAAAAACGTGAATGTGCATGTGATTATATGCAAATTGTAGTTTGGTTTTTAGTGTAATTATTTCCTCTAATGGCCAACTTGATCAATCATTCATGCTAGAGAACAAAAGTAGCTGATTAGGAGTCTGATTTTGATGTTTTTCTATTGGTATATACCAATAGTAAATACATCTAGAAGCTGTGAATTGTACGAGTATGAATACGGTTGCATACGAGTTGAATTGTTGATGAAATTGAACGAGAATGTAATTGTAAGCATTTTTGTTAAATAGAAGTACTTTGATATGTGTCTTGAAGTCTTCCAAAAGTGTATTAATACAACATAATACACTACATGTATATACATTTAATTGAGTCGTTAAGTCATCGTTAGTCGTTACATGTAAGTGTTGTTTTGAAACCTTTAAGTTAACGATCTTTTTAAATGTTGTTAACCCAATGTTTATAATATCTAATAAGATGTTAAATTATTACATTATCATGATATTATGATGTATTAATATATCTTAATATGATATATATACATTTAAATGTCGTTACAACGATAATCGTTACATATATGACTCGTTTCCAAATCCTTAAGTTAGTAGTCTTGTTTTTACATATGTAGTTCATTGTTAATACACTTAATGATATGTTTACTTATCATTTATCATATTTAAACATAGTGTAAAAATATCTTAATATGATTCATATGTATTTAGTAAGACGTTGTTATAACGATAATTGTTATATATATCGTTTCGAGTTTCTTAATTCAATAAACTCATTTTTATGTATATCACTCATTGTTAACATACCTAGTGAGATACTTACTTATCATAATTTCATGTTAACCATATATATGTCTATATATATAACATCATATAGTTTTTACGAATTTGTAACGTTCGTGAATCGCCAGTCAATTAGGGTGGTCAATTTTCTATATGAAGCCTATTTCAATTAATCAAGTCTTAACAAGTTTGATTGCTTAACATGTTGGAAATATTTAATCATGTAAATATCAATTTCATTTAATATATATAAACATGGAAAAGTTCGGGTCACTACAGTACCTACCCGTTAAATAAATTTCGTCCCGAAATTTTAAGCTGTTGAAGGCGTTGACGAATCTTTTAGAAATAAGTGCGGGTATTTCTTCTTCATCTGGTCTTCACGCTCCCAGGTGAACTCGGGTCCTCTACGAGCATTCCATCTAACCTTAACAATTGGTATCTTGTTTTGCTTAAGTCTTTTAACCTCACGATCCATTATTTCGACGGGTTTTTCGATGAATTGAAGTTTTTCATTGATTTGAATTTCGTCTAATGGAATAGTGAGATCTTCTTTAGCAAAACATTTCTTCAAATTCGAGACGTGAAAAGTGTTATGTACAGCAGCGAGTTGTTGTGGTAACTCAAGTCGGTAAGCTACTGGTCCGACACGATCAATAATCTTGAATGGTCCAATGTACCTTGGATTTAGTTTCCCCCATTTACCAAATCGAACAGCGCCTTTCCAAGGTGAAACCTTAAGCATGACCATCTCTCCAACTTCAAATTCTATGTCTTTTTTTTTAATGTCCGCGTAACTCTTTTGTCGACTTTGGGCGGTTTTCAACCGTTGTTGATTTGGATGATCTTCTCGGTAGTTTCTTGAATTATCTCCGGACCCGTAATCTGTCTATCCCCCACTTCACTCCAACAAATCAGAGACCTGCACTTTCTACCATAAAGTGCTTCAAACGGCGCCATCTCAATGCTTGAATGGTAGCTGTTGTTGTAGGAAAATTCTGCTAACGGTAGGTGTCGATCCCAACTGTTTCTGAAATCAATAACACTTGCTCGTAGCATGTCTTCAAGCATTTGTATCGTCCTTTCACTCTGCCCATCAGTTTGTGGATGATAGGCAGTATTCATGTCTAGACGAGTTTCTAATGCTTGCTGTAATGTCTGCCAGAATCTTGAAATAAATCTGCCATCTCTATCAGAGATAATAGAGATTGGTATTCCATGTCTGGAGACGACTTCCTTCAAATACAGTCGTGCTAACTTTTCCATCTTGTCATCTTCTCTCATTGGCAGAAAGTGTGCTGACTTGATGAGACGATCGACTATTACCCAAATAGTATCATAACCACTTGCAGTCCTTGGCAATTTAGTAATGAAATCCATGGTAATGTTTTCCCATTTCCATTTTGGGATTTCGGGTTGTTGAAGTAGACCTGATGGTTTCTGATGTTCAGCTTTGACCTTAGAACACGTCAAACATTCTCCTACGTATCTAGCAATATCGGCTTTCATACCCGGCCACCAAAAGTGTTTCTTAAGATCTTTGTTCATCTTCCGCGCTCCGGGATGTATTGAATATCTGGTTTTATGTGCTTCCTTAAGTACCTTTTCTCTTACATTTCCTAAATTTGGTACCCAAATTCTTTCAGCCCTATACCGAGTTCTGTCTTTCCGAATATTTAGATGTTTCTCAGATCCTTTGGGTATTTCATTCTTCAACTTTCCTTCTTTTACAACTCCCTGTTGGGCCTCCTTTATTTGAGTAGTAAGGTTAGTACGAATAATTATATTCGTAGCTTTTACCCGCATAGGTTCTCTGTCCTTTCTACTCAAAGCGTTAGCTACCACATTTGCCTTCCCCGGGTGGTAATAAATCTCGAAATCGTAATCATTCAATAACTCAATCCACCTACGCTGCCTCATGTTCAGTTGTTTCTGATTAAATATATGTTGGAGACTTTTGTGGTCGGTATATATGATACTTTTGACCCCATATAAGTAGTGCCTCCAAGTCTTTAATGCAAAAACAACAGTGCCTAATTCCAAATCGTGTGTCGTATAATTTTGCTGTGAATCTTCAATTGTCTAGACACATAAGCAATTACTTTCGTTCGTTGCATTAATACACAACCAAGACCTTGCTTTGAGGCGTCACAATATATCACAAAATCATCATTCCCTTCAGGCGATGACAATATAGGTGCCGTAGTTAACTTTTTCTTCGACAATTGAAACGCTTTCTCCTGCTCATCCTTCCATTCAAATTTCTTCCCTTTATGCGTTAATGCAGTCAAGGGTTTTGCTATTTTGGAAAAATCTTGGATGAATCTTCTGTAGTAACCAGTCAAACCTAAAAATTGACGTATATGCTTCGGAGTTTTCGGGGTTTTCCACTTTTCAATGGTTTCGATCTTTGCCGGATCTACCTGAATACCTTCTTTGTTCACTATGTGACCGAGGAATTGAACTTCTTCCAACCAAAATGCACACTTTGAAAATTTGGCGTACAGTTTTTCTTTCCTCAACAACTCTAGCACTTTTCTCAAATGTTCTGCGTGCTCTTGATCATTCTTTGAGTAAATAAGTATGTCATCGATAAAAACAATAACAAACTTGTCAATGTATGGTCCACACACTCGGTTCATGAGGTCCATGAACACAGCTGGTGCGTTAGTCAAACTAAACGGAATAACCATAAACTCGTAATGACCGTAACGCGTTCTGAAAGCAGTCTTCGGAATACCATCCTCCTTCACCCGCATCTGATGATACCCAGAACGTAAATCAATCTTCGAATAAACTGACGAGCCTTGTAGTTGATCAAATAAGTCATCGATTCTTGGTAGTGGATAACGATTCTTGATGGTAATTTTGTTCAACTCTCGGTAGTCGATACACAACCTGAATGTACCATCCTTCTTTTTAACAAACAAAACAGGAGCTCCCCATGGTGATGTACTTGGTCGTATAAAACCACGCTCTAAAAGTTCTTGTAGTTGGCTTTGAAGTTCTTTCATTTCACTGGGTGCAAGTCTGTATGGAGCACGAGCTATTGGTGCAGCTCCTGGTACGAGTTCTATTTGAAATTCAACAGATCGATGTGGAGGTAGTCCCGGTAATTCTTTCGAAAATACATCGGGAAATTCTTATGTGACGGAAACATCATTGATGTTCTTTTCTTCGGGTTTGACTTCTTCGATGTGTGCTAGAACGGCATAGCAACCTTTTCTTATTAGTTTTTGCGCCTTCAAAGTACTAATATGATTTAGCTTCGCGTTGCTCTTTTCTCCGTACACCATTATAGGTTTTCCTTTTTCTCGTACAATGCGAATTGCATTTTTGTAACATACGATTTCCCTCTCTCCTTTTTCAACCAGTCCATGCTGATTATCACATCAAAACTCCCTAACTCTACTGGTATCAAATCGATCTTAAACGTTTCGCTAACCAGTTTAATTTCTCGATTCCGACATATTTTATCTGCCGAAATTAATTTACCGTTTGCTAATTCGAGTAAAAATTTATTATTCATGGGCGTCAATAGACCACTTAATATAGCACAAAAATCTCTACTCATATAACTTCTATCCACACCTGAATCAAATAAAACATAAGCAGGTTTTTCATTGATAAGAAACGTACCCGTAACAAGCTCCGGGTCTTCCTGCGCTTCTTCCGCATTAATGTTAAAAACTATCCCACGGCTTTGCCCATTACTATTTCCCTGGTTTGGACACGCAGGTTTGTAGTGGCCCTTCTTTCCGCATCCGTAACAAATAATGTGGGCATTACTTGTTCCTTTACCTGATGGTCCATAAATTTCACACTTCGTTGTATCATGACCCTTTCTATTACATTTGGTACATGTTACTGGACAAAAAGTAGTTGGACGGTACCTGATAATGCTAAAAACGAACATATATTTCATAGCATTATCCCTCAAGAAAGACAAGCTTTTATTTGAAATTGTTCTATTTACAAGCAATATTCATTTAAATAATAAAAGGTGAAGACAAAAGACAGATTCGACGAATTGAAGACGCAAACGACCAAAAAGCTCAAAAGTACAAAGTACAATCAAAGTGGTTCAAATTATTGATGAGAAACGTCTCAAAATTACAAGAGTACAAGTCGCAAAACACAAAATACAAGGTATTAAATTGTACGCAAGGACGTTCAAAAATTCGGAACCGGGACCAAAGTCAACTCTCAACGCTCGACGCAACGGACTAAAAATTATGAGTCAACTATGCACAAGAATATAATATAATATTTAAATAATTATATAAATTATTTATATATTATATATATTTAAAAATAACGTCGACAAGCTTGAAAACAAAATTATGTGAGCTGGTACCTACCTCCATGCGATCGCATGGCCTGTAGGCATATTATCCATGCGATCGTATGGGCCACCTTTTGTGGCCACATGCCTATAAATTTCGCAGTTGGTGATCGAATATCATATCTTTTTCTCTTCCTATCTATCAACGTATATATATTTATATTTATATTATAATTTTAATTTTAATTTTAAATTCTAATAATAAGGGTATGTTAGCGAATATTGTAAGGGTATAAGTGGAAATTCTGTCCGTGTAACGCTACGCTATTTTTAATCATTGTAAGTTATGTTTAACCTTTTTAAATTAATGTCTCGTAGCTAAGTTATTATTATGCTTATTTAATGCCGAAGTAATCATGATGTTGGGCTAAATACTAAAATTGGGTAATTGGGCTTTGGACCATAATTGGGGTTTGGATAAAAGAACGACACTTGTAGAAATTAGACTATGGGCTATTAATGGGTTTTATATTAACTAAACGATACCTCGTTAATTTAATATATAGACTTATAATTTGACGTATTTATATATAATCACATATGCTTGACTGGGTACGGTGGGGGAGATATCTATAAATACCAATAATTGTTCATTTAACCGGACACGGGGATGGATTAATAATCAATAGACTTGTTGAAACAGGGGTGGATTACATTCAAGGGTAATTGGTGTAATTGTTAACAAAGTAGTAAAACCTTGGAATACACGCAGTCGATAACCTGGTGTATTTATTAAACAAAGTATTAAGACCTTGTTACAATTCGAATCCCCAATTAGTTGAAATATTTGACTTCGGAAATAAGAATAATTTGACGAAGACTTTTGCACTTTATGATTATGACTGATGGACTATTATGGACAAATTTGTATGGACATATCAAATAATCCAGGACAAAGGACAATTAACCCATGGTAATAAAACTAAAATCAACACGTCAAACATCATGATTACAGAAGTTTAAATAAGCATAATTTATATATTTCATATTTAATTGCACTTTTAATTATCGTACTTTTATTTACTGTCATTGTATTTAATTGCACTTTTAATTATCGTACTTTCTAATTATCGCACTTTATTTATTGTCATTTTATTTATCGCAATTCCATTATCATTATTTACTTTACGCTTTAAATTAAGTTATATTTATTTTTAATATTTTACATTAGGTTTTAACTGCGACTAAAGTTTTAAAAATCGACAAACCGGTCATTAAACGGTAAAACCCCCTTTTTTAATAATAATATTACTTATATATATTTTTGTATTTTTACAATTATAAGTTAAAACAATATAGCGTTAAACTTGGCGAGTTCCCTGTGGACGAACCGGACTTACTAAAAACTACACTACTGTACGATTAGGTACACTGCCTATAAGTGTTGTAGCAAGGTTTAGGTATATCTACTCTATAAATAAATAAATAACTTGTGTAAAATTGTATCGTATTTAATAGTATTTCCTTGTAAAAATATAACTATTTTGTATACACCTCGCATAACATCAAGTTTTTGGCGCCGCTGCCGGGGAACAGTTAAACGCCGGAAGCGAAACGCTATATATAAAAAAAAAGATTTTTAGTAAGTTTTAGTTAATTTTTTGTAAAAATATACGTTTTTAATTTAAAAAAAAAATCTATATATTTGTTGTTAAGAGTTGTTAAAAATTTATAAAAGTATTTTTATTTTAGCTTTTAAAATTAAATTTTTATTTAAGTTATTTATATTTTATTTAATCTAAAACAGAAAAAAGAAAAAAATATAAAATTACTCGGCCTGGTACTGTAGCAGCCCAACCCATCTGACCCGATTTCCTACTTCATGCGATCGCATGAATATATAACATACACTCCATGCGATCGCATGGAGTGATTTGACTCGCCTGATACCTTAGCTGTACGAAATTAGGGTTAATTATTATCATTATTTAATTAAAACCCTAATTAGGGTTAGGGTATTTAATATTATTTAGTTTAGTTTTATTATTTATTTTGTATTATTAAGTTTAATTAGTTTTATAAATATATAAAATTAATCGTTTTATAAAATAAATAATATAAAAATAATATTTTTACAAAAATTGTACTTTTTACAACTTTAAGTAAATTTTTATATTTTGTATCTTTTTATTTGTTTTAGCGTAATTTTTGTATTTTTCGCTCGTAATTAGTTTTAAGTCATAGTTTTTGCCATAGTTATTTTTATTTTTAGATTTTTAGGCTTTGCCGTAAAATCCCTTAAGTGCTTTTTCTTTCGACTAAGATTTAGGTGCTTTAGAATTTTGCGACGCCGTTTTTATATTTTAGTTTTTTTTAAGTTATTGCCGTTTTAGGATATAGAATTTCTTGTAAGCTTTAATATTTTTAGACGCAACTTTTAATTCTTAGTTTTTAGTTCCTTTTTAAGTTTCGACGTTTTTCGACGCGCTTTTTTTCTTTCTTATTTCTCGACGCTCTAGTTTTTAGGACATAGAATTTTCTATTTCTTCTCTAAATCTCTTTAAATTTCAACGAAAAATTATTTTAAGTGATTAAATTGATAGACATCCAAAAATTTTCTGCTTCGTAGTTATAGTTGGATTTGTTAGTGGCTGAGTTGTGAGCTTCCAATTTAAAGGGTTCTGGCTCCCTGCTGCATCTATTGGCTATTCGAAACGTGGGCAAAAGCAGAAAAGTCTATTAATTTGATAACTTAAATAATTTTTATCTTTTATAACTAATAGGATATTCAGTGAATGCACCGAGCAAAATGTTCACCACCTTTTGTACGTTCACCACCTGTAACCAGATCAAGACATCTAGCCAATATTGTCACCGTTGATTTTTCTTTAGAATCGTCATCTAGTCGACCAAGTACTCCAATTCAAATTTCCGATAATCCATTTTTTGAACCCGACCTCACAATTGAGAATCCGAAGGATATTCAGGGACAATTCAGAGATCCTGAACCACTAATCTTTCCTTCGGAACCACAAATCATTCAAACGGAGATTGTTGAGGAACCTACTATTAAATCAGAATCCTCTAGTGATTCAGATTCAACAAATTCAATCATGGAGAATCTGGAACCTCTAAGTATGGAAGACCGAATGAGAGCTAAACGCACTGGCCAAGGTCACGCAATTACTCAACCTGACATAAATCCGCCAGATTATGAAATCAAAGGACAAATCCTACACATGGTAACTAATCAATGCCAATTTAGTGGTGCGCCGAAGGAAGATCCAAATGAACATCTTCGTACTTTTAATAGGATCTGCACTCTATTTAAAATTCGAGAAGTTGAGGATGAACAGATATATCTCATGTTATTTCCCTGGACTTTAAAGGGAGAAGCCAAAGATTGGTTAGAATCGTTACCTGAAGGAGCGATTGATACATGGGACGTTTTAGTTGAAAAATTTCTTAAACAATTCTTTCCGGCATCTAAAGCCGTAAGACTTCAAGGAGAAATTGTTACGTTCACACAAAAGCCAAATGAAACTTTATATGAAGCGTGGACAAGATTTGAAAAGTTATTAAGAGGATGTCCGCAACATGGCTTAGACACCTGTCAAATAGTACAAATATTCTACCAAGGATGCAACATCACTACAAGGAAAGACATCGATATAGCAGCTGGAGGTTCCATTATGAAGAAAACTGCAACTGACGCTTACCAAATTATTGATAACACTGCTTCCCACTCACATGAGTGGCATCAAGAAAAAGATATCGTTAGATCATCTAAAGCAGCTAGAGCCGATTCTAGCCATGAATTTGATTCCATTTCCGCAAAGATAGATGCTGTCGAGAGACGAATGGAAAAGATGACTAAAGATATTCATTCAATACGAATTAGTTGTGAGCAGTGTGGAGGACCACATTTAACAAAATATTGTCTCAGTATTGAACTAACAATGGAACAAAGAGAGAATGTTTCATACATAAACCAAAGGCCTGGAAATAATTATCAGAATAATTATCAACCTCCAAGACCAATCTACAATCAAAATCAGAACTATAACCGAAATGTTCCATACAAAAACCAACAAGGTCCTAGCAATCAACAAGTATCCAATAATACTTACAATCAGCAAAGACCTATTTTCAAAACAAACCACCACAAACTGATGATAAAAAGCCAAATTTAGAAGATATGATGACGAAGCTAGTTGAATCTCAAACGCAGTTTTTCACATCTCAGAAACAAACCAATGAACAAAATGCTCAGGCATTTAGAAATCAACAAGCTTCTATTCAAAATCTGGAACAAGAAGTAAGCAACCTAGCAAGGTTGATAGGTGAAAGAAAACAGGGAAGTCTGCCTAGTGATACAAATGCTAACCCCCAGAATGAAACAGCTAAAGCCATTACCACAAGAAGTGGTATTACACTTAAACCACCTGAAATGCCTGTAATTTCTGATGACTCTATTCCTACTCCACAAGAACCACAATCTGAGCAAGATAAGGAAACAGAGCCGGTAGTTGAGAAGGTTAATGAAGATAACACAGTTAAGGCAAAACCTTATGTTAAACCATACCAACCACCACTTCCTTACCCGAGTAAAATGAGAAAAGAGAGACTTGAAGCCGAGCAATTCAAATTTTTGGATATGTTTAAACAAATAAATGTCAATCTTCCTTTCATTGATGTGATTTCAGGAATGCCTAGATATGCTAAATTTTTGAAAGATCTAATCACAAATAGAAAGAAAATGGAAGAACTCTCGGCTGTTACAATGAATGCTAATTGTTCTGCAGTGCTGTTGAATAAGATACCAGAAAAATTATCAGATCCAGGAAGTTTCACGATTCCATATTTTCTGGGTAGTCTTAGTTCAATAGAAGCATTGGCAGACTTAGGTGCTAGTATAAATTTAATGCCATATTCATTATAAGCTAAACTAGACCTTGGAGAATTAAAACTAACACGAATAAGCATACAACTAGCCGATCGATCAGTAAAATATCCTAGAGGGATAATGGAGAACATGCTAGTTAAAGTTGGTACCTTAGTATTTCCAGTAGATTTTGTTATTCTGGACATGGAAGAAGATTCTCGAGTTCCTCTCATATTAGGAAACCATTCTTAAACACGGCTAAAGCAATAATAGACGTGTTTGGTAAGAAACTGACCCTAAGTATAGAGGATGAGAGTGTTACCTTTCTGTTGATAGAGCCATGCAACAACCGCAATCTGCAGATGATACATGTTATTATATTCAAACTATAGATTCATATGCAGAATTGTTAGAAGAATTTCCAGAATTACAAGGAACAGGAGAATGTTCTTTAGGAGAAGGTACTGAACCAATTGATGAAGCTGAAATGTTAGCTACGCTTGTGGCTAATGGATATGAACCAACAACAGAAGAAATTCAAATGCTAAAAGAGGAAGACAGATATCGATATAAATCATCGATAGAAGAACCACCGACATTAGAGTTAAAGCCACTTCCAAACCATTTGGAATACGCTTATCTACATGGTGAATCTGAATTACCTGTAATAATATCGTCTTCTCTTACTGAAAATGAAAAATCTCAACTCTTTTCTGTGTTAAAAGCTCATAAACCAGCTATTGCATGGAAAATTCTTGATATTAAAGGAATAAGTCCTTCGTATTGCACACATAAAATCCTTATGGAAGAAGGTGAAAGGACCCGTTCATATACATTATAAACGATTCACAATAGTTGATTACATTGCGAGGTATTTGACCTCTATATGATACATTTTACAAACATTGCATTCGTTTTTAAAAGACAAACTTTCTTTACATCGAAAATTGACAGGCATGCATACCATTTCATAATATCCACTATCCAACTATAAATTGATTTAATAATAATCTTTGATGAACTCAATGACTCGAATGCAACGTTCTTCAAAATATGCTATGAAAGACTCCAAGTAATATCTTTAAAATGAGCAAATGCACAGCGGAAGATTTCTTTAACACCTGAGAATAAACATGCTTTAAAGTGTCAACCAAAAGGTTGGTGAGTTCATTAGTTTATCATAATCATTTATTTCCATCATTTTAATAGACCACAAGAATTTCATTTCCAGTTCTCATAAATATACGTTCCATGCATAGAGACAAAAATAATCATTCATATGGTGAACACCTGGTAACCGACATTAACTAGATACATATAAGAATATCCCCTATCATTCCAGGATCCTCCTTCGGACATGATATAAATTTCGAAGTACTAAAGCATCCGGTACTTTGGATGGGGTTTGTTAGGCCCAATAGATCTATCTTTAGGATTCGCGTCAATTAGGGTGTCTGTTCCCTAATTCTTAGATTACCAGACTTAATAAAAAGGGGCATATTCGATTTCGATAATTCAACCATATAATGTAGTTTCGATTACTTGTGTCTATTTCGTAAAACATTTATAAAAATTGCGCATGTATTCTCAGCCCAAAAATATAAAGGGTAAAAAGGCAAATGAAACTCACCATACTGTATTTCGTAGTAAAAATACATATAACGTCATTGAACAAGTGCAAGGTTGGCCTCGGATTCACGAACCTAAATTAATTATATATATTTATGTGTTGGTCAATATTTGTCTAACAAATTAGGTCAAGTCATAGTGTGCCACTATCTTAATGCTCGAGACTAATATGCAAAAGTCAACAAAAGTAAATTTGACTCAAAATAATTTCCAAAAATCTATACATGATTAATATATAGTTTAAATATCGTCGTTTTATATTTTTAAATATTTTTAAAAGATTTATTAGAGTAAATAATATAATTTATTTATTAATAAATAAAATTTTATATTAAATTTATATAATAAAATATACTTTTATATATATTAAGTAATAAAATTTATAGGGTTCATTTAATATTATAAAGATAATATGATAGGTATTATTAAAGTAAGTTATTACACGTAGTAAAATATGTTTGTATCACATATTTATTTGATAAAATAATATCTATAATGATAGTAAGTAAAAGTTGTATTATTTTGTAATAATAATTATTATTATAAAAATATCAATATTTATAATTACTAAGATGACATTATGATAAAACTATAATTCTAATTATGATAACTTTAATATTTACGATAATTTTTAATATTATCTTTAAAATAATAATTCTGTTTAAAATAATAATAATAATGATATTTTAGAGTAACAATGACATTTCTATTAAAATGATAATTTTTGTTAAAATGATAGTTTTAATACTAACGATACTTTTAATAATAATAGTAATGATAAAAATAATAAGAACGATAATTTTATCTAAATCAATATCTTATAATATTTTAATTTCATCATGATACTCTTACTCATTATTTCCTAATCGTTTCGTTTAATAGCTTTTAATCGTCTTTTATATCGTGTTCATAATAATGATAATAATAGTAATCAAAATAATTAGGTGTTACAAATATTTGTTTTAATTACACTAATATTAATAATGATAGTTACTATAACATTATTAACGATAATACTAATAATTATCTTAATGATAATATTGTAATAATAATAATAACAATAACAATAACCATTTTTAAATAATGATATACATATTAATAATGATAATAATAATAATAATAATAATAATAATAATAATAATACTAATAATAATAATAATAATAATAATTGGATAATAATAATAATACTAATTATAACTTTAACGATAATAACGATAGTAATAATAATAAAAAATAACAATTTTTAATGATAAATCCCTTTTATTGATAAAGATAATAATAATGATAATAATAAGATAAAACTAGAACGACGATAAAAACGACGATAATAATAATCATTTTTAATAAAAATATCAAAAATTCAATTGATTATAACTTCTAATCCATTCATCGAAACCATTCGATATCTAAAGGAAAAGTTCTTAATTTTTTGCTAGCTTTCCAAGGACATGCATATCTTATACCTTATCTCAACCGTAAGTGTAACTAATTTAAGATTCAACCTAACCTGTCAAAGGGCAATATCAAAAGTACAAGCATGCATAATCCTAAATACTCGAGCACTAGTCAGGGATACACTATTAGTATGTAAAAGTTAAATTATGAGTACTCACGTATCAATATTGAGATTCAATATTGCAGGAAAGGTACGTAGATGCAACGGAAATGATAAACAATATATTGACCTCACGAGCATACCCATGAACCATACTCAATCACCTCCATAGCTATAAACCATAATTTTCTTAATCCTATCCTACTCGAAAAACAATTTCGAAATCACTCGGACAGCACTCCGTCGTAATATTTTATGTATACTAATAATATCTTGAAATAATACGGAGTAAATATATATATGTAAATCGATTGAGAGAGTTTAGAGAAAAATATTTTCAAGTTTCTATGAAATAATGAAACCTATTGAATTCTATTTATAATAGATTTTTGAATTATTAAAGTGAATTATTAAAGTATGAATTATTAAAGTGAATTATTAAAGTATGAATTATTAAAGTGAATTATTAAAGTATGAATTATTAAAGTGAATTATTAAAGTTAAAGTAAAGTAAAAATAAAGTAAAGGTAAAGTTTAAGTATAGTAAAAGTATAAAACTATGTACGTATAATATGCGTATAAATATATATAATATTAATTTAAATCGTTATATATATTTAATAAAATAAAATATAAATATCGTTATCTTTATCATACTAGTTAAGTAATGAGTTGTCAAAAGTGGTTCTAGATATTTATAAAAGTTATATACGTTTTAATAATAAAGTTCTTTTTAAACTGAAAACGTTTTTGTACGTTTGAAACTAAATAGATCAATCGAGTCTTTATGAGATTCAATATTCCACTATCCTTTGTCTAGTTCTCAATAATTGACAATTTGTTCTTATTTATAAATCACTTTACCATTTTCCAAATATGGTTAAAATGGAAAGATTTCTCAAATCAACGTGGGCCTTTCAACAGAGACTTGTAATCATAATTCAATATATCTGATAATTCAATCATTTGATCTTATCTTCTAATTCCATTGATAAACATTTTGAAACAGATACAATCATATAAAGTATTTAATCTAATATTTTGTTTACGTTTCAATTTATAATATATATACACATATACATATATAATCATATTCGTTTAATGGTTCGTGAATCATTGGAACTTGGTCGAGGTTGAATGAATGTATGAACATAGTTTAAAATTCTTGAAATTTAACTTAACAAATATTGCTTATCGTGTCGGAAACATATAAAGATTAAAGTTTAAATTTGGTTGGAAATTTCCGGGTTGTCACAGTACCTACCCGTTAAAGAAATTTCGTCCTGAAATTTGAGTGGAAAGGTCGTGAATGATAATAAGTATGTTTTCATGATGCATACGGGCTGAAAATTAGAGTTTTATCATCAGCGAATAATTTGGATAAACAATCCATTTATATGAAGAGTACGAATGAAGCTAACATAGAAGAGTGAAATGAGTAAGTGTAGATTCATCTTATCATTTGACGTAGATATGATTGATTCCCAGATTTCAAGGGATTTGAAGAAAATCTTCTTAATAAGATTTGACTCTCCGGTAATCAAGAGAATTAGGATCCGCTTTAAATGCGATCGTCCATTTTAATTATTCTGTCGAAGATTTTCTTATAAATTCATCTCCTTCGTTTCCTTACAACTCACACCTTCTGTTGATGCATTTTATGCAAGTCCCTAGACATCTACCCACGTCCATTGCAGGTACAACAGTTTACAGGCCACCATGGTTGCTCGTTATTATCCTATCCGTGTTTGTATGTGGTTATTGGAACTGCAGGAATGAGATTTAGATGTTTGACTATGTTAGACTTAGTCAGACGTACGAGTGAAGCCTCACTAGTATGGCTGACCGGCTCATACGCACGGTTGATGCTGAGCTAAGTCACAATTACAACCTAAATGAGAATACACGAGTGAGTGATCACCCGTATGGCTGATGAAGCCAACTCGTACGTGTGATGAATGAATCGTATGGGTGAGTCAACAGCAGGGGTATATAAAGTCTTATGTTCTTCATTTTAGGTTAAGCCTCTCATTTGTTACACACACTTAGATCTAGTGAGCTCCTCCAATTCTCTCTCAGTCCAAATCACCCAGGTGGTGAATAAAAGCTCTAGGTGTTGATCTAATCACACTTGATTTAGTTGTGATTTGACTAAATTAATCAATAAAAAAACTTAACCTATTCACTAGAGGGTTTGATTCACTTATTCCGCCATTGTGTGAGTTAAATCTATTGATTTCTAAGTTCCTAGTCATGTTTCATCACCTTCTATTCTTTCCCCCTCAACTCATATTTTAAAGTATTCATCAATATGCTCCATCCAGTTCTGATTCTAGATATACTTCTAACTTTCATATCGGTCATTCTTCTTTTTCATCTACCGCTGAAAGAATCTATTTACTTCTACTATACTCTTGGGTTTATAGTATTTCTAGTTCTCCTGTGTCTTTATATTGCTATATGCATCGATATATATGGTTTACAATTTCTGGTTTGTCGTTGGGCTTTATATGTTCCCTTATATTTCAAAGTCTCTACTTCTGTCTTCTATAATCATTATCATTCACAGTTAATGCTCTCTTTTATTTGCTGCAATTTATACCCCAATTTCTATTTCGGAGTTTTGTCCTTTCGTTTCTTCTTTTTGCGATTAAGCACCGCTTGTAATGGTCCAGAATTCACAGATATAAATTTCGGAATGAACATTGTTAATGTTCTAGGAAGGAAATTGTGATGGCACGATCTTGACTTGTCAAATTACTAGAATACCTTGGAAAAGGCCGAATCATCAAGAAATATTTTCTTGATGTTTTAGAGGTTAAATAGAATACAAGAGTCGTATAACATGATACATGATGATGTTATGATCTGTGAAATAATCACGTTCCATTTAGAAACTCAGCATGACTTACTGTAATATAATCACATTGATCAAGTATCATTATATTATACTAATTCATGCTTCAGTTCCCAACACTACTTCAAAATATTCCTATTTTAAACTTGAATGTTTCAGAATTTAGAAACTAAAATAGTTTCTTTTATGATGTAACACAGATAGCGCGAAGAGGTAAATGATTTCAAATAAGAAAAATTAAGAAAATATCTTCAGAAATATGGAGGATATTTATAATGAAAGATATGATGATATTTTAGAATTTCGAATATCAGAGGATGATGAAGAATATTGTCCGCAGGGGTTTAGAGTCAGGAGCAAGGTATTCGTTAATGACTTCAGCAGGTACTGAATCATTTGGATCCTTTGAAGTCAGGTTCAGTCTTTGTAATTTGTCCACAGCCTCCTTCCTACTTTGCTCAATCCGTTTTCCAGTTCCAAAACTTCTCTTTTTCTGCTCTTTGCCAGCACATTTCATCATTATCATCCAACTTTTACCGTTTAAAGTCGTTTATAGTTTTTGCTGCTTCATCATCATTTTTTCCATTTTCTGAGAACCAATTCGTAGTTCAGAGTGTTTTTCAGAAACTTCACATTCAAATTAAGTCCAGAAGATAGACGTTATATATACACATATAACTGTTGGCGTAGACATGCTGCGAGATTTCAAAATACTGATTGCTAATTCCCAATGATTCGTATGGCAATTCTCATTACAAGATGCGAATGAGTAAATGATGGGGTTTTAATGAATAATTATAATGACTTTTTGGAGAGGCTAAAGTCAAAGGGTAATGAAGTTGTTGGTACATCTGCTAATAATGTGGTGGAATGTAAAAGGTTCACTGGTAACGATGGTGTATATCTCAAGGTTATAATAAGGTTAGTCTGACTGAAAAGTCAAAGTTGACTTGCTGGAGCTGTGACAAAACTGTCTACTTTGAAAAGGAATTGAAAAGTCATTTTAGCTAATAAATGCCAAAGGGTCTGACACGGATACGCGTCGAAATATGACTTTGGCTTCGAGAGCTTTTTAGGTACATAAATGTGGGTAATATGTGGTTGGATCATCATCTCGATTGTTCATTGTTTGAAGTGTCTTCGAAAACTTCGGAGAGTTTGAACACAGTTTGTAATCGTTAATATACATATGATGTTACACAGTTTTGAAGTCAAAGTATAGCTTTGAAAGATGTAGGAATCTAAGAGTGATGTCTTCTGTTAAATCATGACTTGGATTTTGATTTGTCAAAATCAGAATGCGTAATCAAATTTGGGTGAGAATGGTTGTTTTGATTACTATACAAGAATGTATATTGTTATGAGATTTTGGGAGTATAGTTGATGATTTGCTTAATCAGATTCGAAAAATGTAACATATTAATTGTGAATTTATATATCTCTCGGGTATTACCTACCCATTAAAAAAAAATTCACAATTAATATTTTGTACAACAGAATTTTATTACAGTCTTTATGAAAATATATATGTGCATATTTTCTTCAGATGTAACATAGATTTAATGAGTTAATATTAAATTAAACTCATTTGATTTATGGTTGAAACTAGAACTGAATAATCCCTAAAGACTTTAGAAATTACATAACTTTTACGGAGTATTTATTCAATAAAATTGAAATTATGAATTAATACTTCGTTATTTGTTGGTGTTTGTAACCCTTGCACCATATTCTCTAAAGTCACTACTCAAACACGAAGCGCGTTGACTTCTTCTATTACACCGGGGTGATTGTTGGTTCCAACGAGCGGATAAATAAAATCTAAAATTTGATGTAATATATAATCGTGACGAGATACTCTGAAAATGAGCGAGAAAATGGTGTTTCGGACAGGTTCTCCTGTAAGTGCTTCAGATTCTTCGTCAAGAGGGCAATGTGGTGGATGGAAGGGATCACCTTCTTCTTGTCTCCAATTATTGAAGAGGCTACGAACCTATCCCCAATTCATCCAGAATAGATGATGGCTAATTGGTTGATCCATTCCGGTCACACTGCTTTCGGAGCTTGAGTGGGATTCCATATCAGAATTCGAGGGACTTGAACTAATGACGAATTCTATTTCGTTCGAGTGAATAAAGGATTTTTTGATATGAAATGATTTTTCGGCTATCGGGTGGTATTCTAATTACATAGAATATCTATATATATAGCTCAAAAGATTTCGTAGATTACGGAGGAATTTACGGGATATGTCAGGCAAAGTTTACAGTAACAAATACGCTAAGATATGGATTAGCAGATATGCTAAGATATGAATTTTGTCTATACACTATTCATGAAATCAATGCAGTAAGACGTGTCTAGACTAAGAATGATAAGCAGGCAATTTACGACAAAAATTATAAGCAAAACTTTTGACATGCAGACACGGTCGAAGTCCAGGCTACCTAATGCATCTTATCAACTTATCAATTAGACACACTAATGCAGACCTGGTTCGCTAAGACCACCGCTCTGATACCAACTGAAAGGACCCTTTCATATACATTATAAACGATTCACAATAGTTGATTACATTGCGAGGTATTTGACCTCTATATGATACATTTTACAAACATTGCATTCGTTTTTAAAAGACAAACTTTCTTTACATCGAAAATTGACAGGCATGCATACCATTTCATAATATCCACTATCCAACTATAAATTGATTTAATAATAATCTTTGATGAACTCAATGACTCGAATGCAACGTTCTTCGAAATATGCTATGAAAGACTCCAAGTAATATCTTTAAAATGAGCAAATGCACAGCGGAAGATTTCTTTAACACCTGAGAATAAACATGCTTTAAAGTGTCAACCAAAAGGTTGGTGAGTTCATTAGTTTATCATAATCATTTATTTCCATCATTTTAATAGACCACAAGAATTTCATTTCCAGTTCTCATAAATATACGTTCCATGCATAGAGACAAATATAATCATTCATATGGTGAACACCTGGTAACCGACATTAACTAGATACATATAAGAATATCCCCTATCATTCCGGGATCCTCCTTCGGACATGATATAAATTTCGAAGTACTAAAGCATCCGGTACTTTGGATGGGGTTTGTTAGGCCCAATAGATCTATCTTTAGGATTCGCGTCAATTAGGGTGTCTGTTCCCTAATTCTTAGATTACCAGACTTAATAAAAAGGGGCATATTCGATTTCGATAATTCAACCATATAATGTAGTTTCGATTACTTGTGTCTATTTCGTAAAACATTTATAAAAATTGCGCATGTATTCTCAGCCCAAAAATATAAAGGGTAAAAAGGCAAATGAAACTCACCATACTGTATTTCGTAGTAAAAATACATATAACGTCATTGAACAAGTGCAAGGTTGGCCTCGGATTCACGAACCTAAATTAATTATATATATTTATGTGTTGGTCAATATTTGTCTAACAAATTAGGTCAAGTCATAGTGTACCACTATCTTAATGCTCGAGACTAATATGCAAAAGTCAACAAAAGTAAATTTGACTCAAAATAATTTCCAAAAATCTATACATGATTAATATATAGTTTAAATATCGTCGTTTTATATTTTTAAATATTTTTAAAAGATTTATTAGAGTAAATAATATAATTTATTTATTAATAAATAAAATTTTATATTAAATTTATATAATAAAATATACTTTTATATATATTAAGTAATAAAATTTATAGGGTTCATTTAATATTATAAAGATAATATGATAGGTATTATTAATGTAAGTTATTACACGTAGTAAAATATGTTTGTATCACATATTTATTTGATAAAATAATATCTATAATGATAGTAAGTAAAAGTTGTATTATTTTGTAATAATAATTATTATTATAAAAATATCAATATTTATAATTACTAAGATGACATTATGATAAAACGATAATTCTAATTATGATAACTTTAATATTTACGATAATTTTTAATATTATCTTTAAAATAATAATTCTGTTTAAAATAATAATAATAATGATATTTTAGAGTAACAATGACATTTCTATTAAAATGATAATTTTTGTTAAAATGATAGTTTTAATACTAACGATACTTTTAATAATAATAGTAATGATAAAAATAATAAGAACGATAATTTTATCTAAATCAATATCTTATAATATTTTAATTTCATCATGATACTCTTACTCATTATTTCCTAATCGTTTCGTTTAATAGCTTTTAATCGTCTTTTATATCGTGTTCATAATAATGATAATAATAGTAATCAAAATAATTAGGTGTTACAAATATTTGTTTTAATTACACTAATATTAATAATGATAGTTACTATAACATTATTAACGATAATACTAATAATTATCTTAATGATAATATAGTAATAATAATAATAACAATAACAATAACCATTTTTAAATAATGATATACATATTAATAATGATAATAATAATAATAATAATAATACTAATAATAATAATAATAATAATAATAATAATAATAATAATAATAATAATAATAATAATAATAATAATAATAATAATTGGATAATAATAATAATACTAATTATAACTTTAACGATAATAACGATAGTAATAATAATAAAAAATAACAATTTTTAATGATAAATCCCTTTTATTGATAAAGATAATAATGATAATAATAAGATAAAACTAGAACGACGATAAAAACGACGATAATAATAATCATTTTTAATAAAAATATCAAAAATTCAATTGATTATAACTTCTAATCCATTCATCGAAACCATTCGATATCTAAAGGAAAAGTTCTTAATTTTTCACTAGCTTTCCAAGGACATGCATATCTTATACCTTATCTCAACCGTAAGTGTAACTAATTTAAGATTCAACCTAACCTGTCTAAGGGCAATATCAAAAGTACAAGCATGCATAATCCTAAATACTCGAGCACTAGTCAGGGATACACTATTAGTATGTAAAAGTTAAATTATGAGTACTCACGTATCAATATTGAGATTCAATATTGCAGGAAAGGTACGTAGACACAACGGAAATGATAAACAATATATTGACCTCACGAGCATACCCATGAACCATACTCAATCACCTCCATAGCTATAACCCATAATTTCCTTAATCCTATCCTACTCGAAAAACAATTTCGAAATCACTCGGACAGCACTCCGTCGTAATATTTTATGTATACTCATAATATCTTGAAATAATACGGAGTAAATATATATATGTAAATCGATTGAGAGAGTTTAGAGAAAAATATTTTCAAGTTTCTATGAAATAATGAAACCTATTGAATTCTATTTATAATAGATTTTTGAATTATTAAAGTGAATTATTAAAGTATGAATTATTAAAGTGAATTATTAAACTATGAATTATTAAAGTGAATTATTAAAGTATGAATTATTAAAGTATGAATTATTAAAGTGAATTATTAAAGTTAAAGTAAAGTAAAAATAAAGTAAAGGTAAAGTTTAAGTATAGTAAAAGTATAAAACTATGTACGTATAATACGCGTATAAATATATATAATATTAATTTAAATCGTTATATATATTTAATAAAATAAAATATAAATATCGTTATCTTTATCATACTAGTTAAGTAATGAGTTGTCAAAAGTGGTTCTAGATATTTATAAAAGTTATATACGTTTTAATAATAAAGTTCTTTTTAAACTGAAAACGTTTTTGTACGTTTGAAACTAAATAGATCAATCAAGTCTTTATGAGATTCAATCTTCCACTATCCTTTGTCTAGTTCTCAATAATTGACAATTTGTTCTTATTTATAAATCACTTTACCATTTTCCGAATATTGTTAAAATGAAAAGATTTCTCAAATCAACGTGGGCCTTTCAACAGAGACTTGTAATCATAATTCAATATATCTGATAATTCAATCATTTGATCTTATCTTCTAATTCCATTGATAAACATTTTGAAACAGATACAATCATATAAAGTATTTAATCTAATATTTTGTTTACGTTTCAAGTTATAATATATATACACATATACATATATAATCATATTCGTTTAATGGTTCGTGAATCGTTGGAACTTGGTCGAGGTTGAATGAATGTATGAACATAGTTTAAAATTCTTGAAATTTAACTTAACAAATATTGCTTATCGTGTCGGAAACATATAAAGATTAAAGTTTAAATTTGGTTGGAAATTTTCGGGTTGTCACAGTAGGTCATAAAACGTATGTGCAACGCCAACGAAGACTAAATCCGAATATGCAAGATGTTGTTAAGAAAGAAATTATTAAACTGCTTGATACAGGTTTAATTTATCCAATTTCTGATAGTCCATGGGTAAGCCCAGTTCAATGCGTGCATAAGAAGGGTGGCATGACTGTCATCACAAATGAGAAAAATGAGCTTATTCCTACTAGGACTGTAACAGGATGGCGTGTTTGTATTGATTATAGAAAATTAAATGACGCCACCAGAAAAGATCACTTTCCCTTACCTTTCATTGATCAAATGTTGGAAAGATTAGCCGGAAATAGTTACTATTGTTTTCTTGATGGTTTTTTTGGATATTTTCAAATTCCAATAGCACCCGAAGATCAAGAGAAAACCACATTTACGTGCCCTTATGGTACTTTTGCTTACAAACGCATGCCATTTAGACTTTGCAACGCCCCTGCAACCTTTCAAAGGTGCATGATGGCGATTTTTCACGACATGTTAGAAGAATGCATGGAAGTTTTCATGGATGACTTTTCAGTCTTTGGTGATACATTTGAATCATGTCTAGTTAATCTTGAACGAATGCTTATTAGATGCGAGCAATCAAATCTAGTACTTAATTGGGAGAAATGCCATTTCATGGTTAAAAAAGGCATCGTTCTTGGTCATAAAATTTCAAAGGAAGGAATTGAAGTGGATAGAGCTAAAGTAGATGTAATTGCTAAACTTCCACATCCCACCAATGTTAGAGGAGTTAGGAGTTTTCTAGGGCATGCCGGTTTTTACCGACGTTTCATAAAAGATTTTTCTAAAATTGCCACTCCTATGAATAAACTCCTAGAAAAGGATGCTCCATTCATCTTTTCAGATGAATGCATTAAATCTTTTAATATTCTTAAAGAAAAACTCACTAATGCGCCGATCATGATAACTCCAAATTGGAATCTACCGTTTGAACTAATGTGTGATGCAAGTGATTTTTCAATGGGAGCCGTTTTAGGACAAAGAATTGAAAAACGATTTCAACCTATTTTTTATGCTAGTAAGACATTACAAGGAACACAAACGAATTATACAACTACTGAAAAAGAACTCCTTGCTATTGTCTTTACTTTTGATAAATTTCATTCATATCTCGTTCTAGCAAAAACGGTGGTCTATACTGACCATTCTGCTCTTAGATACCTATTTTCAAAACAAGATGCCAAGCCATGATTAATCCGTTGGATCTTACTCTTACAAGAGTTTGATATTGAAATCCGAGATAAAAAGGGAGCAGAAAATCTCGCCGCTGATCATCTTTCTCGTCTTGAAAATCCCGAATTAGAAGTTATAAATGAATCAGCCATACAAGACAACTTTCCTGATGAATATCTATTGAAAATAGATTATAGTGAAATTCCATGGTTTGCAGACTATGCAAAATACTTAGTATGTGGATTCCTTGAAAAAGGATTATCGTACCAAAAACGAAAGAAATTCGTTAGTGATATAAAACACTATTTCTGGGAAGATCCACATTTGTTTAAAAGTTGTCCTGATGGAATAATACGCCGATGTGTATTCGGAGAGGAAGCCAGTCAAATCTTAAACCATTGTCACACAGGACCAACAGGAGGGCATTATGGGCCTCAACTCACAGCAAGAAAAGTTTACGATGCTGGATTCTATTGGCCTACAATTTTCAAAGACGCACACCTTCTTTGCAAATCCTGTGATGCTTGTCAAAGGGCCGGAAAAATAAGTCAACGAGATGAAATGCCACAATATGTCATTCAAGTATGTGAAGTATTTGACATTTGGGGTATTGACTTTATGGGTCCATTTCCAAAATCTCATAATAATCTCTACATTCTTGTTGCCATTGATTATGTATCTAAATGGGTGGAAGCACAAGCTCTCCCAACTAACGATGCACGAGTTGTAGTCAACTTTTTAAAACGTCTTTTTGCAAGGTTCGGAACACCGAAAGATTTAATAAGTGATCGGGGTACTCATTTTTGTAATAATCAACTTGAGAAAGTTCTCAAAAGATATGGAGTAACTCATAAAATCTCCACTGCTTATCATCTACAGACAAGTGGACAAGTTGAAAATACCAACCGAGCTTTAAAATGTATTCTAGAGAAAACCGTAGGATCAAATTCGAAGGAATGGTCCATGAAATTGGAGGATGCACTCTGGGCTTTTAGAACAGCCTACAAAACTCCAATTGGAACCACACCTTTTAGACTCGTTTACGAAAAAGCATGTCATCTTCCAGTAGAAATTGAACACAAAGCATTTTGGGCTTTGAAGACATGTAATCTTGATTTACATGAAGCTGGACGTCTACGGTTAAGTCAATTAAACAAATTAGAAGAATTAAGACATGAAGCATATGAAAATTCGTTAATCAATAAAGAAAGAACGAAGAAATGGCATGATAAAAGAATCAGAAGTTCAAAAGAATTTAAGGAAGGAGACAGAATTCTTCTTTTCAATTCACGATTTAAGCTATTTCCTGGAAAATTGAAATCAAGATGGTCTGGACCATTTATAGCCAAAAGAGTTTTCCCATACGGAACAATAGAGTTAATAAATTCAAATGGGATTGAATTTAAAGTTAATGGTCACAGAGTTAAACATTACATACATGGTCCGATGGAAGTTGACAATGAAGTCAATCATAATTTTACCACCCAAGAAAATCTTCAAAATATAAATATGTTATCAACAACATATGAAAAATCAAAATTGAAAA
This sequence comes from Rutidosis leptorrhynchoides, assembly GCF_046630445.1. NCBI lineage: Eukaryota > Viridiplantae > Streptophyta > Magnoliopsida > Asterales > Asteraceae > Rutidosis > Rutidosis leptorrhynchoides. The sequence continues at coordinate 51,964,642 of NC_092337.1, read as the reverse complement.
ATGGGGAGAATTCAAATTGGAGTGATGAAGAAGAATTTATATACAAACCCCCCATTCCAAGAAATGAAGAAAAAAAAGTTCAATTAGAAGTGAAAGAACCAAGAAAAGAACACCCGAAAAAGGTTTACAAACCAACTCGACTTACTAAAGCAGGAGACCCGGGCGAATTTATCATTTCTTGCTTGCTTAATGATGGTGCTGTATATAATGGACTCGCAGATTTAGGAGCAAATACAAATATTATGCCTCTTTCCTTATAAAAAAGATTAGGTATGGGTAAATTAAAACCAACCAAAATAGGTGTTCAATCATTTGACCTAACCATTAAACACCCGGTTGGAATAGCAAGTAATTTACTTGTTAACGTGGGAAGTTTGACCTTTGTTGCAAACTTCATAGTGATTAATATGGAGGAAAACCTTAATATTCCTCTAATTTTAGGTCGCCCACTTTTAGCAACCACCGAGGCGTTCATTGATGTAAGAGAAGGTAGAATGACACTTAGGGATGATGATAAATCGATCACCTTTGTGAACCGAAAGTTTAGATCTCCACCAACCAAAACTGTTAGACCAATAAGTTTGGGGAAGATGAAGAAACACTTAATGATGATCCGATCACAAAGAACCCCGTTGATGATACGAAATTAGATGAACCCGTTTTTAACAGTTCAATGAAGAAACTTTATAAACAGATTCACGATGCTAAGATTAAGGGAAACTTTAAGTTATGTAACCGATTAGTATCTAATTTATCGCCAAAAGAAAAGGTAATGTTAGTTGAATTTGTGAAAGTTACGGAGGAAATCAACAAATGGATTGAAGCAAAAATCAGAGATATACAAGTTGTTGATGATCCAATTAACAATGAAGTTAATCAAAATTTCAACACCACATCTAACTAAGTGTGGGGAGGTTCGAATCTTTTTAGGGTAATATGTATTTCTGTTAGAGTTAGATATTCTGTTTTCATGTAGTTTTCAAGAATGGAATCCGAATGGTCTTTCCCTAGCAGACCCTAAAGAACTAGTCTTCTCCCCCCATTCTGAATTTTTATTTTTTTTAGGTTTTACGAGATGAAGAATTCCTTTGATCTGAACCATGGTCTAATGCTACAAGCTTTGATTACTAAACGTAATAATGACACACTCCCGAGTGACCTGGTATCAGTAATAAGAGCCAAATTGGACGGAGTAAGAAAAGAACTCAGAAACGATCATAATAAGTTACATTTTGGTAAAGGAAAATCAAAATCCGCAGCAAAAAGAAGAGCACGACACCTTGAAAGATGTCACAAATGCGGAAAATGGTCACACGAAGGAAAATGCTCGACGAATCAGACATATTCCAATACCGAATTTGTTACTTTATGCAGAGTAGGACCATTCATATATTTCGAAGAAAAATCGTTGAATGCTCGAGGTTATGCCTATGTAGCTATGGAAAACCAATTAGTCCGACTATCTTATGAGTGGGCTAAAGCAGGTCATGAGAATTCTATCTCACAGGTAAGTATGTACAGTTTTTATTTTTATTTTATTGTTTTTAACCTTTTGATAATAAACGCTGAATCGTTCGCTATAAAGTATTAAATTGGTATTCAATAAAATTAGGTATGCGCGACCGAAATTATTGATATCATACAAAAATTTATTACATCACTGCGAAATTTACCGTTTATTCTTAAGGTATAAATATCTTTAATCAGTCAACCCAAAATATTTCAGAAATTCGTCAGGAGTAAAACTAGGTAATATAGCCGAAATTACTTTACCGAAAAGAGGGGCGTATATTTTTGATAATATTTGATTGATTAAAGTGGGATAAAAGACCAAAAAGATTTTTAATTTTTATTTTTACTTTGTTTTTAAAATTAATTTTAAATTAATATTGTAAACTTTTTAAAATCAATATATTTAAGTTTGTAAATATTTGAAAAATTAATATTTTTAATATAAGTTTGTATGTATAAAAACAAAAATATAATATAAATTTGGTATGAATTTTTAATAAAATGAATTTTTTATTTTATGCATTTTAAATTTAAGTATGGTGTGAATTTAAAAACAAAAATTTACTTTATTTCGTTAAGTTAAAAATGTGATTTATAAATTCGTCGTGAGTTGAAAACTAGGTCGTTGAACCGAAATTGCTCTACCTTAGGGAGGGACGAGAAATTTTATTATCATTATTTTTAATCTTAGTGAATTAAAGTATGCCAAAAACATTAAAAAAAAACCCAAAAATCTTTGCTTTTAAAACTGCGCTTAAAAAATAACAAATTTTAAAATTTTGTCGAAGGACGGACTAGGACGATGATCCGAAACGCCCTCATCCTAAAAAGAAATAAAATTTTAATTTTTAATTAATTATATGTTTCATTAGTATAAGGTTTTTATAAAAAAAAAGCAAAAAGTTACTGTACCCGGACCCCATGCGATCGCATGGGATTTGGCCTTCAGGACCATGCGATCATATGGAGCTGAATATTTGGCCAGAAATAAAAGTTCCAGCGGGTCTGTTTCTGCACTCCACCACACACACAAACACACACGAACACTCTCTAAAATCCACCCCCGCTTACTATCCTCCACACCAGCCCGAGATGAGACCACCATATACTCTCTACGACCCTAACCAGGCCTACCAGTACACCTATCACCAACCATGAAACCCGGACGACGACATGAACTGGAACCCCTATCCAGATTGATATAGTTCCTATTGGTGATTTTTATGATTTTTATCTTTTTATTATTTCTGTTTATTTATGTTTAAACACATTATATTTTGATACTTTTATGTAAGTTTAATATTTTATTATGTTGTACTAATATTTCATATTTGAAAGTGGGATTTTAAGTCCCATTTCAAATTACCATGCATGTTTATATTTGTATTGTATGTATGTATATTGTCAATTGTACACAACAGGGTAAAACAACTCATTTTCAAAGACTGGCATTAAGTTCAGCAAAAGCTAGTACTTTTGACGACAAAACGAAAAACAAATGTGATGTAACAACAAGACGGAATGAACAAATGATGTGCACCATTTATCATTCAGCAAACAAACGCCAATATGTTTGGAAACTTTGGTAAAATTTAATCATGATTCTACGCTAATCACCCTCAATAATTTAAATTGTTACTGATTTCTTGCAAATGAGGGCATTACAAGATCTTAAGTGTGGGAAGGGGTTAAATTCTTTCGGATTTTTAAAATTTTAAATTTAAACACTTGGTTTCCATTAAAAATACTAGTAAAACAGTAGTTGTATTAGAATCTAGTGCTCTCTGATAATAAAGAACAGCCATAGTCTTATATACTGACTACCCAATTCTAGTAAAATTTTTCAAAATTTTCAATTAAATGAATTCAAAATCATGTTTATACATATTTATGAGCGATAAAACTAGGTGTTAACACCGAAATTATTGTTACCTCGGAAAGGACATAAATTGAGAAATAACCCAAAATGTTAGAATTCATTTAAAATGGAATAGAGGACAATAAAAAGGCAAAGAAAGGAAAATAAAAGCCAAGTGTGGGAAAAATTTACCAAGTTATTTAAAACATATATCACATATTTCTGTAACAAATAATTAAAGATACTTTTGCTTTAGACTAAACTAAACAGTTTTACCCGACTTACTGTAATATATTTGAAAGAAAGATGGATCTACACGATGTATCAATAAAGTCTTCCGAAAAAGAAACGCGCGTCTTGATTTAGGTCAGGAAGTTGTCGTCCAGACCAGTTGTAGAGTCTACGAAAAACCTTGAAAAGTTTTCTCGAAAATCAGCTGGAAATCCACGGACCTCAGCATCAAACAGGGTCGCCAAGTTGCCAGACTTTTCCTAACCATGAGAGGATCTGTCTCGTAAAATGGGGAGGACGCCGTTCAAATTAGCTTGATAAGACTAATGAATCAGACCCCCAGAAAGGATAATCTCCTTAAAGATTAAAAATAAGCTTTTAAGTCTGATATTACTCAATCCTTGAGATTGACTTTAAAGATTGAGAATTACAAACTCATGGAATTCAATGATATCTAAACTCGAGCTTGAACGAGAAAATATTTTGATCAAAATTACAAACCGATTTGTTTTCTGAAAATCCATTTTCAATGCGTTCATTACCATTGAACGTAAAATCCTAGGAATTCACCTGGAATTCATTAGGTCACCTGAACCAAATCGGGTGTCAACCCTAAGAACGGTGGTTGCATAGCATGGTCGAAGACAGGACCTTGTGCCAGACCGAAAAATCATAAGGGTGAGCTTTACTATTGCTCCTACCAAGGATGGTAATTGCATCTGACACGTTATAGACCATAATTAAAAGCATGTAATGGGACATTGCCTTAACAGTTGCTTGTTCAACGCTTTCCTTTACAACCGGACGGTAGTTTACCGAAAGGTAATATACGGAGCAAATATACTGGACGTGTTGCTTTCCTAATACAAGTTTAGCAAGTGGGTGACACAAAACCATAAGTTTTGAGCTAAAATTTTCAAATCTGAAACCCACCAAACCCAAAAAAACAATTTGCAAACACCGGTGAAGGGTTATTCCAGAAAACTTATCTAGGGTAAAAGCTAGATCGTATTTTCAAAAGATCAAATGTTTTCATAAAGATCCAATTTCCTTAAGGATCTAAATTTCTATAGTCATGTGGGACTGTAAACCACAACGTTACTACCATTGTTCATACCGCTGTATAGAAATCACTGATGTACAAAGTGTGAAGAATAAAGAACTTATTCTAGTATTTTTATTTCAAGACTATATTGCTTGAGGACAAGCAACTCTCAAGTGTGGGAATATTTGATAATGCTAAAAATGAACATATATTTCATAGCATTATCCCTCAAGAAAGACAAGCTTTTAGTTGAAATTGTTCTATTTACAAGCAATATTCGTTTAAATAATAAAAGGTGAAGACAAAAGACAGATTCGACGAATTGAAGACGCAAACGACCAAAAAGCTCAAAAGTACAAAGTACAATCAAAGTGGTTCAAATTATTGATGAGAAACGTCTCAAAATTACAAGAGTACAAGTCGCAAAATGCAAAATACAAGATATTAAATTGTACGCAAGGACGTTCGAAAATTCGAAACCGGGACCAAAGTCAACTCTCAACGCTCGACGCAACGGACTAAAAATTATGAGTCAACTATGCACAAGAATATAATATAATATTTAAATAATTATATAAATTATTTATATATTATATATATTTAAAAATAACGTCGACAAGCTTGAAAACATAATTATGTGAGCTGGTACCTACCTCCATGCGATCGCATGCCTGTAGGCATATTATCCATGTGATCGCATGGGCCACTTTTTGTGGCCACATGCCTATAAATTTCGCAGTTGGTGATCGAATATCATATCTTTTTCTCTTTCTATCTATCAACGTATATATATTTATATTTATATTATAATTTTAATTTTAAATTCTAATAATAAGGGTATGTTAGCGAATGTTGTAAGGGTGTAAGTCGAAATTCTGTCCGTGTAACGCTACGCTATTTTTAATCATTGTAAGTTATGTTCAACCTTTTTAAATTAATGTCTCGTAGCTAAGTTATTATTATGCTTATTTAAGCCGAAGTAATCGTGATGTTGGGCTAAATATTAAAATTGGGTAATTGAGCTTTGGACCATAATTGGGGTTTGGATAAAAGAACGACACTTGTGAAAATTAGACTATGGGCTATTAATGGGCTTTATATTAACTAAATGATACCTCGTTAATTTAATATATAGACTTATAATTTGACGTATTTATATATAACCACATACGCTTGACTGGGTACGATGGGCGGGATATCTATAAATACCAATAATTGTTCATTTTACCGGACACGGAACTGGATTAATAGTTAATAGACTAATTGAAACAGGGGTAGATTACATTCAAGGGTAATTGGTGTAATTGTTAATAAAGTAATAAAACCTTGGATTACACGCAGTCGATAACCTGGTGTATTCATTAAACAAAGTATTAAGACCTTGTTACAATTCGAATCCCCAATTAGTTGGAATATTTGACTTCGGGTATAAGGATAATTTGACGAAGACTCTCGCACTTTATATTTATGACTGATGGACTATTATGGACAAATCCGTATGGACATATCGAATAATTCAGGACAAAGGACAATTAACCCATGGTAATAAACTAAAATCAACACGTCAAACATCATGATTACGGAAGTTTAAATAAGCATAATTCCTTTATTTCATATTTAATTTCCTTTATTTCATATTTAATTGCACTTTTAATTATCGCACTTCAATTTATTGTCATTTTAATTATCGTACTTTTTAGTTATCGCAATTTTATTTACCGTTATTATATTTATCGCACTTTAATTATTGTCATTTACATTACGCTTTAAATTAAGTTATATTTATTTTTAATGTTTTACATTAGATTTTAACTGCGACTAAAGTTTTAAAATCGACAAACCAGTCATTAACGGTAAAACCCCCCTTTTTTAATAATAATACTACTTATATATATTTTTGTATTTTTACAATTATACGTTAAAAAAATATAGCGTTAAACTTGGCGAGTTCCCTGTGGACGAACCGGACTTATTAAAAACTACACTACTGTACGATTAGGTACACTACCTATAAGTGTTGTAGCAAGGTTTAGGTATATCCACTCTATAAATAAATAAATAACTTGTGTAAAATTGTATCGTATTTAATAGTATTTCCTTGTAAAAATATAACTATTTCATATACACCTCTACGCACATCAGTACCCTTCACACCTGAGACACAGAATTTTCTGATTTTGATTACCAGTGTTGTTATTGAGATTGTTGTTGGGATGTTTGTTGTTGCGGTTGGTATTGTTGTTGGGATGATTGTTGTAGTTGTTGTTGTTGGAATGGTTTTTGTTGCGTTTGTTGTTGCGAAAAATGGTGCGATTGTGGTTGTGATTGTGGCGTTGATTGTTGAAATTGTGACTCTTATCACTGGGTTCTTCCCACTTTCTCTTGACTTGTTTCATTTTGGCCTCCTCGGCCGCCTGCTCTTTAATACTTCCATCGATTTGGTTTATAAGTTTGTGAGCCATTCGGCTTGCCTTTTGCATTGAAGTGGGCGCGCTTGCACTCACATCCTCCTGAATTCTCTTTGGTAACCCCTTTACAAACGCATCGATCTGCTCTTCTTCATCTTCGAACACACTTGGGCACAATAAACACAACTCGGTGAATCGTCGTTCGTATGTGGTGATATTGAATCCCTTCGTTAGTAATTCTCTAAGCTCTGTCTTGAGCTTATTGATTTCGTTTCTGGGACGGTACTGCTCGTTCATCAAGTGTTTGAATGCTGACCACGGTAGTGCGTAAGTAGCATCTTGTCCCACTTGTTCGAGATAGGTATTCCACCATGTTAACGCAGTACCTGTGAAGGTATGCGTGGCGTACTTTACCTTATCTTTCTCGGCACATTTGCTTATAGCAAACACAGATTCGACCTTTTCGGTCCATCGTTTCAGTTTGACTGGTCCTTCAGTTCCATCGAATTCCAGAGGTTTACAGGAAGTGAAAGCCTTGTAGGAGCATCCTACACGGTTTCCTGTGGAGTTAACTCCACTGCTAGACCCTAAGTTATTGTTGTTTTGCATTGCAGCCTGTACTGCGGCTATATTTGCTGCAAGGAAAGCACGGAAGTCTTCCTCACTCATGTTCAAGTTCCGACGAGTAGTCGGTGCCATTTCCTTCAAAAATAGCCAAAAGAATTAAGTTAATCATATAGAATATTAAGAGTAGTCAATAGTATTCCGTAGCATAATATGAACTCATTTATAAAAGCTTTTTCTTCATATTAGCGTTTTATAAGTTTTAATTCGGGTAATACCTACCCGTTAAGTTCATACTTAGTAGCTAACATACAATTCAACTACTTCAATTCTATATGAAAAACTGATTATAATAATATTTCACCTTCAAACTTTTATACAATATTTTGCAAACTTACAATACCGCTATTTTACATATAGCATGAAATATAGCACATAAAAACTCTGATACAAAATAGTTGCGAAGACAATTCTAGTTAATACGCAAGTCGTTCAACAAAGGCAATAAAGACACGTAATTCATACGTCCAAAAACAAGTCATGCATTCTGGTTTTACTAAGACTACTTCCCATCCTTGGTCTTGTGGAACATAACCGTTGTGACCGTTGACAAGACAGCATGTTGTAATGTCGTCAAAGGGACGAGGGTTTCGTAATGTCCAACAGCCCCGTAATAATCTAAAAACCTTGTTTCTCGCCCCAACTACTGAATCCGTCACTTGTGGAAAGGTTTTATTTAAAAGTTTTAATCCGATGTTCTTTTTCTCACTTTGGTGAGAAGCGAACATCACTAACCCGTAAGCATAACATGCTTCCTTATGTTGCATGTTAGAAGCTCTTTCTAACTTATGAATTCCTATGTTAGGATATGTTGAGTCAAAATAGGTTCTTAACTCGTAGCGTAAAATTGCATTTGGGTTCCCCGCACTTAACGCTTTAAAGAAAACACGGCGTAACTTACGGTCTCCCCAATGTGATATACCCCACCTATCAAAGGAAAGTCTTTTATAAACTAAGGCATTTTTGGAAAGTCTTTCAAATGTTTGACAAGTTAATTTCGCCATAACTAATTGTGCTGATGAATTCTGACCGACTCTAGACAAGATTTCATCAATCATATCCTCTGGTAGGTCTTCTAAAATATTCGGTTGCCTACCCTTAACGTCCATTTTGTGTTTTTATACTGTAAAATAGACAAGGATTAGATTCGTAAAAGATAATTAACAAACAATACAAGCAATTTTTACATAGAACATAAAAGTACAAGCACACTACAATACATATAATACACAACATGATTACAACCCTCTAATTTGAATCACTGGTTTCTTCTTCTTCGGACTTGGTTCGTTTTCCTTATTTTCTAGGGATATATGGTGTTCCTCTAATACGAGCCGTCGTTTTCCACAATGGTTTAAAAAACCTGGTGGTTTAGAGGTTCCCGGGTTATTGTTACAATTTAGGAAATACGGATGTTGCCGATACATATAAAGTTCATCGGGGTTGGAATCAGGTTTCTCTATTTTTATACCTTTTCCCTTATTATTTTCTTTTGCTTTATTAAATTGGGTCGAGGTAATTTCTATAACATCATCGGAATCCTCATCGGGATCCGATTCATCGAAAAATTGGTAATCTTCCCAATATTTTGCTTCCTCGGCAGAAACACCATTGACCATTTTTAACTTTGGTCCGTTGGTTGAGGATTTTCTTTTATTTAATCGATTTACTGTAGGTATCAATATTTCTTCCTCCAGAACCTCTTCTTCTTCCGGTTCCTCCTCTTCCGGTTCCTCCTCTTCTGGTTCCTCCTCTTCCGGTTCCTCCTCTTCCAGTTCCTCTTCGGGAATTTGTGAATCTTCCCAAAATATATTCAACTCTTCATTGTTATTAGGTGAGTCGATGGGGTTTGTACTAGAGGTAGACATCTATCACACAATATCAAACACGTTAAGAGATTACTATATCACATAATATTTACATGTTAATAATATATAGTTTCCAACAAAAAATGTTAAGCAATCGTTTTTGAAGAAAAACACGGTCGAAGTCCAGACTCACTAATGCATCCTAACAAACTCGGTAAGACACACTAATGCAAAAATTCTGGTTCTCTAAGACCAACGCTCGGATACCAACTGAAATGTTCCGTTCATATTGATTATAAACGTTCCATATTAATTGATTTCGTCGCGAGGTTTTGACCTCTATATGAGACGTTTTTCAAAGTCTGCATTCATTTTTAAAACAACTATAACCTTTATTTTATCGATAATGGTTTAAAAAACATTACGTAGATTATCAAATAATGATAACCTAAAATATACCGTTTACACACGACCATTACATAATGGTTTACAATAAGAATATATTACATCAAAATAAGTTTCTTGAATGCAGTTTTTACACAATATCATACACGTACGGACTCCAAATCTTGTACTTATTTTAGTAAGCAACAGCGGAAGCTCTTAATAATCACCTGAGAATAAACATGCTTAAAACGTCAACAAAATTGTTGGTGAGTTATAGGTTTAACCTACATATTATCAAATCATAATAATAGACCACAAGATTTCATTTTTATAACACATCTCATATCAGGCATTTCGCAAACTGCATAGAGATAAAAATCATTCATATGTTGAACACCTGGTAACCGACCTTAACAAGATGCATATAGAATATCCCCATCATTCTGGGACTCTCATCAGATATGATAAATCGAAGTACTAAAGCATCCGTAACTCGGATGAGGCTTGTTGGGCCAAATAGATCTATCTTTAGGATTCGCGTCAATTAGGGGCCATTTCCCTAATTCTTAGGCTACCAAGCTAAAAAGGGGCATATTCGGTTCGATAATCCAACATAGAAAGTATTTTCGATTACTTGTGTCTATTTTGTAAAACATTTATAAAATCGCATGTATTCTCATCCCAAAAAAAATAGATTTTAAAAGTGGGACTATAACTTACTTTCACAGATTTTTACTTCGTCAGGAAGTAAGACTTGGCCACTGGTCGATTCACGAACCTATAACAAATATGTACATATATATCAAAGTATGTTCAAAATATATTTACAACATTTTTAATACGTTTTAATGTTTTAAGTTTATTAAGTCAGCTGTCCTCGTTAGTAACCTACAACTAGTTGTCCACAGTTAGATGTACAAAAATAAATCGATATATATTATCTTGAATCAATCCACGACCCAGTGTATACACGTCTCAGGCTAGATCAAAACTCAAAGTATATATATTTTTGGAATCAACCTCAACCCTGTATAGCTAACTCAATCATTACTGCATATAGAGTGTCTATGGTTGTTCCAAATAATATATATACATGGGTCGATATGATATGTCAAAACATTTGCATACGTGTCTATGGTATCCCAAGATTACATAATATATTAGAATACATGTATGATACAATATAAGTTAGCTAGGATATGATTAATATAGATTTGTTACCAATTTTCACGTAGCTACATCAAGCAAAATTATCCAATCTTGTTTTACCCATAACTTCTTCGTTTTAAATCCGTTTTGAGTGATTCAAGTTGCTATGGTTTAATAATGAACTCAAGTTTATGAATCAAAACAGAAAAAGTATAAGTTTATAGTCGGAAATACAGATTACAAGTCGTTTTTGTAAAGGTAGTCATTTCAGTCGAAAGAACGACGTCTTGATGACCATTTTGAAAAACATACTTTCACTTTGAGTTTAACCATGATTTTTGGATATAGTTTCATGTTCATAAGAAAAATCATTTTCCCAGAAGAACAACTTTTAAATCAAAGTTTATTATAGTTTTTAATTAACTAACCCAAAACAGCCCGCGGTGTTACTACGACGACGTATATCCGGTTTTACGGTGTTTTTTGTGTTTTCAGGTTTTAAATCATTAAGTTAGCATAACATATAGATATAGAACATGTGTTTAGTTGATTTTAACAGTCAAGTTAGAAGGATTAACTTTTGTTTGCGAACAAGTTTAGAATTAACCAAACTATGTTCTAGTGTTTACAAGCTTAAACCTTCGAATAAGGTAGTTTTATATATATGAATCGAATGATGTTATGAACATCATTACTACCTCGGGTTTTGTGGATAAACCTACTGGAAATGAGAAAAATAGATCTAGCTTCAAAGGATCCTTGGATGGCTTGAAAATTCTTGAAGTAGAATCATGACACGAAAACAAGTTCAAGTAAGATTTCCACTCGAAATAAGATTGTTAAAATTATAGAAATTGAATCAAAGTTTGAATATGAGTATTACCTTGTATTAGAAAGATATCTTACTGTAAATAAGAAAGATTTCTTGAGGTTGGATGATCACTCAAAGTGGATTTGCAAGATTGGAAGTAAGCTAGAAAACTTGGAAGTGTTGTTGGTGTGTTCTTGAGTAGTTGTTTTGTAGGTTGATTAAAGGTTGGTTTTAGGAGCTAGATTGATGTAGATTTTGTTGAATATGCTGGAGAACACTTAGAACATCATCATAGAATAAGAGAGAGATCAAATGGATGAAAGAAAATTGAAAAATGCAAGTGTGTGGGATGGTGATAAAAAACGTGAATGTGCATGTGATTATATGTAAATTGTAGTTTGGTTTTTAGTGTAATTATTTCCTCTAATGGCCAACTTGATCAATCATCCATGCTAGAGAACAAAAGTAGCTGATTAGGAGTCTGATTTTGATGTTTTTCTATTGGTATATACCAATAGTAAATACATCTAGAAGCTGTGTATTGTACGAGTATGAATATGGTTGCATACGAGTTGAATTGTTGATGAAATTGAACCAGAATGTAATTGTAAGCATTTTTGTTAAATAGAAGTACTTTGATATGTGTCTTGAAGTCTTCCAAAAGTGTATTAATACAACATAATACACTACATGTATATACATTTAACTGAGTCGTTAAGTCATTGTTAGTCGTTACATGTAAGTGTTGTTTTGAAACCTTTAAGTTAACGATCTTGTTAAATGTTGTTAACCCAATGTTTATAATATCTAATGAGATGTTAAATTATTACATTATCATGATATTATGATGTATTAATATATCTTAATATGATATATATACATTTAAATGTCGTTACAACGATAATCGTTACATATATGACTCGTTTCGAAATCCTTAAGTTAGTAGTCTTGTTTTTACATATGTAGTTCATTGTTAATACACTTAATGATATGTTTACTTATCATTTATCATATTTAAACATAGTGTAACAATATCTTAATATGATTCATATGTATTTAGTAAGACGTTGTTATAATGATAATCGTTATATATATCGTTTCGAGTTTCTTAATTCAATAAACTCATTTTTATGTATATCACTCATTGTTAACATACCTAGTTAGATACTTACTTATCATAATTTCATGTTAACCATATATATGTCTATATATATAACATCATATAGTTTTTACGAATTTGTGACGTTCGTGAATCGCCAGTCAATTTGGGTGGTCAATTGTCTATATGAAACCTATTTCAATTAATCAAGTCTTAACAAGTTTGATTGCTTAACATGTTGGAAATATTTAATCATGTAAATATCAATTTCATTTAATATATATAAACATGGAAAAGTTCGGGTCACTACACTCTCGACTACTGCCAACCCTCGTAAGGGATCGCAAGGAGTAAGAGTCAATGCTTCGTCACAGGTAACACTGTGAGAACCTCCTTTATGACTAACCCACCACACATGGACGCGATTATACCAGCTCTGATACCAACTGAAATGACTCGTCCATATTACTATAAACGTGGTACGTTATTCATTGGTCCCATAGCGAGGTATTTGACCTCTATATGATACGTTTTAGAAAATATTGCATTAGTTTCATAAAAAGCACACTATTATTATACATAATGCATGTTTTAAACAAGTGGACGATTATTTAAGAAATAATCCCCATAATACATCGGTTTCCAAATACTACACACGTGACATAATAGTCGAATATAATACATGACAAAGGTTTTATTGAATGCAACATTTCATTTAAACAAAAGCATGAGACTCCATGCACAGCTTGCTCAGATAATGCAACAGCGGAAGACTTTTTTAAAGACCTGAGAATAAACATGCTTAAACAGTCAACACAAAGGTTGGTGAGATATATAGGTTTAGCATTGATATAAATATAGACCACAAGATTTCATAGTTATAAATATATGTACACTCGAAAGTGTATAAAAGTATTCTATAAGTTGTTGAGTGCTTCGGTAACCATACTTAACCATTAATGTAGCATATTCCCTTTATTATGAAATCTCCCTACACTGTACCAAGTGTAGTAAAAACGAAGTACTATGCAACCGTTTACGATACTAGAGCGACTAGCCCGTTGGGGTTGTCAAACCCGATAGATCTATCAATAGGATTAGCGCTTACATGTTCTTACAACATGTAAATATTAGTTACCAAGCTATTAGGGAAGATATGCAAGGTGGTACAACTGATAATGCTAAAAATGAACATATATTTTATAGCATTATCCTTCAAGAAAGACAAGCTTTTAGTTGCAATTGTTCTATTTACAAGTGATATTCGTTTAAATAATAAAAGGTGAAGACAAAAGACAGATTCGACGAATTGAAGACGCAAACGACCAAAAAGCTAAAAAGTACAAAGTACAATCAAAGTGGTCCAAATTATTGATGAGAAACGTCTAAAAGTTACAAGAGTACGAGCCGTGAAACACAAAGTACAAGATATTAAATTGTACGCAAGGACGTTCGAAAATCCGAAACCGGGACCAGAGTCAACTCTCAACACGCGACACAACGGACTAAAAATTACAAGTCAACTATGCACATGACTATAATATAATATATAATTAATTCTTAAAATTATATATATATATTATAGACAAAATTACGTTCGTCGTCCCTGAACTTGTGTCCAGCCTTCTCAGGTCATCCTTAAACTTTTTTTTCACTGGCGTCTGTAACATCCTGCATTTTTCCGTTAAATTATTTTAACGCCCGTCTTTTTATTTTAATAATATCCTTCGTAACTAGATTCGTATCCTAAATTAGCTAACATTCTTAATAATTTCCTTATTGGATTATAACGTCTCCCGTACTCTCGTGAAATTCAAATAATTCGTTTGGTTAATTCACGCACCCGCACTCGAACTAGAGGGACTAAACTTGCAAATAGGCCAAAGATTTGACTAGGTCAACTAGTCAAACCTTCAACCTCCTCCTCTCATTTCTCTCTTTCTTTCTTTTTCATACTTCCATTTTCTCTCAAGAACTCAAACAAGATTCATCATCTAAATCCAATTTTGGAGGCTAACATCAAAACAAATTACATATTTGGAATCCTCTCTTCATCCTCTACAACTTGATACCAATTTCATCTCATTTGGGTAACTTTCTAAAATCACTAGATTTTGTGTTCTTGATGTTTTAACTTATAAAGTTGTTAGTTAGTGTCTATGGCTCAAGTATAACATGAATACATGTTTTGTTTGCTCGATTTGTTGTTTTGAGTAACTAGTTTGAACATTTGAAATGGGTGTGCTTAATCCTTGCTTTTGGTTGATTAAATGTTGATTAAATGTTAAAGTTCATGTATTAAATGTGTTACTAGTATCATTAGCTTCATTTTGATGTGTAGGTTGATTTAGAAAAGCTTCATTTACAAAATGGTTGAATTCATGATTTTGGTTAGGGTTTGATAGACTTAAAATGAACTTTTTGATACTTGAATGCCATGAAATGTTATTTGTAAGTGTTTAGTTGTAATGCACGTTTCATTACCTTCAAAACGGCATATCATATGTGTGAATTGGATTCCCGAAACTTAAAATGCATTTGATGAACTTGAAACTTTGAAAATAAACCTTTATTGATCAATTGACGAGTTTTCGGTTATTGTAATTGATGTTTTTGCTTGGTGAAAAGTAGTTAGTTGTATTCCTTGTCAAAATACCTTTCCAACGATATAAGATACTTGTTTTGGATGTTTACGGTTTAGGATTTTTGGGTATTTGAAGTTGGATTCGTGCTTGAGTGTGAAAACTGCCAGAATTCTCTGCACAGGTAATGGCGCGGCGCGCCATGTACCCGCGCGGCGCGCCAAAGTGGTCTGTCCAACTTTATCGATTTTTGAATAATGTTTGCTATGCTACGCACCTCCGATTCACATGTAACTTGTTCTAACATGCTCATATATGATTTCCAAGCTCAGGAAAATAGTTCGGGACCCGACCAGACCCCGTTGACTTTTTCGTTGACTTTGACCAAGTTTGACTTTTAGTCAAACATAACAAAACACTTATGCAATCGTTCTAATCTTATTTTATACTTGATTCTTGCATGAAACTTGACAGCGTGATTCACATGCTATATATTCGAGTCGTAACGAGCCATAGGACTAATTGAACATCTTTGACCTATAGTGTTTACCGTTATTGATACGACCTATTTGTTTAGGTCAAGACTAGCATTGTTCTTTGCACACGTTACTTGTTGAAGTACTACTTACTCGTGCACACAAGGTGAGATCATAGTCCCACTTTTACTCTTTTTGAACTTACATTTGGGATGAGAAAACATAAACATTTCTTTTACTAAGTGAACACAAGTACAGGAAAACAAACATTCTACATGCGAGTTTAGAACAAAATCCTCAATTCGATTATCATTAGTTACACTTGCCGGGTGTAAGCGAGAACTTATGTTGTATGGATCCATATGGGTTTGACAAACCCTCATTCAAACGGTTCGCTACCGTTTACGAATGAAATATATTTTCGTGAAATAGTGTATGTTCTAACACTATTGTGATGGGGTTCTATGGAAGGAAAGTTAAGCATTGATAATTGGGTGCTCGTGAAACAAACTTTTGGAATGTATTACTATTATATCAATGTTACAAATCTTGTGGTTCATTTGTACTTACTTACTTAAACCTATGATTTCACCAACGTTTTCGTTGACAGATTTCTATGTTTTTCTCAGGTCCTTGAACGTTTTGTGATACATGCTTCCGCTCATTACTTTTGATGCTTTGCTTGGATATCGAGTATACATGCATACGTGGAGCGTCTTTTGGCTACTCTTAAATTGTGTCGCATATGTTTCAATTGTACTTTAAACTTTGTTATGTAACTAGTTGTCGAACTACTTTGTAAACCTTGAAACATCTTTACTTTTGAAATAAATGCGACATACTTTTGGTCAAACGTTGTTTTAAAGACTTATGACCACGTAACGGGACCTAAGTAGACGGCGCCGTCAATGACGATTTTGTCGGGTCGCTACAGATGGTATCAGAGCGTTGGTTGTAGGGATTTAGAGTTCATTGGTGTCGACCCCGAGTCATAGGGTACATTAGTGAATCTAGACTACAACCGGCATATAGACTTGAAGTAGGAATTACTTGACTACTTGTGCATTTATACTCGAACTCTTTTATTCACATCTAACTCTTGTTCTACCTTAATCTCACGTGGTTGATTTGATTGACACGCCACCTTGACTATATGAAATGATGTCGAATGCACATATAAATTAGGGTAATATAATTTCCGGGATTATATTACGGTGACTCATATGAACGTTCCGACATTATGACATAAAAAATTTAAGGCAAGTCAAGGAAAATTTTTCTCTTTATCTTGGTTCCATATCACGGTTAGTATTATTGATAATACTAATTGACGGTACTCTTGTGTCGTGAAGGAACGATGGCCCACCAAGGTCAACACAATACCCCTCCCGAAACTCTCGAACAAGCTCTTCAACGAATGATAGCCACCGCTGTGGGAGAGGCAGTGGCCGGTCACTTCTCCAATAACAACAACAATCATGGGGTCGGTAATTCAAACGGGGGGTGCTCCTACAAAAACTTCATGAAGTACAATCCTCCCACTTTCAATGGAACCGAAGAACCGGTTGCTCTCACCCAATGGTTCGAACAAACAGAAGCCGTTTTTAGCATAAGCGGTTGTCGGGACCAAGATAAGGTCAAGTTTTCCACCCTCACTCTCACCGGTATTGCTCTCTCATGGTGGAACACGTATGTACAATCGGTGGGTATCGATGAAGCCCTTACACTCTCTTGGACCGAATTAAGAGAAAGAATGACCACCGAATACTTTCCGCGCGAAGAGACTCGAAGGCTCGAACAGGGGCCAAGAAATTTAAAAATAGCCCGAGATGACCTCGAAGCTTATAATCAACGGTTTGCTGAACTAACCTCAATTTGTCCAAACCTCCGGGCTCCCGGGCCCCAAGGAGTTGAGTTTTACATGGATGGCCTCCCTAAGAGCATTCCACACGGGGTAATGCCATTAAGACCCGCCGACCTACAAGAGGCTGTGATGATAGCCCGCCGATTTATAAAAACGGTGGATGAAATTAAAGCGCCGGCACCAACGGCCGAGGCCCAACCGGTTAACAACAAAAGAAAACAGGAAGCCTCTCCATCAAGCAACCACAACCACAACGACTCCACCAAGAAGCCTTTCACCCCCGGCGGCAGGAAAAATTATGCTGGAACACGACCTTTTTGCAACACGCGCCACAAACATCATTATGGAAAATGTGGCGAACCATTTTGCATCAAGTGTCAAAGAAGTGGCCATGTGGCCCATGGTTGTAAGGGTGCCGCCCCCGTCGCTAAAAAGGTGCGCAGTGCACGCAGAAGGGGTGCTTGTTTTGAATGTAGACAACTGGGTCATTTTAAGAATGCATGTCCCAAGAAGAACGCCCACCCCAATGTACGCGAATGAGCTTTCAACCTTAACACATAGGATTCCCGGAACGACAATTAGTTTCGGGTACATTTCTTCTCAATGACTCTTATGTTTCATGTTTATCCGATTCGGGTATCGATAAATGTTTTGTATCCAAGGCTTTGGAGCCTACTCTTTGCACTCCACCCCTCCCCCTAGATATTACTTACGCCATTCAAGTGGCCAACGGAAAACCATTGCGTATCGATAAATTTTATCGGAGGGAGTACGTTAAACTTATTGGGTGGATAATTTGAATTTTGACTTGATACCTATAGAACTAGGGAGCTCAAAACCTATTCGTTAAGAAGAAAATGATTCCTTACATGAGTATGGATTATCGTGAACTAAATAATTTCCGGTTGAGAACCGATATCCTCTTCCCCATATCAACAACCTCTTGAACCATTACAAGGATCTCGCGTGTATTCCAAATTCGACCTTCATGCTGGTTATCATCAATTGAGGGTTAAGGGAGACAATGCCTCCTAAACCGCTTTCCGAACTCGCTACGATAGTTATAATTTTCTTTTAATATCGTTTTAACTAAGGCTCCGTCCATATTCATAGACCTCCTGAACTGCGTATGCAAACTTATCTAGACAAATCCATTATCGTATTTACAAATGATGTCTAAACCTATTCAGGTAAACAAGAAAACGAACAACGTCTCCGTCTTACGCTCGAACTATCGAGAAAGGAGTAACTCTATACTGAATTCTCCAAGTGAGAATTTTGGTTAAACGAAGTTCAAATCCTAGACCATGTTGTTAGTGGTCAGGGTATTACAATAAATCTCGCAATCGAAACCCCGCGTAATCGGGAAACCCTCACGACTCTGACTTGTATTCGTAAAATCTTAGATCTCGCCGGTTATTACCGTAGATTCATTTCCGACTTTTCTCTTGTTGCTCGTCCTTTAACCCCGTTAACTCACCGAGGAAAGAATTAAACCTCTCCATGTACGAAATTTGAACGCGATTATTCACACCAACCTTACTAGCTAAATTCGTGTAGCACAATGGAAATTCAAATATGGAAATATTTCTACTTGAACGCCTGAAAGGCATACTCTATCGACTCGAAATCAAGGAAACTGAAATTCGTTATTTTGCACGAAGAATTTGCATACTTATTTATGGATCCGATCAATCTTCTTGTCATCACGTACCACGATACATAACTCTGCTATTTCACTATGACCGTCTGATATTACTGGGACCCAAGATGACACACAATCCAAGGATACCTCCTTCTTCTTTGACTTATCGCTCTTATGCTTCTGATATGGCCAACTACTACTCAACTCCGAACTATACAACTACGTGTACTATCTCGTTTTCCCACCAAGTCTCAACATTTGACCACTAGATGCGCGACATGGTTACCTCAAGGTGTGAACTCATCCTATTCTAAGTTCTCATTTCACTCCTCGCTCGCACTCCCGTATAAGGAAACTTTTTATAAAATTTCTCAATGGAGAGAGAAACTCTTCACATTATATTAGTATTCGCCACGAGGATGAATAGTCCTAAATAACATTTTCGAAAACCAATAGATCTTCCGCGGCGCGGACCTCTTGAGAGACGAAACCTGTTCAAACGTGTTTAAAAAAAAAAAAAATTCTAGTTCGGCACGGCGTGCCATCTCCATTAAAATTTCAGATCGGGATACTCGTCTCACTTCTAAATTCGGGATGCCTTACAAGGAACCTCTGGGACCCGTCCAAACATGAGTACCATGTATCATCCACAAACCAGCAGACCAAACAAACGTACGATTCAAATCTTGGAAAGACATGTTACAAACTTGTATTGTTGCCTTTAGTTATCTCCTCTCACACAGTAGTTACCACTCGTGTATTAACGCCGCACCTTTCGAAACCTTACATCACCACAAGTGTTGTTCTCCTATTTCGTTGGACCGAAGTAGGTGACAAGCAAATCATCAGATTCGAAATCATTTAAGAAATAACCATTGAGATAATTCAAGCCCGAGCAGGGCACAAGACGACTCGTAATCATCAGAGGAGTTATACCGAGGTTAGATGAAAATCTCTCAAGTTCAAAGTCAGTAACCGAGTAACATTGAAAAAAAAAAAAAAACCACACCTTGGAAAGGTGTAATCCGTTTCGAGAAATCGAGGAAAGTTATATCCGTAATATTGATCCTTTTGAAAATCTTGGGGCGTATTGGAACTGCCTCCTACCGTTTAGATCTCCTGACTCAATTAAAGTTTCCGTTTACCTTACGTTTCATGTAACAAACTTAGAGACGTGTTTTGCGGAACAGGAATGTGCTATCCTTCTAGATAAACCTACTATGGATGACAAACTCCCCTTTGTGGGAAAACCGGTTGAAATTGTGGATCGTAAAATCATGCCTTAATACAACGTGAAATCCCGAATGTCAAAGTTCATGAGAATGCCCAAGGACGTATTTTCACTTATTCATAGCATTGACAACATAAGGTCTCGAGTAAGAGACATCGACTATTACTTCCAACTAAATTTTGGGACGAAATTTCTTTTGAGGTGTGGATAATGTAACATCCTGCATTTTTCCGTTAAATTATTTTAACGCCCGTATTTTTATTTTAATAATATCCTTCGTAACTAGATTCGTATCCTAAATTAGCTAACATTCTTAATAATTTCGTTATTGGATTATAACGTCTCCCGTACTCTCGTGAAATTCAAATAATTCGTTTGGTTAATTCACGCACCCGCACCCGAACTAGAGGGACTAAACTTGCAAAGAGGCCAAAGATTTGACTAGGTCAACTAGTCAAACCTTCAACCTCCTCCTCTCATTTCTCTCTTTCTTTCTTTTTCATACTTCCATTTTCTCTCAAGAACTCAAACAAGATTCATCATCTAAATCCGATTTTGGAGGCTAACATCAAAACAAATTACATATTTGGAATCCTCTCTTCATCCTCTACAACTTGATACCAATTTCATCTCATTTGGGTAACTTTCTAAAATCACTAGATTTTGTGTTCTTGATGTTTTAACTTATAAAGTTGTTAGTTAGTGTCTATGGCTCAAGTATAACATGAATACATGTTTTGTTTGCTCGATTTGTTGTTTTGAGTAACTAGTTTGAACATTTGAAATGAGTGTGCTTAATCCTTGCTTTTGGTTGATTAAATGTTGATTAAATGTTAAAGTTCATGTATTAAATGTGTTTCTAGCATCATTAGCTTCATTTTGATGTGTAGGTTGATTTAGAAAAGCTTCATTTACAAAATGGTTGAATTCATGATTTTGGTTAGGGTTTGATAGACTTAAAACGAACTTTTTGATGCTTGAATGCCATGAAATGTTATTTGTAAGTGTTTATTTGTAATGCACGTTTCATTACCTTCAAAACGGCATATCATATGTGTGAATTGGATTCCCGAAACTTAAAATGCATTTGATGAACTTGAAACTTTGAAAATAAACCTTTATTGATCAATTGATGAGTTCTCGGTTATTGTAATTGATGTTTTTGCTTGGTGAAAAGTAGTTAGTTGTATTCCTTGTCAAAATACCTTTCCAACGATATAAGATACTTGTTTTGGATGTTTACGGTTTAGGATTTATGGGTATTTGAAGTTGGATTCGTGCTTGAGTGTGAAAACTGCCAAAATTCTCTGCACAGGTAATGGCGCGGCGTGCCATGTACCCGCGCGGCGCGCCAAAGTGGTCTGTCCAACTTTGTCGATTTTTGAATAATGTTTGCTATGCTACGCACCTTCGATTCACATGTAGCTTGTTCTAACATGCTCATATATGATTTCCAAGCTCAGGAAAATAGTTCGGGACCCGACCCGACCCGACCCCGTTGACTTTTTTGTTGACTTTGACCAAGTTTGACTTTTAGTCAAATATAACAAAACACTTATGCAATCGTTCTAATCTTATTTTATACTTGATTCTTGCATGAAACTTGACAGCGTGATTCACATGCTATATATTCGAGTCGTAACGAGCCATAGGACTAATTGAACATCTTTGACCTATAGTGTTTACCGTTATTGATACGACCTATTTGTTTAGGTCAAGACTAGCATTGTTCTTTGCACACGTTACTTGTTGAAGTACTACTTACTCGTGCACACAAGGTGAGATCATAGTCCCACTTTTACTCTTTTTGAACTTACATTTGGGATGAGAAAACATAAACATTTCTTTTACTAAGTGAACACAAGTACAGGAAAACAAACATTCTACATACGAGTTTAGAACAAAATCCTCAATTCGATTATCATTAGTTACACTTGCCGGGTGTAAGCGAGAACTTATGTTGTATGGATCCATATGGGTTTGACAAACCCTCATTCAAACGGTTCGCTACCGTTTACGAATGAAATATATTTTCGTGAAACAGTGTATGTTCTAACACTATTGTGATGGGGTTCTATGGAAGGAAAGTTAAGCATTGATAATTGGGTGCTCGTGAAACAAACTTTTGGAATGTATTACTATTATATCAATGTTACAAATCTTGTGGTTCATTTGTACTTACTTACTTAAACCTATGATTTCACCAACGTTTTCGTTGACAGATTTCTATGTTTTTCTCAGGTCCTTGAACTTTTTGTGATACATGCTTCCGCTCATTACTTTTGATGCTTTGCTTGGATATCGAGTATACATGCATACGTGGAGCGTCTTTTGGCTACTCTTAAATTGTGTCGCATATGTTTCAATTGTACTTTAAACTTTGTTATGTAACTAGTTGTCGAACTACTTTGTAAACCTTGAAACATCTTTACTTTTGAAATAAATGCGACATACTTTTGGTCAAACGTTGTTTTAAAGACTTATGACCACATAACGGGACCTAAGTAGACGGCGCCGTCAATGACGATTTTGTCGGGTCGCTACAGCGTCGTCCCTGAACTTGTAATTTGTAACTCCGGTCATCCCTCCGTCCCTTTACCGTTTAATTTTTCCATTAAATTGAAACATGTGCATATCACGTGAGGGTAAAACGGTCTTTTTACTCGTTTGTCCTTATCCGTTCATTACCTAATCTTTGCTCTTATTCTTTAGAACACCCATTTTCACTTTTATATCGAAAACACACACAAATTTAAATGGATTCACAACCTCCACATGATGAAAACCCATGACCGGAATCCCACTTCTATAAAAGAAACCAGGATCTCGAAATGCATAACTGGCGGTGGTTGTGATGCGTTGGTGAAAACCCTCGGATCTGAACAAAACTTCTCCGAGCCTGTTATGGGTTTTTGATTTCTTCGCATTCTCAGATCTTGGTTTGGTTCAATCTCAAATTTGGGTGTTAAATTTCAGATCCGGGTGTTAAATTTCAGGTTATGTACGTATCAGATGAACCACTCAAGAAACTAAATCAAGAAAGCTTTCATTAGATTTAAGTCGAAAGCTTCTTTTAATTATTTAAGTTTATGATAATAAATACAAGAAGAAATAAAATCATACTTTGGTGGTGTTGGGAAGTATGCTGCGAAGCTTCGTAAGATGATTATTGATGCTTTCTCGATGCCTTTTTCAGCTTCACTGTGACTTTTTGAGACAGCTATGGCTCTAGCATCCGCAATATCTTGAGTAGTCCGTCTTACCTGTTTCAGTCATCTGGATCCTGAACGAGCCAGATCCGGGTTGAACCACTTGGGACTGCACCCCATCAACAATCCTCTGTATACAAAGAATGTGCATAACTGTGAGGTTTTGCCTTTAAATATGATGCAGACTTATATAATATTAAGGATATATAATTCTTTAAAAGGGTTGATTTTTTTTTATTTTTTTTATTTTTTTTTTTTTACAAATTGCTTAAAGTTTTGATTTGTTTTTTTTATTTTAATTTAGATTAGATTAAATTAGATTCATATGGTTTTAGTTAAAATGATTTGGTAAAAGGTTTTGTTGAAGATGAAGTTAAAAGGGAACACCAAAAATTGATAGAAAGACTAAAATAACCTCACATGTTTGGCACATGAGATGAGATAACAGAAACATTGGACAGAATATAGAAGGAGGGACGACAGGAGTTACAAAATACAAGTTCAGGGACGACGCTAGCTAAAAAAAAAATTTAAGGATGACCCGAGAAGGCTGAATACAAGTTCAGGGACGACGAGCGTAATTTTGTCTATATTATATTATATATTAAAACCGTCGGCAAACTAGAAAATAAGAGAATGTGAGCTGTCCCAGGGGGCCATGCGATCGCATGGCCAGGCAGTGTTAAATCCATGCGATCGCATGGCAAG
Source organism: Rutidosis leptorrhynchoides (assembly GCF_046630445.1). Lineage (NCBI taxonomy): Eukaryota > Viridiplantae > Streptophyta > Magnoliopsida > Asterales > Asteraceae > Rutidosis > Rutidosis leptorrhynchoides. The sequence goes on along the minus strand of NC_092337.1, from coordinate 51,939,995 downwards.
AAGTAGCTGGCCACATCTATAAATTTCGCAGTTTTCGGCCGATTTACATACTCCTTTTTCAATCTCTCTCTCTCACGATATATATATATAATTTATAATTTTAATTTTAATTTAAGATTAATAATAATAAGGTTATGTTATCGAATGTTGTAAGTGTGTAAGTCGAAATTCTGTCCGTGTAACGCTACGCTATTATTAATCATTGTAAGTTATGTTCAACCTTTTTAAATTAATGTCTCGTAGCTAAGTTATTATTATGCTTATTTAAGCCGAAGTAATCATGATGTTGGGCTAAATATTAAAGACGGGGTTATTGGGCTTTGTACCATAATTGGGGTTTGGACAAAAGAACGACACTTGTAGAAATTAGACTATGGACTATTAATGGGCTTTATATTAACTAAACGATACCTCGTTAATTTAATATAAAGGTTAAAATTTGACGTATCTATATATAACCACATACGCTTTATCGGGTACGGTGGGCGGGATATCTATAAATATGAATTATCGTTCATTTTACCGAACACGGGAATGGATTAATAGTTAATGGACTCATTAAAACAGGGGTGGATTACATTCAAGGGTAATTGGTGTAATTGTTAATAAAGTAGTAAAACCTTGGATTACACGCAGTCGATAACCTGGTGTATTCATTAAACAAAGTATTAAGACCTTGTTACAGTTCGAATCCCCAATTAGTTGGAATATTTGACTTCGGGTATAAGGATAATTTGACGAAGACTCTCGCACTTTATATTTATGACTGATGGACTATTATGGACAAAATCGTATGGACATATCGAATAATCCAGGACCAAGGACAATTAACCCATGGTAATAAATTAAAATCAACACGTCAAACATCATGATTACGGAAGTTTAAATAAGCATAATTCCTTTATTTCATATTTCATCGCATTTTTATTTACTGTCATTTTATTTATTGCACTTTTAATTATCGTACTTTTTAATTATCGTAATTTTATTTATCGCACTTTAACTTATCGCACTTTAATTATTGTCATTTACTTTACGCTTTAAATTAAGTTATTTTTATATTTAATATTTTACATTAGGTTTTAATTGTGACTTAAGACATAAAATCGACAAACCGGTCATTAAACGGTAAAACGCCCTTTTTATAATAATAATACTACTTATATATATATTTATATACAAATATAGTTTTAAAAATATAGCGTTAAACTTGGCTAGCTCCCTGTGGAACGAACCGGACTTACTAAAAACTACACTACTGTACGATTAGATACACTGCCTATAAGTGTTGTAGCAAGGTTTAGGTATATCCTCTATATAAATAAATAAATAACTTGTGTAAAATTGTATCGTATTTAATAGTATTTCGCAATAAAAATATAACTATTTCGTACTACCCCTCGCACACATCAACAACTCAACGTAGAATATATTTTAAGTACTTGTGTCCATGGCGTAAAACATAAAATGCATGTATTCTCATCCTAAAATATTTTTAGAGTTTAAAAATGGGACTATATACTCACAGTAGTAAAAATATATTAATAATAAGTTTTCAACTTATTAAAAATATGACCGTCGTCCTTGGATTCACGAACCTATAACAATAATAACGATTCAGATAATGATACGACATATGAATAAAATAAAGCAAGTTCATAGAATACTTATATAATAATTTTTAACATTTTATGTTAGTAGTCCATTGTTAGTAGTCCTTTGTTAGTAGTCCAAAATAGTCCTAAAATTCCAACAGTCCAATAATCGGTATATATATATATATATATATATATATATATATATATATATATATATATATATATAATCTTAGAATTACTCCACGACGTATTGTCTTTGCATCAACCCAGAGACGTATTGTATACGTATTGTCTTAGAATTAACTAAGACGTATTGTGTACGTATTGTCTTAGGATTTATCAAAACGTATTGTATACTTATTGTGTTAGGACGTACCAAGAATATTATTATACACATATACAATCACAGAATTAACCAAGATTATAATATTTTGTTATACTACTGATAACATGTCCAAATATATATAAGATATAAAAAAAGTTAACAAGGATATGGTTAATACAGTTTTTATAATATAAATTTCGTCCATACAACGTTAATTTTAGCAGATTTTGTTTTGCTCGCCAAATATTCATTACAACTTCGTTTAAAGTGAATCAAATTGCTATGGATTCCTTAAGAAGTAAATTTTACAAAACCAATTCGAAAAGTTCATCCCAAGTAGTAGTTTTTAAAGCTTTACCCTCTTTTTGTGTCGGTGGATAGATTTGAAAAAATTCCGACATCCACCAAATATATGATTTTTGATAAAATACTTCCACTTTGTCTAAAATCATGAAAAAAATACTGGAAGTCTTATTTACATATATTAACATATTTCCAAAGTCTTAGCCTCGAACTCAAAATCTAAGATAGGTTTTTAATTCCCAACCCAAAACAGCCCGCTTTTTACCGAATGGAGATTAAAGGATATATGTTAAGTTTCAAGGTGTTCTTCATGTACAAGTTATAAGTTCTTATATTAACTTAATATAACATCATAATACATATAAATAAGTGTCATTAGAGTTAAGTTAGAAAGATTTGATTAGTTTTTCAAACAAGCTTGGTGTTCACCAAAACAAGTTCTAGTTTTTACAAGTTTTATAAGTATAATAAGATAGCAACTATACAAGGAATTGAACAAGGATTTTGAGAAGTATTTTACCTTGATTATGAAGAGGAAATTTGCTGAGATTAAAGTATGATATGAGAGCATTCAAGTGTGTGCTTTTAGTTTAAGAAAATGTGGAGTAAAAATGAGTTAAAATGGTCCTTATTTATAAGCTTATAATTTTGGCTTTTAATGAAAATATCTAAGATAAGTTAAATTGTATTAAGTCATGCATTACATATTAAATTGATTAGGTCATGGATGACATATTACACAAATAATTGCAGATTTCTATTGGTATATACCAATAGTAAATACTTCTAGAAGCTGTGTATAATACGGGTAAAAATACCATATGAATGCGAGTAGAATTCTTGAGAAAATTGAACGAAAATACGAGTATAGCTATCCTTTATATGTATTGGTATATTATAAAGTGTATTCAATACTTGTAAGGATGTATTTACACTCGTAATACATTATATGTAAATACACTTTAACATAAGTTAATTACGTCGTTTAAATAGTAACATATATATTGTTTGAAAACTCTTTTAATTAGTAGTATATATATATATATATATATATATATATATATATATATATATATATATATATATATATATATATATATATATAATACTTTGTTAATATACTTAATGAGATATTTAATTATCATATTTTCAAGTTAAATATATATAAATCTATATATATACACAATAATTAAACAATTAAATCAGGTTATGACGTTCGTGAATCGTCGGAATAAAAGGGTGACCAAAAGCTTGTGTAAAACTCTTTCCGGAGGTTCAAGATTTATTAAAATTCATTGCTTATCAAGTCGGAATTATATAAAGATTAAGTTTAAATTTAGTCGAAAATTTCCGGGTCGTCACAACGATTAGCAATGAGCTTTGAGCAATCAGCTTGAATCTTCCAAACGGGATCCATCCAATAATCAACATGAGGAAGAGGAACAAAATCGGAGCAATATTGATGTCTAAATGTTGAGGTAGTGTATACTTCATTTACAAGTGTGATCGGATTATCTCGTCGATGTCCACACACTGTAATCGCATGCGAACAAGGAAACCTGTGAGTTTGCCACTTGCCACATATTCACTTTTGTTCAAAAATCATAATAATAAACAGTATGCACATTTCCGCCATGACAGTTTATCTTTCTTGCTGTGATAATTTGTTAGATTGCATTTGCATGGTCAAACTCTTGTAATTTATGTCTTTGAGCGTGCGAATCGGCTTCCCGAAATATCTTCCATATATTTGGTGGTAAAGATGGGTTGCAATTCAAAGCACATACATTGTACTTTTTGAATAGTTGCACCGTCTTCTTAAAATTTAGTTCCATACAAGCTCTAATGGGTAATTGTCTAGCACCGCGCAATACATTATTAAAACTTTCAAATATATTTGTTGTCAAAGAACCCCATCGAAAATTCTGATCAAATGCAAGACTCCATTTTGTTTTATCTATATCTTCAAGATATTTCCAAGCATTAGAGTTCAGTTCTTTTATCTCTCTTTGATATCTAACGAACTTACGTTCTTGAGTCGTGCTACCAATTGCCCAACAAAATCTTTTTAGTGCCGAGTTCTTGAATTTTGTCATTAAGTTACTACTTTTCTTCTCCCATGCCATGCTTTTTTTAGGAAACATCAACATTTAGAAGATTTTTAATGTCTGCTTGAATACTTTTCACCGAGTACGCGGGATCTTGCTCAATTGAGTGTCGTATGTAAGAAGCGATCATATTTGAAGTTAAGTTTCTGTTATCACTACCAACCAACGCTCCGATACAATTGTGTTCACCAACCCATCTTGTAATTTGCCATTGTTGGTGAGTTTTCTTGTGGAGAGCACGAACATACCAAGCACAATCTTGTTCATTTTCCTCGGTACATCTTGCTACTCATGTATTTATTCGACTTTCAACAACTTTAAATTCTCTATTTTGTGAAAGAGACCACAACGATAAAGCGTGATTAAGTTGTTTCTTACTTTCGAATCGCATTCCTAGCCGAATTTCATTTCTTTCTTCGTTCCAAAAATCAATATGTACGTTGTCATCGTCATATTTTCTATCATCACCATCGTCATCTCCAACGTCATTCAAAAACTTCATCACCGCTTCACTATATGAATGAATACTTACACTAGGAGCATTAGTGTCATCTCCGACGAACTCATCATCAGACTCTTCTTCGATGTTACTTGAATCATCACTGTCATCTCCTTGCGAGTCTTCTTTTTCTGCAAAACCACTGGTCTCATATCTATTAACATTTGGTTGAGGTTGTGAGCTTGAACCATCCATATAAATGTCTTCCATAGTTGAGACCGAATTTGTGAAACTACATAGTAGATCAACCATACTTGTATTATCAGTTGGAGTTACTTCTTGATGGAAAAATTTGTCCATTAGAAAGGAAAAAAAAGAATGGAGATGTAGATCACTGAGTTCGTTGTAGTGTTTATAATATTAGGATGATTTAATATTTTTACTTTAAGTAGTTGAGATACATAAATTTTACAGATCACATTTATTGGGTTTTTGTTCTTTTATCCGTTGAAGGAATTTAACTGTCAAATTCAAACTGTATAAGTTCTTCAAGGTTTATATTTCTTGGTAACTTTTTTTTTTTTTTGGCAAAAAGCTTGAAATTAAATAGATAGCAATAATTCACAAAAAGTGAAAAACTGAAAGATACAACATTGGAGCAAGCTGGACTACAAACTGCTTTGACTACTTGCTGAAGCCAAAAGGCATACAAACCCAAAAACACTCTAGCATAATTATCTTGACTTTACAAAAACATCCCTTGTCAATTCAAAATATAATATAATATAAAACAAAGTTGTTGTTCATACTAGTTTACTGAATCAACCATGATTGAGAACTCCATATGGAAAATTGATGATTCTAATAAGTCTTTGAGATAACTAGCCATTGGAACACCTTAAACTTGATGCACGAAATTACTCCGGCCCAACACGTCTAAATTCCGTTCAATACAGCCTTAATCCTAGCATTTCATATCAACCACAAGGAAGCGGGGCCAATTAAACTCCAATCCTTCATTCCTTAAATACCCATTCCATTACACCAATCGTACGAACAATCCACAATAGAAGAAGACATGACCCAACCAAAATATCAACAACAATGCCACTCAAATATTACACATCCACGAACAATGTAATAGAAGTGGTATATCTATTCAACATGAACCAAGCACCATCCACATCTATCATCGGACACGTCCCATAAAAAATGCCTATAACTTAAAACTTATGTAAGCAGGACACCTCCACGAAACACTAATCAAAACAAAATAGCCTATCTTTGACTCGCTTTGCTTTGAACTCTATTATCCTAACTGTTGAAACAGTAGGTAATAAACTTGTTACTTAAATTTTCATAATAAGGACATATATATGACTTACCAAAGTGATAAGTTACACCGTATTTCTACACATCATTTCACAGAACATATGCTCATCATTCCATATCTTCAAGTCTCTCTTTAATTTTTGACGTTTAGCAAGTAACACATATTTCTAATCATCATTTCATAGACCATATGCATCATAACCATAACCATGATCATTATATGAATTTCATAATGACTTACACATACCCAAAAACCTTGGCACCTCAAACCACTCATTAAAGAACCTAAAGAGTTTAGGTCCCAAAAAGAGATTTTTCCCCCAAAACCTCTATTATTCCAAGTCGCAACCCTCATGCTTTCGACTTGGTAATTGATAATTTAATGGGATATGTACAAAAATGTGGTGGAGCCATTTATTGAGAGAGAAATGAAAGTCAGAGAGAAAAGGAGAGAGAAATAAATATGTAAAGAGAAAAGCATATGTAGAAAAATGTATTTAGAAATATGCATACACTTTTTCTAAACAAATAAAAAAAGCACTCATAGGTAATTGAGATCGGACTTATCAACATTATCGAAGGTAAGATATTACCATATTATCTATTAGACAAAATTTATGAATATTACCGAGAGCATTTTCGTCCTTTCACCTTTTTTTTTTCTTTCAAAAAAGACCCCTACACTTTTTTCAAAAATTAAAATCGACCCCCCAAACAGGGGATAAAGTGTCAAACCAACAATTTCATAAAAAATCTTAAATAAGCTCCACTCAAATATTCAACGGGTCATATCTTCTCGTCCGCAACGAGTTAAATTTTTTCGACACCATCTTTAAGCTCGAAATAACTTTACGAACACAATGTCACTAACTATACGCAAAACGGACGCTTTTTAAAAAACGCTAAATATTTGAGTCCACCTTTCATACACGTTGATTTTTTCCTCACGGGGTCCGTAACTATTTTCATCTATTAACAACATATACATATGGGTCTTATTATTTTTAAAAAAAATTAGTTAGTAATTTTTGTGATATTACTCAGTAAATATTCTATTCTTAAATCATTTGGAGTCTTAATATAAGCTAACGAGTTAATTGCGTTATACATTTTCATTCGACTCGAGTTGCGCTTCAACGACATCATTCTTAGCCAAGAAATAATTTTGCAAAATAAACGCAATAAAATACATTGGATACCGAACCCCGGCACGAAGCGAGGGTTAAAAAACTAGTTTATGCTATACTCTGTAAGATTTATGTATCTTTGTATTGATTTTTTATTATTGATTATTGATTCCCTTTTGTTATCTAGTATTCTATATTAAGTATATTTAATTTTTTTGTTATATATACATATATGTTATAGATGTTTATGATTTTAGTTGATAAAGAGCATGATCCTTGCTTTGAATTAGTGGAGGTGAATGTGCATGGATCAATACACTCAATTCTTAGAAGCGAGTACTTATCAGTGCATTTAAAATTTGGTGCCATCACTTCGTGATTATGATATTTTTCTTGCTAAAGGTTTAGAGATTACAATAATTTAGTTGATCTGTTTATGTCTGGGGCCACTTGCAATGGTTCTAAAGTTTAACATAAAAATTTTCTTCCACATTAGCGCCACATCAGCATAATACTTTAACATTCATTTCATAATCCTTTCTGACGACCGATAGTGTAGTCCCTCGACCGATGGGGTAGTGACGATCGGCCGATACTCTCTGACGATCGACCGAGTGTCTTTGGCAGTGAAATATTTTACTAAGTGTTGATTTTTAGCCGTTATGCTGCCCGTTTATATTTTGATGTTTAGGATGTAAATTTTGAAAGTGCATAAGTGTTAGTAAAAATTTTTAGCGGATACTTTTTCTGACAAAAATTTATGTATTGTGTTGTTTTGTGTTAACGGACAGAAACTAACTTGTGTATATGTATTTCTCAGGAGAAAAGGAGAAAGAGAAGGTTCAGTGATTAGATAGTTGAACACCTTCTCGTTTGCTGGTAATCGATGAGTGAGACTAACTATAGAATATAGTATATAGAAGCATGTTATATTATGATTGCCATGCTTGTTAGATATACTTATTGTTGTGGTTAGTTAGTACTTTGTGATGACTTCATGTTAGTTGATGTTTGTCTGCTGGAGCCCAGTGCGTCCCTATTGTGTGGTAGCCTCGGTAGGAGAGATCAACCTGCGGGTTGGGTTCCTCTGTGGTAGCCTAGACAACCGTGGTGTATATATGTGTGAATGATGCGTCCGTCGCGTGTGGATTATGTATATACATACGGTGGTGGAGGAACTTCTGGTAAGCCTCAGTCGATCAGCTGGTGGTTAATGGTTTGGCCGAGCCGCCAGAGTCTCTGTAGACGGCACTTGGGTGATGTTTGTATGTTAGACTATGTGACATGATTAGTATAACACTTATGTATGCTATGGCCTGTAGTTAGTTGTACTCACTTAGCTTCGTGCTAACTCCCCTCCATCTCCTCCCTGCAGGTTGATAGCTTTTGTAGATTGTGCTTTTTGGGAGAAGACGGGCATGGTGATGTTATGTTTGACAGGAGTCAACTCTGATGTTGTCTTGTTTTGTTTAAACAGTGATACTTTGTAAATGTATTGTAAATACGTCTTCTCCATATAAACAAGTATTTTGTAATGACACGTGACACTGGTTGTATTAATAATAGTTAATGTTTATTATGTAATTAATAAATAAATGCTTTCGCCACGTATAAAAAAAAAATTAGCGGTGTCACACATTGCATGTGGCCTGAGACTTCTATTTATGCTACATGTCATACTTAAGAATTACTGACATAAAAAAATGGGTGAGAGAGAAATGAGAGAGAGAGAGAGGGTGCGTGAGGGCTGGCACGACGGAGCTTAGGGAGCGATACAACGGTGACTTCAAATGCGGCAAAAAATGGTCAAATCAAAACCACTTGACTTCGTTCATGTTCTTTAATTTCCCGGAATCGTGGAAGGTGGTGGATCTTTGGAAATCGTTCAAACCATACGGGTCGGTGAGAGATGTCTACATTGCTAGCAAAAGGCTTCGAAATGGTGCCCTTTTCACTTTTGTTCGTTTTGTAGATGTCAAGAATGAGGTATCTCTTCTCAAAGAAATTGGTTCTGTTAAGTGTGATGGTCTTATGATCAAGGCTTTTCGTGCTACTGAAAGAAGGCAGAAGGTAAACTTACAAAGTGAAGATGAGACTAGGAAACCAAACCCAACTGCTGCAACATTCTCAAACCCACTTCAGGATGGCAGACGATTCAGTGAAGTGGTGAGAAACCCAGGTGAAGACCTTAGAGACAAGCTTAACTCAATCAAAAGGCATCAAGGTGTTCCTGCAAAGAATAATTAGAATGATTGTAAAAAATAAAAAACGGTGATAGTAAATGAAAGGATGTGCAATTCTGAGGTTCTTAATAACGTTGTGGTGTGTGATGCTATTAACCTTGATGTTCTTAAAAACTTTGATCTTATTGTTAAGGAAGAAGGGTTTCAAGACATGGGGGTAAAATTGCTTGGGGTCTGGTTCTTTTGCTTATCTTCAACAATCAGAAGGCGGCTAATGATCTAATTGAGCAACAAAATCAAACTCTCAGGCGTTGGGTTCATAAAATCACTCGATGGGATGATGAAAACTGGCCAGAGGGTCGTGTGGCTTGGCTTAAAATCACAGCTGTACCTGGGCATTGTTGGACGGAGGCAACATTCATTACAATTGCAGAGTGGTGGGGTGTTACCTTCGAGCTGGACAACTGTAAGCTTGAAGGTTCTCAGAGACTAACTGTTGGTAGAGCTTTTGTTAAACTCCACAATCCAGAAACAGTAAACGATTGCTTGAAATTGAGGCACAAATCAAAATCATACTTTATTACCATCACAGAAGAGTCACAATCTTGCCCGGAATTGTATGATGATCGAAGTGAGAGCCAATACTACAGCTCTATGTGTAGCTCAGACTTTATTGATTCTGATGATTACTCTGACGAAGACGGTTTTTCTCCAGGGGCAGAAGATGTATAGGAAGAGGGTGAGAGATGTAATAATCGATGTTATCCAGATAATGTAAAAGAAAAAGATTCGTCAATTAAGGGCTCAAATGATAACCTGGAAAGTGGGAACGGAGAAGACTGCCGGAATAACTTTTCCGGTAACGATGACCTAGAGTCCAAGTTTGAATGTCCAATTGGGGAAAAAGATGAAATTGTGGCCGAAAGTGAGTTGAACCCTATTCCAAAAATGATCGGTGATGCAAAAGAGGGAGTGTCAGGCGGCTCTGAGCAAACAGGCGAAATGTACTCTTCAGTCGATGTAAGTTCTGGTGCAGGTGTGAGGTTGAAGTCAATCCCAGACGACAAATTAAATTCGGTGTGCCTCAATTTCCTCGCCATTAGAGGGAAATGGCGTGGCTCCGGGCTTGAGTCCATTATAGTAAATGTGTATGGACCGCACAATGATGTTAGTTAGGAGTGTGGATTCGGCGTGGTTATTGTGTGATGATTTTAATGAGGTTAGAGATTATTCTGATAGGCTTAATTGTGTGTTTCATCAATCTCGGGCGTCTCGATTTAATGACTTTATTGCAATGAACAATTTGGTGGAGATCCCTATTAGCGGTAAAAAGTTCACTCGTATTAGTGATGATGGTACTAAATTTAGCAAGCTTGATCGGTTCCTTGTTAATAATGCTTTCATTAACCTTTGGAAGGACTTCTCAGTTGTGGCTTTAGATCGGAGAGAGTCGGATCATTTTTCGTTTATGATTAGGGATAAAGAATTGATTTTGGTCCCAAACCATTTAAGATTTTTGATGAGTGGCTTAATAGAGATGGGGTGGATAATGTGATTCTTGAGGCTTGGGGAAAAGATGTTTTGACTACCAAAAAAGATTTTCGTTTTAGGGATCGTCTTAAGTGTGTTAAAAACGAGTTAAGGAATTGGATTAAAAAAGAGTTCGGGGGTTTAGATGAAGAAATTTTAGTGTTAAAAGTAGAAGCAACTAGGCTTGAATTACTTGCCGAGTCCGGCTCTATAAGTGAGGTTGATCGTTCGCGTTGGTTAAATGTGCGTAAAAATTGAATTGAAAAGGAAAAATCTAAATCGAACATGTTAAGGCAAAAGCTCGTATTAGATGGATGCTAGAGGGTGACGAAAACTCAAAATATTTCCACTCCTCTTTGAGTCATCGTTACAACAAGTGTAGTCTTCGAGGATTGTACATAAACGGGACTTGGAATGAGGATCCAAATGATATAAAAAAGGTGGTTTTCGATCACTTTCAGGCTCGTTTTGGTTCTTCAAATACTACGAGGCCTACCTTTTGTTCCACTTCTGCGGTTACTTCTAACAAGACCTCCACTGGGCCTGTTGGGTCGTCTGTTCAGCTGGACGCTCAGTTCACGACAGTGGGGCCTCAAGTTTCAAATCATCCTCTTGGTGGTTTTTCTAGAATCTCGGTTGACGAAGCTTTAGACCTCGAGGTATGTTTTAGTGAGAATGAAATTTGGGAGGCTATTAAGAATTGTGGTAGCTCAAAGTCCCCGGGTCCGGATGGGTTCAACCTAGGTTTCTACAAAAAATATTGGGGTATTATTAAGTCAGACCTAATTGAAGCGATTAATTTGTTTTGGGAGAAGGGCGAGTTTTCTAAGGGTTGCAATGCTTCATTCGTCACACTTGTGCCAAAAAAGGTGGACCCGATTGGTTTAAACGACTTTCGTCCGATTAGTTTGATAAGTAGCTACTACAAGATTGTTGCTAAAATTCTTGCAAATAGATTAAAGAGGGTGATCCCTAATCTTATCGGTTTTGAACAAAGTGCATTTATTAAAGGGAGAAACATTCTTGATGGTGCGGTCATAGCAAATGAGACACTCTCCTTTTTGAAACATAAACGTCTTAAAAGTATTATCTTCAAGGTCGATTTTGAGAAAGCATTCGATTGCTTGAATTGGGACTTTTTAGTTGAAATTATGGAAATCATGGGTTTCGGGGTTAAATGAAGGATGTGGATCTTAGCGTGCCTCAAGTCGGCATCAATCTCAATTCTAGTAAATGGTTCCCCCACAAGTGAATTTTCACTAGAACGTGGGGTTCGTTAAGGTGACCCGCTTTCACCTTTTCTCTTTATTTTAGCGGCGGAGGGTTTAAATGTTCTTACGAAGAATGCGGTGGAAAAGAAATTTTTCTTGGGTGAGGAAATTGTGGGTAACAAAATTCCGATATCTCATCTCCAATATGCGGATGACACAATCTTCTTCGGGTCATGGAGTGAAGGAAACTTCCGGAACCTTATGAAACTACTTAAATGCTTTAAACTCACTTCGGGTCTTAAAGTTAACTACCACAAGAGTAGTCTCATTTGGGGTTGATAAAAGTGTGGTTGAGAATTTAGCTAACTCATTTGGTTGCAAAGTGGGTTCTACTCTATTCATCTACCTCGGTCTCCCCGTGAGTGGTAACTTGAGAAAGCTTGAAAATTGGAAACCGGTGATAGATAAATTTGAGAAACGTCTTTCGGATTGGAGAGCTAGATCAGTGTCTTTTGGTGGTCGATTGACTCTTATTAATTCGGTGTTGAATAGTCTTCCGTTGTACTACTTCTCGCTCTTTCGTTCCCCGCCACGTGTGATCAAAAAACTCGAGTGTGTAAGACGTTCTTTTTTTTTTGGGCGGGTCAGGGGGAAATAACTCTAAAATTTCCTGGGTTAAATGGGAGGTTACACAATTACCTTATGGGGAGGGTGGGTTAAACTTGGGGTCTTTAAAGGGTAAAAACATGGCTTTGATTGGCAAATGGTGGTGGAGGTTTAAAACCGAAACCACCTCCTTGTGGGTCAAGGTCATTTCGAGTATTTATGGACCATCGGGTGGGCTTTTTGTTAGTGGGTCGACCCATATTGGTTCTTACAAATCGATATGGATTGACATCATTAAAACCGGGGATAACATTTGTGAGATTGGTATTCCTTTTCGAAATTTGTTTGTCAAAGTTCTAGGTGATAGCGGTTCTACTTCATTTTGGAATGACTCTTGGATTGGAGGTGATGTTCTAAAAGAAAGGTTCAAAAGACTTTGGAGACTTGATACCAATCCTAATGCATCGGTCAAAGAGCGTTTAATTTGGGACGGATCCAATTGGGTGGGTAATTGGTCTTGGGCTAGAGAACCTTCCGGGCGTGCGGGTGGAGAGCTTCAAAATTTGGTTGAGTTGATCTTAGGCGTGGTCTTAATTGCGAATAAGGAAGATTCATGGAGGTGGTCATCGGGTAGCAATGGGATCTTCACAACAAAAAATCTTTAGTCTATGATAAATTCGAGAATTCTCCCAACAAATGTCACAAATTGCGAAACATTATACAACATTCTTGTTCCAAAAAAAGTGATGGTTTTTGTATGGAGAGCAAGGAAATCCCATCTCCCGATCCTCGTCGAGCTCGATAAAAGAGGTATTGATCTCAACACGGTTCGTTGCCCTTTATGTGATGACGATGTTGAAACGGTCAACCACTCCTTAATTCATTGTAAGTGTGCGTTCGAAGTGTGGTGCAAAGTGTTTGATTGGTGGGGGCGGGGTGGGATTCCCTTTATTAATGTTGGAGATCTTTTCACGGATTCGGGTCAAGCATTTACATCGGTGGGAAAAATAATTTGGCAAGCGGTGGTGTGGACGTGTACTTATCTAATTTGAAAAACCGGAACCAAAAGGTTTTTACAAATAAATGTTGGAACACGCCGGTCGCGTTAAATGAAATTCAAGTTACGAGTTTTGAATGGATCGCGAAGAGGTTCAAAGGAAGAGTTATCGATTGGCACAATTGGATACATAATCCTCAAACTTTCGTCTTCTGAGTCTAGCTTACGGTGATCTCGTTGCGTTCTTTGCAACTGTTTCATTTTTGCTTGTTGTGTATTTGTTTTGCCATTTGTTGCATTATGGCATTTGGTCAGTTTGTGTGGTGACATTTTGGTTAGCAATTGCTTAGCCTTCTGTTGCTTTTGGTCAGTGTATGTAGCCATTGTGCATTTTGTTTTGGTCAGTGTATGTAGCCACTGTGTTTGTGGTGTTTCAGGTTGTTTGTACATTTTGTTTCTTATCAATAATAATTACCTTTCAAAAAAAAAAAAAAAAAAAAGAATTACTGACATGTTTTCCCTATTATGTAGGCTACAACAGAATTTATCTATAGAAGCTGCATAGATAAACTTACATTAATTCTCTAATCTTCATCAGTTAGTCATTTTAATTAAAGTAATAAAAGTAGGTTGAATGGGTACATAAGAGGTGATCTGATAAAGAATTTTGCTGGTCTACAGACTATCCATCTTGCCTTCCAAGTAACTCCCTATTCAATTTAGCAGTCATTTATACGAGTTATCTGGGGTGCATGTTAAGATTTAGGCTGCAACAGAATTCATCTCTGATGAATAACCTAAAAAATAAATGAAAATCATGCTACCTCTCAATGAATGTGTCGTTCATTGGTTAGTAGGAATGGTAACTACACATATCACAGCATCGAACTCATAGTTGTTCTTTCAGTGTGCTTAACAAATCACTATGACCCGACCCGTTTGATTGCCCATTTTATGTTCTTCAAGGACCGTACAAAGGAACGAATCAAATCGTCCTTGTAACTTTTTCATCTTTTTCACTATGCCTTGCAAATCTAACGAGTCACGTGCAGGAACAAAATCTCCTAAGTTAAAGTCCCCGGCCAACAGCATTAGCTCAAGCACCATATCTGTAAACTCGTTCGCTTTTGATCGTATATGATCCAAAAACTCTTCCGTCTAGCATTACTCGTGATAACGCGTTTATAGTGCACACGTTTAGCAGTTGACCTAAGTTTAATGGCGATTCTCCCGCACTGAATAAAGAATGCGTCAATATCACTCTTTCTTCCTGTAATGACAACTATTTATCGCTCAAACCATATACTCTAATAAATGCCGAATGTTGTCCGCTCTGGTGTGCCCCAAATTATAGAATTTGCCGATTGTGATCTAATATGGGGTTAGCGGTGAATCTACCCTTTGAGCAGTGTTGTCTTGTGATATTACTTGTTATATAAAAAAAATACAAAGTACTACTCCGTATTAAATATGTATATGACACCACTAATTTTAGGATTTCGTGTATTTTTTGGATTTTCAGTTTTTAGTATGGACCACTAAGATTCGCCACTGTTTTATAGTATGTGATCGCTCTTTTAAGTTAGAATAAAAGTAAGAATTTGAAGGTTAAATCCACTTACCCAATTTCTCTCTTAGAAAAAGATTTTTTTATATTAGAGAGCTATAATAAAATAAAGGATACATGAAGGAAAATGAAATTCTTGAATTTTCTGGGAAGAGGAGTATTATTATTCAGATATTCATGGTCTAAATGAGTTATCTTGTGATCATTTTCATTTTCACTCTCTGATCACTCTAAGATATGCTAGTGAGGTTCTGAAAGTTTCCAGCCTACAATCTAGAAGCTCACCTTCTAGATGTTCAAAGTAGCCTTCTTTGAACACCATGTAGAAGAAGCAAAGATGAACACGATGACGGCCGCCCACCATCTCCGTTCACACCCTTCCACCGCCATAGAATTTTTACTATAAATAGAGGTGCAAACCTCAATTGTAAATCATCTCAAATCACTCAGAGAAGTGTAATCACAACCTAGAGAGTGTGTGTGAGTTTGAGAGTTTTTTTGTAAGAGTTTTGTAATACTCTGTAAATCTATTCTTGTGAGTAATAGAGTTGTTTTTCTCTTAAATTTATATCTCCCAACGTCCAGGCGATCCCCTCTTCCTAACAAGTGGTATCAGAGCCAGGTTAGAGACGTTGGTTGAGTTTTTGGGTTTTCGGAAGTTTTCTCAAAATTCAATTTTGAGTGTACCATTGGATTCGTCTCGTCGAACCGAGTCCAACGCAAAAAACGGCGACTTAAACGGAGTTATAACGAGCCCAGAAAACGGGGTCAAAGTTTGGTCAACTCGCCGGAATCTCGCCGGAGAAGACGACCGGTGCTGGAATTTTCGCCGGAGAAGGCGATCACTGTAGCAGCTGGCGGTACTGTAGCATGTCACTGTAGCGGTACTGTAGTGGTACTGTAGCGGTACTGTAGCAATTCTGAAATTTTACAATTTGGTCCCTGAAATTGTCAGAATTTCATTTTTTTGGTCCCTGAAGTTTATAAAAATTATAATTTTGCCCCGTAAGTGGAATTTAAGCCGCGAAGTGTCTATTCCACCATTTTCAACCGTTCCGGACATAACGGTGATCTCTGTTTTCTACAATTCAACCTCGTTTGTGTTGAAAAATTATTTTTAAGGTGATAATGTCCACAGAAGAGTCAACATCATCTTCCGGAGCTATGATTATGCTCACAGCAACAAACTACACGCTGTGGAAACCTCGGATGGAAGATCTCCTCAGCTGTAAGGATTTGTTCGATCCTATTGAATTGAAGGGTATAAACCCTGATTCTGCCAAAGAGAAAGAGTGGAAGAAATCAAACCGAAAAACTATTGGTCAGATCCGTCAATGGATTGATCATAGTGTCTTCCACCATGTTGCACAAGAGACAGACGCATATGTCCTCTGGAAAAAGTTGGAGGACATGTACCAGGCCAAGACTGCTCGGAATAAAGCCCTGCTGATGAGGCGTTTAGTCAACATGAAGCTCAAAAGTGGAACTTCAGTTGCCGAGCATACCAGTGAGTTCCAGAGCTTGGTCAACCAGTTATCGTCTGTAGAGATGCCGCTTGGCGATGAAGTTCAGGCGCTACTGCTACTTAGTTCCCTTCCCGATAGTTGGGAAACGCTGGTAGTAACACTCAGCAACTCAGCCCCGAATGGCACACTTACCATGTCAATGGTCAAGGATGCCCTATTCAGTGAAGAGGCAAGGAGAAAAGACATGGGCACATATCAGACCCATGCCTTTGTCACAGAGAATCGGGGGAGACAGCGAATGAGTAGCAAAAATAAATGGAGAGGCAGAAGCAAGAGCAGGGGCAGGTCAGCTGATGGCAGAAAACCAACATATAAATGCCATCATTGTGGATTAGAGGGACATATGAAGAAGAACTGCTATAGATTAAAAGAGGAACAAGGTCAAAGCAGTTCACAGTCGAAGAATAAGGGTGGAGAAACATTAGTGACTATCTCTGGTGATGTAGCTTATTGTTCAACCCATGATGAGACATGCCTTCACGTCTCACGAGAAGAAACAGAATGGGTGGTAGATACTGCAGCTTCCTACCACGTGACTCCATACAAGGAATACTTCACAACATACAAAGCTGGTGACTTTGGAGTTGTGAAGATGGGAAATTCCAGTTCCGCTGAGATTGTCGGAATTGGAGATGTCAGGATAAAGACAAGTTCTGGGAGCACAATCACTCTGAAGGATGTCCGCCATGTGCCAGATCTTCGGCTGAATTTACTTTCTGGGATAGCTCTCGACAAACAGGGCTATGATAGTCATTTCAGTAAAGGCACATGGAAATTGTCAAGAGGCGCTATGATAGTCGCTCGAGGACACATTTGTGGCACACTGTACAAGACTCATGTGAAGATCTGCATAGACAGTATTAATGTTGCAGAAAAGGAGGCTTCACAAAATTTATGGCACCAGAGACTCGGTCACATGAGTGAGAAAGGGTTGTCTACCCTAATAAAGAAGGAGCTTATCAATGTAGACAAAGATGCTGCACTAGATCCTTGCAATCATTGTCTGTTTGGTAAGCAGCATAGAGTCTCGTTTAATTCCTCTTCAACGAAAAAATCAGAGTTACTCAGTCTGGTACACTCTGATGTTTGCGGTCCCTTGGAGGTTGAATCAATTGGCGGCAATCGATACTTTCTGACGTTTATCGATGATACTTCTCGAAAGGTGTGGGTATATTTCTTACGGACGAAGGACCAGGTGTTCGATTACTTCAAACAGTTCCATGTCATGGTAGAACGTGAGACAGGAAAGAAGTTAAAGTGTCTTCGATCCGACAACGGCGGTGAATACTCTTCCAGGCAGTTCGATGCCTATTGCAGATCAAATGGCATCTGACATGAGAAGACGGTCCCACGTACCCCTCAACATAATGGTATAGCAGAAAGAATGAACCGAACAATCATGGAACGTGTTCGGAGCATGCTCAGTATGGCTAAGCTGCCAAAGCCATTCTGGGGAGAAGCAGTCAGAGCCGCTTGTTATTTGATCAACTGATCTCCATCAGTACCACTGAATTTTGAAGTTCCGGAGAAACTTTGATCTGGAAAGGATCCATCATACTCTCACTTAAGAGTATTTGGATGTTTGGCGTACGCACATGTATCCAAGGAGCTCAGGCAGAAGCTGGATGCAAAAATCTACTCCATGCATATTCATAGGCTATGGAGATGAAGAATTTGGATACAGATTATGGGATCCAAAGGAGAAAAAGGTCATCAGAAGTAGGGACGTGGTGTTCCATGAAAGCCAGACAATAGAAGATATTGAAAAGCCCACAATATCTCAGAAGACAAATGTTGCTGCTCAGGTGCCAGAAGCAACAATAGATTCATTCATAAGAAATGAATTTTCAATGCAGGAAGAAATGTCAGAAGTAGAAGATAATGAGGAAAATGACGGTGCTGAGCAGGGGGAGCCACAACCCCATCTGCCAGACGTTCCAGAACCATCACAAGGTCAAGATGATGGTGGATCTCCTCAGAATATTCCAGAAGTTCGTAGATCTGAACGAGGTCGGATTCCATCGAGTAGATATCCAGAATCCGAGTACCTTCTACTTACTGAAGATGAAGAACTGGAGAGTTTTCATGAAGCAGTAACTCATAAGGATAAATAAAAATGGTTGCTCGCAATGCAGGATGAGATGGATTCTCTGCAGAAAAATCAAACTTATGAGATTGTAGAACTTCCACGCGGGAAGAAGGCACTGAAAAATAAATGGGTGTTCAAGCTGAAAAAGGATGGTAGTGGAAAAGTGGTGAAATACAAAGCACGACTTGTAGTCAAAGGATTCCAACAGAAGAAAGGGATTGATTTTGACGAGATATTTTCACCAGTAGTCAAGATGACTTCAATTAGAGTCATACTTGGATTGGTCGCAAGTATGAACTTGGAGCTTGAACAGATGGATGTAAAGACAGCTTTTCTTCATGGAGATTTACATGAAGAAATTTACATGGAGCAGCCAGAAGGTTTTGAGGTTTCAGGAGATAATCTCGTATGCAAGCTGAAGAAAAGTTTGTATGGTTTGAAGCAGGCACCTAGGCAGTGGTACAAGAAGTTTGACTCGTGCATGGTGAGTCACGGGTATAAGAAAACTGCAGCAGATGAGTGTGTCTACATTCAGAAGTTTTCTGAAGGAGATTTCGTTGCTCTTCTACTATATGTAGACGATATTTTGATCGTAGGGAAAGACGCAACGAAGATCAACCAGCTGAAGAAGGAACTCTCTAAGTCTTTTGACATGAAAGACTTAGGACAGGCTCAACAGATTTTGGGAATGCAAATAACCCGAGACAGGAAGAATAAAAGGTTATGGCTATCTCAAGAGAAGTATATTGAACGAGTGCTTTCACATTTCAATATGAACAATGCCAAACCTGTTAGCATTCCATTAGCCAACCATTTCAAGTTAAGCAAGAGTTCTTGTCCCTCATCCAAGGAAGAGATCGGGGAGATGTCTTCAGTACCATATTCTTCAGCAGTTGGAAGTTTGATGTATGCAATGGTGTGTATAAGGCCCGATATTGCTCACGCAGTGGGAACAGTGAGTCATTTTCTCTCGAACCCCGGGAAAGAGCATTGGAATGCGGTAAAATGGATTCTCAGATATCTTAAGGGTATAATGAATCTATGTCTTTGTTACGGGGGAGCTGATCCAATCTTGGAAGGCTATACAGATGCGGATATGGCTGGAGATCCTGATAGTAGGAAATCTACTTCAGGATTCATTTACACTTTTGCAGGAGGAGCTGTTTCATGGCAGTCAAGACTACAAAAGTGTGTTGCATTATCCACAACTGAAGCAGAGTATATTGCTGCCGCAGAAGCTGGAAAAGAAATGTTGTGGTTAAAGCGTTATCTTCAAGAATTTAGAATCAAGCAAAAGGAGTACAAGGTACATTGTGACAGTCAGAGTGCTCTAGATTTGAGCAAGAACTCCATGTACCATTCCCGTACAAAACATATTGATATTCGCTATCATTGGATACGCGAGGTAATTGATCGACAACTGTTGAGACTAGTGAAGATCCATACAAAGGAGAATCCTGCGGATATGTTAACAAAGGTGGTGACTCGAGAGAAGTTGGAGTTATGCAGAGACATAACTGGAATGTTCGTGGATTCGGCTGGAGGGGGAGAATTGAAAGTTTCCAGCCTACAATCTAGAAGCTCACCTTCTAGATGTTCAAAGTAGCCTTCTTTGAACACCATGTAGAAGAAGCAAAGATGAACACGATGACGGCCGCCCACCATCTCCGTTCACACCCTTCCACCGCCATAGAATTTTTACTATAAATAGAGGTGCAAACCTCAATTGTAAATCATTCCAAATCACTCAGAGAAGTGTAATCACAACCTAGAGAGTGTGTGTGAGTTTGAGAGTTTTTTTGTAAGAGTTTTGTAATACTCTGTAAATCTATTCTTGTGAGTAATAGAGTTGTTTTTCTCTCAAATTTATATCTCCCAACGTCCAGGCGATCCCCTCTTCCTAACAGGTTCCTCTTGTAAGCGTATCATTAACCCAACTATTAGGCATAAAAATAATATTTCAAAAACTAATCAAAGGTGAAACCTGTCGAATGTGGCGGTAATCATCAAGCGCTTTGGTAGAAAACATGTGAGCAGAACAAAATATCAAAAGCATTCTTCACCTTGATCTTGAGAGTTATACATAATTTGTTTTGCACCCGAATTTGGCGGTCTACTAGCGAAATTCGCATCATGAACTTTTAAAAACATTGTGCAGCTATAATGTAGCCACAACCACGTCTACAAAGCCGAGCCGAAAGTGCATTAAGGGCCGTACTTTTTGGCTAACGTTTCCAGGGGCTGATGTAGGACTGGGCCGAGGTGCGATAGGTTTCCCGTCAGGCCGTCAGGGGCCATGGGGTAGGACCGGGAATAGGGTGACGAGTGAGTAGGTTAAAAAGTAGACAACTAACATGGTAATGCATGTAGTCAATAAGCCATAAAAAATAACTTTAAACCCTAAGCCGCAGCGGCGCTCCGTTTTTGCTGGAACTCAGATCGCCGATCAATACTACAATTTCAATCATGGGAAGACGCTCAGCGTATCGCAAGGATGAAGATGGATGGTTTTTCAAGGTGAGAAACCGCAACGTTAACCCTAAACCGATTCAAAATCCATACATGGTTGAGAAGGATGCTAGGTAGTCAACGCTTTACATAACAAATCTGCCGGAGACGATAGACAAACAAGGTTTTGTAGCCACTGTTGCAGTGTTCTAATGCTTTAGAAACTGTGCTGATCAAACTAAAAGATGTAGCCACTGTTGGGAGCTTTCGTACATTGTTAAAAGAAGGTTTTGTAGATATAACCAAACAACATGTGGGTGGAATGTGGATATGGTGTTCGTTTGACTCGATAGAAGCATGTTTGAAGTTTAAAGGTAATGAGATGATTAAATCGTTAACATCGGCAACTAAACCTTTATCGAAGAATTTCGTGCTCGATGAAAGACTTACATGGGTTGAGATTACGGGAATGCCCTTGTGTGCCTGGAAATCGAGCTCTTTTAAGAAGGTGGCATCGACCGTAGGAAAGTTTATTTTTTTCGATAATATTAACACTGGCCCTTTGAGTCTAGGCAGAGTGTGCGTGGCTACAAAAAGTAAAACATTGATAGCGGAAGAGGTCGATGTTATCATTTGCGGTACTCACTATTCGGTGAATGTTAATGAGGTGGGATCGTAGAACGTGAAGTTAGAGGAGGATAATGAGTCGGACAGTGAGGCCGAAGTGGAAACTGTGAATGAGGAGGAAATGGGTGATAAAGTTGTTAAAGAAGATGTGAAAGTTGATTTGGAAGAAAAGGAGGATGAGGTTCCAAATGTGCAAGATACAAAAGAGTTAAAAGAAGAAGTTCCAAATGAGGAGCATAAGCAACAGGATCAGCAAGTTCAATCACTTAGCTCTCTTCAATTCAAAAAAGGTAATGATTATGCAAGTATTTTTATGCGCGATATAGATGCGGTTGTAAAAGCCAGGACAGAAGTAGGATTTGAAGAGAATAAACTAAAAGATTTATGTACTCAACTTATCGATCAAATTGGGGTTCTAATGAGTTATCAATGAAGCTTCTATCGATCAATATTCGGGGTTGTAAGAAAAGGTGTAAAAGGGAATGGATTAAAGAATTATGTTATTCCAATAACATTAATTTCTTAGGAATTCAAGAGTCTAAGATGCATCGTCTTGAACTCTTTAAGATCAAGTCTATGTGGGGAAATTTTACGTTTAATTATGCTTATAGTCTCTCTAGAGGAAGGTTGGGAGGTACAGTATCCATTTGGGATCTGAACTACTTTATTAAAGACGAAATTTGGTGTGATGAGAACTTTGTTATTGTCAAAGGGAAATGGGTAAGTTCGGATGCTACTTTTTTCATGGTAAACGTTTATGGTCCGTGTAGTGACCCGAATTTTTCCATGTTTATATATATTAATTGAGATTGATATTTACATGATTAAATGTTTCCAACATGTTAAGCAATCAAACTTGTTAAGACTTGATTAATTGAAATAGGTTTCATATAGACAATTGACCACCCAAGTTGACCGGTGATTCACGAACGTTAAAACTTGTAAAAACTATATGATGACATATATATGGTTATATATATAGTTAACATGATATTATGATAAGTAAACATATCATTAATTATATTAATAATGAACTACATATGTAAAAACAAGACTACTAACTTAATGATTTTGAAACGAGAAATATATGTAACGATTATCGTTGTAACGACATTTAATGTATATATATCATATTAAGAGATATTAGTACATCATAATATCATGATAATATAATAATTTAAAATCTCTTTTGATATTATAAACATTGGGTTAACAATATTTAACAAGATCGTTAACCTAAAGGTTTCAAAACAACATTTACATGTAACGACTAACGATGACTTAACGACTCAGTTAAAATGTATATACATGTAGTGTTTTAATATGTATTCATACACTTTTGAAAGACTTCAAGACACTTATCAAAATACTTCTACTTAACAAAAATGCTTACAATTACATCCTCGTTCAGTTTCATCAACAATTCTACTCGTATGCACCCGTATTCGTACTCGTACAATACACAGCTTTTAGATGTATGTACTATTGGTATATACACTCCAATGATCAGCTCTTAGCAGCCCATGTGAGTCACCTAACACATGTGGGAACCATCATTTGGCAACTAGCATGAAATATCTCATAAAATTACAAAAATATGAGTAATCATTCATGACTTATTTACATGAAAACAAAATAACATATCCTTTATATCTAATCCATACACCAACGACCAAAAACACCTACAAACACTTTCATTCTTCAATTTTCTTCATCTAATTGATCTCTCTCAAGTTCTATCTTCAAGTTCTAAGTGTTCTTCATAAATTCCAAAAGTTCTAGTTTCATAAAATCAAGAATACTTTCAAGTTTGCTAGCTCACTTCCAATCTTGTAAGGTGATCATCCAACCTCAAGAAATCTTTGTTTCTTACAGTAGGTTATCATTCTAATACAAGGTAATAATCATATTCAAACTTTGGTTCAATTTCTATAACTATAACAATCTTATTTCAAGTGATGATCTTACTTGAACTTGTTTTCGTGTCATGATTCTGCTTCAAGAACTTCGAGCCATCCAAGGATCCATTGAAGCTAGATCCATTTTTCTCTTTTCCAGTAGGTTTATCCAAGGAACTTAAGGTAGTAATGATGTTCATAACATCATTCGATTCATACATATAAAGCTATCTTATTCGAAGGTTTAAACTTGTAATCACTAGAACATAGTTTAGTTAATTCTAAACTTGTTCGCAAACAAAAGTTAATCCTTCTAACTTGACTTTTAAAATAAACTAAACACATGTTCTATATCTATATGATATGCTAACTTAATGATTTAAAACCTGGAAACACGAAAAACACCGTAAAACTGGATTTACGCCGTCGTAGTAACACCGCGGGCTGTTTTGGGTTAGTTAATTAAAAACTATGATAAACTTTGATTTAAAAGTTGTTATTCTGAGAAAATGATTTTTATTATGAACATGAAACTATATCCAAAAATTATGGTTAAACTCAAAGTGGAAGTATGTTTTCTAAAATGGTCATCTAGACGTCGTTCTTTCGACTGAAATGACTACCTTTACAAAAACGACTTGTAACTTATTTTTCCGACTATAAACCTATATTTTTCTGTTTAGATTCATAAAATAGGGTTCAATATGAAACCATAGCAATTTGATTCACTCAAAACGGATTTAAAATGAAGAAGTTATGGGTAAAACAAGATTGGATAATTTTTCTCATTTTAGCTACGTGAAAATTGGTAACAAATCTATTCCAACCATAACTTAATCAACTTGTATTGTATATTATGTAATCTTGAGATACCATAGACACGTATACAATGTTTCGACCTATCATGTCGACACATCTATATATATTTCGGAACAACCATAGACACTCTATATGTGAATGTTGGAGTTAGCTATACAGGGTTGAGGTTGATTCCAAAATATATATAGTTTGAGTTGTGATCAATACTGAGATACGTATACACTGGGTCGTGGATTGATTCAAGATAATATTTATCGATTTATTTCTGTACATCTAACTGTGGACAACTAGTTGTAGGTTACTAACGAGGACAGCTGACTTAATAAACTTAAAACATCAAAATATATTAAAAGTGTTGTAAATATATTTTGAACATACTTTGATATATATGTATATATTGTTATAGGTTCGTGAATCAACGAGTGGCCAAGTCTTACTTCCCGACGAAGTAAAAATCTGTGAAAGTGAGTTATAGTCCCACTTTTAAAATCTAATATTTTTGGGATGAGAATACATGCAGGTTTTATAAATGATTTACAAAATAGACACAAGTACGTGAAACTACATTCTATGGTTGAATTATCGAAATCGAATATGCCCCTTTTTATTAAGTCTGGTAATCTAAGAATTAGGGAACAGACACCCTAATTGACGCGAATCCTAAAGATAGAACTATCGGGCCCAACAAGCCCCATCCAAAGTACCGGATGCTTTAGTACTTCGAAATTTATATCATATCCGAAGGGTGTCCCGGAATGATGGGGATATTCTTATATATGCATCTTGTTAATGTCGGTTACCAGGTGTTCACCATATGAATGATTTTTATCTCTATGTATGGGATGTGTATTGAAATATGAAATCTTGTATTATTATGATTTGATATATATAGGTTAAACCTATAACTCACCAACATTTTTGTTGACGTTTTAAGCATGTTTATTCTCAGGTGATTATTAAGAGCTTCCGCTGTCGCATACTTAAATAAGGACGAGATTTGGAGTCCATGCTTGTATGATATTGTGTAAAAACTGCATTCAAGAAACTTATTTTGTAGTAACATATTTATATTGTAAACCATTATGTAATGGTCGTGTGTAAACAGGATATTTTAGATTATCATTATTTGATAATCTACGTAAAGCTTTTTAAACCTTTATTGATGAAATAAAGGTTATGGTTTGTTTTAAAATGAATGCAGTCTTTGAAAAACGTCTCATATAGAGGTCAAAACCTCACAACGAAATCAATTAATATGGAACGTTTTTAATCAATAAGAACGGGACATTTCAGTTGGTATCCGAGCGTTGGTCTTAGAGAACCAGAATTTTGCATTAGTGTATCTTATCGAGTTGGTTAGGATGCATTAGTGAGTCTGGACTTCGACCATGTTTACTTGAAAATGATTGCTTAACAAATTTTGTTGGAAACTATATATTTTTAACATGTGAATATTATGTGATATATTAATCTCTTAACGTGTTTGATATTATGTGATAGATGTCTACCTCTAGAACAAGTCCCATTGACTCACCTAATAATAATGAAGAGTCAAATGTAAATTGGAATGATTCGTGGACTGATTCACAAGTTCCCGAAGAGGAACCGGAAGAAGAGTCGGAACCGGAAGAAGAATCGGAACCGGAAGAAGAATCGGAACCGGAAGAAGAATCGGAACCGGAAGAAGAAATAGAACCGGTGGGGGAAATAATAAAACGGTTAAGTAAAAGAGAATCCTCAACCAACCGACCAAGGTTAATTATGGTCAATGGTGTTTCCGCCAAGGAAGCAAAATATTGGGAGGATTACCAATTCTCCGATGAATCGGATTCCGATGAGAATTCCGATGATGTTATAGAAATTACCCCAACTGAATTTAAAAAGGCAAAAGAAAATAATATGAAGTACGCTACGCATCGTCTTGTATATTAGCTACTAAGTATGAACTTAACGGGTAGGTACTACCCGAATTTAAACTTATAAAATGCTAATATGAAGAAAAAGCTTTTATAAATGAGTTCATATTATGCTACGAAATACTATTAACTACTCTTAATATTCTGTATGATTAACTTGTTCCATTTGACTATTTTGAAGGAAATGGCACCGACTACTCGACACACCGTGAATATGAA
This sequence comes from Rutidosis leptorrhynchoides, assembly GCF_046630445.1. Lineage (NCBI taxonomy): Eukaryota > Viridiplantae > Streptophyta > Magnoliopsida > Asterales > Asteraceae > Rutidosis > Rutidosis leptorrhynchoides. Next base: position 51,913,127 of record NC_092337.1, on the reverse strand, counting down.
TGAAGAGGAATTCCGTACTTTTCTAGCTTCAAACATAGCCGCAGTACAGGCTGCGCTACATACCAACAATAACCTTGGATCTAGCAGTACAGGAAATCGTGTAGGATGCACCTACAAAGAATTCACTGCCTGCAAACCTTTGGAATTTGATGGAACCGAAGGACCGATCGGATTAAAACGGTGGACCGAGAAGGTCGAATCGGTGTTTGCCATAAGTAAGTGTACTGAAGAGGACAAAGTGAAGTACGCTACGCATACCTTCACAGGTTCTGCGTTAACATGGTGGAATACCTATCTAGAGCAAGTGGGACAAGACGATGCGTACGCACTACCGTGGTCAGCATTCAAGCACTTGATGAACGAGAAGTACCGTCCCAGAACCGAGGTCAATAAGCTCAAGACAGAACTTAGAGGGTTACGAACCCAAGGATTTGATATTACCACGTACGAAAGACGATTCACAGAATTGTGCCTATTGTGTCCGGGAGCGTTCGAAGATGAGGAAGAGAAGATCGACGCGTTTGTGAAAGGATTACCGGAAAGAATCCAAGAAGATATAAGTTCACACGAGCCCGCCTCCATACAACAGGCATGTAGAATGGCTCACAAACTAGTGAACCAGATTGAAGAAAGAATTAAAGAACAGACTACTGAAGAGGCCAATGTGAAGCAAGTCAAAATAAAGTGGGAGGAAAACGGTGATAAGAATCACCAATACAACAACAACAATAATCGCAACAATTATCCCAACAATCGCAACATCAATCGTAACTACAACAAACGGCCCAACAACAACAACAACAACAACAACAGCAACTACAACAATCATCCCAACAACAATAATAACCGCAACAACAACAACAATCAGAAGCAGCTATGCCAAAGGTGTGAAAAGTATCACTCGGGGTTCTGCACCAAATTTTGCAACAAGTGTAAAAGAAATGGTCATAGCGCGGCGAAGTGTGAGGTCTACGGACCAGGGGTTAATAGAACGAAAGGAACAAATGGTGTCGGAACGAGTAATGGCAGAGCAAGTAGTGTCGGAGCAAGTTATGCCAATGTAGTTTGTTATAAATGTGGAAAACCGGGCCACATTATTAGAAATTGCCCAAACCAGGAGAACACGAATGGACAAGGCCGCGGAAGAGTTTTCAATATTAATGCGGCAGAGGCACAGGAAGACCCGAAGCTTGTTACGGGTACGTTTCTTATTGACAATAAATCTGCTTACGTTTTATTTGATTCGGGTGCGGATAGAAGCTATATGAGTAGAGATTTTTGTGCTAAATTAAGTTGTCCATTGACGCCTTTGGATAGTAAATTTTTACTCGAATTAGCAAATGGTAAATTAATTTCAGCAGATAATATATGTCGGAATCGAGAAATTAAACTGGTTAGCGAAACATTTAAGATTGATTTGATACCAGTAGAGTTAGGGAGTTTTGATGTGATAATCGGTATGGACTGGTTGAAAGAAGTGAAAGCAGAGATCATTTGTTACAAAAATACAATTCGCATTATACGAGAAAAAGGAAAACCCTTAATGGTGTACGGAGAAAAGGGCAACACGAAGCTACATCTTATTAGTAATTTGAAGGCACAAAAACTAATAAGAAAAGGTTGCTATGCTGTTCTAGCACACGTCGAGAAAGTATAAACTGAAGAAAAGAGCATCAATGATGTTCCCATTGCAAAAGAATTTCCCGATGTATTTCCGAAAGAATTACCGGGATTACCCCCACATCGATCCGTTGAATTTCAAATAGATCTTATACCAGGAGCTGCACCAATAGCTCGTGCTCCTTACAGACTCGCACCCAGCGAGATGAAAGAACTGCAAAGCCAATTACAAGAACTTTTAGAGCGTGGTTTCATTCGACCAAGCACATCACCGTGGGGAGCTCCTGTTTTGTTTGTCAAGAAGAAAGATGGTACATTCAGGTTGTGTATCAACTACCGAGAGTTGAACAAACTTACCATCAAGAACCGCTACCCACTACCGAGAATCGACGACTTATTTGATCAACTACAAGGCTCGTCTGTTTATTCAAAGATTGACTTACGTTCCGGGTATCATCAAATGCGGGTGAAAGAAGATGATATTCCAAAGACTGCTTTCAGAACACGTTACGGTCATTACGAGTTTATGGTCATGCCGTTTGGTTTAACTAATGCACCAGCTGTGTTCATGGACCTTATGAACCGAGTGTGTGGACCATACCTTGACAAGTTTGTCATTGTTTTCATTGATGACATACTTATTTACTCAAAGAATGACCAAGAACACGGTGAACATTTGAGAAAGGTGTTAGAAGTATTGAGGAAGGAAGAATTGTACGCTAAGTTTTCAAAGTGTGCATTTTGGTTGGAAGAAGTTCAATTCCTCGGTCACATAGTGAATAAAGAAGGTATTAAGGTGGATCCAGCAAAGATAGAAACTGTTGAAAAGTGGGAAACTCCGAAAACTCCGAAACACATACGCCAGTTTTTAGGACTAGCTGGTTACTACAGAAGGTTCATCCAAGACTTTTCCAGAATAGCAAAACCCTTGACTGCATTAACGCATAAAGGGAAGAATTTTGAATGGAAGGATGAACAAGAGAAAGCGTTTCAGTTATTGAAGAAAAAGCTAACTACGGCACCTATATTGTCATTGCCTGAAGGGAATGATGATTTTGTGATTTATTGTGACGCATCAAAGAAAGGTCTCGGTTGTGTATTAATGCAACGAACGAAGGTGATTGCTTATGCGTCTAGACAATTGAAGATTCACGAGCAAAATTATACGACGCATGATTTGGAATTAGGCGCGGTTGTTTTTGCATTAAAGACTTGGAGGCACTACTTATATGGGGTCAAAAGTATTATATATACCGACCACAAAAGTCTTCAACACATATTTAATCAGAAACAACTGAATATGAGGCAGCGTAGGTGGATTGAATTGTTGAATGATTACGACTTTGAGATTCGTTACCACCCGGGAAAGGCAAATGTGGTAGCCGATGCCTTGAGCAGGAAGGACAGAGAACCCATTCGAGTAAAATCTATGAATATAATGATTCATAATAACCTTACTACTCAAATAAAGGAGGCGCAACAAGGAGTTGTAAAAGAGGGAAATTTAAAGGATGAAATACCCAAAGGATCGGAGAAGCATCTTAATATTCGGGAAGTCGGAACCCGGTATAGGGTTGAAAGGATTTGGGTACCAAAATTTGGAGATATGAGAGAAATGGTACTTAGAGAAGCTCATAAAACCAGATACTCAATACATCCTGGAACGGGGAAGATGTACAAGGATCTCAAGAAACATTTTTGGTGGCCGGGTATGAAAGCCGATGTTGCTAAATACGTAGGAGAATGTTTGACGTGTTCTAAGGTCAAAGCTGAGCATCAGAAACCATCAGGTCTACTTCAACAACCCAAAATCCCGGAATGGAAATGGGAAAACATTACCATGGATTTCATCACTAAATTGCCAAGGACTGCAAGTGGTTTTGATACTATTTGGGTAATAGTTGATCGTCTCACCAAATCAACACACTTCCTGCCAATAAGAGAAGATGACAAGATGGAGAAGTTAGCACGACTGTATTTGAAGGAAGTCGTCTCCAGACATGGAATACCAATCTCTATTATCTCTGATAGGGATGGCAGATTTATTTCAAGATTCTGGCAGACATTACAGCAAGCATTAGGAACTCGTCTAGACATGAGTACTGCCTATCATCCACAAACTGATGGACAGAGCGAAAGTACGATACAAACGCTTGAAGACATGCTACGAGCATGTGTTATTGATTTTGGAAACAGTTGGGATCGACATCTACCGTTAGCAGAATTTTCCTACAACAACAGCTACCATTCAAGCATTGAGATGGCGCCGTTTGAAGCACTTTATGGTAGAAAGTGCAGGTCTCCGATTTGTTGGAGTGAAGTGGGGGATAGACAGATTACGGGTCCGGAGATTATACAAGAAACTACCGAGAAGATCATCCAAATTCAACAACGGTTGAAAACCGCCCAAAGTCGACAAAAGAGCTACGCTGACATTAAAAGAAAAGATATAGAATTTGAAATTGGAGAGATGGTCATGCTTAAAGTTGCACCTTGGAAAGGCGTTGTTCGATTTGGTAAACGAGGGAAATTAAATCCAAGGTATATTGGACCATTCAAGATTATTGATCGTGTCGGACCAGTAGCTTACCGACTTGAGTTACCTCAACAACTCGCGGCTGTACATAACACTTTCCACGTCTCGAATTTGAAGAAATGTTTTGCTAAAGAAGATCTCACTATTCCGTTAGATGAAATCCAAATCAACGAAAAACTTCAATTCATCGAAGAACCCGTCGAAATAATGGATCGTGAGGTTAAAAGACTTAAGCAAAACAAGATACCAATTGTTAAGGTTCGATGGAATGCTCGTAGAGGACCCGAGTTCACCTGGGAGCATGAAGATCAGATGAAGAAGAAATACCCGCATCTATTTCCAGAAGATTCGTCAACACCTTCAACAACTTAAAATTTCGGGACGAAATTTATTTAACGGGTAGGTACTGTAGTGACCCGAACTTTTCCATGTTTATATATATTAATTGAGATTGATATTTACATGATTAAATGTTTCCAACATGTTAAGCAATCAAACTTGTTAAGACTTGATTAATTGAAATAGGTTTCATATAGACAATTGACCACCCAAGTTGACCGGTGATTCACGAACGTTAAAACTTGTAAAAACTATATGATGACATATATATGGTTATATATATAGTTAACATGATATTATGATAAGTAAACATATCATTAATTATATTAACAATGAACTACATATGTAAAAACAAGACTACTAACTTAATGATTTTGAAACGAGACATATATGTAACGATTATCGTTGTAACGACATTTAATGTATATATATCATATTAAGAGATATTAGTACATCATAATATCATGATAATATAATAATTTAAAATCTCTTTTGATATTATAAACATTGGGTTAACAATATTTAACAAGATCGTTAACCTAAAGGTTTCAAAACAACATTTACATGTAACGACTAACGATGACTTAACGACTCAGTTAAAATGTATATACATGTAGTGTTTTAATATGTATTCATACACTTTTGAAAGACTTCAAGACACTTATCAAAATACTTCTACTTAACAAAAATGCTTACAATTACATCCTCGTTCAGTTTCATCAACAATTCTACTCGTATGCACCCGTATTCGTACTCGTACAATACACAGCTTTTAGATGTATGTACTATTGGTATATACACTCCAATGATCAGCTCTTAGCAGCCCATGTGAGTCACCTAACACATGTGGGAACCATCATTTGGCAACTAGCATGAAATATCTCATAAAATTACAAAAATATGAGTAATCATTCATGACTTATTTACATGAAAACAAAATAACATATCCTTTATATCTAATCCATACACCAACGACCAAAAACACCTACAAACACTTTCATTCTTCAATTTTCTTCATCTAATTGATCTCTCTCAAGTTCTATCTTCAAGTTCTAAGTGTTCTTCATAAATTCCAAAAGTTCTAGTTTCATAAAATCAAGAATACTTTCAAGTTTGCTAGCTCACTTCCAATCTTGTAAGGTGATCATCCAACCTCAAGAAATCTTTGTTTCTTACAGTAGGTTATCATTCTAATACAAGGTAATAATCATATTCAAACTTTGGTTCAATTTCTATAACTATAACAATCTTATTTCAAGTGATGATCTTACTTGAACTTGTTTTCGTGTCATGATTCTGCTTCAAGAACTTCGAGCCATCCAAGGATCCATTGAAGCTAGATCCATTTTTCTCTTTTCCAGTAGGTTTATCCAAGGAACTTAAGGTAGTAATGATGTTCATAACATCATTCGATTCATACATATAAAGCTATCTTATTCGAAGGTTTAAACTTGTAATCACTAGAACATAGTTTAGTTAATTCTAAACTTGTTCGCAAACAAAAGTTAATCCTTCTAACTTGAATTTTAAAATAAACTAAACACATGTTCTATATCTATATGATATGCTAACTTAATGATTTAAAACCTGGAAACACGAAAAACACCGTAAAACTGGATTTACGCCATCGTAGTAACACCGCGGGCTGTTTTGGGTTAGTTAATTAAAAACTATGATAAACTTTGATTTAAAAGTTGTTATTCTGAGAAAATGATTTTTATTATGAACATGAAACTATATCCAAAAATTATGGTTAAACTCAAAGTGGAAGTATGTTTTCTAAAATGGTCATCTAGACGTCGTTCTTTCGACTGAAATGACTACCTTTACAAAAACGACTTGTAACTTATTTTTCTGACTATAAACCTATACTTTTTCTGTTTAGATTCATAAAATAGGGTTCAATATGAAACCATAGCAATTTGATTCACTCAAAACGGATTTAAAATGAAGAAGTTATGGGTAAAACAAGATTGGATAATTTTTCTCATTTTAGCTACGTGAAAATTGGTAACAAATCTATTCCAACCATAACTTAATCAACTTGTATTGTATATTATGTAATCTTGAGATACCATAGACACGTATACAATGTTTCGACCTATCATGTCGACACATCTATATATATTTCGGAACAACCATAGACACTCTATATGTGAATGTTGGAGTTAGCTATACAGGGTTGAGGTTGATTCCAAAATATATATAGTTTGAGTTGTGATCAATACTGAGATACGTATACACTGGGTCGTGGATTGATTCAAGATAATATTTATCGATTTATTTCTGTACATCTAACTGTGGACAACTAGTTGTAGGTTACTAACGAGGATAGCTGACTTAATAAACTTAAAACATCAAAATATATTAAAAGTGTTGTAAATATATTTTGAACATACTTTGATATATATGTATATATTGTTATAGGTTCGTGAATCAACCAGTGGCCAAGTCTTACTTCCCGACGAAGTAAAAATCTGTGAAAGTGAGTTATAGTCCCACTTTTAAAATCTAATATTTTTGGGATGAGAATACATGCAGGTTTTATAAATGATTTACAAAATAGACACAAGTACGTGAAACTACATTCTATGGTTGAATTATCGAAATCGAATATGCCCCTTTTTATTAAGTCTGGTAATCTAAGAATTAGGGAACAGACACCCTAATTGACGCGAATCCTAAAGATAGATCTATCGGGCCCAACAAGCCCCATCCAAAGTACCGGATGCTTTAGTACTTCGAAATTTATATCATATCCGAAGGGTGTCCCGGAATGATGGGGATATTCTTATATATGCATCTTGTTAATGTCGGTTACCAGGTGTTCACCATATGAATGATTTTTATCTCTATGTATGGGATGTGTATTGAAATATGAAATCTTGTGGTCTATTATTATGATTTGATATATATAGGTTAAACCTATAACTCACCAACATTTTTGTTGACGTTTTAAGCATGTTTATTCTCAGGTGATTATTAAGAGCTTCCGCTGTCGCATACTTAAATAAGGACGAGATTTGGAGTCCATGCTTGTATGATATTGTGTAAAAACTGCATTCAAGAAACTTATTTTGTAGTAACATATTTATATTGTAAACCATTATGTAATGGTCGTGTGTAAACAGGATATTTTAGATTATCATTATTTGATAATCTACGTAAAGCTTTTTAAACCTTTATTGATGAAATAAAGGTTATGGTTTGTTTTAAAATGAATGCAGTCTTTGAAAAACGTCTCATATAGAGGTCAAAACCTCGCAACGAAATCAATTAATATGGAACGTTTTTAATCAATAAGAACGGGACATTTCAGTCCGCATCGCCTGCAAGCTAAACGTGAGTTGTGGTTTCGTTTGAAGAGGTTCTTTGATTCTCATGAAGGTGAAATTGTCCTCTTTGGAGATATGAATGCCGTACGGGAGGAAAGTGAGCGGTTTGGTTGTGAATTTAATCAAGTGGAAGCGTCTCTGTTTAATAACTTCATTAATGAATCGGGGTTGGAAGAATTGCCTTTAGATGGTCGTCGCTTCACTAGGGTTAATAAAAATGCATCAAAGATGAGCCGATTGGATAGAGTTTTATTTTCGTTGAATGTGTTAGATTATGGAGACATTTATTCAAAACGAGAAAAAAAAACTGTTCCAAGGGTTGCACGGATTTTGCAGATTTCGGGAAGCGTGAAGCAGTCAAATGCGGCGCATCTTGACATGGATGCGGCGCATTCATAGAGCAAAATAGTCCGAGAGTTATTGATGCGGAGCATTGAGCTGATATGGCGCATCAGGGGTCAGATGGGGCGCATCACCATCTCGATGCTGCGCATCGAGTGTTGGTACATGAATCTGGAACGTTAAAAGCAAGTGATGCGGCGCATCACACATCAGATGCGGTGCATCTGGTGTCTGGCAGCAAGTTGGCAAGTTGCAACCTTTACATCCGAGCATGCTTTGGCCTCCTTTCACTTTAGGTGCAAAGTTAATCACTTTACACCTAAAATTAGGGCTGTGATCATGCCATTACAAGGTGGAAAGCATGACTAGTTGGTAAACAAGATGATTACTTGTCATGATGAAGATTCCTAGCTAGTTGTCATGGTGTTCTTGTTTTATCCTATATATAGAACTCATTGTATGCAATTGTAACATACCAAATACAGATTCTCAGTAATAAACACTCTCTAGTTGGTCCGTGGACTAAAGCAATCACACCGATTGCATATAACCACGTTATATCTTGTGTCGTTCTTACATTTACGCATTTATTATCTTTCGTTCATTAAGTGGGTTTGAGTGATCTTGATAGAATCACTACTCGGCTAGTAGTCTTGTAGAATTACTAGCATTGTTTGGGTCCTAATATCCTAACAACTGGTATCTAGAGCACAAGGTTTCGTTAAGGGAACGATGGCGGAAGATGGGAAGTTTAGAATCGACCGATTCGATGGAAGAGACTTTGGCTTTTGGAAGATTCAAATTGAAGATTACTTGTATCAAAAGAAGCTACACCAACCCTTTTTAGAGACCAAGCCCAAAAGCATGGACGATGCCGATTGGACGCTTTTGGATCGTCAAGCTTTGGGTGCTATTCGTCTTTCACTTGATAAGAACGTTGCATACAACGTTGTGAATGAGAAGACGACGTTTGCTTGCTTGAAAGCACTCTCTAACATGTATGAGAAACCTACAGCTGCAAATAAGGTATTTCTCATGCGTCAATTGTTTAATACTAAGATAAAGGAAGGTACGAGTGCAACGGATCATATCAATGAATTTAATAATATCGTTTCAAGACTTGAATCGGTAGAGATTAAGTTTGATGATAAACTAAAAGCACTTATCTTGCTTTCATCATTACCGGAAAGTTGGTCGGGTACGGTTACCGCGGTTAGTAGCTCTACGGGAACTACTAAGCTAGCGTTTGAAGCTATAAGGGATTTGATTCTTGGTGAAGATACTCGTAGAAGAAACTCGGGAGAATCGACATCCGGTTCTTTGTTAAGTACCTGGTAGAAAATTTGAACGCGGTGAGAAGAAGGGTAGGAAGAAGTCTAAGAAGAGGCATCCATCGAAAGATAGAAGTGAAGTTACTTGTTGGGGTTGCAATCAAAAAGGGCACTTTCAAAGGAATTGCAAAAATGGTTCCACGAAAGGTGTAAACTTGGCCGAAGGGGAAAGTGATGATGCACTTTTGTGTAGTGTTGAAAATTCTATGGAGTCTTGGATCTTGGATTCGGGAGCTTCGTTTCATGCTACTCATATCAAAAGCATGATGAAGAATTTTCGTTCATATCAAGGCAAGGTGAGATTGGCGGACAACAAGCAACTCAACATAGAGGGCATTGGAGATGTTGTTTTGAAGACTACTCTTGGTTCTAATTGGACTTTGAAGAACGTAAGGTACATTCCTAAATTGAAAAGGAAACTTATTTCGGTTGGTCAATTAGATGATGAAGGTAACGCAGTTACTTTTGAAAACCGCCAATGGAAGGTGGTTAAGGGTAGTAGTATTGTGGCTCGTGGACATAAAAGGGAACACTTTATATGGTTGAAGTGTTTGATGAAGACACGGTGGTTGCTACGGTTAATGTTGAGCCCGAATCAACTCTATGGCACCGAAGACTCGGGCATATGAGTGAGAAGGGTATGAAGATGCTTGTTTCGAGTGGGAGAATTCCGGATTTGAAGAAGGTAGAACTTGGGTTTTGCGAACCATGTGTTTATGGGAAGCAAAAGAAGGTGACTTTTGGGAAATCAGGGAATGCACCTAAGTTGGAGAAATTGGAGCTCGTTCATACGGATATGTTTGGTCTAACTAATGTAGAATCACATGGAGGTTCTCGTTATTATGTCACCTTCATTGACGACTCCACTCGAAAGGTATGGGTTTATTTTCTTAAAGCTAAATCCGATGTATTTAATACTTTTGTGAAGTGGAAAGCTATGGTAGAAAATGAGACTAACTTGAAGGTTAAGTGCTTAAAGTCGAATAATGGAGGAGAATATGGTAGTCTTGAGTTTAAAGACCATTGTGCAAAGCTCGGTATTAGAATGTTGAAAACGGTACCGGAGACACCGCAACACAATGGGGTCGCCGAACGTATGAATCGTACGTTAAATGAAAGGGCTAAGAGTATGAGACTACATGCCGGTTTGCCTAAAATGTTTTGGGCAGATGCGGTTAACACGGCGGCTTATTTGAAAAATAGGGGACCCTCAACACCGTTGGGTTTCCGAATTCCCGAGGAAGAATGGCAAGGCAAGAAGGTGAGTTATGGTCACCTTAGGATCTTTGGGTGTAATGCATATGTGAAGACCAAAGATGCGGATAAAGACAAGGTTGAAGCTAAGTCAAAGAAGTGTATTTTCATAGGCTACGGGTCGGATGAAATGGGCTATCGTTGTTGGGACAACGAAGCTAGAAAAGTAATTCGTTCGCGAGATGTTACTTTTGATGAAGATTCGGTCTATGGCAAACAGGAAACGGGGAGTCCTAAACCGAGTCAAGTTACTTTTGACGATGTTTCTATTGATGATCTTGCAGGTTCTAGTGGGAGTTTGGGAAACAATGAATTGCCGAATGACGGTGAGGTGTCGGGAAATGCTAATGATGGGGATGATTCGGAAAGCGGTGATGATTCCGAACATAGTGCGAGTTCTAGTGATGAGGAGGTTACAAATGAAACCGGTCCAACCATTTCGGTTAATCCTACACTAAGACGCTCAACTATAGTGCCCAAACCTAATCCTAGGTATTCTCCATCAGCAAACTACTTGCTCTATACCGAGAATGGTGAACCCGAAAGTTACTTTGAGGCAAGAAAAACAAAAGAATCCATACAATGGGAACTTGCCATGAAAGAAGAGATGGGATCACTTGAGAAGAACAAGACTTGGTCACTAGTGAAGTTACCTCATGATAAAAGGGCATTGCAAAGCAAATGGGTATATAGAATCAAGAATGAGATGGATGGCAAGAAAAGGTACAAGGCTCGTTTGGTAGTCAAAGGCTTTCAACAAAAGGAAGGGGTTGACTACAAAGAGATATTTTCACCGGTAGTTAAAATGACTACTATCCGTTTGGTACTTTCTATGGTTGCATCCGAAGACTTACATCTAGAGCAACTAAATGTGATGACTGCATTCTTGCATGGTGATCTTGTTGAAGAGATCTACATGAGGCAACCCGAGGGCTTTGAGGTAAAGGGTAAAGAGAAGTGGGTTTGTAAGCTAAAGAAAAGTTTGTATGGATTGAAGCAAGCACCTCGGCAATGGTACTTGAAGTTTGATGATTTTATGAAGAAGATTGGTTTCTTAAGATGTGAAGCGGATCACTGTTGCTACTTGAAGAAATTCAAGTCTTCATATATAATCTTATTGTTGCATGTTGATGACATGTTACTTGCAGGTTCAAACATGTACGAAATTAACAAGTTGAAGGGATTACTTTCCCGAGAATTCGAGATGAAAGATCTTGGTGGTGCTAGGCAAATACTTGGCATGAGTATTGTGCGTGATCGTGTGAAGGGTACTCTATACTTGTCTCAATCCAAATATATTGAGAAAGTAGTAGAGAGGTTCAACATGGAAGATTCAAAGGCTCGTTCTATGCCTTTGGGAAGCACCTTAAAACTATCGAAAAGTCAATCACCAAAGACGGAAAGAGACAAGAAGGATATGGAAAAGGTTCCATATGCATCGGCCGTGGGTAGTATTATGTATGCCATGGTTTGTACAAGACCCGATATTGCTCAAGCAGTGGGAGTTGTAAGTCGTTATATGTCTAATCCGGGGAAAGAGCATTGGGAAGCGGTCAAATGTTTGCTTCGTTATTTGAAAGGTACTTCTAATATGGGATTGTGTTTCTCCAAAAACAATCTCATACTTAGAGGTTATGCGGATGCTAATTTGGGTGGATGTGATGATTCGGGGAAAAGCACTACGGGTTATGTTTTCACAATGGGGAAGATGGCGATTAGTTGGTTATCTCGATTGCAAAAGAGTGTTGCTTTGTCAACCACCGAAGCCGAATACATGGCTATTGCGGAAGCTTCTAAAGAGCTAGTGTGGTTGAAGAACTTCTTAGGTGAGTTGGGTAAAAGACAAGACTATTGCGTCTTGTATTGTGATAATCAAAGTGCGGTTCATCTTGGGAAGAATCCGGTATTTCATAGTCGAACGAAACACATCAAGATAAGGTATCATTTTATTCGACAACATATAAATGATGGCACTTTATTCTTGGAGAAAATCCTTGGTAAGAAAAATCCTGCCGATATGTTTTCTAAGGTGGTTACGATGGAGAAATTGAGGTTTTGCATTACCTCAATTGGTCTTCTCATGAATTGATGAGAGAAGACCCCAGCTAGAGATGTGAATGGTGTTACAAGTTTAACAAGTAATATTGAAGACCTTTTATCGAAAGTCTACTCATCCGAAGAATGTGTTGAGCGTGCGTATCCCAAATGGTATTTGGCGGTAATCGAAGGTGGTTTAATGTTCTTGGTTAATTCATTGATATGATTGGAGTTTTGTTCAAAGTCTCCAAGTGGGAGATTTGTTAGATTATGGAGACATTTATTCAAAACGAGAAAAAAAAAACTGTTCCAACACTTGCACGGATTTTGCAGATTTCGGGAAGCATGAAGCAGTCAAATGCGGCGCATCTTGACATGGATGCGGCGCATTCATAGAGTAAAATAGTCCGAGAGTTATTGATGCGGAGCATTGAGCTGATATGGCACATCAGGGGTCAGATGCGGCGCATCACCATCTCGATGCGGCGCATCGAGTGTTGGTACATGAATCTGGAACGTGAAAAGCAAGTGATGCGGCCCATCGCACATCAGATGCGGCGCATCTGGTGTCTGGCAGCAAGTTGGCAAGTTGCAACCTTTACATCCGAGCATGCTTTGGCCTCCTTTCACTTTAGGTGCAAAGTTAATCACTTTACACCTAAAATTAGGGCTGTGATCATGCCATTACAAGGTGGAAAGTATGGCTAGTTGGTAAACAAGATGATTACTTGTCATGATGAAGATTCCTAGCTAGTTGTCATGGTGTTCTTGTTTTCTCCTATATATAGAACTCATTGTATGCAATTGTAACATACCAAATACAGATTCTCAGTAATAAACACTCTCTAGTTGGTCCGTGGACTAAAGCAATCACACCGATTGCATATAACCACGTTATATCTTGTGTCGTTCTTACATTTACGCATTTATTATCTTTCGTTCATTAAGTGGGTTTGAGTGATCTTGATAGAATCACTACTCGGCTAGTAGTCTTGTAGAATTACTAGCGTTGTTTGGGTCCTAATATCCTAACAGAATGTTGGAGACATATTCTCGGACCTTAAACTGACTGCGCTAACTAGAAAGTGGTCGAATCATTTGCCATTGTTAGTTAAGACTAATAAGGTTGACTTCGGACCCATTCCGTTTAAATTTTTTAACTCGTGGCACAATTGTGATGATTTTGATATTTTGGTACGTGAAAGTTGGGATGATGTTTGTGTTGATTCTGCTCGTGTATTCCACGATAAATTGCGAGCTTTAAAACTGAAAAGTAAGGCATGGTCCATTAATAAAAGAAAAGAGATCAACATTGAAAAAGAAAAGTTAGAATCTAGGATGTTTGAGATAGATAGTAAGATTGATGAAGGTGTGGTTCTGGAATTCGAGATTACTGAAAGAAGAGATATGGCACAACAATTATTGAAAATAATTCATGACGAAGACGCGGATAACATGCAAAAAAGCGAGAGTTAAATGGGACATTGAAGGTGACGAGAACTCAAAATTCTTCCACGTACTCCTTAAAAGAAGAAGATCGAAGCAGCTGATCAACGGCATATGTGTCAGTGGTGATTGGATCAGGAACCCCGGTTTGATTAAAAATGCCTTTTTAGATTTTTACAAAGTTAAATTTGATATTGATCCTAATGTTGTACACCCTCCTGCTTTTAATCCCACTGTTAAATTGAATTTCGCTGACAACATTTGGTTGGAGAGATCTATAACAGAGGAGGAAATTCGGTTAGCCGTATGGGATTGTGGAAGTGATAAAGCCCCCGGTCCGGATGGTTTTTCTTTTGCGTTTATAAAAGATTATTGGGACGTTGTTAAAGTTGATCTTGTGCTAGCCATTACGAAAGCTTAGAATGCCGAAAGGAGCCGGGTCGGCATTCATTACTTTAATTCCAAAAATATCAAACCCCTCATGTATTAAGGATTATCGTCCTATATCTCTCATTGGCGTGCAATACAAGATAATTACTAAGATCTTGGCAAATCGAATAGTGAAGTTTATGGGCAAGTTGATTAGTCATGAGCAAACCGCGTTTCTAACGGGCCGTCAAATTCTTGACGGACTGTTAATTCTTATTGAGGTCATGGAATGGTATAAAAAGAAGAAAAGAAAACTTTTAATTCTAAAAGTAGATTTCGAAAAGGCTTACGACTCCGTATCTTGGTCTTTTCTCGACCGGATGTTAGAAACTTTTGGGTTCCGGAGTAAGTGGAGGGCATGGATTCACATGTGTTTGATTGGGTCAAGAACTTCTATTTTGGTAAATGGTAGCCCAACGGATGAGTTCTCGATCAAATGTGGTTTACGTCAAGGAGACTCGTTAAGCCCATTCTTGTTCTTATTAGTCATGGAAGGGCTTCACTTGGTTTTGAAAGATAAAGTGGATTCGGGTCATATTCATGGGGCGCATATTGGCAACAACTCGGTTAAAGTTTCTCACCTCCTATATGCAGACGATGTTGTTATTCTCTCGGATTGGAACCAGGCGGACCTGGATATATTATAGAAACTCTTGAGGAGTTTTACATTTATTCGGGTTTGAAAGTCAATATCAATAAATCTAATATTTTTGGTCTTGGTGTTAGTGAAGATGAGGTAGATGCTTACTCTCGTGATTTGGGATGTGTGCGAGGTTCGTAGCCATTTACTTATCTCGAGCTTCCAATGGGTGCAAGTATGGTGCGCATTTCAAATTGGAGTATTCTTGTTGATCGATTCAAAAAACGTTTATCAGAATGGAAGTCTAATCTTCTATCATTTGGTGGGCTCTACACTCTCACTAAGGCGGTATTGGGTACGCTTAGTATTTACTACTTCTAGTTATTTAAATGTCCGGAATCGGTTTTGAATGAATTAGAGAGGATTCGAGCTAGATTTTTTTGGGGTGGAAATCTTAACAAAAGGAGAATGCATTGGGTAAGTTGGAATCAAATCTTGGCTTCAAGGGATGATGGCGGGCTAGGTATCGGTTCTCTTTGGGCTTTTAACCATGCCTTGTTATTGAAGTGGATTTGGCAATTTTTAATGTACCCAGATTCTTTATGGGCCAAAGTCGTTAAAGCAGCCCACGGGCCGAACGCGGGGCTAGATGTGACGACTGTGAAATTTCTGACCAAATTTAAACTTAATCTTTATATGATTTCGACACGATAAGCAAAGTCTGTAATGTTGATTCTCGAAAATTTTGAAACTATATTCATGTAATCAATTACCCTTGGACTGTGCTCGACGATTCACGAACATTTATGTGTATATTGATATGTATATATAATATATAATTATATTAATTGAAAGATTTAACGAAGTATTAAATGTATTATACTTCACATGAACGTATTTATTTCAATATATGTTTAATATATTTGTCAACGGATAATATCAAATGATTGAATTATCGAGAGTTAGACAAAAGTTAGTGGAAATTCCTGCTTAACTTTCATGCGTGCTTTAAAAAATTTCCCCGTGACTCTTGATAATTTAATTATTTAGCTTTCATAATATTTAACCATGTAGAGTAAATAATTGGGTTAATGGTTGTGGAAAAAATAAACTTTTTTGACCTGCTACATTAAAATGATTTCATACATTTAATTATTCATTGGACTATACCCTTCGGTTAAGGAGCAGACTATAAAACATGAAAACTGATAATGCTAAAAACGAACATATATTTCATAGCATTATCCCTCAAGAAAGACAAGCTTTTAGTTGCAATTGTTCTATTTATAAGTGATATTCGTTTAAATAATAAAAGGTGAAGACAAAAGATAGATTCGACGAATTGAAGACGCAAACGAACAAAAAGCTCAAAAGTACAAAGTACAATCAAAAGTGGTTCAATCTATTGATGAGAAACGTCTAAAAATTACAAGAGTACGAGCCGCAAAACGCAAAGTACAAGATATTAAATTGTACGCAAGGACGTTCGAAAATCCGGAACCGGGACCAGAGTCAACTCTCAACGTGCGACGCAACGGACTAAAAATTACAAGTCAACTATGCACATGAATATAATATAATATATAATTAATTCTTAAAATTATATATATATTATATTATATATTAAAACCGTCGGCAACAAGAAAACAAGCAAATGTGAGCTGTCCCAGGGGGCCATGCGATCGCATGGCCTGACAGTTATAAACCCATGCGATCGCATGGCAGCAACAGTGAGGTCAGGTCCTATAAAGTTCGCGTGTTTTGGCCGAAATTCACACATCTTTTTCTATCCTCTCTATCTCTTACGATATATATATATATATATATATATATATATATATATATATATATATATATATATATATATATATATATATATATATATATATATATATATATATATATATATATATATATATATATATATATATATATATATATATATAATTTATAATTTTAATTTTAATTTAAGATTAATAATAATAAGGGTATGTTAGCGAATGTTGTAAGTGTGTAAGTCGAAATTCTGTCCGTGTAACGCTACGCTATTATTAATCATTGTAAGTTATGTCCAACCTTTTTAAATTAATGTCTCGTAGCTAAGATATTATTATGCTTATTTAAATTGAAGTAATCGTGATGTTGGGCTAAAATATTAAAGACGGTGTAATTGGGCTTTGTACCATAATTGGGGTTTGGACAAAAGAACGACACTTGTGGAAATTAGACTATGAGCTATTAATGGGCTTTATATTTGTTTAATTAAATGATAGTTCGTTAATTTAATATAAAGATTTACAATTGGACATACCTATAAATAACCATATACACTCGATCGGACACGATGGCCGGGATATTTATAAGTACTAATAATCGTTCATTTGACCGAACACGAGAATGGATTAATAGTCAATGGACTCATTAAAACATGGGTGGATTATATGCAAGGACACTTGGTGTAATTGATAATAAAGTATTAAAACCTTATTACAGTTTAAGTCCCCAATTAGTTGGAATATTTGACTTCGGATATAAGGATAAATTGACGAGGACACTCGCACTTTATATTTATGACTGATGGACTGTTATGGACAAAAACCAGATGGACATATTGAATAATCCAGGACAAAGGACAATTAACCCATGGTAATAAACTAAAATCAACACGTCAAACATCATGATTACGGAAGTTTATATAAGCATAATTCTTTTATTTCATATTTCATCGCAATTTTATTTACTGTTACTTTATTTATCGCACTTTTAATAATCGTACTTTTTATTTATCGCACTTTTAATTATCGTACTTTTTATTTATTGCACTTTTAATTATCGTACTTTTTAATTATCGCACTTTTATCGTCATTTTAAATTATCGCACTTTAATTATCGTAATTTACTTTAAGCTTTAAATTAAGTTATATTTATTTTTAATATTTTACATTAGGTTTTAACTACGACTTAAGACATAAAATCGACAAACCGGTCATTAAATGGTAAAACCCCCTTTTATTTATAATAATAATACTACTTATATATATTTATATACAAATATAGTTTTAAAAATATAGTGTTAAACTTGGCTAGTACCCTGTGGACGAACCGGACTTACTAAAAACTACACTACTGTACGATTAGGTACACTGCCTATAAGTATTGTAGCAAGGTTTAGGTATATCCACTCTATAAATAAATAAATAAATAACTTGTGTAAAAATGTATCGTATTTAATAGTATTTCGTAATAAAAATATAACTATTTCGTATACACCTCTACGCACAACAAAAACCGTTATACATTATATGTGATTTTATTTTTCCTAAAAACACTTTACGAAATAACGATTTCCATTTATTACAATCTTTAAATAAAATGAGTTCTAATATAATTAGTTTTGAAAAACTAAAGATTATATCGTTAAATAAAATATTTCGAGTATATATATGCCAAACAAATTTCTAAACATTGATATATATATTTTTCATAATAAAATATAATGTTAATTTATATATAAAACAAATTTGATTTTTATTTAACTTTCTTGTACTAAAGATTGTCAATAATATTATTTTAACAAATAACAAGATCATGAATTATAGAAGCAACTGACCAAAACACTCAAATGTAAAAGATATACTTTGGATAATATAGTTTATCGATGATTAAGTCTAATTATTGATAAAGGTACACGTCGCGAAACGAAAAGTGCTAGTTTTCTAAGCGTACGAAACGACATTCGAAAAACCAGAACCAGGACATTAGTCGAACGACAACGTACAAGTCATCGGAACTAAAATTACAAGTCAACTATGCACGTGAATATAATATAATATATAATTAATCATATGAATTATATATATATATATATATATATATATATATATATATATATATATATATATTTATATTTATATTTATATATAATATTATTAAATAAAAGTGTCGGCATATGGAACCAAAAACAACTCACGGACCAAAAATTGGTTCTTCAATTAGCACGTTTGACATTTATTTTTATTATTTTATTCAATTTATTATTATTAGTATTATTTTATTTAGATTGTATATATATGTATATTGAGTCATAGTTGCAGGGAGAGAAACATCTAACATTTCTAATTTATGTTATTTTTTTTACTTTTCAGTTTCTTAACTCTCATATTTTTTTTCTTCGCAATCATATTCTAAATCTCTCATTTTATATGCGACTAAACTATCTGTATCGACTCATCATGGGTTGTCCAAATATCTATGCTACTCCACAAGTCTAAATATATATACTACATGTATCAATATCGACTCATTTGTCCATATATCTATAATACTATGTATTATTTTTATATATAATACATAAAATACTACGACGAGGTTATGAGCAAGTTATTTCAAACGGGTTTAAGCTAAGGAAACTATGGGTTATAGCTATGGAGGTTATGGGTAATGTTCGTGGGTATTGTTTGCAAGTCAAACCTAGTGTTTATCATCTCCGTTGCGTCTACGTACTTTCCTACAATATTGAATCACAATATTGATACGTTGAGATCTACGGTTATTTTGCATTTCGAGTTTCGATCACATTTCGGTGAATGACCTTATGTGCTGCTAAGGTGAGTTTTATAGATCCCTTTTTAATTGCTTTTGCAATCTATATTTTTGGGCTGAGAATACATGCACTTTATTTTAAACGCAATGGGCACAAGTACAAACTAAATTCTACACTGAGTTTGAACCAAAAATCCCTTAGCTTTGGTAACTAGTAACTGCCGGTTATAAGAACTGGTGGGTGCGAATAGTTGTATATGGATCCATAGGGCTTGACATCCCCGTATGTTCCATGTATAGAAACCCTAGCCTGAACTACAAAACAGACGTATGCTATTTGAGTTTAGTACATGTTGGATTGCGTGTATTGTACATGTTGGTTGCATGTATGTTAAAACAGGGGTACTTATTATAACGTTAAAGTTTAGTTACCAGGGTGCTCAATCTTATAGAATAATTTGTTAAACGTTTCTGGATGAAACAACTGAAATCTTGTGATCCACCTTTATTTATAGAATATGTGCAACATTAAAACTATGAACTCACCAACCTTTGTGTTGACACTTTAAAGCATGTTTATTCTCAGGTTCCTAGAATCTTCCGCTGTTTGCTTATACGTTATACAAGCTATGTGCATGGAGTCATACATGCTTTATTCAAGAAAACTTTGCATTAAAAAAAAAAACATCACCATGTATCTTATTTTGACTGTATTGTCAATGGATATAGTATTGTAAACTATTATATACGGTGATTGTCTATACGTAGAAATCATTAGACGTCGAAAACCTTGGATTTATATATTCATTTATGGTGTGACTTTTCAAAAGAATGCAATGTTCACAAAACGTATCATATAGAGGTCAAAACCTCATTATGAAATCAATGAATGATGTATTCGTCCAAGTGGATTTGGACGGGTCATCACAGTTGGTATCAGAGCTAGTTTAAGCTGTGTCGTCAGCTTAATCATAGAGAGGGTTCTCACATTGTTACCTGTGACGAAGCATTGGCTCTTACTCCTCGCGGTCCGAATATGGTTGGCTTTCGTCGAGAGGCGGGTGAAAGGACCCGTTCATATACATTATAAACGATTCTCAATAGTTGATTACATTGCGAGGTATTTGACCTCTATATGATACATTTTTTAGACATTGCATTCGTTTTTAAAAGATAAACTCTCTTTACATCGAAAATTAACAGGCATGCATACCATTTCATAATGTCCAACTATAAATGACCTAATCTGCCATTTACTTAATAATAATCTCTACTGGACTCAACGATTTGAATGCAACGTCTTTTGAAATATGCCATAAATGACTCCAAGTAATATCTTTAAAATGAGCAAATGCACAACGGAAGATTTCTTTAACACCTGAGAATAAACATGCTTTAAAGTATCAACCAAAAGGTTGGTGAGTTCATTAGTTTATCATAATCATTCATTTTCATCATTTTAATAGACCACAAGAATTTCATTTCCAGTTCTCATAATATACGCCCCATGCATAGAGACAAAAATCATTCATATGGGTGAACACCTTGTAACCGACATTAACAAGATGCATATAAGAATATCTCCTATTATTCCGGGAAATCCTTCAAACATGATAAAAACGAATTCGAAGTACTAAAGCATCCGGTACTTTGGATGGGGTTCGTTAGGTCCAATAGATCTATCTTTAGGATTCGCGTCAATTAGGCGTGCACTAATTCTCAAAATTAGTGATGTTCCCTAATTCTTAGGCTACCAAGCAAAAAGGGGCATATTCGGCTTCGATCATTCAACCATATAATGTAGTTTCGATTACTTGTGTCTATTTCGTAAAACATTTATAAAACTTGCGCATGTATTCTCAGCCCAAAAATGTAAAGGGTAAAAAGGCAAATGAAACTCACCATACTGTATTTCGTAGTAAAAATACATATAACATCATTGAACAAGTGCAAGGTTGGCCTCGGATTCACGAACCAATATTAATTATATATATTTATATGTTGGTCAATATTTGTCTAACAAATTAGGTTATGTCATAGTTACCACAATCCTAATGCTCGAGACTAAATATGCAAAAGTCAACAAAAGTTAATTTGACCCGAAATGATTTTCAAAATCCATACATGATTATTATATAACTTAAATATATTCAACTTATATATATATTTAAATATATTTAATAGATTTTGTTAAAGTAATTAATAAAAGTCATTTATTAATAAAAGTTTATATTAAAATAAAAATATACTTTTATGTATTTTAAGTAAATAAATTTATAAAGTTCATTTAATATCATAAAAATATAATGATAGGTATTATTCATGTAATTATATTACGTGTAATAAAATATCTTTGTATTACATATTTATTTGATAAAATAATATCGATAATAACAATAATAGTTATAAGTTGTATTATTTTGTAATAATAGTTATCGATAATAACATATTTATATTTACTAAAAATGATATTAAAATGATAATTTTTATTAATAATAGTACTAAGCTGATAATAATAATGATATTTTATAATAACAATGATATTTCTATTAAAAATGATAATTTTAGTAAAAAATGATAGTTTTAATATTAATAATTCTTTTAATAAATTGATAAAAATAATAAGACGATAATTTTATCTAATTCAATCTCTTATAATATTTTAATTTCATCATGATACTCATAATCATTATTTTCTAATCAATTTGTAAAATATCTTTTAGTCGTCTTTTATATCGTATTCATAATAATGATAATAATATTAGTTATAATAGTTAGATGATACTAATATCAATTTTTAATGATAATAATACTAATAATAATAATTATCATAATGATAATACTAATAACTATTTTAATGATATTAGTAATAATAATAATAACAATAACAATAACCATTTTTAAATAATGATATATATATATATATATATATATATATTAATAATGATAATAATAATAATAATAATAATAATAATAATAATAATAATAATAATAATAATAATAATAATTAGATAATAATAATAATACTAATTATAACTTTAACGATAATAATGATAGTAATAATAATAAAAATAACAATTTTTAATGATAAATCTTTTATTGATAAAGATAATAATAATAATAATAATAATAATGATAAGATAAAACTAGAACAACGATAATAACGACGATAATAATAATCATTTTTAATAATAATACCAAAATTCGATTGACTATAACTTCAAATCCGTTCATCGAAACCATTCGATATCTAAAGGAAAAGTTCTTAATTTTTCACTAGCTTTCCAACGACATGCATATCTTATACATTATCTCAACCGCATATATAACTAATTCAGGATTCAACATAACCTAACCAAAGGCAATATCAAAAGTACAAACATGCATAATCCTATATACTCGAGCACTAGTCAGGGATACACTATTAGTATGTAAAAGTTAAATTATGAGTACTCACGTATCAATATTGAGATTCAATATTGCAGGAAAGGTACGTAGACGCAACGGAGATGATAAACACTAAATTGACCTCACGATCATACCCATGAACCATACCCATCACCTCCATAGCTATAACCTATAATTTCCTTAGCCCTATCCTACTCGCAACACTCATTTTAGATCACTCGAGCAGCACTCCATCGTAGTATTATATGTATAAATACTAATAATAATTACTCTTAATACTACTAATAATACTTATATGACTAATAATAGTAATACTAATAATAATAATAAAAACAGAGGGAGTAATATATCGATGTTATGTGTGTGTGTACCAGTGAGGAACTCATTCATTTTATAGAAGTGTTCAACATTCTGACTCCATGCGATCGCACGGAGTCTCTTTGGTTAGTTCATGTGATCGCATGAAATGGGGATCCAGCTGAAAGGACCCGTTCATATACATTATAAACGATTCACAATAGTTGATTACATTGCGAGGTATTTGACCTCTATATGATACATTATACAAACATTGCATTCGTTTTTAAAAGACAATCTTTCTTTACATCGAAAATTGACAGGCATGCATACCATTTCATAATATCCACTATCCAACTATAAATTGATTTAATAATAATATTTGATGAACTCAATGACTCGAATGCAACGTTCTTCGAAATATGCTATGAAAGACTCCAAGTAATATCTTTAAAATGAGCAAATGCACAGCGGAAGATTTCTTTAACACCTGAGAATAAACATGCTTTAAAGTGTCAACTAAAAGGTTGGTGAGTTCATTAGTTTATCATAATCATTTATTTCCATAATTTTAATAGACCACAAGAATTTCATTTCCAGTTCTCATAAATATACGTCCCATGCATAGAGACAAAAATAATCATTCATATGGTGAACACCTGGTAACCGACATTAACTAGATATATATAAGAATATCCCCTATCATTCCGGGATCCTCCTTCGGACATGATATACATTTCGAAGTACTAAAGCATCCGGTACTTTGGATGGGGTTTGTTAGGCCCAATAGATCTATCTTTAGGATTCGCGTCAATTAGGGTGTCTGTTCCCTAATTCCTAGATTACCAGACTTAATAAAAAGGGCATATTCGATTTCAATAATTCAACCATAGAATGTAGTTTCACGTACTTGTGTCTATTTCGTAAAACATTTATAAAAGTAGCGCATGTATTCTCAGTCCCAAAAATATATATTGCAAAGGTATTTAAAAAGGGAATAATGAAACTCACGCATATAAATATTGTAAAACAGTTAATAAAGCATTTGCATGTATTCTCAGCCCAAAAACGTAAAGAGTAAAAGGGAGCAAATGAAACTCACGCATATAAATATTGTAAAACAGTTAATAAAGCATTTGCATGTATTCTCAGCCCAAAAATATAATGAGTAAAAAAGGGAGCAAATGAAACTCACCATACTGTATTTCGTAGTAAAAATACATATAACGTCATTGAACAAATGCAAGGTTGGCCTCGAATTCACGAGCCTAAATTAATTATATATATTTATGTGTTGGTCAATATTTGTCTAACAAATTAGGTCAAGTCATAGTGTACCACAATCCTAATGCTCGAGACTAATATGCAAAAGTCAACAAAAGTAAATTTGACTCAAAATAATTTCCAAAAATCTATACATGATTAATATATAGTTTAAATATCGTCGTTTTATATTTTTAAATATTTTTAAAAGATTTAATAGAGTAAATAATATAATTTATTTATTAATAAATAAATTTTTATATTAAATTTATATGATAAAATATACTTTTATATATATTAAGTAATAAAATTTATAGGGTTCATTTAATATCATAAAGATAATGTGATAGGTATTATTAAAGTAAGTTATTACACATAGTAAAATATGTTTGTATCACATATTTATTTGATAAAATAATATCTATAATGTTAGTAAGTAAAAGTTGTATTATTTTGTAATAATAATTATTATTATAAAAATATCAATATTTATAATTAACAAGATGACATTATGATAACACGATAATTCTAATTATGATAACTTTAATATTTACAATAATTTTTTATATTATCTTTAAAATAATAATTCTATTTAAAATAATTATAATAATGATATTTTATAGTAACAATGACATTTCTATTAAAATGATAATTTTTGTTAAAATAATAGTTTTAATACTAACGATACTTTTAATAATAATAGTAATGATAAAAATAATAAGAATGATAATTTTATCTAAATCAATATCATATAATATTTTAATTTCATCATGATACTCTTACCCATTATTTCCTAATCGTTTCGTTTAATAGCTTTTAATCGTCTTTTATATCGTGTTCATAATAATGATAATAATAGTAATCAAAATAATTAGGTGTTACAAATATTTGTTTTAATTACACTAATATTAATAATGATAGTTACTATGACATTATTAACGATAATACTAATAATTATCTTAATGATAATATAGTAATAATAATAATAACAATAACAATAACCATTTTTAAATAATGATATATATTAATATTAATAATGATAATAATAATAATAATACCAATAATAATAATAATAATTGGATAATAATAATAATACTAATTA
This sequence comes from Rutidosis leptorrhynchoides, assembly GCF_046630445.1. Taxonomy (NCBI): domain Eukaryota; kingdom Viridiplantae; phylum Streptophyta; class Magnoliopsida; order Asterales; family Asteraceae; genus Rutidosis; species Rutidosis leptorrhynchoides. Next base: position 51,887,266 of record NC_092337.1, on the reverse strand, counting down.
TAACTTTAACGATAATAACGATAGTAATAATAAAATAAAATAAAAATAACATTTTTAATGATAAATCCCTTTTATTGATAAAGATAATAATAATGATAATAATAAGATAAAAATAGAACGACGATAAAAACGACGATAATAATAATCATTTTTTAATAAAAATATCGAAAATTCAATTGATTATAACTTCTAATCCGTTCATCGAAACCATTCGATATCTAAAGGAAAAGTTCTTAATTTTTCGCTAGCTTTCCAAAGACATGCATATCTTATACCTTATCTCAACCGTAAGTGTAACTAATTCAATATTCAACCTAACCTGTCTAAGGGCAATATCAAAAGTACAAGCATGCATAATCCTAAATACTCGAGCACTAGTCAGTGATACACTATTAGTATGTAAAAGTTAAATTATGAGTACTCACGTATCAATATTGAGATTCAATATTGCAGGAAAGGTACGTAGACGCAACGGAAATGATAAACACTATATTGACCTCACGAGCATACCCATGAACCATACTCAATCACCTCCATAGCTATAACCCATAATTTCCTTAATCCTATCCCACTCGAAAAACAACTTCAAAATCACTCGGACAGCACTCCGTCGTAATATTTTATGTATACTAATAATATCTTAAAATAATACGGAGTAAATATATATATGTAAATCGATTGAGAGAGTTTAGAGAAAAATATTTTCAAGTTTCTATGAAATAATGAAACCTATTGAATTCTATTTATAATAGATTTTTGAATTATTAAAGTGAATTATTAAAGTGAATTATTAAAGTATGAATTATTAAAGTGAATTATTAAAGTATGAATTATTAAAGTGAATTATTAAAGTATGAATTATTAAAGTAAATTATTAAAGTTAAAGTAAAGTAAAAATAAAATAAAGGTAAAGTTTAAGTATAGTAAAAGTATAATACTATGTAGTATAATACGCGTATAAATATATATAATATTAATTTAAATCGTTATATATACTTAATAAAATAAAATATAAATATTGTTATCTTTATCATACTAGTTAAGTAATGAGTTGTCAAAAGTGGTTCTAGATATTTATATACGTTTTAATAATAAAGTTCTTTTTAAACTGAAAACGTTTTTGTACGTTTGAAACTAAATAGATCAATCGAGTCTTTATGAGATTCAATCTTCCACTATCCTTTGTCTAGTTCTCAATGATTCACAATTTATTCTTATTTATAAATCACTTTACCATTTTCCGAATATTGTTAAAATGGAAAGATTTCTCAAATCAACGTGGGCCTTTCAACAGAGACTTGTAATCATAATTCAATATATTTGATAATTCAATCATTTGATCTTATCTTCTAATTCCATTGATAAACATTTTGAAACATATACAATCATATAAAGTATTTAATCTAATATTTTTGTTTACATTTCAAGTTATAATATATACACATATGCATATATAATCATATTCGTTTAATGGTTCGTGAATCGTTGGAACTTGGTCGAGGTTGAATGAATGTATGATCATAGTTTAAAATTCTTGAAATTTAACTTAACAAATATTGCTTATCGTGTCGGAAACATATAAAGATTAAAGTTTAAATTTGGTTGGAAATTTCCGGGTTGTCACAGTACCTACCCGTTAAAGAAATTTCGTCCCGAAATTTGCGTGGAAAGGTCGTGAATGATAATAAGTATGTTTTCATGATGCATACGGGCTGAAAATTAGAGTTTTATCATCAGCGAATAATTTGGATAAACAATCCATTTATATGAAGAGTACGAAAGAAGCTAACATAGAAGAGTGAAATGAGTAAGTGTAAATTCATCTTATCATTTAACGTAGATATGATTGATTCCCAGATTTCAAGGGATTTGAAGAAAATCTTCTTAATAAGATTTGACTCTCCGGTAATCAAGGGAATTAGGATCCGCTTTAAATGCGATCGTCCATTTTAATTGTTCTGTCGGAGATTTTCTTATAAATTCACCTCTTTCGTTTCCTTACAACTCACACCTTCTGTTGATGCATTTTATGCAAGTCCCTAGACATCTACCCACGTCCATTGCAGGTACAACATTTTACAGGCCACCATGATTGCTCGTTATTATCCTATCCGTGTTTGTATGTGGTTACATGAACTGCAGGAATGAAATTTAGATGTTTGATTATGTTAGACTTAGTCAGACATACGAGTGAAGCCTCACTAGTACGGCTGACAGGCTCATACGCATGGTTGATGCTGAGCTAAGTCACAATTACAACCTAAATGAGAAGACACGAGTGAGTGATCACCCGTACAGCTGATGAAGCCAACTCGTATGTGTGATGAATGAATCGTATGGGTGAGTCAACAGCAGAGGTATATAAAGTCTTATGTTCTTCATTTTAGGTTAATCCTCTCATTTGTTACACACACTCATATCTAGTGAGCTCCTCCGATTCTCTCTCAGTCCAAATCACCCAGGTGGTGAATAATAGCTCTAGGTATTGATCTAATCACACTTGATTTAGTTGTGGTTTGACTAAATTAATAATAAAAACTTAACCTATTCACTAGAGGGTTTGATTCACTTATTCCACCATTGTGTGAGTTATATCTGTTGATTTCTAAGTTCCTAGTCATGTTTCATCTCCTTCTATTCTTTCCCCCTCAACTCATATTTTAAAGTATTCATCAATATGCTCCATCCAGTTCTGATTCTCGATATACTTCTAACTTTCATATCGGTCATTCTTCTTTTTCATCTACCGCCGGAAGAATCTATTTACTTCTACTATACTCTTGGGTTTATAGTGTTTCTAGTTCTCCCTTGTCTTTATATTGCTATATACATCGATATATATGGTTTATATTTTCTGGTTTATCGTTGGGCTTTATATGTTCCCTTATATTTCAAAGTCTCTGCTTCTGTGTTCTATAATCATTATCATTCACATTTAATGCTCTCTTTTATTTGCTGCAATTTATACCCCAATTTCTATTTCGGAGTTTTGTCCTTTTGTTTCTTCTTCTTGCGATTAAGAACCGCTTGTAATGGTCCAGAATTCACAGATATGAATTTCGGAATGAACATTGTTAATGTTCTAGGAAGGAAATTGTGATGGCACGATCTTGACTTGTCAAATCACTAGAATACCTTGGAAAAGGCCGAATCATCAAGAAATATTTTCTTGATATTTTAGAGGTTAAATAGAATACAAGAGTCGTATAACATGGCACATGATGATGTTATGATCTATGAATCATCACGTTCCATTTAGAAACTCAGCATGACTTACTGTAATATAATCACGTTGATCAAGTGTCATTATATTATACTAATTCATGCTTCAGTTCCCAACACTACTTCAAAATATTCCTATTTTAAACTTGAATGTTTCAGAATTTAGAAACTAAAATAGTTTCTTTTATGATGTAATACAGATAGCGCGAAGAGGTAAATGAATTCAAATAAGAAAAATTAAGAAAATATCTTTAGAAATATGGAGGATATTTAGAATGAAAGATATGATGATATTTTAGAATTTCTAATATCAGAGAATGATGAAGAATATTGTTCGCAGGGGTTTAGAGTCAGGAGCAAGGTATTCGTTAATGACTTCAGTAGGTACTGAATCATTTGGATCCTTTGAAGTCAGGTTCAGTCTTGTAATTTGTCCACAGCCTCCTTCCTACTTTGCTCAATCCGTTTTCCAGTTCCAAAACTTCTCTTTTTCTGCGCTTTGCCAGCACACTTCATCATTATCATCCAGCTTTTACCGTTTAAAGTCGTTTATAGTTTTTGCTGCTTCATCAGCATTTTTTTTTCCATTTTCGGAGAACCAATTCGTAGTTCGGAGTGTTTTTCAGAAACTTCACATTCAAATTAAGTCCAGAAAATAGACGTTATATATACACATATAACTGTTGGCGTAGACATGCTGCGAGATTTTAAAATACTGATTGCTAATTCCCATTGATTCGTATGGCAATTCTCATTACAAGATGCGAATGAGTAAATGATGGGGTTTCAATAAATAATTATAATGACTTTTTGGAGAGACTAAAGTCAAAGGGTAATGAAGTTGTTGGTACATCTGCTAATAATGTGGTGGAATGTAAAAGGTTCCCTGGTAACGATGGTGTATATCTCAAGGTTATAATAAAGTTAGTCTGACTGAAAAGTCGAAGTTGACTTGCTGGAGCTGTGACAAAACTGGCTACTTTGAATAGGAGTTGCAAAGTTATTTTTGTTAATAAATGCCAAAGAATCTGACGCGGATACGTTGTTTAAACTTTTACTTTGGTTTCAAGAGTTTTTTTTTCGGGTACATAACTGTGGGTAACATGTGGTTAGATCATCATCTCGATTGCTCATCATTCGAAGTGTCTTCAGAAATTTTCGAAGGGTTTGAACACAGATTGTAATCGTTAACATACATTTGATGTTCTAACACAGTTTTGAAGTCAAAATATAGCTTGTGAAAGATGTAAGGATCAAAGAGTGATGATTTTGGTCATATCTCGAGTTGAATTTTGAGATTTCAAAATCAGAATATGTAATTAAATTTTAAATGAGTATGGTTGTTTTAATTTCTATAAAAGAATGTATATTGTTGTGAAAGTAGGGAGTATAATGGATGATTTGCTGAATCAGATTCGAAGAATGTAACATATTATTTGTGAATTTATATATCTCTCGGGTATTACCTACCCGTTAAAAAAAAATTTCACAATTAATATTTTGTACAAAAGAATTTTATTACAGTCTTTATGAAAATATATATATATATATATATATATATATATATATATATATATATATATATATATATATATATGTATATATATATGTATATATATATATATGTATATATGTATATATATATATATATGTATATTTTCTTCAGATGTAACATAGATTTAATGAGTTAATATTAAATTAAGCTCATTTGATTTACGTTTGAAACTAGAATTGAGTAATCCCTAAAACTTTAGAAATTACATAACTTTTGTAGAGTATTTATTCAATGAAATTGAAATTATGAATCAATGCTTCGTTATTTATTGATGCATAATGTTGGTTTTCATGAAATCCTTGTGAACTTCGCAAAGTATGAATGATGTTATCTGGAAAGTTTCGAGTGCATTAATAATGAAAGTGTAAAATCAAACATATATTCGAATAATACACTTGATTTATTATGAATTGGAATTTATTGAATTGAGACAGAGATTGTAGTTAACGATGGTTAAGTTGTGGACGAAAGACGTACATCATTGCATATTTGTAATATGAATTAATCGAGTAGTTAAGATTTACACATAATAGCTTAGTACGGAAAGATTTATTATGGTTTAAAAATTTATATATATAAGATATACATATAAATCTTTCGGTGGAAATGAGTTAATACTTCATAACTCGTTGATACAATATACTCGTTGTTGATTCGTAATGATGTCCACAGTGATTCTTGAACTGACGGAGTTTGTGATGTTTAGGTGCTGCTGATTCTGACGATGTTGACGGCACTGACTGTGCTGATGATGCTAACGGTACTGTTGATGCTGTTGGTAAATCAAGTCTAGCTTGTAAATCACACACCATTCTTGTCAGGGTTTCTACTCTTCCTTCCATCATTTTGGTTCACTCAACTGATTTATGGTTAGGGCTAGAATAGATAATTTCTAAGACTTTAGAGACTACATAATCGTCGTAGAATGTTTCTCCAATGAAGTTATGAATCAACACTACATCGTTCGTGTTTGTTGGTATTCCTTGGTATTTATAGAGCGTATCGTGGGGCAGATTGAAAGTTGAGGTTTACGACGTAGTAGTGGTTGGGGGTGGTAATGGTATTGTTGGCGTTGATGATAGTGGTACTGGTTATGCTGCTGATGCTACTGCTGGTGTTTGTAACCTTTGTACCATATTCTCCAAAGTCACTACCCAAGCGCGAAGCTCGTTGACTTCTTCTATTACACCGGGGTGATTGTCGGTTCGAACGAGAGGATAAATAAAATATAGAATTTGATGTAGTATATAATCGTGACGAGATACTCTGGAAATGAGAGATAAAATGGTGTTTCGGACAGGTTCTCCGGTAAGTGCTTCAGGTTCTTCGTCAAGAGGGCAATGTGGTGGATGGAAGGGATCACCTTCTTCTTGTCTCCAATGATTGAGGAGGCTACGAACCCATCCCCAATTCATCCAGAATAGGTGATGACTGATTGGTTGATCTATTCCGGTCACACTGCTTTCGGAGCTTGAATGGGATTCCATTTCGAAATCTGAGTGACTTGAACTGATGACGAATTCCATTTCGTAAGATTGGATAAAGGATTTTTTTTTTCCGATATGAAATGATTTTGGCTAACGGATGGTATTCTAATTACATAGAATATATATATATATATATATATATATATATATATATATATATATATATATATATATATATATATATATATATATATATATATATATATATATATAGATCAAAAGATTTCGTAGATTACGGAGGACTTTGCGGGATATGTCAGGCAAAGTTTAAAGTAACAGATACGATAAGTTATGATTTAACAGATATGCTAAGATATGAATTTTTGTCTATACACTATTCATGCAATCAATGCAGCAAGACGTGTCTTAGACTAAAAATGATAAGCAGGTAATTTCCTGAGGATGATAAGTAGTTAATATTCGACACAAAATGATAAGCAAAACTTTTGACATGCAGACACGGTCGAAGTCCAGACTCACTAATGCATCCTATCGACTTATCAGTTAGACACACTAATGCAGACCTGGTTCGCTAAGACCACCGCTCTGATACCAACTGAAAGGACCCGTTCATATACATTATAAACGATTCACAATAGTTGATTACATTGCGAGGTATTTGACCTCTATATGATACATTATACAAACATTGCATTCATTTTTAAAAGACAATCTTTCTTTACATGGAAAATTGACAGGCATGCATACCATTTCATAATATCCACTATCCAACTATAAATTGATTTAATAATAATCTTTGATGAACTCAATGACTCGAATGCAACGTTCTTCGAAATATGCTATGAAAGACTCCAAGTAATATCTTTAAAATGAGCAAATGCACAGCGGAAGATTTCTTTAACACCTGAGAATAAACATGCTTTAAAGTGTCAACCAAAAGGTTGGTGAGTTCATTAGTTTATCATAACCATTTATTTCCATCATTTTAATAGACCACAAGAATTTCATTTCCAGTTCTCATAAATATACGTCCCATGCATAGAGACAAAAATAATCATTCATATGGTGAACACCTGGTAACCGACATTAAGTAGATACATATAAGAATATCCCCTATCATTCCGGGATCCTCCTTCGGACATGATATACATTTCGAAGTACTAAAGCATCCGGTACTTTGGATGGGGTTTGTTAGGCCCAATAGATCTATCTTTAGGATTCGCGTCAATTAGGGTGTCTGTTCCCTAATTCTTAGATTACCAGACTTAATAAAAAGGGCATATTCGATTTCAATAATTCAACCATAGAATGTAGTTTCACGTACTTGTGTCTATTTCGTAAAACATTTATAAAAGCAGCGCATGTATTCTCAGTCCCAAAAATATATATTGCAAAGGTATTTAAATAGGGAATAATGAAACTCACGCATATAAATATTGTAAAACAGTTAATAAAGCATTTGCATTTATTCTCAGCCCAAAAACGTAAAGAGTAAAAGGGAGCAAATGAAACTCACGCATATAAATATTGTAAAACAGTTAATAAAGCATTTGCATGTATTCTCAGCCTAAAAATATAATGAGTAAAAAAGGGAGCAAATAAAACTCACCATACTGTATTTCGTAGTAAAAATACATATAACGTCATTGAACAAATGCAAGGTTGGCCTCGAATTCACGAACCTAAATTAATTATATATATTTATGTGTTGGTCAATATTTGTCTAACAAATTAGGTCAAGTCATAGTGTACCACAATCCTAATGCTCGAGACTAATATGCAAAAGTCAACAAAAGTAAATTTGACTCAAAATAATTTCCAAAAATCTATACATGATTAATATATAGTTTAAATATCGTCGTTTTATATTTTTAAATATTTTTAAAAGATTTAATAGAGTAAATAATATAATTTATTTATTAATAAATAAATTTTTATATTAAATTTATATGATAAAATATACTTTTATATATATTAAGTAATAAAATTTATAGGGTTCATTTAATATCATAAAGATAATATGATAGGTATTATTAAAGTAAGTTATTACACATAGTAAAATATGTTTGTATCACATATTTATTTGATAAAATAATATCTATAATGTTAGTAAGTAAAAGTTGTATTATTTTGTAATAATAATTATTATTATAAAAATATCAATATTTATAATTACCAAGATGACATTATGATAAAACGATAATTCTAATTATGATAACTTTAATATTTACAATAATTTTTTATATTATCTTTAAAATAATAATTCTATTTAAAATAATAATAATAATGATATTTTATAGTAACAATGACATTTCTATTAAAATGATAATTTTTGTTAAAATAATAGTTTTAATACTAACGATACTTTTAATAATAATAGTAATGATAAAAATAATAAGAATGATAATTTTATCTAAATCAATATCATATAATATTTTAATTTCATCATGATACTCATACCCATTATTTCCTAATCGTTTCATTTAATAGCTTTTAATCGTCTTTTATATCGTGTTCATAATAATGATAATAATAGTAATCAAAATAATTAGGTGTTACAAATATTTGTTTTAATTACACTAATATTAATAATGATAGTTACTATGACATTATTAACGATAATACTAATAATTATCTTAATGATAATATAGTAATAATAATAATAACAATAACAATAACCATTTTTAAATAATGATATATATTAATATTAATAATGATAATAATAATAATAATACCAATAATAATAATAATAATAATTGGATAATAATAATAATACTAATTATAACTTTAACGATAATAACGATAGTAATAATAAAATAAAATAAAAATAACATTTTTTAATGATAAATCCCTTTTATTGATAAAGATAATAATAATGATAATAATAAGATAAAACTAGAACGACGATAAAAATGAAGATAATAATAATCATTTTTTAATAAAAATATCGAAAATTCAATTGATTATAACTTCTAATCCGTTCATCGAAACCATTCGATATCTAAAGGAAAAGTTCTTAATTTTTCGCTAGCTTTCCAAGGACATGCATATCTTATACCTTATCTCAACCGTAAGTGTAACTAATTCAAGATTCAACCTAACCTGTCTAAGGGCAATATCAAAAGTACAAACATGCATAATTCTAAATACTCGAGCACTAGTCAGGGATACACTATTAGTATGTAAAAGTTAAATTATGAGTACTCACGTATCAATATTGAGATTCAATATTGCAGGAAAGGTACGTAGACGCAACGGAAATGATAAACACTATATTGACCTCACGAGCATACCCATGAACCATACTCAATCACCTCCATAGCTATAACCCATAATTTCCTTAATCCTATCCCACTCGAAAAACAACTTCAAAATCACTCGGACAGCACTCCGTCGTAATATTTTATGTATACTAATAATATCTTGAAATAATACGGAGTAAATATATATATGTAAATCGATTGAGAGAGTTTAGAGAAAAATATTTTCAAGTTTCTATGAAATAATGAAACCTATTGAATTCTATTTATAATAGATTTTTGAATTATTAAAGTATGAATTATTAAAGTGAATTATTAAAGTATGAATTATTAAAATGAATTATTAAAGTATGAATTATTAAAGTGAATTATTAAAGTATGAATTATTAAAGTGAATTATTAAAGTTAAAGTAAAGTAAAAATAAAATAAAGGTAAAGTTTAAGTATAGTAAAAGTATAAAACTATGTAGTATAATACGCGTATAAATATATATAATATTAATTTAAATCGTTATATATACTTAATAAAATAAAATATAAATATTGTTATCTTTATCATACTAGTTAAGTAATGAGTTGTCAAAAGTGGTTCTAGATATTTATATACGTTTTAATAATAAAGTTCTTTTTAAACTGAAAACGTTTTTGTACGTTTGAAACTAAATAGATCAATCGAGTCTTTATGAGATTCAATCTTCCACTATCCTTTGTCTAGTTCTCAATGATTCACAATTTATTCTTATTTATAAATCACTTTACCATTTTCCGAATATTGTTAAAATGGAAAGATTTCTCAAATTAACGTGGGCCTTTCAACAGAGACTTGTAATCATAATTCAATATATCTGATAATTCAATCATTTGATCTTATCTTCTAATTCCATTGATAAACATTTTGAAACAGATACAATCATATAAAGTATTTAATCTAATATTTTTGTTTACATTTCAAGTTATAATATATACACATATGCATATATAATCATATTCGTTTAATGGTTCGTGAATCGTTGGAACTTGGTCGAGGTTGAATGAATGTATGAACATAGTTTAAAATTCTTGAAATTTAACTTAACAAATATTGCTTATCGTGTCGGAAACATATAAAGATTAAAGTTTAAATTTGGTTGAAAATTTCCGGGTTGTCACACCAGCTCACAAACCACGAATCAAAGCTGCCGACACTTATATATATATATATATATATATATATAATATATTTAATTTATAAAATTAATTATATATTATATTATATTTATGTGTGTAGTAAAAATGTAATTTTTACTCAATTGACCTGGACGCTGTCACTCAACTCATGTACCACTTTCGGTTTTTCAAATGACATTTCGTACGCTGAGAAAACTAGCCTTTTACGTTTAGTGACTCGTACCCTTATCAAAATATAGTCTTAAATCATTAACAAACAATATTACACGAATTATAAATTATGTATTTGAGTGTTGTGGTCATTTGCTTCTATAAATCAGTGGCTCGTTGTTTGTCAAAATATATTAGTTTAAATCAGGACGTTTTATGACTAAATTATATATATTTATATTTTCATTTTGAAATATAAATTTGAACTATTTACATAATATAGTTTTTCAAAACTAATGTCATTCCAAACTTATATATTTAGAAATCATTTAAATATTAAGAATTACTATTTCTTAACATTTGTATTTTAAAGTTTAAAAATTGATATAGTTCATTTATATACAAACGTTCATAAAACATTTTAATATTCAAAATTATTTTATATACAAAAAATCATTTTATTACAAAGGTTATAATAATAGAAGTTGTTATGTCATAAGACGTTTTTAATAATAAAAGTCTATTATATCAAAAAGACGTTTTCGTTTAAGAAAGTAATGTTATATATGAATCATATCAGGTTTCAAGGTTTTAAATTTCCATTTTAATCATGACTCATAGGATTAAGTCTAAGGGAAAATCAAACATATGTAATCATCTTAATGTAAAACGTCGATCTATTTAACTTGTCAATATCTATTTTCTAGTTTACCTATATTCCCTAATTTCACTTTCACAATACCTAATATGAAGGTTAATTAATTTATCTTATCAACAGTCACGAGGCAATTATTGTAAGGCATGTATTGGAATTTAACAGAAATTTTCACCAATCTGACTTGCTCTCGCTACTTGACACTTTGTTCTTATATGTAAAATCACTTTACCATTTTCCGAATATGGTTAAAAGGTAAAGGTTTCCTAAATCAAAGTGGACCTCCTAACAGGGACTCGTAGCCATAATTCAATGTATCTAATAATTCAATCATTTAATATTATCTTTTAATTCCGTTGATAACTATTAGAATATATTTTGAAACAAATACGTTTATATAAAGTATTATACGTCTAATACTTTATTAATATTTTCAAGTTATAATATATATACACATATACATATATAATCATGTTCGTTCATATATTGGTTCGTGAATCATTGGAATTTGGTCGAGGTTTAATGAGTGTATGAACACAGTTTAAAATTCTTGAGATTCAACTTACAAACTTTGCTTATCGTGTCGGAAATATATAAAGATTAAAGTTTAAATTTGGTCGGAAATTTTCGGGTTGTCACAGTACCTACCCGTTAAAGAAATTTCGTCCTGAAATTTGATTTGGATGGTCATGGCTGACAATAAGTATGTTTTCATGACGAATATAAGCTGAAGATTAGGGTTTTATCATCATTGAGTAATATGAATAAAACCATTTGATTTTGTGAAGAGTACGAGTGAAGCTATTACCAAAAGAGTGAATTGAGTAGATATAGATTCGTCATATCTTTTAACGTAGATAGGATTGATTTTCAAGTTCAAGAGATTTGGAGAAAATCTTCGTAATAAGATTTGATTCTCCGGTAACCAAGGGAATTCGCTTTAAATGTGATCATCCTTTTTGATTGCTCTGTCGGATATTTTGCTATAAATTCCACCCTCTTCATTTTCTTACAACTCATACCTTCTATTCTTTCTCCTTTAATTCATACTTTGAGTCATTTGTCAATATGCTCCATCCAGTTCTGGTTCTCGATATCCTCTGAACTTTCATATCAGTCATTCTTCTTTTTCACCTGCCGCCAGAAGAATCTATTTACTTCTACTATACACTTGGTTTTATAGTGTTTTTAGTTCTCCCGTGTCTTTATATTGCTATATGTATTGATATATACGGTTTATAATTTCTGGGTGGTTGTTGGGTTTTATATCTTCTCTTATATTTTGATGTCCCTGCTTCTGTTTCCCATAATCATTGTCATCTCCAGTTAATGCTTTCTTTTATTTGCTGCGATTTATACCCCAATTTCTATTTCGGAGCTTTGTCCTTTCGTTTCTTCTTCTTGCAATTAAGCACCGCTTGTAATGGTACAGAATTCGCAGATATGAATTTCGGAATGAACATTGTTAATGTTCTAGGAAGGAAATTGTAATAGCACGATCTTGACTTGTCAAATTATCAGAATACCTCGGAAAAAGCCGAATCGTCAAGAAATAGTTTCTTGATATTTTAGAGGTTAAATAGAATACAAGAGTCGTATAACATGGTACATGAGGATGTTATGATCTGTGAATCATCACATTCCATTTAGAAACTCAGCATGACTTACTGTAATATAATCACGTTGATCAAGTGTCATTATATTATACTAACTCATGCTTCAGCTCCCAACACTACTTAAAAAAATATTCCTATTTTAAACTCGAATGTTTCAGAATTTAGAAACTAAAATAGTTTCTTTTATGATGTAATATAGGTAGCGCGAAGAGGTAAATGATTTCAGATAAGAATAATTAAGAAAATATCTTCAGAAATATGGAGGATATTTATAATGAAAGATACGATGATATCTTAGAATTTCTAATATCAAAGGATGATGAAGAATATTGTCCGTAGGGGTTTAGTGTCAGGAGCAAGGTATTCGTTAATGACTTCAGCAGATACTGAATTATTTGGATTCTTTGAAGGCAGGTTCATTCTTTGTGATTTGTCCACAGCCTCCTTCATACTTTGCTCAATCTGTTTTCCAGTTCCAAAACTTCTCTTTTTCTGAGCTTTGCCAATACACTATTCTTTATCATCAATCTTTTTACTATTAAGGTCATTTACAGTTGTTGCTGCTTAGTCAGCATTTCAAGAACTAGTTCGCAGTTCAAAGTGTTTTTCAGAAACTTCACATTCAAAGTATGTAAGTCCAGGAGATAGACGTTATATATACACAGATAACTGTTGGCGTAGACATGCTGCGAGATTTCAAAATACTGATTGCTAATTCCCGATGATTCGTATGGCAATTCTCGTTACAAGATGCAAATAAGTAAATGATGGAGTTTCGGTAAATATAATGATTCTTCGGAAGGTCAAAGATCAGTGAAGTTGTGAATACGTTTATTGCTAATGTGGTGGAACATGAAAGGTTCTCGGGTAACAAAAGGGTAATCATATATATATCAAGATTATGATAAGGCTACTCCGAATGAAAAATCGAAGTTGTCTTGCTGGAGCTGTGATAGAATTTGCTACTTTGGAAAGGATTTGCAAAGTTATTTTTGCTAATAAATGCCAAAGGATCTGACACAGATATGTGTTGAATTATGACTTTGGTTTCGAGAGCTTTTTAAGTACATAACTGTGGGTAATATGTGGTTGGACAATCATCTCGATTGCTCATTAATTGAAGTGTCTTCAGAAATTTTTCGAAGGGTTTGAACATAGATTGTAATCGTTAATATACATTTAATGTTCTAACACAGTTTTAAAGTCAAAGTATAGCTTTGAAAGATGTAGGAATCTAAAAGTGATGGTACCGGTTATATCTCGAATTGAATTCTGAGGTTTCAAAATCATAATATATAATTGGGTGAGTATGACTGTTTTGATTGTTATGAGAGAATGTATATTATTGTGAAAGTAGAAAGTATAGTTGATAATTTGCTTAATCAGATTAGAAGAATGTAACATATTAATTGTGAATATATATATATATATATATATATATATATATATATATATATATATATATATATATATATATATATATATATATATATATCTCTTGGGTATTACCTACCCGTTAAAAAATTTCACAATTAATATTTTGTACATAAGAATTTTATTACAGTCTTTATGAAAATATATATGTATATATTCTTCTCGGATGTAACATAGATTTTAATGAGTTAATACTAAATTAAACTCATTCGATTTACAGTTGGAACTAGAATTGAATAATCCCTTGAAGGCTTTAGAGATTACATAAGTATTTCTTTAGTAATATTGAAATTATGAATCAATACTTCGTTATTTGTTGAGGCGTGATATTGTTTTTCGTTAAATTCTTGTGAACTTCGCAAAGTACGAATGATGTTATCTGAAAAGTTTCGGTTACAACGATGATGAAAGTGAAAAATCAAATATATACTTGATTTATTAGGAATTGGAATTTGTTGAATTGAGACAGAGATTGTAGTTAACGATGGTTAAGTTGCGGGCGAAGGACGTACATTATTGCATATTTGTAATATGAATTAACCGAGTAGTTAAGATTCACACACAATAACTTAGCACGGAAAGATTTATTTTTATTTCAAAATATATATATATAAAATATACATATAATTTCTTCAGAGGAAATGAGTTAATTCTTCATAACTCGTTGATACAATATACGCGTTATTGATTCATAATGATGTCCACAGTGATTCTTGAACTGACGGAGTTTGTGATGTTATAGGTGTTGTTGATTCTGATGTTGACTGTACTGACGATGCTGGTGACGCTGACGGTACTGTTGATGCCGTTGGTAAAACAAGTTTAGCTGGTTAATCACACACCATTTTTGTCAGGGTTTCTACTCTTCCTTCTATCATTTTGGTTCGCTTAACTGATTTATGGTTAGGGCTAGATTAGATAATCTCTAAGACTTTAGAGATTACATAATTGCCGCGAAATGTTTCTCCAATAAAGTTATGAATTAATACTTCATCAGTTATTATTGTTGGTACTCCTTGGTATCTATGGTGCTTATGATGTTGATGCTCGTGGGACAGATTGTGAAGTTGAGGTTTACGATGCGGTTGCGGTTGGAGGTGGTAATGGTACTGTTGGCGTTGATGATGGTGGTACTGGTTATGCTGCTGGTGCTGCTGCTGGTGTTTGTAATCTCTGCACCATATTCTCCAAAGCCACTACCCGAGCGCGAAGCTCGTTGACTTCTTCTATTACACCGGGGTGATTGTCGGTTCGGACGAGCGGATAAATAAAATCTAAAATTTGATGTAATATATAATCGTGATGAGATACTCTGGAAATGAGAGAGAAAATGGTGTTTTGGACAGGTTCGCCGGTAAGTGCTTCAGGTTCTTGGTCAAGAGGGCAATGTGGTGGATGGAAAGGATCACCTTCTTCTTGTCTCCAATGATTAAGGAGGCTACGAACCCATCCCCAATTCATCCAGAATAGGTGATGACTGATTGGTTGATCCATTCCGGTCACACTGCTTTCAGAGCTTGAGTGAGATTCCATTTCGGAATCCGAGTGACTTGAACTGATGACAAATTCCATTTCGTACGATTGAATAAAGAATTTTTCGATATGAAATGATCTTCCGGCTATCAGATGGTATTCTAATTACATAGAATATCTATATATATAGAGCAAAAGATTTCATAAATTACGGAGGAATTTACGGAATATATCAGGCAAAGTTTAAAGTAACAGATACGATAAGATATGATTTAGCAGATACGCTAAGATATGAATTTTGTCTATACACTACTCATGCAATTAATGTAGCAAGACGTGTCTAGACTAATAATGATAAGCAGGTAATTTCCTAAGGATGATAAGCAGATGATTTCCGACTAGAAATGATAAGCAAAACTTTTGACATGCAGACACGGTCGAAGTCCAGACCCACTAATGCATCTAAACAACTATCAGTTAGACACACTAATGCAAGACCTGGTTCGCTAAGACCACCGCTCTGATACCAACTGAAAGGACCCGTTCATATACATTATAAACGATTCTCAATAGTTGATTACATCGCGAGGTATTTGACCTCTATATGATACATTTTTCAGGCATTGCATTCGTTTTTAAAAGATAAACTCTCTTTACATCGAAAATTAACAGGCATGCATACCATTTCATAATGTCCAACTATAAATGACCTAATCTGTCATTTACTTAATAATAATCTCTACTGGACTCAATGACTTGAATGCAACGTCTTTTGAAATATGCCATGAATGACTCCAAGTAATATCTTTAAAATGAGCAAATGCACAGCGGAAGATTTCTTTAACACCTGAGAATAAACATGCTTTAAAGTGTCAACTAAAAGGTTGGTGAGTTCATTAGTTTATCATAATCATTCATTTTCATCATTTTAATAGACCACAAGAATTTCATTTCCAGTTCTCATAATATACGTCCCATGAATAGAGACAAAAATCATTCATATGGTGAACACCTTGTAACCGACATTAACAAGATGCATATAAGAATATCCCCTATCATTCTGGGAAATCCTTCGAACATGATAAAAATGAATTCGAAGTACTAAAGCATCTGGTACTTTGGATGGGGTTTGTTAGGCCCAATAGATCTATCTTTAGGATTCGCGTCAATTAGGCGTGCACTAATTCTCAAAATTAGTGATGTTCCCTAATTCTTAGGCTACCAAGCAAAAAGGGGCATATTCGGCTTCGATCATTCAACCATATAATGTAGTTTCGATTACTAGTGTCTATTTCGTAAAACATTTATAAAAATTGCGCATGTATTCTCAGCCCAAAAATATAAAGGGTAAAAAGGCAAATAAAACTCACCATACTGTATTTCGTAGTAAAAATACATATAACATCATTGAACAAGTGCAAGGTTGGCCTCAAATTCACGAACCTATATTAATTATATATATTTATATGTTGGTCAATATCTGTCTAACAAATTAGGTTATGTCATAGTGTACCACAATCCTAATGCTCGAGACTAAATATGCAAAAGTCAACAAAAGTTAATTTGACCCGAAATGATTTTCAAAATCCATACATGATTATTATATAAAAGTTTGTATTACATAATAAAAGTCATTTATTAATAAAAGTTTATATTAAAATAAAAATATACTTTTATGTATTTTAAGTAAATAAATTTATAAAGTTCATTTAATATCATAGAAATATAATGATAGGTATTATTCATGTAATTATATTACATGTAATAAAATATCTTTGTATTACATATTTATTTGATAAAATAATATCGATAATAACAATAATAATTATAAGTTGTATTATTTTGTAATAATAGTTATTTTTGTTCTGCTAATAAAATATCTATATTTATATTTACTAAAAATGATATTAAAATGATAATTTTAATTAATAATAGTACTAAGCTGATAATAATAATGATATTTTATAATAACAATGATATTTCTATTAAAAAATGATAATTTTAGTAAAAAATGATAGTTTTAATATTAATAATTCTTTTAATAAATTGATAAAAAATAATAAGAACGATAATTTTATCTAATTCAATATCTTATAATATTTTAATTTCATCATGATACTCATAATCATTATTTCCTAATCAATTTGTAAAATATCTTTTAGTCGTCTTTTATATCGTATTCATAATAATGATAATAATATTAGTCATAATAGTTAGATGATACTAATATCAATTTTTAATGATAATAATACTAATAATAATAATTATCATAATGATAATACTAATAACTATTTTAATGATATTAATAATAATAATAACAATAACAATAACCATTTTTAAATAATGATATATATATATATATATTAATAATGATAATAATAATAATAATAATAATAATGATAATAATAATAATAATAATAATAATAATTAGATAATAATAATAATACTAATTATAACTTTAACGATAATAACGATAGTAATAATAATAAAAATAACAATTTTTAATGATAAATCTTTTATTGATAAAGATAATAATAATAATAATGATAAGATAAAACTAGAACAACGATAATAACGACGATAATAATAATCATTTTTAATAATAATACAAAAATTCGATTGACTATAACTTCAAATCCGTTCATCGAAACCATTCGATATCTAAAGGAAAAGTTCTTAATTTTTCGCTAGCTTTTCAACGACATGCATATCTTATACATTATCTCAACCACATATATAACTAATTCAGGATTCAACATAACCTAACCAAAGGCAATATCAAAAGTACAAACATGCATAATCCTATATACTCGAGCACTAGTCAGGAATACACTATTAGTATGTAAAAGTTAAATTATAAGTACTCAGGTATCAATATTGAGATTCAATATTGCAGGAAAGGTACGTAGACGCAACGGAGATGATAAACACTAAATTGACCTCACGATCATACCCATGAACCATACCCATCACCTCCATAGCTATAACCCATAGTTTCCTTAGCCCTATCCTACTCACAACACTCGTTTTAGATCACTCGAGCAGCACTCCGTCGTAGTATTTTATGTATAAATACTAATAATAATTACTCCTAATACTACTAATAATACTTATATTACTAATAATAGTAATACTAATAATAATATAAATAATAATAATAAAAACAGAGGGAGTAATATATCGGTTTTATGTGTGTGTGTACCAGTGAGGAATTCGTTCGTTTTATAGAAGTGTTCAACATTCTGACTCCATGCGATCGCATGGAGTCTCTTTGGTTAGTTCATGCGATCACATGAAATGGGGATCCAGCTCACAAACCACGAATCAAAGCTGCCGACACTTATATATATATATATATATATATATATATATATATATATATATATATATATATATATAATTTATATAATTAATTATATATTATATTATATTATATTTATGTGCGTAGTAAAAATGTAATTTTTACTCAATTGACCTGGACGCTGTCACTCAACTCATGTACCACTTTCGGTTTTTCAAATGACGTTTTGTACGCTGAGAAAACTAGCCTTTTACGTTTAGTGACTCGTACCCTTATCAAAATATAGTCTTAAATCCTTAACAAACAATATTACATGAAGTATAACTTATGTATTTGAGTGTTGTGGTCATTTGCTTCTATAAATTAGTGGCTCGTTGTTTGTCAAAATATATTAGTTTAAATCAGGACGTTTTATGACTAAATTATATATATTTATATTTTCATTTCGAAATATAAATTTGAACTATTTATATAATATAGTTTTTCAAAACTAATTTCATTCCAAACTTATATATTTAGAAATCATTTAAATATTAAGAATTACTATTTCTTAACATTTGTATTTTAAAGTTTAAAAATTGATATAGTTCATTTATATACAAACGTTCATAAAACATTTTAATATTCAAAATTATTTTATATACAAAAAATCATTTTATTACAAAGGTTATAATAATAGAAGTTGTTATGTCATAAGACGTTTTTAATAATAAAAGTCTATTATATCGAAAAGACTTTTTCGTTTAAGAAAGTAATGTTATATATGAATCATATCAGGTTTCAAGGTTTTAAATTTCCATTTTAATCATGACTCGTAGGATTAAGTCTAAGGGAAAATTAAACATATGTAATCATCTTAATGTAAAACGTCGATCTATTTAACTTGTCAATATCTATTTTCTAATTTACCTATATTCCCTAATTTCACTTTCACAATACCTAATATGAAGGTTAATTAATTTATCTTATCAACAGTCATGAGGCAATTATGGTAAGGCATGTATTGGAATTTAACAGAAATTTTCACCAATCTGACTTGCTCTCGCTACTTGACACTTTGTTCTTATATGTAAAATCACTTTACCATTTTCCGAATATGGTTAAAAGGGAAAGGTTTCCTAAATCAAAGTGGACCTCCTAACAGGGACTCGTAGCCATAATTCAATGTATCTAATAATTCAATCATTTAATATTATCTTTTAATTCCGTTGATAACTATTAGAATATATTTTGAAACAAATACGTTTATATAAAGTATTATACGTATAATACTTTGTTAATGGTTTCAAGTTATAATATATATACACATATACATATATAATCATGTTCGTTCATATATTGGTTCGTGAATCATTGGAATTTGGTCGAGGTTAAATGAGTATATGAACACAGTTTAAAATTCTTGAGATTCAACTTACAAACTTTGCTTATCGTGTCGGGAATATATAAAGATTAAAGTTTAAATTTGGTCGGAAATTTCCGGGTTGTCACAGCGGGCCGTAAAATCAGTCTCTGAGGTACGCTCAGTGGTCACCAGGCGGTTAGCTAGGAAGGCACTGAGTGGGATGCGTCCCCACTGTATCACAGTTGGCATCAGAGCTTGAGGTCATAGGGAACCAGAATTTGCATTAGTGTGTTTAACTGGTAATTGTTAGGATGTATTAGTGAGTCTGGACTATGAATGTATCTGTTTTTTATCGAGTTTTGCTTATCATTTATTGTCAGAAATTACTTGCTTATCATTCTTTAATCTAGACACGTCTTACTGCAATTATTGCATAAATGGAAGTATAGAAAAATCATATCTTATCAAATTTATCTCAGCAGACTTTGTCTGACGCTTTTCCTTAATTTCCTCCGTAAATTACGGAATCTTTTTGCTATATATACGTATTCAAGGAGACGAAGATATCATTCAGTATTCAACACCCATCTAATATCGAAAACCCTTTATCCGATCATATAATATGTATTTCTCACTTGATTCCTCGAACTCCTCGAGCTCCGAAAGCAGTGTGACCGGAATGGAGCAACCATTTAGCCATCACCTATTCTGGATGAATTGGGGATGGGTTCGTAGCCTACTTAATCATTTGAGAAAAGAAGAAGGTGATCCCTTCCATCCACCACATTCACCTCTTGGCGAAGAACCTGAAGCACTTACCGGCGAACCTGTTCGTAATACCATTTTCTCTCTCATTTCCAGAGTATCTCGTCATGATTATATACTATCTCAAATTTTAGATCTTATTCATCCGCTCGTCCGAACCGACAACTACCCCGGTGTAATAGAAGAAGTCAACGAGCTTCGCGCTCGAGTAGTGGCTTTGGAGAATATGGTACAAAGGTTACAAGCACCAGCAGCATCACCGGCATCAACAGCACCACCATCATCAACACCAACAGTACCATTACCACCATCAACAACATCCACATCCCATGATTCAACATCACAAGATGTTCCACGAGCATCAACGTCATACGCACCATAGATACCAAGGAGTACCAACAACAACAAACGATGAAGTATTAATTCATAACTTCATTGAAGAAATATTCTACGGTGATTATGTAATATCTAAAGTTTTAAAGATTATATATTCAAGTCCTAATCGAAAACCAGATGAGATTAATATTATGTTAACTCATTAAATCCATGATTACATCTAAAGAAAATATATATGTAGGTATATTTTCATAAAGATTGTAATTAAAAATCCTTTTGTACAAACTATTAATGGTGAGAATATTTTAACGGGTAGTTAATACCCAAGAGATATATAAATTCACAATTAATATGTTACATTCTTCGATTCTGATTCAATAAATCATCAACTATAAGATATATTCTTTCATAGAAATCAAAACAACCATACTCATTTAAATTCAATTACATATTATGATTTTAACATATCAGAATCCAAGTCGAGATATAACCGATATCATCACTCTTAGATTCCTGCATCTTTCAAATCTATACTTTGACTTCAAAACTGTGCTAGAACATCACTTCTAATCATAAAACCCAGAAAAATATTCGTATCATTCAAAATTCTAGAACATCATATGTATATTAACGATTACAATATGTGTTCAAACCATATGAAATTCCTGAAGACACTTCAAATAATGAACCATCGAGATGATGATCCAACCACATATTACCTACAGTCTTGCACCTGAAAAACTCTCGAAACCAAAGTCATAGTTTAACACTTATCCGTGTCAGACCCTTTGGCATTTATTAACAAAAATAACTTTTCAATCCCTTTTCAAAGTAGACAGTTTTGTCACAGCTCTAGCAAATCAACTTTAATTGTTCATTCGAATAAACCTTATTATAACAATTTCCCCTTCATCATTGTTACTGGGGAACCCTTTATATCTTGCCACAGTAGCAGTAAACTTATCAACAATTTCATTGATCTTTAAGCCTCTCCAAAAAATTTCTATACTTATTTATTGAAACCCTATCATGTACTCATCTGCATCTTGTAATGGTAGTTACCATATCAAAAAGCTTGAATCATTATTCTCGAATTTTGCAGCAATTCTACGCCAACAGTTATATATATATACATATAACGTCTACCTCTAAGACTTACATACTTCGAATGTGAAGTTTCTGAAAAATGCCCAAACTGCGAACTAGTTCTCCGAATTTTGGAAAAATGATGATGAAACAGCAAAAACTGTAAACGACCTTAACAGCCAAAAGTTTGATAATAAAGAGTGGTGTGTTGAAAAATCTCAGATTTGGAACTGAAAAACGGATTGAGCAAACTATGAAGGAGACTGTTGACAAATCACAAGGACTAAACCTGCCTTCAAAGAATCCAAATGATTCAGTATCTGCTGAAGTCATTAACAAATACCTTGCTCCTGACTCTAAAATTTTACGGACAAATCTTCTTCATCATCCTTCGATATTAGAAATTCTAAGATATCATCGTATCTTTCATTATAAATATCCTCGATATTTCTGAAGATATTTTTATAACTATCCTTATCTGAAATCATTTATCTCCTCGCGCTATCTGTGTTACATCATAAAGGAAACTGTTTTAGTTTCTAGATTCTGAAAAAATTCTAATTAAAATTTGAATGTTTTTGAAGTAATATTGGGAATTGAAGCATGAGTTAGTATAATATAATGACACTTGATCAATGTGATTATATTACAGTAAGTCATGTTGAGTTTTTAATGGAACGTGATAAAGGTTCACAGATCATACCATCATCATGAACCATGTTACATAACTCTTTCATTCTATTTAACCTCTAAGCAAATCAAGAAAATATTTTTCTTGATGATTCAGTCTTTTCCGGATATTCTAGTAATTTGACAAATCAAATCATGCTATTACCTTTCCTTTCTACTTTGTATATTATGATCATTCGAAACTCTCTACCTACGAATTCTGGACCATTATTCGCTTGACTTGAAGTCGGGAAGAAGAAAACAAAAGCATGAAGCTCTGAAATAGAAATGGGAGTATAAATCGCAGCAAATAGGAGAGAACATTAACTGTGGATGTTAATGATTATAGAAAGACAGAAGCAGGAACTCCGAAAAATAAGGAAACATATAAAGCCCGACGACAACACATAAATTACAAACCATGTATATCAATAAGTATTGCAATGTAAAGACACGGTAGAACTAAAAACACTATAAAACCAAGAGGATAGTAGAAGTGAACAATTCTTCCGGCGGCAGATGAAAAAGAAGAATGATAGATATGAAAGTTAGGAGTATATCAAGAATCAGAATGGGATGGAGCATATTGACGAATGCTTTAAAGTATGAATTGAGGGAGAAAGAAAAGAAGGTGTGAGCTATGGAAATAAGGAAACAAAGGGAGTGGATTTATAGTGAAATATCCGGCAGAGCAATCTGTGAGAAAAGAAGGTGTGAGCTATGGAAATAAAGAAACAAAGGGAGTGGATTTATAATGAAATATCTTGCAGAGCAATCAAAACAGATTATTGCATTTAACCAAAGAAGATCCTAATTTCCTTAATTACCGAAGAACCAAATCTTATTACGAAGATTTTCTTTAAATCCCTTGAATTTTAGAAATCAACCGTGACTACGTCACCGGTTAAGACGAACCTTCATTTACTCATTTCACTCTTTTATGATAGCTTCACTCGTACTCTTCACATAAACGAATTGTTTTATCCATATTTCTTTCTGATGATAAAACTCTAATTTATAACTCATATGAGTCATGAAAACATAGTTATTGTCAACCATGACGATCCCAATCAAATTTCAGGACGAAATTTTCTTTAACGGGTAGGTACTGTGACGACCCAGAAATTTCTGACCAAATTTAAACTTAATCTTTATATGATTTCGACACGATAAGCAAAGTCTGTAATGTTGATTCTCGAAAATTTTGAAACTATATTCATGTAATCAATTACCCTTGGACTGTGCTCGACGATTCACGAATATTTATGTGTATATTGATATGTATATATAATATATAATTATATTAATTGAAAGCGTTAATGAAGTATTAAATGTATTATACTTCACATGAACATATTTGTTTCAATATATGTTTAATATATTTGTCGACGGATAATATCAAATGATTGAATTATCAAGAGTTAGACAAAAGTTAGTGGAAATTCCTGCTTAACTTTCATGCGTGCTTTACAAAATTTCCCCGTGACTCTTGATAATTTAATTATTTAGCTTTCATAATATTTAACCATGTAGAGTAAATAATTGGGTTAATGGTTGTCGACAAAATAAACTCTTTTGACATGCTACATTAAAATGATTTCATACATTTAATTATTCATTGGACTATACCCTTCGGTTAAGGAGCAGACTATAAAACATGAAAACCATTATACATTATATGTGATTTTATTTTTCCTAAAAACACTTTACGAAATAACGATTTCCATTTATTACAATCTTTAAATAAAATGAGTTCTAATATAATTAGTTTTGAAAAACTAAAGATTATATCGTTAAATAAAATATTTTGAGTATATATATTGAAATGCCCCGTCCTAATCCATCCGGACGAAGTCCATATCGATTATAAACGATTCATAATAGTGGGTTACATCACAAGGGACTTGACCTCTAAATGATACATTTTACAAACATTGCATTCGTTTTTAGAAAACAAACTTTCATTTCATTGAAAGTCGACGGCATGCATACCATTTCATAACACATCCAACTATAATTGACTTAATAATGATCTTGATGAACTCGATGACTCGAATGCAATGTCTTTTGAAATATGTCATGAATGACTCCAAGTAATATCTCTAATATGAGCAAATGCACAGCGGAAGATTTCTTTCATACCTGAGAATAAACATGCTTTCAAGTGTCAACCGAAAGGTTGGTGAGTTCATTAGTTTAACATAAATAATCATTTCCATCATTTTAATAGACCACAAGATTTTCATTTTCATTTCTCATAAATATACGTCCCATGCATAGAGACAAAAATCATTCATATGGATTGAACACCTGGTAACCGACATTAACAAGATGCATATAAGAATATCCCCTATCATTCCGGGACATCCATCAGACATAATAAAACAACATCGAAGTACTAAAGCATCCGCTACAACGGATGGTGTTTGTTAGGCCCAATAGATCTATCTTTAGGATTCGCGTCAATTAGTAGACTGGTTTACTAATTCTTAGGCTACCAAGCAAAAGGGGCATATTCGGCTTCGATCATTCAACCATGTAATGTAGTTTCGATTACTTGTGTCTATTTCGTAAAACATTTATAAAAGCACATGTATTCTCAGTCCCAAAAATATATATTGCAAAAGCATTTAAAAATGGAGTAATGAAACTCACAATACTGTATTTTGTAGTAAAAATACATATGACGACATTGAATAAGTGTAGGGTTGGCCTCGGATTCACGAACCTATATCATTTATATATATATTAACACAAATAATCGTAATCAAACAAGTGTATACCCATTATTTTATGTATTAAGATTAATATTCTTATATATATAATTTTATTAATACTTTCTTTACATTATAATACTTATTTGATATTTAATTAATGTTACTAGTTAAAACGAAATTTTATGTAGTATTAGTATACTTTATTTAGTGTATATATATATATATATATATATATATATATATATATATATATCTTTTGTTTTGTAAAATAATCAATTATAGTAATACTAGTTTAAGGATAATAATATTTCTAATAATAGTAATTTTAATAAAAATGATAATTTTATTAATAATGATAAAGTAAAAGTAATAGTTTTAGCAAAAATAGCTTTTTCAATAGTAATGGTAAGTTTAATAATAATTATCGTTTTAATAGAAATTTTAATGGTCATAATTGATAATACTAAAATAAATGTTAAAAGGGTTCTCCTAATATATTAATATTAATGATAATGATACTTAATGATATTAATGCCTATAATAACTATACATAAGATAATAATGCGAATATTAATGATAATAATAACAATTTGCATAATAATACTAATGATCGTACTTAGTACTAATTATAATGATAATAATATTAATTGTATTAATGATAGTAATAATAATAATAATAACACTATAACACTAACTAAAAATAATAATAATAATAATAATAATAATAATAATAATAATAATAATAATAATAATAATAATAATAATAATAATAATAATAATAATAATAATAATAATAATAATAATAATAATAATAATAATAATAATAATAATAATAATAATAATAAAAATAATAATAAAATTAGAAAGAAAAGAATGTATACCCTTAAGAAAATCGTTCTAAAAAGAAATACCCACGACCGGGCTCAAACCCCCGACCTCTCGTTCCCCATCAACACACTAGACCATGGCTTCGCTGCTTACTTTTCTGATTTAATCTCGACTTTAAATTATAAAACCCGTATCCTCTTATGACTTAGCCCAATTCTTCTTTTGGTCCAATAACAATTTCATAAGCCCAAGTTAATTTCTTCAACTGCCCAATATTTCGACCCAGTTATGGTGGCCCAATTACAGCCCAATACCCTATTTAATTAATAGTCCAGTTGCCACAGTTATATAGCAGTTGCAGGAACCCGTATTATCTTCATTAACATTACAGAATCAACATCAACATACATCATTATCTTACATTTAATAACATCACCGTTACTGCATCAAATCCTTCATAATTGTCTTTAAATCATCAACCTCACGATTTTTATCATCATCATCATCATATATCACAACTTCATCCTCATCACTTAATCATTCTCGTTTACCCTCTAATCGTGGTTATCATCATCATCAATCCATCATCATAATCTATCATATTATCAAAATCATAATCATAATCATAATCATCCTTATTTGTCTTCGTTATCATTGCTCACTGTTTCCTAAATGGGTCTTGATGGAAACGGCAGTATCGAGCATCATCATCATCATCATCAATACTCGCTAAACGTAAAAAAAAAATATAGCAGTAGGAAAAGCTGCACGAAGAAGGAAAAGAAAAAGTGTAGTAGCAGTGGGTCAAAAAAATATATGATGGTGTTGGTGTTTGAGTGATATAATATGATATGATGATGGTAATGGTTAAGAGGATTCGAAAAAAAAAACAGGAGTATTAATATAGCAGCAGCAGTATCGAACAAAGGGTATTCGATTATCATCTTGTACATCACCATCAACGATCCTCATCATCATTCTATCTTCTACAACGAATACAATCACCATAAATTTTACTGTTCATTGTCTTCTTAAATGGGTTTCGATATTTTTTTTCCCGAGATGGACTGAATATAGAAACAGGAATTATAATAGCAGGTTTTAGTGGTTTGTGGTTTCGTTTTGGACTGGAAACAGAACAAAATAACACCGCAACAGTAGTTGTAGCAGGTGACAATGGGTGGTGGTCTTCATCGATGGTGTGGTGGGTGAATAGGTTTACGAAGAAGGATAATAGGAGATGATAGTTTAGTCGATGATAAACAGTAACACAAACCTGGGTGTTTGGTGATTGTGATGGGTTGAGATAGAAATAGAAACGTATGTAGCTGTTAACCATGGTTTGGTTTTTTTGGTTCAAACAAAAACACCGGATGAGTAGTGGTAGTAAAACCCGTAGGTTGTGATCGACCGGATGATGGTTTAAGATGGTTGTGGGTCTCGGTTGTTGTAGGAAACCGAAACAGAAAAGAGAAAAACAAATTATAGTGGTGGCGGATGAAGGTGGGTGTTCTAGTGGTTTATGTTTGATGAGGGTGGTGATCTCGTAGAAGAAATAACAAGATGCTTCGGTTGGATTAAGTTTGTCCCGATTATATGATGGTGGTTTAGTTGAAGTAGAGATAGTAATATTGAAATTGCATAGTAGTGGGTTTCTCATAAGGAAGACAAGGGTGGTGACATGGTTGTTCAATGACCAAGTAGTAAACTGAAAATGGGTTTGGTCTTGGGTTTATGAAGAAAGAAATAAGAAAGAAGGAGAAGTAAAATGAACTGATTGTGGTGTAATGCTTGTACATATATATATATATATATATATATATATATATATATATATATATATATATATATATATATATATATATATATATATATATATATATATATATATATATATATATATTCCTATGTGATAGTGGGTATACAATGAAACAAAAAGAAACAGAAGAAAAAGATTCGAGCCAGTGAGTTTCAAGTGATTGGTGATTTAAATAATACAAAGGTGATTTAAATAGAATATAATCGATCAAGTGGTGAAAGTGTTAGACAATGAATGCCAATTTAGAATAGTTAAGGCAGCCTTATTCTTGTAATCTTCCACCGACAATTTTATTAGGATATTATTTCGCAGCCCGTTGTTAGTAAGTGGCGGATAAAAGGTTCTCAGAAAAATCTCAAATTTTTACAGTAACTTTATTTATTTATTTTGGTCATTATGGTATAAAATTCGATCATTAACTATTAAATAAAAATTACATTAATTATTCACTCCCAACCCCAAGTAAAATATGCTAAATGTAAAAAATTAACAATTAGCTCCTAAATATACTTTTAATAAGCCTATAATTTATATCACTCAGTTTCGGATCACCGTTTATTTTTAAAATAATATTAGCTCGTATTTTACTCATGCAATATCCATCGAACGGCAATTGAGTGTAACAGTCGTTTACTAAATAGATTCAAAATCACAAAATATATATTTAATATACTTTATTTATATATATAGATATGTTTTTAAATAATAATTATCATAATATCATTATTATTTTATTTTACATAATTACTTTTAATAAGAGCAACCTATAATATTTTAAATTAATATATATATATATATACACACATATCCATTTACAATTAATGGTTCGTGAATCGTCGAAAGCAGTCGAAGGTTAATTGAATATATGAAATAGTTCAAACTTTTGAGACTCAACATTACAGACTTTGCTTATCGTGCCAAAATTATATAAAGATTTAAGTTTAAATTTGGTCGAAAATTTCTGGGTCGTCACAGTACCTACCCGTTAAAGAAATTTCGTCCCCAAAATTTGATCGAGGTCGTCATGGCTAACAATAAGAATGTTTTAATGACAATTATGAGTTGATAGATAGAGTTTTATTACCATAGAGTAATATGGATAAAACAATTCATTTATGTGAAGAGTACGAATGAAGCTATCACAAAATAGTGGAATGAGGAAAATAAGTTTCGTCATAACTTTTGACTAGTCATGGTTGAATTTAGAAAAATAAGGTTTGTCTTACTTTTGACGTCGTCTTAATTGAATTACGGAATTCAAGGGATTTGAAAGAAAATCTTCTAGGAGATATTTGTTATATGTATACTTATAACTATTGATGTAGAAATGCTACGAGATTCAAAATACTGATTGCTGATTCTCGGTAATTGGTATGGCAATTATTGTTACAGGGTATAGATGAATACACGATGGGGTTTCAATGAATATAATGATTTTTCGGAAAGTCCAAATTCATTGAAGTTGCTGATAAGTTTACTGCTAATGTGGTGGAATATAAACGGTTCCCCGATAACGATGACGATGGTAAACTTATATATCGAGGTTATAATAAGGTTAATTCGAATGGAAGTCGAAGTTGATTTGCTGAAGCTGTGACAAAATTGGCTAATTTGAAAAAGAGTTGCAATGTTATTTTCGGTAATAACAATGCCAAAGGATCTAGCACAGACACGTGTTAAACGTTTACTTAGATTCCGAGTGTTTTCAGGTGCATAACTATATGCATCAATCTTTTCTTCCGTAGATGAAGTACGGTTGGTTCATCCTCTCGATTAAGGTGTTTTCAAGAATTACGAAAGGTGTGAACGCAGATTGTAATCGTCAAGATACAAATGAGGTTTAAGATGAGATCAAGTGGCAAACTTGAAGAAATTTTTGGTTTCATATGTTATAATCAATATTTTAATTCATTTTAATTGTCCAATGTTATTAGTCCACAGTCGATAGTCCACAGTTAACAGTCCAATAATTCATATATAGTTTAATATACAATATTTGAATCATTTAATACGTGTCGTGACCCATTATATACATGTCTCAGACTCGATCACAACTCAAAGTATATATATTATTTAAGAATCAACCTCAACCCTGTATAGCGAACTCGAACATTACAGCATATAGAGTGTCTATGGTTATTCCAAATAATATATATAGATGCGTCGATATGATATGTCAAAACATTGTATACGTGTCCCGACATTTAAAGTGCGTAAATAAATAACAGAAATTAAATGACGATAAATAAAATTGCAAGAATTTAAATTGCGATAAATAAATTGCGATAATTAAATTGCGATAAATAAATTGCGATAAATAAAATGTAATACGGAATTAACAGTTAGCTAGGAACAGTTAGCTAGGATTTTGTTAGCGTGGATTATTAACAAAATTTCTCATGATTAAATTTGTTGGTTTCTAACAAATTTTATTTTGTTAAATGTTTTCTTCATTATGCCACTTGTTGGATTCTGATAGGTCAAAATCCAAATATGAAATTGAATGAAAATGGTTACTTATGGTGAACGGATTTGTATATCTGTGGATGTAAGTAGGATAGTAAATGACTGTTAAATCAAATTGGAAGAATGCACAGTATAACATGTTAATATGAAAGCTAAATATTTCCTCGGGTATTACCTACCCGTTAAAATATTTTTGCACCATTAACAGTTTGTACGAAAGAATTTTTAATTACAATCTTTATGAAAACATATATACATATATATTTTCTTCAGAGGTAATCATGGATTTAATGAGTTAATGTGATATTAAACTCATTTGATTTACCGTTGGAGCAAGAATATATAATCTCTAAAATATTAGAGATTACCAAATCGCCATGAAGAACGAAGATAATTGATGTAGAACGATACGTAGAACGATGATTATACTCGAGGTACAAAATGAGATGTTGAGGCATGGATTGTTGATGGTACTGGTGCTATTATTTATGGTACTGTTGGTGCCGGTGATGTTGTTGAAGCTGGTAAATTTTGCACCATATTCTCCAAATTGATTACTCGAGCGCGAAGTTCGTTGACTTCTTCTATTGTTCCGGGATGATTGTCGATCGGAACGAGCGAATGAATAAGGTTTAGAATTTTAGATAGAATATAATAGTGGCGAGATACTGTAGAAATGAGAGAAGATGGTGTTTCGGACAGGTTCGCCTGTAAGTGCTTCAGGTTCTTCACCAAGAGGTGAATTTGGTTGCTGGAAAGGATCACCTTCTTTTTGTCTCCAATGATTAAGTAGGCTAAAAAACCCATCAGATGAATTGGTTGATTCATTCTAGTGACACTGCTTTCGGAGCTTAGCTGAAACTCTATATCGGAATCCGAGGGACTTGAACTAGTGACGAGTTCCATTTAGTACGATTGAATAAGGATTATTCCATATGAAATGATTTTCGAATATTGGATGATATTCTAACTACATAGAATATCTATATATATAGTACTAAAGATTTCGTAGACTACGGAGAAATTTACGGCATATGTCAGGCAAGTCTACAGTAACAGATGCGCTAAGATATAAATTATCTGATACGCTAAGATATGAATTTTGTCTATACACTATTCATACAGTCAATGCAGTAAAACGTGTCTAGACTAAGAATGATAAGCAGGTAATTTCCTAAGGATGATTAGAAGGTAATTTTCGACACGAAATGATAAGTAAAACTTTTGACATGCAGACACGGTCGAAGTCCAGACCCACTAATGCATCTAAACAACTATCAGTTAGACACACTAATGTAAGACCTGGTTCGCTAAGACCACCGCTCTGATACCAACTGAAATGCCCCATCCTAATCCATCCGGACGAAGTCCATATCGATTATAAATGATTCATAATAGTTGGTTACATCGCGAGGTACTTGACCTCTAAATGATACATTTTACAAACATTGCATTCGTTTTTAGAAGACAAACTTTCATTTCATTGAAAGTCGACGGCATGCATACCATTTCATAACACATCCAACTATAATTGACTTAATAATGATCTTGATGAACTCAATGACTCGAATGCAACGTCTTTTGAAATATGTCATGAATGACTCCAAGTAATATCTCTAATATGAGCAAATGCACAGCGGAAGATTTCTTTCATACCTGAGAATAAACATGCTTTCAAGTGTCAACTGAAAGGTTGGTGAGTTCGTTAGTTTAACATAAATAATCATTTTCATCATTTTAATAGACCACAAGATTTTCATTTTCATTTCTCATAAATATACGTCCCACGCATAGAGACAAAAATCATTCATATGGATTGAACACCTGGTAACCGACATTAACAAGATGCATATAAGAATATCCCCTATCATTCCGGGACATCCATCGGACATGATAAAACAACATCGAAGTACTAAAGCATCCGCTACAACGGATGGGGTTTGTTAGGCCCAATAGATCTATCTTTAGGATTCGCGTCAATTAGTAGACTTGTTTACTAATTCTTAGGATACCAAGCAAAAGGGGCATATTCGGCTTCGATCATTCAACCATATAATGTAGTTTCGATTACTTGTGTCTATTTCATAAAATATTTATAAAAGCGCATGTATTCTCAGTCCCAAAAATATATATTGCAAAAGCATTTAAAAAGGGAGTAATGAAACTCACAATACTGTATTTTGTAGTAAAAATACATATGACGACATTGAACAAGTGTAGGGTTGGCCTCGGATTCACGAACCTATATCATTTATATATATATTAACATAAATAATCGTAATCAAACAAGTGTATACCCATTATTTTATGTCTTAAGATTAATATTCTTATATATATAATTTTATTAATACTTTCTTTACATTATAATACTTATTTGATATTTAATTAATGTTACTAGTTAAAACGAAATTTTATGTAGTATTAGTATACTTTATTTAGTATATATATATATATATATATATATATATATATATATATATATATATATATATATATATATATATATATATATATATATATATCTTTTGTTTTGTAAAATTATCAATTGTAGTAATACTAGTTTAAGGATAATAATATTACTAATAATAGTAATTTTAATAAAAATGGTAATTTTATTAATAATGATAAAGTAAAAGTAATAGTTTTAGCAAAAATAGCTTTTTCAATAGTAATGGTAAGTTTAATAATAATTATCATTTTAATAGAAATTTTAATGGTCATAATTGATAATACTAAAATAAATGTTAAAAGGGTACTCCTAATATACTAATATTAATGATAATGATAATGATATTAATGCCTATAATAACTATACATAAGATAATAATGCTAATATTAATGATAATAATAACAATTTGCATAATAATACTAATGATCGTACTTAGTACTAATTATAATGATAATAATATTAATTGTATTAATGATAGTAATAATAATAATAATAATAATAATAATAATAATAATAATAATAATAATAATAATAATAATAATAATAACACTATAACACTAACTAAAAATAATAATAATAATAATAATAATAATAATAATAATAATAATAATAATAATAATAATAATAATAATAATAATAATAATAATAATAAAATTAGAAAGAAAAGAAATATTACCCTTAAGAAAATCGTTCTAAAAGAAATGCCCACGACCGGGCTCGAACCCCGGACCTCTCGTTCCCCATCAACACACTAGACCATGGCTTCGCTGCTTACTTTTCTGATTTAATCTAGACTTTAAATTATAAAACCCGTATCCTCTTATGACTTAGCCCAATTCTTCTTTTGGTCCAATAACAATTTCATAAGCCCAAGTTAATTTCTTCAACTGCCCAATATTTCGACCCAGTTATGGTGGCCCAATTATAGCCCAATACCCTATTTAATTAACAGTCCAGTTGCAACAGTTATATAGCAGTTGCAGGAACCCGAACGTTACAGAATCAACATCAACATACATCATTATCTTACATTTAATAACATCACCGTTACTGCATCAAATCCTTCATAATCGTCTTCAAATCGTCAACCTCACGATTTTTATCATCATCATCATATATCACAGCTTCATCCTCATCACATAATCATTCTCGTTTACCCTCTAATCGTGGTTATCATCATCATCAATCCATCATCATTATCTATCATATTATCATAATCATAATCATAATCATAATCATCCTTATTCGTCTTCGTTATCATTGCTCACTGTTTCCTAAATGGGTCTTGATGGAAACGGCAGTATCGAGCATCATCATCATTATCAATACTCGCTAAACATAAAAAAAAAATATAGAAGTAGGAAAAGCTGCATGAAGAAGTAAAAGAAAAAGTGTAGTAGCAGTGGGTCAAAAAAAATATATGATGGTGCTGGTGTTTGAGTGATATAATATGATATGATGATGGTGATGGTTATGAGGATTCGAAAAAAAAAAACAGGAGTATTAATATAGCAGCAGTAGTATCGAACAAAAGGGTATTCGATTATCATCTTGTACATCACCATCAACGATCCTCATCATCATTCTATCTTCTACAACGAATACAATCACCATAAATTTTACTGTTCATTATCTTCTTAAATGGGTTTCGATATTTTTTTTCCGAGATGGACTGAATATAGAAACAGGAATTATAATAGCAGGTTTTAGTGGTTTGTGGTTTCGTTTTGGACTGGAAACAGAAACAAAATAACACCGCAACAGTAGTTGTAGCAGGTGACAATGGGTGGTGGTCTTCATCGATGGTGTGGTGGGTGAATAGGTTCACGAAGAAGGATAATAGGAGATGATAGTTTAGTCGATGATAAACAGTAACACAAACCTGGGTGTTTGGTGATTGTGACGGGTTGAGATAGAAACAGAAACGTATGTAGCAGTTAACCATGGTTTGGTTTTGTTGGTTCAAACAGAAACACCGGATGAGCAGTGGTAGTAAAACCCGTAGGTTGTGATCGACTGGATGATGGTTTAAGATGGTTGTGGGTCTCGGTTGTTGTAGGAAACCGAAATAGAAAAGAGAAAAAAAATATAGTGGTGGCGGATGAAGGTGGGTGTTCTAGTGGTTTATGTTTGATGATGGTGGTGATCTCGTAGAAGAAATAACAAGATGCTTCGGTTGGATTAAGTTTGTCCCGATTATATGATGGTGGTTTAGTTGAAGTAGAGATAGTAATATTGAAATTGCACAGTAGTGTGTTTCTCATGAGGAAGACAAGGGTGGTGACATGGTTGTTCAATGACCAAGTAGTAAACTGAAAATGGGTTTGGTCTTGGGTTTATGAAGAAAGAAATCAGAAAGAAAGAGAAGTAAAATGAACTGATTGTGGTGTAATTCTTGTACCTATATATATATATATATATATATATATATATATATATATATATATATATATATATATATATATATATATATATTCCTATGTGATAGTGGGTATACAATGAAACAAAGAGAAATATAAGAAAAAGATTCGAGCCAGTGAGTTTCAAGTGATTGGTGATTTAAATAATACAAAGGTGATTTAAATAGAATATAATCGATCAAGTGGTGAAAGTGTTAGACAATGAATGCCAATTTAGAATAGTTAAGGCAGCCTTATTCTTGTAATCTTCTACCGACAGTTTTATTAGGATATTATTTCGTAGCCCGTTGTTAGTAAGTGACGGATAAAAGGTTCTTAGAAAAATCCCAAATTTTTACAGTAACTATATTTATTTATTTTGGTCATTATGGTATAAAATTCGATCATTAACTATTAAATAAAAATTATTCACTCCCAACCCCAAGTAAAATATGCTAAATGTAAAAAATTAACAATTAGCTCCTAAATATACTTTTAATAAGCCGATAATTTATATCACTCAGTTTCGGATCACCGTTTATTTTTAAAATAATATTAGTTCGTATTTTACTCATGTAATATCCATCGAATGGCAATTGAGTGTAACAGTCGTTTACTAAATAGATTCGAAATTACAAAATATATATTTAATATACTTTATTTATATATATATATATATATATATATATATATATATATATATATATATATAGATATGTTTTTAAATAATAATTATCATAATATCATTTTTATTTTATTTTACATAATTACTTTTAATAAAAGCAACCTATAATATTTTAAATTAATATATATACACACATATCTATTTATAATTAATGGTTCATGAATCGTCGAAAGCAGTCGAAGGTCAATTGAATATATGAAACAGTTCAAACTTTTGAGACTCAACGTTATAGACTTTGCTTATCGTGTCGAAATTATATAAAGATTTAAGTTTAAATTTGGTCAGAAATTTCCGGGTCGTCACATATATGCCATACAAATTTCTAAACATTGATATATATATTTTTCATAATAAAATATAATGTTAATTTATATATAAAACAAATTTGATTTTTATTTAACTTTCTTGTACTAAAGATTGTCAATAATATTATTTTAACAAATAACAAGATCATGAATTATAGAAGCAACTGACCAAAACACTCAAATGTAAAAGATATACTTTGGATAATATAGTTTATCGATGATTAAGTCTAATTATTGATAAAGGTACACGTCGCGAAACGTAAAGTGTTAGTTTTCTAAGCGTACGAAACGACATTCGAAAAACTGGAACCAGGACATTAGTCGAGCGACAACGTACAAGTCATCGGAACTAAAATTACAAGTCAACTATGCACGTGAATATAATATAATATATAATTAATCATATGAATTAAATATATATTTATATATAATATTATTAAATAAAAGTGTCGGCATATGGAACCAAAAACAACTCACGGACCAAAAATTGGTTCTTCAAATAGCACGTTTGACATTTATTTTTATTATTTTATTCGATTTATTATTATTAGTATTATTTTATTTAGATTGTATATATATGTATATTGAGTCATAGTTGCAGGGAGAGAAACATCTAACATTTCTAATTTATGTTATTTTTTTACTTTTCAGTTTCTTAACTCTCATATTTTTTTTCTTCGCAATCATATTCTAAATCTCTCATTTTATATGCGACTAAACTATCTGTATCGACTCATCATGGGTTGTCCAAATATCTATGCTACTCCACAAGTCTAAATATATATACTACATGTATCAATATCGACTCATTTGTCCATATATCTATAATACTATGTATTATTTTTATATATAATACATAAAATACTACGACGAGGTTATGAGCAAGTTATTTCAAACGGGTTTAAGCTAATGAAACTATGGGTTATAGCTATGGAGGTTATGGGTAATGTTCGTGGGTATTGTTTGCAAGTCAAACCTAGTATTTATCATCTCCGTTGCGTCTACGTTCTTTCCTACAATATTGAATCACAATATTGATACGTTGAGATCTACAGTTATTTTGCATTTCGAGTTTCGATCACATTTTGGTGAATGACCTTATGTGCTGCTAAGGTGAGTTTTATAGATCCCTTTTTAATTGCTTTTGCAATCTATATTTTCGGGCTGAGAATACATGCACTTTATTATAAACGCAATGGGCACAAGTACATACTAAATTCTACACTGAGTTTGAACCAAAACTCCCTTAGCTTTGGTAACTAGTAACTGCCGGTTATAAGAACTGGTGGGCACGAATAGTTATATATGGATCCATAGGGCTTGACATCCCCGTCTATTCCAGGTATAGAAACTCTAGCCTGAACTATGAAACAGACGTATGCTATTTGAGTTTAGTACACGTTGGATTGCGTGTATTGTACATGTTGGTTGCATGTATGTTAAAACAGGGGTACTTATTATAATGTTAAAGTTTAGTTACCAGGGTGCTCAATTTGTAGAATAATTTGATAAACGTTTCTGGATGAAACAACTGAAATCTTGTGATCCACCTTTATATACAGAATATGTGCAACATTAAAACTATGAACTCACCAACCTTTGTGTTGACACTTTAAAGCATGTTTATTCTCAAGTTCCTAGAAGTCTTCCGCTGTTTTCTTATACGTTATACAAGCTATGTGCATGGAGTCATACATGCTTTATTCAAGAAAACTTTGCATTCAAAAAAAATCATCACCATGTATCTTATTTTGACTGCATTGTCAACGGATGTAGTATTGTAAACTATTATATACGGTGATTGTCTATACGTAGAAATCATCAGACGTCGAAAACCTTGGATTTATATATTCATATATGGTGTGCCTTTTCAAAAGAATGCAATGTTTACAAAACATATCATATAGAGGTCAAAACCTCACTATGAAATCAATGAATGATGTATTCGTCCAAGTGGATTTGGACGGGTCATCACACTGGATGATTATATGTTGCGTGGAACGAGCAGCTGGGCTGCTATTGTTGATATTTTCAAGCAGGACAGAGTCAGCGGTGTCACGACCCTACTTTTCTGTTTTCTTTTACGGTTTATTATTTAACAACCGTTAATTGTTATTTGTGTCACATCATTTCTATGACCTATATTATTATTTAGTAATAATATATTAATTATTATGTGTTAAATGAATATTTGTATTCATATTTTAAATTGTACGTTTATACGAATCGTGGATTTCTATCCGGCGAATCTTTTTGGTTTTCAAACCAACGGTCAAGCTTTTAGGATTTTAAAATCCTAATTATTTAAATAGGATATTTTAATGTCATATATTTATATATAGTATTTATATATATTTTTCGTCGTGTATTTGATATCTCTTCGAATATTTAATCGCGTAGTCGTATTTTCGCGTTTCGGGTTTCGTACGAGCGTTCGGGCCACAAGCTATTGGAAATTAAGTAAAGTTGGGACATGGGGCCCACCCCATGACCCCCCCATTCGTCCAAACCCCTTAGGAGGGGGGAGTGCTTTGTTTTGCCATTCCATTTTTTTTTCACATTTTACGTTCACAAATTCCCTAAACCTAATTCTTGTATTTTTCTCTCAACTTCTCCCTCTCCCTCTCCTTTTTGCCGTCACCTACCTCTCACCATCATCATCATTTCATCAACAATTTTTGCTTGGATCATTCTATTGTTTGCATAAACGGATTCCTCTCGTCATTCTCTACACAACCATATCTCTTGATTATCGATTTGGGTATAAACCCTAACTCTAGCTTTTTAATTTTTCATTTATTTTTCTGTATTTTCATGTTATAATGATAGTATGATGATTATATGTTATTGTATTGTTGATAGTATGCGTAGAAATGCTCGATTATATATGTTTTCGGTTTGATTGTTTTGGGATAGCGGTTTGTTTAATATGTTCTGTAAACATAACTGATATAAAAGTTAAATTAAAGTGTTTATATGTGTTCCTCTCATCGAGACATTAATTTTAGACTCCGAATTCATGTTATTTCGATTCCCGGAGCTTAAGATATGATTAAAATGGTGTTTTATTGAAATCAAAACCTAAAAACGAATTGGTACAGGTATGGTCCGACTTTTTGATCATTTTTAGAGTCTTTAGGGTGTACTAGTATGTTAGGATTGATGATTGGATGAACTTT
Source organism: Rutidosis leptorrhynchoides (assembly GCF_046630445.1). NCBI lineage: Eukaryota > Viridiplantae > Streptophyta > Magnoliopsida > Asterales > Asteraceae > Rutidosis > Rutidosis leptorrhynchoides. The sequence continues at coordinate 51,846,937 of NC_092337.1, read as the reverse complement.
CATGTTCGGGTCATCGAAATCCGAGCCACGGATCACCCGTTATGACTAAAACATGTTTTTGAACAGATTAAAGCTCCAAGTTGAATAATGGCTGTTGGTCATGACTTGGTGGCTATTCTTGGGGTCTTCTTGAGCACACTAATTTGTCAGGTGGGTTGGTTAGGCGAAGATATATATATAAGACTCGCCGAAAACTGATTCTCGGGGCTCAAGTTATGACCCGATGAACTTTTAATTAAAACTTATGGTTATTAAATAAGACTTATGATATAAATAATGATTTTCATTATTAATAAATTACTTATGATATAAAAATTAATTATTTTAATTTAAGACTTATGAAATACATATTTATTATATCATTTATTAATTACATTATGATTAATTAAACATTTAATTAAACTTATGATTAATAATAGTTTTATTATTAATGAAAAATACTTATGATAAGTATTAAAGTTATATTATGAGATCATTATAATAAGACTTATAATAAAGATTAATTAATTATTTAATTATTATAAGGCTTAGTTATTATTTAATTATAATTTAATTATTAAATACTTATGATTTAATGATTATAATTAGAAACTTATGATATGATTAATAATTCATTATTAATTAATAATACTTATGATATGATTAAAATTTATTATTAATTAATAATACTTATATTATGATTAATATTTAATTAAATAATTAAATACTTATGTTATATTAATTATATCACTTAAATTTATGTTAACTTTAATAATTCATTTTAATTTAATTAAACTTATGTTATGACATGATTATACATATATGACTTCAAATAACATTATAACTTATATTATTATTATAACTTATACTTTAAAAATCAATGTTGACTATGTTTGACCAAGGTTAACTTTTTGAGTTGACTTTCAGTTGACGTTGACTTTTAGTTGACTTTTGTTGACTTTCTAATTAAGAAAACTTTCCTAACTTATAAACTTTCCAAATATAGAAACTTTCTAAATATGGAAACTTTCTAAAAATAGAAACTTTCCAAAAATAGAAAATTTCCTAAAATAGAAACTTTTCAAAAATAGAAACTTTCCAAAAATAGAAACTTTCCAAAAATGGAAACCTGCTAAAAATAGAAACTTTCTAAAAATAGAAAGTGCGTGTCCTTACGCTGTTCTGATCAAACTGAAGCATGTTGAGTGTTGTTCTATGTTTGCTTGCGACAAGTACTATAGCTATCATTCTAAGACTTGACCTAAGTTAGTTATTTATATCGACCTGCTTTATTTATAGGTCGGCGTTGTGGTCATTCTTGATCACTTTACTTCGTTTGCTGTTCGCATTTTGTGTGGTTACTACTTTTGCGTTAAGGTGAGTTATAGTCTCGTTTTTCATACTTTTTAAAGTATATTTTTGGGATGTAATTACATGCATTTTGTTTTTACGTTTAGACACAAGTGGCAATTAAATTTAAATTATTCATTATGAGTTGAACAAAAATATTCCCTAGTCTGGTAACTGTAATCACTGGTTTCTACTAGTGAACGAGAATCTTATGGATAGATCTATCGGGCTTGACAGCCCCATTTCGAGCTAGTCGCGCTAGCAATTTATAATAGGAATGTGTTAGTATTTCATAATTATTTGAAGATACACTTGTTCGGTGTATATATATTGTGTTTGGCAAGGGTAAATAAATGGTTAAGTGGTTACCAGGTGGCTCATTGATAATGGAATAATGTTTTATGTTTTCTAACATTTTAAATCTTGTGGTCTAAAGTTTATTCATTTATTTAAACCTATAATTCAGTCAACATTTTTGTCGACAGTTTACTCGCATGTTTTCACATGTACTTGAGTTTGTTTGATGCTTTCGCTGTGTTAGAAGAGTCTGCATGCATTTGGGGAGATTTTGTTTAACATTTATGAAACTTTGAACTTGCATTCTATTTTTGGATAATTTAAATTTGTGGGTATTGGTTGACAATGTTTTATGTCAACTTTGGTTATTAATATGTTGGGTTGTTTAAACTACATATTTTGGTAAATTTCCTTTTTGGGAAACTTTTGAATAAAAGAATGCAATGTTGTTTATTAAATTCATTTAAGTTCAATCAAGCTGTGGGACTAAGTGACGGAGACGTTAAGTGTATTGACGGGGCCATCACAGTTGGTATCATAGCTCTGGTTATAGGGAACTAGGCGGTCATAATGTGGTCAACCCGTGGTTTTTATGGTGTATTAGAGTCTAGTCTACAGCCCGACCTTCCTTGATATAGCATTATTATGCATTTCATTTCGTATGAGGAGTAATTATAAGTTATTACTTATGATATTTCTATTTTGTATGTGGTTTGTGGTTTTACTGTTTGCAGATGTCGGCTTCAAGCAACAATTCCGTTCCTGCTCCTGTTTCCCCGTCTGCCGCCCGCTGTGCTCGTCAGCCTTTGATCGATGACTCTGTTAACTACTACATGGCTACTATCACTCATATGACCAGGGCATATACGAATGAGACTCGTATTGATGCTCTTAGCGACTGTATGCGTGTCTTGCTGCATAACGAGGTGATGGATGAGATTAGAGCTGCTATCGATTCGTTCGTTTGCTTCAAGAATAGGATCGAGTTTCTAGACTAGGAAGCGTAACCGTGAGGTGAACGCTAAGTTCGAGGCTCTTGAGAGCGTGGTTCGTGGTTTGAAGATGGAGTTGGAGGAGGTGAAAGGAAAGTTGAGGAAGTATAAGACTCCTGACGAGCCTCATACCGGCCCAGCTTATCACAACCGCTCCAAGCAGATGTGATGTGATATCATGAGTGACTATTTTATTTCATTGACTACTTATCCTTTTTATACATTCATTTTTGGGTGATGTACGGCGTTTTTGCCGAGGGTTATGTTATGGGATATTTTTCATTTATGTATGGATGGTTATTTCTTTATGACATCTGTTATCATTATCATTTTATTTCTGTTGTTGTGACTCTTGGCACGTTATATTATGCGTAATATAGTTCATGTATGTAGGTGCTATGTATGTTGTATGATTTTTATCATAAAGTATGTATGCATGTGGTGGCTATTTATATAACTATCATAACTGTCATGTTATTACTCATAGTGTTCATTGACTATTATTATAATGATTAATCTTTTTGTGTTCGATCTATTCCTTTATAACACTGGTATTATTCTTAGTACTAACGGTTGTGTTATTCTGTTTTTGAAGATCATGCCTCCCCGTGAGTCCAACGAAGCTCGCATGCAACGCCTTATTTCAGAAGGGATAGCAGCTGCTATGGCAGCTAATGCTAATGCCAATGCTAACAACAACCAGGTGGGGTGCTCCCACAAGACGTTTATGGCAAGTCGTCCACAAGAATTCAGTGGCACCGAAGGACCCATTGGACTTACTCGTTGGTTTTAGAAGATTGAGTCTATTTTTCGGGTTAGTAGAGTCCGTGATGAGGACAAGGTTAGTTTCACCAGCTGCATTCTTAAAGACAGTGCTTTAACTTGGTGGAATAATCTGGTTAGTAGTTTGGGTAATGATGTGGCGTATGGTTTGTCTTGGAATAATTTTAAAGAGAGGATGATCACCCGTTATCGTCCTAGGGGTGAACTTAAGAAGTTGGAGGCTGAGCGTAAGAACTTAAAGATGAAGGGCACCGATTTAGATGCCTATGAGCAAAGGTTCTTTGAATTGACATTGTTATGTCCCAATACTTATGCTGATGAGAACCTTAAGATTAAAGCTTATATTTATGGGTTATCTGAGCGGATTGAGCATGTGGTAGAGTCTAGTGAGCCCGAGACTATTGAAGCTGCTATGTCTATGGCTCATAAGCTTAATGACAAGATTTTGAGGAGAAGTAAGGCAGCTGCGACTGATGCCAGTGAGGAAGTTGTTAAGAAGGCTGATAATGGGAAAAGGAAGTGGGATAACAACCGTAACCAGAACCAAGGTCAAGAAAAGAAACAAGATACTTCAGGTTCTAATAATCGTAATCAGCGTGTTTTCTCGCGATGTTATAAGGCTCATGATGGTTATTATACGGTTACTTGTAAGAGGTGTTCCAAGCAGGGACACATTGCTAAAAATTGTATAGTGGTTATGCCGGGTACTGCTACTCCTGCCGCAAGTGGTGGTATTAATGGTGGTAATAATGGTGGTAGTGGTAATGGAAAGCCGAGAAATGGTGGAAATCTGAGAGTTTGTTATGAATGTGGTAAGCCAGGGCATTTCCGTGATGCCTGCCCTAACAAGGGCATTCAACATTAATGCCAGGGATGCTGAGGAAGATCCAAAACTTGTTACGGGTACATTCTCGGTCAACGATTTATCAGTTTATGTACTATTTAATTCATGGGCTGATTTGAGTTTTGTGTCGAGTAAATTTAGTCCAAAAATCAAAACATCGTTAATTCCTTTAGACAGAACTTATGTTTGTAGAGGTAGCTAATGGTAAAGTGCTTACTGCTAAGACTGTGTATCGTAAATGTATCATTAATCTGGCTGGTAGAGATTTTGAGATAGATTTGATACCGATTGACCTAGGCAGTTTTGACGTTGTTGTGGGTATGGATTGGTTATCTACGAATCGTGCTGAACTCGTGTGTTATGAGAAAGCTGTTCGTATTACTAATATGGTTGGAGAGCCGCTGATGGTTTTTGGGGATAAGAAATGCAGACAGTTAAATCTTATTAGTTGTATAAAAGTTCGTAAACATCTTCGCAAAGGCTGTCATGCTATCCTAGCCCATGTTGTTGATTCTGATAGAGAAGAGAAGAGCATCGGCGATGTTCATATTGTTAGAGATTTTCCCGAAGTGTTTCCCGAAGATTTACCTGGCCTTTCACCGCAACGCGCGGTAGAATTTTAAATCGATCTTTTTCCCGGTGCTGCTCCTGTAGCACGTGCTCCTTACCGACTTGCGCCTTCCGAACTTCAAGAATTGTCGAGTCAACTCCGTGAGTTATTAGACAAAGGTTTTATTCGTCCCAGTTCATCCCCTTGGGAAGCTCCTATTTTGTTTGTTAAGAAGAAAGATGGTTCGTTCTGATTATGTATTGATTATCAGGAGTTGAACAAGCTTACTATTAAGAACCGTTACCCTCTTTCTAGAATCGATGATCTGTTCGATCAGCTTCAAGGTTTGTATGTTTACTCTAAGATCGATCTTCGTTCCGGTTATCATCAACTACGTGTTAAAGAATCTGATATTCCGAAAACCGCTTTTCGCACCTTTTATGGTCATTACGAATTCCTTGTTATGACGTTCAGATTGACAAATGCACTTGTTGTGTTCATGGACCTCATGAACCATGTGTGTAGATCCTATCTGGACAAATTCGTTATTGTATTCATCGATGACATCCTTATTTATTCCAAGAGTGATGAAGAGCACGAAGAACATTTGAAGTTGGTGCTCGATTTGTTAAGGAAAGAAGAGTTGTACGCTAAGTTCTCTAAGTGTGCTTTCTGGTTAAGAGAAGTTCAATTCCTTGGACATATTGATAGTAAACAGGGAATATAAGTTGATCCTGCCAAGATTGAGGCAATTGAGAAGTGGGAAATTTCGAAAACTCCTACTCAGATTCGTCAGTTTCTAGGGTTGGCAGGTTACTATATGTAACAACCCGACTTTTTCCGTTACTATCGTTATTTGTCCGTTAAATATTTAACGGTGATTACTTAGAACCGTATGTGTTTAACAGAATTAAATGCATATTTGATCCTAGTGGATTACTTGAATTAATATGTTATATTAATTTATGAACTTATTTCGGATAGCGAAATAACTAGAAAACGTTACGATTAAGTTAATCGCCTAGAAAACTTTTCAGTTTACGGAATTCAGAAAAATGATAAAATAATTATTTATAATAATTATTGACTTTATGAAAAACATATTTAATTTATTATATATTTAAAGAATTAAACTTGGTGGGATACGTTTTAACGACTAGTTAACGTTCCGGAGATCCGTTACGGTTAACGGCACTCGAAACGGACCACGCGCACATGACTAGTTATGCTAAAATAATCCCGAGACCTCATTAAGAGGCCATTCGGCCGAACCCATTAGTGGGCATCCTTATGTTCTAAGTTTGTGGCTTATTGGATCTTTAATGACTAAATTAGGCCCAAACCCGACATTTAAATAGCTAGCAACCCTCCCGTAAACCCTCATTCTTTCTTGGCCGATGGTTTTTGCTCCCTCCCCCTCCCTTCTTGTCATCAACATCAGCCCACACCACCATCATCACCAAAACTCAAAATTAGAAGAAAGCATAAGCATAAACGTTGTTCCAATCGTCGTTCTCTACGCGTACAAACTTGCAATTTGTGATTCTAAGGTATAATTGAAAACTCTAATCTTATTAGATCTGATTTTAGTTCAATTACATAGTGTAATCAAGTCTAGTGCTCAATTGATGGTGTTATGTGTTGTTATTTATCGTTTGGTTGCGTAATTAACGTTGTACGTACGAAAAACGTATTTGTTTATTGATGATCTGATTTAATTGACATGAGATCTGATTTTGTAATATGTTTAATTAGAAAGATGTCGAAAATTTATTAATTTTAGACTCCGATTTTGCGTGATTTCATTATTGTATGCTTAAGATATGCTTAATCGAAGTTTTAGTTAGGGTTTACATGAGATACGAATTTTCTGAGTTGAATTCTTTGTGTTTTAGCTTATATAAAGTGTACTACTATATTCCTTGTGAAATGTTATGCTATTTAGACTTAAGATTTGCGTCAAAAGGTTATGTAATGCTCCCGCTATGTCAAAACGAAGTTTCGTGTCGTTAAGTGAGCTGAATCGGTTTTCAAAGTTACATAAAAATTTCTAGAGTGAACTAGGAGTTGATTGAGACTTTGATATTATGGAATATGTTAGTTTATATGTTACTTGACATATTTCATTTGTATGAAAACTTGAGAGAATGTGATTTGCCATGAGATATATGCTCTTCTAAGTGATGTGTCTGGTTGATGATTAAAAACTGATGAGTCTGTAAAGATTTGCAAAACTGTACGAATTGGCTAAAGAGCTGTATTTGATTATTTTATCACTAAAACTTTGGGAGGTTTAGAGATAAACTAATTGACCGTTCGTCAAGATCTATTTTCTATATTTTATGAAAAATGCTTAAAAACTGACGCGCGGGCAGAAATTTCTGTAATGAACTATGAATAGACCCTTTCTGATATTGGACTTTTATTTATTGTATGAGGCTTTGGCTGGACTTTTTGGAATCAATTTTAAGTGTAGTTATGATCTGGAGTTGTTCATGATTTAATGATTTATGTGCTATGAGCTATAGTTGGATCTTTCTACGACGTACGAATTTCTAAGGCATGCTTTAAGGTGCAAAAGTGTAATATGCTTAATTATGACTTGTAAAGTGATACTTGACCTAGGTTTGACTTATTGATCATGTTTGTATGACCTACTGAGATGTTTGACTTTAGTTAACCACATTGACCGAGTTGACTTTAGGGTTGAGTTTGGCTGACTTGCTTGGATTAGTTGACTTTTACTTGTTCGTTGAGTCAGTCTGAGCACTAGGACTTTGCGTACACTATGGGTTGACATAGTATGACCTATATGTGTATACTTAAGATGACTTACGTGATTAGGTTGCGTTGTTTGGTCGAGATTGTTCGACTACAGTACGTTTTGCTAAGATATTTCAGGTGCTTTTGCTAAGGTGAGTCTACAGTCCCTTTTTCAGCAACATTTTTGGGATGAGATAACATGCTGCTTTCGAAACTATTTCTTAAATTTTTTTTTTTTACAACTATATTACATATTAGGCACGAGTAACTTACCAAGAATATACATATGAGTTCAGATCAAAAATCCCTTAGCTTGATTATATTAGTTACTTTGTAAGCTCGACTTTATAGGGACGATACCGTTAGGTTTGACAAACCTCACCGCAACGTTAAACATGTGCTTATATAGTTGTTACTCGTACACTTGATCGGTGTATCGCCAGTATAGGGTAAACTAAGATGTGTGCTCGGCTCACGCAAAGGTTAAAGCTTTATAATCAAGTGCTCATGATAAGTGTATATTATTACAAAGCTTTTCAGAAATCTCGTGGCCTAACTTACGATGAATGTTACTTAAACACGATGTTTACAAACTTGAAACTAGACATGGTAATGTCTACAAACAGATGAAATGAAAAGAACTTTTTGATGTCACTCACAGTTGAAACTTGACATCTTACAAACAGTTTATTACTTAGCATTTGCTATATGAAAACTTTTGAGATTAAACCTTAGCGGTTTATTCAGATAAATGATTTTTGAGAAATGATTTTCAACAGACGATTTATGGAAACTATTTTATGAAACATACAAGAACTATTTACTCAAACCTATAGATTCACTCAACTTTATGTTGATCCGTTTTGCATGTTTTATCTCAGGTATTAGTTGCTTCCGCTGTAGAACATTGCTGTTATGTAGAAGTCTAGCCAAGCATTGGGACCAGAGTTAATACGCCGTTAGTGGATTCTGACGGGGTATTACATTTGGTATCAGAGCTTTGGCTATAGGGAACTAGGATACATTAGTGTGCTAACCGTAGGGCGCATTAGTGGGTCTAGTCTATAGCTGTGTACTTAGAATGACTGTTATACGCCATGCCTGCACTGTTTGCTCTACTATGCTACCCGTAGGGCTACATATTAGATATCACATGCATATACACATCTATACCCATAATGATATGGACTTGGACTAGATGTATGATATCACGAATCACATACGTACACACAATGTGACACTTAAGAGAATTAAGTTGACTACGCTATCTTGAACTTATGGAGTGATGTCGAATGAATATGTGAGATAGCGCAATGTAATGACCGGGATTACATTACGGTAACTGATGTTATGCGAGGTGTATATAAAATAGCTTATATTTTTACAGGAAAAACTATTAAATACGATACAATTTTACACAAGATATTTATTTATTTAGAGAATGGATATACTTAAACCTTGCTACAACAATTATAGGCAGTGTACCTAATCGTACAGTATTGTAGTTTTTAGTAAGTCCGGTTCGCTCCACAGGGAAAAATCTTTAAACAAAGCTTAACGCTATATTAGTTTTATTTTATAAAAATATAAATATATATATATATAAGTAATATTATTATTATAAAGGGGGGTTTTTACCGTTTAATGACCGGTTTGTCGATTTTAAAAACTTAAGTCGCAGTTAAAACCTAATGTAAAAATAAATACAACTTAATTTAAAGCGTAAAATAAATAATGATAATGGAATTGCGATAAATAAAAGTACGATAAAATAAAATTGCGATAATTAAAAAGTACGATAATTAAAAGTGCAATTAAATACAATAACAATAAATAAAAGTGCGATAATTAGAAGTGTAATTAAATATAAAATAAAGGAAATTAAATATGAAATAAAAGAATTATGCTTATTTAAACTTCCGTAATCATGATGTTTGACGTGTTGATTTTAGTTTTATGCCCATGGGTTAATTGTCCTTTGTCCTGGATTATTTAATATGTCCGTCTGGTTTTTGTCCATAACAGTCCATCAGTCATAAATATAAAGTGCGAGTGTCCTCGTCAAATTATCCTTATACCCGAAGTTAAATATTCCAACTAACTGGGGACTTAAACTGTAAGAAGGTTTTAATACTTTGTTTAATAATTACACCAGGTTATCCACTGCGTGTAACCCAAGGTTTTAATACTTTGTTAACAATTATGCCAAGTGTCCTTGTACATAATTTCACCCCTGTTTTAATAATTCTAGTGGCTATTAATCCATTCCCGTGTCCGGTTAAATGAACGATTATTCGTACATATAAATATCCTGCCCATCGTGTCCGATTGAGTGTATATGGTTATTTATAGGGACGTCCAATTGTAAATCTTTATATTAAAATTAACAAACTATCATTTATTTAAACAAATATAAAGTCCATTAATAGCCCATAGTCTAATTTCCACAAGTGTCGTTCTTTTGTCCAAACCCCAATTATGGTACAAAGCCCAATTATCCAATTTTAGTAATTAGCCCAACATCATGATTACTTCGTTTTAAATAAGCATAATAATAACTTAGCTACGAGACATTAATGTAAAAAGGTTGAACATAAATGACAATGATTAAAAATAGCGGAGCGTTACACGGACAGAATTTTGACTTACACCCTTACAACATTCGCTAACATACCCTTATTATTAGGAATTAAAATTAAAATTAAAATTAAAATATAAATATATATATATTACGTATATATTGAGAGAAAGATAGATTAATCGATATATGGTGCACCAAAGCTCGAAATTTATAGGCCTGTGAACTGAAAAAGTTGGCCATGCGATCGCATGGCTTTTGTGCCTCCAGGCCATGCGATCGCATGGTGGTAGGTGACAGCTCAAAATTCTTGTTTTCTTGTTTGTCGACGTTTTAATTAAATAAATATAATATATAAATAATTATAAGAATTATTTAAATATTATATTATATTTATGTGCATAGTTGACTTGTAATTTTTAGTCCGTTGCGTCGAGCGTTGAGAGTTGACTCTGGTCCCGGTTCCGGATTTTCGAACGTCCTTGCGTACAATTTAATATCTTGTACTTTACGTTTTGAATCTTGTACTCTTGTAATTTCGAGACGTTTCTTATCAATAATTGGAACCTCTTTGATTGTATTTTGTACTTTTGAGCTTTTTGGTCGTTTGCGTCTTCAATTCGTCGAATCTGTCTTTTGTCTTCACCTTTTATTATTTAAACGAATATCACTTGTAAATAGAACAGTTGCAACTAAAAGCTTGTCTTTCTTGAGGGATAATGCTACGAAATATATGTTCGTTTTTAGCATTACCAGTAACTCATATAGAAGTTCCGACATTACAAAATAAGGAATTGGGAGCGAGTCAAGTAGGTTACTAGGGTAAACATCGTTTAGAACTTGAACCGTATAATCTCCAATATGTGTAGAAATTTACACTGTACGAATTAATTGCTATTATAACCTATAAGAAGCGTGTAATCATGTCACAACTTGTCACTACTTGACACTGTCCGTCACCACCAAACACTACTTGACACTACGAAGACACTGCTAGAACATACTCATCATCTCATACCACTACTTATCGTTGCTTACTACTACACAACGTCGCCTCTCACTGCTAGACACAACTGATCACTACTTTCTCACTGCTTGTCATTACCAGTTACTACTTGATGCCACCCATTGCTACTTACCATACTAAATACTACTCAACACTACTAGCACCTCCACGATTTACTACTAGCTACTATGCATTACGACTCATTTTGGATGTATCTTTAGAGGATGAATTCCTTGTAACAGTCTGCTAAATTCGTAGTATATATTGTCTACTTAACATCCGACTTTTCTATCATTCAGCCACCCGCGGCTTCACGATTTTGCTTTCCAATACTAGACTACCGGAAGAGGTATTCACACCTTCCCTCATAAAGGGTATTTCGTTCATCTTTCCCACCGATGTGGGACAAGTATGATAATTCACCCTACAATCAATATCAACATCGATGAAGTTATTCACGAGTCTGTTCTTACTCAGCAATCATAATGTTTATATACTGTCATCATTGGTGCCGATAAAAACTTTATCGCTAGAGAGTTCTGTCACAACATTTGGAAACCAATAACTACCTTAGACAACGTGAACCCTATGGAACTATCAACTAGGAAGAAAACGCATAAAGATTGATGTCATTTTGGTTTAAGGATGTCCTTCTTTAAGAAGTTTGATCGTACACTCCCACCGTAAACGTCTCTCACCCGAAACTCACCCCAAACTTAAATCAACGATTGCTCCGAAATCTTTGCAAATTAGAAGTTAAGACCCATACTGTTAAGCTCATAACAACCTTCCATACCGGGCATTACTTTTTTCGACAATTGGCGAGCCATTACAATAGAAATCTACATGAGTGATGCTTGGAGTTAAATTATTATACTTGGACTACCATATCTCTTTATTTAACATTGTGGTTCGAATGGATTGGTTATGTGACGACACAACCAAGGCTGTTGCGACTAGAAGGCCATTTGAATTTCTTTTATCGAAGACGAATCAATGATGGTGTACGGAGAGAAGATCAGTACACCATTGTGTTACATTAATTGCTCGAAGGTCTAGAAGTACATGAGATAAGAATATCTCGCAATTCTGACACATGTGAGCAAAGTTGAATCAGTAGTTAAGAGACTCAAAGATGTCCCAACCGTTAGAAGTTTTCCTTAAGGTTCTTCCGAGATAATTACCAAGTCTTCCACCGCATAGAGACGTAGAATTTCAGATTGACTTATGTAGTGACCCGAACTTATCCATGTTTATATATATTAATTGAGATAGATATTTACATGAATAAATGTTTCCAACGTGTTAAACAATCAAACTTGTTAAGACTTGATTAAATGAAATAAGTTTCATATAGACAATTAATCACCCAAGTTGACCGGCGATTCACGAACGTTACAAATTTGTAAAAACTACATGTTATGGTATATATAGACATATATATATGGTTGAAATGAGATTATGATGAGTAAGTATCTCACTAAGTATATTAACAATGTGTGATATATATAAGAAATGAGATTACTAAGTTAAGAAACTCGAAATGATATATATAATGATTATCGTTATGATAACGTCTACTAAATACATATGTATCATATTAAGATATTGATACACTATAATTAACATTATAAAATGATATTTAAATATATCATTAAGTGTGTTAACAATGAACTACATATGTAAAAACAAGACTACTAACTCAAGAATTACAAAACGAGACTTATATGTAACGATTATCGTTGTAACGATATTTTAATGTATATATCATATTAAGAGATATTCATACATCATAATATTATGATAACATAATAATTTAACTTCTCATTTGATATAATAAACATTGGGTTAACAACATTAATTGAGATCGTTAACTTAAAGGTTTGAAAACAACACTTACATGTAACGACTAACGAAGACTTAACGACTCCATTAGAATGTATATACATGTTGTGTTTTGATATGTATTCTTACACTTTTGAAAGACTTCAAGACACATATCAAAGTACTTCTACTTAACAAAAATGCTTACAATTACATCCTCGTTCAGTTTCATCAACAATTCTACTCGTATGCACCCGTATTCGTACTCGTATGATACACAGCTTTTAGATGTATGTACTATTGGTATATACACTCTAATGATCAGCTCTTCGTAGCCCATTTGAGTCACCTAACACATGTGAGAACCATCATTTGGCAACTAGCATGAAATATCTCATAAAATTACAAAAATATTAGTAATCATTCATGACTTATTTACATGAAAACAAAATTACATATCCTTTATATCTAATCCATATACTAACGACCAAAAACACCTACAAACACTTTCATTCTTCAATTTTCTTCATCTAATTGATCTCTCTCAAGTTATATCTTCAAGTTCTAAGTGTTCTTCATAAATTCCATAAGTATAGTTTCATAAAAATCAAGAATACTTCCAAGTTTGCAAGTCTACTTCTAAGCTTTCTAATCTATTCCAAGTAATCATCTAAGATCAAGGAACCTTTGTTATTTACAGTAGGTTATCTTTCTAATTCAAGGTAATATTCATATTCAAACTTTGATTCAATTTCTACAACTATAACAATCTTATTTCGAGTGAAAATCTTACTTGAACTGTTTTTGTGTCATGATTCTGCTTCAAGAACTTTCAAGCCATCCAAGGATCCTTTGAAGCTAGATCCATTTTTCTCATTTCCAGTAGTTTTATCCAGAAAACTTGAGGTAGTAATGATGTTCATAACATCATTCGATTCATACATATAAAGCTAGTAATGATGTTCATAACATCATTCGATTCATACATATAAAGCTATCTTATTTGAAGGTTTAAACTTGTAATCACTAGAACATAGTTTAGTTAATTCTAAACTTGTTTGCAAACAAAAGTTAATCCTTCTAACTTGACTTTTAAAATCAACTAAACACATATTCTATATCTATATGATATGCTAACTTAATGATTTAAAACCTGGAAACACGATGAACACCATAAAATCGGATATATGCCGTCGTAGTGAAACCGGGGGCTGTTTTGGTTTGGATAATTAAAAACTATGATAAACTTTGATTTAAAAGTTGTTCTTCTGGGAAAATGATTTTTTATATGAACATGAAACTATACCCAAAAATCTTGGTTAAACTCAAAGTGAAAGTATGTTTTTCAAAATGGTCATCAAGATGTCGTTCTTTCGACGGAAATGACTACCTCTTTAGTAATTGACATGTAACTTAAATTTCCGACAATAAACCTATGCTTTTTGTGTTTTGGATTCTTAAATTAGAGTTCAATATGAAACCACAGCAATTTGATTCACTCAAAACGGATTTAAAATGAAGAAGTTATGGGTAAAACAAGATTGGATATTTTTGATCTTTTTAGCTACGGGAAATATTTAACAAATCTATACAAATCATATCCTAGCTAACTTATATTGTATTATACATGTATTCTAATATATTATGTAATCTTAGGATACCATAGACACGTATGTAAATGTTTTGACATATCATATCGACCCATGTATATATATTATTTGGAACAACCATAGACACTCTATATGCAGTAATGTTGGAGTTAGCTATACAGGGTTGAGGTTGATTCCAAAAATATATATACTTTGAGTTGTGATCTAGCCTGAGACGTGTATACATTAGGTTGTGGATTGATTCAAGATAATATATATCGATTTATTTCTGTACATCTAACTGTGGACAACTAGTTGTAGGTTATTAACGAGGACAGCTGACTTAATACACTCAAATCTTTAAAACATAATAAAAATGGTTGTAATTATATTTTGATCGTACTTTGATATATATGTACATATTTGTATAGGTTCGTGAATCGATCCGTGGCCAAGTCTTATTTCCGAGGAAGGAAATATCTGTGAAAGTGAGTTATAGTCCCACTTTTAAAATCTAATATTTTTGGGATGAGAATACATGCAGGTTTTATAAATGATTTACAAAATAGACACAAGTACGTGAAACTACATTCTATGGTTGAATTATCGAAATCGAATATGCCCCTTTTTATTAAGTCTGGTAATCTAAGAATTAGGGAACAAACACCCTAATTGACGCGAATCCTAAAGATAGATCTATTGGGCCTAACAAACCCCATCCAAAGTACCGGATGCTTTAGTACTTCGAAATTTATATCATATCCGAAGGGTGTCCCGGAATGATGGGGATATTCTTATATATGCATCTTGTTAATGTCGGTTACCAGGTGTTCACCATATGAATGATTTTTATCTCTATGTATGGGATGTGTATTGAAATATGAAATCTTGTGGTCTATTGTTGCGATTTGATATATATAGGTTAAACCTATAACTCACCAACATTTTTGTTGACGTTTAAAGCATGTTTATTCTCAGGTGAATACTAAGAGCTTCCGCTGTTGCATACTAAAATAAGGACAAGATTTGGAGTCCATGTTTGTATGATATTGTGTAAAACCTGCATTCAAGAAACATATGTCGATGTAATATATTTCTATTGTAAACCATTATGTAATGGTCATGTGTAAACATTATATTTTAGATTATACGTAATGCTTTTAAAACCTTTATTGATAAAATAAAGGTTATGGTTGTTTTAAAAATGAATGCAGTCTTTGAAAAACGTCTCATATAGAGGTCAAAACCTCGCAACGAAATCAATTAATATGGAACGTTTATAATCAATATGAACGGGACATTTCAGTTGGTATCCGAGCGTTGGTCTTAGAGAACCAGAAAATTTGCATTAGTGTGTCTTATCGAGTTTGTTAGGATGCATTAGTGAGTCTGGACTTCGACCGTGTTTTCTTTGAAAATGATTGCTTAACATTTTTGTTGGAAACTATATATTATTAACATGTAAATATTATGTGATATATTAATCTCTTAACATGTTTGATATTGTGTGATAGATGTCTACCTCTAGCACTAATCCCATTGACTCACCTAATAATAACGAAGAGTCGAATATATATTGGCAAGATTCACAAGTTCCCGAAGAACCAGAAGAAGAGGAAACGGAACCGGAAGAAGAGGAACCGGAAGAAGAGGAACCAGAAGAAGAGGAACCGGAAGAAGAAGAGGTTCCGGAGGGGGGGAATAGTAGGAACCACAGAAAACCGGTCAAATAAAAGAAAATCATCAACCAATGGACCAAAGTTAATAATGGTCAATGGTGTTTCCGCTAAGGAAGCAAAATATTGGGAAAATTACCAATTTTCCGATGAATCGGATCCTGATGAGGATTCCGATGATGTTATAGAAATTACCCCGACCCAATTTAATGAGGCAAAAGAAAATAATAAGGGAAAAGGCATCAAAATAGAGAAATCTGATTCCAACCCCGATGAACTTTATATGTACCGTTAACACCCGTATTTTCAATATTGTGACAATAACCCGGGAACCACTAAACCACCAGGTTTTTCTAAACCAATGTGGAAAACGACATCTCGTATTAGAGGAACATCGTATATCCCTAGAAAATTAGGAAAAAGAACCAAGTCCGAAGAAGAAGAAACCAGTGATTCAGATTAGAGGGGTGTGAGCATGTTGTGTAATAAATGTATTGTAGTGTGTTTGTACTTTTATGTTCTATGTAAAAATTGCTTGTATTGTTTGTTATTATGAATCTAATCCTTGTCTATTTTATAGTATAAAAACAAAATGGACGTTAAGGGTAGACAACCGAATATTTTAGAAGACCTACCAGAGGATATGATTGAGGAAATCTTGTCTAGAGTCGGTCAGAATTCATCAGCACATTTAGTTATGGCGAAATTAACTTGTCAAACATTTGAAAGACTTTCCAGAAATGCCTTAGTTTATAAAAGGCTTTCCTTTGATAGGTGGGGTATATCACATTGGGGAGACTTTAAGTTACGCCGTGTTTTCTTTAAAGCGTTAAATGCGGGAAACCCAAATGCAATTTTACGCTTTAAGAACCTATTTTGACTCAACATATCCCAACATAGGATTTCGTAAATTAGAAAGAGCTTCTAACATGCAACATAAAGAAGCATGTTATGCTTACGGGTTAGTGATGTTCGCTTCTTACCAAAGTGAGAAAAAGAACATCGGATTGCAGCTTTTAAATAAAACTTTCCCACAAGTGACGGATTCAGTAGTTGGGGTGAGAAACAAGTTTTTTAGATTATTACAGGGCTGTTGGACATTACGAAACCCTCATCCTTTTGACGACATTACAACATGCTGCCTAGCCAATGGTCATAACGGTTATTTTCCACAAGACCAAGGATGGGAAGTCGTCTTAGTAAAACCAGAATGCATGACTTGTTTCTGGACTTATGAATTACGTGTCTTTATTTCCTTTGCTGAACAACTTGCGTATTAACTAGATTTATCTTCAAAACTGTCCTGTATCATAGTGTACTATATTTCATGTTATATGTAATATAGCGAAGTTGTAAGTTTGAAGAATATTTGTATGTGATATATTATTATAATCAGTTTTTCATATGGAATTGTAGTAGTTGAATTGTATATTAGCTACTAAGTATGAACTTAACGGGTAGGTAGTACCTGAATTTAAACTTATAAAATGCTAATATGAAGAAAAAGCTTTTATAAATGAGTTCATATTATGCTACGAGATACTATTGACTACTCTTAATATTCTGTATGATTAACTTGTTTCATTTGACTATTTTGAAGGAAATGGCACCGCCTACTCGACATACCTTGAATATGAGCGAAGAGGAATTTCGTGCCTTTCTTGCTTCAAACATAGCCGCAGTACAGGCCGCGCTACATACCGACAATAACTCTGAATCTAGCAATACAGCTAACGGTGCAAGAAATCGTGTAGGATGCTCCTACAAGGAATTCACTGCCTGCAAACCTTCAGAATTTGATGGGACCGAAGGACCAATCGGATTGAAACGGTGGACCGAGAAAGTTGAATCGGTGTTTTCCATAAGTAAGTGTGCTAAAGGAGACAAAGTGAAATACGCTACGCATACCTTCACATGTATTGCGTTAACATGGTGGAATACCTATCTAGAGCAAGTGGGACAAGATGTTGCTTACACGCTACCGTGGTCACCATTCAAGTACTTGATGAACGAGAAGTACCGTCCCAGAACCGAGGTCAATAAGCTCAAGTCAGAACTTAGAGGGTTACGAACACAGGGATTCGATATTACTTCGTACGAAAGACGATTCACAGAATTGTGCCTATTGTGTCCGAGAGCGTTCGAAGATGAGGAAGAGAAGATCGACGCATTTGTGAAAGGGTTACCGGAGAGAATCCAAGAAGATATAAGTTCACACGAGCCTGCCTCCATACAAAAGGCATGTAGAATGGCTCACAAACTAGTGAACTAGATTGAGGGAAGAATTAAAGAACAGGCGGCCGAAGAGGCCAACGTGAAGCTAGTCAAAAGAAAGTGGGAGGAAAATGGTGATAAGAGTCACCAATACAACAACAACTATCCCAACAATCGCAACATCAATCGCAACTATAACAAACGGCACAACAACAACAACAACAACATCAACTACAACAACCATCCCAACAACAATAACAACCACAATAACAACAACAATCAGAAGCAGCTATGCCAAAGGTGTGAAAAGTATCACTCGGGGTTCTGCACCAAATTTTGCAACAAGTGTAAAAGAAATGGTCATAACGCGGCGAAGTGTGAGGTCTACGGACTAGGGGTTAACAGAACGAAAGGAACAAATGGTGTCGGAATGAGTAATGGCGGAGCAAGTAGTGTCGGAGCATGTTATGCCAATGTAGTTTGTTATAAATGTGGAAAACCGGGCCACATTATTAGAAATTGCCCGAACCAGGAGAACACGAATGGATAAGGCCGCGGAAGAGTTTTCAATATTAATGCGGCAGAGGCACAGGAAGGCCCGAAACTTGTTACGGGTACGTTTCTTATTGACAATAAATCTGCTTACGTTTTATTTGATTCGGGTGCGGATAGAAGCTATATGAGTAGAGATTTTTGTGCTAAATTAAGTTGTCCATTGACGCCGTTGGATAGTAAATTTTTACTCGAATTAGCAAACGGTAAATTAATTTCAGCAGATTATATATGCCGGAATCGAGAAATTAAACTGGGTAGCGAAATATTTAAGATTGATTTGATACCAGTAGATTTAGGGATTTTTGATGTAATAGTTGGCATGGACTGGCTGAAGGAGATGAAAGCAGAGATCGTATGTTACAAAAATGCAATTCACATTGTACGAGAAGAAGGAGAACACTTAATGGTGTACGAAGAAAAGGGCAACATGAAGCTGCATCTTATTAGTAATTTGAAGGCACAAAAACTAATAAGAAAAGGTTGCTATGCTGTTCTAGCACACGTCGAGAAAGTACAAACTGAAGAAAAGAGCATCAATGATGTTCCCGTCGCAAAAGAATTTCCTGATGTATTTCCGAAAGAATTACCGGGACTACCTCCACATCGATCTGTTGAATTTCAAATAGATCTTGTACCAGGAGCTGCACCAATAGCTCGTGCTCCTTACAAACTCGCACCCAGCGAGATGAAAGAACTGCAAAGCCAACTGCAAGAACTATTAGAACATGGTTTCATTCGACCAAGAACATCACCATAGGGAGCTCCTATTTTGTTTGTCAAGAAGAAGGATGGTACATTTAGGTTGTGTATTGACTACAGAGAGTTGACCATCAAAAACCGTTATCCACTGCCGAGAATTGACGACTTATTTGATCAACTACAAGGCTCGTCGGTTTATTCAAAAATCGATTTACGTTCTGGATATCATCAAATGCGAGTAAAGGAGGATGATATTCCAAAAACTGCTTTTAGGACGCGTTATGGTCATTACGAATTTATGGTTATGCCGTTTGGATTGACTAACGCACCAGCTGTGTTCATGGACCTTATGAACCGAGTGTGTGGGCTATATCTTGACAAGTTTGTCATTGTTTTAATCGATGACATACTTATTTACTCAAAGAATGATCAAGAGCACGAAGAACATTTGAGAAAAGTGCTAGAAGTATTGAGGAAAGAAAAACTGTACGCGAAGTTTTCAAAGTGTGCATTTTGGTTGGAAGAAGTTCAATTCCTCGGTCACATAGTGAACAAAGAAGGTATCCAGGTGGACCCGGCAAAGATTGAAATCGTTGAAAAGTGAGAAACCCCAAAAACTCCGAAGCATATACGTCAATTTTTAGGAATGGCTGGTTACTACAGAAGATTCATCCAAGATTTCTCCAAAATAGCAAAACCCTTGACTGCATTAACGCATAAAGGGAAGAAATTTGAATGGAAGGATGAACAAGAGAAGGCGTTTCAGTTATTGAAGAAAAAGCTAACTACGGCACCTATATTGTCATTGCCTGAAGGGAATGATGATTTTGTGATTTATTGTGACGCATCAAAGCAAGGTCTCATTTATGTATTAATACAACGAACGAAGGTGATTGCTTATGCGTCTAGACAATTGAAGATTCACGAGCAAAATTATACGACTCACGATTTGGAATTGGGTGCTGTTGTTTTTGCATTAAAGACTTGGATGCATTATTTATATGGGGTCAAAAGTATTATATATACCGACCACAAAAGTCTCCAACATATATTTAATCAGAAGCAACTGAATATGAGACAACGTAGGTGGATTGAACTGTTGAATGATTATGATTTTGAGATTCGATACCACCCGGGGAAGGCGAATGTGGTAGCTGATGCTTTGAGTAGAAAGGACAGAGAACCTATACGGGTAAAAGCTATGAATATAATTATTCGTACTAACCTTACTACTCAAATAAAGGAGGCGCAACAGGGGGTTGTAAAAGAAGGAAAGTTGAAGAATGAGATACCCAAAGGATCAGAGAAACATCTTAATATTCGGGAAGACGGAACCCGATATAGGGCTGATAGAATTTGGATACCAAGGTTTGGAGATGTGAGAGAAATGGTACTTAAGGAAGCACATAAAACCAGATATTCAATACATCCCGGAGCGGGGAAGATGTATAAAGATCTCAAGAAACACTTTTGGTGGCCGGGTATGAAAGCCGATATTGCTAAATATGTAGGAGAATGTTTGACGTGTTCTAAGGTCAAAGCTGAACATCAGAAACCATCAGGTCTACTACAACAACCTGAAATCCTGGAATGGAAATGGGAAAACATTACTATGGATTTCATTACTAAATTTCCAAGGACTGCAAGTGGTTATGATACTATTTGGGTAATAGTTGATCGTCTCACCAATTCAGCACACTTCCTGCCAATGAGAGAAAATGACAAAATGGAGAAGTTGGCGCGATTGTATTTGAAGGAGGTTGTCTCCAGACATGGAATACCCGTCTCTATTATCTCTGATAGGGATGGTAGATTTGTTTCAAGGTTCTGGCAGACGTTGAAATAAGCATTGGGGACTCGTCTAGACATGAGTACTGCCTATCATCCACAAACTGATGGGCAGAGCGAAAGGACGATACAAACGCTTGAAGACATGCTACGAGCATGTGTTATTGATTTCAGAAACAGTTGGGATCGACACCTACCGTTAGCAGAATTTTCCTACAACAACAGTTATCATTCTAGTATTGAGATGGCGCCGTTTGAGGCACTTTATGGTAGAAAGTGCAGGTCTCCGATTTGTTGAAATGAAGTGGGGGATAGACAGATTACGGGTCCGGAGATAATGCAAGAAACTACTGAGAAAATCATCCAAATTCAACAATGATTGAAAACCGCCCAGAGTCGACAAAATAGCTACGCGGACAGTAAAAGAAAAGATATAGAGTTTGAAATTAGAGAAATGGTCATGCTTAAGGTTTCACCTTGGAAAGGCATTGTTCGATTTGGTAAACGGGAGAAACTAAATCCAAGGTACATTGGACCATTCAAGATTATAGATCGTGTCGGACCAGTAGCTTACCAACTGGAGCTACCTCAACAACTCGTGGCTGTACATAACACTTTCCATGTCTCGAATTTGAAGAAATGTTTTGCTAAAGAAGATCTCACTATTCCATTGGACGAAATCCAAATCAATGAAAAACTTCAATTCATTGAAGAACCCGTCGAAATAATGGATCGTGAGGTTAAGAGACTTAAGCAAAACAAGATACCGATTGTTAAGGTTTGATGGAATGCTCGTAGAGGACTCGAGTTCACCTGGGAGCGTGAAGATTAGATGAAGAAGAAATATCCGCATCTATTTCCAGAAGATTCGTCAACACCTTCAACAGCTTAAAATTTCGGGACGAAATTTATTTAACGGGTAGGTACTGTAGTGACCCGAACTTTTCCATGTTTATATATATTAATTGAGATTGATATTTACATGACTAAATGTTTCCAATGTGTTAAGCAATCAAACTTGTTAATACTTGATTAAATGAAATAAGTTTCATATAGATAATTGATCACCCAAGTTGACCGGCGATTCACGAACGTTACAAATTTGTAAAAACTACATGTTGTGGTATATATAGACATATATATATGGTTGACATGAGATTATGATTAGTAAGTATCTCACTAAGTATATTAACAATGTGTGATATACATAAGAAATGAGATTACTAAGTTAAGAAACTCGAAATGATATATATAACGATTATCGTTATGATAACGTCTACTAAATACATATGTATCATATTAAGATATTGATACACTATATTTAACATGATAAAATTATATTTAAATATATCATTAAGTGTGTTAACAATGAACTACATATGTAAAAATAAGACTACTAACTCAAGAATTACGAAACGAGACTTATATGTAACGATTATCGTTGTAATGATATTTTAATGTATATATCATATAAAGAGATATTCATACATCATAATATTATGATAACATAATAATTTAACATCTCATTTGATATAATAAACATTGGGTTAACAACATTAATTGAGATCGTTAACTTAAAGGTTTCAAAACAACACTTACATGTAACGACTAACGAAGACTTAACGACTCCATTAGAATGTATATACATGTTGTGTTTTGATATGTATTCTTACACTTTTGAAAGACTTCAAGACACATATCAAAGTACTTCTACTTAACAAAAATGCTTACAATTACATCCTCGTTCAGTTTCATCAACAATTCTACTCGTATCTACCTGTATTCGTACTCGTACAATACACAACTTTTAGATGTATGTACTATTGGTATATACACTCCAATTATCTGCTTTTAGTAGCCCATTTGAGTCACCTAACACATGTGGGAACCATCATTTGGCAACTAGCATGAAATATCTCATAAAATTACAAAAATATTAGTAATCATTCATGACTTATTTACATGAAAACAAAATTACATATCCTTTATATCTAATCCATATACCAATGACAAAAAACACCTACAAACACTTTCATTTTTCAATTTTCTTCATCTAATTGATCTCTCTCAAGTTCCATCTTCAAGTTCTAAGTGTTCTTCATAAATTCCATAAGTATAGTTTCATAAAAATCAAGAATACTTCCAAGTTTGCAAGTCTACTTCCAAGCTTTCTAATCCATTCCAAGTAATCATCTAAGATTAAGGAACCTTTGTTATTTATAGTATTTTATCTTTCTAATTCAAGGTAATATTCATATTCAAACTTTGATTCAATTTCTACAACTATAACAATCTTATTTCGAGTGAAAATCTTACTTGAACTGTTTTCGTGTCATGATTCTGCTTCAAGAACTTTCAAGCCATCCAAGGATCCTTTGAAGCTAGATCCATTTTTCTCATTTCCAGTAGTTTTATCCAGAAAACTTGAGGTAGTAATGATGTTCATAACATCATTCGATTCATACATATAAAGCTATCTTATTCGAAGGTTTAAACTTGTAATCACTAGAACATAGTTTAGTTAATTCTAAACTTGTTCGCAAAAAAAAGTTAATCCTTCTAACTTGACTTTTAAAATTAACTAAACACATGTTCTATATCTATATGATATGCTAACTTAATGATTTAAAACCTGGAAACACGATGAACACCATAAAATCGGATATACGCAGTCGTAGTGAAACCGGGGGGCTATTTTGGTTTGGATAATTAAAAACTATGATAAACTTTGATTTAAAAGTTGTTCTTCTGGGAAAATGATTTTTCATATGAACATGAAACTATATCCAAAAATCTTGGTTAAACTCAAAGTGAAAGTATGTTTTTCTAAATGGTCATCAAGATGTCGTTCTTTCGACGGAAATGACTACCTAAATTGACATGTAACTTAAATTTCTGACTATAAACCTATACATTTTTCTGTTTGGATTCTTAAATTAGAGTTCAATATGAAACCATAGCAATTTAATTCACTCAAAACGGATTTAAAATGAAGAAGTTATGGGTAAAACAAGATTGGATATTTTTGTTCTTTTTAGCTACGGGAAATGTTTAACAAATCTATACAAATCATATCCTAGCTAACTTATATTGTATTATACATGTATTCTAATATATTATGTAATCTTGGGATACCATAGACACGTATGCAAATGTTTTGACATATCATATCGACCCATGTATATATATTATTTGGAACAACCATAGACACTCTATATGCAGTAATGTTGGAGTTAGCTATACAGGGTTGAGGTTGATTCCAAAAATATATATACTTTGAGTTATGATCTAGCCTGAAACATGTATACACTGGGTCGTGGATTGATTCAAGATAATATATATCGATTTATTTCTGTACATCTAACTGTGGACAACTAGTTGTAGGTTATTAACGAGGACAACTGACTTAATACACTCAAATTTTTAAAACATAATAAAAATGGTTGTAATTATATTTTGATCATACTTTGATATATATGTACATATTTGTATAGGTTCGTGAATCGATCCGTGGCCAAGTCTTATTTCCGAGGAAGGAAATATCTGTGAAAGTGAGTTATAGTCCCACTTTTAAAATCTAATATTTTTGGGATGACAATAAATGCAGGTTTTATAATTGATTTACAAAATAGACACAAGTACGTGAAACTACATTCTATGGTTGAATTATCGAAATAGAATATGCCCTTTTTTATTAAGTCTGGTAATCTAAGAATTAGGGAACAGACACCCTAATTGACGCGAATCCTAAAGATAGATCTATTGGGCCTAAAAAACCCCATCCAAAGTACCGGATGCTTTAGTACTTCGAAATTTATATCATATCCGAAGGGTGTCCCGGAATGATGGGGTTATTCTTATATATGCATCTTGTTAATGTCAGTTACCAGGTGTTCACCATATGAATGATTTTTATCTCTATGTATGGGATGTGTATTGAAATATGAAATCTTGTGGTCTATTGTTACGATTTGATATATATAGGTTAAACCTATAACTCACCAACATTTTTGTTGACGTTTAAAGCATGTTTATTCTCAGGTGAATACTAAGAGCTTCCGCTGTTGCATACTAAAATAAGGACAAGATTTAGAGTCCATGTTTGTATGATATTGTGTAAAAACTGCATTCAAGAAACATATGTCGATGTAATATATTTCTATTGTAAACCATTATGTAATGGTCATGTGTAAACAGTATATTTTAGATTATCATTATTTGATAATCTACGTAATGCTTTTAATTTATTGATAAAATAAAGGTTATGGTTGTTTTAAAAATGAATGCAGTCTTTGAAAAACGTCTCATATAGAGGTCAAAACCTCGCAACGAAATCAATTAATATGGAACGTTTATAATCAATATGAACGGGACATTTCAGTTGGTATCCGAGCGTTGGTCTTAGAGAACTAGAAAATCTGCATTAGTGTGTCTTATCGAGTTTGTTAGGATGCATTAGTGAGTCTGGACTTCGACCGTGTTTTCTTTAAAAATGATTGCTTAACATTTTTGTTGGAAACTATATATTATTAACATGTAAATATTATGTGATATATTAATCTCTTAACATGTTTGATATTGTGTGATAGATGTCTACATCTAGCACAAATCCCATTGACTCACCTAATAATAACGAAGAGTCGAATATATATTGGCAAGATTCACAAGTTCCCGAAGAACCGGAAGAAGAGGAAACGGAACCGAAAGAAGAGGAACCGGAAGAAGAGGAACCAGAAGAAGAGGAACCGGAAGAAGAAGAGGTTCTGGAGGGGGGAATAGTAGGTGAAATGTCCCGTTCTTATTGATTAAAAACGTTCATATTAATTGATTTCGTTGCGAGGTTTTGACCTCTATATGAGACGTTTTTCAAAGACTGCATTCATTTTAAAACAAACCATAACCTTTATTTCATCAATAAAGGTTTAAAAAGCTTTATGTAGATTATCAAATAATGATAATCTAAAATATCCTGTTTACACACGACCATTACATAATGGTTTACAATACAAATATGTTACAACAAAATAAGTTTCTTGAATGCAGTTTTTACACAATATCATACAAGCATGGACTCCAAATCTCGTCCTTATTTAAGTATGCGACAGCGGAAGCTCTTAATAATCACCTGAGAATAAACATGCTTAAAACGTCAACAAAAATGTTGGTGAGTTATAGGTTTAACCTATATATATATCAAATCATAATAATAGACCACAAGATTTCATATTTCAATACACATCCCATACATAGAGATAAAAATCATTCATATGGTGAACACCTGGTAACCGACATTAACAAAATGCATATATAAGAATATCCCCATCATTCCGGGATACCCTTCGGATATGATATAAATTTCGAAATACTAAAGCATCCAATACTTTGGATGGGGCTTGTTGGGCCCGATAGATCTATCTTTAGGATTCGCGTCAATTAGGGTGTATGTTCCCTAATTCTTAGATTACCAGACTTAATAAAAAGGGGCATATTCGATTTCGATAATTCAACCATAGAATGTAGTTTCACGTACTTGTGTCTATTTTGTAAATCATTTATAAGACCTGCATGTATTCTCATCCCAAAAATATTAGATTTTAAAAGTGGGACTATAACTCACTTTCACAGATTTTTACTTCGTCGGGAAGTAAGACTTGGCCACTGGTTGATTCACGAACCTATAACAATATATACATATATATCAAAGTATGTTCAAAATATATTTACAACACTTTTAATATATTTTGATGTTTTAAGTTTATTAAGTCAGCTGTCCTCGTTAGTAACCTACAACTAGTTGTCCACAGTTAGATGTACAGAAATAAATCAATAAATATTATCTTGAATCAATCCACGACCCAGTGTATACGTATCTCAGTATTGATCACAACTCAAACTATATATATTTTGGAATCAACCTCAACCCTGTATAGCTAACTCCAACATTCACATATAGAGTGTCTATGGTTGTTCCGAAATATATATAGATGTGTCGACATGATAGGTCGAAACATTGTATACGTGTCTATGGTATCTCAAGATTACATAATATACAATACAAGTTGATTAAGTTATGGTTGGAATAGATTTGTTACCAATTTTCACGTAGCTAAAATGAGAAAAATTATCCAATCTTGTTTTACCCATAACTTCTTCATTTTAAAATCCGTTTTGAGTGAATCAAATTGCTATGGTTTCATATTGAACTCTATTTTATGAATCTAAACAGAAAAGTATAGGTTTATAGTCGAAAAAATAAGTTACAAGTCGTTTTTGTAAAGGTAGTCATTTCAGTCGAAAGAACGACGTCTAGATGACCATTTTAGAAAACATACTTCCACTTTGAGTTTAACCATAATTTTTGGATATAGTTTCATGTTCATAATAAAAATAATTTTCTCAGAATAACAACTTTTAAATCAAAGTTTATCATAGTTTTTAATTAACTAACCCAAAATAGCCCGCGGTGTTACTACGACGGCGTAAATCCGGTTTTACGGTGTTTTTCGTGTTTCCAGGTTTTAAATCATTAAGTTAGCATATCATATAGATATATAACATGTGTTTAGTTGATTTTAAAAGTCAAGTTAGAAGGATTAACTTTTGTTTGCGAACAAGTTTAGAATTAACTAAACTATGTTCTAGTGATTACAAGTTTAAACCTTCGAATAAGATAGCTTTATATGTATGAATCGAATGATGTTATGAACATCATTACTACCTTAAGTTCCTTGGATAAACCTACTGGAAAAGAGAAAAATAGATCTAGCTTCAATGGATCCTTGGATGGCTCGAAGTTCTTGAAGCAGAATCATGACACGAAAACAAGTTCAAGTAAGATCATCACTTGAAATAAGATTGTTATAGTTATAGAAATTGAACCAAAGTTTGAATATGATTATTACCTTGTATTAGAATGATAACCTACTGTAAGAAACAAAGATTTCTTGAGGTTGGATGATCACCTTACAAGATTGGAAGTGAGCTAGCAAACTTGAAAGTATTCTTGATTTTATGAAACTAGAACTTTTGGAATTTATGAAGAACACTTAGAACTTGAAGATAGAACTTGAGAGAGATCAATTAGATGAAGAAAATTGAAGAATGAAAGTGTTTGTAGGTGTTTTTGGTCGTTGGTGTATGGATTAGATATAAAGGATATGTAATTTTGTTTTCATGTAAATAAGTCATGAATGATTACTCATATTTTTGTAATTTTATGAGATATTTCATGCTAGTTGCCAAATGATGGTTCCCACATGTGTTAGGTGACTCACATGGGCTGCTAATAGCTGATCATTGGAGTGTATATACCAATAGTACATACATCTAAAAGCTGTGTATTGTACGAGTACGAATACGGGTGCATACGAGTAGAATTGTTGATGAAACTGAACGAGGATGTAATTGTAAGCATTTTTGTTAAGTAGAAGTATTTTGATAAGTGTATTGAAGTCTTTCAAAAGTGTATAAATACATATTAAAACACTACATGTATATACATTTTAACTGAGTCGTTAAGTCATCGTTAGTCGTTACATGTAAGTGTTGTTTTGAAACCTTTAGGTTAACGATCTTGTTAAATGTTGTTAACCCAATGTTTATAATATCAAATGAGATTTTAAATTATTATATTATCATGATATTATCATGTATGAATATCTCTTAATATGATATATATACATTAAATGTCTTTACAACGATAATCGTTACATATATGTCTCGTTTAAAAATCATTAAGTTAATAGTCTTGTTTTTACATATGTAGTTCATTGTTAATATACTTAATGATATGTTTACTTATCATAATATCATGTTAACTATATATATATCCATATATATGTCATCATATAGTTTTTAGAAGTTTTAACGTTCGTGAATCACCGGTCAACTTGGGTGGTCAATTGTCTATATGAAACATATTTCAATTAATCAAGTCTTAACAAGTTTGATTGCTTAACATGTTGGAAACATTTAATCATGTAAATATCAATCTCAATTAATATATATAAACATGGAAAAGTTCGGGTCACTACAGTACCTAACCGTTAAATAAATTTCGTCCCGAAATTTTAAGCTGTTGAAGGTGTTGACGAATCTTCTGGAAATAGATGCGGGTATTTCTTCTTCATCTGATCTTCACGCTCCCAGGTGAACTCGGGTCCTCTACGAGCATTCCATCGAACCTTAACAATTGGTATCTTGTTTTGCTTAAGTCTTTTAACCTCACGATCCACTATTTCGACGGGTTCTTCGATGAATTGAAGTTTTTCGTTGATTTGGATTTCATCTAACGGAATAGTGAGATCTTCTTTAGCAAAACATTTCTTTAAATTCGAGACGTGGAAAGTGTTATGTACAGCCGCGAGTTGTTGAGTTAACTCTAGTCGGTAAGCTACTGGTCCGATACGATCAATAATCTTGAATGGTCCAATATACCTTGGATTTAATTTCCCTCGTTTACCAAATCGAACAACGCCTTTCCAAGGTGCAACTTTAAGCATGACCATCTCTCCAATTTCAAATTCTATATCTTTTCTTTTAATGTCAGCGTAGCTCTTTTGTCGACTTTGGGCGGTTTTCAACCGTTGTTGAATTTGGATGATCTTCTCGGTAGTTTCTTGTATAATCTCCGGACCCGTAATCTGTCTATCCCCCACTTCACTCCAACAAATCGGAGACCTGCACTTTCTACCATAAAGTGCTTCAAACGGCGCCATCTCAATGCTTGAATGGTAGCTGTTGTTGTAGGAAAATTCTGCTAACGGTAGATGTCGATCCCAACTGTTTCCGAAATCAATAACACATGCTCGTAGCATGTCTTCAAGCGTTTGTATCGTCCTTTCGCTCTGCCCATCAGTTTGTGGATGATAGGCAGTACTCATGTCTAGACGAGTTCCTAATGCTTGCTGTAATGTCTGCCAGAATCTTGAAATAAATCTGCCATCCCTATCAGAGATAATAAAGATTGGTATTCCATGTCTGGAGACGACTTCCTTCAAATACAGTCGTGCTAACTTCTCCATCTTGTCATCTTCTCTTATTGGCAGGAAGTGTGCTGATTTGGTGAGATGATCAACTATTACCCAAATAGTATCAAAACCACTTGCAGTCCTTGGCAATTTAGTGATGAAATCCATGGTAATGTTTTCCCATTTCCATTCTGGGATTTCGGGTTGTTGAAGTAGACCTGATGGTTTCTGATGCTCAGCTTTGACCTTAGAACACGTCAAACATTCTCCTACGTATTTAGCAACATCGGCTTTCATACCCGGCCACCAAAAATGTTTCTTGAGATCCTTGTACATCTTCCCCGTTCCAGGATGTATTGAGTATCTGGTTTTATGAGCTTCTCTAAGTACCATTTCTCTCATATCTCCAAATTTTGGTACCCAAATCCTTTCAGCCCTATACCGGGTTCCGTCTTCCCGAATATTAAGATGCTTCTCCGATCCTTTGGGTATTTCATCCTTTAAATTTCCCTCTTTTAAAACTCCTTGTTGCGCCTCCTTTATTTGAGTAGTAATGTTATTATGAATCATTATATTCATAGATTTTACTCGAATGGGTTCTCTGTCCTTCTTGCTCAAGGCATCGGCTACCACATTTGCCTTCCCCGGGTGGTAACGAATCTCAAAGTCGTAATCATTCAATAATTCAATCCACCTACGCTGCCTCATATTCAGTTGTTTCTGATTAAATATGTGTTGAAGACTTTTGTGGTCGGTATATATAATACTTTTGACCCCATATAAGTAGTGCCTCCAAGTCTTTAATGCAAAAACAACCGCGCCTAATTCCAAATCATGCGTCGTATAATTTTGTTCGTGAATCTTCAATTGTCTAGACGCATAAGCAATCACCTTCGTTCGTTGCATTAATACACAACCGAGACCTTGCTTTGATGCGTCACAATAAATCACAAAATCATCATTCCCTTCAGGCAATGACAATATAGGTGCCGTAGTTAGCTTTTTCTTCAATAACTGAAACGCTTTCTCTTGTTCATCATTCCATTCAAATTTCTTCCCTTTATGCGTTAATGCAGTCAAGGGTTTTGCTATTCTGGAAAAGTCTTGGATGAACCTTCTGTAGTAACCAGCTAGTCCTAAAAACTGGCGTATGTGTTTCGGAGTTTTCGGGGTTTCCCACTTTTCAACAGTTTCTATCTTTGCCGGATCCACCTTAATACCTTCTTTGTTCACTATGTGACCGAGGAATTGAACTTCTTCCAACCAAAATGCACACTTTGAAAACTTAGCGTACAATTCTTCCTTCCTCAATACTTCTAACACCTTTCTCAAATGTTCACCGTGTTCTTGGTCATTCTTTGAGTAAATAAGTATGTCATCAATGAAAACAATGACAAACTTGTCAAGGTATGGTCCACACACTCGGTTCATAAGGTCCATGAACACAGCTGGTGCATTAGTTAAACCAAACGGCATGACCATAAACTCATAATGACCGTAACGTGTTCTGAAAGCAGTCTTTGGAATATCATCTTCTTTCACCCGCATTTGATGATACCCGGAATGTAAGTCAATCTTTGAATAAACAGACGAGCCTTGTCGTTGATCAAATAAGTCGTCGATTCTCGGTAGTGGGTAGCGGTTCTTGATGGTAAGTTTGTTCAACTCTCGGTAGTCGATACACAACCTGAATGTACCATCTTTCTTCTTGACAAACAAAACAGGAACTCCCCACGATGATGTGCTTGGTCGAATGAAACCACGCTCTAAAAATTCTTATAATTGGCTTTACAGTTCTTTCATCTCGCTGGGTGCGAGTCTGTAAGGAGCACGAGCTATTGGTGCAGCTCCTGGTACAAGATCTATTTGAAATTCAACGGATCGATGTGGGGGTAGTCCCGGTAATTCTTTCGGAAATACATCGGGAAATTCTTTTGCGACGGGAACATCATTGATGCTCTTTTCTTCAGTTTGTACTTTCTCGACGTGTGCTAGAACAGCATAGCAATCTTTTCTTATTAGTTTTTGTGCCTTCAAATTACTAATAAGATGTAGCTTCGTGTTGCCCTTTTCTCCGTACACCATTAAGGGTTTTCCTTTTTCTCGTATAATGAGAATTGCATTTTTGTAACAAACGATCTCTGCTTTCACTTCTTTCAACCAGTCCATACCGATTATCACATCAAAACTCCCTAACTCTACTGGTATCAAGTCAATCTTAAATGTTTCGCTAACCAGTTTAATTTCTCGATTCCGACATATATTATCTGCTGAAATTAATTTACCATTTGCTAATTCGAGTAAAAATTTACTATCCAAAGGCGTCAATGGACAACTTAATTTAGCACAAAAATCTCTACTCATATAGCTTCTATCCGCACCCGAATCAAATAAAACGTAAGCAGATTTATTGTCAATAAGAAACGTACCCGTAACAAGCTCCGGGTCTTCTTGTGCCTCTGCCGCATTAATATTGAAAACTCTTCCGCGGCCTTGTCCATTCGTGTTCTCCTGGTTCGGGCAATTTCTAATAATGTGGCCCGGTTTTCCACATTTATAACAAACTACATTGGCATAACTTGCTCCGACACTACTTGCTCCGCCATTACTCGTTCCGACACCATTTGTTCCTTTCGTTCTATTAACCCCTGGTCCGTAGACCTCACACTTCGCCGCGCTATGACCATTTCTTTTACACTTGTTGCAAAATTTGGTGCAGAACCCCGAGTGATTCTTTTCACACCTTTGGCATAGCTGCTTCTGATTGTTGTTGTTGTTGCGGTTATTATTGTTGTTGGGATGATTGTTGTAGTTGCTGTTGTTGTTGTTGTTGTTGTTGGGATAATTGTTGCGATTATTGTTGTAATTGCTGTTGTTGTTGTATTGGTGATTCTTATCACCGTTTTCCTCCCACTTTCTTTTGACTTGCTTCACATTGGCCTCTTCAGCAGTCTGTTCTTTAATTCTTTCTTCAATTTGGTTCACGAGTTTGTGAGCCATTCTACATGCCTGTTGTATGGAGGCGGGCTCGTGTGAACTTATATCTTCTTGGATTCTTTCCGGTAATCCTTTCACAAATGCGTCGATCTTCTCTTCCTCATCTTCGAATGCTCCCGGACACAATAGGCACAATTCTGTGAATCGTCTTTCGTACGTGGTAATATCAAATCCTTGGGTTCGTAACCCTCTAAGTTCTGTCTTGAGCTTATTGACCTCGGTTCTGGGACGGTACTTCTCGTTCATCAAGTGCTTGAATGCTGACCACGGTAGTGCGTACGCATCGTCTTGTCCCACTTGCTCTAGATAGGTATTCCACCATGTTAACGCAGAACCTGTGAAGGTATGCGTAGCGTACTTTACTTTGTCCTCTTCAGTACACTTACTTATGGCAAACACCGATTCGACCTTCTCGGTCCATCGTTTCAATCCAATCGGTCCTTCGGTTCCATCAAATTCCAAAGGTTTGCAGGCAGTGAATTCTTTGTAGGTGCATCCTACACGATTTCCTGTACTGCTAGATCCAAGGTTATTGTTGGTATGTAGCGCAGCCTGTACTGCGGCTATGTTTGAAGCTAGAAAAGTACGGAATTCCTCTTCATTCATATTCACGGTGTGTCGAGTAGTCGGTGCCATTTCCTTCAAAATAGTCAAATGGAACAAGTTAATCATACAGAATATTAAGAGTAGTTAATAGTATTTCGTAGCATAATATGAACTCATTTATAAAAGCTTTTTCTTCATATTAGCGTTTTATAAGTTTAAATTCGGGTAGTACCTACCCGTTAAGTTCATACTTAGTAGCTAATATACAATTCAACTACTACAATTCTATATGAAAAACTGATTATAATAATATTTCGCGTTCAAACTTTTACACAATATTTTACAAACTTACAATACCGCTTATTTTACATATAGCATGAAATATAGCACACAATAAATTTGATACAAGATGGTTGTGAAGATAATTCTAGCTAGTACACAAGTCGTTCAGCAAAGGCAATAAAGACACGTAATTCATACGTCCAGAAACAAGTCATGCATTCTGGTTTTACTAGGATTACTTCCCATCCTTGGTCTTGTGGAACATAACCGTTATGGCCATTGATAAGACAGCGTGTTGTAACGTCGTCAAAGGGACGAGGGTTACGTAATGACCAACAGTCCCGTAACAATCTAAAAACCTCATTTCTTACCCCAATTACCGACTCCGTCACTTGTGGGAACGTTTTGTTTAATAGTTGTAGCCCGATGTTCTTGTTCTCACTTTGGTGAGAAGCGAACATTACTAACCCGTAAGCATAACATGCTTCTTTATGTTGCATGTTAGCCGCTTTTTCTAAATCACGAAGTCCTATATTCGGATATACTGAGTTAAAATAATTTCTTAACCCGTTGCGTAAAATAGCATTTGGGTTCCCCGCAATATATGCGTCAAAGTAAACACATCGTAACTTATGGATTTCCCAATGTGATGTCCCCCATCTTCCGAACGAAAGCCTTTTATAAACCAAGGCATTCTTGGAACGTTCTTCGAATGTCTTACAAGCTGATCTCGCCTTAAATAGTTGTGCCGAAGAATTCTGACCGACTCTGGACAAGATTTCATCAATCATGTCTCCAGGTAGGTCTCTTAAAATATTGGGTTGTCTATCCATTTTGTGTTTTTATACTGTAAAATAGACAAGAGTTAGATTCATAAAAAAATACTTATTAATACAAGCAATTTTTACATATATCATAAAGCATAAGCACACTATATTACATATATTACACCACACGAATACAACTATCTTATTCCGACTCGCTCGTTTCTTCTTCTTCGGTTTTGGTTCGTTTTGCCAGGTTTCTAGGGATATATGATGTTCCCCTAATACGAGCCGTAATTTTCCACATTGGTTTAGAAAAACCTGGTGGTTTAGAGGTTCCCGGGTCATTGTTACTACTTAAGGACTTCGGGCGTTGACGATACATATAAAGTTCATCGGGGTTGGAATTAGATTTCTCTATTTTTATGCCCTTTCCCTTATTATTTTCTTTTGCCTTTTTAAATTCAGTTGGGGTAATTTCTATAACATCATCGGAATTCTCGTCGGAATCCGATTCATCGGAGAATTGGTAATCCTCCCAATATTTTGCTTCCTTGGCGGAAACACCATTGACCATAATTAACCTTGGTCGGTTGGTTGAGGATTTTCTTTTACTTAACCGTTTTATTATTTCCCCCACCGGTTCTATTTCTTCATCCGGTTCCGATTCTTCTTCCGGTTCCGATTCTTCTTCCGGTTCCGACTCTTCATCCGGTTCCTATTCGGGAACTTGTGAATCAGTCCACGAATCATTACAATTTACATTTGACTCTTCATTATTATTAGGTGAGTCAATGGGACTTGTTCTAGAGGTAGAAATCTATCACATAATATCAAACGCGTTAAGAGATTAATATATCACATAATATTCACATGTTAAAAATATATAGTTTCCAACAAAATTTGTTAAGCAATCATTTTTCAACTAAACACGGTCGAAGTCCAGACTCACTAATGCATCCTAACAAACTCGATAAGACACACTAATGCAAAATTCTGGTTCTCTAAGACCAACGCTCTGATACCAGCTGAAATGTCCCGTTCTTATTGATTAAAAACGTTCCATATTAATTGATTTCGTTGCGAGGTTTTGACCTCTATATGAGACGTTTTTCAAAGACTGCATTCATTTTAAAACAAACCATAACCTTTATTTCATCACTAAAGGTTTAAAAAGCTTTATGTAGATTATCAAATAATGATAATCTAAAATATCCTGTTTACACACGACCATTACATAATGGTTTACAATACAAATATGTTACAACAAAATAAGTTTCTTGAATGCAGTTTTTACACAATATCATACAAGCATGGACTCCAAATCTCGTCCTTATTTAAGTATGCGACAGCGGAAGCTCTTAATAATCACCTGAGAATAAACATGCTTAAAACATCAACAAAAATGTTGGTGAGTTATAGGTTTAACCTATATATATCAAATCATAATAATAGACCACAAGATTTCATATTTCAATACACATCCCATACATAGAGATAAAAATCATTCATATGGTGAACACCTGGTAACCGACATTAACAAAATGCATATATAAGAATATCCCCATCATTCCGGGACACCCTTCGGATATGATATAAATTTCGAAGTACTAAAGCATCTGGTACTTTGGATGGGGCTTGTTGGGCCCGATAGATCTATCTTTAGGATTCGCGTCAATTAGGGTGTCTGTTCCCTAATTCTTAGATTACCAGACTTAATAAAAAGGGGCATATTCGATTTCGATAATTCAACCATAGAATGTAGTTTCACGTACTTGTGTCTATTTTGTAAATCATTTATAAAACCTGCATGTATTCTCATCCCAAAAATATTAGATTTTAAAAGTGGGACTATAACTCACTTTCACAGATTTTTACTTCGTCGGGAAGTAAGACTTGGCCACTGGTTGATTCACGAACCTATAACAATATATACATATATATCAAAGTATGTTCAAAATATATTTACAACACTTTTAATATATTTTGATGTTTTAAGTTTATTAAGTCAGCTGTCCTCGTTAGTAACCTACAACTAGTTGTCCACAGTTAGATGTACAGAAATAAATCAATAAATATTATCTTGAATCAATCCACGACCCAGTGTATACGTATCTCAGTATTGATCACAACTCAAACTATATATATTTTGGAATCAACCTCAACCCTGTATAGCTAACTCCAACATTCACATATAGAGTGTCTATGGTTGTTCCGAAATATATATAGATGTGTCGACATGATAGGTCGAAACATTGTATACGTGTCTATGGTATCTCAAGATTACATAATATACAATACAAGTTGATTAAGTTATGGTTGGAATAGATTTGTTACCAATTTTCACGTAGCTAAAATGAGAAAAATTATCCAATCTTGTTTTACCCATAACTTCTTCATTTTAAAATCCGTTTTGAGTGAATCAAATTGCTATGGTTTCATATTGAACTCTATTTTATGAATCTAAACAGAAAAGTATAGGTTTATAGTCGAAAAAATAAGTTACAAGTCGTTTTTGTAAAGGTAGTCATTTCAGTCGAAAGAACGACGTCTAGATGACCATTTTAGAAAACATACTTCCACTTTGAGTTTAACCATAATTTTTGGATATAGTTTCATGTTCATAATAAAAATAATTTTCTCAGAATAACAACTTTTAAATCAAAGTTTATCATAGTTTTTAATTAACTAACCCAAAATAGCCCGCGGTGTTACTACGACGGCGTAAATCCGGTTTTACGGTGTTTTTCGTGTTTCCAGGTTTTAAATCATTAAGTTAGCATATCATATAGATATATAACATGTGTTTAGTTGATTTTAAAAGTCAAGTTAGAAGGATTAACTTTTGTTTGCGAACAAGTTTAGAATTAACTAAACTATGTTCTAGTGATTACAAGTTTAAACCTTCGAATAAGATAGCTTTATATGTATGAATCGAATGATGTTATGAACATCATTACTACCTTAAGTTCCTTGGATAAACCTACTGGAAAAGAGAAAAATAGATCTAGCTTCAATGGATCCTTGGATGGCTCGAAGTTCTTGAAGCAGAATCATGACACGAAAACAAGTTCAAGTAAGATCATCACTTGAAATAAGATTGTTATAGTTATAGAAATTGAACCAAAGTTTGAATATGATTATTACCTTGTATTAGAATGATAACCTACTGTAAGAAACAAAGATTTCTTGAGGTTGGATGATCACCTTACAAGATTGGAAGTGAGCTAGCAAACTTGAAAGTATTCTTGATTTTATGAAACTAGAACTTTTGGAATTTATGAAGAACACTTAGAACTTGAAGATAGAACTTGAGAGAGATCAATTAGATGAAGAAAATTGAAGAATGAAAGTGTTTGTAGGTGTTTTTGGTCGTTGGTGTATGGATTAGATATAAAGGATATGTAATTTTGTTTTCATGTAAATAAGTCATGAATGATTACTCATATTTTTGTAATTTTATGAGATATTTCATGCTAGTTGCCAAATGATGGTTCCCACATGTGTTAGGTGACTCACATGGGCTGCTAAGAGCTGATCATTGGAGTGTATAGACCAATAGTACATACATCTAAAAGCTGTGTATTGTACGAGTACGAATACGGGTGCATACGAGTAGAATTGTTGATGAAACTGAACGAGGATGTAATTGTAAGCATTTTTGTTAAGTAGAAGTATTTTGATAAGTGTATTGAAGTCTTTCAAAAGTGTATAAATACATATTAAAACACTACATGTATATACATTTTAACTGAGTCGTTAAGTCATCGTTAGTCGTTACATGTAAGTGTTGTTTTGAAACCTTTAGGTTAACGATCTTGTTAAATGTTGTTAACCCAATGTTTATAATATCAAATGAGATTTTAAATTATTATATTATCATGATATTATCATGTATGAATATCTCTTAATATGATATATATACATTAAATGTCTTTACAACGATAATCGTTACATATATGTCTCGTTTAAAAATCATTAAGTTAATAGTCTTGTTTTTACATATGTAGTTCATTGTTAATATACTTAATGATATGTTTACTTATCATAATATCATGTTAACTATATATATATATCCATATATATGTCATCATATAGTTTTTAGAAGTTTTAACGTTCGTGAATCACCGGTCAACTTGGGTGGTCAATTGTCTATATGAAACATATTTCAATTAATCAAGTCTTAACAAGTTTGATTGCTTAACATGTTGGAAACATTTAATCATGTAAATATCAATCTCAATTAATATATATAAACATGGAAAAGTTCGGGTCACTACAGTAGGAACCACAGAAAACCTGTTGTCACAACCCGAAAAATTCCGACAAATATTAAACCAAACTCTCGATACGATTTAATATTTTTGACACAATAAGCATAGGCTGTTAGGTTGAGTCTCAAAAATTTCTGAACTATTTACATGGATTCAGTTAAACCTTGACTATTCCTGACGACTCACAATACGATTGCTTGTAAATGGATATGTATATATTTGTATATAATAATATGAAATAGTATAAATTGTAATTATTATAATTAATTTTGTAAAAATAAAAATAATATATAAAAAGTATCTATATATAAATAAAGTACATATAATATATATATTTTGTAATTTCGAAGTTATTTAGAAAGCAAAGGTAACGCTAAATTTTCATTCGATTGATAGTAAACGAGTTAAAAAGGAACTTACGCAATTTTAAAATAAACGGTGATACTAAAATGAGTTCTATAAATTATAGACTTATAAAAAATGTATTTAGGAGCTGTTTGTTAAATTTTAGAACTTTTTATATTTTACCCAGAATTGAGAGAGACAGTTGATGTAATTTTTATTTAATAAATAAATGATCAAATTTTATACTATAATGACCAAAATAAATAAAACTACTTAATTTAAAAATATGGAATTTTTATGAAGACTTTTATTCGCCACTGATTAACAACGGAGTACGAGATAAATCTAGAGTCAAATAGTGTCGGCAGTTTTTATTATTATTTTTTTTATGTATGCACATGTGAATTTAAAATATAATACTCCCCGTTTTGTTTTATTGATATATGCATTCCCCCATCAACATCTCCTTTCATTTAGTGACCCTACAAATTTTACTCATATACATCATACATTGAACGTGAGATTTGATCTTTACAACAACTTCTACATAAAACCTCATGTACATATACAAGTGGTGGAAAAACATGGATCATCCATGACTCATATATACTCATATTATTTTCTACTCGTTAAAATTACTTCTTCAAACCGAGGGTGTATAACCCATACTCGTAGCACACCACGTCTCACCATCCTTCACAACCGTCACTATACAACTGTCCACAACCGGGAACCACCACAACTCTCAATCTCTCTCTTCCCTCCAATTTCCTTCTTGTTCTTATTGAGATCCACTCACGCCACCATCATTGATAACTTCACCACCATCTTAAACCCACTTGTGATATGCTGCACTTTCGAGAATTCCATTATCAAACCCCACTCGACAACCACCTATTTACACACCACAACCGCCATCTGTTAATGCCGTTGACGTTAACAAGAGACCACCAAGAACCACCACCATTGTCATCTCCATTTTTTTTCTTCTTTCTTTCTTTCATTTTTTTTTATCGTAACCGAACACCCCACCTTCCAATATCATTAAAGATCACTCCTACGATTGTTGTTTCTGTTTACAATTTTCGAACCACCAATTACTATCTGCTACGTCTGCTGCTAACCTTCGATGTACAAACCACCCTACACCCCGTTACCAACCATCACTAAACCGTCACCATAGTTACATTTTTTTCCTGCTACTCGAAACAGTGAGGTTACAAAGATGATCGTGATGCTTGATAAAACGATAATAATGGTGAATAAATGGAGGATTTCTTTAAGCTAGTTGTAAACCAAGTTTGAGAATTTATATTTTAGCAATTGGTGGAAGCTATAGTGAAATGACTAGAGTTAAAATAATATTAAGCAAATACAGATTTTCGCTATACATATTAAGTCTGGAATTGGATGCTTACCAGCTATTAGTTGAATATTTAAACAATTTATTTTTTTTAGTTGCTGACTAAACTAATCCCATGTGCATTTGTATTCCATCACCATTCCATTTTTTTTAATCATGCTATGGATTAAACGGTATAGTGAGTGGATTTGTGGGCCAAATATCACCATATTTAGTTTTGGGGCGAGAGATATGATATCATTCGATTGGGCCAGTGTATAGAGATGGTGACGGGTTAGATAATTTTATGATTTGTTAGAAGATGGTAATAGAAAATGAGCTTAAAAGATATTAAGATCCTAGTAAACCAGAAATGTATGTACGGAAAGATGGTTTCACGTGTGTTTATGTGAACGACGAGTTCGAGTCTTGGCAAGGACAATTTTATTTTTGGAGCTTATACTCTTAAGGTAGTAATTTATAATAATTATTATTATTAGTAAAAGTATCATTTTTATTATCATTATCATTATTAGAAAAATTATTATTTTTATCAAAATTATTATTATTATTATCATTATTATTTTGATTGATATTAATATTATTTTGATATTATTATTATTAATATTATTAATACTAGTATCAATATTACTATCCTAATAACTATTATTATTATTATTATTATTATTATTATTATTATTATTGTAAAATAAAACAACTTTTTATTATTATTATTATTATCAATATTATTTTATCAAAAAAAAAAAAACTAAAAACTATTAGTTATATAAGACCATATTTACTACATATAACATAACTATATTTATATAATAAATATTAATAAATGTAATAAATTAGGTTATTTATGAAACACATAATTAAAACAACAATTATATCACTAATAATATGTAAATTTGTTCGATTACAATTATATGTGTTAATATATATATATATATATATATATATATATATATATATATATATATATATATATATATATATATATATATATATATATAACTGATATAGGTTCGTGAATCCGAGACCAACCCTGCATTGTTCAATATAGTCATATGTATTTTTATTACAAAATACATTAGGTGAGTTTCATTTGCTCCCTTTTAATTGCTTTTGCAATATATATTTTTGGGCTGAGAATACATGCGCTGCTTTTATAAATGTTTACAAAATAGACACAAGTACTTAAAAATATATTCTACGTTGAGTTGTACCATTGGCATATTTCCCTGTAGCTTGGTAACTACTATTTACATGGGTATTGTAAACGCGAATCCTGTTGATAGATCTATCGGGCCTGACAACCCCAATCGGACTGGACGACCAGTATTCAACGGTTGCACAGTACTTCGTTTTGTAGGCTACACTTGGTACAGTGTAGTGAGATTTCATAATAAAGGGAATATGCGACGTTGATTAAATGTTAAGTATGGTTACCAAGTGCTCAACCAC
Source organism: Rutidosis leptorrhynchoides (assembly GCF_046630445.1). Classification (NCBI taxonomy): domain Eukaryota; kingdom Viridiplantae; phylum Streptophyta; class Magnoliopsida; order Asterales; family Asteraceae; genus Rutidosis; species Rutidosis leptorrhynchoides. The sequence goes on along the minus strand of NC_092337.1, from coordinate 51,804,461 downwards.
TTAGAATTCTTTACATACACTTGCGAGTGTATTATGTTTATACATATATGAAATCTTGTGGTCTATTAATATATTGAAATGATTGTTATGATAAACCTATGAACTCACCAACCTTTTGGTTGACACTTTTAAGCATGTTTATTCTCATGTACGAATTAAGTCTTCCGCTGTGCATTTGCTCATTTTAAAGATACTACATGGAGTCGTTCATGTCATGTAGAGTTCAGTACCTCGCATTGGGACCAGATGATGACTTCGTCCAGGAGGATAAGGACGGGTTGTCACAGTTGGTATCTGAGCGGTGGTCTTAGCGAACCAGGTCTTGCATTAGTGTGTCTAACTGATAGTTGATTAGATGCATTAGTGAGTCTGAACTTCGACCGTGTCTGCATGTCAAAAGTTTTGCTTATCATTTCTAGACAGAAATCATCTGCTTAATCATCCTTAGGAAATTACCTGCTTATCATTCTTAGTCTAGACATGTCTTATTGCCTCTATTACATAGACAGTGTATAGATAAATTCATATATTAGCGTATCTGTTATTGTTACCTTTGCCTGACAGCTTCCGTAGATTCCTCCGTAACTTATGGGATTTTAGTATTATATATGCATATGTAAATTATGTATTGCAGGGTACTAATCTACATCCTATAATCTATTTCTTATCGAAAATACTTCATCTGATCATACGAGATGAATCCCTCAACCAGTTCGAGTCCCTCAGATTTTGATAGCTATTCCGATGGTTATTCTGACAGCTATTCCGATATGGAGTTTCACCTAAGCTCCGAAAGCAGTGTCATCAGAATGAATCAACCAATCATCTATCCTCAATTCATCTGATGGGTTCGTAGTTGACTTAACCGATGGAGACGAGAAGAAGGCGATCCTTTCCACCCACCATCTTGCACTCTTGACGAAGAACCTGAAGCACTTACCGGTGAACTCATTCGAAACACCATTTTCACACTCATTTCCCGAATATCTCACCACGATTATATACTATCTCAAATTCAAAACTTTTTTCATCCACTCGTTCCGACCGACAATCATCCCGAAATAATAGAAAAAGTTAGCGAACTTCGTGCTCGAGTAATCAATTTGAAAAATATGGTGTAAAACGTACCAGCTTCAGCAACATCAACGGCACCAACAGTACCATCAGCATCAATACCAGTACTATCAACAATCCATGCCTCAACATCTCATTCTGTACCTCGAGTATAATTATCGTTCCACGAATCGTTCTACATCATTTATCTTCGTTCGACATGGCGATTATATAATCTCTAATGTTTTAGAGATTATATATTCTTATTCTAACGGTACATCAAATGAGTCTAATATCATATTGACTCATTAAATCCATGATTACATCTGAAGAAAATATATATGTATATATGTTTTCATAAAGATTCTAATTAAAAATCCTTTTGTACAAACTGTTAATGATGAAAATATTTTAACGGGTAGGTAATACCCGAAGAATATGTGGGTTTCACATTAATAAGTTACACTGTACATTCTTCAAATCCTATTCAACAGTCATTTACTATCCTACTTACATCCACAAAGATACGAATCCGATCACCGCAGAATAATCATTTTCATTCAATTTCATATTTGGATTTTGATCTATCAGAATTCAACAAGTGGCATAATGAAGAAAACACTGGACAAAATAAAACTTGTTAGAAACAAACAAATTAACTACGAGAAAAATGTTGTTAAGAATCCACGCTAACTGTTCCTAGCTAATTGTTCCTAGCTAACTGATTACATTTTATTTATTGCAATTTATTTATCGCAATTTACATTCTCGCAATTTTATTTATCGTCATTTAATTTCTGTTATTTATTTTTACGCACTTTAAATATCGGGACACGTAAACAAGGTTTTGACATATCATATCGACGCATCTATATATATTATTTGGAATAACCATAGACACTCTATATGCAGTAATGCGGGAGTTAGCTATACAGGGTTGAGGTTGATTCTACAATAATATATATAGTTTGAGTTGTGATCGAGTCTGAGACGTATACGGGTCACGAAACGTATTAATTAATTCGAATATTATATATTAAACTATATATGAATTATTGGACTGTTAACTGTGGACTATCGACTGTGGACTAATGACATTGGACAATTAAAATGAATTAAAATATTGATTATAACATATGAAATTAAACATTTCTTCAAGTTTGCCACTTGATTTCTTCTTAAACCTCATTTGAATCTTGACGATTCCAATCCATGTTCAAACCTTTCTTGATTCTTGAAAAACCTCAATCGAGAGGATGAACCAACCGCACTTCATCTACGAGAGAAAAGATTGATGCATATAGTTATGCACCTGAAAAACCCTCGGAAACTGAGTAAACGTGTAACACGTAGCTGTGCTAATTCCTTTAGTGTTATTATTACCCAAAATAACTTGGTAATCCATTTCAAAGTAGTAAAATTTGGCACAGTTCCAGCCAGACAATTTCGATCTTTCATTCGAAACAATCTTATCATAACCTTGATATATACGCGTGCTCTTTTATTGCTACCGGGGAATCTTTTTCTACCATAATACCATTAGTGTTTAATCATCTAAAAATGCAAAATTCTCTTGAAACCACCTCGGATTGATAACGGACGATTCAGATATGGCTGCATTAAATGCAGAGGGAACAGTAAAATTGTAGATGACCTAAATGGCCAGGAGTTGATGATAAAGAATGGAGTGTTAGGAACGCTCGATAGAAAATTTGGTACTGAAAAACGGATTGAGCAAACCATGAAGAAGACCAAGGACAAATACAAGGACCAAACTCTATATTCAAAGAATTCAGGTAATTCTAGATCTGATGAAATCTTTAGAGAATATCTTGCTCCGAAGTCATGTTAAAATCTTGTGAAAAATTTTATTCATAAACCTTCGAACTTAGAAATTCCAAAATATCTTCGATATTTCTGAGGATATTTTCATAAATATTCTTGTCAGAAATTATCTACCTCTTTGTATTTTCTGTATTCCATTATATTGAAAACTTCTGTAAAATCTAAGTATAAATTATGAATGAATTTTGGAGAAGTGTTGGGGATTGAAGCATGTGTTAGTATAATATAATGACTCCCGGCCAACGTGATTATATTACAGTAAGTCATGCTGAGTTTCTAATGAAACGTGATGATGGTTCACAGTAGATCATACCCTCATCATGTGCCATGTTACATAACTCTTTCATTCTATTTAACCTCTGAACATATCAAGAAAAATATATTCTTGATAGTTCCATTCTCAGTGATTCTGGTAATTTGACAAATCAAATCGTGATAATACATTCCTTTCTGCTTAGAATACTATAATCATTCGAAACTCCATAATTACGAATTCTGAACCATTACTCACTTTACTAGAGGTCGAGAATAGAATAAAAAGGCAAAGAGCTCCAAAACATAAGGGAAGATATAAAACTCGACAACAACACTTAAATCACAAATTGTGTACATTAATACGAATAGCAATATAAAGACACGGGAGTATGATAAACACAATTATCCCAAGAGCGAAGTAGAAGTAAATAGATTCCTCTGGTGGGAGTTGGAATAGAAGAATAATTGTTGCGATAGTCAGAACGAGGTTAAGAACCAGAGTTGGATTAAACATATTCACAGTCATTGGAAGTATGGATCGAGAAAGAAAGTATTGGAGTGCTGAAAATAATGGAACGAAAGAGCTTAATTTATAATAGAAATATCAGACAGAGTAATCGAGGCAGATCACCGTATTTAATTAAAGAGAACCTAATTTCCTTATTCACCGAAGAATCAAATCTTATAGATTTCGAAGATATTTTTTTAAATCCCTTGAATTCCGGAATTCAACAGTGACTACGTCAAAACTTAAGACGAACCTCTATTTAATTCATTTCGCTCTTTTGTGATAGCTTCACTCGTACGCTTCTGATAATGCTAAAAACGAACATATATTTCATAGCATTATTCCTCAAGAAAGACAAGCTTTTAGTTGCAATTGTTCTATTTACAAGAGATATTCGTTTAAATAATAAAAGGTGAAGACAAAAGACAGATTCGACGAATTGAAGACGCAAACGACCAAAAAGCTCAAAAGTACAAAAGACAATCAAAAAGGTTCCAATTATTGATAAGAAACGTCTCGAAATCACAAGAGTACAAGATTCAAAACGCAAAGTACAAGATATTAAATTGTACGCGAGGACGTTCGAAAATCCGGAACCGGGACCAGAGTCAATTCTTAACGCTCGACGCAACGGACTAAAAATTACAAGTTAACTATATATATAAATATAATATAATATATAATTAATTATATTAATTATATATATATTATATATATATATTTAAAACTGTCGGCAGCCAGAAACTCCAAGGGTGTGAATTGAAAATACCTCTCCGCGACTCGCGGAGTTTGAAGGGCTTTTTGCCGCGAGTCGCGGAGCCCCAAAAATCATTCCTGGCTATAAATCAACCCGAATTCTGATCAAAATATCATCATATTTTCATCTCTCTCTCAATATATACGAGTAATATATATTTATATTTATAATTTATATTTTAATTTTAATTATAATTCTAATAATAAGGGTATGTTAGCGAATGTTGTAAGGGTGTAAGTCGAAATTCTGTCCGTGTAACGCTACGCTATTTTTAATCATTGTAAGTTATGTTCAACCTTTTTACATTAATGTCTCGTAACTAAGTTATTATTATGCTTATTTAAAACGAAGTAATCATGATGTTGGGCTAATTACTAAAATTGGGTAATTGGGCTTTGTACCATAATTGGGGTTTGGACAAAAGAACGACACTTGTGGAAACTAGACTATGGGCTATTAATGGGCTTTATATTTGTTTAACTAAATGAAAGTTTGTTAATGTTAATATAAAGATTTACAATTGGGCGTCCCTATAAATTACCATATACACTCGATCGGACACGATGGGCGGGGTATTTATATGTACGAATAATCGTTCATTTAACCGGACACGGGAATGGATTAATAGCCACTAGAATAATTAAAACAGGGGTGAAATTACATTCAAGGGTAATTGGTGTAATTGTTAACAAAGTAGTAAAACCTTGGTTTACACGCAGTCGATAACCTGGTGTATTCATTAAACAAAGTATTAAAACCTTGTTACAATTCGAATCCCCAATTAGTTGGAATATTTATCTTCGGGTATAATAATAATTTGACAAGGACACTTGCAATTTATATTTATGACTGATGGACTGTTATGGACGAAAACCAGACGGACTTATTGAATAATCCAGGACAAAGGACAATTAACCCATGGGCATAAAACTAAAATCAACACGTCAAACATCATGATTACGGAAGTTTAAATAAGCATAATTCTTTTATATCATATTTTATTTCCTTTATTTTATATTTAATTGCACTTCTAATTATCGCACTTTTATTTATTGTTATTTCATTTTATCGCACTTTTAATTATCGTACTTTTTAATTATCGCAATTTAATTTTTATCGCATTTTTATTATTCGCAATTTCATTATCGTTATTTACTTTACGCTTTAATTTAAAGTCTTGTATTTATTTTATATTTTACATTAGGTTTTAACTGCGACTAAAGTTTTAAAATCGACAAACCGGTCATTAAACGGTAAAAACCCCTCTTTATAATAATAATATTACTTATATATATATTTGTATTTTTATAAAAGTAAACTAATATAGCGTTGAGCTTTGCTTAAAGATCTCCCTGTGGAACGAACCGGACTTACTAAAAACTACACTACTGTACGATTAGGTACACTGCCTATAAGTGTTGTAGCAAGGTTTAAGTATATCCATTCTATAAATAAATAAATATCTTGTGTAAAATTGTATCGTATTTAATAGTATTTCCTGCTAAAATTTAATAGTATTTTATACCCCTCTGCTTTAACATCAAGTATTTTTGGCGCCGCTGCCGGGGAAATAACTCTTAAAAGCCGGAAGCGCAACGCTAATATAAAAAAAAAAAAAAAAGATTTTTATCTACTTTTATTAAAAGTCGTTTTTGTAAAATTACGTTTTAAAAATTCGAAAAATATAAAAAGAAAAACAAAAATATTAGTATTTTTAAGATTTTGTTAAATATTTAAGTTTTATAAGTTTCTTTATCTTTATTTTAATTTATAAAAATATAAATTTTATTAAAAATCGTTTATTTAAACTAAAAATAGAAAAAAGAAAATAAAAAAAAAAAAAAAATAAAGAAAAACGCGTAAAAAGTAAAACCTGTCAACTGTTTTTCTGAACCCCGCGACTCGCGGGGTTTTCCTCTTTATTTGCCGCGACTCGCGGAGGTCTTCTGACACACGGACAAAACCCTAAAGTTGCATTAATTACGGAGTTTTAATTTATTATTATTATTATTTAACTTAATTATTATTATTATTATTATTAATTTTAGTTTTATTTTTACTTTTTACTTTATATATGTATTTTGTTTAATTAGTTTTATTAAAATTGTAAAATTAGTAGTTTTAATTAAATAAATAATTTAAAAATAATATTTTTATAAAAATTGTACTTTTTACAATTTTTTTTGTATATTTTTATATTTTGTACCTTTTTAATCATTGTAGCGTAACTTTTGTATTTTTAGCTCATATTTAATTTTAAACTTAGTTTTAGCTATAGTTATTTTTACTCCTAGATTTTTAGGCTTTGCCGTAGAATTCCTTAAGTGCTTTTTCTTTAGACTAAGATTTAGGTGCTTTAGAATTTTGCGACGCCTTTTTAATTTTTAGTTTCTTTTTAAGTTATTTCCATTTGGGATTTAGTTTTTCCTGTAAGCTTTAATATTTTTAGACCTTTTACTATGTATCAATTATCATTCCAATTAGTAATTTCAATTTGCGATTATAATTTTAAGTTAGTTATAGTAATAAGGTTAAATTAGTTAAGTATTTTTAAGTTTTTATAAGTTTCTTTTATTTTTCCGTCACCTTTTATTTTTCAACCATTTCTTTTTCGACATTTTGCGACGAACTCTTTGTCTTTCTTATTTCTCGCTATTCTAGTTTTTAGGACATAGAATTTTTTCTACTTCTTATCTAAAATTCTTAAAATTACGAAAATTTATTTTAAGTGGTTAAATTGATAGACATCAAAATTTTCTGGTTCGTAGTAATAGTTGGATTTGTACGTGGACCGGGTTATTGGAGCCAAACAGTCCTCAATTATATTGAGACCAAACGAATCCTGCCCCTCTGCTGCATCTTTTGGCTATTCGAAACGTGGGCAAAATCAGAAAAGTCTATTGATTGGATAACTTATTATAATTTTTCTTTCCTTTTAAAAACTAATAGGATATTCAGTGAATGCATCGAGCAAGACGTTCATCACCTTTTGTACGTTCACCACCTGTAACTCGATCAAGACATCGTTTAACAAATATAACCGCCGTTGATTTTTCTTTAGAATCGTCATCCAGTCGACCAAGTACTTCAGTTCAAATTTCCGATAATCCATTTTTTGAAACAAACCTCACAATTGAGAATCCAGAAAATATTCAGGAACGGTTCATAGATCCTGAACCATTAAACTTTCCTCCGGAACCACCAATCATTCAAACAGAGATTGTTGAGGAACGAACCATTAAATCTGAAGCATCTAGTGATACCGAGTCAACAAATTCAATTATGGAGAATCTGGAACCTTTAAGTATGGAAGACCGAATGAGAGCTAAACGCACTGGCCAAGGTCACGCAATTACTCATCCAGACATTAATGCGCCAGATTATGAAATCAAAGGACAAATTCTACACATGGTGACTAATCAATGCCAATTTAGTGGTGCGCCGAAGGAAGATCCAAATGAACATCTACGTACCTTTAATAGGATCTGCACACTATTTAAAATCCGAGAAGTGGAGGATGAACAGATATATCTCATGTTATTTCCCTGGACTTTAAAGGGAGAAGCCAAAGATTGGTTCGAATCGTTACCTGAAGGAGCGATCGATACATGGGATGTTTTAATTGACAAATTTCTTAAACAATTCTTTCCTGCATCTAAAGCCGTAAGACTTCAAGCAGAAATTGTTACGTTCACACAGAAACCAAATGAAACTCTATATGAGGCGTGGACAAGATATGGAAAGTTGTTAAGAGGATGTCCGCAACATGGTTTAGACACCTGTCAAATAGTACAAATATTCTACCAAGGATGCGACATCACTACAAGAAAAGACATAGATATAGCAGCTGGTGGTTCTATTATGAAGAAAACCGAAACTGATGCTTACAAAATTATTGATAATACTGCTTCCCACTCACATGAGTGGCACCAAGAAAAAGACATCATTAGATCATCTAAAGCAGCTAGAGCCGATTCTAGCCATGACTTAGATTCCATTTCCGCAAAGATAGATGCTGTGGAAAGACGAATGGAAAAGATGACTAAGGATATTCACTCAATACGAATTAGTTGTGAGCAGTGTGGAGGACCACATTTGACAAAAGATTGTCTCAGTATTGAATTAACAATGGAACAAAGAGAGAATATTTCATACATAAACCAAAGGCCTGGAAATAATTATCAGAATAATTATCAACCGCCAAGACCGATTTACAATCAAAACCAGAATTATAACCGAAATATTCCATACAACAACCAACAAGGTCCTAGCAATCAACAAATATCCAACAATACTTACAATCAGCAAAGACCTAATTTTCAAAACAAACCACCACAACAAACCGATGATAAAAAGCCGAATTTAGAAGATATGATGACGAAGCTAGTTGAAACTCAAACGCAGTTTTTCACATCTCAAAAACAAACAAATGAACAAAATGCTCAAGCATTTAGAAATCAACAAGCTTCTATTCAAAATCTAGAACAAGAAGTAAGTAACCTAGCAAGGTTAATAGGTGAAAGAAAACCGGGAAGTCTACCAAGCGATACAAATGCTAACCCCCGGAATGAAACAGCTAAAGCTATTACCACAAGAAGTGGTACAACACTTAAACCACCTGAAATACCTGTAACTTCTGATGAAACTATCCCTACTACACAAGAACCACAACCTGATCAGGATAAGGAAAAAGAACCGGTAGTTGAAAAGGTTAATGAAGATAACACAGTTAAGGATAAACCTTATGTTAAACCATACCAACCACCACTTCCTTACCCGAGTAAAATGAAGAAAGAAAAACTTGAAGCCGAGCAATCCAAATTCTTGGATATGTTTAAACAGATAAATGTAAATCTTCCTTTCATTGATGTAATTTCAGGAATGCCAAGATATGCTAAATTCTTGAAAGATCTAATCACGAATAGAAAGAAAATGGAAGAACTCTCGACTGTTACTATGAATGCAAATTGTTCAGCAGTGCTGTTGAATAAGATACCAGAAAAATTATCTGATCCAGGAAGTTTCACAATTCCATGTTTTCTGGGTAGCCTTAGTTCAATAGAAGCATTGGCTGATTTAGGTGCTAGTATAAATCTAATGCCGTATTCACTATACGCTAAACTAGACCTTGGAGAATTGAAACCAACCAGAATAAGCATACAACTAGCCGATAGATCAATAAAATATCCTAGAGGGATAATGGAGAACATGCTAGTTAAAGTTGGTACTTTAGTATTTCCAGTAGATTTTGTTGTTTTGGACATGGAAGAAGATTCTCAAGTTCCTCTCATATTAGGAAGACCATTCTTAAACACGGCTAAAGCAATGATAGACGTGTTCGGTAAGAAACTGACCCTAAGTATAGAGGATGAGAGTGTTACCTTTTCAGTTGATAGAGCAATGCAACAACCACAATCTGCAGATGATACATGTTATTATATTCAAACTATAGATGCACATGCAGAATTATTAGAAGAATTTCCAGAATTACAAGGAACGGGAGAATGTTCTTTAGGAGAAGGAAATGAACCAATTGATGAAGCTGAAATGTTAGCTACACTAATAGCTAATGGATATGAACCAACAACAGAAGAAATTCAAATGCTAAAAGAAGAAGACAGATATCGATATAAATCATCGATAGAAGAACCTCCAAAATTAGAGTTAAAGCCACTTCCAAACCATTTGGAATACGCTTATTTACATGGTGAATCTGAATTACCTGTAATAATATCGTCTTCTCTTACTGAAAATGAGAAATCACAACTCATTTCTGTGTTGAAAGCTCATAAACCAGCCATTGCATGGAAAATTCATGATATTAAAGGAATAAGTCCTTCGTATTGCACACATAAAATCCTTATGGAAGAAGGTCATAAAACGTATGTGCAACGTCAACGAAGACTAAATCCTAATATGCAAGATGTAGTTAAGAAAGAGATTATTAAGCTGCTAGATGCAGGTTTGATATATCCAATTTCTGATAGTCCATGGGTAAGCCCAGTTCAATGCGTACCTAAGAAGGGTGGTATGACTGTCATTACAAATGAGAAAAATGAGCTTATTCCTACTAGGACTGTAACAGGATGGCGTGTATGTATTGATTATAGAAAATTAAATGACGCCACCAGAAAAGATCACTTCCCCTTACCTTTCATAGATCAAATGTTGGAAAGATTAGCCGGAAATAGTTACTATTGTTTTCTAGATGGATTTTCCGGATATTTTCAAATTCCAATAGCACCCGAAGATCAAGAGAAAACCACATTCACGTGCCCTTATGGTACTTTTGCTTACAAACGCATGCCATTTGGACTTTGTAACGCCCCTGCAACCTTTCAAAGGTGTATGATGGCGATTTTTCACGACATGATAGAAGAATGCATGGAAGTATTCATGGATGACTTTTCAGTTTTCGGTGATACATTTAAATCATGTCTAGTTAATCTGGAACGAATGCTAATTAGATGCGAAAAATCAAATCTAGTACTTAATTGGGAGAAATGCCATTTTATGGTTAAAGAAGGCATCGTTCTTGGACATAAAATTTCAAAAGAAGGAATTGAAGTGGATAGAGCTAAAGTAGATGTAATTGCTAAACTTCCACATCCCACCAATGTTAGAGGAGTTAGGAGTTTTCTAGGGCATGCCGGTTTTTACCGACGTTTCATAAAAGATTTTTCTAAAATTGCCACTCCTATGAATAAACTCCTAGAAAAGGATGCGCCATTCATCTTTTCAGATGAATGTATCAAATCTTTTAATATTCTTAAAGAGAAACTCACTAATGCACCGATCATGATAACACCAAATTGGAATCTACCATTTGAACTAATGTGCGATGCAAGTGATTTTGCAATGGGAGCCGTTTTAGGACAGAGGATTGAAAAACGATTTCAACCTATATATTATGCTAGTAAGACATTACAAGGAGCACAAACGAACTATACAACTACTGAAAAAGAACTCCTTGCTATTGTCTTTGCTTTTGACAAATTTCGATCATATCTCGTTCTAGCAAAAACGGTGGTCTATACCGACCATTCTGCTCTTAGATACCTATTTTCAAAACAAGATGCTAAACCAAGATTAATCCGTTGGATCTTACTCTTACAAGAGTTTGATATTGAAATCCGAGATAAAAAAGGAGCAGAAAATCTCGCCGCTGATCATCTTTCTCGTCTTGAAAATCCCGAATTAGAAGTTCTGAATGAATCGGCCATACAAGACAACTTTCCTGATGAATATCTATTGAAGATAGATTATAAAGAAATCCCATGGTTTGCAGACTATGCAAACTACTTAGTTTGTGGATTCCTTGAAAAAGGATTATCGTACCAAAGACGAAAGAAATTCTTCAGTGATATAAAACACTATTTCTGGGAAGATCCACATCTGTTTAAAAGTTGTCCCGATGGAATAATACGCCGATGTGTATTTGGAGATGAAGCTAGTAAAATTTTAAACCATTGTCACACAGGACCAACAGGAGGGCATTATGGGCCTCAACTAACAGCAAGAAAAGTTTATGAAGCTGGATTCTATTGGCCTACAATTTACAAAGACGCACACCTTCTTTGCAAATCCTGTGATGCATGTCAAAGGGCCGGAAAAATAAGTCAACGTGATGAAATGCCACAAAATGTCATCCAAGTATGTGAAGTATTTGACATTTGGGGTATTGACTTTATGGGTCCATTTCCAAAATCTCATAATAATTTATATATACTCGTAGCCATTGATTATGTATCTAAATGGGCGGAAGCACAAGCTCTCCCAACTAACGATGCACGAGTTGTAGTAAACTTTTTAAAACGTCTTTTTGCAAGGTTTGGAACACCGAAAGCTTTAATAAGTGATCGGGGTACTCATTTTTGTAATAATCAACTTGAGAAAGTTCTTAAAAGATATGGAGTAACTCATAAAATCTCCACCGCATATCATCCACAAACAAGTGGACAAGTTGAAAATACTAACCGAGCTTTAAAACGTATTCTAGAGAAAACCGTAGGATCAAATTCAAAGGAATGGTCCATTAAATTGGAGGATGCACTCTGGGCTTTTAGAACAGCCTACAAAACTCCAATTGGAACCACACCTTTTAGACTTGTGTATGGAAAAGCATGTCATCTTCCAGTAGAAATTGAACACAAAGCATTTTGGGCTTTGAAGACATGTAATCTTGATTTACATGAAGCCGGACGTCTACGATTAAGTCAACTAAACGAATTAGAAGAATTAAGACATGAAGCATACGAGAATTCGTTAATCTATAAAGAAAGAACGAAGAAATGGCATGATAAAAGAATCAGAAGTTCAAAAGAATTTAAAGAAGGAGATAGAGTTCTTCTTTTCAATTCACGATTCAAGCTATTTCCTGGAAAATTGAAATCAAGATGGTCTGGACCATTCATAGTCAAAAGAGTTTTCCCATACGGAACGATAGAATTAATAAATTCAAATGGGATTGAATTTAAAGTTAATGGTCACAGAGTTAAACATTACATACATGGTCCGATGGAGGTCAACAACGAAGTTAATCACAATTTCGATGCCACAGCTAACTAAGTGTGGGGAGAATCAAGTCTTTAAAGGATAATATATATTTCTATTAGAGTTAGATTGTCTGTTTTCGTATAGTTCTCGAAAATGGAACACGTATGGTCTTTCCCTAGCAGACCCTAAAGAACTAGTCTTCTCCCCCCATTCTGAATTTTTATTTTTTTTAGGTTTTTACAAAATGAAGACTGCCTGTGAATTAAACCATGGTCTAATGCTACACGCTTTGATCACTAAACGTAATAATGACATACTCCCGAGTGAAATAGTATCAGTAATCAGAGAAAGAATGGACGGAGTTAGAAAAGGATCCAGATGCGAAGATAATAAGTTACAATTTGGTAAAGGAAAATCAAAATCCGCAGCGAAAAGAAGAGCACGACACCTAGAAAAATGTCACAAATGCGAAAAATGGTCACATGGAGGTAAATGTTCAAATAATCAAACTTATTCAAATACCGAATTTATTACTTTATGCAGAGACGGACCGTTCATATGTTTAGAAGAAAAGACAATGAATGCTCGAGGTTACGCCTATGCAGCCATGGAAGACCAATTAAACCGACTATCTTATGAATATAATAGATCATATAACTAAGAAATCTATTTCACAGGTATGTCTGTACAGTTTTTATTTTTATTTTTATTTTTAACCTTTTGATAATAAACGCTAATTTGTTCGCTAAAAAGTATTAAATTGGTATTAAATAAAATTAGGTTTGGCGACCGAAATTATTGATATCCTTCAAAAATTTATTACATCACTGCGAAATTTAACGTTTATTCTTAAGGTATAAATATCTTTAATCAATCAACCCAAAATATTTCAAAAATTCGTCATGAGTTAAATTAGGTCTTGGAACCGAAATTACTTTACCGAAAAGAGGGGCGCATATTTTTGATAATATTTGATTGATTAAAGTGGGATAAAAAGACAAAAAGATTTTTAATTTTATTTTTACCATATTTTTAAAAATTAATATTTAAATCTTAAATTAATATTGTAAACTTTATAAAAACAATATATTTAAAATTGTAAATATTTGAAAAATTAATATAAGTTTGATATGAATTTATGAATTTTTAAATTAAGTTTGGTGTGAATTTTTAATTTTTAAAATATGAATTTTAATTTTATGCATTTCAAATTTTAAGTTTGGTGTGAATTTTTAATTTTTAATTTTTTAATTTTGAATTTATTATTTAAGTTGTGTGAATTTAAAAACAAAAATTTACTTTATCTCATTAAGTTAAAAATATGATTTTTAAAATTCGTCGTAAGTTGAAGACTAGGTCTTTGAACCGAAATTGCTTTACCCGAGGGAGGGACGAGAACTTTTATTATCATTATTTTTAATCTTATTGATTTAAAGTATGCCAAAAACATTGAAAAAACCCAAAAATCTTAGCTTTTAAAACAATCGCTACAAAAAGACAAATTTTAAAAATTTTGTCGGAGGACGGACTAGGACATCGATCCGAAACGACCTCGTCCTAAATAACAAGGGAAACAAAATTTTAAAATTAATTTCTTAATTGTTTTATAAGTTAAAGATTATAAAAAAAAAAAAAAAAAAAAAAAAAAAAAAAAAGGTAACTCCGCGACTCGCGGAGTTTTCAGTGAAAACCTCCGCGACTCGCGGAGGGACCAAATTACAGAAAAAAATAAAACAGCTGCACACGATCTGTACACACCACACACACATACTGCACTTCGAAAAAACCCGAGAAAACCCACGAAAATCATCCCAAAAACTCGATTTTTCACCGTTAATCTTCAAATTTTTCACTACAATCATGTTGAGAAGGATGATATCTAGGAACTACTCAAGAAAACAGGTACAATTACACCCCAAATCACCTTTAAATCCGAATTTTAGTGTGTTCTTGAGCATATTTTCATAATTTGAATTTTGTTAATTTTTAGTGTAATTAGTGTTAAATTGTTAGTATATAATGCATGTATAACCTAGATTGATGCTTGTTAACATGATTTGAAGCCAAAAACTTCAAAATCTTTAGAATCTAGGGTTTGTGTTCTTGAGCAAATTTGGGGCTTTTTGATATAAACAGGTTATGGCCGATTTTTGTCATGAATTGTTGCTAAATTGAGTAGTGTAACATGTCTAGGTAGTTAAAAGATCCAAACTTTGAGCCTAAACATGATTTTGAGAATTAAAGTGGACTTTTTCAAGTCCAAAATTCATGAACTTGATTTTTGAAAGATAATGCCATTTGAGACTTGTTTATTTGCTAGTAATGATTATTTTGACATGTTATTTGAGTTGAATGCTTATGAACTTGGCGAAAATTTTCGTATATGCTTATTTGAAAAAGTGTAGATTTGATAAAAATGTGAAAATAAGCTTAAGTTTGATATAAATTGATAATGTCATTGTAATTATTTTGATTGATGATTTTGCTGACACTAATGCATATTTGGATGCACAAAATTTGTGTTTGATGTGTTTTGCAGACTGAAAGGGGTGAATCTTCATCCCAAGCCCGCCATGCTCCTGCTGAGAACTTGGAACAACAGGAGGTAGATAACTACTACAAGCAGGATGTACCTCATCCAGTCATGACCTTTTCAGATATGCACTTGGAACAGTTACACCCGAACCTGCGATTTGACAGACTTTGGATAGATTATCCAAAATATCAACGGGGTTTGCATACTCTTCACTCTAAGGTTGTTGAGGTACCGAGGGTCATAGAATGGGGACCCTTGGAAGCTGTAGAATTGGCCGGGCCAATTAGGGAATTACTGGTACAGAGGTATGGTAATTCTTCTTTTAATGACTGGATATGTTTATTCACCATACGCAGACCTGTATATAAAGTATGGTGTGAAGAGTTGTTATGTAGTATAGAGTTGAATGATCGGGTAGCTAGTTTAACCGATCGTTCTTTTATTAGATTTTTGTTAGGCGGTTCGATGCGCCACATGTCTTTACTGGACATGGCTCAGGCTTTACGTATATATACGCCTGAGGAATTAGCGTCTGCCGATTGTAGAGGATTGATACTAAACGGTAGGAAAATAGATGAAAATTTTGATACACACGGTGTGTGGAGTCAAATGACAAGCCATCACCGTTTTAAAGGAGGAAACTACTCTTATTTGGATATAGATAGAGCCGAATTAAGAGTAATACATAGGTTTTTAGCTAATTCGATTACACAAAGGGGTAAAAACAAAGAAAAGGTAAATGAACAAGATTTGTTTTACCATATGTGTATTCGAGACCCACACAGCGCTGTAAGTATACCATATTGTGTGGGTTATTATTTATCAGCTATGGTTCGAGGGATGCGTCCACATAGCATAATAGGAGGTGGTATTTTTATTACTTTGATTGGTGAATATCTCGGTGTGGATATAAGTCGGGGGGGATTATTAGTAGAAGAGCCGGAACCCCGCGACACTATAGGTTTAAATGTATACCATGGTGCGAAAGTGTTGAAGCGGCGAAATAACGCCGCAGTACGATACAATGGTAGACATCCACAGGTAGAGAGAAACCAGGAACAAGGTAATGTAGGAGGGGGGAACCAGATGCAAGAAATGCAAAGGTTTATAGCTTCTCAGGAATACGAAAATGCTAGACAGAGAGCATTTGAAGATTGGCAAGTTCATCAGAACCAGATCATAGCGCATTGCCAACACATAGGTAGAAACTATATTCCTACACCGAAACCCGTCTTCCCTCCTTGGTCGATAGAGATGCAGCCACCATATCCTACGTATGACCCTGCCGAGGCATTCTATAGCACTTATGGTTATGCGTGGAACCCCTATTGGTACCAATATCATCCTTAGTTTACTTATTTTTATTTTTATTTTGTAATTTGTAATTATTGATATGTTTAATATTTTTTTGTTAATATTGTAATCATTTTTATATTTATCTAACTTTTATTCTTAGATTTTAATAATTTTTGAATGTGGGGTAATATACCAAACTTCAAAAATATGTATATATGTTTGCAGTTTATCTTATGTACACAACAGGGTAAAACAACGCATTTTCAAAGACTGGCATTAAGTTCAGCAAAAGCAAGTAATTTTGATGACAATGATGCAAAATACATGTGAAATAACAACAAGACGGAATGAACAAATGACGTGCACCATTTATCATTCAGCAAACAAACGCCAATATATTTGGAAACTTTGGTAAAAATTTAATCATTTTCACACAAATCACCCTCAATAATTTAAATTGTTACTGATTTCTTGCAAATGAGGGCATTGCAAGATCTTAAGTGTGGGAAGGGATTAAATTCTTTCGGATTTTAAAATTTTTATATTAAACACTTGGTTACCATTAAAAATACTAGTAAAGCAGTAGTTGTATTAGAATCTAGTGCTCTCTGATAATAAAGAACAGCCCTGGTCTTATATACTGACTACCCAATTCTAGTAAAATTTTTCAAAATTTTCAATTAAATGAATTCAAAATCATGTTTATACATATTTATGAACGATAAAACTAGGTTTTAACACCGAAATTATTGTTACCTCAAAAAGGACATAAATTGAGAAACAAACTAAAACGTCAAAATTCATTTAAAATGGAATAGAGGACGATAAAAAGAAAAATAAAAAGCCAAGTGTGGGAAAATTTACCAAGTTATTTTAAACATATGTCACATATATCTGTAACAAATAACTGAAAATACTTTTGCTTTGAACTAAACTAAACTGTTTTACCCGATGAAAGAAAAGAAGAGATGGATCTACACGATGAATCAATTCCATCATTAAAAGGAAGTAAAGTCTTCCGAAAAAGACACGCGCTTCTTGATTTAGGTCATGAAGTTGTCGTTCAGACCAGCTGTAGGTTGACGAAAAATCTAGAAAAGTCATCACTAAAATCAGCAGGAAATCCACGGACCTCAGCATTAAACAGGGTCGCCAAGTGGTCAGATTTATCCTAACCATGAGAAGGATTTATCTCGTACAATGGGGAGGCACCGTGCAAATTAGCTGGATAAGACTAATGAATCAGATCCCCAGAAAGGATAATCTCCTTAAAGATTAAAAATCAGCTTTTAAGACTGATATTACTCAATCCTAGAGATTGACCTTAAAGATTGAGAATTACAAACTCATGGAATTCAATGATATCTAAACTCGAGCTTGAACGAGAAAATATTTTGATTAAAACTACAAACCGATTTGTTTTCTGAAAACCCTATTTTCAATGCGTTCATTACCATTGAACGTAAAATCCTAGGAATTCACCTGGAATTCATTAGGCTACCTGAACTAAATCGGGTGTCAACCGTAAGAACGGTGGTTGCATAACATGGTCAAAGACAGGACCTTGTGCCAGACCGACAAATTATAAGGGTGAGCTTTACTATTGCTCCTACCAAGGATAGTAATTGCGTCCGACACGTTATAGACCATAATCAAAAGCATGTCACGGGACATTGCCTTAACAGTTGCTTGTTCAACGCTTTCCTTTACAACCGGACGGTAGTTTGCCGAAAGGTAATATACGGAACAAGTAAACTGGACGTGTTGCTTTCCAAATACAAGGTTAGCAAGTGGGTGACACAAAACCGCAAGTTTTGAGATAAAATTTTCAAATTTGAAACCCACCAAACCCACAAAAATATTTTTGCAAACACCGGTAAAGGGTTATTCCGGAAAACTTATCTAGGGTAAAAACTAGATTTAATTTTCAAAAGATCAAATGTTTTCATAAAGATCCAATTTCCTTAATGGATCTAAATTTTTATAGTCATGTGGGACTGTAAACCATATCGTTACTACCATTGTTTATACCGCCGTATAGAAATCACTGATGTACAAAGTGTGAAGAATAAAGAAGTGATTCTAGTATTTCAAGACGATATTGCTTGAGGACAAGCAACGCTCAAGTGTGGGAATATTTGATAATGCTAAAAACGAACATATATTTCATAGCATTATTCCTCAAGAAAGACAAGCTTTTAGTTGCAATTGTTCTATTTACAAGAGATATTCGTTTAAATAATAAAAGGTGAAGACAAAAGACAGATTCGACGAATTGAAGACGCAAACGACCAAAAAGCTCAAAAGTACAAAAGACAATCAAAAAGGTTCCAATTATTGATAAGAAACGTCTCGAAATCACAAGAGTACAAGATTCAAAACGCAAAGTACAAGATATTAAATTGTACGCGAGGACGTTCGAAAATCCGGAACCGGGACCAGAGTCAATTCTTAACGCTCGACGCAACGGACTAAAAATTACAAGTTAACTATATATATAAATATAATATAATATATAATTAATTATATTAATTATATATATATTATATATATATATTTAAAACTGTCGGCAGCCAGAAACTCCAAGGGTGTGAATTGAAAATACCTCTCCGCGACTCGCGGAGTTTGAAGGGCTTTTTGCCGCGAGTCGCGGAGCCCCAAAAATCATTCCTGGCTATAAATCAACCCGAATTCTGATCAAAATATCATCATATTTTCATCTCTCTCTCAATATATACGAGTAATATATATTTATATTTATAATTTATATTTTAATTTTAATTATAATTCTAATAATAAGGGTATGTTAGCGAATGTTGTAAGGGTGTAAGTCGAAATTCTGTCCGTGTAACGCTACGCTATTTTTAATCATTGTAAGTTATGTTCAACCTTTTTACATTAATGTCTCGTAACTAAGTTATTATTATGCTTATTTAAAACGAAGTAATCATGATGTTGGGCTAATTACTAAAATTGGGTAATTGGGCTTTGTACCATAATTGGGGTTTGGACAAAAGAACGACACTTGTGGAAACTAGACTATGGGCTATTAATGGGCTTTATATTTGTTTAACTAAATGAAAGTTTGTTAATGTTAATATAAAGATTTACAATTGGGCGTCCCTATAAATTACCATATACACTCGATCGGACACGATGGGCGGGGTATTTATATGTACGAATAATCGTTCATTTAACCGGACACGGGAATGGATTAATAGCCACTAGAATAATTAAAACAGGGGTGAAATTACATTCAAGGGTAATTGGTGTAATTGTTAACAAAGTAGTAAAACCTTGGTTTACACGCAGTCGATAACCTGGTGTATTCATTAAACAAAGTATTAAAACCTTGTTACAATTCGAATCCCCAATTAGTTGGAATATTTATCTTCGGGTATAATAATAATTTGACAAGGACACTTGCAATTTATATTTATGACTGATGGACTGTTATGGACGAAAACCAGACGGACTTATTGAATAATCCAGGACAAAGGACAATTAACCCATGGGCATAAAACTAAAATCAACACGTCAAACATCATGATTACGGAAGTTTAAATAAGCATAATTCTTTTATATCATATTTTATTTCCTTTATTTTATATTTAATTGCACTTCTAATTATCGCACTTTTATTTATTGTTATTTCATTTTATCGCACTTTTAATTATCGTACTTTTTAATTATCGCAATTTAATTTTTATCGCATTTTTATTATTCGCAATTTCATTATCGTTATTTACTTTACGCTTTAATTTAAAGTCTTGTATTTATTTTATATTTTACATTAGGTTTTAACTGCGACTAAAGTTTTAAAATCGACAAACCGGTCATTAAACGGTAAAAACCCCTCTTTATAATAATAATATTACTTATATATATATTTGTATTTTTATAAAAGTAAACTAATATAGCGTTGAGCTTTGCTTAAAGATCTCCCTGTGGAACGAACCGGACTTACTAAAAACTACACTACTGTACGATTAGGTACACTGCCTATAAGTGTTGTAGCAAGGTTTAAGTATATCCATTCTATAAATAAATAAATATCTTGTGTAAAATTGTATCGTATTTAATAGTATTTCCTGCTAAAATTTAATAGTATTTTATACCCCTCTGCTTTAACATCAGCTTCACATAATCAAATCGTTTTATATACAATACTCAAAAATAATAAAACTCTATTTATCAACTCATATTCGTCATGAAAACATTTTTATTGTTAGCCATGACGATCTATGTCAAATTTCAGGACGAAATTTCTTTAACGGGTAGGTACTGTCACAACCCGAAAAATTCCGACAAATATTAAACCAAACTCTCGATACGATTTAATATTTTTGACACAATAAGCATAGGCTGTTAGGTTGAGTCTCAAAAATTTCTGAACTATTTACATGGATTCAGTTAAACCTTGACTATTCCTGACGACTCACAATACGATTGCTTGTAAATGGATATGTATATATTTGTATATAATAATATGAAATACTATAAATTGTAATTATTATAATTAATTTTGTAAAAATAAAAATAATATATAAAAAGTATCTATATATAAATAAAGTACATATAATATATATATTTTGTAATTTCGAAGTTATTTAGAAAGCAAAGGTAACGCTAAATTTTCATTCGATTGATAGTAAACGAGTTAAAAAGAAACTTACTCAATTTTAAAATAAACGGTGATACTAAAATGAGTTCTATAAATTATAGACTTATAAAAAATGTATTTAGGAGCTGTTTGTTAAATTTTAGAACTTTTTATATTTTACCCAGAATTGAGAGAGACAGTTGATGTAATTTTTATTTAATAAATAAATGATCAAATTTTATACTATAATGACCAAAATAAATAAAACTACTTAATTTAAAAATATGGAATTTTTATGAAGACTTTTATTCGCCACTGATTAACAACGGAGTACGAGATAAATCTAGAGTCAAATAGTGTCGGCAGTTTTTATTATTATTTTTTTTATGTATGCACATGTGAATTTAAAATATAATACTCCCCGTTTTGTTTTATTGATATATGCATTCCCCCATCAACATCTCCTTTCATTTAGTGACCCTAAAAATTTTACTCATATACATCATACATTGAACGTGAGATTTGATCTTTACAACAACTTCTACATAAAACCTCATGTACATATACAAGTGGTGGAAAAACATGGATCATCCATGACTCATATATACTCATATTATTTTCTACTCGTTAAAATTACTTCTTCAAACCGAGGGTGTATAACCCATACTCGTAGCACACCACGTCTCACCATCCTTCACAACCGTCACTATACAACTGTCCACAACCGGGAACCACCACAACTCTCAATCTCTCTCTTCCCTCCAATTTCCTTCTTGTTCTTATTGAGATCCACTCACGCCACCATCATTGATAACTTCACCACCATCATAAACCCACTTGTGATATGCTGCACTTTCGAGAATTCCATTATCAAACCCCACTCGACAACCACCTATTTACACACCACAACCGCCATCTGTTAATGCCGTTGACGTTAACAAGAGACCACCAAGAACCACCACCATTGTCATCTCCATTTTTTTTCTTCTTTCTTTCTTTCATTTTTTTTTTGATCGTAACCGAACACCCCACCTTCCAATATCATTAAAGATCACTCCTACGATTGTTGTTTCTGTTTACAATTTTCGAACCACCAATTACTATCTGCTACGTCTGCTGCTAACCTTCGATGTACAAACCACCCTACACCCCGTTACCAACCATCACTAAACCGTCACCATAGTTACATTTTTTTCCTGCTACTCGAAACAGTGAGGTTACAAAGATGATCGTGATGCTTGATAAAACGATAATAATGGTGAATAAATGGAGGATTTCTTTAAGCTAGTTGTAAACCAAGTTTGAGAATTTATATTTTAGCAATTGGTGGAAGCTATAGTGAAATGACTAGAGTTAAAATAATATTAAGCAAATACAGATTTTCGCTATACATATTAAGTCTGGAATTGGATGCTTACCAGCTATTAGTTGAATATTTAAACAATTTATTTTTTTTAGTTGCTGACTAAACTAATCCCATGTGCATTTGTATTCCATCACCATTCCATTTTTTTTAATCATGCTATGGATTAAACGGTATAGTGAGTGGATTTGTGGGCCAAATATCACCATATTTAGTTTTGGGGCGAGAGATATGATATCATTCGATTGGGCCAGTGTATAGAGATGGTGACGGGTTAGATAATTTTATGATTTGTTAGAAGATGGTAATAGAAAATGAGCTTAAAAGATATTAAGATCCTAGTAAACCAGAAATGTATGTACGGAAAGATGGTTTCACGTGTGTTTATGTGAACGACGGGTTCGAGTCTTGGCAAGGACAGTTTTATTTTTGGAGCTTATACTCTTAAGGTAGTAATTTATAATTATTATTATTATTAGTAAAAGTATCATTTTTATTATCATTATCATTATTAGAAAAATTATTATTTTTATCAAAATTATTATTATTATTATCATTATTATTTTGATTGATATTAATATTATTTTGATATTATTATTATTAATATTATTAATACTAGTATCAATATTACTATCCTAATTACTATTATTATTATTATTATTATTATTATTATTATTATTGTAAAATAAAACAACTTTTTATTATTATTATTATTATCAATATTATTTTATCAAAAAAAAAAAACTAAAAACTATTAGTTATATAAGACCATATTTACTACATATAACATAACTATATTTATATAATAAATATTAATAAATGTAATAAATTAGGTTATTTATGAAACACATAATTAAAACAACAATTATATCACTAATAATATGTAAATTTGTTCGATTACAATTATATGTGTTAATATATATATATATATATATATATAACTGATATAGGTTCGTGAATCCGAGACCAACCCTGCATTGTTCAATATAGTCATATGTATTTTTACTACAAAATACATTAGGTGAGTTTCATTTGCTCCCTTTTAATTGCTTTTGCAATATATATTTTTGGGCTGAGAATACATGCGCTGCTTTTATAAATGTTTACAAAATAGACACAAGTACTTAAAAATATATTCTACGTTGAGTTGTACCATTGGCATATTTCCCTGTAGCTTGGTAACTACTATTTACATGGGTATTGTAAACGCGAATCCTGTTGATAGATCTATCGGGCCTGACAACCCCAATCGGACTGGACGACCAGTATTCAACGGTTGCACAGTACTTCGTTTTGTAGGCTACACTTGGTACAGTGTAGTGAGATTTCATAATAAAGGGAATATGCGACGTTGATTAAATGTTAAGTATGGTTACCAAGTGCTCAACCACTTAGAATTCTTTACATACACTTGCGAGTGTATTATGTTTATACATATATGAAATCTTGTGGTCTATTAATATATTGAAATGATTGTTATGATAAACCTATGAACTCACCAACCTTTTGGTTGACACTTTTAAGCATGTTTATTCTCATGTACGAATTAAGTCTTCCGCTGTGCATTTGCTCATTTTAAAGATACTACATGGAGTCGTTCATGTCATGTAGAGTTCAGTACCTCGCAATGGGACCAGATGATGACTTCATCCAGGAGGATAAGGACGGGTTGTCACAGTTGGTATCAGAGCGGTGGTCTTAGCGAACCAGGTCTTGCATTAGTGTGTCTAACTGATAGTTGATTAGATGCATTAGTGAGTCTGAACTTCGACCGTGTCTGCATGTCAAAAGTTTTGCTTATCATTTCTAGACAGAAATCATCTGCTTAATCATCCTTAGGAAATTACCTGCTTATCATTCTTAGTCTAGACATGTCTTATTGCCTCTATTACATAGACAGTGTATAGATAAATTCATATATTAGCGTATCTGTTATTGTTACCTTTGCCTGACAGCTTCCGTAGATTCCTCCGTAACTTATGGGATTTTAGTATTATATATGCATATGTAAATTATGTATTGCAGGGTACTAATCTACATCCTATAATCTATTTCTTATCGAAAATACTTCATCTGATCATACGAGATGAATCCCTCAACCAGTTCGAGTCCCTCAGATTTTGATAGCTATTCCGATGGTTATTCTGACAGCTATTCCGATATGGAGTTTCACCTAAGCTCCGAAAGCAGTGTCATCAGAATGAATCAACCAATCATCTATCCTCAATTCATCTGATGCGTTCGTAGTTGACTTAACCGATGGAGACGAGAAGAAGGCGATCCTTTCCACCCACCAACTTGCACTCTTGACGAAGAACCTGAAGCACTTACCGGCGAACTCATTCGAAACACCATTTTCACACTCATTTCCCGAATATCTCGCCACGATTATATACTATCTCAAATTCAAAACTTTTTTCATCCACTCGTTCCGACCGACAATCATCCCGAAATAATAGAAGAAGTTAGCGAACTTCGTGCTCGAGTAATCAATTTGAAAAATATGGTGTAAAACGTACCAGCTTCAGCAACATCAACGGCACCAACAGTACCATCAACATCAATACCAGTACTATCAACAATCCATGCCTCAACATCTCATTCTGTACCTCGAGTATAATTATCGTTCCACGAATCGTTCTACATCATTTATCTTCGTTCGACATGGCGATTATATAATCTCTAATGTTTTAGAGATTATATATTCTTATTCTAACGGTAAATCAAATGAGTTTAATATCATATTGACTCATTAAATCCATGATTACATCTGAAGAAAATATATATGTATATATGTTTTCATAAAGATTCTAATTAAAAATCCTTTTGTACAAACTGTTAATGATGAAAATATTTTAACGGGTAGGTAATACCCGAAGAATATGTGGGTTTCACATTAATAAGTTACACTGTACATTCTTCAAATCCTATTCAACAGTCATTTACTATCCTACTTACATCCACAAAGATACGAATCCGATCACCGCAGAATAATCATTTTCATTCAATTTCATATTTGGATTTTGATCTATCAGAATCCAACAAGTGGCATAATGAAGAAAACACTGGACAAAATAAAACTTGTTAGAAACAAACAAATTAACTACGAGAAAAATGTTGTTAAGAATCCACGCTAACTGTTCCTAGCTAATTGTTCCTAGCTAACTGATTACATTTTATTTATTGCAATTTATTTATCGCAATTTACATTCTCGCAATTTTATTTATCGTCATTTAATTTCTGTTATTTATTTTTACGCACTTTAAATATCGGGACACGTAAACAAGGTTTTGACATATCATATCGACGCATCTATATATATTATTTGGAATAACCATAGACACTCTATATGCAGTAATGCGGGAGTTAGCTATACAGGGTTGAGGTTGATTCTACAATAATATACATCATACATTGAACGTGAGATTTGATCTTTACAACAACTTCTACATAAAACCTCATGTACATATACAAGTGGTGGAAAAACATGGATCATCCATGACTCATATATACTCATATTATTTTCTACTCGTTAAAATTACTTCTTCAAACCGAGGGTGTATAACCCATACTCGTAGCACACCACGTCTCACCATCCTTCACAACCGTCACTATACAACTGTCCACAACCGGGAACCACCACAACTCTCAATCTCTCTCTTCCCTCCAATTTCCTTCTTGTTCTTATTGAGATCCACTCACGCCACCATCATTGATAACTTCACCACCCTCATAAACCCACTTGTGATATGCTGCACTTTCGCGAATTCCATTATCAAAACCCACTCGACAACCACCTATTTACACACCACAACCGCCATCTGTTAATGCCGTTGACGTTAACAAGAGACCACCAAGAACCACCACCATTGTCATCTCCATTTTTTTTCTTCTTTCTTTCTTTCATTTTTTTTTTGATCGTAACCGAACACCCCACCTTCCAATATCATTAAAGATCACTCCTACGATTGTTGTTTCTGTTTACAATTTTCGAACCACCAATTACTATCTGCTACGTCTGCTGCTAACCTTCGATGTACAAACCACCCTACACCCCGTTACTAACCATCACTAAACCGTCACCATAGTTACATTTTTTTTCCTGCTACTCGAAACAGTGAGGTTACAAAGATGATCGTGATGCTTGATAAAACGATAATAATGGTGAATAAATGGAGGATTTCTTTAAGCTAGTTGTAAACCAAGTTTGAGAATTTTACTCATATACATCATAAGGTAGTAATTTATAATTATTATTATTATTAGTAAAAGTATCATTTTTATTATCATTATCATTATTAGAAAAATTATTATTTTTA
Source organism: Rutidosis leptorrhynchoides (assembly GCF_046630445.1). Taxonomy (NCBI): domain Eukaryota; kingdom Viridiplantae; phylum Streptophyta; class Magnoliopsida; order Asterales; family Asteraceae; genus Rutidosis; species Rutidosis leptorrhynchoides. The sequence continues at coordinate 51,777,429 of NC_092337.1, read as the reverse complement.
TCAAAATTATTATTATTATTATCATTATTATTTTGATTGATATTAATATTATTTTGATATTATTATTATTAATATTATTAATACTAGTATCAATATTACTATCCTAATAACTATTATTATTATTATTATTATTATTATTATTGTAAAATAAAACAACTTTTTATTATTATTATTATTATCAATATTATTTTATCAAAAAAAAAAAAACTAAAAACTATTAGTTATATAAGACCATATTTACTACATATAGCATAACTATATTTTTATAATAAATATTAATAAATGTAATAAATTAGGTTATTTATGAAACACATAATTAAAACAACAATTATATCACTAATAATATGTAAATTTGTTCGATTACAATTATATGTGTTAATATATATATATATATATAACTGATATAGGTTCGTGAATCCGAGACCAACCCTGCATTGTTCAATATAGTCATATGTATTTTTACTACAAAATACATTAGGTGAGTTTCATTTGCTCCCTTTTTAATTGCTTTTGCAATATATATTTTTGGGCTGAGAATACATGCGCTGCTTTTATAAATGTTTACAAAATAGACACAAGTACTTAAAAATATATTCTACGTTGAGTTGTACCACTGGCATATTTCCCTGTAGCTTGGTAACTACTATTTACATGGGTATTGTAAACGCGAATCCTGTTGATAGATCTATCGGGCCTGACAACCCCAACCGGACTGGACGACCAGTATTCAACGGTTGCACAGTACTTCGTTTTGTAGGCTACACTTGGTACAGTGTAGTGAGATTTCATAATAAAGGGAATATGCGACGTTGATTAAATGTTAAGTATGGTTACCAAGTGCTCAACCACTTAGAATTCTTTACATACACTTGCGAGTGTATTATGTTTATACATATATGAAATCTTGTGGTCTATTAATATATTGAAATGATTGTTATGATAAACCTATGAACTCACCAACCTTTTGGTTGACACTTTTAAGCATGTTTATTCTCAGGTACGAATTAAGTCTTCCGCTGTGCATTTGCTCATTTTAAAGATACTACATGGAGTCGTTCATGTCATGTAGAGTTCAGTACCTCGCAATGGGACCAGATGATGACTTCGTCCAGGAGGATAAGGACGGGTTGTCACACCGGTCAAATAAAAGAAAATCCTCAACCAATGGACCAAAGTTAATAATGGTCAAAGGTGTTTCCGCTAAGGAAGCAAAATATTGGGAAAATTACCAATTTTCTGATGAATCGGATCCTGATGAGGATTCTGATGATGTTATAGAAATTACCCCGACCCAATTTAATGAGGCAAAAGAAAATAATAAGGGAAAAGGCATCAAAATAGAGAAATCTCATTCTGACCCCGATGAACTTTATATGTACCGTCAACACCCGTATTTTCAATATCGTGACAATAACCCAGGAACCTCTAAACCACCAGGTTTTTCTAAACCAATGTGGAAAATGACAGCTCGTATTAGAGGAACATCGTATATCCCTAGAAAATTAGGAAAAAGAACCAAGTCCGAAGAAGAAGAAACCAGTGATTCAGATTAGAGGGGTGTGAGCATGTTGTGTAATAAATGTATTGTAGTGTGCTTGTACTTTTATGTTCTATGTAAAAATTGCTTGTATTGTTTGTTATTATGAATCTAATCCTTGTCTATTTTACAGTATAAAAACAAAATGGACGTTAAGGGTAGACAACCGAATATTTTAGAAGACCTACCAGAGGATATGATTGAGAAAATCTTGTCTAGAGTCGGTCAGAATTCATCAGCACAATTAGTTTTGGTGAAATTAACTTGTCAAACATTTGAAAGACTTTTCAGAAATGCCTTAGTTTATAAAAGGCTTTCCTTTGATAGGTGGGGTATATCACATTGGAGAGACTTTAAGTTACGCCGTGTTTTCTTTAAAGCATTAAATGCGGGGAACCCAAATGCAATTTTACGCTACGGGTTAAGAACCTATTTTGACTCAACATATCCCAACATAGGATTTCGTAAATTAGAAAGAGCTTCTAACATGCAACATAAAGAAGCATGTTATGCTTATGGGTTAGTGATGTTCGCTTCTTACCAAAGTGAGAAAAAGAACATCGAATTGCAGCTCTTAAATAAAACTTTCCCACAAGTGACGGATTCAGTAGTTGGGGTGAGAAACAAGGTTTTTAGATTATTACGGGGCTGTTCGACATTACGAAACCCTCATCCTTTTGACGACATTACAACATGCTGCCTAGCCAATGGTCATAACGGTTATTTTCCACAAGACCAAGGATGGGAAGTCGTCTTAGTAAAACCAGAATGCATGACTTGTTTCTGGACTTATGAATTACGTGTCTTTATTTCCTTTGCTGAACAACTTGCGTATTAACTAGATTTATCTTCAAAACTGTCCTATATCATAGTGTACTGTATTTCATGTTATATGTAATATAGCGAAGTTGTAAGTTTGAAGAATATTTGTATGTGATATATTATTATAATCAGTTTTTCATATGGAATTGTAGTAGTTAAATTGTATATTAGCTACTAAGTATGACTTAACGGGTAGGTAGTACCTGAATTTAAACTTATAAAACGCTAATATGAAGAAAAAGCTTTTATAAATGAGTTCATATTATGCTACGAGATACTATTGACTACTCTTAATATTCTGTATGATTAACTTGTTTCATTTGACTATTTTGAAGGAAATGGCACCGACTACTCGACACACCTTGAATATGAGCGAAGAGGAATTTCGTGCCTTTCTTGCTTCAAACATAGCCGCAGTACAGGCCGCGCTACATACCAACAATAACTCTAAATCTAACAATACAGCTAACGGCGCAAGAAATCGTGTAGGATGCTCCTACAAGGAATTCACTAGCTGCAAACCTTCAGAATTTGATGAGACCGAAGGACCAATCGGATTGAAACGGTGTACCGAGAAAGTTGAATCGGTGTTTGCCATAAGTAAGTGTGCTGAAGGAGACAAAGTGAAGTACGCTACGCATACCTTCACAGGTATTGCGTTAACATGGTGGAATACCTATCTAGAGCAAGTGGGACAAGATGCTGCTTACGCGCTACCGTGGTCAGCATTCAAGCACTTGATGAACGAGAAGTACCGTCCCAGAACCGAGGTCAATAAGCTCAAGTCAGAACTTAGAGATTTACGAACACAGGGATTCGATATTACTTCGTACGAAAGACGATTCACAGAATTGTGCCTATTGTGTCCGAGAGCGTTCGAAGATGAGGAAGAGAAGATCGACGCGTTTGTGAAAGGGTTACCAGAGAGAATCCAAGAAGATATAAGTTCACACGAGCCTGCCTCCATACAAAAGGCATGTAGAATGGCTCACAAACTAGTGAACCAGATTGAGGGAAGAATTAAAGAACAGGCGACCGAAGAGGCCAACGTGAAGCTAGTCAAAATAAAATGGGAGGAAAACGGTGATAAGAGTCACCAATACAACAACAACTATCCCAACAATCGCAACATCAATCGCAACTACAACAAACGGCACAACAACAACAACATCAACTACAACAATCATCCCAACAACAATAACAACCGCAACAACAACAACAACAACAATCAGAAGCAGCTATGCCAAAGGTGTGAAAAGTATCACTCGGGGTTCTGCACCAAATTTTGCAACAAGTGTAGAAGAAATGGTCATAGCGCGGTGAAGTGTGAGGTCTACGGACCAGGGGTTAACAGAACGAAAGGAATAAATGGTGTCGGAATGAGTAATGGCGGAGCAAGTAGTGTCGGAGCAAGTTATGCCAATGTAGTTTGTTATAAATATGGAAAACTGGGCCACATTATTAGAAATTGCCCGAACCAGGAGAACACGAATGGATAAGGCCGCGGAAGAGTTTTCAATATTAATGCGGCAGAGGCACAGGAAGGCCCGGAACTTGTTACGGGTACGTTTCTTATTGACAATAAATCTGCTTACGTTTTATTTGATTCAGGTGCGGATAGAAGCTATATGAGTAGAGATTTTTGTGCTAAATTAAGTTGTCCATTGACACCGTTGGATAGTAAATTTTTACTCGAATTAGCAAACGGTAAATTAATTTCAGCAGATTATATATGCCGGAATCGAGAAATTAAACTGGGTAGCGAAATATTTAAGATTGATTTGATACCAGTAGAGTTAGGGAGTTTTGATGTAATAGTTGGCATGGACTGGCTGAAGGAGATGAAAGCAGAGATTGTATGTTACAAAAATACAATTCACATTGTACGAGAAGAAGGAGAGCCCTTAATGGTGTACAGAGAAAAGGGCAACACGAAGCTACATCTTATTAGTAATTTGAAGGCACAAAAACTAATAAGAAAAGGTTTCTATGCTGTTCTAGCACACGTCGAGAAAGTACAAACTGAAGAAAAGAGCATCAATGATGTTCCCGTCGCAAAAGAATTTCCCGATGTATTTCTGAAAGAATTACCGGGACTATCTCCACATCGATCTGTTGAATTTCAAATAGATCTTGTACCAGGAGCTACACCAATAGCTCGTGCTCCTTACAGACTCGCACCCAGCGAGATGAAAGAACTACAAAGCCAACTGCAAGAACTATTAGAACGTGGTTTCATTCGACCAAGCACATCACCATGGGGAGCTCCTGTTTTGTTTGTCAAGAAAAAGGATGGTACATTTAGGTTGTGTATTGACTACATAGAGTTGAATAAACTTACCATCAAAAACCGTTATCCACTGCCGAGAATTGACGACTTATTTGATCAACTACAAGGCTCGTCGATTTATTCGAAAATCGATTTACGTTCTGGATATCATCAAATGCGAGTAAAGGAGGATGATATTCCAAAAACTGCTTTTAGGACGCGTTATGGTCATTACGAGTTTATGGTTATGCCGTTTGGATTGACTAACGCACCAGCTGTGTTCATGGACCTTATGAACCGAGTGTGTGGGCTATATCTTGATAAGTTTGTCATTGTTTTAATCGATGACATACTTATTTACTCAAAGAATGATCAAGAGCACGAAGAACATTTGAGAAAAGTGCTAGAAGTATTGAGGAAAGAAAAACTGTATGCTAAGTTTTCAAAGTGTGCATTTTGGTTGGAAGAAGTTCAATTCCTCGGTCACATAGTGAACAAAGAAGGTATCCAGGTGGACCCGGAAAAGATCGAAACCGTTGAAAAGTAGGACACCCCAAAAACTCCGAAGCATATACGTCAATTTTTAGGATTGGCTGGTTACTACAGAAGATTCATCCAAGATTTCTCCAAAATAGCAAAACCCTTGATTGCATTAACTTATAAAGGGAAGAAATTTGAATGGAAGGATGAACAAGAGAAGGCGTTTCAGTTATTGAAGAAAAAGCTAACTACGGCACCTATATTGTCATTGCCTGAAGGGAATGATGATTTTGTGATTTATTGTGACGCATCAAAGCAAGGTCTCGGTTATGTATTAATGCAACGAACGAAGGTGATTGCGTATGCGTCTAGACAATTGAATATTCACGATTAGGTACACTGCCTATAAGTGTTGTAGCAAGGTTTAGGTATATACATTCTATAAATAAATAAATATCTTGTGTAAAATTGTATCATATTTAATAGTATTTTCTTGTAAAAATTATAACTATTTTATATACACCTCGCATAACATCAAGTATTTTTAGCGCCGCTGTCGGGGAACGAATAAACGCCGAAAGTGCAACGCTAAATATATTAAAAAAAAAGATTTTTATTAATTTTTAGTTTCCTTTTGTAAAATACGTTTTAAATATACAAAAATATAAAAAGAAAAACAAAAATATAAATATTTTTAATAGTTTGTTAAATATATATATATATATATATAAAACTATAAAGTTTCTTTATTTTTATTTTGTAAAAATATAAGTTTTATTTAATTTATATAAATATATTATATATATATAAATCAGAAAACAGAAAAAAATTAATAAAAATTACCCGAGGCCCGGTACTGTAGCAGCCCGTAACCTGGCCCGAAACCCTAGCTCATGCAATTGCATGAGCCCGAAGGCAAAACTTCATGCGATCGCATGAAGCTGTCTGACACGCCACAGTTAACCCTAATTCAGCATTAATTACGGTGTATTAATTATTATTATTATTAAAACCCTAATTAGGTTATATTTATTTAATTATTTAGTTTAGTTTTTAGTTTTAATTTGTTTTAGTTAGTTTAATTAGTTTAATTAAATTATAAAATTAATAGTTTTATTAAATAAATAATATAAAAATAATATTTTTATAAAAATTGTACTTTTTACAACTTTAAGTTTATTTTTATATTTTGTATCTTTTTATTTGTTTTTAGCGTAATATTTGTATTTTTCGCTCGTACTTAGTTTTAAACTTAGTATTTTGCCATAGTTATTTTTTTATTTCTAAATTTTTAGGCTTTGCCGTAAAATCCCTTAAGTGCTTTTTCTTTAGACTAAGATTTAGGTGCTTTAGAATTTTGCGACGCCGTTTTTTTTAGTACTTTTAAGTTATTGCCATTTTGTATATAGTATTCCTTTTAAGATTTAATATTTTTAGACGCAACTTTTAATTCTTAGTTTTTAGTTCCTTTTTAAGTATCGACGCGCTACGTTCTTTTTATCATTTTTCGACCTTTTATTTTTCGACGTTTTTCGACGCGCCCTTTTTCTTTCTTATTTCTCGCCGCTCTAGTTTTTAGGACTTAGATTTTTTTTCTATTTCTTATCTAAAATTTCTTTAAATTTAAACGAAAAATTATTTTAAGCGGTTAAATTGATAGACATCAAAATTTTCTGGTTCGTAATAATAGTTGGATTTGTACGTGGACCGGGTTATTGGAGCCAAACAGTACTCAATTATATTGAGACCAAACGAATCCTGCCCCTCTGCTGCATCTTTTGGCTATTCGAAACGTGGGTAAAATCAGAAAAGTCTATTAATTTGATAACTTATATAATTTTTCTTTCTTTTTAAAAACTAATAGGATATTCAGTGAATGCACCGAGCAAAACGTTCACCACCTTTTGTACGTTCACCACTTGTAACTCGATCAAGACATCTAGCAAATATTGTCGCCGTTGATTTTTCTTTAGAATCGTCATCCAGTCGACCAAGTACTCCAATTCAAATTTCCGATAATCCATTTTTTGAACCCGACCTCACAATTGAGAATCCGGAGAATATTCAGGGACAATTCATAGATCCTGAACCATTAATTTTTCCTCCGGAACCACCAATCATTCAAACAGAGATTGTTGAGGAACCAACCATTAAATCAGAATCCTCTAGTGATTCAGATTCAACAAATTCAATCATGGAGAATCTGGAACCTCTAAGTATGGAAGATCGAATGCGAGCTAAACGCACTGGCCAAGGTCACGCAATTACTCAACCAGACATTAATGCGCCAGATTATGAAATCAAAGGACAAATCCTACACATGGTGACTAATCAATGCCAATTTAGTGGTGCGCCGAAGGAAGATCCAAATGAACATCTTCGTACCTTTAATAGGATCTACACTCTATTTAAAATCCGAGAAGTGGAGGATGAACAGATATATCTCATGTTATTTCCCTGGACTTTAAAGGGAGAAGCCAAAGATTAGTTAGAATCGTTACCTGAAGGGGCGATTGATACATGGGATGTTTTAGTTGAAAAATTTCTTAAACAATTCTTTCCGGCATCCAAAGCCGTGAGACTTCAAGGAGAAATTGTTACGTTCACGCAAAAGCCAAATGAAACTCTATATGAGGCATGGACCAGATTTGGAAAGTTATTGAGAGGATGTCCGCAACATGGTTTAGACACTTGTCAAATAGTACAAATATTCTACCAAAGATACAACATCACTACAAAAAAAGACATCAATATAGCAGCTGGTGGTTCCATTATGAAGAAAACAGCAACTGATGCTTACAAAATTATTGATAACACTGCTTCCCACTCACATGAGTGGCACCAAGAAAAAGATATCGCTAGATCATCTAAAGCAGCTAGAGCCGATTCTAGCCATGACTTAGATTCCATTTCTGCAAAGATAGATGCTGTCGAGAGACGAATGGAAAAGATGAGTAAAGATATTCACTCAATACGAATTAGTTGTGAGCAGTGTGGAGGACCACATTTGACAAAAGATTGTCTCAGTATTGAACTAACAATGGAACAAAGAGAGAATGTTTCATACATAAACCAAAGGCCTGAAAATAATTATCAGAATAATTATCAACCGCCAAGACCAATCTACAATCAAAACCAGAATTATAACCGAAATGTTCCATACAACAACCAACAAGGTCCAAGTAATCAACAAGTATCCAATAATACTTACAACCAGTAAAGACCTAATTTTCAAAATAAACCACCACAAACTGATGATAAAAAGCCAAATTTAGATGATATGATGTTGAAGCTAGTTGATTCTCAAACTCAATTTTTTACATCTCAGAAACAAACCAATGAACAAAATGCTCAAGCATTTAGAAATCAACAAGCTTCGATTCAAAATTTGGAACAAGAAGTGAGCAACCTAGCAAGGTTGATAGGTGAAAGAAAACCGGGAAGTCTACCTAGTGATACTAATGCTAACCCCCGGAATGAAACAGCTAAAGCCATTACCACAAGAAGTGGTATCACACTTAAACCACCTAAAATACCTGTAATTTCTGATGATGCTATTCCTACTCCACAAGAACCACAATCTGATCAAGATAAGGAAAAAGAACCGGTAGTTGAAAAGGTTAATGAAGATAACACAGTTAAGGCTAAACCTTATGTTAAACCATACCAACCACCACTTCCTTACCCGAGTAAAATGAGAAAAGAGAGACTTGAAGCCGAGCAATCCAAATTCTTAGATATGTTTAAACTGATAAATGTCAATCTTCCTTTCATTGATGTGATTTCAGGAATGCCTAGATATGCTAAATTTCTTAAAGATCTAATCACGAATAGAAAGAAAATGGAAGAACTCTCGGCTGTTACTATAAATGCTAATTGTTCTGCAGTATTGTTGAATAAGATACCAGAAAAATTATCAGATCCAGGAAGTTTCACGATTCCATGTTTTCTGGGTAGTCTTAGTTCAATAGAAGCATTGGCAGACTTAGGTGCTAGTATAAATCTAATACCGTATTCATTATACGCTAAAATAGACCTTGGAGAATTGAAATCAACAAGAATAAGTATACAACTAGCCGATCGATCAGTAAAATATCCTAGAGGGATAATGGAGAACATGCTAGTTAAAGTTGGTACTTTAGTATTTCCAGTAAATTTTGTTATTCTGGACATGGAAGAAGATTCTTGAGTACCTCTCATATTAGGAAGACCATTCTTAAACACAGCTAAAGCAATAATAGAAGTGTTCGGTAAGAAACTGACCCTAAGTATAGAGGACGAGAGTGTTACCTTTTCAGTTGATAGAGCCATTCAACAACCGCAATCTGCAGATGATACATGTTATTATATTCAAACTATAGAATCACATGCAGAATTGTTAGAAGAATTTCCAGAATTACAAGGAACAGGAGAATGTTCTTTAGGAGAAAGTACTGAACCAATTGATGAAACTGAAATGTTAGCTACACTTATGGCTAATGGATATGAACCAACAACAGAAGAAATTCAAATGCTAAAAGAAGAAGACAGATATCGATATAAATCATCGATAGAAGAACCACCGACATTAGAGTTAAAGCCACTTCCAAATCATTTGAAATACGCTTATTTACATGGTGAATCTGAATTACCTGTAATAATATCGTCTTCTCTTACTGAAAATGAAAAATCTCAACTCATTTCTGTGCTAAAAGCTCATAAACCAGCCATTGCATGGAAAATTCATGATATTAAAGGAATAAGTCCTTCGTATTGCACACATAAAATCCTTATGGAAGAAGGTCATAAAACGTATGTGCAACGCAAACGAAGACTAAATCCTAATATGCAAGATGTTGTTAAGAAAGAAATTATTAAACTGCTTGATGCAGGTATAATTTATCCAATCTCTGATAGTCCATGGGTAAGCCCAGTTCAATGAGTACCTAAGAAGGGTGGCATGACTGTCATCACGAATGAGAAAAATGAGCTTATTCCTACTAGGACTGTAACAGGATGGCGTGTTTGTATTGATTATAGAAAATTAAATGACGCCACCAGAAAAGATCACTTTCCCTTACCTTTCATTGATCAAATGTTGGAAAGATTAGCCGGAAATAGTTACTATTGTTTTCTTGATGGTTTTTCCGGATATTTTCAAATTCCAATAGCACCCGAGGACCAAGAGAAAACCACATTCACGTACCCTTATGGTACTTTTGCTTACAAACGCATGCCATTTGGACTTTGCAACGCCCCTGCAACCTTTCAAAGGTGCATGATGGCGATTTTTCACGACATGATAGAAGAATGCATGAAAGTTTTCATGGATGACTTTTCAGTCTTCGGTGATACATTTGAATCATGTCTAGTTAATCTTGAACGAATGCTTATTAGATGCGAACAATCAAATCTAGTACTTAATTGGGAGAAATGCCATTTCATGGTTAAAGAAGGCATCGTTCTTGGTCATAAAATTTCAAAGGAAGGAATTGAAGTAGATAGAGCTAAAGTAGATGTAATTGCTAAACTTCCACATCCCACCAATGTTAGAGGAGTTAGGAGTTTTCTAGGGTATGCCGGTTTTTACCGACGTTTCATAAAAGATTTTTCTAAAATTGCCACTCCTATGAATAAACTCCTAGAAAAGGATGCTCCATTCATCTTTTTATATGAATGTATCAAATCTTTTAATATTCTTAAAGAGAAACTCACTAATGCGCCAATCATGATAACTCCAAATTGGAATATACCGTTTGAACTTATGTGCGATGCAAGTGATTTTGAGAGGTGAGCCGTTTTAGGACAAAGGATTGAAAAATGATTTTAACCTATTTATTATGCTAGTAAGACGTTACAAGGAGCACAAACGAACTACACAACTACTGAAAAAGAACTCCTTGCTATTGTCTTTGCTTTTGACAAATTTCGTTCATATCTCGTTCTAGCTAAAACGGTGGTCTATACTGACCATTCTGCTCTTAGATACCTATTTTCGAAACAAGAAGCCAAACCACGATTAATCCGTTGGATCTTACTCTTACAAGAGTTCGATATTAAAATTCGAGATAAAAAGGGAGCAGAAAATCTCGCCGCTGATCATCTTTCTCGTCTTGAAAATCCCGAATTAGAAGTTCTAAATGAATCGGCCATACAAGACAACTTTCCTGATGAATATCTATTGAAGATAGATTATAATGAAATTCCATGGTTTGCAGACTATGCAAACTATTTAGTATGTGGATTCCTTTAAAAAGGATTGTCGTACCAAAAACGAAAGAAATTCTTTAGTAATATAAAACACTATTTCTGGGAAGATCCACATTTGTTTAAAAGTTGTCCCGATGGAATAATATGCTGATGTGTATTCGGAGATGAAGCTAGTAAAATATTAAACCATTGTCACACAGGACCAACAGGAGGGCATTATGGGCCTCAGCTTACAGCAAGAAAAGTTTACGATGTTGGATTCTATTGGCCTACAATTTTCAAAAACGTACACCTTCTTTAGAAATCTTGTGATGCTTGTCAAAGGGCCGGAAAAATAAGTCAACGAGATAAAATGCTGTAACATCCCGTTTTCCTTATACGTGGTTTAAAGGTACGTATTTTACCTTGTAGACATTTAATATAGACCGCAAACGAATGTTTATAGTTTAATTGTTTGAAAATGTAGAAAATAGTTTGATCAGGCAACCTGTCGCGTTTTGGGAGGTTTCATCGCGTTCTGGTCTGTCGCGATACGCGACAAAGCTGGCTGGAACGCGACAGCTTCAGTATCCCCGACCTGTCCCCTTTATCGCGTTTGAGTAGTGTATGTCGCGTTTGGGTGTCGCGTAATGCGACAGACTGTCGCGAAACGCGACAGATGTCGCTGTTTGACATTTTTGACCCAATTAAATGGCATCTTTTGGGGGTGTTTTGGTCTTTTCACTTATAGACGGTTTTGGATCTAGAAAACTGATACAAGGGTTATCATAACTCATTTAATACATTTTCAACTACATCCCATTCAATTTAAGAGAGAGAGTTAGGGTTTAGTGAGAGAGAGCTCACTTGAAGAAGAAGAATAAGAAGACCAAATCCTACCCAAGTCCGAGTTTTAAAGTTTTTCCCTATGTCTCTAGCTACGTTGTGATTGTATTGGTAAGTCTTAACTCTATGTTTTGAGTTTTATTTTGTTTAAGCTAGGGTTTGGTTCATGTGGGGTTTGTATGACCCATTTGAGGGATAAATGGGTGGATCTTGGGTTAGATTGTTGAAAGGAAACCCTAATTACCATAATCTAGGGTTTTGGTCTAATGAAATGAGGTTTGTAAGTGTCAAAGGTGTTGTAAGCATTAAAACACTTGTTGAAAATTGAAAGAGATGTTAAATGGGTCATGTTTGACTAAAATTATGTGTTTAAGTGTTAGATGGGTCACATGAGTCAAAGTTGACCTAATTTGGGTAAAATGGGTGAGAAATACCCTAGGTTGTGCTAGTTGAAGAGTAGTGGACTTTAATTCACTAGCTTTAGTGATTATAATGAGTCTTGACCAATTTTGGGTGGTTGGTGTAGATGAGTCATTTAATGCTCGGGTCATTAAATGCTCGGTTGTTAGAAGTTGACATTTAATTCAACTTGATGGTGTGTTAATTATATGCATAATGTAATAGGTGCTTTACTTTGAAGTTTGCGAGCTTACTTCCTAATTCACCGAAGACGATAAGGTGAGTGGAATAATTATATATGCATGTATATAATTTATTTACTTGTGAGGTATGGGTTAAAGTTCGTTGTTGACGATACTATACCCTAGAGTATATTGTTGTTGATGAGGGTTTAAAGTTCGATGTTGACGATACCTCATACATATGGAATTAAAGTTCGATGTTGACGATGCCATACGATTATTTTTGTGACGTTGATGAGGGTTTAAAGTTTGTTGTTGATGATACCTCATATGTGGGTATAAAGTTCGGTGTTGACGATACCACATTAATGTAGGCGAATGGGATTTAAGTTCGATATTGACGATACCATTCGTTGGGCTAGCCTTGGGATCTTGAGTACTATGGATGTTGTGAACATCATCGTTATACTTGTGTTTTAGCATATTGTATTGTTGTGTTATATGCTATTATTATACTAGCCTTGTAATCGTGGTACTTAGCGTTATACATGTGAAAGGTATGCTAATTATGTAATTAGTATGTATGCGGATTTGGTGAGTGTTGGCAAGTAAGTAGGTTATATATATGTATGTATAATTGTTGCACTCACTAAGCCTTGCTTACCCTCTCGTTGTTTACTATTTTATAGGTTCCGGCTTGGACAAGGGTAAGGGCATACGGTTAGATTAGTTGTCTCCCGTTTATGTTGACAGGGGGTGCTTTTGGGATAGCTTTTGAAGTTGGCCTGCCGTTTTGGGTAGTTTAGCCCCAAACCATGCTCGAGTGTCGTTTGGATTATAAACTATCGTTGTAGTGGGTCAAACTTGTATTGAACTTAATTAATGGCCTTTGTGCCTTTTGTAAACATATAAATTGATGTACGTTTAAATGGAATTGTGGAATGGTTTACATATTTAATTGGCGCGTAAATGTGTATTATATAAAAAAAAAAATTATCGTATGGAAATACGGGTTGGGTTGTTTCAAGTGGTATCAGAGCATGGTCTAAGGGATTTAGGCGACTTGAGGTAGGTGCCTAGACTTGGGCTTTATTGTGTGAGCGCTTTATGCGGGACTTGTAGGACTTTGAGTCTAATCGGGAATTGTTAGTGCTTTGGTTTATGTGAACTAACCTTGTGCTAATTGATTTGTGTTGTGTTTAGCAAGCATCGAGCGAGATGGACGTTGTACTAGCAAGTTAATACGACGTTCTCGCGTAACAATGATTAGCTACCATTGTTACGGGTGCAAATCGTGTCAAACAAGTAATGTACGACGATTGTCGAGCAAGATGGAGTAGTGTGGTGTACATGTATTTACTTACATGTTATGTCTTTTCGTTCTTTGTTTAATCTTTTCCGTTTTATAGAATGAAGACGAGAAACGGACACAATAATGATAACGGTGGTACGAGTGAGGACGTTGAACTCACGGCCAAGGTTGAGGCCATCTTTAAAAAGTTAAAGAAGGATTTTCTTGACGATGTCCGAAAGGTCTTCCAAGAGTCGGTCGATGGATAAGTGACCGAAATGATCAACGATCGAATGAAAGCTGCAATAGATGAGGCTTTAGAGGCTAGAAATATTTATCCTCGAGGCGAAGGGGGTGAAGGTAATGGTGGGGGTGGAAGGCGGGACTTCCACTACAAAAATTTCAAGGATACTCAACCTCCGATGTTTAATGGAGTGAGGGATCCATTGAAAAGCACTTGTTGGATTTCCGATATTGAGGGAGCTTTTCGTACCGTGGAATGTCCTCCCGAGAAGAAGACGTGGTATGGGTCTAGCATGTTACGTGAAGAAGGCAAGTTGTGGTGGGACGATAAAATCAATTTGTATGGTGAAGAGCAATGTATAAGCTTGACATGGGAGGAGTTTAAGAAGGAATTTTTTCAAGAATACCGCACTTCTTCCGACCTTGATAGAATTCGGGACGAGTTGCATCATTTACAACAAGGTTCAATGGACTTGGTTACTCTCAAGTCTACCTTTTTGGCAAAGACTCGTTTTTGCCCGGAATATGTAGGTGACGATCACAAGCTAATGAAAGATTTCTACCGTACTTTGAATGACGAGTTCAAGGGTAAGATTAGTCGGGGAATGGCTAAGACTTTTGAAGAGCTATTCGAGTTGGCTCGGGGTTTTGAGCTGGAGGTTCCAAGAAAAAGCGATTTCATTTTTTCAAAAAGAATGTTTGAAGGTTCGAGTCATTCGAATTTTTCAAATAAAAAGAACAAGAACAAAAAGGGTTCCGAAAGTGTCAATAGTGTGAAGAAGGGCGCTACCGGTAGTTTTGGGAACTTTGTCCCTACTTGCTACAATTGTGGGGTACGTGGACATATGGCTCGAGATTGTCCGAAGCCAAATTTAATAAACAAGCTCACTTGTTTTAATTGCAACAAAGAAGGACACCGAAAGTCAGAGTGTCCCGATTTGAACAACGATAATGTTAAAAGGCTAGAGAAGGCGGCGGGTACGGCTCGAGGGAGAAACTATTTGATGACTAACAACAAAGCCAAGCAATCCAACGAAGTTGTCTCAGGTACCTACTTGGTTAATTCTAATCCGGCAAGGATTCTATTTGATAGCGGTGCAAATTTGTCCTTTGTATCTCCAAAATTTGTGCCTAAACTTGATAGACCGTTAGCTAAGTTAAGTCGTCCGGTAGAAGTTGAAATAGCGGACGGCAAGACGGTGCTAGTGGTCGATGTGTGTAAGAATTGTGACGTTGTTTTTGGTGCTGAAAACTTTAAAATTGATCTCATCCCTATGACTTTGGGCGATTTTGATATCGTTATTGGTATGGATTGGCTCGATCGTAATAGAGCCGATATCGTGTGCCATGAGAAATCTATTCGTGTGAAGACCCCAAGTGGGGGAGAGATAATTATTCATGGTGATAAACGAAGAAGACTTGTGCCGATTTGTTCTTTTGCACGGGCACGTCGTTTTCTTGTTAGCGGTGGCATGGCTTTTCTTGCCCATGTTGTTGATACTCATGCTGAGCCGCCACCTATTCGTGAAATTCCGGTGGTTATTGAATTCGAAGACGTTTTTTTGGACGAGTTACTGGGTGTTCCGGCGGAAAGACAAGTTGAATTTCGTATTGAGTTGGTTCCAGGAGCTACCCCCATTGCTAAAACTCCTTATCGTTTAGCACCAACGGAAATGCAAGAGTTATTAAATCAAACCCAAGAGTTGCTTGAGAAGGGTTTTATTCGACCGAGTGCTTCTCCATGGGGTGCTCCGATTTTATTCGTGAAAAAGAAAGATGGTAGTATGCGGATGTGCATCGATTACCGGGAGTTGAATAAAGTTACAATCAAGAATCGTTATCCACTGCCAAGGATCAACGATTTGTTTGACCAACTCCAAGGTGCGACATATTTCTCAAAGATTGACCTACGGTCCGGCTATCACCAAATGCGGGTCCGTGAGGAAGATATTGAGAAAACGGCTTTTCGAACACGTTATGGGCATTTTGAGTTCGTAGTTATGCCTTTTGGTCTTACGAATGCACCGGTGGCATTCATGGACCTTATGAACCGGGTGTGCCAACCCATGTTGGACAAGTCGGTGATTGTGTTCATTGACGACATACTAGTCTACTCGAAGAGTATGAACGAACATGAACGTCAATTGTGTGAAGTATTGAAGACATTACGAAAGGAGAAGTTGTATGCTAAGCTCTCCAAATGTGAATTTTAGCTAAGGGAGGTTCAATTCCTTGGTCACATTGTGAACAAAGACGGCATTCAAGTAGATCCGGGAAAGATAGAGACGGTGAAGAGTTGGAGACAACCGACTACGCCTACGGAAATCCGGAGTTTTCTTGGATTGGCAGGTTATTATCGTCGATTTATCCAAGACTTTTCTAAGATTGCTTCTCCATTGACGAAGTTGACAAGAAAGAATGCTAGGTTTAATTGGGAGAACGAGCAAGAAATTGCTTTTCAATTGTTGAAGGAGAAATTGTGTCAAGCTCCGGTGTTAGTATTGCTGGAAGGTGTGGAAGATATGATGGTTTATTGTGATGCTTCTCTCAATGGGCTCGGGTGTGTTCTTATGAAAAGAGGTAAAGTCATCGCCTATGCCTCTAGACAATTGAAGGAGCACGAAACGAGATATCCGACTCATTATCTTGAGTTGGCGGCAGTTGTGCATGCGTTGAAAATTTGGCGCCATTACTTGTATGGTGTCAAGTGTACAATTTATTCGGATCATAAGAGTTTGAAACATCTCTTTAATCAACGAGATTTGAATTATTGCCAACGTAGGTGGATGGATGTGGTGAAAGATTATGATTGTGAGATACTTTATCATCCGGGTAAGGCGAATGTTGTCGCGGATGCGTTGAGTCGAAAGAGTCAACATCCGGCGATAAAAGTGGGATCGTTACATTTGATTATTACCAACGATTTTCTAGAGAATCTTGGTGAGATTCAAATAGAGGCTTATGTTCACAATAAGCATACGGAGTGAATCGTGGGCCAATCGGAGTTGATTAATATGGGCCCGCGTGGGTTGTTGTCTTTTCAAGGAAGGGTGTGGATGCCTAAGATGGGTGATTTCCGACGGGTGCTACTTGATGAAGCACATAAGTCAAAATATTCCATTCATCCGGGCGCGACGAAAATGTATCATGATTTGAGGAAGGATTATTGGTGGCCTGGCATGAAACGTGATGTTGTAAAATATGTTGAACAATGTGTTACTTGTTTGCAAGTAAAGGCCGAACACCAAAAGCCGTATGGTAAATTGCAACCGTTAGAAATCCCAAAATGGAAATGGGAGCACATTACCATGGATTTCATTACAAAGTTGCCTAGGACGGCGAGAACCCAATTTGATACAATTTGGGTGATAGTTGATCGTTAGACGAAAAGTGCTTTGTTTCTTCCCATTAAAGAAGCGATATCGTCGGAGGCCTTGGCTAAGTTATTTATCAAGGAAGTGGTCTCGCGACATGGGGTTCCTATAGATATTATTTCGGATCGAGATACCCGTTTCACATCTCGATTTTGGGAGAAGTATCATGAAGATATGGGTACACAATTGAAATTAAGCACGGCGTATCATCCTCAAACGGACGGTCAAACCGAAAGTACGAATCAAACTTTGGAGGATATGTTACGAGCGTGTATTATCGATTTCGGTGGTAGTTGGGATGAGCACTTACCTTTGGTGGAATTCTCGTACAATAATAGTTATCATACTAGTATCGGGATGCCACCTTATGAGATGCTTTATGGTCATAGGTGTCGAACCCCGCTTTGTTTGGGTGAAGTGGGTCAAAGAGAAATCGGGAGTACCGATTTGGATTTGGAGACGAATAACAAGATTGATATTATTCGGGACCATTTGAAGAAGGCTCAAGATAGACAAAAGTCGTATGCTGATAAACGTAGACGAACGATCGAATTCCAAGAGGGCGACATGGTGATGCTTTTCGCCATGGAAAGGAGTTATTCGGTTTCGAAAATGAGGAAAGTTAGCTCCTCGGTTTATTGGTCCGTTTAAGATTTTAGCTCGTGTTGGCGAAGTTTCATATCATTTGGAATTACCCGAAGAGCTTACGGGGATCCATAATACATTCCATGTTTCCCATCTCCGTAAGTGTCTTGCGGATGATTCTTCATGGGTGCCGTTAGACGAGATTGAATTAAACAACAAATTAGAGTATGTTGAGAAGCCGATTGCTATACTCGATGAAAAGGTAAAGAGGTTGAGAAATAAAGAGGTGAGAACTTTTAAAGTTCAATGGAGTCGTAGTAAAGGTTCAGAGTTTACATGGGAACCCGAAGAATTTGTATTGGTGTATCTTCCGGCTTGTCATGCGGCTTGGATCGCGAGGACGCGCTCCGATTCAAGTGGGGGAGAGTTGTAACATCCCGTTTTCCTTATACGTGGTCTAAAGGTACGTATTTTACCTTGTAGACATTTAATATAGACTGCAAACGAATGTTTATAGTTTAATTGTTTGAAAATGTAGAAAATAGTTTGATCAGGCAACCTGTCGCGTTTTGGGAGGTTTCATCGCGTTCTGGTCTGTCGCGATACACGACAAAGCTGGCTGGAACGCGACAGCTTCAATATCCCCGACCTGTCCCCTTTATCGCATTTGAGTAGTGTATGTCGCGTTTGGGTGTCGCGTAATGCGATAGACTGTCGCGAAACGCGATAGATGTCGCTGTTTGACATTTTTGACCCAATTAAATGGCATCTTTTGGGGGTGTTTTGGTCTTTTCACTTATGGACGGTTTTGGATCTAGAAAACTGATACAAGGGTTATCATAACTCATTTAATACATTTTCAACTACATCCCATTCAATTTTAGAGAGAGAGTTAGGGTTTAGTGAGAGAGAGCTCACTTGAAGAAGAAGACCAAATCCCACCCAAGTCCGAGTTTTAAAGTTGTTCCCTATGTCTCTAGCTACGTTGTGATTGTATTGGTAAGTCTTAACTCTATGTTTTGAGTTTTATTTTGTTTAAGATAGGGTTTGGTTCATGTGGGGTTTGTATGACCCATTTGAGGGATAAATGGGTGGATCTTGGGTTAGATTGTTGAAAGGAAACCCTAATTACCATAATCTAGGGTTTTGGTCTAATGAAATGAGGTTTGTAAGTGTCAAAGGTGTTGTAAGCATTAAAACACTTGTTGAAAGTTGAAAGAGATGTTAAATGGGTCATGTTTGACCAAAATTATGTGTTTAAGTGTTAGATGGGTCACATGAGTCAAAGTTGACCTAATTTGGGTAAAATGGGTGAGAAATACCCTAGGTTGTGCTAGTTGAAGAGTAATGGACTTTAATTCACTAGCTTTAGTGATTATAATGAGTCTTGACCAATTTTGGGTGGTTGGTGTAGATGAGTCATTTAATGCTCGGGTCATTAAATGCTCGGTTGTTAGAAGTTGACATTTAATTCAACTTGATGGTCTGTTAATTATATGCATAATGTAATAGGTGCTTTACTTTGAAGTTTGCGAGCTTACTTCCTAATTCACCGAAGACGATAAGGTGAGTGGAATAATTATATATGCATGTATATAATTTATTTACTTGTGAGGTATGGGTTAAAGTTCGTTGTTGACGATACCATACCCTAGAGTATATTGTTGTTGATGAGGGTTTAAAGTTCGATGTTGACGATACCTCATACGTATGGAATTAAAGTTCGATGTTGACGATGCCATACGATTATTTTAGTGACGTTGATGAGGGTTTAAAGTTCGTTGTTGACGATACCTCATATGTGGGTTTAAAGTTCGGTGTTGACGATACCACATTAATGTAGGCGAATGGGATTTAAGTTCGATGTTGACGATACCATTCGTTGGGCTACCCTTGGGATCTTGAGTACTATGGATGTTGTGAACATCATCGTTATACTTGTGTTTTAGCATATTGTATTGTTGTGTTATATGCTATTATTATACTAGCCTTGTAATCGTGGTACTTAGCGTTATACATGTGAAAGGTATGCTAATTATGTAATTAGTATGTATGCGGATTTGGTGAGTGTTGGCAAGTAAGTAGGTTATATATATGTATGTATAATTGTTGCACTCACTAAGCCTTGCTTACCCTCTCGTTGTTTACTATTTTATAGGTTCCGGCTTGGACAAGGGTAAGGGTATACGGTTGGATTAGTTGTCTCCCGTTTATGTTGACAGGGGGTGCTTTTGGGATAGCTTTTGAAGTTGGCCTGCCGTTTTGGGTAGTTTAGCCCCAAACCATGCTCGAGTGTCGTTTGGATTATAAACTATCGTTGTAGTTGGTCAAACTTGTATTGAACTTAATTAATGGCCTTTATGACTTTTGTAAACATTTAAATTGATGTACGTTTAAATGGAATTGTGGAATGGTTTACATATTTAATTGGCGCGTAAATGTGTATTATATAAAAAAAAATTATCGTATGGAAATACGGGTTGGGTTGTTTCAAGTGGTATCAGAGCATGGTCTAAGGGATTTAGGCAACTTGAGGTAGGTGCCTAGACTTGAGCTTTATTGTGTGAGCACTTTATGCGGGACTTGTAGGACTTTGGGTCTAATCGGGAATTGTTAGTGCTTTCGTTTATGTGAACTAACCTTGTGCTAATTGATTTGTATTGTGTTTAGCAAGCATCGAGCGAGATGGACGTTGTACTAGCAAGTTAATGCGACGTGCTCGCGTAACAATGATTAGCTACCATTGTTACGGGTGCAAACCGTGTTAAACAAGTAATGTAAGAAGATTGTCGAGCAAGATGGAGTAGTGTGGTGTACATGTATATACTTACATGTTATGCCTTTTCGTTCTTTGTTTAATCTTTTCCGTTTTATAGAATGAAGACGAGAAACGGACACGATAATGATAACGGTGGTACGAGTGAGCACGTTGAACTCACAGCCAAGGTTGAGGCCATCTTTAAAAAGTTAAAGAAGGATTTTCTTGACGATGTCCGAAAGGTCTTCCAAGAGTCCGTCGATATACAAGTGACCGAAATGATCAACGATCGAATGAAAGCCGCAATAGAGGAGGCTTTAGAGGCTAGAAACATTTATACTCGAGGCGAAGGGGGTGAATGTAATGGTGGGGGTGGAAGGCTGGACTTCCACTACAAAAATTTCAAGGATACTCAACCTCCGATGTTTAATGGAGTGAGGGATCCATTGAAAAGCACTTGTTGGATTTCCGATATCGAGGGAGCTTTCCGTACCGCAGAATGTCCTCCAGAGAAGAAGACGAGGTATGGGTCTAGCATGTTACGTGAAGAAGGCAAGTTGTGGTGGGACGATAAAATCAATTTTTATGGTGAAGAGCAATGTATGAGCTTGACATGGGAGGACTTTAAGAAGGAATTTTTTCAAGAATACCGAACTTCTTCCGACCTTGATAGAATCCGGGACGAGTTGCATCATTTGCAACAAGGTTCAATGGACTTGGTTACTCTCAAGTCTACCTTTTTGGCAAAGACAAGTTTTTTCCCGGAATATGTTGGTGACGATCACAACCTAATGAAAGATTTTTACCGTACTTTGAACGACGAGTTCAAGGGTAAGATTAGTCGGGGAATGGCTAAGACTTTTGAAGAGCTTTTCGAGTTGGCTCGGGGTTTTGAGCCGGAGGTTCCAAGAAAAAGCGATATCATTTTTTCAAAAAGAAAGTTTGAAGGTTCGAGTCATTCGAATTTTTCAAATAAAAAGAACAAGAACAAAAAGGGTTTCAAAAGTGTCAATAGTGTGAAGAAGGGCGCTACCGGTGGTTTTGGGAACTTTGTCCCTACTTGCTACAATTGTGGGGTACGTGGACATATGGCTCGATATTGTCCGAAGCCAAATTTAACAAACAAGCTCACTTGTTTTAATTGCAACAAAGAAGGACAGCGAAAGTCAGAGTGTCCCGATTTGAACAACGATAATGTTAAAAGGCTAGAGAAGGCGGCGGGTACGGCTCGAGGGCGAAACTATTTGATGACTAACGATGAAGCCAAGCAATCTAACAAAGTTGTCTCAGGTACCTACTTGGTTAATTCTAATCCGGCAAGGATTCTATTTGATAGCAGTGCAAATTTGTCGTTTGTATTTCCAAAATTTGTGCCTAAACTTGATAGACCGTTATCTAAGTTAAGTCGTTCGGTAAAAGTCGAAATAGCGGACGGCAAGACGGTGCTAGTGGTCGATGTGTGTAAGAATTGTGACGTTGTTTTTGGTGCCGAAAACTTTAAAATTGATCTCATCCCTATGACTTTGTGCGATTTTGATATCGTTGTTGGTATGGATTGGCTCGATCGTAATAGAGCCGATATGGCGTGCCATGAGAAATCTATTCGTGTGAAGACCCCAAGTGGGGGAGAGATAATTATTCACGGTGATAAACGAAGAAGACTTGTGCCGATATGTTCTTTTGCACGGGCACATCGTTTTCTTGTTAGCGGTGGCATGGCTTTTCTTGCCCATGTTGTTGATACTCGTGATGAGCCGCCACCTATTCGTGAAATTCCGGTGGTTAGTGAATTCGAAGACGTTTTTACGGACGAGTTACCGGGTGTTCCGGCGGAAAGACAAGTTGAATTTCGTATTGAGTTGGTTCCGGGAGCTACTCCCATTGCTAAAACTCCTTATCGTTTAGCACCAACGGAAATGCAAGAGTTGTTAAATCAAACCTAAGAGTTGCTTGAGAAGGGTTTTATTCGACCGAGTGCTTCTCCATAGGGCGCTCCGGTTTTATTCGTGAAAAAGAAGGATGGTAGTATGCGGATGTGCATCGATTACCGGGAGTTGAATAAAGTTACAATCAAGAATCGTTATCCACTGCCAAGGATCGACGATTTGTTTGACCAACTCCAAGGTGCGACATATTTCTCAAAGATTGACCTACGATCCGGCTATCACCAAATGCGGGTCCGTGAGGAAGATATTGAGAAAACGGCTTTTCGAACACGTTATGGGCATTTTGAGTTCGTAGTTATGCCTTTTGGTCTTACGAATGCACCGGCGGCATTCATGGACCTTATGAACCGGGTGTGCCAACCCATGTTGGACAAGTCGGTAATTGTTTTCATTGACGACATACTAGTCTACTCGAAGAGTATGAACGAACATGAACGTCAATTGCGTGAAGTATTGAAGACGTTACGAAAGGAGAAGTTGTATGCTAAGCTCTCCAAATGTGAATTTTGGCTAAGGGAGGTTCAATTCCTTGGTCACATTGTGAATAAAGACGGCATTTAAGTAGATCCGGGGAAGATAGAGACGGTGAAGAGTTGGAGATAACCGACTACGCCTACGGAAATCCGGAGTTTTCTCGGATTGGCCGGTTATTATCATCGATTTATCCAAGACTTTTCTAAGATTGCTTCTCCATTGACGAAGTTGACAAGAAAGAATGCTAGGTTTAATTGGGAGAACGAGCAAGAAATTGCTTTTCAATTGTTGAAGGAGAAGTTATGTCAAGCTCCGGTGTTAGTATTGCCGGAAGGTGTGGAAGATATGACGGTTTATTGTGATGCTTCTCTCAATGGGCTCGGGTGTGTTCTTATGCAAAGAGGTAAAGTCATCGCCTATGCCTCTTGACAATTGAAGGAGCACGAAACGAGATATCTGACTCATGATCTTGAGTTAGCGGCAGTTGTGCATGTTTTGAAAATTTGGCGCCATTACTCGTATGGTGTCAAGTGTACGATTTATTCGGATCATAAGAGTTTGAAACATCTCTTTAATCAACGAGATTTGAATTATTGCCAATGTAGGTGGATGGATGTGGTGAAAGATTATGATTGTGAGATACTTTTTCATCCGGGTAAGGCGAATGTTGTCGCGGATGCGTTGAGTCGAAAGAGTCAACATCCGGCGATAAAAGTGGGATCGTTACGTTTGATTATTACCAACGATTTTCTAGAAAAGCTTGGTGAGACTCAAATAGAGGCTTATGTTCACAATAAGCATACAGAGCGAATCGTGGGCCAATCGGAGTTCATTAATATGGGCCCGCGTGGGTTGTTGTCTTTTCAAGGAAGGGTGTGGGTGCCTAAGATGGGTGATTTCCGACGGGTGCTACTTGATGAAGCACATAAGTCAAAATATTCCATTCATCCGGGCGCGACAAAAATGTATCATGATTTGAGGAAGGATTATTGGTGGCCGGGCATGAAACGTGATGTTGTAAAATATGTTGAACAATGTGTTACTTGTTTGCAAGTAAAGGCCGAACACCAAAAGCCGTATGGTAAATTGCAACCGTTAGAAATCCTGAAATGGAAATGGGAGCACATTACCATGGATTTCATTACAAAGTTGCCTAGGATGGCGAGAACCCAATTTGATACAATTTGGGTGATAGTTGATCGTTTAACGAAAAGTGCTTTGTTTCTTCCCATTAAAGAAGCGATATCGTCGGAGGCCTTGGCTAAGTTGTTTATCAAGGAAGTGGTCTCGCGACATTGGGTTCCTATATCTATTATTTCGGATCGAGATACCCGTTTCACATCTCGATTTTGGGAGAAGTTTCATGAAGATATGGGTACGCAATTGAAGTTAAGCACGGCGTATCATCCTCAAACGGACGGTCAAACCGAACGTACGAATCAAACTTTGGAGGATATGTTACGAGCGTGTATTATCGATTTCGGTGGTAGTTGGGATGAGCACTTACCTTTGGTGGAATTCTCGTACAATAATAGTTATCATACTAGTATCGGGATGCCACCTTACGAGATGCTTTATGGTCGTAGGTGTCGAACCCCGCTTTGTTGGGGTGAAGTGGGTCAAAGAGAAATCGGGAGTACCGATTTGGTTTTAGAGACGAATAACAAGATTGATATTATTCGGGACCATTTGAAGAAGGCTCAAGATAGACAAAAGTCGTATGCTGATAAACGTAGACGAACGATCGAATTCCAAGAGGGCGACATGGTGATGCTTAAGGTTTCGCCATGGAAAGGAGTTATTCGGTTTCGAAAATGAGGAAAGTTAGCTCCTCGGTTTATTGGTCTGTTTAAGATTTTAGCTCGTGTTGGTGAAGTTGCATATCGTTTGGAATTACCCGAAGAGCTTACGGGGATCCATAATACATTCCATGTTTCCCATCTCCGTAAGTGTCTTGCGGATGATTCTTCATGGGTGCCGTTAGACGAGATTGAATTAAACAACAAATTAGAGTATGTTGAGAAGCCGATTGCTATACTCGATGAAAAGGTAAAGAGGTTGAGAAATAAAGAGGTGAGAACTTTTAAAGTTCAATGGAGTCGTAGTAAAGGTTCTGAGTTTACATAGGAACCCGAAGAATTTGTATTGGTCTATCTTCCGGCTTGTCATGCGGCTTGGATCGTGAGGACGCGCTCCGATTCAAGTGGGGGAGAGTTGTAACATCCCGTTTTCCTTATACGTGGTCTAAAGGTACGTATTTTACCTTGTAGACATTTAATATAGACTGCAAACGAATGTTTATAGTTTAATTGTTTGAAAATGTAGAAAATAGTTTGATCAGGCAACCTGTCGCGTTTTGGGAGGTTTCATCGCGTTCTGGTCTGTCGCGATACGCGACAAAGCTGGCTGGAACGCGACAGCTTCAATATCCCCGACCTGTCCCCTTTATCGCATTTGAGTAGTGTATGTCGCGTTTGGGTGTCGCGTAATGCGACAGACTGTCGCGAAACGCGATAGATGTCGCTGTTTGACATTTTTGACCCAATTAAATGGCATCTTTTGGGGGTGTTTTGGTCTTTTCACTTATGGATGCTTTTGGATCTAGAAAACTGATACAAGGGTTATCATAACTCATTTAATACATTTTCAACTACATCCCATTCAATTTTAGAGAGAGAGTTAGGGTTTAGTGAGAGAGAGCTCACTTGAAGAAGAAGACCAAATCCCACCCAAGTCCGAGTTTTAAAGTTGTTCCCTATGTCTCTAGCTACGTTGTGATTGTATTGGTAAGTCTTAACTCTATGTTTTGAGTTTTATTTTGTTTAAGATAGGGTTTGGTTCATGTGGGGTTTGTATGACCCATTTGAGGGATAAATGGGTGGATCTTGGGTTAGATTGTTGAAAGGAAACCCTAATTACCATAATCTAG
This sequence comes from Rutidosis leptorrhynchoides, assembly GCF_046630445.1. NCBI lineage: Eukaryota > Viridiplantae > Streptophyta > Magnoliopsida > Asterales > Asteraceae > Rutidosis > Rutidosis leptorrhynchoides. Next base: position 51,751,126 of record NC_092337.1, on the reverse strand, counting down.
GGTTTTGGTCTAATGAAATGAGGTTTGTAAGTGTCAAAGGTGTTGTAAGCATTAAAACACTTGTTGAAAGTTGAAAGAGATGTTAAATGGGTCATGTTTGACCAAAATTATGTGTTTAAGTGTTAGATGGGTCACATGAGTCAAAGTTGACCTAATTTGGGTAAAATGGGTGAGAAATACCCTAGGTTGTGCTAGTTGAAGAGTAATGGACTTTAATTCACTAGCTTTAGTGATTATAATGAGTCTTGACCAATTTTGGGTGGTTGGTGTAGATGAGTCATTTAATGCTCGGGTCATTAAATGCTCGGTTGTTAGAAGTTGACATTTAATTCAACTTGATGGTCTGTTAATTATATGCATAATGTAATAGGTGCTTTACTTTGAAGTTTGCGAGCTTACTTCCTAATTCACCGAAGACGATAAGGTGAGTGGAATAATTATATATGCATGTATATAATTTATTTACTTGTGAGGTATGGGTTAAAGTTCATTGTTGACGATACCATACCCTAGAGTATATTGTTGTTGATGAGGGTTTAAAGTTCGATGTTGACGATACCTCATACGTATGGAATTAAAGTTCGATGTTGACGATGCCATACGATTATTTTAGTGATGTTGATGAGGGTTTAAAGTTCGTTGTTGACGATACCTCATATGTGGGTTTAAAGTTCGGTGTTGACGATACCACATTAATGTAGGCAAATGGGATTTAAGTTCGATGTTGACGATACCATTCGTTGGGCTAGCCTTGGGATCTTGAGTACTATGGATGTTGTGAACATCATCGTTATACTTGTGTTTTAGCATAATGTATTGTTGTGTTATATGCTATTATTATACTAGCCTTGTAATCGTGGTACTTAGCGTTATACATGTGAAAGGTATGCTAATTATGTAATTAGTATGTATGCGGATTTGGTGAGTGTTGGCAAGTAAGTAGGTTATATATATGTATGTATAATTGTTGCACTCACTAAGCCTTGCTTACCCTCTCGTTGTTTACTATTTTATAGGTTCCGGCTTGGAAAAGGGTAAGGGCATACGGTTGGATTAGTTGTCTCCCGTTTATGTTGACAGGGGGTGCTTTTGGGATAGCTTTTGAAGTTGGCCTGCCGTTTTGGGTAGTTTAGCCCCAAACCATGCTCGAGTGTCGTTTGGATTATAAACTATCGTTGTAGTGGGTCAAACTTGTATTGAACTTAACTAATGGCCTTTGTGCCTTTTGTAAACATTTAAATTGATGTACGTTTAAATGGAATTGTGGAATGGTTTACATATTTAATTGGCGCGTAAATGTGTATTATATAAAAAAAAAAATTATCGTATGGAAATACGGGTTGGGTTGTTTCAAATGCCACAAAATGTCATTCAAGTATGTGAAGTATTTGACATTTGGGGTATTGACTTTATGGGTCCATTTCCAAAAACTCATAATAATCTCTACATTCTCATTGCCATTGATTATGTATCTAAATGGGCGGAAACACAAGCTCTCCCAACTAACGATGCACAAGTTGTAGTCAATTTTTTAAAACGTCTTTTTGCCAGGTTTGGAACACCGAAAGCTTTAATAAGTGATCGGGGTACTCATTTTTGTAATAATCAACTTGAGAAAGTTCTTAAAAGATATGGAGTAACTCATAAAATCTCCACTGCTTATCATCCACAGACAAGTGGACAAGTTGAAAATACCAACCGAGCTTTAAAACGTATTCTAGAAAAAACCGTAGGATCAAATTCGAAGGAATGGTCCATTAAATTGGAGGATGCACTCTGGGCTTTTAGAACAGCCTACAAAACTCCAATTGGTACCACACCTTTTAAACTCGTTTACAGAAAAGCATTCCATCTTCCAGTAGAAATTGAACACAAAGCATTTTGGGCTTTGAAGACATGTAATCTTGATTTACATGAAGCTGGACGTCTACGGTTAAGTCAACTAAACGAATTAGAAGAATTAAGATATGAAGCATACGAAAATTCGTTAATCTATAAGGAAAGAATGAAGAAATGGCATGATAAAAGAATCAGAAGTTCAAAAGAATTTAAAGAAGGAGACAAAGTTCTTCTTTTCAATTCACGATTCAAGTTATTTCCTGGAAAATTAAAATCAAGATGGTCTGGACCATTCATAGTCAAAAGAGTTTTCCCATACGGAACAGTAGAATTAATAAATTCAAATGGGATTGAATTTAAGGTTAATGGTCACAGAGTTAAACATTACATTGATAGTCCAATGGAAGTCGACAACGAAGTTAATAAAAATTTCAACACCACAGCTAACTAAGTGTGGGGAGGTTCGAATCTTTTTAGGGTCATATGTATTTCTGTTAGAGTTAGATATTCTGTTTTCGTGTAGTTTTCGAGAATGGAATCCGAATGGTCTTTCCCTAGCAGACCCTAAAGAACTAGTCTTCTCCCCCATTCTGAATTTTTATTTTTTTAGGTTTTACGAGATGAAGACTTCCTGTGAATTAAACCATGGTCTAATGCTACATGCTTTAATCACTAAACGTAATAATGACACCCTTCCAAGTGAAATAGTATCATTAATCAGAGGTAAATTGGACGGAGTAAGAAAAGAATCCAGGAACGAAAATAATAAGTTACAGTTTGGTAAAGGAAAATCAAAATTCGCAGCGAAAAGAAGAGCACGACACCTTGAAAGATGTCACAAATGCGGAAAATGGTCACACGAAGGAAAATGCTCGACGAATCAGACATATTCCAATATCGAATTCGTTACTTTATGCAGAGATGGACCGTTCATATGTTTCGAAGAAAAAACGTTGAATGCTAGAGGTTACGCCTATGTAGCTATGGAAAACCAATTAGTCCGACTATCTTATGAGTGGGCTAAAGCAGGTCACTAAGAATTCTATTTCACAGGTAAGTATGTACAGTTTTTATTTTTATTTTTATTGCTTTGAACCTTTTGATAATAAACGCTAAATCGTTCGCTATAAAGTATTAAATTGGTACTCAATAAAATTAGGTTTTGTGACCGAAATTATTGATATCATACAAAAATTTACTACATCACTGCAAAATTTACCGTTTATTCTTAAGGTATAAATATCTTTAATCAATCAACCCAAAATATTTCAAAAATTCGTCATGAGTTAAACTAGGTTATGTAACCGAAATTACTTTATCGAAAAGAGGGGCGTATGTTTTTGATAATATTTGATTGATTAAAGTGGAATAAAAGACCAAAAAGATTTTTATTTTTATTTTTACTTTATTTTTAAAATTAATATTAAATTGATATTTTAAACCCTTTTAAAAAAATAAATATATTTAAGTTTGTAAATATTTGAAAAATTAATATTTTTTATAAGTTTGTATGTATAAAAAAAATATAATTTAAGTTTGGTGTGAATTTTTAATATGAATTTTTAATTTTATGCATCTTAAATTTAAGTTAGGTGTGAATTTAAAAACAAAAATTTACTTTATTTCGTTAAGTTAAAAATTTGATTTTTAAAATTCGTCGTGAGTTGAAGTCTAGGTCGTTGAACCGAAATTGCTATACCCAAGGGAGGGACGAGAACTTTTATTATCATTATTTTTAATCTTATTGAACTAAAGTATGTCAAAAACATTTAAAAACCCCAAAAATCTTTACTTTTAAAACCGCGCTTAAAAATGACAAATTTTAAAATTTTGTCGAGGGACGGACTAGGATAACGATCCGAAACGCCCTCGTCCTAAAAAGAAACAAAATTTTAATTTTTAATTAATTATATGTTTTAAAAGAGTAAGGTTTAAAAAAAAAAAAAAAAAAAAAACAGACCCATGCGATCGCATGGGATTTTCACTATACCTCCATGCGATCGCATGGAGGCAAAAATCAGGCCACAAACAAAAGCAGCTCGCTGCTTCTTCTCTGTCTCACACTTTACACACACAACATACACGAACACACACACATATACACTCCTAAAATCACCATTTTTCACCCAAATTTCTTGCTACAATCCGCTCTAAACATAAATTTGATAAGGAGTTTATCAAAAAGGGTAACAATTTTACTCCTAAACCTCTTTAAATTTGATTTTTATTGTTCTTAAGCTATAATTTACCTAATTTGATTTTGTTAATTTTTAATGTAATTAGAGTTAAATTGTTAGTATTTTATGCATGTATAACCTAGATTGATGCTATTTAACATGATTTAAAGCCAAACACTTCAAAATTTTTAGAAATCTAGGGTTTGTGTTCTTGAGCAATTTGGGGCTTTTTGATATAAACAGGTTATGACCGATTTTTGTCATTAATTATTGCTAAATTAAGTAGTGTAACATGTTTAGGTAGTTAAATGATCCAAACTTTGATCCTAAACATGATTTTTGGAGATTAAAGTAGACTTTTTAAGTCTAAAATTCATGAACTTGATTAATTTGATATAATTGCCATTTGAGACTTGTTTAATTGCTAGTAATGACTATTTTGACATGTTATTTGAGTTAAAAGCTTATGAACTTTGTATACATTTTCATATGTGCTTATTTGAAAAAGTGTAGAATTGTAAAAAATTGTGAAAATGTGTATAAGTTTAATTTTGATTGAACATGTTATTGTGATTGTTTTAAGTTGTTATTTTGCTAACACTAATGCATATTTGGATGCATAAATTTTTTGTTTAATGTATTTTGCAGAGATTTACTAATACTGAAACTGGAGGTTCATCATCATCATCTAGACGACCTGCTCAAGAACCTAAACCAGAACCCGAACAAGAACCACAACAGGAACAACAACATCAGCCTGATCAACATGTACCTTATTATGATCCGCTACAGTTTGTTAATGAATTCATAGTATTTCCGATGCATCCGCCTGTAGAATACCCAACGATTCCTGAACACACGTTGCATCCTAATCTGAGATTTGATAGACGATGGAGAGATTACTCGGCATATCAAAGTAATAAATTCAAATTAGTAACGAAAGATGTAGAGGTGCCTAGGGTAATTGACTGGGATCCTTTGGAAAGGGTCCAACTAGCTGACCGTGTTAGGGAGCATCTGATTCAAAGGTATGGCAGCACTTCTTTTACTGATTGGGAACGTTTATTCACCATTCGTAGAGCTGTATATAAGGAATGGTGTGTCGAGCTGATGAGTACTATAGCATTAAATGTAGATGTAGATAGATTAGATGATAAAAGTTTTCTTAGGTTTATACTTGGCGGTAGGATGTACAGGATGTCCATGCTGGACATGGCCAGGGCATTACAGATATATATGCCAGCTGAATTACTACTACCCGATTGTATGAATTTGATTTATCGTGCTGAAAAGGTAGATAGGAATTTTGATGCGAACGCCGCTTGGAGGCGTATGTCCGATTATAATGTTTTTGGGCGGGGAGGAACACATACCTACTTACATATTAACAGAGCCGAGCTTCGTATAATCATAGATTTTTGGCTAACTCGATTACACAGAGAGGTCACAATAAGGAAAAATTGACCTTACATGATTTATTTTACCTAAAGTGTATTCGAGACCCAAGAGGCTTTGTTAATATCCCTTACTGTGTTGGTTTTTATTTATCTAAGATGGTTGAAGGAATACAGGAAGGGGGGATAATTGGAGGAGGTATTTTTGTTACTCTCATTGGAGAGTATTTAGGTGTAGATAAGGACCAAGGGAGTCCACTTTTGGAATGTAGGGAACAGGTTGAGCTTTTAGGATTGAGAGTTTATGCGGGTGCTAAGGTATTGAAGAGTAGACGCAACCAGGCAATACCCTATGAAGGTAGTCATCCGCAGGTAGAGAGAGGATCATACGAGGAGATGGAGGAAGCAGATGACATTAGGGATGTCATTCGGGAGGCTATGACTGATGTCTACCAGCGTGTAGAGGAGGTAGATATGACAAACGCGGAGAGATTTTGTCGGATGGAGCAGTGGCAAGCCCGGAATGATTACGAACATTCCAGGAAACGACAGCATGATAGATGGGACTATCATCAGCATCAGATTATGAGCCAGCTGTCACCTCAGGATCACTACGTTCCGACCAGACCCGCTTACTATCCTCCACACCAGCCCGAGATGAGACCGCCATTCACTCTCTACGACCCTAACCAGGCATACCAGTACACCTATCACTAACCATGGAACCCGGACGACGACATGAACTGAAACCACTATCCATATTGATTTAGTTCCGGTTGGTAATTTTTATGATTTTTAATTTTTATTATTTCTGTTAATTTATGTTTAAATACATTATATTTTGATACTTTTATTGTAATGTTTAATATTTTTATTATGTTGTACTAATGTTTCATATTTGATTTGAAAGTGGGATTTTTAAGTCCCATTTCAAATTATCATGCTTATTTATATTTGTATGTATGTATATTGTCAATTGTACAAAACAGGGTAAACAGCGCATTTTCAAAGACTGGCATTAAGTTCAGCAAAAGCTACTAATTTTGATGACAAAACGAAAAACAAATGTGATGTAACAACAAGACGGAATGAACAAATGATGTGCACCATTTATCATTCAGCAAACAAACGCCAATATGTTTGGAAAATTTGGTAAAATTTAATTATTTTTCTACGCTAATCACCCTCAATAATTTAAATTGTTACTGATTTCTTGCAAATGAGGGCATTGCAAGATCTTAAGTGTGGGAAGGGGTTAAATTATTTCGAATTTTAAAAATTTTTGACTTATACACTTAGTTACCATTAGAAATACTAGTAACGCAGTAGTTGTATTAGAATCTAGTGCTCTCTGATAATAAAGAACAGCCCTAGTCTTATATACTGACTACCCAATTCTAGTAAAATTTTCAAAATTTTCAATTAAATGAATTCAAAATCATGTTTATACATATTTATGAACGATAAAACTAGGTGTTAAACACCGAAATTATTGTTACCTCGGAAAGGACATAAATTGAGAAACAAACCAAAATGTTAGAATTCATTTAAAATGGAATAGAGGACAATAAAAAGGAAAATAAAAGCCAAGTGTGGGAAAAGTTACCAAGTTATTTAAAACATATATCATATATTTCTGTAACAAATAATTGAAGATACTTTTCCTTTGGACTAATCTAATCAGTTTTACCCGATTTACTGTAATATATTTGAAAGAAAATATGGATCTACACGATGAATCAATTCCATCATTAAAAGGAAGTAAAGTCTTCCAAAAAAGAAACGCGCTTCTTGATTTAGGTCATGAAGTTATCGTCCAGACCAGCTGTAGGTTGAAGAAAAATCTAGAAAAGTCATCTCTAAAATCAGCAGGAAATCCACGGACCTCAGCATCAAACAGGGTCGCCAAGTGGTCAGACTTATCCTAACCATGAGAGGATCTGTCTTATAAAATGGGGAGGACGTCGTGCAAATTAGCTGGATAAGACTAATGAATCAGATCCCCAAAAAGGATAATCTCCTTAAAGATCAAATATCAGCTTTTAAGACTGATATTACTCAATCCTAGAGATTGACCTTAAAGATTGAGAATTACAAACTCATGAAATTTGATGATATCTAAACTCGAGCTTGAACGAGAAAATATTTTGATCAAAATTACAAACCGATTTGTTTTCTGAAAACCCATTTTCAATGCGTTCATTACCATTGAACGTAAAATCCTAGGGATTCACCTGGAATTCATTAGGTCACCTGAACCAAATCGAGTGTCAACCGTAAGAACGATGGTTGCATAGCATGGTCAAAGACAGGACCTTGTGCCAAACCGAAAAATCATAAGGGTGAGCTTTACTATTGCTTCTACCAAGGATAGTAATTGCATCCGACACGTTATAGATCATAATTAAAAGCATGTCAGGGGACATTGCCTTAACAGTTGCTTGTTCAACGCTTTCCTTTACAACCGGACGGTAGTTTACCGAAAGGTAATATACGGAGCAAGTATACTGGATGTGTTGCTTTCCCAATACAAGGTTAGCAAGTGGGTGACACAAAACCACAAGTTTTGAGCTAAAATTTTCAAATCTGAAACCCACCAAACCCACAAAAATAAATTGCAAACACCGGTGAAGGGTTATTCCGGAAAACTTATCTAGGGTAAAAGCTAGATTTAATTTTCAAAAGATCAAATGTTTTCATAAAGATCCAATTTCCTTAACGGATCTAAATTTTCATAGTCATGAGGGACTGTAAACCACATCGTTACTACCATTGTTTATACCATCGTATAGAAATCACTGATGTACAAAGTGTGAAGAATAAAGAAGTGATTCTAGTATTTTTATTTCAAGATTATATTGCTTGAGGACAAGCAACGCTCAAGTGTGGGAATATTTGATAATGCTAAAAACGAACATATATTTCATAGCATTATCTCTCAAGAAAGACAAGCTTTTAGTTGCAACTGTTCTATTTACAAGTGATATTCGTTTAAATAATAAAAGGTGAAGACAAAAGACAGATTCGACGAATTGAAGATGCAAACGACCAAAAAGCTCAAAAGTACAAAGTACAATCAAAGATGTTCCAATTATTGATAAGAAACATCTCAAAATTACAAGAGTACAAGACGCGAAATGCAAAGTACAAGATATTAAATTGTACGCAAGGACGTTCAAAAATCCGGAACCGGGACCAGAGTCAACTCTCAACGCTCGACGCAACGGACTAAAAATTACAAGTCAACTATGCACATAAATATAATATAATATTTAAATAATTCTTATAATTATTTATATATTATATTTATTTATTAAAACGTCGACAAACAAGAAAACAAAGAATTGTGAGCTGTTACCTACCACCATGCGATCGCATGGCCTGGAGGCATAAAAGCCATGTGATCGCATGGCCCTAAAATCCATGCCACATTGCTATAAAAAGGCAGTTTGTCGAACGAAATAAAAACATATATCCATCCTATCTCTCTATCTATCATACATAAATATATGTATATTTTAATTTTAATTTTAATTTTAATTTTAAATTCTAATAATAATGGTATGTTAGCGAATGTTGTAAGGGTGTAAGTCGAAATTCTGTCCGTGTAACGCTACGCTATTTTTAATCACTGTAAGTTATGCTTAATGTTATTTTTAAATTAATGTCTCGTAGCTAAGTTATTATTATGCTTATTTAATGCCGAAGTAATCATGATGTTGGGCTGAATATTAAAATTGGATAATTGGGCTTTGTACCATAATTGGGGTTTGGACAAAAGAACGACACTTGTGAAAATTAGACTATGGGCTATTAATGGGTTTTATATTAACTAAACGATACCTCGTTAATTTAATATATAGACTTATAATTTGACGTATTTATATATAACCACATACGCTTGACTGGGTACGGTGGACGGGATATCTATAAATACCAATAATTGTTCATTTTACCGGACACGGAACTGGATTAATAGTTAATAGACTTGTTGAAACAGGGGTGGATTACATTCAAGGGTAATTGGTGTAATTGTTAACAAAGTAGTAAAACCTTGGTTTACACGCAGTCGATGACCTGGTGTATTCATTAAGCAAAGTATTAAGACCTTGTTACAATTCGAATCCCCAATTAGTTGGAATATTTGACTTCGGGAATAAGAATAATTTGACGAAGACTTTCGCACTTTATATTTATGACTGATGGACTATTATGGACAAATCCGTATGGACATATCGAATAATCCAGGACAAAGGACAATTAACCCATGGGAATAAACTAAAAACAACACGTCAAACATCATGATTACGGAAGTTTAAATAAGCATAATTCCTTTATTTCATATTTAATTTCCTTTATTTTATATTTAATTGCACTTTTAATTATCGCACTTTTATTTATTGTCATTGTATTTAATTGCACTTTTAATTATCGTACTCTTTAATTGTCATACTTTTTATTTATCGCATTTTTATTTATCGCAATTTCATTATCGTTATTTACTTTACGCTTTAAATTAAGTTGTATTTATTTTTAGTATTTTACATTAGGTTTTAATTGCAACTAAAGTTTTAAAATCGACAAACCGGTCATTAAACGGTAAAAACCCCCTTTTATAATAATAATATTACTTATATATATATTTGTATTTTTATAAATTTAAAACTAATATAGCGTTAAGCTTGTTTAATTTTCCCTGTGGAATGAACCGGACTTACTAAAAACTACACTACTGTACAATTAGGTTCACTGCCTATAAGTGTTGTAGCAAAGTTTAGGTATATCCATTCTATAAATAAATAAATATCTTGTGTAAAATTGTATCATATTTAATAGTATTTTCTTGTAAAAATTATAACTATTTTATATACACCTCGCATAACATCAATTATGATGAGTAAGTATCTCACTAAGTATATTAACAATGTGTGATATACATAAGAAATGAGATTACTAAGTTAAGAAACTCGAAATGATATATATAACGATTATCGTTATGATAACGCCTACTAAATACATATGTATCATATTAAGATATTGATACACTATATTTAACATGATAAAATGATATTTAAATATATTATTAAGTGTGTTAACAATGAACTACATATGTAAAAACAAGACTACTAACTCAAGAATTACGAAACGAGACTTATATGTAACGATTATCGTTGTAACGATATTTTAATGTATATATCATATTAAGAGATATTCATACATCATAATATTATGATAACATAATAATTTAACATCTCATTTGATATAATAAACATTGGGTTAACAACATTAATTGAGATTGTTAACTTAAAGGTTTCAAAACAACACTTACATGTAACGACTAACGAAGACTTAACGACTCCATTAGAATGTATATACATGTTGTGTTTTGATATGTATTCTTACACTTTTGAAAGACTTCAAGACACATATCAAAGTACTTCTACTTAACAAAAATGCTTACAATTACATCCTCGTTCAGTTTCATCAACAATTCTACTCATATGCACCCGTATTCGTACTCGTACAATACACAGCTTTTAGATGTATGTACTATTGGTATATACACTCCAATTATCAGTTCTTAGCAGCCCATGTGAGTTACCTAATACATGTGGGAACCATCATTTGGCAAATAGCATGAAATATCTCATAAAATTACAAAAATACTAGTAATCATTCATGACTTATTTACATGAAAACAAAATTACATATCCTTTATATCTAATCCATATACCAACTACCAAAAACACCTACAAACACTTTCATTCTTCAATTTTCTTCATCTAATTGATCTCTCTCAAGTTCCATCTTCAAGTTCTAAGTGTTCTTCATAAATTCCATAAGTATAGTTTCATAAAAATCAAGAATACTTCCAAGTTTGCAAGTCTACTTCCAAGCTTTCTAATCCATTCCAAGTAATCATCTAAGATCAAGGAACCTTTGTTATTTACAGTAGTTTATCTTTCTAATTCAAGGTAATATTTATATTCAAACTTTGATTCAATTTCTACAACTATAACAATCTTATTTCGAGTGAAAATCTTACTTAAACTATTTTCGTGTCATGATTCTGCTTCAAGAACTTTCAAGCCATCTAAGGATACTTTGAAGCTAGATCCATTTTTCTCATTTCTAGTAGTTTTATCCAGAAAACTTGAGGTAGTAATGATGTTCATAACATCATTCGATTCATACATATAAAGCTATCTTATTCGAAGGTTTAAACTTGTAATCACTAGAACCTAGTTTAGTTCATTCTAAACTTGTTCGCAAACAAACGTTAATCCTTCTAACTTGACTTTTAAAATCAACTAAACACATGTTCTATATCTATATTATATGCTAACTTAATGATTTAAAACCTGGAAACACGATGAACACCATAAAATCGGATATACGCAGTCGTAGTGAAACCGGGGGCTGTTTTGGTTTGGATAATTAAAAACTATGATAAACTTTGATTTAAAAGTTGTTCTTCTGGGAAAATGATTTTTCATATGAACATGAAACTATATCCAAAAATCTTGGTTAAACTCAAAGTGAAAGTATGTTTTTCAAAATGGTCATCAAGATGTCGTTCTTTCGACGGAAATGACTACCTCTTTAGTAATTGACATGTAACTTAAATTTCTGACTATAAACCTATACATTTTTCTATTTGGATTCTTAAATTAGAGTTCAATATGAAACCATATCAATTTGATTCACTCAAAACGGATTTAAAATGAAGAAGTTATGGGTAAGACAAGATTGGATATTTTTGATCTTTTTAGCTACGGGAAATGTTTAACAAATCTATACAAATCATATCCTAGCTAACTTATATTGTATTATACATGTATTCTAATATATTATGCAATCTTGGGATACCATAGACACGTATGCAAATGTTTTGACATATCATATCGACCCATGTATATATATTATTTGGAACAACCATAGACACTCTATATGCAGTAATATTGGAGTTAGCTATACAGGGTTGAGGTTGATTCCAAAAATATATATACTTTGAGTTGTGATCTAGCCTGAGACGTGTATACACTGGGTCGTGGATTGATTCAAGATAATATATATCGATTTATTTCTGTACATCTAACTGTGGACAACTAGTTGTAGGTTATTAACGAGGACAGCTGACTTAATACACTCAAATCTTTAAAACATAATAAAAATGGTTGTAATTATATTTTGATCATACTTTGATATATATGTACATATTTGTATAGGTTCGTGAATCGATCCGTGGCCAAGTCTTATTTCCGAGGAAGGAAATATCTGTGAAACTGAGTTATAGTCCCACTTTTAAAATCTAATATTTTTGGGATGAGAATACATGCAGGTTTTATAAATGATTTACAAAATAGACACAAGTACGTGAAACTACATTCTATGGTTGAATTATCGAAATCGAATATGCCCCTTTTTAAAAGTCTGGTAATCTAAGAATTAGGGAACAGACACCCTAATTGACGCGAATCCTAAAGATAGATCTATTGGGCCTAAAAAACCCCATCCAAAGTACCAGATGCTTTAGTACTTCAAAATTTATATCATATCCGAAGGGTGTCCCGGAATGATGGGGATATTCTTATATATGCATCTTGTTAATGTCGGTTACCAGGTGTTCACCATATGAATGGTTTTTATCTCTATGTATGGGATGTGTATTGAAATATGAAATCTTGTGGTCTATTGTTACGATTTGATATATATAGGTTAAACCTATAACTCACCAACATTTTTATTGGCGTTTAAAGCATGTTTATTCTCAGGTGAATACTAAGAGCTTCCGCTGTTGCATACTAAAATAAGGACAAGATTTGGAGTCCATGTTTGTATGATATTGTGTAAAAACTGCATTCAAGAAACATATGTTGATGTAATATATTTCTATTGTAAACCATTATGTAATGGTCATGTGTAAACAGTATATTTTAGATTATCATTATTTGATAATCTACGTAATGCTTTTAAAACCTTTATTGATAAAATAAAGGTTATGGTTGTTTTAAAAATGAATGCAGTCTTTGAAAAACGTCTCATATAGAGGTCAAAACCTCGCAACGAAATCAATTAATATGGAACGTTTATAATCAATATGAACGGGACATTTCAACTTAATGTCGGGAGCGATGCCTGTAGCACGTGCACCGAATAGGCTTGTACCTTCGGAATTGAAAGAGCTGTCTAGTCAGTTATGAGAGCTTTTAGACAAAGGATTCATTCTATTGAGCTCTTCTCCATGGAGAGCACCTGTGCTCTTTGTTAGGAAGAAGGATGGATCTATGAAACCTTGTATCAAGAATAGATACCCGCCACCGAGAATCAATGATCTGTTAGATCATTTGCAAGGATCTGGATGTTACTCTAAGATGATCTGAGGTCAGGTTACCATCAGATGAGAGTGAAAGAGACAGATATACCGAAGATAGCGTTTAGAACACGCTACAGACATCATGAATTTACCGTAATGCCATTTGGATTGACGAACACGCTGGCTGTGTTCATGGATCTCATGAACCGTGAGTGTAAGCCATATCTAGACAAGTTTGTTATTGTGTTTATCGGCGATATTCTGGTATATTTCAAGTATGAGAAGGAACATGAGCAATATCTTCGTTTGCTACAAGAGATGCTCAGGAAGGAGCAGCTGTATGCGAAGTTTTTGAAGTGTGACTTATGGTTGCGAAGATAGAAACGGTCAAGAAATAGGAGACTCCTAAGTCGCCAACTCATGTTCGGCAATTCTTAGGTCTTGCCGGTTATTATAGAAAATTCATTAAGGGATTTTCTACTATTGCCCGACCGTTAACATCATTGACTCACAAGGTTAAGAAGTATGAATGGACAGAGTTGCATGATGCTGCATTTCAGTTGTTAAAAGAGAAGTTAACGACTGAACCAATTTTGTCTTTACCCGAAGGAACCGAGGATTTTGTAGTTTACTGTGACGCTTCACGACAGGGTTTTGGTTGCGTGTTGATGTAACGTACGAAAGTGATTGATTACGGATCACGAAAATTGAAGATACAAGAACAGAATTACTGTAGCGACCCCGACAAATCGTCAAGTGACGGCGTCGTCTACGTATGGTCCCATTACATGGTTATAAGTATTTATAACAAAGTTTGACCGAAAATATGTCGCATACATTTCATAAAGGATGTTTCAATGTTTACAAAAGTAATTCCCAAGACAAGGTCATAACAAAAGTTATTGTTCATATGAAACACGTGCGACATAGTTTAAAATAGCCAAAAAGACGCTCCACGTATGCAAGTATACTCGACATCCAATGCAAGTATCAAAAAGTATGTGCGGAAGCATGTATCACCTAAGTTCAAGGACCTGAGAAAAACATAGAGAATCTGTCAACGAAAACGTTGGTGAAATCATAGGTTTAAATAAGTAAATGAGTAAAAGCAAGCTGAACCACAAGAGTTGCAATATTGATAAAGTCATAGTACATTCTAAAAGTTAATATTCACGAGCACCCAATTATCAAAGCTTAACATTCCGTCCGTTGAATACCCCATAAATTAGTGCTAGAACAACACTGTTTCCCGAAAATATATTTCATCCGTAGACGGTAGCGAACCGTCAAAGATGAGGGTTGTCAACCCATATGGCCATATAACATAAGTTCTCGCTTACACCATCTGATGTAACTAATGATAATCGGATTGAGGATTTTCGTTCTAAACTCGTATGTAGAATGTTTGTTTTCCCGTTCTTGTGTTCACTTAGTTCAAAAGAATCGTTTATGTTTTCTCATCCCAAAAGTAAGTTTAAAAGAGTAAAAGTGGGACTATGATCTCACCTTGTATGCACGAACAAAAAGTACTTCGACAAGTAACGTGTGCAAAGAACAATGCTAGTCTTGACCTAAACAAATAGGTTGTATCAATAACGATAGTCACGAAGGGTCAAAGATGTTCAGTTAGTCCTATGGCTCAATACGACTCGATTAATAAAGCATGTGAATCAAATTGTCAAGTTTCATGCAAGATACAAGTAGTTGAGCATGTTAGAACGATTGTATAATCGTTTGGTTAAGGTTGACTAAAAGTCAAACTTGGTCAAAGTCAAAGTCAACGAGGTCGGGTCAGGTGTCCGACAATTTTCTCATGATGAGAAGTCATATACGAGCATAATAGTCAAGTTTCATGTTAATCGGAGTTACGGTTAAGCGGAAAACATTTTGGGAGCGTTTAAAGACAAGGAAGTTGGCCTGGGCCATTTGCGCGGTGCGCAATGGGTTGCGCGGCGCGCACCCATGTGCAATACCAGGTCAGAACTCGACCAAGGGAACCATTTATTTGGTTTTTCTGATTTGCGCGGTGCGCAGGTGCACGCGCGGCGCGCATAACCTGGGGAAGTGCTGATTGCGAAAAAAAAAATAACTTAAGTAACGAACCAAAACTCATTTTAACATATTTCATGCACCGAAAACACTTAAAACGCATATCATATAACATGAGAAAGGTAATTTGACAAGGAGAATAACTAAACGCATTTACTCAATCAAAACCAAACAACTTATATCAAAATCACCATTAATGCTCATCATTTATTACTCCAAGTTCATAAATGCCATATTATGATTCGGTAAATTAATGCACATGTGTAATACACCGTTTTGAAGATAATCAAGCATACAACACAACTAGACACTTACAATTAACATTGCTAAGCATTTAATGCATCAAATATTCAATTTACTTTTATCAAACCCTAACCCAAAATCATAAAATCAACAATCTTGCTTATGAAACTAATCCATGTCAAACTACATACCAATTTGAAGCTAGTGATGTTAGGAACACAATTAAAACATGAATTTTCATCATCAAATAACATATGTACACCTAAAACTCAAGATTAAACAAGCATTCTTTCAATATGAGCTAGTTACACCAAAATAGCAAGAACAAGCATACAAAACACATAATCATACTAGACTTGAGCCATAGACACTAATTAACAACCTTTTAACTCAAAAACTCAAGAACACATAAAATTAGTGATTTTAGAAAGTTACCCAAATTTGATGAAATCGGTATGGAATCGAAGAGGAGATCACGAGGAGTTCAAATATGTAATTTGTTTGGCCCGAAGCTTGATCGATTGAATATGGATGATGAATTGCTTTTTGATGGAATTAAAGAAATGGTGGAAGTATTAGATGAAAAGGAAAATTAAATGGGGAAATGAGGTGGAAGAGGTTGACTAGTCAAGTGGCTAGTCACCACTTTGGTGTCTTGGCGAAACTAGTCCCTCAAGTTGCAATCGGGTGCGTTAAATTACCTAAAACAAGATAATTGAAACGCGTATTAACGGGAGATGTTATAAACATATAACGGAGTTTAAAATAGTTAAACGGAAAAGTTGACGGAAAAAGGCGGGATGTTACATTACCTACACCTTAAAAGAAATTTCGTCCCGAAATTTAGGTAGGCGTAGTAGTCGTTGTTTCTTCCTCGGAATCTGACGTTTCCGGAACCGGGAATAGATGAGGGTGTTTCTTTCGCATTTGATCTTCTCTTTCCCAAGTAAACTCGGGTCCCCTTTTGGCGTTCCAACGGACCTTGACAATCGGGATCCGGCTTTGTTTCAATTCCTTCTCGACGTAGTCCACAATTTCAACCGGTTCCTCCACAAAATGAAGTTTGTCATTAATAGTAAGTTCCTCGAGAGGAACGACGATATCGGGCTCGGCAAGACATTTCTTCAAGTTAGATACATGAAAAGTAGGATGGACGGAGCTTAGTTGAGGCGGAAGATCCAAACGATACGCAACGGTTCCAACACGTTCTAAGATTTCGAAAGGACCAACGTACCGCGGATTTAGTTTCCCACGTTTCCCAAAACGGATGACACCTTTCCAAGGTGCGACTTTTAACATGACGCGGTCACCGACTTGAAATTCGAGGTCTTTGCGTCTTTGGTCGGTATAGCATTTTTGACGACTCCGGGCCGTCCGAAGCCTATCTCGGATTTGAAGAATCTTCTCGGTGGTTTCGTGAATGAGGTCGGGCCCGGAAATTTGCACGTCACCCACTTCGGCCCAACAAAGAGGAGAGCGACATTTTCGGCCATATAATGCTTCAAAAGGTGCGGCCTTAATACTCGCGTGATAACTATTGTTATATGAGAACTCGGCGAGGGGTAAGTGCTTGTCCCAAGCTTTTCCAAAATCAACAATGCAAGCCCGTAACATATCCTCCAATGTTTGTATGGTACGTTCACTTTGCCCATCGGTTTGGGGATGATATGCGGTGCTCATGTCCAAACGCGTTCCCAACGCTTCTTGTAACGTACGCCAAAATCTAGAAACGAAACGACCATCTCGGTCGGAGATAATCGATAACGGTACTCCGTGTCGGGCTACAATCTCTTTAATGTAAAGTCGTGTAAGTTTCTCCATTTTGTCGGTTTCTTTCATGGCGAGAAAGTGCGCGGATTTGGTGAGACGGTCAACAATGATCCAAATTGTATCATAACCGCCCGACGTTTTCGGTAGTTTGGTGATAAAATCCATCGTGATCCTTTCCCACTTCCATTGTGGGATCTCGGGTTGTTGAAGTAACCCGGACGGTCTTTGGTGTTCGGCTTTGACTTTAGCGCAAGTCAAACATTTGGCAACGTATCTAGCAACTTCCTTTTTGATATTCGGCCACCAATATTGTTCTTTAAGGTCATGGTACATCTTATTGGCGCCGGGATGAATCGAGTATCGCGATTTGTGGGCTTCGTCTAGGATGAGGTTTCGTAAGTCGCCATATCTAGGCACCCAAATTCTTCCGGCGTAATATCGAAGTCCGTTCTCCTTAACTTCGAATCGAGAGACGAGGATGTTTAAAAGTTCACGTCCGATGTGGTTGTCTTTAAGAGCCTCCTCTTGGGCTACACGAATTTGGCTATTAAGGTTGGAGTGAATGGTGATGTTTAAAGCTCGGACACGAAGAAGCACCGCTCTTTCTTTTCGACTTAAGGCATCGGCCACTACATTTGCCTTCCCGGGGTGGTAACGAAGCTCGCAATTATAATCGTTCAAGGTTTCAATCCACCTTCGTTGTCTCATGTTTAGTTGCTTTTGATCGAAGATGTGTTGGAGACTTTTGTGATCGGTAAAGATAGTACTTTTGGTACCAAGAAGATGATGTCTCCATAACTTAAGTGCAAAGATGACGGCACCGAGTTCAAGATCATGTGTCGTGTAGTTTCGTTCGTGGACTTTGAGTTGTCGAGAGGCATAAGCAATGACTTTCTTTCGTTGCATTAGTACACACCCATAACCGTTTTTCGAGGCATCACAATATACAACAAAATCATCATTGCCTTCGGGAAGTGACAAGATAGGAGCGGTGGTTAGCTTAGTTTTCAAGATTTGAAAAGCGGTTTCTTGTTCGGATGTCCAAACGAATTTTCGTTCCTTGTGAGTTAACGCGGTTAGAGGGCGAGCGATTAAGGAGAAATCCTTGATGAATTTACGATAGTATCCGGCGAGACCTAAGAATTGACGAATTTGAGTAGGAGTAGTAGGAGTCTCCCATTTACTAATGGCTTCGATTTTTGCGGGATCGACTTTAATGCCTTGATCACTTACAACGTGACCGAGGAATTGAACTTCCTTCAACCAAAATTCACACTTGGAGAACTTGGCATAGAGTTGTTCTTTTCTCAAGAGTTCAAGCACGAGTCGGAGATGTTCTTTGTGTTCCTCTTCGCTTTTAAAATAGACCAAAATATCGTCAATGAACACGATAACGAATTTGTCGAGGTAAGGTTTGCACACGCGGTTCATGAGATCCATGAACACCGCCGGTGCGTTAGTGAGACCAAAAGGCATGACAAGGAATTCGTAACTACCGTAACGAGTCCGGAAAGCGGTTTTGGAGACATCTTCCCCCTTAACCCTTAGTTGATGATAACCCGAACGGAGATCGATTTTTGAATATACACAAGACCCTTGTAGTTGATCAAAGAGGTCATCGATGCGAGGAAGAGGATATCAGTTTTTAACCGTCAATTTGTTTAGTTCACGATAATCAATGCACATTCATAGGGATCCGTCTTTCTTCTTAACGAACAAAATCGGAGCGCCCCATGGTGAATGGCTAGGTTGAATGAAACCACGGTCAAGTAACTCTTGGATTTGACTTTGCAATTCTTGCAATTCGGATGGGGCGAGTCTATACGGTGCACGCGCTACGGGTGCGGCTCCTGGAAGAAGATCGATTTGAAATTCAACCGGTCGATGAGGTGGAAGACCCGGTAATTCGTCGGGAAATACATCGGAATAGTCACTAACAATTGGCACATCATCGATGCGCTTCTCATCGGCCTCGACTTTCTTAATGTGAGCAAGAATTGCGAAACAACCCTTGTGAAGTAGCTTTCGAACTTTAAGGCATGAAACGAGATTGAGTCCGGTGAAATTTTTGTCGCCATAGACAATCAATGGTTTACCGTTCTCGATAGGAATTCGGATTGCGTGAAGGTCGCAAAGAATGTGAGATTTATTTTTGACCATCCAATTCATACCGATTATTACATCAAAACTTCCTAGTTCCATGGGTATCAAGTCAATTTCAAATTCATTACCCAAAATGTTTAAAGTACACCCCCGGTAATATGTGTCGGCACTTAAGAGTTTTCCATCGGCCACTTCGATGGAATAAGTAGTATCTAAAGGGTGTGGTGGAGTGCAAAGAGTAGGAGTCAAAGTCTTAGACACAAAACATTTATCGGCACCCGAATCGAATAAGCAAGTAACATAAGTGTTGTTGAGAAGAAACGTACCCGTGACTAGTTCGTTGTCATCTCGGGCTTCCTCGGTGTTGATGTTAAAGGCTCGGCCTCGGTTGTTGGGATTGGCTTTCTTCTTCGGGCATTCGTTCTTATAATGGCCCGTTTGGCCACATTCATAACAAGTGACCGTCCTTGGAGGATTGGGCCCCTTTCGAGCGACGGGGGCGGTGCTTGTGCAATTGTTGGCCCTATGACCAACTCCTTGGCAACGGTGACAAATTAGCTTGTTACATTCGCCGTAATGATGTTTGTGGCACTTGTTGCACAAAGGTAAGTTTCCGACATAACCCTTCTTGCCGTCGTTGTTGAAGGGCTTTTTGGTGAAGGTGTTGTTGTTGTAGTTAGTTGATGGAGTGGCTTCCCATTTCCTTTTGTTGCCACCCGACTTGTCCTCGGCCTTAGGAGCCGGTACTACGATTTCGTCAACCGTTTCAATTAATTGGCGAGCCATGTTCATAGCGGCTTGATGAGTAGTGGGTTTGGATGACATCACCCCTTGTTTGATGCTTTTTGGAAGACCGAGCATGTAGAGCTCAATCCTTTGAGATTCGGGGTTAACAAGATTAGGACACATCAAGGATAGTTCGGCGAAGCGTTGATTATAAGCTTTAAGATCATTTTCGACCGCTTTCAAAGCTCTTAGTTCTTCCTCAAGCTTGCGGGTTTCTTCACGCGGAAAATATTCAACAATCATCTTTTCCCTTAGATCGGCCCAAGAGAGGGCATGAGCTTCATCTGTACCCACCGATTGAACATAGGTGTTCCACCATGTTAGAGCAATCCCGGAGAAAGTGTGGGTGGAGTATTTGACCTTGTCTTGATCCCGACAACCGCTTATGCTAAAGACGGCCTCGGTTTGTTCAAACCAACGAGTAAGCACAACCGGTCCACCGGTCCCATCATAAGAGTGAGGTTTGCACCCCATGAAAGCTTTGTAGGAGCACCCTTCGCTAGAGTTACCGGCTCCTTGGTTGTTGTTGTTGTTATTATTGTTGTTGTTGGACGAGTGACCGGCCATGGCCGCATCCACGGCGGTGGCTATCATGCGTTGCAAAGCTTGTTCGGGAGTTTCGGGAGGGGCGCGTCGACGAGCCATTGTTCCTTCTAAACACAAGAATACCGTTGGTTAGTATTCTAAATAATACTAACCGTGATATGAAATAAAGATAGAGAGAAAAATTATCCTTGACTCGCCTTAAATTCTTTATGTCATAATGTCGGAATGTTCATATGAGTCACCGTAATATAATCCCGGAAATTATATTACCCTAATTCATATGTGCATTCGACATTACTACATATAGTCAAGGTGGCGTGTCAATTAAATCATACAACGCAAGAGTAAGATAGAATAAGAGTAGATATGAGTAAGAGAGTTCGAGTATAAATGCACAAGTAGTCAGGTAATTCCTATGTCAAGTCTATATGCCGGTTGTAGTCTAGACTCACCAATGTACCCTATGACTCGGGGTTGACACTAATGAACTCTAAATCCCTACAACCAAGGCTCTGATACCACTTGTAGCGACCCCGACAAATTGTCAAGTGACGGCGTCGTCTACGTATGGTCCCATTACATGGTTATAAGTATTTATAACAAAGTTTGACCGAAAATATGTCGCATACATTTCATAAAGGATGTTTCAATGTTTACAAAAGTAATTCCCAAGACAAGTACATAACAAAAGTTATTGTTCATATGAAACACGTGCGACATAGTTTAAAATAGCCAAAAAGACGCTCCACGTATGCAAGTATACTCGACATCCAATGCAAGTATCAAAAAGTATGTGCGGAAGCATGTATCACCTAAGTTCAAGGACCTGAGAAAAACATAGAGAATCTGTCAACGAAAACGTTGGTGAAATCATAGGTTTAAATAAGTAAATGAGTAAAAGCAAGCTGAACCACAAGAGTTGCAATATTGATAAAGTCATAGTACATTCTAAAAGTTAATATTCACGAGCACCCAATTATCAAAGCTTAACATTCCGTCCGTTGAATACCCCATAAATTAGTGCTAGAACAACACTGTTTCCCGAAAATATATTTCATCCGTAGACGGTAGCGAACCGTCAAAGATGAGGGTTGTCAACCCATATGGCCATATAACATAAGTTCTCACTTACACCATCTGATGTAACTAATGATAATCGGATTGAGGATTTTCGTTCTAAACTCGTATGTAGAATGTTTGTTTTCCCGTTCTTGTGTTCACTTAGTTCAAAAGAATCGTTTATGTTTTCTCATCCCAAAAGTAAGTTTGAAAGAGTAAAAGTGGGACTATGATCTCACCTTGTATGCACGAACAAAAAGTACTTCGACAAGTAACGTGTGCAAAGAACAATGCTAGTCTTGACCTAAACAAATAGGTTGTATCAATAACGATAGTCACGAAGGGTCAAAGATGTTCAGTTAGTCCTATGGCTCAATACGACTCGATTAATAAAGCATGTGAATCAAATTGTCAAGTTTCATGCAAGATACAAGTAGTTGAGCATGTTAGAACGATTGTATAATCGTTTGGTTAAGGTTGACTAAAAGTCAAACTTGGTCAAAGTCAAAGTCAACGAGGTCGGGTCGGGTGTCCGACAATTTTCTCATGATGAGAAGTCATATACGAGCATAATAGTCAAGTTTCATGTTAATCGGAGTTACGGTTAAGCGGGAAACATTTTGGGAGCGTTTAAAGACAAGGAAGTTGGCCTGGGCCATTTGCGCGGTGCGCAATGGGTTGCGCGGCGCGCACCCATGTGCAATACCAGGTCAGAACTCGACCAAGGGAACCATTTATTTGGTTTTTTTGATTTGCGCGGTGCGCAGGTGCACGCGCGGCGCGCATAACCTGGGGAAGTGCTGATTGCGAAAAAAAAAATAACTTAAGTAACGAACCAAAACTCATTTTAACATATTTCATGCACCGAAAACACTTAAAACGCATATCATATAACATGAGAAAGGTAATTTGACAAGGAGAATAACTAAACGCATTTACTCAATCAAAACCAAACAACTTATATCAAAATCACCATTAATGCTCATCATTTATTACTCCAAGTTCATAAATGCCATATTATGATTCGGTAAATTAATGCACATGTGTAATACGCCGTTTTGAAGATAATCAAGCATACAACACAACTAGACACTTACAATTAACATTGCTAAGCATTTAATGCATCAAATATTCAATTTACTTTTATCAAACCCTAACCCAAAATCATAAAATCAACAATCTTGCTTATGAAACTAATCCATGTCAAACTACATACCAATTTGAAGCTAGTGATGTTAGGAACACAATTAAAACATGAATTTTCATCATCAAATAACATATGTACACCTAAAACTCAAGATTAAACAAGCATTCTTTCAATATGAGCTAGTTACACCAAAATAGCAAGAACAAGCATACAAAACACATAATCATACTAGAATTGAGCCATAGACACTAATTAACAACCTTTTAACTCAAAAACTCAAGAACACATAAAATTAGTGATTTTAGAAAGTTACCCAAATTTGATGAAATCGGTATGGAATCGAAGAGGAGATCACGAGGAGTTCAAATATGTAATTTGTTTGGCCCGAAGCTTGATCGATTGAATATGGATGATGAATTGCTTTTTGATGGAATTAAAGAAATGGTGGAAGTATTAGATGAAAAGGAAAATTAAATGGGGAAATGAGGTGGAAGAGGTTGACTAGTCAAGTGGCTAGTCACCACTTTGGTGTCTTGGCGAAACTAGTCCCTCAAGTTGCAATCGGGTGCGTTAAATTACATAAAATAAGATAATTGAAACGCGTATTAACGGGAGATGTTATAAACATATAACGGAGTTTAAAATAGTTAAACGGAAAAGTTGACGGAAAAAGGCGGGATGTTACAATTACACTACGCACGATTTAGAACTTGGTGTTGTGGTCTTTGCACTGAAGATATGGAGACACTATCTGTATGGTACTAAGTTTACTGTTTTCACCGATCACAAGAGTTTACAACATATGTTTGACCAGAAACAGCTTAATATGAGGCAGAGACGTTGGATAGAGCTATTGAATGACTACGACTGCGATATTTGCTATCATCTTGGCAAGGCTAATGTAGTTGCAGATGCTTTGAGTAGGAAGGAGAGAGTTAACCCTTTCGAGTTAGTGCATTGAACTTGACTATTCGAAGGAACCTTACTTCACAGATACATGACGCACAGTTAGAGTGGTTAAAAGAAGAGAATGTTGCTACCGAATCACTTCAGGAATCGATAAGAAGTTCATTACTCGAGACGATGGAACCCAATATTTATTGACAGAGTTTGGGTACCGAAGTTTAGCGGATTAAGGGAACTAGTGTTAGAAGAGGCACACAAGACAAGGTATTCTATTCACCCTGGATCCGACAAGATGTACCAAGATCTTAAGGCACTTTATTGATGGCCTAACATGAAAGATGACATCGCCACCTATGTTGGTAAGTGCTTGACTTGCGCTAAGGTCAAGGCTGAGCATCAGAAACTGTCAGGACTGCGGACACAACCAGAGATTCCCCAATGGAAGTGGGAAAATACTAGTATAAATATTATCACTAAGTTACCCAAGACCGTGGGAGGTTATGATACGATTTGAGTCATCATTGATCGTCTCACAAAGTCTGCTCATTTTCTACCGATTAGGGAAATGGATAAGATGGAGAAGTTGGCACAGGTTTACCTAAAGGAAGTGGTTTCTCGACATGGAGTGCCGCTATCCATTATTTTCGACAGAGATAGTGGATTTACATCTAGATTCTGGAAAGCTATGCAAGATGCCATGGGAACTCGTTTAGACATGAGAACAGCATACCATCCACAAACTGATGGTCAAAGTGAGAGAACCATTCAGACATTAGAAGACATGTTAAGAGCGTGTGTTATTAACTTTGGAATTGGATGGGATAGACATCAACCGTTAGTAAAGTTTCCTTATAACAATAGTTATCACACAAGTATCAAGGCAGCACCTTTTGAAGCACTGTATGGCAGAAAGTGCAGATCACCCGTATGTTGGACTGAGTTAGGAGATAGTCAATCGACTAGTCCTTACATCATTCACGAAACAACCAAGAAGATTGCGCAGATACAAGAGAAACTAAAAACGGCGCGAAGTCTTCAAAAGAGTTACGCCAACGTTAGAAGGCGAGATTTAGAATTTCAGGTTGGAGAAAAGGTTATGCTCAAGGTATCACCCTGAAAGGGTGTAGTACGTTTCGGTAAAAGAGGCAAGCTAAGTCCGAGATATATTCGACCGTTTGAGATTACCGAAAGAATTGGACCGGTAGCGTACAGATTGAAACTATCGCAAGAACTTAGCGAGATTCACGACACTTTTCACGTTTCTAACTTGAAGAAATGCTCATCGGACGAAAGTTTGATAATTCCTTTGGATGAGATACAAGTTGATAGTAGACTTCATTTCGTAGAGGAAACTATTAAAATTACGGAACGTAAGGTCAAATGTATAAAGCAGAGCAACATACCGATTGTAAAAGATCGGAGGAACACCCGTAGAGGACCAGAATTCACGTGGGAGCGTGAAGATCAAATGAGACTAAAGTATCCGCAACTGTTTTCCGAGGAGATGGCTACGGCGGACGTGCACTAAAATTTCGGGACGAAATTTTTCATAACAGGTGGGTAATGTAACAACCCGACTTTTTCCGTTACTATCGTTACTTGTCCGTTAAATATTTATTGATGATTACTTAGAACCGTATGTGTTTAACAGAATTAAAAGCATATTTGATCCTAGTGGATTACTTGAATTAATATGTTATATTAATTTATGAACTTATTTCGGATAGCAAAATAACTAGAAAACGTTACGATTAAGTTAATCGCCTAGAAAGCTTTTCAGTTTACGGAATTCAGAAAAACGATAAAATAATTATTTATAATAATTATTGACTTTATGAAAAACATATTTAATTTATTATATATTTAAAGAATTAAACTTGGTGGGATGCGTTTTAACGACTAGTTAACGTTCCGGAGATCCGGTACGGTTAACGGCACTCGAAACGGACCACGCGCACATGAGTAGTTATGCTAAAACAAGCCCGAGATCTCATTAAGAGGCCATTCGGCCGAACCCATTAGTAGGCACCCTTATGTACTAAGTTTGTGGCTTATTGGATCTTTAATGACTAAATTAGGCCCAAACCCGACATTAAAATAGCTAGCAACCCTCCCCTAAACCCTCATTCTTTCTTGGCTGATGGTTTTTTCTCCCTCCCCCTCCCTTCTTGTCGTCGACATCAGCCCACACCACAATCATCACCAAAACTCAAAATTAGAAGAAAGCATAAGCATAAACGTTGTTCCAATCGTCGTTCTCTACGCGTACATACTTGAAATTTGTGATTCTAAGGTATAATTGAAAACTCTAAACTTATTAGATCTGATTTTAGTTCAATTACATAGTGTAATCAAGTCTAGTGCTCAATTGATTGTGTTATGTGTTGTTATTTATCATTTGGTTGCGTAATTAACGTTGTACGTACGAAAAATGAATTTGTTTATTGATGATCTGATTTAATTGACATTTAATATGTTTAATTAGAAATATTTCGAAAATTTATTAATTTTAGACTCCGATTTTGCGTGATTTCGTTATCGTATACTTAAGATATGCTTAATCGAAGTTTTCGTTAGGGTTTGCATGAGATACGAATTTTCTGAGTTTCATCCTTTGTGTTTTAGCTTATATAAAGTGTACTAATGTATTCCTTGTGAAAATTTATGCAATTTAGACTTAAGATTTGCGTCAAAAGGTTATGTAATGCTCCCGCTATGTCAAAAAGAAATTTCGTGTCATTAAGTGAGCTGAATCAGTTTTCAAAGTAACATAAAAATTGCTAGAGTGACCTAGGAGGTGATTGAGACTTTTATATTCTGTAATATGTTAGTTTATATGTTACTTGACATATTTCATTTGTATGCGAACTTGCGAGAACGTGATTTTCCATGAGATATATGCTAGTCTAAGTGATGTTTCCGGTTGATGATTAAAAACTGATGAGTCTGTAAAGATTTGGAAAACTGTACGAATTAGCTAAAGAGATATCTTTGAATATTTTAATACTATAAATTTGGGATGTTTTGAGATAACACCAATTGTCTGTTCATCAAGATCTATTTTCTATATTTTAGGAAAAATGTTTAAAAACTGACGCGCGGGCAGAAATTTCTGCAATGAACTATGAATAGACCCATTCTGATATTGGACATTTATTTATCGTATGAGGCTTTGGCTGGACTTTTTGGAATTGATTTTAAGTTTAGTTATGATTTGGATTTGTTCATGATTTAATGATTTATGTGCTATGAGCTATAGTTGGATCTTTCTACGACGTACGAATTTCTAAGGCATGCTTTAAGGTGCAAAAGTGCAATATGCTTAATTATGACTTGTAAAGTGATACTTAACCTAGATTTGACTTATTGATCATGTTTGTATGACCTACTAAGATTTTTGACTTTAGTTAACCACATTGACCGAGTTGACTTTAGGGTTGACTTTGGTTGACTTGCTTGGATTAGTTGACTTTTACTTGTTCGTTGAGTCAGTCTGAGCACTAGGACTTTGCGTACACTATGGGTTGACATAGTATGACCTATATGTGTATACTTAAGATGACTTACATGATTAGGTTGCGTTGTTCGGTCGAGATTGTTCGACTACAGTACGTTTTGCTAAGATATTTCAGGTGCTTTTACTAAGGTGAGTCTACAGTCCCTTTTTCAGCAACATTTTTGGGATGAGATAACATGCTGCTTTCGAAACTATTTCTTAAACTGTTTTTTTTACAACTATATTACGTATTAGGCACGAGTAACATACCAAGAATATACATATGAGTTCATATCAAATATCCCTTAGCTTGATTATATTAGTTACTTTGTAAGCTCGACTTTATAGGGACGGTACCGTTAGGTTTGACAAACCTCACCGCAACGTTAAACAGTTGCTTATATAGTTGTTACTCGTACACTTGATCGGTGTATTGCCAGTATAGGGTAAACTAAGACGTGTGCTCGGCTCACGCAAAGGTTAAAGATTTATAATCAAGTGCTCATGATAAGTGTATACTATTACGAAGCTTTTCAAAAATCTCGTGGCCTAACTTACGATGAATGTTACTTAAACACGATGTTTACAAACTTGAAACTAGACATGGTAATGTCTACAAACAGATGAAACGAAAAGAACTTTCTGATGTCACTCACAGTTGAAACTTGACATCTTACAAACAGTTTATTACTTAGCATTTGCTATATGCAAACTGTTGAGATTAAACCTTAGCGGTTTATTCAGATAAACGATTTTTGAGAAATGATTTTCAACAAACTATTTATGGAAACTTTTTTATGAAACATACGAGAACTATTTACTCAAACCTGTAGATTCACTCAACTTTATGTTTATCCGTTTTGCATGTTTTATCTCAGGTATTAGTTGCTTCCGCTATAGAACATTACTGTTATGTAGAAGTCAAGCCAAGCATTAGGACCAGAGTTAATACGCCGTTAGTGAAATGTCCCGTTCATATCGATTATAAACGTTCCATATTAATTCATTTCGTTGTGAGGTTTTGACCTCTATATGAGACGTTTTTCAAAGACTGCATTCGATTATTAAAACAAACCATAACCTTTAAAATATTACGACGATTATCAAATAATGATAATCTAAATATAGCGTTTTCACACGACCATTACATAATGGTTTACAATAATATTACACAACAATATATATGTCTTCGAATGCAGTTTTTAAACAATATTATACAAGCATGCTGACTCCAACTCTTGTCCATAAATTAGCATGCAACAGCGGAAGCTCTTAATAATCACCTGAGAATAAACATGCTTTAAACGTTAACAAAAATGTTGGTGAGTTATAGGTTTAACCTATATATCAAATTGTAATAATAGACCACGAGATTTCATCTTTCAATAACATGCAATCTGCATAAAAATCATTCATATGGTTAAACAGCTGGTAACCGACATTAACAAATGCATCTAGAATATCCCCATCTATAAATATCGAAGTACTAAAGCAGTTCAAATTCTCTGACCGGGGCGTGTCAAAGCCCATAGATCTATCTTTAGGATTCGCGTCAATTGGTGGCAATTATAATAAATACCAATTCTTAGGCTACCAAGTTCAACAGGGGTGATATCCGGTATAACGATTCAACATAGAATGTAGTTTCAATACTTGTGTCTATTTTGTAAATCATTATTAAAACTGCATGTATTCTCATCCCAAAAATATTAGATAGTAAAAATGGGACTATAACTCACTTTCACAGATTTTCACTTCGTCGAAAAATAAGACTTGGCCACGGGTCGATTCACGAACCTATAACAAATATGTACATATATATCAAAGTATGTTCAAAATATGTTTACAACATTTTTAATACTTTTTAATGTTTTAAGTTTATTAATTCAGCTGTCCTCGTTAGTAACCTACAACTAGTTGTCCACAGTTAGATGTACAGAAATAAATCGATATATATTATCTTGAATCAATCCACAACCCAGTGTATACACGTCTCAGGCTAGATCACAACTCAAAGTATATATATTTTTAGAATCAACCTCAACCCTGTATAGCTAACTCAAGCATTACTGCATATAGAGTGTCTATGGTTGTTCCAAATAATATATATACATGGGTCGATATGATATGTCAAAACATTTGCATACGTGTCTATGGTATCCCAAGATTACATAATATATTAGAATACATGTATAATACAATATAAGTTAGCTAGGATATGATTTGTATAGATTTGTTACAAATTTCACGAAGCTACAACAAGCAAAATTATCCAATCTTGTTTTACCCATAACTTCTTCGTTTTAAATCCGTTTTGAGTGATTCAAGTTGCTATGGTTTCATATTGAACTTAAGTTTATGAATCTAAACAGAAAATGTATAAGTTTATAGTCAGAAATACAGGTTACAAGTCGTTTTTGTAAAGATAGTCATTTTAGTCGAAAGAACGACGTCTAGATGACCATTTTGGAAAACATACTTCCGCTTTGAGTTTAACCATGATTTTTAGATATAGTTTCACGTTCATAAGAAAAATCATTTTCCCAGAAGAACAACTTTTAAATCAAAGTTTATCATAGTTTTTAATTAACTAACCCAAAACAGCCCGCGGTGTTACTACGACGGTGTATATCCCATTTTACGGTGTTTTTCGTGTTTTCGGGTTTTAAATCATTAAGTTAGCATATCATATAGATATAGAACATGTCTTTAGTTGATTTTAAAAGTCAAGTTAGAAGGATTAACTTTGTTTACGAACAAGTTTAGAATTACTAAACTATGTTCTAGTGATTACGTTTTCAAATCTTCGAATAAGATAGTTATTTATATATGAATCGAATGATGTTACGAATATCATTACTACCTCAAATAAATTAGGTAAACCTACTGGAAATGACAAAAATAATCTTGAGCTTGAATGGATCTTTGATGGCTTGGAAGTTCTTAAAGCAGAATCATGACACGAAAACAATTTCAAGTAAGAGTATTACTCGGATCAAGATAGTTTATAGTTATAGAAATCAAATCAAAGTTTGGATATGAGTATTACCTTGAATAAGAAAGATAACCTACTGTAAATAACAAAGTTTTTTTGTTCTTGGATGACTACTTGGATTGGATTAGAAAGCTTGGTAGTAATCTAGTAAACTTGAAATGATTCTTGAATGATTTTTCTTATGACGATTATAGATTAGATTTTGAAGTAGAATTTGATGTAGATGAAGAAAGGTTGCTGAATATAGATGTGTTCTTGAATGAAAGTGTTTAGGTAGAACGAAAATTAAGATTAAGATTGAAATCAAATGGGTTATGGTGATAGAATTATGGACGTGAATATGCATGTATATGTAGTCAAATTTGATTAACTTTTAAGCTTGAAATTTAGTTGCAATAATTCTTACAATTAGTCAAAAGATAAACCCTACATGAAAGACTCCAAATTCCAATCAATTATGGCTGATCATGATGGTTTCCTATTGGTATATACCAATAGTAAATACATCTAGAAGCTGTGTATTGTACGAGTATGAATACGGGTGCATACGAGTAAAATTGTTGATGAAAACGAATGAGAATGAAATTGTAAGTATTTTTGCTAAGTAGAAGTACTTTGATATGTGTCTTAGTTAACGATCTTATATAATGTTGTTGAAATCTTTGATATGTGTCTTAGTTAACGACCCCAGCCAGGGGCTCTGCTCCTTGGACCCCGCCAGGGGTTGCCAACCCTTGGACCCCTCTATCGGGGGCGCTGCCCCCGAACCACCGTCATAATCAAGATAAGTTCAAACAATTGTGCACTCCACACTTTCCCAAACTTGTTCGATATTTATCAAGGTTATTTTGGTTAACAAATTAATCCCATTACACTTAAATCATATTGGTGACACAAATCACCAACAATGAATATATCTTGATATGATACATATACTTTAAAATGTCGTTACAACGATAATCGTTACATATATGTCTCGTTTTCAAAATTCTTAAGTTAGTAGTCTCATCCTACTTGTATAGTTCATTGTTAATACACTCAATGATATACTTAATTATCATTTTATCATGTTAAATATAGTATATCAATATCTTAATACAATACATATGTATTTAGTAAGACGTTGTTATAACGATAATCGTTATGTATATCGTTTCGAGCTTCATAATTCAATATTCTCATTTTTTATGTATATCACACATTGTTAATATACTTATTGAGATACTTACTTATCATAATCTCATGTTAACCATATATATGTCCATATATATATATCATCATGTCGTTTTTACAAGTTTTAACGTTCGTGAATCGCTGGTCAACTTGGGTGGTCAATTGTCTACATGAAACTCATTTCAAATAATCAAGTCTTAACAAGTTTGATTGCTTAACATGTCGGAAACATTTAATCATGAAAATATAGTTTTCATTTAATATATAATCATGGAATAATCATGGAAAAGTTCGGGTCACTACAGTACCTACCTGTTAAATAAATTTTGTCCCGAAATTTCAAGCTGTTGGAAGTGTTGACGCATCTTCTGGAAATAGGTGGGGGTATTTCTTCTTCATCTGATCTTCACGTTCCCAGGTGAACTCGGGTCCTCTACAAGCATTCCATCAAACCTTAACAATTGGAATTTTATTTTGCTTAAGTCTTTTAACCTCATGATCCATTATTTCGACGGGTTCTTCGATGAATTTAAGTTTTTCATTGATTTGGATTTCTTCTAGAGGAATAGTGAGATCTTCTTTAGCAAAAAATTTCTTCAAATTCGAGACCTGGAAAGTGTTATGTACAGCCCCGAGTTGTTGAGGTAACTCAAGTCGGTAAGCTACTGGTCCGACACGATCAATAATCTTGAATGGTCCAATATACCTTGGATTTAATTTCCCTCGTTTACTAAATCGAAAAACGCCTTTTCAAGGTGCAACATTAAGCATTATCATCTCTCCAATTTCAAATTCTATATCTTTTCTTTTAATGTCAGCGTAGCTCTTTTGTCGACTTTGGGCGGTTTTCAACCGTTGTTGAATTTGGATGATCTTCTCGGTAGTTTCTTGTATTATCTCTGGACCCGTAATCTGTCTATCCCCCACTTCACTCCAACAAATCGGAGACTTGCACTTTCTACCATAAAGTGCTTCAAACGGCGCCATCTCAATGCTTGAATGGTAGCTGTTGTTGTAGGAAAATTCTGCTAACAGAAGGTGCCGATCCCAACTGTTTCCGAAATCAATAACACATGCTCGTAGCATGTTTTCAAGTGTTTGTATCATCCTTTTGCTCTGCCCATCAGTTTGTGGATGATAAGCAGTACTCATGTCTAGACGAATTCCTAATGTTTGCTGTAATGTCTGCCAGAATCTTGAAATAAATCTGCCATCCCTATCAGAGATAATAGAGATTGGTATTCCATGTCTGGAGATGACTTCTTTCAAATACAATTGTGCTAACTTCTCCAAATTGTCATCTTCTCTTATTGGCAGAAAGTGTGCTGATTTGGTGAGACGATCAACTATTACCCAAATAGTATCAAAACCACTTGCAGTCCTTGGCAATTTAGTGATGAAATCCATGGTAATGTTTTCCCATTTCTATTCCAGGATTTCGGGTTGTTGAAGTAGACCTGATGGTTTCTGATGCTCCGCTTTGACCTTAGAACACGTCAAACACTCTCCTACATATTTAGCAACATCGGCTTTCATACCCGGCCACCAAAAATGTTTCTTGAGATCCTTATACATCTTCCCCGTTCCAGGATGTATTAAGTATCTGGTTTTATGAGCTTCTCTAAGTACCATTTCTCTCATATCTCCAAATTTTGGTACCCAAATCCTTTCAACCCTATACCGGGTTCCGTCTTCCCGAATATTAAGATGCTTCTCCGATCCTTTGGGTATTTCATCCTTTAAATTTCCCTCTTTTAAAACTCCTTGTTGCGCCTCCTTTATTTGAGTAGTAAGGTTATTGTGAATCATTATATTCATAGCTTTTCCCCGGGTGGTAATGAATCTCAAAGTCGTAATCATTCAACAATTCAATCCACCTGCGCTGCCTCATGTTCGGTTGTTTCTGATTAAATATATGTTGAAGACTTTTGTAGTCAGTATATATAATACTTTTGACCCCATATAAGTAGTGCCTCCAAGTCTTTAATGCAAAAACAACCGCGCCTAATTCCAAATCATGTGTCGTATAATTCTGCTCGTGAATCTTCAATTGTCTAGATGCATAAGCAATTACTTTCATTCATTGCATTAATACACAACCGAGACCTTGCTTTGAGGCGTCACAATATATCACAAAATCATCATTCCCTTCATGTAATGACAATATAGGTGCCGTAGTTAACTTTTTCTTCAACAATTGAAACGCTTTTTCTTGTTCGTCCTTCCATTCAAATTTCCTCCCTTTATGCGTTAATGCAGTCAAGGGTTTTGCTATTCTGGAAAAATCTTGGATGAACCTTCTGTAGTAACCAGCTAGTCCTAAAAATTGGCGTATATGCTTCAGAGTTTTCGGGGTTTCCCATTTTTCAACGGTTTCAATCTTTGCTGGATCCACCTGAATACCTTCTTTGTTCACTATATGACCGAGGAATTGAACTTCTTCCAACCAAAATGCATATTTTGAAAACTTAGCATAAAATTTTTCTTTCCTTAACAACTCTAGCACTTTTCTCAAATGTTCTTCGTGCTCTTGGTCATTCTTTAAGTAAATAAGTATGTCATCAATGAAAACAATGACAAACTTGTCAAGGTATGGTCCACACACTCGGTTCATGAGGTCCATGAATACAGCTGGTGCGTTAGTCAACCCAAACTGCATAACCATAAACTTGTAATGACCGTAACGCGTCCTAAAAGCAGTCTTTGGAATATCATCCTCCTTCACCCGCATTTGATGATACCTAGAATGTAAATCAATCTTCGAATAAACCGACGAGCCTTGTAGTTGATCAAATAAATCATCGATTCTCGGTAGTGGGTAGTGGTTCTTGATGGTAAGTTTGTTCAACTCTCGGTAGTCGATACATAACCTAAATGTACCATCCTTCTTCTTGACAAACAAAATAGGAGCTCTCCACGGTGATGTGCTTGGTCGAATGAAACCACACTCTAAAAGTTCTTGTAATTGGCTCTGAAGTTCCTTCATTTCGCTGGGTGCGAGTCTGTATGGAGCATGAGCTATTGGTGCAGCTCTCAGTACAAGGTCTATTTGAAATTCAACGGATCGATGTGGGGGTAATCCCAGTAATTCTTTCGGAAATACATCGGGAAATTCTTTTACGACGGGAACATCACTGATGTTCTTTTCTTCAGGTTTAACTTCCTCGATGTGTGCTAGAATGACGTAACAACCTTTTCTTATTAGTTTTTGCGCCTTCATACTACTAATAAGATTTAATTTCGCGTTATTCTTTTCTCCTTACACCATTAAAGGTTTTTCTTTTTTACGCACAATGCGAATCGCATTTTTGTAACAAACGAATTCTGCTCTTACCTTTTTCAACCAGTCCATACCAATTATTACATCAAAACTCCCTAACTAGACTGGTATTAAATCAATTTTAAATGTTTCGTCAACCAGTTTAATTTCTCTATCCCGACATACTTTATCTGCTGTAATTAGTTTACCATTCGCTAATTCGAGTAAAAATTTATTATCCAAAGGCATTAATGGACAATTTAATTTGGTACAAAAATCTCTACTCATATAGCTTCTATCGGCACCCGAATCAAATAAAACATAAGCAGATTTATCGTCAATAAGAAACATACCCGTAACAAGCTCCGGGTCTTCTTGCACTTCTGCCGAATTAATGTTGAAGACTCGTCCACGGCCTTGCCCATTATTATTCCCTTGATTAGGGCATGCTTTGCTGAAATGGCCCGGCTTTCCGCATCCGTAACAAATAATGGAATTATTTGTTCTGTTATTTTTATATGCCTTTGGTCCATAGACATCACACTTCGTTACACTATGTCCGGTTATATTACACTTGGTACACACTACTACACAGAACTTATCTGGATGATACCCTCCACACCTTAGACATTTATTGTTCTGATTGTTGTTGCCATTGTTGTTATTGATTTGGCTGTTGTTGCAATTGTTATTGTTGTTAGGACGGTTATTGTGGTTGTTGTTGTTGTTGTTAGGATAGTTGTTATTGCATTTGTTTTTGCGAAAAATGGGGCGATTGTAGTTGTGATTGCTGTGTTGGTTGTTGAAGCGATAGTTACTGTTGTTTTGTTGGTGACTCTTGTCACTGTTTTCTTCCCACTTCCTCTTGACTTATTTCGTGTTGGCTTCTTTGGCCGCCTGCTCTTTAATTCTTCCCTCAATCTGATTTATGAGTTTATGAGCCATTCGACTTGCTTTTTGTATGGAGGCGGGCTCGTGTGAACTCACATCTTCTTGAATCCTTTCTGGTAACCCTTTTACAAATGCGTCGATTTTCTCTTCTTCATCTTCGAACGCTCCCGGACACAATAGGCACAACTCTGTGAATCGTCGTTCGTACGTGGTAATATCAAATCCTTGTGTTTTTAACCCTCTAAGCTCTACCTTGAGCTTATTGACCTCGTTTCTGGTACGGTACTGCTCGTTCATCAAATGCTTGAATGCTGACCACGGTAGTACGTAAGCAACATCTTGTCCCACCTGCTCGAGGTAGGTGTTCCACCATGTCAACGCAGTACCTGTGAAGGTATGCGTAGTGTACTTTACTTTGTCTTCTTCAGTACATTTACTTATGGTAAACACCGATTCAACCTTTTCAGTCCACCGTTTTAATCCGATTGGACCCTCGGTTCCATCGAATTCTAAAGGTCTGCAGGCAGTGAATTCTTTGTAGGAGCATCCTACACGATTTCTTGTGGAAGTAGTTCCACTGCTAGAACCAGTTATTGTTATTTTGCATTGCAGCCTGCACTGCGGCTATGTTTGCAGCAAGGAAAACACGGAAGTCTTCCTCACTCATGTTCAAGTTCTGATGAGTTGTCGGTGCCATTTCCTTCAAAAATAGCCAAAAGAATTGAGTTAATCATATAGAATTTAAGAGTAGTCAATAGTATTTCGTAGCATAATATGAACTTATTTATAAAAGCTTTTTCTTCATATTAGCATTTTATAGTTTTAATTCGGGTAGTACCTACCCGTTAAGTTCATACTTAGTAGCTATTATACAATTCAACTACTACGATTCTATATGAAAAACTTATTACAATAATATTTCGCGTTCAAACTTTTATACAATATTTTACAAACATACAATACCACTTATTATACATATAGAATGAAATATAACACATAATAACTTTGCTACTCGGCAGCTATAAAGGTAATTCTAATTAATACGCAAGTCATTCAGCAAAGGCAATAAAGACACGTAATTCATAAGTCCAAAAACAAGTCATGCATTCTGGTTTTACTAAGACGACTTCCCATCCTTGGTCTTGTGGAAAGTAACCGTTATGACCATTGGCTAGGCAGCATGTTGTAATGTCATCAAAAGGATGAGGGTTTCGTAATGTCCAACAGCCCCGTAATAATCTAAAAACCTTGTTTCTCACCCCAACTACTGAATCCGTCACTTGTGGGAAGGTTTTATTTAAAAGTTGTAATCCGATGTTCTTTTTCTCACTTTGGTAAGAAGCGAACATCACTAACCCGTAAGTATAACATGCTTCTTTATGTTGCATGTTAGAAGCTCTTTCTAACTCACGAAATCCTATGTTGGGATATGTTGAGTCAAAATATGTTCTTAACTCGTACCGTAAAATTGCATTTGGGTTCCCCGCATTTAACGCTTTAAAGAAAACATGGCGTAACTTACGGTCTCCCCAATGTGATATACCCCACCTATCAAAGGAAAGCCTTTTATAAACTAAGGCATTTCTGGAAAGTCTTTCAAATGTTTGACAAGTTAATTTCGCCATAACTAAATGTGCTGATGAATTCTGACCGACTCTAGACAAGATTTCCTCAATCATATCCTCTGGTAGGTCTTCTAAAATATTCAGTTATCTACCCTTAATGTCCATTTTGTTTTTATACTGTAAAATAGACAAGGATTAGATTCGTAAAAGATAATTAACAAACAATACAAGTAATTTTTACATAGAACATAAAAGTACAAGTACACTACATAAAATATAATACACAACATGATTACAACCCTCTAATCTGAATCACTGGTTTCTTCTTCTTCGGACTTGGTTCGTTTTCCTAATTTTCTAGGGATATATGGTGTTCCTCTAATACGAGCCGTCGTTTTCCACAATGGTTTAGAAAAACCTGGTGGTTTAGAGGTTCCCGGGTTATTGTTACAATTTAGGAAATACGGATGTTGCCGATACATATAAAGTTCATCGGGGTTGGAATCAGGTTTCTCTATTTTTATATCTTTTCCCTTATTATTTTCTTTTGCTTTATTAAATTGGGTCGAGGTAATTTCTATAACATCATCGGAATCCTCATCGGGATCCGATTCATCGAAAAATTGGTAATCTTTCCAATATTTTGCTTCCTCGGCGGAAACACCATTGACCATTTTTAATTTTGGAGCATTGGTTGAGGATCTTCTTTTATTTAATCGTTTTACTGTAGGTATTAATATTTCATTCTCCGAAACCTCTTCTTCTTCCGGTTCCTCTTCTTCCGGTTCCTCCTCTTCTGGTTCCTCCTCTTCCGGTTCTTCCTCTTCCTGTTCTTCCTCGGAAATTTGTGAATATTCCCAAAATATATTCGACTCTTCATTATTATTAGGTGAGTTGATGGGATTTGTACTAGAGGTAGACATCTATCACACAATATCAAACACGTTAAGAGATTAATATATCACATAATATTTACATGTTAATAATATATAGTTTTCAACAAAAAGTGTTAAGCAATCGTTTTTAAAGAAAACACGGTCGAAGTCCAGACTCACTAATGCATCCTAACAAACTAGGTAAGACACACTAATGCAATTTTCTGGTTCTCTAAGACCAACGCTCTGATACCAACTGAAATGTCCCGTTCATATCGATTATAAACGTTCCATATTAATTGATTTCGTTGCGAGGTTTTGACCTCTATATGAGACGTTTTTCAAAGACTGCATTCGATTTTTAAAACAAACCATAACCTTTAAAATATTACAACGATTATCAAATAATGATAATCTAAAATATAGCGTTTTCACACGACCATTACATGTAACATCCCAACCCGTTAACCAACCAAATACGCGTAAAAAAAATTGTATACTCAGCGTAGTGCACGGCCTGGACAGTTCTGATCAACTTGTTCGTTTCACGCGAAAAGATCCTCGACTTCCCGACACAATTAGACCAAACGGTTTTCACAACACATTATAATAAGTAAAACTAACACGTTTTGATAATAAACATGTTTTACGACACCGGGTCCACATCGGCCCGTTTTACGAGTTAAGTACGAAATACAATTTTCAACCCCAGTGTCTAACACAAAATAAAAGCCGAGCATGGCGATTGGGGATACGCTACCCAATCCTAATCCAAATCCAAAGCAAGTCCACTAATCCCCGCGCTCACTCGAGCCACCGTCTCCAAAGCAAATCTATAATAAAGGTAAACAACGAGAGGGTAAGCTAACGCTTAGTGAATGCAATAATTATACATATACATATATAATATACCTACTTGCATACACTTACACAAATACCTCATACACGCTAGCAAGTTACATAGCATACCTTCGCAAGTATAACTCTAAATTCTTCAAGACCACAAGCTA
Organism: Rutidosis leptorrhynchoides; assembly: GCF_046630445.1. Lineage (NCBI taxonomy): Eukaryota > Viridiplantae > Streptophyta > Magnoliopsida > Asterales > Asteraceae > Rutidosis > Rutidosis leptorrhynchoides. The sequence continues at coordinate 51,711,526 of NC_092337.1, read as the reverse complement.
GCACCACAACAACATATATATAACTCGAATAATATAAAATGTTACACTACAACACGTCACCATGGTTAACCGATTACACAAGGGAATGGTACTTCGAATTTCCCACCGGTATTCATAACAACCGTTAGTGTACAACGAAATATATCACTAATCCCTAGGCCATTCGGACAACGAAATATCCGTTCAAAGCAATCGTTAGTGTACAACGAAATATATCACTAACTCCTGGTCGGATTGGACAACGAAATATCCGTTCAAAGCAATCGTTAGTGTACAACGAAATATATCACTAACTCTTGGTCGGATTGGACAACGAAATGTCCATCGTTAGTGTACAACGAAATATATCACTAACTCTTGGTGGTATAGACAACGCATACCCGGCCCCTCCCCCGCCCTACAAATAGATACATTATATACGCACATGTATAATCATTCCACTCACCTTGTCGCCTTGATGAAATGCTACCGAATAATCCGCAACTCGCCGATGAAATGTACCTATTCCATCATCACAATTACAACAACACACTTAGAGTGGATTTACAAACCAACTCAATTTGACCCTTAGTGCAAATTCGACCAATTGCACTTACAAACCCAAAACGCGCCCAAACTAACCAATAATCACTAACACAAGTGAAAATGGTCTTATTATGCCATTTGAACCCAATCTTAAGTGTTAAACACTTATCATTCTCAAAATCAACCAAAACCCCAATTTTGACTCATTTCCAAAATTAGTCTTTCAAATACACAAAATGGGTTCTAACACTTCCATAATTTCTAATCCTAGTGATTAAACCCAAATACAAGTCCTAATCATGGCCAATTTGTTCACCAACCCAAAATCCACCAACAATAACCAATAACCCGATTACTAGCATCAATAAACTCACTTCATGAGTTTAAATGGGTTTCCTAACAATTTTAAGTTCAAACCCTAACTTTGAATATCAAATCAAACAATGAAATTCGGATTTAGAACTTACCACAACAACCAAAACGTAGCTAGAAACGAGGTGAACAACTTTAAAACCCGAGACTTTGATCAATTCAAGCTCCTTCTTCTCCAAAACCCCAAATCTCTCTCTAGACTTCTCTCTCTCTCTCTCTACGAATGGATGAGAGTGATGAATGGATGTGAAAATGATCCAAAGTTAGATCCAAACCAACTGATAAAACTCACAGATCCGACCTCAAGTGAAATAACCAAATTGCCCTTCATTAAACTCAAAATTAGAAAAAGTAGAATTCTGTCGCTGGGCAAGTGCGCTGAGCGCACACCTAAAGGGTGCGCGGCGTGCACTACAGTGCTGAACCGATTCTGACCTTTTTGATTTATACCACGCTTCACCCATTATACGCACATCATTTTAACTCTAAGTACCATAAATATTTGGGTGTTACAACTCTCCCCCACTTAGAATCGATCACGTCCTCGTGATCCTCGTCACTTAACCGTCCGGATCTACACTCCACGATCCTCAACATAAGTTCCAAATTCGATCTCCACCACATTACGCATTAATCCGAAGATTATTCCAATAACTAAAAACACACTTGTACACGTTCCGAAACGTGCAATACATACAACATCCGAAATCCATAACGATCACTTGGAATACGCGAGACCGCCACGTACTCTTCCAACTTCTCTAGGCAATCCTTCTCTAAGAGTCACCATTAATAACCAAATCATCACCCACGATCTATTAAAATTCACAAATCCAAGCACAAGAATTTGTTATATCCCTCCAATCGGGAAAACTCAACCGATCTCGTACCGAGATATCAATCCCTGGAAGTACTCTCACCAAGTACAATGCTAAGAACAACCAAGTCTCAACCTAAGGTCAACGACCCAAATGATGAACACCAAGCAAAAACGAATCCTTACGGATAACACTTACCCCTAGCATCCCCCGTAGTGCGCAAACACGGCTAGTATGCAACTATCGTACATCGTAAGCAAGCGACCAAAACCGCTAACGTCCAAATCGACTAAGGCATCACATGTTCAAATCGTGTGAGTAAAACACGGCTATTACTCACAATCATACGCACAAACACGGCTATGTGTATAAATATGGAACACATGAATGGTACTCCCATTCCGATATGGTTATACCACGATTAACCAATAATACAAGGGAATGGTACTTCGGATTTCCCATCGGTGTTCCCAACAACCGTTAGTGTACAACGAAATATAACACTAACCCCCGATGTGTTCCAAAACGGCTATGCAACACTATTACCAATGTGTGAGTAAAAATCGGCTATTATTCACCACCATGTGTACAAAATGGCTATGTGCACAATTCATACGGTCAATTAACATCATAAACCTACAAGTAACGGTTCTTTCCGAAAACCGCTCACCATCAATCACAACCAAGAGTGGTTAACTAAGAGCTAATCCTTCTGGATATCACTCATCACCTATCGCTAGTCAAACGTGGTCAACCTAGAGATAACCCCAAATAAACACATACACGTAAGTACCTCGTAGTACACAATAATGGCTATCGTGTAACTACTACCCAAAGTATACGATAATGAGGCATCGTACCCTTTCTCAAAGTCCCATTATGCTATTTCCAAAGGTAACCAAACGGCTAACACAATCGAGCCAAGAACCACCCATATTGCGCATAGGCACAACAATAATTCCCTAGAAGAGAATCCGGCACGCACATCCCTTAACCGAGGGATCTTACCTTGCTCGTCGAACGCGTAAATTATCTCCCAATGAGATTTACCACATCACCACCTCGGTGATAATTTAAATCCAAAAACCATAAGTACAATTTATTCCAAATCGTACTTTTACCACAATCGACCAATGTAGGTCTCAACACTAGCTTCGAATCCCTACGAGCATCATCTAAATATCACTACAATAGAACACCTTCGTGCGAGAGTACAAACTCCCCCACTTAGAACTCCGCTCCGTAACCACATCACCGAACAATAGCATCCCGTGGAACGACCACTTATCAACATACACAACCAATATCCTCATTGGTCATAGTCCTTGAATTCTCATGGATTCGTTTTCAACAATAAATCCCGATGATAAACACATGCTCACTCTCACGGAAGGAGTGACCACTAATCCAACAACTAATGCGCCATTTGCATCATCATAACCCCTAAAAGAGAGACGAGGTACACCCATCTTGCATAGTTCCTAATACGCACATCATCAAACCTTGCTCCAACTTTGAGCATACGAAGGTTTTTAACCTATTCTTAAACACTTCAAACGAAGAGTTTACCAAAAATTTCGCAACTTAAACCTTGCAATGCTCCGGTTGCTCTAGCTTGTCAAATTTCCACCTAGTCACTCATGTACTTAAGGGTTTCTCCCCGGTACCCTAAGTACAATGTAACCGCAACACCATCGGAGTCGATCACCACGCTAGTAGGTATGAAAGAGGCACCTAATGTTGCGTCCCGTAGACTCCATTACTAACATTCATCTAGGCCAAACACTTGATCTCAATGGTTCCGTCCACCCGACGAACCTCATGGTTCATCAACTTCAACACGAAAGCGAGCACGCTTTAACATTCGAACACCAAAGCCCATTTCCATGGCTTGGTAGAAATGCTTTCCGAAACATTAAGGAATGCTTGGTTGCACCAAGTCATACGCCCTTCGCCCGACAACCAAACGTCACTATAGGGTACTTCCATTAGGAACTTCACCCATAACAATAAAACACGCAACACAACGCACTCAACAAAACCGTACACATCGGCACACAATAAATATTCAAAGGACATATTTGTTAAAAACGAAAAGTGCCTTAACGTCCCCTTACGGCATTTGCCGCCGCCAACTCGAGACAATTCGGCTTGCGATGTCCCTCTTTATGACAATAGTAGCACATTCCGTCATCACTTCTCGGTATCGTGCACTCCCATAGCTTGTGGCCCCTAACACCATAATTGAAACATCTAGGCACACGAGAACTCGTAATTCCTTTCTCTACATTTCCCATGCTCACACTTGCACCCTTAGCCTTCTTACTTGGAGCACCATACGAATCAACCCTTCTCTTACTCGAAGGTTCACCAATTATCGATCGCGAATGCGATCCAAAGCCCCTAGCCACGGTGAATAACTCCGCGAACGAGTTCACTTGACCAATGCTAATTTTGTTTCGCAAGTCATCATTCAAAGCTCGACAGAAACCTTCCATCAACATACGATCATTCCCAATATACTCCGGGAAAACACGAGCCTTTGCCATAAAGGTCGTCTTGAGAGTATTCAAATCCATAGAACCTTGTTGAATATTTCATAACTCATTACGCAAGTCCAACAAATCCGCTCGAGTCCGGAACTCCTCGAAGAATTCCTTCTTAAAATCGTCCCACGATAACCCCTTAAATGCTTCACCGCCAACAATATCAATCTTACCATCCAACCACTCCCTTGCCCTACCCCGCAACAAGCTAGTAGCGAGTCTCGTCCTCTTCTTGGGAGGGCAATCAATAGAACAAAAACACCCTTCGGCATCCGAGATCCATGTTGTGCTTATCAAAGGATCCGGTTTCCCGTCATATATCGGAGGTTTAGTCTTCATGAAGCTCTTACGACAACACTCCATTTCACCATTACTTCGAAAATCAGAATACATCCTACCCATTTGCTCCGCAACGGCGGCCGCAACTCTAGCATTAAACTCAACGTCGTTCGTCTCGATCCCATTTCCCGTCACCATTTTAAGAAATGCAAAGATTAGATCATGAACGTATAGAACCATACATGCAACGTTGCCCCATCTTGCTCAATAATCGTCTTACATAACTTGTTAGACACGATTTGCACCCGTATTAATGATAGCTAGTCACTAATACGCGAACACATCGCATCCACTCGTTAGTACCACGACCATCTTGCTCGATGATTTTCTCAAACACAAACATAAACACAAAATAACGCATTAGTATATTAATAACATCCGCATATTAATATAAACGTTAGTCCACCTATAAACTAGGTCACTAACCAATTTTCCTTTCTGACCCGTAATCCTACAAGTCCCGCAACAATTTCGCACACATAAAAGTCTAAGTCTAGGCACCTATCTCAAGTCACCTAAATCCCTTATACCATGCTCTGATACCACTTGTAACATCCCAACCCGTTAACCAACCAAATACGCGTAAAAAAAATTTATACTCAGTGTAGTGCGCGGCGCGCACCACAGGGTAGTGCGCGCCGCGCACAGAGGCCTGGACAGTTCTGATCAACTTGCTCGTTTCACGCGAAAAGATCTTCGACTTCCCGACACAATTAGACCAAACGGTTTTCACAACACATTATAATAAGTAAAACTAACACGTTTTGATAATAAACATGTTTTACGACACCGGGTCCACATCGGCCCGTTTTACGAGTTAAGTACGAAATACAATTTTTGACCCCAATTTCTAACACAAAATAAAATCCGAGCATGGCAATTGGGGATACGCTACCCAATCCTAATCCTAATCCAAATCCAAAGCAAGTCCACTAATCTCCGCGCTCACCCGAACCACCGTCTCCAAAGCAAATCTATAAAAAAGGTAAACAACGAGAGGGTAAGCTAACGCTTAGTGAATGCAATAATTATACATATACATATATAATATACCTACTTGCATACACTTACACAAATACCTCATACACGCTAGCAAGTTACATAGCATACCTTCGCAAGTATAACTCTAAATTCTTCTAGACCACAAGCTAGCACCACAACAACATATATATAACAAGCTTACCGACACCTTATATGTATTTAATTTTAACGATTGGATCATTGATTAAATACGCGACACTTGAACATTAAGAAAAATGGTTTTCTGAAATACTACTTGATGTATACATATATATATAAATTATGGAATAATTTATATAATATGGATTTAATTATTTATAGGTTAAATAATTAATAATGTTATGTTACATTTCTTTATAATTGATTTTATATAAAATGTACATAATTAATATGCAAGTTTATAAAATGTGCATTATAATTTATATGGAAGTTTTATATATAATAGTTTTATAAAAGTTTAACTTATATAAAACTATTTTATTTAAACTAATATGGGAGTGGCCTTGGAGTTGTAAGAAGGCATGCTAATGATTCCCTACACCTTGCCATACTTTCCCACTTCCATATACATGCACATTTGACTCTTTGTGGAGAGAGATACTTGCAAAATACATCAAAAAAAACTGCATAAACCCCTACATTCTGCTGCAGAAAGCCGTGGGCTTTGAGGGAGAAGAAAGGGTTCTCATTTTAGTTTTTGCAAGCTCATTCAAGTGTTAAACAAAATCCTAACTAAAAGCAAGGGTGTTGGTGCATAAGTTTGGGGTATAACAACTTGAGGTTTCACACTTTTGGAGCTCCATTCATCATCATCATCTTCATCATTTACTAGCAAGCTTGGAGTAGGTATAACCTCTTTACTTGCTTGTAGTTTGTAAGTATATATCACAACTTGATCCTAATTGGGATTTAACTTTAATTGGTTAATGATTAACAAGTTCTAAATGGTAATACTTACATGCTTCCGCTTTCATTTGATTCTTAAAATGTTTTATACATAATGGAACTTGTTAAATCCCAACAATGGTATCTAGAGCCGAAGTTGTTGAAATATGCTTCGAGATGGTTATTAAAACCCACTATAATTTTACATTTTATGAACATGCATGATAGTAGAATGCAAAAATTTTCGGGTTTGGGTGGGATCCTCTTTTTGGCCGAATTATTGGGGACCCAAAATGGGTTTTGGGTCTTCCACTTTAGTCATTTTGGTTGCATGTTGAGTTCACAATCAAGCCTTGACCTTGTGTTTGATTGGTTGCATGTTTGGTTGAACTAATCTATTCATTTGGTATGTAATATTAATTCATTCATGTGGTTGTAATATTCATTCAATTTGGTTTGTAATTTTATTATTTTGATTATGTAATTTATTTTATATTTGGTATGTAAAATAGATTAGGTTGTATTTTCATTTTCTAGAAAAATGTATTAGGATATATTTTTTGTAAAAATGAAGATACAAGATGAAGACTTGGAAGATGCATTTGGATGCAAGATTAAGTGGGAGATTTTGAAATCTCCTACTTAGTGTTATAACCCTTAACCGGTGACATTTGTTTTCGGCTAAACAAATGTCTACCAAATCGGCTTGATTGTGAACACATTTGTTTGCATGCGTGGTTGTTTTATTTCTTGTATGATTGTGGATTGTGTATGTTACTACAACAAGTTATCACACAAGTTAACAACAAGCATAACTACAATTTAATTGGTTAAATTATTAACGACATGCAAAACGTCAATTTAAATGGTTAAATTAAAAACGGCTAAAAGGACATTAATAAACGGTTATTAAGAACATGATAAGGATCATATATATAAAATGGTTTATGTCAAGTAATTGGCTAAAATTACTAGACTTGAAAATGGATTTCAAATAAACCATACACTAAATGCATGTTGGTGTATGGCATATATGTTTTCTTAAACTAGAATAAAGAAAGCCAAAAATCCCTTTAAAAATAAAACAAGGTAAACAAGTTTAACGCCATCCTTTTGTGGGACACTTAAACATAGTAGGGAACTCATAATGGGATAAAGGTCACCTAACCGTTATGAGCAAACTAATATGGTTAAGGTAAAATTCGCATGCTTGTGGGATAAAGGTCACCTAACCACTTGTATGTTAATTTTACATGTTTACACAAGTAAGACGACTTGATTTGGGAATCATGAACTTAGGGTCACCGAAGCATGAGGAACAAATAGGCGTTGATGGGATAAATATGCCATGCAAAAGGATTGCATGATCCCATAATTTAGAAGTTGCAAAAGGATTGCAATTGTCATATAAATGACTACCTAGCTAAATCAAATAACGGGATGAAGGTCACCTAACCGAAATTTGATTTACCGTTGGATTCTAATATTTAATAAATTAATTAAAATTTAAAAGGGTATTGTTTATTAAATTTAAAATCGATACTTAAATGAACTTTGTTAAATTTTGTAGATGGCCGCCAATAACAACAACATGCAAAACGCACCTATTAACTTAAACAACCTATCGTTAAGGTCTCTCCTCGAGAAAGACAAACTCAACCATACGAACTTTATGGATTGGTTCCGCAATCTTAGGATTGTCCTCAAACTTGAGGATAAGGCGTATGTGTTGGAAGACCCTATTCCCGATCAACCCGACGAGGATGATACGGAAGGCATGGCTTATTGGGATAAGTATTGCGCCGATTCGGTGCAAGTTGCTTGCCTAATGCTTGGGACTATGATACCCGAACTCCAAAAGGATTTCGAGCATCATACTGCATACGACATGATCACGCAATTGAAGGAGATGTTCCTTCAACAAGCACGTGTCGAGTGCTTCGAGATCGTTCGAGCGCTTCATGCATGTCGTATGGACGACTCCCAATCTGTTTCATCTTATGTCCTTAAGATGAAAAGCCTCATTGATCGCGCAAACCGTCTTAATCTCAACATATCTAATGAGCTGGCCACGGATCTTATCCTAAACTCCTTGTCAAAGAGGTTTGACCAATTTGTAATTAATTACAATATGAATGGGATGGATAAGACCATTGGCGAACTTCATGGCATGCTTAGGATGGCGGAAACTAGCATGAGTAAGAGGACTTCACCCGTGCTAATGATCAATGATGGTGGGTCCAAAGGGAACAACACCTCTAAGCCAAAGGCGGCTAACAGGAAAGGACCCGCCCATCAAGGCAAGGGAAAGGGGAGGATGGTTACCCCAACCAAAAACAAGAACAAGAAGTAAAAGGTTGCCGGACAAGCAAACCCCAAGGAAGACCCGTGCTTCGGTTGCGGTGAAATGGGTCACTGGAAACGCAACTGCCCGGTCTACCTTAAGGAGTTGAAGGAAAAGAGGGATGGGGGGAAAACCTCAGGTAATATATATATGGTATATATAGAGCTTAGTATTACTTCTTCTAATACATGGGTATTAGACACTGGATGTGGAACTCACATTTGCAATTCTTTGCAGGGGTTCAAAAGAAGTAGCAAGCAAACGGGAACATCAAGTCTCTTTATGGGTAATGGAGCCAAAGTGCAAGTGAAGGCTCAAGGAGACTTTGTATTAAAGCTTCCAAGTAGTTTGGAACTTATTTTGAACAATGTTTTGTATGCACCGGATTTATGTCGAAACGTTATTTCAGTTTCCCGTTTAAAACAATGTGGTTTTTATCTTAATTTTGTTAATAATGATATCCACGTTTATTTAGATAATGTATTTTATTTTAAGGCTTCGCCTTCAAATGGAATTTATGAATTGGTTCATGATAATACATCATCTAGTAGCTCAATATACCATACTAGCACCAAGAAACTCAAAAGGGATTTGAGTGATTCCTACTTATGGCATTGTCGCCTTGGTCACATAAACAAGAACCGAATGCGTACACTTCAAAAGAATGCACTCTTGAAATCAAATGAGATGGACTCATTTGATGTATGTGAATCTTGTTTACAAGGCAAAATGACTAAAGCACCTTTCAAAGGGACCTATGAAAGGGCTAAAGATTTATTGGGATTAATACATTCGGATGTATGTGGACCCTTTAAACCCATGACTAGGAATGGTGAAAGATACTTTGTTACTTTCATTAATGACTTTAGTCGTTTCGGATATGTCTACTTATTAAGACATAAGGATGAAACTTTTGAAGCATTCAAAGAATATCAAAACGAAGTACAAAATCAACTCAACAAAACAATCAAGGTACTTCGTACCGATAGAGGAGGTGAATACCTAAGCGATGCTTTCCAAGATCATCTTAGGAGTTGTGGGATTGTCTCACAACTTACTCCACCAGGAACACCCCAACTTAATGGGGTTTCTGAAAGGAGGAACCGAACCCTAATGGATATGGTTCGATCTATGATGGCTAGAAGCTCGTTACCTCTATCATTTTGGGGTCATTGTCTATGCTCCACGGCTCGTATTTTAAATATGGCCCCAACCAAGAAAGTGGAACGAACTCCTCATGAGATGTGGTTTGGAAAACCTCCATCTCTATCATACTTAAAGGTATGGGGATGTGAAGCTTATCCTAAGCGTTACGTCCCTAATAAGTTGAATGCTCGATCCACGAAGTGTATCTTCATAGGATATCTCAAGGATGATATGGGATATTATTTCTATGATCCATCCGAGCAAAATGTATTTGTTGCTCGAAAGGCTGAATTCCTTGAAACTAAGTTCCTATTGGAAGGAAATAGTGAAAGGAAGATAGATCTTGAAGAGGTTCAAGATCAAGTAGATGATACACAATTGGTCAACACTAGCACTCAACATGAAAATGTTGAGAATGATCAAATGGATGATCAAAGTATACAAGACGTTCGCAGATCTGGTAGGATTAGTAATCCTCCTGAGAGATATGGGTTTCTCATGGATGATTGCTATGTGGTTGATTTGGATGAACCAACAAACTACCAAGATGCTTTATCAAGGATTGATAAAGATAAATGGCAGGAAGCCATGAACGCTGAGATGAAATCCATGTATGATAACCAAGTTTGGGAACTAGTTGTACAACCTACTAGCTCCAAGTTAGTTGATTGTAAATGGATTTTCAAGATGAAAACCGACATGCATGGAAACTTAAATACATATAAAGCTAGACTTGTAGCAAAAGGTTTCACTCAAACTCAAGGGATTGACTATGATGAAACCTTTTCGCCTGTGGCAATGCTAAAGTCTATTAGGATATTATTTGCCATTGCTGCTCATTATGATTATGAAATATGGCAAATGGATGTCAAGACCGCTTTCCTAAATGGATATCTTGAGGAAGATGTCTATATGGTTCAACCTGAAGGTTTTGTTGATCCAAAACATCCTAACAAAGTATGTAAGTTAAAGAAGTCAATCTACGGATTGAAACAAGCATCTAGAATGTGGAATCATCGTTTTAATGAGGAAGCCAAGAAATTTGGCTTCATTAAAAATGGTGATGAAGCTTGTGTATACAAGAAAGCTAGTGGGAGCACTATCATGTTCCTTGTATTATATGTGGATGATATATTATTATTTGGGAATGATATCCCGACAATGCAAGGAGTTAAAACTTGGCTAAAAGGCTGCTTCTCCATTAAGGATCTTGAAGAAGCACAATACATTTTGGGGATTAGGATCTACAGGGATAGATCCAAGAAATTGATAGGTTTGAATCAAAGTGCATACATTGAAAAGATCTTGAAAAGGTTCAAGATGGAGAACTCTAAGAAAGGTTTGGTACCTATTCAAAAGGGAACACTTCTCAGTTCATCTCAGTGTCCCACCACAAAAGATGAACAGGAGAGAATGAAGAAAGTCCCATATGCGTCTGCTATTGGGTCAATCATGTATGCAATGATATGCACTAGACCGGATGTGTCATGCGCTCTTAGCCTGACAAGTAGATACCAGAATAACCCAGGAAACAGTCATTGGATTGCTGTTAAAAGTATATTGAAATACCTTAGGAGGACTAAGGATATATTTCTTATATACGGGTCTGGTGAGGAGGAACTCGCTGTAAAAGGTTACGTGGACGTGAGTTTCCAAACTGATCGTGATGATTCTCATTCATAATCTGGTTATGTCTTCACATTAAATGGAGGTGCGGTCTCTTGGAAGAGTTCAAAACAGGACGTTGTTGCATTATCCACTACAGAGTCGGAGTACATTGCCGCCTCATTGGCAGCTCAGGAAGCTGCATGGATGAAGAAATTCATCGACGACTTAGGAGTAGTCCCTTCCATTCAGGACCCTCTTGAGATCTTTTGTGACAACGAGGGTGCGATTGCTCAAATCAAGGAACCTCGTGCTCACCAAAAGACCTGTCACATTGAGCGGAGATTCAACTACATAAGGGATGAAGTTGAAAAAGGAAAGATATGTATTCACAAAGTTCACACAGATCTTAATATAGCGGATCCACTCACGAAACTCTTACATGGTGCAAAACATCAAGGGCATGTTAGTGCATTAGGGCTTCGATATTCTAGTGATTGGTTATGATCTGTTTTAAGTATTGTAATGGAACGAAATTATTCAAACTCATTAATATAATTATGGTATTAATTTATTTTGAGTTATGTTCCTATCTTGCATATTTTATCCATGAATAAGTAATTATTCTAAATTTCGTAGTCGATCACATTTGTGGGAGCAAGTGTGAGGTTTAGACTATTTTGAACTTGGATTGGTATACATTCACGGGATGAATGTGGGGCAAGGTTGTAACCAAGGTTCATAGATATTTGTGGGATACAAATATTGGAAGACCCGCCCTCAAGATTTACAAAATGGAGCCTTTGTGGTTGATCACACGTAATCTTGAGTAAAGGCAAATATCATTGTATCCTCTGACCTGAGATACATATTGGGTTCGGATATCTACTGAGTATCATACCTTGATTCTTTCCTTCGCTATTCTGAAATATGGTAGTTCACAAGGAAGAGCTCAGGTATAATGCAAGGTACATATTTAGGACGTATGTAGTCAAGATGGAATTTGTCCCTCTTATTCGTTGAGAGTCAGATGTCTAAGGCCTGATAAAGTTAAATCTAAAAGAGAGTGATCACTCTGTATCTCTTGGATTTAACATGACATCTAGGACGAAAGGATATAATGAAAGATTCACCTATTCATATTCGAGGTGGGAACTCGAAAGGGATGATGTTATTGAATGGCACAAAGTCATAGCATATTGGGGGTGATGGACGGTCGTTAGGTGGTATCCATCACTTGCATTAATTTCTTATGTTTCTCGTGCAAGTGGGAGATTGAAGGTATTTCGTATGCCCGAGAGACATATTAAATTAATGTGGCTAATGTGTTATGATCCAAGTCGGGTCATACCCAACAACAAGCTTACCGACACCTTATATGTATTTAATTTTAACGATTGGATCATTGATTAAATACGCGACACTTGAACATTAAGAAAAATGGTTTTCTGAAATACTACTTGATGTATACATATATATATAAATTATTGAATAATTTATATAATATGGATTTAATTATTTATAGGTTAAATAATTAATAATGTTATGTTACATTTCTTTATAATTGATTTTATATAAAATGTACATAATTAATATGCAAGTTTATAAAATGTGCATTATAATTTATATGGAAGTTTTATATTTAATAGTTTTATAAAAGTTTAACTTATATAAAACTATTTTATTTAAACTAATATGGGAGTGGCCTTGGAGTTGTAAGAAGGCATGCTAATGATTCCCTACACCTTGCCATACTTTCCCACTTCCATATACATGCACATTTGACTCTTTGTGGAGAGAGATACTTGCAAAATACATAAAAAAAAAACTGCATAAACCCCTACATTCTGCTGCAGAAAGCCGTGGGCTTTGAGGGAGAAGAAAGGGTTCTCATTTTAGTTTTTGCAAGCTCATTCAAGTGTTAAACAAAATCCTAACTAAAAGCAAGGGTGTTGGTGCATAAGTTTGGGGTATAACAACTTGAGGTTTCACACTTTTGGAGCTCCATTCATCATCATCATCTTCATCATTTACTAGCAAGCTTGGAGTTGGTATAACCTCTTTACTTGATTGTAGTTTGTAAGTATATATCACAACTTGATCCTAATTGGGATTTAACTTTAATTGGTTAATGATTAACAAGTTCTAAATGGTAATACTTACATGCTTCCGCTGTCATTTGATTCTTAAAATGTTTTATACATAATGGAACTTGTTAAATCCCAACAAATATATCACTAATCCCTAGGCCATTCGGACAACGAAATATCCGTTCAAAGCAATCGTTAGTGTACAACAAAATATATCACTAATGTAGCGACCCGACAAAATCGTCATTGACGGCGCCGTCTACTTAGGTCCCGTTACGTGGTCATAAGTCTTTAAAACAACGTTTGACCAAAAGATATGTCGCATTCATTTCAAATGTAAAGATTGTTCAAAGTTTACGAGAATAGTTCCACCACAAGTTACGTTACAAAGTTATAAGTACAAATGAAACTTATGCGACACAATTTAAAAGTAGCCAAAAGACGCTCCATGTATGCATATATACTCGACATCCAATGCAAGTATCAAAATAATGAGCGGAAGCATGTATCATGTATCGTTCAAGGACCTGAGAAAAACATAGAAATCTGTCAACGAAAACGTTGGTGAAATCATAGGTTTAAGTAAGTAAGTACAAGTGAACCACAAGATTTGCAACATTGGTATAATAGTAATACATTCCAAAAGTTTGTTTCACGAGCACCCAATTATCAATGCTTAACATTCCTTCCATAGAACCCCATCACAATAGTGTTTGAACATACACTGTTTCTCGAAAATATATTTCATTCGTAAACGGTAGCGAACCGTTTGAATGAGGGTTTGTCAAACCCATATGGCCATATAACATAAGTTCTCTCTTACACCCGGCAAGTGTAACTAATGATAATCGAATTGAGGATTTTTTTTGTTCAAACTCGTATGTAGAATGTTTGTTTTCCTGTACTTGTGTTCACTTAGTTAAAAAGGAACGTTTATGTTTTCTCATCCCAAATGTAAGTTTCAAAAGAGTAAAAGTGGGACTATGATCTCACCTTGAGTGCACGAGTAGTAAAGTACTTCAACAAGTAAACGTGTGCAAAGAACAATGCTAGTCTTGACCTAAACAATAGGTTGTATCAATAACGGTAAACACGATAGGTCAAAGATGTTCAATTAGTCCTATGGCTCGTTAAGACTCGATCATAATAGCATGTGAATTAAATCGTCATGTTTCATGCAAGGTACAAGTATAAAAGCATGTTAGAACGATTGCACAAATATTTGGTTAAGTTTGATTAAAAGTCAACTTAGGCCGGGTCAAAGTCAACGAAAAAGTCAACACGTTCGGGTCGGGTCCCGAACTATTTTTCTGAGGTTTTTAATCATATATGAGCATGTTAGAACAAGTTACATGTGAATCGGAGGCCTATAGCATAGCAAACATTTTCCGTAAAATGACCAACGAGGACAGTAGCCTGTCAGTGCATCTGGACGGCGTCCAGATTTTCTGGACGGCGTCCAGCTTTGAAGGCTGGGACGGCGTCCAGACTTTCTGGACGGCGTCCAGCTTTGAATACTGGGACGGCGTCCAAGTATCTGGACGGCGTCCAGGTTGGATTTCAAGTCTGATGCAGACTCCTAAGTGCACGAACCAAAAACCAAATAAACACAATTTATGATCCGCAAACAATCAAGTCAAGTATTTTATACCGTTGGGAAGGTAATTTGACGAGGAAGACAACTAAACACATTTCATCAATCAATCTACCTATTATAATAACCAAAATCGCATCTAATGCTCAACATTAATCGCATACAAGTTCATAAATGCAATTCAATGATTCGGCCAACCAATTTACATGAGTGATATGCTGTTTCGAAGGTAATCAAGCATACAATCCAACTAAACACTTACCAACCATAATCCATGGCATTCAATGCATCAAAAGTCCATTTCAAGTTCATCAAACCCTAACCCAAATTCACCAAAATCATAAATCAAGTTCATGAACTTTTCTAAAGCAACCTACACATCAAATTGAAGCTAGTGATACTAGGAACACAATTAGAACATGAACTTTTAACATCTAACAACATATGATCATCCAAAATTCAAGAACAACACACCAAAATTCAAGTTCATGCTAGTTATACTAAAACAACGAGATCGAGCATACAAATTACATACACGACATCACAATGAGCCATAGACACTAATGAACACCATTTCAAGTCAAAAACACGAATTTAGAGAAATCTAGAGTTTTAGAAATGTTACCCAAACGAGATGAAGTTGGTACCAAAATGAAGAGGATGAAGAGAGGATCACGAATATGTAATTTATTTTGTTGTAAGCCTCCTAGATCGAATTTAGATGATGATTGAATGAATTTGGTAAATGTGTGTGTGTTCTTGCTAGAGAGAAAGAGAGAGAGAGAGGGAGATGGTTGAATGGTGGTGATTGGGGTGGACTAGTTGACCTAGTCAACTAGTTTGCCCCGTGTCAATTTTAGTCCCTCGAGTTTGTAGTCGGGTGCGGAAAATACCTAAACGGAATATTTTAAAACGCGAATTAACGGGAGATGTTATAAACATATAACGGAGTTTAAATTAGTATAACGGAAAAGTAAATGGAAAAAGGCGGGATGTTACATTACCTATTCCTTAAAAGAAATTTCGTCCCGAAATTTAAGTAGGCGTAGTAGTCGTTGTTTCTTCCTCGAGATCTTGTGTTTCCGAATTCACGAATAGATGAGGATACTTCCTTTGCATTTGATCTTGTCTTTCCCAAGTAAACTCGGGTCCCCTTTTGGCGTTCCAACGGACTTTAACAATCGGGATTCGGCTTTGTTTCAATGTCTTGACGGAGGTGTCCACAATTTCAACCGGTTCCTCCACAAAATGAAGTTTGTCATCAATAGTAAGTTCCTCGAGAGGGATGACGATATCGGGTTCGGCAAGACACTTTTTCAAGTTAGATACATGGAAGGTAGGATGAACGGAGTTCAATTGAGGCAGAAGATCTAAACGATAAGCAACGGTTCCAATACGCTCCAAGATTTCGAAAGGACCAATATACCGCGGATTTAGCTTCCCGCGTTTCTCAAAACGGATTACACCCTTCCAAGGTGCGACTTTTAACATTACTCGGTCACCGACTTGAAATTCAAGATCGTTGCGTCGTTTGTCGGTATAGCTCTTTTGACGACTTCGGACCGTCCTAAGCCTATCTCGGATTTGAACGATTTTCTCGGTGGTTTCGTGAATGAGTTCGGGTCCGGTGATTTGCACGTCGCCTACCTTGGCCCAACAAAGAGGTGAACGACATTTTCGGCCATATAGCGCTTCAAAAGGTGCGGCTTTAATACTCGCGTGATAACTATTGTTGTAAGAGAACTCGGCGAGAGGTAAGTGCTTGTCCCAAGCTTTTCCGAAATCAACCACGCAAGCTCGTAACATGTCCTCTAAGGTTTGAATTGTACGTTCGCTTTGTCCATCGGTTTGAGGATGATATGCGGTGCTCATGTCTAAACGCGTTCCCAACGCTTCTTGCAATGTACGCCAAAATCTAGAAACGAAACGGCCATCTCGGTCGGAGATAATCGATAAAGGTACACCGTGTCGGGCTACGATCTCCTTAATGTAAAGTTGTGCAAGTTTCTCCATTTTGTCCGTTTCTTTCATGGCAAGGAAGTGTGCGGATTTGGTGAGACGGTCAACAATAACCCAAATGGTATCATAACCGCCCGTCGTTTTTGGTAGCTTGGTGATAAAATCCATCGTTATCCTTTCCTACTTCCATTGCGGGATCTCGGGTTGTTGAAGTAGTCCGGACGGTCTTTGGTGTTCGGCTTTGACTTTGGTACATGTCAAACACTTGGAAACATAAGTAGCTACGTCCCTTTTGATGTTCGGCCACCAATATAGTTGTTTAAGGTCGTGGTACATCTTATTGGCACCGGGGTGAATCGAGTATCGTGACTTATGGGCTTCATCTAAAATAAGGCTTCGTAGGTCCCCATAACTAGGCACCCAAATCCTTCCAGCGTAATATCGGAGTCCGGTCTCCCTAATTTCGAATCGAGAGACGAGAATGTTCAAGAGCTCGTGTGAAAGGTTTTCATCCTTGAGGGCCTCATCTTGGGCTACACGAATTTGACTATTGAGGTTGGTGTGAATGGTGATGTTTAAAACTCGGACACGAAGAGGCACCGCTCTTTCTTTTCGACTTAAGGCATCGGCTACTACGTTTGCCTTCCCGGGATGGTAACGAAGCTCGCAATCGTAATCGTTCAAAGCTTCAATCCACCGTCGTTGTCTCATGTTTAGTTGCTTTTGATCGAAGATGTGTTGAAGGCTTTTGTGATCGGTGAAGATAGTACTCTTGGTTCCATAAAGATAGTGTCTCCACATTTTAAGTGCAAAGACAACGGCTCCGAGTTCGAGATCATGTGTCGTGTAGTTTCGTTCATGAATTTTGAGTTGTCGAGAAGCATAAGCAATGACTTTCGTTCGTTGCATCAATACACACCCAAAACCATGTTTCGAGGCATCGCAATATACAACAAAGTCATCATTGCCTTCGGGAAGTGACAAGATAGGAGCGGTGGTTAGCTTCGTTTTCAAGATTTGAAACGCGGATTCTTGCTCGGTCGCCCAAATGAATTTCTTTCCCTTGTGAGTTAATGCGGTTAGAGGACGTGCAACCAAAGAGAAGTTTTCGATGAATCTATGATAGTACCCGGCGAGACCCAAGAATTGACGAATGTGAGTAGGAGTAGTAGGAGTCTCCCATTTACTAATGGCTTCGATTTTTGTGGGATCGACTTTAATACCTTGATCACTTACAACATGACCAAGAAATTGAACTTCCTTCAACCAAAATTCACACTTGGAGAATTTGGCATAAAGTCGTTCTTGTCTCAAGAGTTCAAGCACAAGTCGGAGATGTTGTTCGTGCTCTTCTTCATTTTTAGAATAGATCAATATGTCATCAATGAACACAATAACGAATTTATCGAGATACGGTTTGCACACGAGGTTCATAAGATCCATGAACACCGCCGGTGCGTTAGTGAGACCAAATGGCATGACGAGGAATTCATAACTACCATAACGAGTCCGGAAAGCGGTTTTGGAGACATCTTCCCCCTTAACCCTTAATTGATGATAACCCGAGCGGAGATCGATTTTCGAATATACACAAGACCCTTGTAGTTGATCAAAGAGGTCATCGATGCGAGGAAGAGGATATCGGTTCTTAACCGTCAATTTATTTAGTTCTCGATAATCAATGCACATTCGTAGGGATCCGTCTTTCTTTTTAACAAACAAAATCGGAGCGCCCCAAGGTGAATGGCTAGGTTGGATAAAACCACGGTCAAGTAGTTCTTGGATTTGACTTTGCAATTCTTGCATTTCGGATGGAGCAAGTCTATACGGTGCACGTGCTACGGGTGCGGCTCCCGGAATAAGATCGATTTGGAATTCAACCGGTCGATGAGGTGGAAGACCCGGCAATTCGTCGGGAAATACATCGGAAAAGTCACTAACAATTGGCACATCATCGATATGCTTCTCATCGGACTCGACTTTCTTAACGTGGGCAAGGATCGCAAAACAACCCTTACAGAGTAGTTTTCTAACTTTAATACACGAAACGAGGTTTAGTCCGGTGCAACTCTTATCGCCATAGACGATCAAAGGTTCACCATTCTCGATAGGGATTCGGATTGCGTTAAGATCACAAAGGATGTGAGATTTCGTTTTGACTAACCAATTCATACCGATTATTACATCAAAGCTTCCTAGTTCCATGGGTATCAAGTCAATTTCAAATTCCTTACCCAAAATGTTTAACGTACACCCCCGATAATATGTGTCGGCACTTAATAGTTTCCCGTTAGCCACTTCAATGGTATAAGTGGTATCTAATGGAAGAGGTGGAGTGCTAAAAGAATGAGTCAAAGTCTTGGATACAAAGCATTTATCGGCACCCGAATCGAATAAGCAAGAGACATAAGAATTGTTGAGAAGAAACGTACCCGTGACTAGTTCAGTGTCATCCCGGGCTTCCTCTGTGTTGATGTTGAAAGCTCGGCCGCGCTTATTGGGGTTATCTTTCTTCTTTGGGCATGCATTTCTATAATGACCCGTTTGGCCACATTCGTAACAAGTGCCCATCTTTGGTGCATTGGGCCACTTTCGAGCGACGGGAGTGGCACTTTTACAATCGTTGGCCTTATGACCAATTCCTTGGCACCGATGGCAAATTAGCTTACTACATTCGCCAAAGTGATGTTTGTTGCATTTGTTGCAAAAAGGTAGATTCCCGGCATAACCCTTCTTGCCGTCGGAGGTGAAAGATTTCTTGGCAAAGTTGTTGTTACTTGATTGGGGAGCTTCCCATTTTCTTTTGTTGCCGCCCGATTTATCCTCGGCCTTAGGTGCCGGAACTACGATTTCGTCAACCGTTTCTATCAATTTGCGGGCCATGTTCAAGGCCTCTTGATGATTAGTGGGTTTGGATGACATTACTCCGTGTTTGATACTCTTTGGAAGACCATCCATGTAAAGTTCAACCCTTAAAGCTTCGGGGTTCACAAGATTTGGGCACATCAAGGCTAGTTCGGAAAATCGTTGATTATAAGCCTTGAGATCATTTCCGATCGCCTTTAAAGTTCTTAGCTCTTGTTCGAGCCTTCGGGTTTCTTCACGAGGGAAATATTCGACAATCATCTTTTCCCTCAAGTCGGCCCAAGAGAGGGCGTGAGCTTCATCGGTACCCACCGATTGTACATAAGTATTCCACCATGTAAGAGCGACACCGGCGAAGGTGTGAGTGGAGTATTTGACCTTGTCTTGGTCCCGACAACCGCTTATGCTAAAGACGGCTTCCGTTTGCTCAAACCATCGGGTGAGCACGACCGGTCCCCCGGTTCCATCAAAAGTGTGAGGTTTGCACCCCATGAAAGCTTTATAGGAGCATCCTTCGTTTGAGTTACCGGCTCCATTGTTGTTGTTGTTTTTGTTGTTGTTGTGGTTGTTATTATTATTGTTGTTGGATGAGTGACCGGCCATGGCCGCATCTACGGCGGTAGCTATCATCCGTTCGAGAGCTTGTTCAGGAGTTTCATTGCGGCGTACACGACGAGGAGCCATTGTTCCTTCAAGACACAAGAATATCATTGATTAGTATTCTCAATAATACTACCCGTGATATAGAATAAAGATAAAGAGAAATTTTTCCTCGACTCGCCTTAAATTCTTTATGTCATAATGTCGGAACGTTCATATGAGTCACCGTAATATAATCCTGGAAATTATATTACCCTGATTCATATGTGCATTCGACATCATTTCATATAGTCAAGGTGGCGTGTCAATCAAATTAAACAACGTGAGATTAAGATGAACTAAGAGTAGATATGAGTAGAAGCGTTCGAGTATAAATGCACAAGTAGTCAAGTAATTCCTACTTCAAGTCTATATGCCGGTTGTAGTCTAGACTCACCAATGTACCCTATGACTCGGGGTCGACACCAATGAACTCTAAATCCCTACAACCAATGCTCTGATACCATCTGTAGCGACCCGACAAAATCTTCATTGACGGCGCCGTCTACTTAGGTCCCGTTACGTGGTCATAAGTCTTTAAAACAACGTTTGACCAAAAGATATGTCGCATTCATTTCAAATGTAAAGATTGTTCAAAGTTTACGAGAATAGTTCCACCACAAGTTACGTTACAAAGTTATAAGTACAAATGAAACTTATGCGACACAATTTAAAAGTAGCCAAAAGACGCTCCATGTATGCATATATACTCGACATCCAATGCAAGTATCAAAATAATGATCGGAAGCATGTATCATGTATCGTTCAAGGACCTGAGAAAAACATAGAAATCTGTCAACGAAAACGTTGGTGAAATCATAGGTTTAAGTAAGTAAGTACAAGTGAACCACAAGATTTGCAACATTGGTATAATAGTAATACATTCCAAAAGTTTGTTTCACGAGCACCCAATTATCAATGCTTAACATTCCTTCCATAGAACCCCATCACAATAGTGTTTGAACATACACTGTTTCTCGAAAATATATTTCATTCGTAAACGATAGCGAACCGTTTGAATGAGGGTTTGTCAAACCCATATGGCCATATAACATAAGTCCTCGCTTACACCCGAAAAGTGTAACTAATGATAATCGAATTGAGGATTTTTTTTGTTCAAACTCGTATGTAGAATGTTTGTTTTCCTGTACTTGTGTTCACTTAGTTAAAAAGGAACGTTTATGTTTTCTCATCCCAAATGTAAGTTTCAAAAGAGTAAAAGTGGGACTATGATCTCACCTTGAGTGCACGAGTAGTAAAGTACTTCAACAAGTAAACGTGTGCAAAGAACAATGCTAGTCTTGACCTAAATAATAGGTTGTATCAATAACGGTAAACACGATTGGTCAAAGATGTTCAATTAGTCCTATGGCTCGTTAAGACTCGATCATAATAGCATGTGAATTAAATCGTCATGTTTCATGCAAGGTACAAGTATAAAAGCATGTTAGAACGATTGCACAAATATTTGGTTAAGTTTGATTAAAAGTCAATTTAGGCCGGGTCAAAGTCAACGAAAAAGTCAACACGTTCGGGTCGGGTCCCGAACTATTTTTCTGAGGTTTTTAATCATATATGAGCATGTTAGAACAAGTTACATGTGAATCAGAGGCCTATAGCATAGCAAACATTTTCCGTAAAATGACCAACGAGGACAGTAGCCTGTCAGTGCATCTGGACGGCGTCCAGATTTTCTGGACGGCGTCCAGCTTTGAAGGCTGGGACGGCGTCCAGACTTTCTGGACGGCGTCCAGCTTTGAATACTGAGACGGCGTCCAGGTTGGATTTCAAGTCTGATGCAGACTCCTAAGTGCACGAACCAAAAACCAAATAAACACAATTTATGATCCGCAAACAATCAAGTCAAGTATTTTATACCGTTGGGAAGGTAATTTGACGAGGAAGACAACTAAACACATTTCATCAATCAATCTACCTATTATAACAACCAAAATCGCATCTAATGCTCAACATTAATCGCATACAAGTTCATAAATGCAATTCAATGATTCGGGCAACCAATTTACATGAGTGATATGCCGTTTCGAAGGTAATCAAGCATACAATCCAACTAAACACTTACCAACCATAATCCATGGCATTCAATGCATCAAAAGTCCATTTCAAGTTCATCAAACCCTAACCCAAATTCACCAAAATCATAAATCAAGTTCATGAACTTTTCTAAAGCAACCTACACATCAAATTGAAGCTAGTGATACTAGGAACACAATTAGAACATGAACTTTTAACATCTAACAACATATGATCATCCAAAATTCAAGAACAACACACCAAAATTCAAGTTCATGCTAGTTATACTAAAACAACGAGATCGAGCATACAAATTACATACACGACATCACAATGAGCCATAGACACTAACTAACACCATTTCAAGTCAAAAACACGAATTTAGAGAAATCTAGAGTTTTAGAAATGTTACCCAAACGAGATGAAGTTGGTACCAAAATGAAGAGGATGAAGAGAGGATCACGAATATGTAATTTATTTTGTTGTAAGCCTCCTAGATCGAATTTAGATGATGATTGAATGAATTTGGTAAATGTGTGTGTGTTCTTGCTAGAGAGAAAGAGAGAGAGAGAGGGAGATGGTTGAATGGTGGTGATTGGGGTGGACTAGTTGACCTAGTCAACTAGTTTGCCCCGTGTCAATTTTAGTCCCTCGAGTTTGTAGTCGGGTGCGGAAAATACCAAAACGGAATATTTTAAAACGCGAATTAACGGGAGATGTTATAAACATATAACGGAGTTTAAATTAGTATAACGGAAAAGTAAATGGAAAAAGGCGGGATGTTACAACTAACTCCTGGTCAGTTTGGACAACGAAATATCCGTTCAAAGCAATCGTTAGTGTACAACGAAATATATCACTAACTCTTGGTCGGATTGGACAACGAAATGTCCATCGTTAGTGTACAACGAAATATATCACTAACTCTTGGTGGTATAGACAACGCATACCCGGCCCCTCCCCTGCCCTACAAATAGATACATTATATACGCACATGTATAATCATTCCACTCACCTTGTCGCCTTGATGAAATGCTACCGAATAATTCACAACTCGCCGATGAAATGTACCTATTCCATCATCACAATTACAACAACACACTTAGAGTGTATTTACAAACCAACTCAATTTGACCCTTAGTGCAAATTCGACCAATTGCACTTACAAACCCAAAACGCGCCCAAACTAACCAATAATCACTAACACAAGTGAAAATGGTCTTATTATGCCATTTAAACCCAATCTTAAGTGTTAAACACTTATCATTCTCAAAATCAACCAAAACCCCAATTTTGACTCATTTCTAAAATTAGTCTTTCAAATACACAAAATGGGTTCTAACACTTCCATAATCACTAATCCTAGTGATTAAACCCAAATACAAGTCCTAATCATGGCCACTTTGTTCACCAACCCAAAATCCACCAACAACAACCAATAACCCGATTACTAGCATCAATAAACTCACTTCATGAGTTTAAATGGGTTTCCTAACAATTTTAAGTTCAAACCCTAACTTTGAATATCAAATCAAACAATGAAATTCGAAGTTAGAACTTACCACAACAACCAAAACGTAGCTAGGAACGAGGTGAACAACTTTAAAACCCAAGACTTTGATCAATTCAAGCTCCTTCTTCTCCAAAACCCCAAATCTCTCTCTAGACTTCTCTCTCTCTCTCTCTAAGAATGGATGAGAGTGATGAATGGATGTGAAAATGATCCAAAGTTGGATCCAAACCAACTGATAAAGCTCACAGATCCGGCCTCAAGTGAAATGACCAAATTGCCCTTCATTAAACTCAAAATTAGAAAAAGTAGAATTCTGTCGCTGGGCAAGTGCACTGAGCGCACACCTAAAGGGTGCGCGGCGCGCACTACAGTGCTGAACCGATTCGGACCTTTTTGATTTATACCACGCTTCACCCATTATACGCACATCATTTTAACTCAAAGTACCATAAATATTTGGGTGTTACATTACATAATGGTTTATAATAATATTACACAACAATATATATGTCTTCGAATACAGTTTTTAAACAATATTATACAAGCATGCTGACTCCAACTCTTGTCCATAAATTAGCATGCAACAGCGGAAGCTCTTAATAATCACCTGAGAATAAACATGCTTTAAACGTCAACAAAAATGTTGGTGAGTTATAGGTTTAACCTATATATCAAATTGTAATAATAGACCACAAGATTTCATCTTTCAATAACATGCAATCTGCATAAAAATCATTCATATGGTTGAACACCTGGTAACCGACATTAACAAATGCATCTAGAATATCCCCATATATAAATATCGAAGTACTAAAGCAATTCAAATTCTATGACTGGGGCGTGTCAAAGCCCATAGATCTATCTTTAGGATTCGCGTCAATTGGTGGCAATTATAATAAACACCAATTCTTAGGCTACCAAGTTCAACAAGGGCGATATTCGGTGTAACGATTCAACATAGAATGTAGTTTCAATACTTGTGTCTATTTTGTAAATCATTATTAAAACTGCATGTATTCTCATCCCAAAAATGTTAGATAGTAAAAATGGGACTATAACTCACTTTCACAGATTTTCACTTCGTCGGAAAATAAGACTTGGCCACGGGTCGATTCACGAACCTATAACAAATATGTACATATATATCAAAGTATGTTCAAAATATGTTTACAACATTTTTAATACTTTTTAATGTTTTAAGTTTATTAAGTCAGCTGTCCTCGTTAGTAACCTACAACTAGTTGTCCACAGTTAGATGTACATAAATAAATCGATATATATTATCTTGAATCAATCCACGACCCAGTGTATACACATCTCAGGCTAGATCACAACTCAAAGTATATATATTTTTGGAATCAACCTCAACCCTGTATAGTTAACTCAAACATTACTGCATATAGAGCGTCTATGGTTGTTCCAAATAATATATATACATGGGTCGATATGATATGTCAAAACATTTGCATACGTGTCTATGGTATCCCAAGATTACATAATATATTAGAATACATGTATAATACAATATAAGTTAGCTAGGATATGATTTGTATAGATTTGTTACAAATTTCACGTAGCTACAACCAGCAAAATTATCCAATCTTGTTTTACCCATAACTTCTTCATTTTAAATCCGTTTTGAGTGATTCAAGTTGCTATGGTTTCATATTGAACTTAAGTTTATGAATCTAAACAGAAAAAGTATAAGTTTATAGTCGGAAATACAGGTTACAAGTCATTTTTGTAAAGGTAATCATTTCAGTCGAAAGAACGACGTCTAGATGACCATTTTGAAAAACATACTTCCACTTTGAGTTTAACCATAATTTTTGGATATAGTTTCATGTTCATAAGAAAAATCATTTTCCCAGAAGAACAACTTTTAAATCAAAGTTTATCATAGTTTTTAATTAACTAACCCAAAACAGCCCGCGGTGTTACTACGACGGTGTATATCCGGTTTTACGGTGTTTTTCGTATTTTCAGGTTTTAAATCATTAAGTTAGCATATCATATAGATATAGAACATGTGTTTAGTTGATTTTAAAAGTCAAGTTAGAAGGATTAACTTTGTTTGCGAACAAGTTTAGAATTACTAAACTATGTTCTAGTGATTACGTTTTCAAATCTTCGAATAAGATAGTTATTTATATATGAATCGAATGATGTTACGAACATCATTACTACCTCAAGTATAGTAGGTAAACCTACTGGAAATGACAAAAATAATCTTGAGATTGAATGGATCTTTGATGGCTTGGAAGTTCTTGAAGCAGAATCATGACACGAAAACAATTTCAAGTAAGATTATTACTCGAATCAAGATAGTTTATAGTTATAGAAATTGAATCAAAGTTTGGATATGAGTATTACCTTGAATAATAAAGATAACCTACTATAAATAACAAAGGTTTCTTGATCTTGGATGACTACTTGGATTGGATTAGAAAGCTTGGTAGTAATCTAGTAAACTTGAAATGATTCTTGAATGATTTTTCTTATGATGATTATAGATTAGATTTTGAAGTAGAATTTGATGTAGATGAAGAAAGGTTGCTGAATATAGATGTGTTCTTGAATGAAAGTGTTTAGGTAGAAAGAAAATTAAGATTAATATTGAAATCAAATGGGTTATGGTGATAGAATTATGGACGTGAATATGCATGTATATGTAGTCAAATTTGATTAACTTTTAAGCTTGGAATTTAGTTGCAATAATTCTTACAATTAGTCAAAAGATAAACCCTACATGAAAGACTCCAAATTCCAATCAATTATGGCTGATCATGATGGTTTCCTATTGGTATATACTAATAGTAAATACATCTAGAAGCTGTGTATTGTACGAGTACGAATACAGGTGCATATGAGTAAAATTGTTGATGAAAACGAATGAGAATGAAATTGTAAGTATTTTTGCTAAGTAGAAGTACTTTGATATGTGTCTTAGTTAACAATCTTATATAATGTTGTTGAAATCTTTGATATGTGTCTTAGTTAACGACCCCAGCCAGGGGCTCTGCCCCTTGGACCCCACCAGGGGTTGCCACCCCTTGGACCCCGCTATCGGGGGCGCTACCCCCGAACCCCCATCATAATCAAGATAAGTTCAAATAATCGTGCACTCCACACTTACCCAAACATGTTCGATATTTATCAAGGTTATTTTGGTTAACAAATTAATCCCATTACACTTAAATCATATTGGTGACACAAATCACCAACAATGAATATATCTTGATATGATACATATACTTTAAAATGTCGTTACAATGATAATCGTTACATATATGTCTCGTTTTCGAAATTCTTAAGTTAGTAGTCTCATCCTACTTGTATAGTTCATTGTTAATACACTCAATGATATACTTAATTATCATTTTATCATGTTAAATATAGTATATCAATATCTTAATACAATACATATGTATTTAGTAAGACGTTGTTATAACGATAATCGTTATGTATATCGTTTCGAGCTTCATAATTCAATATTCTCATTTTTTATGTATATCACACATTGTTAATATACTTATTGAGATACTTACTTATCATAATCTCATGTTAACCATATATATGTCCATATACATATATCATCATGTCGTTTTTACAAGTTTTAACGTTCGTGAATCGCTGGTCAACTTGGGTGGTCAATTGTCTACATGAAACTCATTTCAAATAATCAAGTCTTAACAAGTTTGATTGCTTAACATGTTGGAAACATTTAATCATGCAAATATAGTTTTCATTTAATATATAATCATGGAATAATCATGGAAAAGTTCGGGTCACTACAGTTAGTGGATTCTGACGGGGTATTACACCATAGAAGGTTCATTCAAGATTTCTCTCATATAGCGAAACCTCTGAGTGCTTTAACGCACAAGGGGAAGAAGTATGAGTGGAAGGATGAACAAGAGACTGCTTTTCAAACTCTGAAGAAGAAGTTAACGTCTGCTCCGATATTGTCACTACCTGAGGGTAATGATGATTTTGTTGTTTATTGTGATGCTTCGCGTCAGGGCTTTGGCTGTGTTTTGATGCAACGAAAGAAAGTTATTGCGTACGCGTCACATTAGTTGAAGATTCACGAGCAGAATTATACAACCCATGATTTAGAGTTGGGAGCTGTTGTGTTTGCACTTAAGATTTGGACACATTATTTGTATGGGGTCAAAAGTACAGTGTACACTGATCACAAAAGTCTTCAACATATCCTTGATCAGAAACAGTTGAATATGAGGCAATGAAGATGGGTTGAGATCTTGAACGATTATGATTGCGAACTTTTATACCATCCTGGGAAGGCCAATGTTGTGGCCGATGCGTTAAGTCGAAAAGAGAGGGCTGAACCTCGCAGGTTTAGAGCCTTGAATATGACAATTCGAACAAACCTCGCAAGGCAGATTCTTGAGGCACAACAAGAAGCCTTGAAGGAAGAGAATTTTGTGAACGAGAGAGTCAGAGGCATGGCTAAGAAGTTTGAGGTACGAGCAGGTGGTACTAAATACTTTGCGGGATGCCTTTGGGTTCCAAAATTTGGTGATCTGTGACAACTTGTTTTAGATGAAGCTCATAAGTCGAGGTACTCTATTCATCCTGGTTCAGGAAAGATGTATCATGATCTTAAGGAGCTGTATTGGTGGCCTAATTTGAAAACCGATGTGGGTACTTATGTGGCTAAGTGTTTGACATGTGCTAAGGTTAAAGCTGAACATCAGAAACCGTCTGGACTTTTGGTGCAACCTGAGATTCCCGAGTGGAAGTGGGAAGGTATTACGATGGATTTTATTACAAAGTTATCGAGAACTGTGGGTGGTTATGATTCCATTTGGGTGATTGTTGACCGACTCACAAAGTCAGCTCATTTCTTGCCGATTAAGGAAACGAATTCGATGGAGAAGCTTACTCGTTTGTATTTGAAGGAGATTGTTTCAAGACATGGTGTTCCTGTATCTATTATTTCAGACCGAGACAGTCGATTTATATCGAGGTTTTGGCAATCCTTACAGGAGGCCTTGGGAACTAAGTTGGATATGAGCACCGCTTATCATCCGCAGATGGATGGTCAGAGTGAAAGGACCATTCAAACGTTAGAAGACATATTACGAGCATGCGTCATTGATTTTGGTAATCGGTGGGATAGATATTTGCCGTTGGCTGAATTTTCTTATAATAACAGTTATCATGCAAGTATTAAAGACGTACCGTTCGAAGCTCTGTATGGTAGAAAGTGTAGGTCTCCTATCTGTTGGAATGAAGTTGGGGATGCTCAACTCACAGGCCTAGAAATTATTCATGAGACTACCGAGAAGATTGTACAGATTAAAGAAAGAGTGAGAACCGCCAGAAGTCGGCAAAAGAGTTATGCCGATAAGAGAAGGAAATAAATAGAATTTCAGGTCGGTGACCGTGTTATGTTGAAAGTATCACCTTGGAAGGGTGTGGTACGATTTGGTAAAAGGGGAAAGTTGAATCCTCGTTTTGTTGGACCATTTGAGATTATTGAGAGAGTTGGACTCGTGGCTTATCGTTTGAAATTGCCATAAGAACTCAGTGTTGTTCATGACGTTTTTCATGTATCGAATTTGAAGAAGTATTTAGCCGAGACCGATGAGACCATTCCTCTTGAGGAGCTGCATGTTGATAAACAACTCCATTTTATTGAGGAACCTATTGAGATTATGGATCAAGAGGTTAAGACTCTCAAACAGATGAGAATTCCTATTGTCCGAGTTAGATGGAACGCCACACGCGGTTCCGAGTTCACTTGGGAGCTGAAGATCAGATGAGGCAGAAGTACCCGCATTTGTTCCCAGATGACGAGTCAACCCCTGCACCTGCTTAAATTTTGGGACGAAATTTCCATAACGGGAAGATACTGTCACGACCCTACTTTTCCGTTATCTTTTACCGTTTATTATTTAACGACCGTTAATTGTTATTGGTGCCACGCCATTTCTATGAACTATATTATTATTTTAGTAATAATATATAAATTATTATGTGTTAAATGAATATTTGTATTCATATTTTAAATTGTACGTTTATACGAATCGTGGATTTCTATCCGGCGAATCTTTTCGGTTTTCAAACCAACGGTCAAGCTTTTGGGATTTTTAAATCCTAATTATTTTAAATAGGATATTTTAATGTCATATATTTATATATAGTGTTTATATATATTTTTCGTTGTGTATTTGATATCTCTCCGAATATTTAATCGCGTAGTCGTATTTTCGCATTTCGGGTTTCGTTCGAGCGTTCGGGCCACAAGCTATTGGACATTAAGTAAAGTTGGGCCATGTGGCCCACCCCATGACCCCCCATTCGGCCGAACCCCTTAGGAGGGGGGAGTGCTTTGTTTTGCCATTCCATTTTTTTCACATTTTACTTTCACAAATTCCCTAAACCTAATTCTTGTATTTTTCTCTCAACTTCTCCCTCTCCCTCTCCTTTTGGATGTCACCTACATCTCACCATCATCATCATTTCATCAACAATTTTTGCTTGGATCATTCTATTGTTTGCATAAACGGATTCCTCTCGTCATTCTCTACACAACCATATCTCTTGATTATCGATTTGGGTATAAACCCTAACCCTAGCTTTTTAATTTTTTATTTATTTTCTGTATTTTCATGTTATAATGATAGTATGATGATTATATGTTTATTGTATTATTGATAGTATGCGTAGAAATGCTCGATTATATATGTTTTTGGTTTGATTGTTTTGGGACAGCGGTTTGTTTGATCTTTTCTGTAAACATAACTTATATAAAAATTAAATTAAAGTGTTTAGATGTGTTCCTCTCATTGAGACATTAATTTTAGACTCCGAATTCATGTTATTTCGATTCCCGGAGCTTAAGATATGATTAAAATGGTGTTTTATTGAAATCAAAACCTAAAAACGAATTGGTACAGGTATGGTCTGACTTTGTAATCATTTTTAGAGTCTTTAGGGTGTACAAGTGTATTAGGATTGATTATTGGATGAACTTTCATGTCCGGGTCATCGAAATCCGAGCCACGGATCACCCGTTATGACTAAAACATGTTTTTGAACGGATTAAAGCTCCAAGTTGAATAATGGCTGTTGGTCATGACTTGGTGGCTGTTCTTGGGGTGTTCTTGAGCACACTAATGTGTCGGGTGGGTTGGTTAGGCGAAGATATATATAAGACTCGCCGAAAACTGATTCTCGGGGCTCAAGTTATGACCCGATGAACTTTTAATTAAAACTTATGGTTATTAAATAAGACTTATGATATAAATAATGATTTTCATTATTAATAAATTACTTATGATATAAAAATTAATTATTTTAATTTAAGACTTATGATATACATATTTATTATATCATTTATTAATTACATTATGATTAATTAAACATTTAATTAAACTTATGATTAATAATACTTTTATTATTAATGAAAAATACTTATGATAAGTATTAAAGTTATATTATGAGATCATTATAATAAGACTTATAATAAAGATTAATTAATTATTTAATTATTATAAGGCTTAGTTATTATTTAATTATAATTTAATTATTAAATACTTATGATTTAATGATTATAATTAGAAACTTATGATATGATTAATAATTCATTATTAATTAATAATACTTATGATATGATTAAAATTTATTATTAATTAATAATACTTATATTATGATTAATATTTAATTAATTAATTAAATACTTATGTTATATTAATTATATCACTTAAACTTATGTTAACTTTAATAATTCATTTTAATTTAATTAAACTTTTGTTATGACATGATTATACATATATGACTTTAAATAACATTATAACTTATATTATTATTATAACTTATACTTTAAAAATCAATGTTGACTATGTTTGACCAAGGTTGACTTTTGAGTTGACTTTCGGTTGACTTTGACTTTTAGTTGACTTTTGTTGACTTTCTAATTAAGGAAACTTTCCTAACTTACAAACTTTCCAAATATAGCAACTTTCTAAATATGAAAACTTTTCAAAAATAGAAACTTTCTAAAAATAGAAACTTTCCTAAAATAGAAACTTTCCAAAAATAGAAAATTTCCAAAAGTGGAAACCTGTTAAAAATAGAAACTTTCTAAAAATAGAAAGTACGTGTCCTTACGCTGTTCTGATCAAACCGAAGCATGTTGAGTGTTGTTCTATGTTTACTTGCGACAAGTACTATAGCTATCATACTAAGACTTGACCTAAGTTAGTTATTTATATCGACCTGCTTTATTTATAGGTCGGCGTTGTGGTCATTCTTGATCACTTTACTTCGTTTGCTGTTCGCATTTTGTGTGGTTACTGCTTTTGCGTTAAGGTGAGTTATAGTCCCGTTTTTCATACTTTTTAAAGTATATTTTTGGGATGTGATTACATGCATTTTGTTTTTACGTTTAGACACAAGTGGCAATTAAATTTAAATTATTCATTATGAGTTGAACAAAAATATTTCCTAGTCTGGTAAATGTAATCACTGGTTTCTACTGGTGAACGAGAATCTTATGGATAGATCTATCGGGCTTAACAGCCCCATTTCGAGCTAGTCGCGCTAGCAATTTATAATCGGAATGTGTTAGTACTTCGTAATTATTTGAAGATACACTTGTTCGGTGTATATATATTGTGTTTGGCAAGGGTAAATAAATGGTTAAGTGGTTACCAGGTGGCTCATTGATAATGGAATAATGTTTTATGTTTTCTAACATTTTAAATCTTGTGGTCTAAAGTTTATTCGTTTATTTAAACCTATAATTTACTCAACATTTTTGTCGACAGTTTACTCGCATGTTTTCACAGGTACTTGAGTTTGTTTGATGCTTCCGCTGTGTTAGAAGAGTCTGCATGCATTTGGGGAGATTTTGTTAAACATTTATGAAACTTTGAACTTGCATTCTATTTTTGGATAATTTAAATTTGTGGGTATTGGTTGACAATGTTTTATGTCAACTTTGGTTATTAATTTGTTGGGTTGTTTAAACTACATATTTTGGTAAATTTCCTTTTTGAGAAACTTTTGAATAAAAGAATGCAATGTTGTTTATTAAATTCATTTAAGTTCGATCAAGCTGTGGGACCAAGTGACGGAGCCGTTAAGTGTATTGACGGGGCCATCACAAGCGGGTTTATACCTTCCAATGTTGTTCGACGAAAATTGGAAGACGGGAAAGATATTAGTTTTTGGTACGATAATTGGAGAGGTAATGGGTGTTTATCGGTTGTTTCATCTGGAGGTTAATAAAAATTGTAAATTGGCCGATCGTTTAGTAGATGGAAATTGGAATTGGGAGTGGAGTAGAAACTAATTGGGGTCAAGGAATGAAAGCAGTTTACATGAGATGTTGCAAGATTTAAATAGTGTGAGGTTAAGGGATCAAAAAGACTCCTATGAATGGTCTTTATCTAGTGATGGTGTATTCAATGTAAGCCAAACTAGAGCTCACTTCGATGCTTGCACCTTGCCTTCAACCGGGATAGTGACTCGATGGTGTCGGGTTCTTCCTTTAAAAAGTTAATATTTTCATGTGGAGAGTGGCTATTAATAGGCTCCCCACAAGACTTAATTTATCGGCGAGGGGTTTAGAAATTGAATCTATTGGTTGTATTTCTTGTGATTGTCGTGTTGAATCCTTCGAGCATATTCTCTTCGGTTGTTCGATAGCTTTGGATCTTTGGCGAAAAGTTAGAAGGTGGACGTATATATCGATGCCTCAGTTCGATAAGTGGGAGACATGGGTAGAGTGGTTCGATCAATGGCATGCGTCGGGTGCAGTGAAGGATAATCTTTATGTTATCGTGGCTAGCTTGCTTTGGCATGTATGGAAATGGCGCAACAGCGTGGTTTTCAATTCTAAGAAGTTGAAAAAAGAGTGTCTTTTTGATTCGATTTGTTTGTATTCGTTTAATTGGTTGTCTAGTAGAGGAAAACTAGTTGTGGAGCCCTCGCTTCGAGCCGGGGGGCTCCGTTTTGATTGCGAGTTAACAAAAAAGTCTTGATCTATTTTGTAAAAAAGAATTATTTTTCGACATCTAACATTGAAGGGTTGTTCCTTTTGTGAAAGTAGCTTATTTTAGCGTTCGTTTTTTTTTTGTTTTTTTTTTTAAAAAAAAAAAGTTAGTTGATCTATTTTGTAAAAAATAATGTTTTTCGACATCTTTTGGTAGCATTGAAGGGTTGTTCCTTTTATGAAAGTTGTCTCCTTTATCGTTGAGGAAGAAAAGAAAAAGAAAAAAAAGGTTAGTTGATTTTTTTGGTAAAAAAGAATTTTTTTCGACGTCTTGTGGTAACATTGAAGGGTTAGTTCTTTTATGAGAGTTGCTTCTTTTATCGTTGGAGACAAAGAAAAAATGAAATAACGAAAATACCCCTAGTTACTATTGATGAATAGTGCTACAGAGTTTTGTCTAGAGTTTTGTCTATTAGTATATAGATAATTAATAGTTGATCTATTTATTATGTTTCGGTACTTTACGTAAATTATATATTCACAAAAAGTTGCATGCAACGGAATTGGTTGTTTGTTGAATAGACGCTAGAAATTTGAATGTTCGGACTATAATTAAATTAAACTCTATTAAATCTTTGTGTAAGAACGTATCTGTCTTCAAATGGATATTTAATTAAATTATTAGTAACTAGTTGTGGAGCTCTCGGTTCGCGTCAGGGGCTCCGTTTTAAATGCGAGTTAAAAAAAAGTCTTGATCTATTTTGTAAAAAAGAATTTTTTTCGACATCTAACATTGAAGGGTTGTTCTTTTTGTAAAAGTTGCTTCTTTTAACGTTCGTTTTTTTTTAAGTTAGTTGATCTATTTTATAAAAAAAACGTTTTTCGACATCTTTTGGTAGCATTGAAGGGTCGTTCATTTTATGAAAGTTGTCTGCTTTATCGTTGAGGAAAAAAGAGAGGAGAAAAAAAAGAAAAAAAAGTTAGTTAATTTTTTTGTAAAAAAGAATTTTTTTCGACATCTTTTGGTAACATTGAAGGGTTGGTTCTTTTACGAAAGTTGCTTATTTTATCGTTGGGGAAAAAAATAAAGAAGGTGAAATGACGAAAATACCCCTGATTACTATTGATGAATAGTGAAATAGTGTTTTGTCTATTAGTATACATATAAATTAAACGCTAGTTGGTCCGATTGGCTTATTAAGCCATTGTAACTTTCGAGTTGTTTTGTTGTTTGCCGTGCCTTCTAGCGCCTTGCTAGGGGGTGTCGAGTTTTTATAATATTGGCTGTTCTAAAAAAAAAAAAAAAAACATGGTAATGCACTAATGCATGTGTATAGCAACATGGGTATTATGGTCTTTTTACTAGTGATTGAGAGTGTTTAACCGGGTGTTAAGGATAGAAATGAGCATCGGAATAGTCAAAGAGTGGTTATTATAGAAAAAATGTGATTAAAATGAACTACATTTTCAGAATTCTAGTCAAAGATTGGTAAAATAGGTAAGGTAATTAAAATGAATGGTAGAAAAAAAGAGGTACATGTGTCCATTGCTTGTCCGAGTGACCCTAATTTGAATGTTTGTTTACAAGTCGTAATAAAACTACTTCAGAATTATTAATGAGAAAATGATAGCTACGAAAATATAGCCTAACATGCTTACATTTTATTTTAAAAAAGTGCACATAGTGATATTTTTGACTTTTTTTTTATTTTTCTCATCGTAAATATAATATTTAACGATTCAGGCCATCGTAAATACTAAAGCCATTTTAATGAACCGTGGAACCAAAGATTTCGACTAAGAAAATTTTCGTTGTTTTTACAAACATATTAATATACTTAATTTTGTCAGAATAAATGAACTACATTTTCTCACACCACTCTCTTACAATTTCATCATAATTACTATTTTTCCTGTTATAAAAGCCTACATTACAATCTTTAATTGAGACATGTGTTTCGCATACATATATAACGGCATTAATTTCGCATACATGTCCACTTATTCTTGTCCGGGACTTTGGTGCCGAGCCCGTTCAAATTAAGGCTTTATCCGATATTCTGGTAATAAATCATATTAAGAAATAAGATTTATTTGATACGGATTTATATGTGTATCATCAACAACCTTTTACTGAGACATGTATTTTGTATATATATATATATATATATATATATATATATATATATATATATATATATATATATATATATATATATATATATATATATATATATATATATCCTTAAATAACTTTTAACATGGAGATAATACGTCAGCAATAACTTTCTCTTATATATATATTTCGTAAACAGAACACATGTTTGAATAATAATAATATAATACTTATAATTATAATTATAAAAATAAAGTTTGTTTTAAAAATGAGTATTTATATTTTTAATAATAATTATTAGAAATAACAAATGATTCTTGAAAAAAAAAATTAAAGTTAAAATACAATACTATATGAATGTTGTACAATATACTTCAAAGTTCGTACATGTGTTAATGGGGTGTTTTATAAAAAATTGTACAGTTTGCTTTAAAGTTGTACAAATACATAATGCTTCAAATATTATACATATGGTTATGAGGGTATTTTATCATAAAGTTATACATAATGCTTCAAATATTGTATATATGGTCATGAGGTGTTCTATTATAAGGTTCTACATAATGTTTCATATATTATACAATTAATATGTTAATGCTTTTATTTAATACAATTAATAATTTTAATGAAATCATCAAAGGGGCTTAGATTTTTTAATTATTTTTTTCTAATTTTTTTAAACTTGAAAAATTCTTATTTATAAATTCTTATTTATGACATTATTATTTTAAAGATTTATATGATATTGTAGATTATAGACAGATATTACTCGTACACTTTTTACACTTGGTAACTTACATTTGGTTAAATTTGTAAGAATTTAATAAATAAAAAAGTTTGCACGTTTGTTTACATACTTTTCGTTTAAACCTTTCACTAATTTTATGTTCACTTATTATCAATCCCGCGAATTCGCGAATTAATTATAAACTAGTAATAAAAAAATCAAAAACATAAAATAGAATATATGATATAAAAATGGAGGATCTATTTCATTGTGTTGCTAAAATGTAGGATTTGTTAAATGAGTTGAATTAATTGTTCTTCACTCGATCCAAATCGTTTGGTACTAATAATGTCATTAGAACAAAGACAATAAGCTTACGACTAATAATGTAACAATTTGTTTGTTTTTCATTTGGAAATGGATTGACACAATAAAAGGTCACATACTTTGCGGGCATAGCTCAACGGTTCTCCCCATGTACTTTGTGTCATGGGATAGGGAGAGGTCATGGGTTCAATCCTTAGGGATGACATGATTTTCTTTAAACCAATTGAACACCAATAATGGTGGTATATATTGACCCTATAGGGAGGTTTTACCGGATTCGTTCACGGACCCCTACCCGGAACCACTGCCCGAATGGATGTGTTCCCGGGTACCGTCGATCGGGTTCGGGTTTTCGCCCGAACGTGTGTGTTACGTGCAAATGATGAGGGTCGTTGAAAGAAATGATCTACTGATGCTAAAAAAATCGCCGTTCAAAAAAAAAATAAAAAAAATAAAAAAAAAGGGGGTCACATACGTTTCATAAGTTTAATTAAAGGTATCATTTAATTATGTAATACACAAATCACATCTACTTGAAACTTGTCTAACTTATTTAGGCATCACTTTACATTCAATTATTTGGTATTTTCCAACATAGATCTGCATGATCGTTAATAACACAGCCGAAAGTTTTAACTTTAGTTAACAACTTTAAATTATCCTTAACAACTTTCGTATACATGTGGTGCTAACATTGCCTTTGGGTGCACCATTAAAGGTTCAGCCCTTTGAAGAGTTATCCCATACGCTACTTCTTCCATGTTAAGCTTTGCGGGTTCTAACCCATTAGCCAATTCCCAATCAAAGGTTTGAATCAACGTTGCAACGAGTAACTGGACCATTCTCAACCCTAGGCTCATACCCACACAAATC
This sequence comes from Rutidosis leptorrhynchoides, assembly GCF_046630445.1. Lineage (NCBI taxonomy): Eukaryota > Viridiplantae > Streptophyta > Magnoliopsida > Asterales > Asteraceae > Rutidosis > Rutidosis leptorrhynchoides. The sequence goes on along the minus strand of NC_092337.1, from coordinate 51,673,219 downwards.
CTTCGCCCTGCCCCAAACGGTATCACCTCAAAATCATTTCCCTTCACATCCGCATTGGGCTTTTCTCCCTCGGCTAAGAAACGAGCGGGGTCGAACATAAGTGGGTTTGTCCACATTTTCGGGTCACGAGCAATGGCCCACACATCAACAAGTAACGTGCAACCTTTAGGAATGTAGAACCCGTTTACCTCACAACTTTCAGATGCAATCCTTGGTAACGAAAGTGGCGACGGTGGGTGGAGTCTAAACGTCTCTTTCACTATAGCCTGGAGAAATGTTAGTCGTTTTAGGTCCAAATCAGTTACAAGTCGATCTTTACCCACAATCGTGTCGATTTCTTCACGTGCTTGTTTCATTAGTTGTGGATGACGAATAAGTTCAGCTATCACCCATTCAACGGTACTAGTTGTTGTAGGTATTCCCGCAGCGAATAAGTTCTTGAAAATCAACAATTTATCATAATTGTGAACCAAATTCTTCTAAAAATATTCGATAACTTAATTTTTTACATGTCACTGTATTAAGGTAATTCTTCATATTTCCCACCGCCCATTCTATGAGCATCGGAGGTCTCAGACGTGTTGCATTTGAGCCTCACCAGGGGATTTTTACCATACGCGCACGACGCCCAAATGGATTAGTCGTGGGGTTTCCTCCTGAGACGCGATAGGACTGTAATGGTTCGTCTCAGGAAAAGATCGGGTGGGGGGTTCTAACATCGAATTCGGACCCGTCAGTAAATCCTAAACGTCGCTCAAAAAAACAAAAGAACTCCTCGTATTACCAGTGGCGGAACTTGAACCCCATCACAGATGGGGCGGCTGCAAAAACTTATTAAATTTTGCATTAGCTGGCAAACGCTAATAAAAAACCTTATTTTTTAGTATTAAAAAAAAAATTTAAAAATAAAATATGTTAACTTTTTTTTCGTTTTTACCTACCCGTGCATATTACCCTTACTTTAATTTAAAGTTCAAAAGGTATAAAAACGTACCAAAAGCAAAGCTTTAATCTGCACATCCGAAATCTTCTCACCCTCTTCATCAACATCATCCTTGAGAGAAATCAATGTGCTTAACAAGTCACTGTGACCCGACCCGTTGTGATTGTCCCTTTTATGTTCTTCAAGGATCGAGCTAAGGAACGAATCAAACCGTCCGTGTAACTTTTTCATTTTTTTCACTACGCCTTGCAAATCTAGCCAGTCAAGTGCAGGAATGAAATCTCCCAAGTTGAATTCTCCGGCCAATACCATTAGCTCAAGCACCATATCTTTAAACTCGTTCGCTTTTTTATCAGCGTCTGATCCAAACACTCTTCTGCCTAGCATTACTCGTGATAACGCGTTTATAGTACATATGTTTAGCAGTTGACCTAAGTTCACTGGTGATTCTCCCGCATTGAATAAAGCTCGTGTCAATATCGCTACTTCTTCCTGTAATGACAAAACTATTTACCAATTGATCCAAATAAAGAGATACTGATAGTTAGCCGGTCACGTATGCCCCACGTTATGAAATTGGTGGTCAATTGTGAGCCGATTTGAATCACCGGTTATCAACCTCTTACCATAAAAAAAATAAATATATATTTAGGCTACCTTCTAATGCTGGTACATCTCTTGTGGTGGTGGGTTTGGAAATGGTTACAGATTAATCCACTTATACCGCATACACCAGAATAAAAATCGTCACCATCTCGGGTAACACAAACAAGAATAATATTGTCACTGGTTATAGAAAGTTTAACTAACAACCACAAGGGGTGGGGGTGGTGGTGGTGGTTAAGTGGTTAGGGTCTACCCTTCCTATGTAAAGATTATGGGTTCGAATAAACTAAGCCGAAAAAATTAATTCCCCTTGTGGTTACGGAAGTTCACCCGCGGTCACTCTGGACTGCCCGTAAAGCGGGTAATTGGTCAGGGATTAATCGGCTCGCAAAGTAGGTCGGAAACCCTGTTATACCCCAAAAATAATAAAAAAGAATAAAGGTAAAAATTTAAGTAACTATAATAATATTTGATCAAAAATTAAAAAAGTTACTTAAGCAAAAAAACATTCTTATGATAAATCGCAAACTAATTAAAGGTGAAACCTGTCGAACGTGGTGGTAATCATTGAGCGCTTTGGAAGAAAATATGTGAACAGAACAAATCTTTCGAAGCATTCGCCACCTTGGACCGTACGGAGCAAACACAAGATCCTGATAATCATACGCGATATGTTTCGCACCAGAACTTGGCGGTCTACTAGCGAAATTCACATCATGAACTTTTAAAAACTGTGCAGCTACGGATGATGACGTGGCTACAACCACGTCAACAGAGCCAAGCCGCAAGTGCATTAACGGGCCATACTTTTTAGCTAACGCTGCAAGAGACTGATGTGGGACCGGGCTGAGGTGCGGTAGGTTCCCGATCAGGGGCCATGGGGTTGGGCCGGGAGGAAATCGGTTAGGGTGACGGGTTTGTAGTTTAAAAAGTAGATAGACACCTAATGCGGCAATGCATGAGTATAGTAACAGGGGTATAATTATCATGTTGAAAGTGTAAACGTGTATTTAGGTTATGAAAGAAATGGCTGTGCGAATGGTGATTTTATAGGAAAGAGTGATTAAATTCTTCCAAAAACATATGCTTCGGCAGGGATATGCAAGCCCTGTGTTGACTTTGTCAACCCATCCAGTCGCACCCCGTATGCCACTGGAGCCTAGCGAAACACCTTTACCCATAAATCACCACAATATGCCAACACCCAGATTCGAGCCTGCGTAGTCGTCATTCTTCCAACACTTACATATGTGGGACCAAAGGGATCACAAGGGCCGGGTACCGTTGAAGCAATGCTTCGTTGGTGAAAGAGTGATTAAATGGTTGGTATAATAATGAGAAAGAGGGGCCATAGACAAAAAAGAAAAATCAAAATTATAAAATAATTAAGTCAAATTCCAACTTAACCCTCAATAATTAAGTCATTTCTCCCCAGGTGAATACTTCAAGTTCCAACTTAACCCTCAATACGACATGTAAGTGAGCCGAATCTCCAAACGGTATCTACACGAGAATTAGTATATTAGTATATATAATATCGAGTATGTAATTTTATAGAGATAGATGGTGGATGGTGCACGTTCACATATATTGCACGTTAGATTCTCATTTTGATTGTTTTCAAATTTCTTGTGATTTAGAACTTAGAACACACATTGAAGAAGTTGGCTTGTGGGGAATTAAAAATTCTCTTGCATATCAGTCTCAAACTAATAAACTACTAAACCAACATGACAATTATGTTAATATTGTATTGTTGTTTATGTAGTAGTGTCTTTTTTTAACGTTGATATTTAATTTTAACATAATCTTAATGTTTATACAAAAAAAAAAAAAAAATTTAAATTATTTTTCCCTTTCCACGTACATTTCACTTCCCTCTGGGGGATCAAGAGGGAAATAACCAATCGGGGGGAAGCGGGGGAAGCAAAATCTTTTTTTTCGTTTTTTAAAAAACTTTGTTCACGAACATTATAGGTTGGATGAAAATATGAACATTTAATAAAGACACTTTGTGATAAATGTTTTTATTTTGACGAAAAAACGCTCGAAGAACTAATATATAACAATTATCGTGTTTTTCGAGCGTATGTTGAGGTTTTAGATATTATGGTTTAGATATTAGGGTTTAGATATTAGGGTTTATAGGGTTTAGATAGTATGGTTTAAAAATTTAGGGTTTAGGGTTTAGATTTAGGATTTAGATTGAGTTTTTAACACGAACGGTTTAGGGTTTAGAGTTTAGGGTTTAGTGTTTTGGGTTCCATAAACCCTAAACTCCAAACCCTAAACCCTAAACCCCAAACCCTAAACTCTAAATCGGGCTAAATTTTCTTCACAAAATATGAAAAAAAAATAAAAAAAAACGTTCACATGCTTCACGAACAATATTATCTTGAATGTTATTTTTGTCGATCGTTTTCTCGCATAATTAATAACATTCATCACGAAGTGTCTTTTCTAAATGTTCATATTTTCGTGCGATCTTGATGCCGGAAAAAAAATCCAAAAAAAAAACGAAAAAAAAAAATTTTGCATCCCCCGATTGGTTAATTCCCCATTGATCATGCCCCTATATATATATATATATATATATATATATATATATATATATATATATATATATATATATATATATATATAACTCCACACTATATTAATAATGTACTCTTTAAATTGTTTACACTACTAAATTGAAGTGCAGGACCCACACACCAGATTTATAGTTTTTGAAGATAAACGACCACTTAAATACCCTTCACATAATTCGTATAGAAAAAAGATTTGGTAGCCTATTGAGTTTTGAGTCTAGATTCGTCAATGAAACTCCATAAACTATTGGTATAAATTTTGTTGTACAACGTCTCACAGAAAAAGGGTCTATTGGTGTATAGCTCGGAGCCTCGGATAGAAGAAAGTAAGATGCATTAATATGACCAAACAAGAAAAATCCTAAAAAGATTATATAAAAGGGGGAAAATCAGAAACTTAATAATACGATGTTACAAATTAACTTCAGATAACAGCTATGCTATTTGAAAATATTATATATGTTCACATATCCAGTCAGATGTGGTGACAGACCAGCAATTACAGAGAGCAGAAATAAAAGGAAGATGTGAAGTCGCCTTGTTGACAAGTAATTGTTCTGATGAGTTTGAGTTGTTACGAAGAATCAACATCTGCATGTTCAAGATGTGTGTTAAAAACAGCTGGAGGGAAAAAGATACAGAAATTGAGATCCGAATACTGCATAAAATTCGATTTTTACATGGTTATTTGGACTACATGGTAATTTGTTGTCAAGTTCAAGAGCACTAAATTAGCACTCAAATGATCAAAACTTTTTAACATTAACATTAATAAAGAAATCATCCAAGATAGCTTAGGTTTGAGTATTTCTAAAGGGCCGGAAATGGTAATGGGATAACCAGGTTAGGCTGCGTACATCTGAGTAAAAAATAACTCCCTTCTCCGGGTAGCCTAAAGAGAAATTACTTATCCTTTTACCCGTTTTGTAACATTAATAAAGAATGAATAACAATTGTAATCCATAGTTCCATGTGTTTTATCAAGGATGTTCAAGCATAACAAGTTAATTATTGTGCAACATCTTAAAGACATGTTGATTCAACTATCCAAACATAAAATTATTCAAGGGACGGGTGATACTTACCAACTCGCATATCTTTTGCTAGTTTACGATTCATTTTATTCATCATCGCTATCATAAACAAGTGCCTTTCGACGATGAGATGCTGTAGCCTTTCTGGGGGGAGACTCCTCATCTGAATCTATCTCCTGGCGCTTGAGACTACCACCTGACGCCTTGTGCTTGAATCCCTATCAGATATTTCGTTTAAATTGAAGAAACTGACTTTTAAAATCTATACTTCAAACATAATGTTAGAAGATTGGTTTAAAGTTTAAACGCTTACTGTTTCTTCTTCTGATGCATCATCAGCCAACGCCTCCTCGTATTGTTCTTCCTCCTCTTCATCATCATAACGATCTGCCACCTCGGCACGCCTACGTGGCGGAGACCTTTCATCCTCTTCACCCTCAGTTTCATACTCAGATTCCTCTCTTTCGCTTTCGTAATCATCAACTGGACGTTTAGATGATTTCATGGAATACAAGGATGATTTGCCTCGTGCATCTTTGTAACCTTGAGACTAGTTAAAGGAAAAACAAATATGTAAATACTGAACAGCAATGAATAAGGGATGTTCACGTTCGTTATATACCTTCTTTGCATTGATAATACGCTTTTCAGCTCGAGCTTCCATTTCCAGGTCTTCATCAAAACGACGTCGAGTAGCAGAACGTCGAGAATCGTAATAATCTTGTTCGTCATCCTATAAATCATTATGTGAGTAAACGCCTGATAAATGCATTCACGACTAGTTATATTATTAATTTTAAACAATTCTAATTATAAATGTATATTTATTGTAATATTGTTTCATGAAGAAAAAAACACAATTAGAACATGAACTTTTAACATCTAACAACATATGATCATCCAAAATTCAAGAACAACACACCAAAATTCAAGTTCATGCTAGTTATACTAAAACAACGAGATCGAGCATACAAATTACATACACGACATCACAATGAGCCATAGACACTAACTAACACCATTTCAAGTCAAAAACACGAATTTAGAGAAATCTAGAGTTTTAGAAATGTTACCCAAACGAGATGAAGTTGGTACCAAAATGAAGAGGATGAAGAGAGGATCACGAATATGTAATTTATTTTGTTGTAAGCCTCCTAGATCGAATTTAGATGATGATTGAATGAATTTGGTAAATGTGTGTGTGTTCTTGCTAGAGAGAAAGAGAGAGAGAGAGGGAGATGGTTGAATGGTGGTGATTGGGGTGGACTAGTTGACCTAGTCAACTAGTTTGCCCCGTGTCAATTTTAGTCCCTCGAGTTTGTAGTCGGGTGCGGAAAATACCAAAACGGAATATTTTAAAACGCGAATTAACGGGAGATGTTATAAACATATAACGGAGTTTAAATTAGTATAACGGAAAAGTAAATGGAAAAAGGCGGGATGTTACAACTAACTCCTGGTCGGTTTGGACAACGAAATATCCGTTCAAAGCAATCGTTAGTGTACAACGAAATATATCACTAACTCTTGGTCGGATTGGACAACGAAATGTCCATCGTTAGTGTACAACGAAATATATCACTAACTCTTGGTGGTATAGACAACGCATACCCGGCCCCTCCCCTGCCCTACAAATAGATACATTATATACGCACATGTATAATCATTCCACTCACCTTGTCGCCTTGATGAAATGCTACCGAATAATTCACAACTCGCCGATGAAATGTACCTATTCCATCATCACAATTACAACAACACACTTAGAGTGTATTTACAAACCAACTCAATTTGATCCTTAGTGCAAATTCGACCAATTGCACTTACAAACCCAAAACGCGCCCAAACTAACCAATAATCACTAACACAAGTGAAAATGGTCTTATTATGCCATTTAAACCCAATCTTAAGTGTTAAACACTTATCATTCTCAAAATCAACCAAAACCCCAATTTTGACTCATTTCTAAAATTAGTCTTTCAAATACACAAAATGGGTTCTAACACTTCCATAATCACTAATCCTAGTGATTAAACCCAAATACAAGTCCTAATCATGGCCACTTTGTTCACCAACCCAAAATCCACCAACAACAACCAATAACCCGATTACTAGCATCAATAAACTCACTTCATGAGTTTAAATGGGTTTCCTAACAATTTTAAGTTCAAACCCTAACTTTGAATATCAAATCAAACAATGAAATTCGAAGTTAGAACTTACCACAACAACCAAAACGTAGCTAGGAACGAGGTGAACAACTTTAAAACCCAAGACTGTGATCAATTCAAGCTCCTTCTTCTCCAAAACCCCAAATCTCTCTCTAGACTTCTCTCTCTCTCTCTCTAAGAATGGATGAGAGTGATGAATAGATGTGAAAATGATCCAAAGTTGGATCCAAACCAACTGATAAAGCTCACAGATCCGGCCTCAAGTGAAATGACCAAATTGCCCTTCATTAAACTCAAAATTAGAAAAAGTAGAATTCTGTCGCTGGGCAAGTGCACTGAGCGCACACCTAAAGGGTGCGCGGCGCGCACTACAGTGCTGAACCGATTCGGACCTTTTTGATTTATACCACGCTTCACCCATTATACGCACATCATTTTAACTCAAAGTACCATAAATATTTGGGTGTTACATTACATAATGGTTTATAATAATATTACACAACAATATATATGTCTTCGAATACAGTTTTTAAACAATATTATACAAGCATGCTGACTCCAACTCTTGTCCATAAATTAGCATGCAACAGCGGAAGCTCTTAATAATCACCTGAGAATAAACATGCTTTAAACGTCAACAAAAATGTTGGTGAGTTATAGGTTTAACCTATATATCAAATTGTAATAATAGACCACAAGATTTCATCTTTCAATAACATGCAATCTGCATAAAAATCATTCATATGGTTGAACACCTGGTAACCGACATTAACAAATGCATCTAGAATATCCCCATATATAAATATCGAAGTACTAAAGCAATTCAAATTCTATGACTGGGGCGTGTCAAAGCCCATAGATCTATCTTTAGGATTCGCGTCAATTGGTGGCAATTATAATAAACACCAATTCTTAGGCTACCAAGTTCAACAAGGGCGATATTCGGTGTAACGATTCAACATAGAATGTAGTTTCAATACTTGTGTCTATTTTGTAAATCATTATTAAAACTGCATGTATTCTCATCCCAAAAATGTTAGATAGTAAAAATGGGACTATAACTCACTTTCACAGATTTTCACTTCGTCGGAAAATAAGACTTGGCCACGGGTCGATTCACGAACCTATAACAAATATGTACATATATATCAAAGTATGTTCAAAATATGTTTACAACATTTTTAATACTTTTTAATGTTTTAAGTTTATTAAGTCAGCTGTCCTCGTTAGTAACCTACAACTAGTTGTCCACAGTTAGATGTACATAAATAAATCGATATATATTATCTTGAATCAATCCACGACCCAGTGTATACACATCTCAGGCTAGATCACAACTCAAAGTATATATATTTTTGGAATCAACCTCAACCCTGTATAGTTAACTCAAACATTACTGCATATAGAGCGTCTATGGTTGTTCCAAATAATATATATACATGGGTCGATATGATATGTCAAAACATTTGCATACGTGTCTATGGTATCCCAAGATTACATAATATATTAGAATACATGTATAATACAATATAAGTTAGCTAGGATATGATTTGTATAGATTTGTTACAAATTTCACGTAGCTACAACCAGCAAAATTATCCAATCTTGTTTTACCCATAACTTCTTCATTTTAAATCCGTTTTGAGTGATTCAAGTTGCTATGGTTTCATATTGAACTTAAGTTTATGAATCTAAACAGAAAAAGTATAAGTTTATAGTCGGAAATACAGGTTACAAGTCATTTTTGTAAAGGTAATCATTTCAGTCGAAAGAACGACGTCTAGATGACCATTTTGAAAAACATACTTCCACTTTGAGTTTAACCATAATTTTTGGATATAGTTTCATGTTCATAAGAAAAATCATTTTCCCAGAAGAACAACTTTTAAATCAAAGTTTATCATAGTTTTTAATTAACTAACCCAAAACAGCCCGCGGTGTTACTACGACGGTGTATATCCGGTTTTACGGTGTTTTTCGTATTTTCAGGTTTTAAATCATTAAGTTAGCATATCATATAGATATAGAACATGTGTTTAGTTGATTTTAAAAGTCAAGTTAGAAGGATTAACTTTGTTTGCGAACAAGTTTAGAATTACTAAACTATGTTCTAGTGATTACGTTTTCAAATCTTCGAATAAGATAGTTATTTATATATGAATCGAATGATGTTACGAACATCATTACTACCTCAAGTATAGTAGGTAAACCTACTGGAAATGACAAAAATAATCTTGAGATTGAATGGATCTTTGATGGCTTGGAAGTTCTTGAAGCAGAATCATGACACGAAAACAATTTCAAGTAAGATTATTACTCGAATCAAGATAGTTTATAGTTATAGAAATTGAATCAAAGTTTGAATAATCAAGATAGTTTATAGTTATATGAGTATTACCTTGAATAATAAAGATAACCTACTATAAATAACAAAGGTTTCTTGATCTTGGATGACTACTTGGATTGGATTAGAAAGCTTGGTAGTAATCTAGTAAACTTGAAATGATTCTTGAATGATTTTTCTTATGATGATTATAGATTAGATTTTGAAGTAGAATTTGATGTAGATGAAGAAAGGTTGCTGAATATAGATGTGTTCTTGAATGAAAGTGTTTAGGTAGAAAGAAAATTAAGATTAATATTGAAATCAAATGGGTTATGGTGATAGAATTATGGACGTGAATATGCATGTATATGTAGTCAAATTTGATTAACTTTTAAGCTTGGAATTTAGTTGCAATAATTCTTACAATTAGTCAAAAGATAAACCCTACATGAAAGACTCCAAATTCCAATCAATTATGGCTGATCATGATGGTTTCCTATTGGTATATACTAATAGTAAATACATCTAGAAGCTGTGTATTGTACGAGTACGAATACAGGTGCATATGAGTAAAATTGTTGATGAAAACGAATGAGAATGAAATTGTAAGTATTTTTGCTAAGTAGAAGTACTTTGATATGTGTCTTAGTTAACAATCTTATATAATGTTGTTGAAATCTTTGATATGTGTCTTAGTTAACGACCCCAGCCAGGGGCTCTGCCCCTTGGACCCCACCAGGGGTTGCCACCCCTTGGACCCCGCTATCGGGGGCGCTACCCCCGAACCCCCATCATAATCAAGATAAGTTCAAATAATCGTGCACTCCACACTTACCCAAACATGTTCGATATTTATCAAGGTTATTTTGGTTAACAAATTAATCCCATTACACTTAAATCATATTGGTGACACAAATCACCAACAATGAATATATCTTGATATGATACATATACTTTAAAATGTCGTTACAATGATAATCGTTACATATATGTCTCGTTTTCGAAATTCTTAAGTTAGTAGTCTCATCCTACTTGTATAGTTCATTGTTAATACACTCAATGATATACTTAATTATCATTTTATCATGTTAAATATAGTATATCAATATCTTAATACAATACATATGTATTTAGTAAGACGTTGTTATAACGATAATCGTTATGTATATCGTTTCGAGCTTCATAATTCAATATTCTCATTTTTTATGTATATCACACATTGTTAATATACTTATTGAGATACTTACTTATCATAATCTCATGTTAACCATATATATGTCCATATACATATATCATCATGTCGTTTTTACAAGTTTTAACGTTCGTGAATCGCTGGTCAACTTGGGTGGTCAATTGTCTACATGAAACTCATTTCAAATAATCAAGTCTTAACAAGTTTGATTGCTTAACATGTTGGAAACATTTAATCATGCAAATATAGTTTTCATTTAATATATAATCATGGAATAATCATGGAAAAGTTCGGGTCACTACAGTTAGTGGATTCTGACGGGGTATTACACCATAGAAGGTTCATTCAAGATTTCTCTCATATAGCGAAACCTCTGAGTGCTTTAACGCACAAGGGGAAGAAGTATGAGTGGAAGGATGAACAAGAGACTGCTTTTCAAACTCTGAAGAAGAAGTTAACGTCTGCTCCGATATTGTCACTACCTGAGGGTAATGATGATTTTGTTGTTTATTGTGATGCTTCGCGTCAGGGCTTTGGCTGTGTTTTGATGCAACGAAAGAAATTTATTGCGTACGCGTCACATTAGTTGAAGATTCACGAGCAGAATTATACAACCCATGATTTAGAGTTGGGAGCTGTTGTGTTTGCACTTAAGATTTGGACACATTATTTTTATGGGGTCAAAAGTACAGTGTACACTGATCACAAAAGTCTTCAACATATCCTTGATCAGAAACAGTTGAATATGAGGCAACGAAGATGGGTTGAGATCTTGAACGATTATGATTGCGAACTTTTATACCATCCTGGGAAGGCCAATGTTGTGGCCGATGCGTTAAGTCGAAAAGAGAGGGCTGAACCTCGCAGGTTTAGAGCCTTGAATATGACAATTCGAACAAACCTCGCAAGGCAGATTCTTGAGGCACAACAAGAAGCCTTGAAGGAAGAGAATTTTGTGAACGAGAGAGTCAGAGGCATGGCTAAGAAGTTTGAGGTACGAGCAGGTGGTACTAAATACTTTGCGGGATGCCTTTGGGTTCCGAAATTTGGTGATCTGTGACAACTTGTTTTAGATGAAGCTCATAAGTCGAGGTACTCTATTCATCCTGGTTCAGGAAAGATGTATCATGATCTTAAGGAGCTGTATTGGTGGCCTAATTTGAAAACCGATGTGGGTACTTATGTGGCTAAGTGTTTGACATGTGCTAAGGTTAAAGCTGAACATCAGAAACCGTCTGGATTTTGGTGCAACCTGAGATTCCCGAGTGGAAGTGGGAAGGTATTACGATGGATTTTATTACAAAGTTATCGAGAACTGTGGGTGGTTATGATTCCATTTGGGTGATTGTTGACCGACTCACAAAGTCAGCTCATTTCTTGCCGATTAAGGAAACGAATTCGATGGAGAAGCTTACTCGTTTGTATTTGAAGGAGATTGTTTCAAGACATGGTGTTCCTGTATCTATTATTTCAGACCGAGACAGTCGATTTATATCGAGGTTTTGGCAATCCTTACAGGAGGCCTTGGGAACTAAGTTGGATATGAGCACCGCTTATCATCTACAGATGGATGGTCAGAGTGAAAGGACCATTCAAACGTTAGAAGACATATTACGAGCATGCGTCATTGATTTTGGTAATCGGTGGGATAGATATTTGCCGTTGGCTGAATTTTCTTATAATAACAGTTATCATGCAAGTATTAAAGACGTACCGTTCGAAGCTCTGTATGGTAGAAAGTGTAGGTCTCCTATCTGTTGGAATGAAGTTGGGGATGCTCAACTCACAGGCCTAGAAATTATTCATGAGACTACCGAGAAGATTGTACAGATTAAAGAAAGAGTGAGAACCGCCAGAAGTCGGCAAAAGAGTTATGCCGATAAGAGAAGGAAATAAATAGAATTTCAGGTCGGTGACCGTGTTATGTTGAAAGTATCACCTTGGAAGGGTGTGGTACGATTTGGTAAAAGGGGAAAGTTGAATCCTCGTTTTGTTGGACCATTTGAGATTATTGAGAGAGTTGGACTCGTGGCTTATCGTTTGAAATTGCCATAAGAACTCAGTGTTGTTCATGACGTTTTTCATGTATCGAATTTGAAGAAGTGTTTAGCCGAGACCGATGAGACCATTCCTCTTGAGGAGCTGCATGTTGATAAACAACTCCATTTTATTGAGGAACCTATTGAGATTATGGATCAAGAGGTTAAGACTCTCAAGCAGATGAGAATTCCTATTGTCCGAGTTAGATGGAACGCCACACGCGGTCCCGAGTTCACTTGGGAGCTGAAGATCAGATGAGGCAGAAGTACCCGCATTTGTTCCCAGATGACGAGTCAACCCCTGCACCTGCTTAAATTTTGGGACGAAATTTCCATAACGGGAAGATACTGTCACGACCCTACTTTTCCGTTATCTTTTACCGTTTATTATTTAACGACCGTTAATTGTTATTGGTGCCACGCCATTTCTATGAACTATATTATTATTTTAGTAATAATATATAAATTATTATGTGTTAAATGAATATTTGTATTCATATTTTAAATTGTACGTTTATACGAATCGTGGATTTCTATCCGGCGAATCTTTTCGGTTTTCAAACCAACGGTCAAGCTTTTGGGATTTTTAAATCCTAATTATTTTAAATAGGATATTTTAATGTCATATATTTATATATAGTGTTTATATATATTTTTCGTCGTGTATTTGATATCTCTCCGAATATTTAATCGCGTAGTCGTATTTTCGCATTTCGGGTTTCGTTCGAGCGTTCGGGCCACAAGCTATTGGACATTAAGTAAAGTTGGGCCATGTGGCCCACCCCATGACCCCCCATTCGGCCGAACCCCTTAGGAGGGGGGAGTGCTTTGTTTTGCCATTCCATTTTTTTCACATTTTACTTTCACAAATTCCCTAAACCTAATTCTTGTATTTTTCTCTCAACTTCTCCCTCTCCCTCTCCTTTTGGATGTCACCTACATCTCACCATCATCATCATTTCATCAACAATTTTTGCTTGGATCATTCTATTGTTTGCATAAACGGATTCCTCTCGTCATTCTCTACACAACCATATCTCTTGATTATCGATTTGGGTATAAACCCTAACCCTAGCTTTTTAATTTTTTATTTATTTTCTGTATTTTCATGTTATAATGATAGTATGATGATTATATGTTTATTGTATTATTGATAGTATGCGTAGAAATGCTCGATTATATATGTTTTTGGTTTGATTGTTTTGGGACAGCGGTTTGTTTGATCTTTTCTGTAAACATAACTTATATAAAAATTAAATTAAAGTGTTTAGATGTGTTCCTCTCATTGAGACATTAATTTTAGACTCCGAATTCATGTTATTTCGATTCCCGGAGCTTAAGATATGATTAAAATGGTGTTTTATTGAAATCAAAACCTAAAAACGAATTGGTACAGGTATGGTCTGACTTTGTAATCATTTTTAGAGTCTTTAGGGTGTACAAGTGTATTAGGATTGATTATTTGATGAACTTTCATGTCCGGGTCATCGAAATCCGAGCCACGGATCACCCGTTATGACTAAAACATGTTTTTGAACGGATTAAAGCTCCAAGTTGAATAATGGCTGTTGGTCATGACTTGGTGGCTGTTCTTGGGGTGTTCTTGAGCACACTAATGTGTCGGGTGGGTTGGTTAGGCGAAGATATATATAAGACTCGCCGAAAACTGATTCTCGGGGCTCAAGTTATGACCCGATGAACTTTTAATTAAAACTTATGGTTATTAAATAAGACTTATGATATAAATAATGATTTTCATTATTAATAAATTACTTATGATATAAAAATTAATTATTTTAATTTAAGACTTATGATATACATATTTATTATATCATTTATTAATTACATTATGATTAATTAAACATTTAATTAAACTTATGATTAATAATACTTTTATTATTAATGAAAAATACTTATGATAAGTATTAAAGTTATATTATGAGATCATTATAATAAGACTTATAATAAAGATTAATTAATTATTTAATTATTATAAGGCTTAGTTATTATTTAATTATAATTTAATTATTAAATACTTATGATTTAATGATTATAATTAGAAACTTATGATATGATTAATAATTCATTATTAATTAATAATACTTATGATATGATTAAAATTTATTATTAATTAATAATACTTATATTATGATTAATATTTAATTAATTAATTAAATACTTATGTTATATTAATTATATCACTTAAACTTATGTTAACTTTAATAATTCATTTTAATTTAATTAAACTTATGTTATGACATGATTATACATATATGACTTTAAATAACATTATAACTTATATTATTATTATAACTTATACTTTAAAAATCAATGTTGACTATGTTTGACCAAGGTTGACTTTTGAGTTGACTTTCGGTTGACTTTGACTTTTAGTTGACTTTTGTTGACTTTCTAATTAAGGAAACTTTCCTAACTTACAAACTTTCCAAATATAGCAACTTTCTAAATATGAAAACTTTTCAAAAATAGAAACTTTCTAAAAATAGAAACTTTCCTAAAATAGAAACTTTCCAAAAATAGAAAATTTCCAAAAGTGGAAACCTGTTAAAAATAGAAACTTTCTAAAAATAGAAAGTACGTGTCCTTACGCTGTTCTGATCAAACCGAAGCATGTTGAGTGTTGTTCTATGTTTACTTGCGACAAGTACTATAGCTATCATACTAAGACTTGACCTAAGTTAGTTATTTATATCGACCTGCTTTATTTATAGGTCGGCGTTGTGGTCATTCTTGATCACTTTACTTCGTTTGCTGTTCGCATTTTGTGTGGTTACTGCTTTTGCGTTAAGGTGAGTTATAGTCCCGTTTTTCATACTTTTTAAAGTATATTTTTGGGATGTGATTACATGCATTTTGTTTTTACGTTTAGACACAAGTGGCAATTAAATTTAAATTATTCATTATGAGTTGAACAAAAATATTTCCTAGTCTGGTAAATGTAATCACTGGTTTCTACTGGTGAACGAGAATCTTATGGATAGATCTATCGGGCTTAACAGCCCCATTTCGAGCTAGTCGCGCTAGCAATTTATAATCGGAATGTGTTAGTACTTCGTAATTATTTGAAGATACACTTGTTCGGTGTATATATATTGTGTTTGGCAAGGGTAAATAAATGGTTAAGTGGTTACCAGGTGGCTCATTGATAATGGAATAATGTTTTATGTTTTCTAACATTTTAAATCTTGTGGTCTAAAGTTTATTCGTTTATTTAAACCTATAATTTACTCAACATTTTTGTCGACAGTTTACTCGCATGTTTTCACAGGTACTTGAGTTTGTTTGATGCTTCCGCTGTGTTAGAAGAGTCTGCATGCATTTGGGGAGATTTTGTTAAACATTTATGAAACTTTGAACTTGCATTCTATTTTTGGATAATTTAAATTTGTGGGTATTGGTTGACAATGTTTTATGTCAACTTTGGTTATTAATTTGTTGGGTTGTTTAAACTACATATTTTGGTAAATTTCCTTTTTGGGAAACTTTTGAATAAAAGAATGCAATGTTGTTTATTAAATTCATTTAAGTTCGATCAAGCTGTGGGACCAAGTGACGGAGCCGTTAAGTGTATTGACGGGGCCATCACAAGCGGGTTTATACCTTCCAATGTTGTTCGACGAAAATTGGAAGACGGGAAAGATATTAGTTTTTGGTACGATAATTGGAGAGGTAATGGGTGTTTATCGGTTGTTTCATCTGGAGGTTAATAAAAATTGTAAATTGGCCGATCGTTTAGTAGATGGAAATTGGAATTGGGAGTGGAGTAGAAACTAATTGGGGTCAAGGAATGAAAGCAGTTTACATGAGATGTTGCAAGATTTAAATAGTGTGAGGTTAAGGGATCAAAAAGACTCCTATGAATGGTCTTTATCTAGTGATGGTGTATTCAATGTAAGCCAAACTAGAGCTCACTTCGATGCTTGCACCTTGCCTTCAACCGGGATAGTGACTCGATGGTGTCGGGTTCTTCCTTTAAAAAGTTAATATTTTCATGTGGAGAGTGGCTATTAATAGGCTCCCCACAAGACTTAATTTATCGGCGAGGGGTTTAGAAATTGAATCTATTGGTTGTGTTTCTTGTGATTGTCGTGTTGAATCCTTCGAGCATATTCTCTTCGGTTGTTCGATAGCTTTGGATCTTTGGCGAAAAGTTAGAAGGTGGACGTATATATCGATGCCTCAGTTCGATAAGTGGGAGACATGGGTAGAGTGGTTCGATCAATGGCATGCGTCGGGTGTAGTGAAGGATAATCTTTATGTTATCGTGGCTAGCTTGCTTTGGCATGTATGGAAATGGCGCAACAGCGTGGTTTTCAATTCTAAGAAGTTGAAAAAAGAGTGTCTTTTTGATTCGATTTGTTTGTATTCGTTTAATTGGTTGTCTAGTAGAGGAAAACTAGTTGTGGAGCCCTCGCTTCGAGCCGGGGGGCTCCGTTTTGATTGCGAGTTAAAAAAAAAGTCTTGATCTATTTTGTAAAAAAGAATTATTTTTCGACATCTAACATTGAAGGGTTGTTCCTTTTGTGAAAGTAGCTTATTTTAGCGTTCGTTTTTTTTGTTGATCTATTTTGTAAAAAATAATGTTTTTCGACATCTTTTGGTAGCATTGAAGGGTTGTTCCTTTTATGAAAGTTGTCTCCTTTATCGTTGAGGAAGAAAAGAAAAAGAAAAAAAAGGTTAGTTGCTTTTTTTGGTAAAAAAGAATTTTTTTCGACGTCTTGTGGTAACATTGAAGGGTTAGTTCTTTTATGAGAGTTGCTTCTTTTATCGTTGGAGACAAAGAAAAAATGAAATAACGAAAATACCCCTAGTTACTATTGATGAATAGTGCTACAGAGTTTTGTCTAGAGTTTTGTCTATTAGTATATAGATAATTAATAGTTGATCTATTTATTATGTTTCGGTACTTTACGTAAATTATATATTCACAAAAAGTTGCATGCAACGGAATTGGTTGTTTGTTGAATAGACGCTAGAAATTTGAATGTTCGGACTATAATTAAATTAAACTCTATTAAATCTTTGTGTAAGAACGTATCTGTCTTCAAAATGGATATTTAATTAAATTATTAGTAACTAGTTGTGGAGCTCTCGCTTCGCGTTAGGGGCTCCGTTTTAAATGCGAGTTAAAAAAAAGTCTTGATCTATTTTGTAAAAAAGAATTTTTTTCGACATCTAACATTGAAGGGTTGTTCTTTTTGTAAAAGTTGCTTCTTTTAACGTTCGTTTTTTTTTAAGTTAGTTGATCTATTTTATAAAAAAAACGTTTTTCGACATCTTTTGGTAGCATTGAAGGGTCGTTCATTTTATGAAAGTTGCCTGCTTTATCGTTGAGGAAAAAAGAGAGGAGAAAAAAAAGAAAAAAAAGTTAGTTAATTTTTTTGTAAAAAAGAATTTTTTTCGACATCTTTTGGTAACATTGAAGGGTTGGTTCTTTTACGAAAGTTGCTTATTTTATCGTTGGGGAAAAAAATAAAGAAGGTGAAATGACGAAAATACCCCTGATTACTATTGATGAATAGTGAAATAGTGTTTTGTCTATTAGTATACATATAAATTAAACGCTAGTTGGTCCGATTGGCTTATTAAGCCATTGTAACTTTCGAGTTGTTTTGTTGTTTGCCGTGCCTTCTAGCGCCTTGCTAGGGGGTGTCGAGTTTTTATAATATTGGCTGTTCTAAAAAAAAAAAAAAAAAACATGGTAATGCACTAATGCATGTGTATAGCAACATGGGTATTATGGTCTTTTTACTAGTGATTGAGAGTGTTTAACCGGGTGTTAAGGATAGAAATGAGCATCGGAATAGTCAAAGAGTGGTTATTATAGAAAAAATGTGATTAAAATGAACTACATTTTCAGAATTCTAGTCAAAGATTGGTAAAATAGGTAAGGTAATTAAAATGAATGGTAGAAAAAAAGAGGTACATGTGTCCATTGCTTGTCCGAGTGACCCTAATTTGAATGTTTGTTTACAAGTCGTAATAAAACTACTTCAGAATTATTAATGAGAAAATGATAGCTACGAAAATATAGCCTAACATGCTTACATTTTATTTTAAAAAAGTGCACATAGTGATATTTTTGACTTTTTTTTTATTTTTCTCATCGTAAATATAATATTTAACGATTCAGGCCATCGTAAATACTAAAGCCATTTTAATGAACCGTGGAACCAAAGATTTCGACTAAGAAAATTTTCGTTGTTTTTACAAACATATTAATATACTTAATTTTGTCAGAATAAATGAACTACATTTTCTCACACCACTCTCTTACAATTTCATCATAATTACTATTTTTCCTGTTATAAAAGCCTACATTACAATCTTTAATTGAGACATGTGTTTCGCATACATATATAACGGCATTAATTTCGCATACATGTCCACTTATTCTTGTCCGGGACTTTGGTGCCGAGCCCGTTCAAATTAAGGCTTTATCCGATATTCTGGTAATAAATCATATTAAGAAATAAGATTTATTTGATACGGATTTATATGTGTATCATCAACAACCTTTTACTGAGACATGTATTTTGTATATATATATATATATATATATATATATATATATATATATATATATATATATATATATATCCTTAAATAACTTTTAACATGGAGATAATACGTCAGCAATAACTTTCTCTTATATATATATTTCGTAAACAGAACACATGTTTGAATAATAATAATATAATACTTATAATTATAATTATAAAAATAAAGTTTGTTTTAAAAATGAGTATTTATATTTTTAATAATAATTATTAGAAATAACAAATGATTCTTGAAAAAAAAAATTAAAGTTAAAATACAATACTATATGAATGTTGTACAATATGCTTCAAAGTTCGTACATGTGTTAATGAGGTGTTTTATAAAAAATTGTACAGTTTGCTTTAAAGTTGTACAAATACATAATGCTTCAAATATTATACATATGGTTATGAGGGTATTTTATCATAAAGTTATACATAATGCTTCAAATATTGTATATATGGTCATGAGGTGTTCTATTATAAGGTTCTACATAATGTTTCATATATTATACAATTAATATGTTAATGCTTTTATTTAATACAATTAATAATTTTAATGAAATCATCAAAGGGGCTTAGATTTTTTAATTATTTTTTTCTAATTTTTTTAAACTTGAAAAATTCTTATTTATAAATTCTTATTTATGACATTATTATTTTAAAGATTTATATGATATTGTAGATTATAGACAGATATTACTCGTACACTTTTTACACTTGGTAACTTACATTTGGTTAAATTTGTAAGAATTTAATAAATAAAAAAGTTTGCACGTTTGTTTACATACTTTTCGTTTAAACCTTTCACTAATTTTATGTTCACTTATTATCAATCCCGCGAATTCGCGAATTAATTATAAACTAGTAATAAAAAAATCAAAAACATAAAATAGAATATATGATATAAAAATGGAGGATCTATTTCATTGTGTTGCTAAAATGTAGGATTTGTTAAATGAGTTGAATTAATTGTTCTTCACTCGATCCAAATCGTTTGGTACTAATAATGTCATTAGAACAAAGACAATAAGCTTACGACTAATAATGTAACAATTTGTTTGTTTTTCATTTGGAAATGGATTGACACAATAAAAGGTCACATACTTTGCGGGCATAGCTCAACGGTTCTCCCCATGTACTTTGTGTCATGGGATAGGGAGAGGTCATGGGTTCAATCCTTAGGGATGACATGATTTTCTTTAAACCAATTGAACACCAATAATGGTGGTATATATTGACCCTATAGGGAGGTTTTACCGGATTCGTTCACGGACCCCTACCCGGAACCACTGCCCGAATGGATGTGTTCCCGGGTACCGTCGATCGGGTTCGGGTTTTCGCCCGAACGTGTGTGTTACGTGCAAATGATGAGGGTCGTTGAAAGAAATGATCTACTGATGCTAAAAAAATCGCCGTTCAAAAAAAAAATAAAAAAAATAAAAAAAAGGGGGTCACATACGTTTCATAAGTTTAATTAAAGGTATCATTTAATTATGTAATACACAAATCACATCTACTTGAAACTTGTCTAACTTATTTAGGCATCACTTTACATTCAATTATTTGGTATTTTCCAACATAGATCTGCATGATCGTTAATAACACAGCCGAAAGTTTTAACTTTAGTTAACAACTTTAAATTATCCTTAACAACTTTCGTATACATGTGGTGCTAACATTGCCTTTGGGTGCACCATTAAAGGTTCAGCCCTTTGAAGAGTTATCCCATACGCTACTTCTTCCATGTTAAGCTTTGCGGGTTCTAACCCATTAGCCAATTCCCAATCAAAGGTTTGAATCAACGTTGCAACGAGTAACTGGACCATTCTCAACCCTAGGCTCATACCCACACAAATCCTTCGCCCTGCCCCAAACGGTATCACCTCAAAATCATTTCCCTTCACATCCGCATTGGGCTTTTCTCCCTCGGCTAAGAAACGAGCGGGGTCGAACATAAGTGGGTTTGTCCACATTTTCGGGTCACGAGCAATGGCCCACACATCAACAAGTAACGTGCAACCTTTAGGAATGTAGAACCCGTTTACCTCACAACTTTCAGATGCAATCCTTGGTAACGAAAGTGGCGACGGTGGGTGGAGTCTAAACGTCTCTTTCACTATAGCCTGGAGAAATGTTAGTCGTTTTAGGTCCAAATCAGTTACAAGTCGATCTTTACCCACAATCGTGTCGATTTCTTCACGTGCTTGTTTCATTAGTTGTGGATGACGAATAAGTTCAGCTATCACCCATTCAACGGTACTAGTTGTTGTAGGTATTCCCGCAGCGAATAAGTTCTTGAAAATCAACAATTTATCATAATTGTGAACCAAATTCTTCTAAAAATATTCGATAACTTAATTTTTTACATGTCACTGTATTAAGGTAATTCTTCATATTTCCCACCGCCCATTCTATGAGCATCGGAGGTCTCAGACGTGTTGCATTTGAGCCTCACCAGGGGATTTTTACCATACGCGCACGACGCCCAAATGGATTAGTCGTGGGGTTTCCTCCTGAGACGCGATAGGACTGTAATGGTTCGTCTCAGGAAAAGATCGGGTGGGGGGTTCTAACATCGAATTCGGACCCGTCAGTAAATCCTAAACGTCGCTCAAAAAAACAAAAGAACTCCTCGTATTACCAGTGGCGGAACTTGAACCCCATCACAGATGGGGCGGCTGCAAAAACTTATTAAATTTTGCATTAGCTGGCAAACGCTAATAAAAAACCTTATTTTTTAGTATTAAAAAAAAAATTTAAAAATAAAATATGTTAACTTTTTTTTCGTTTTTACCTACCCGTGCATATTACCCTTACTTTAATTTAAAGTTCAAAAGGTATAAAAACGTACCAAAAGCAAAGCTTTAATCTGCACATCCGAAATCTTCTCACCCTCTTCATCAACATCATCCTTGAGAGAAATCAATGTGCTTAACAAGTCACTGTGACCCGACCCGTTGTGATTGTCCCTTTTATGTTCTTCAAGGATCGAGCTAAGGAACGAATCAAACCGTCCGTGTAACTTTTTCATTTTTTTCACTACGCCTTGCAAATCTAGCCAGTCAAGTGCAGGAATGAAATCTCCCAAGTTGAATTCTCCGGCCAATACCATTAGCTCAAGCACCATATCTTTAAACTCGTTCGCTTTTTTATCAGCGTCTGATCCAAACACTCTTCTGCCTAGCATTACTCGTGATAACGCGTTTATAGTACATATGTTTAGCAGTTGACCTAAGTTCACTGGTGATTCTCCCGCATTGAATAAAGCTCGTGTCAATATCGCTACTTCTTCCTGTAATGACAAAACTATTTACCAATTGATCCAAATAAAGAGATACTGATAGTTAGCCGGTCACGTATGCCCCACGTTATGAAATTGGTGGTCAATTGTGAGCCGATTTGAATCACCGGTTATCAACCTCTTACCATAAAAAAAATAAATATATATTTAGGCTACCTTCTAATGCTGGTGCATCTCTTGTGGTGGTGGGTTTGGAAATGGTTACAGATTAATCCACTTATACCGCATACACCAGAATAAAAATCGTCACCATCTCGGGTAACACAAACAAGAATAATATTGTCACTGGTTATAGAAAGTTTAACTAACAACCACAAGGGGTGGGGGTGGTGGTGGTGGTTAAGTGGTTAGGGTCTACCCTTCCTATGTAAAGATTATGGGTTCGAATAAACTAAGCCGAAAAAATTAATTCCCCTTGTGGTTACGGAAGTTCACCCGCGGTCACTCTGGACTGCCCGTAAAGCGGGTAATTGGTCAGGGATTAATCGGCTCGCAAAGTAGGTCGGAAACCCTGTTATACCCCAAAAATAATAAAAAAGAAGAAAGGTAAAAATTTAAGTAACTATAATAATATTTGATCAAAAATTAAAAAAGTTACTTAAGCAAAAAAACATTCTTATGATAAATCGCAAACTAATTAAAGGTGAAACCTGTCGAACGTGGTGGTAATCATCGAGCGCTTTGGAAGAAAATATGTGAACAGAACAAATCTTTCGAAGCATTCGCCACCTTGGACCGTACGGAGCAAACACAAGATCCTGATAATCATACGCGATATGTTTCGCACCAGAACTTGGCGGTCTACTAGCGAAATTCACATCATGAACTTTTAAAAACTGTGCAGCTACGGATGATGACGTGGCTACAACCACGTCAACAGAGCCAAGCCGCAAGTGCATTAACGGGCCATACTTTTTAGCTAACGCTGCAAGAGACTGATGTGGGACCGGGCTGAGGTGCGGTAGGTTCCCGATCAGGGGCCATGGGGTTGGGCCGGGAGGAAATCGGTTAGGGTGACGGGTTTGTAGTTTAAAAAGTAGATAGACACCTAATGCGGCAATGCATGAGTATAGTAACAGGGGTATAATTATCATGTTGAAAGTGTAAACGTGTATTTAGGTTATGAAAGAAATGGCTGTGCGAATGGTGATTTTATAGGAAAGAGTGATTAAATGGTTGGTATAATAATGAGAAAGAGGGGCCATAGACAAAAAAGAAAAATCAAAATTATAAAATAATTAAGTCAAATTATCATTTCTCCCCGTGAATGTTAAAATACAATGCAAATTTAGAATAATATGGAATTAGTATATGTATATGGGTAAAATATCTAGATATTAATATGTATATGAAAAATATCTAGATATTAAAATGTAAAGAAAAATCTAGATATTTATGTGTGTAAGAAATATCTAGATATTTATATGTATAAAAATATCTAGATATTTATATATATCCATGGAAATATCTAGTTTCTAGAAACTTCTATGGAGTAGTATAAATAGGGGTGAGGATTTCATTTGTAGGGTGTGAAGTAAGTTATGAGAGTGAAATAAGAAATAAGTTGTGAGAGTGAAATAAGAAGTGAGTTGTGAAGAAGAGAAGAAGAGTGTGAGTTAGCGAAAGTAGAGAAGAGAAAGCTTGTAAGTAATATTGTAATTGTAATTTAATATAAGTGTTTTTGTTAAGTTTCCCGATCAAGCCTTAGTTTGTGTTTAAGTTCTTAGTGCACTTGTGTTGTTCTTATTATATGATCGGCTCTGTCGCCTAAGTAATACATGGTCGGTTATACCGCCTAAAGATATATGGTCGACACTGTCGCCTAAGTACATTGTGCACTAAGGATTTATAAAATTAAAGGCTAACCAACGTCAAAGTGTTGGTGTAGTGAGTCTAGTATAGTCTAGATCCTCTATAGTTGGTGTGTTGGGCTCGTCGAAGCATCCAACAATTGGTATCAGAGCCAGGTTCGTTCGGGACCATTTCTAGTGGAGGAAATCGGTAAACGTTGGACGTTTACATCGACTTGTTTTCACCAAGGCTCTAAGGGAGATTCCGTCGGAGCACAGTTAGGAACTGTGAAAGCTCATCGGTCTGGGACCAAGCTTATTGGACGTTGGACGTCATGATGGCAGATCTTGCAAGTACGAGCAGTGGAATCAAGAGTCTCAATAACCACAACTATGGTTATTGGCGGACTTGCATAGAATCCTACCTACAAGGACATGATTTATGGGAAATAGTTGCTGGCAGTGACACAACGCCTCCACCGAAAGAAAATGCCGAAGCCTTGAGAAAATGGAACATCAAGGCCGGGAAAGCTTTATTTATATTGAAGACTACAATCGAGGAGGATCTATTGGAGCACATCCGTGACGAGAAAACACCAAAGGCAGCTTGGGAAACTTTTGAAAAATTGTTTTCAAAGAAGAATGAAGCACGCCTCCAGCTCTTGGAAAATGAGCTCGCAGGTATCTCACAAGGAAGTCTATCTATTTCTCAGTATTTCACCAAGGTGAAATCTATTTGTCGTGAGATATCTCAACTTGCTCCTGAAGAGAAAGTGAGTGATGAAAGGATGAAGAGAATTATCATCCATGGCTTAAGATCCCAGTATAATGGATTTATAGCCACTGTGAGAGGATGGCCTACTCAACCATCATTAATAGAGCTGGAGAATTTATTGGCTAATCAAGAGGCATTAGCCAAGCAGATGAATGAAGTAAGCATAAAAGGCGAAGAAGAAGCACTCTTCACCAATAAGAAGATAGAAAGTGAGCTCAAAAATAAGATTAGGTGCTTACGCACATATAATGGAGGAGAATATTTATCGACTGAGTTCAATATCTATCTTGAGAAGCACAAGATTAGAAGACAATTAACTTGTCCTAATACTCCACAACATAATGGAGTGGCAGAACGTAAGAATCGTCATCTTGCTGAAAGTTGTCGAAGTATGCTTCATGGTAAGAATGTACCAGGAAGATTTTGGGCCGAATGTATGAGGACGGCTTCATACGTGATTAACAGACTCCCACAAACAAAGTTGGGATATATTTCACCATATGAAAGATTATGGAAGATCAAGCCAACCGTCAACCATCTCAAAGTTTTTGGATGTGTATGCTACGTCTTCGTACCAGATCATCTCCGAAGCAAATTTGATAAGAAGGCAATTCGATGCATTTTTGTCGGTTATGATGATTTAAGAAAAGGTTGGAGATGTTGTGATCCAAATACTGGAAAGTGTCATACTTCAAGAAATGTGGTATTTGATGAATCTTCTTCATGGTGGTCACCACAAAAGATAGAGCTTCTAGAATCTCATGGATTAGAAGAAGGTCCAGAAGAAAAAGAAGAACCTAAAGAGCAAATAGTAGATCCAACTAAAGAAGGAGAGGAGTCGTACTCTAAGGAAACGAGTTCATGGAAAACTGGTGTGCATCAATCTGTATCCAAGGAGGTTCGTCCAAGCCAAATGGATGTCGAGGAGCATGTACAAGAATTACGGAGATCAACAAGACCGAGGCAACCTAATCCAAGGTATGCCAATGCTGCTCATGTGGATGAATCAATACCTATTGAGCCTTCTACTTATGAAGAAGCAGCGCAAAGTCGAGAATGGCAGAAAGCATGGAAGAAGAAATTAATGCACTAAAAGAAAACCAGACATGGAGTTTAGTTCCAAAGTCAAAAGATGTAAAACCAATATCTTGTAAATGGGTTTACAAGGTGAAGACTCGATCAGATGGCTCCATTGAAAGGTATAAAGCTCGACTTGTTGCTAGAGGTTTTTCTCAACAATATGGGCTGGATTATGAAGAAACGTTTAGTCCAGTGACGAAGATCACAACAATTCGAGCTCTACTAGCTTTAGCCGCTAGCAAATCTTGGAAGCTGTGGCAGATGGATGTCAAGAACGCTTTCTTACATGGAGAACTTGACAAAGAAATTTATATGGAGCAACCAAGAGACTTTGAGAACAAGTTCCATCTTGACCATGTCTGCAAATTAAAGAAAGCACTATACGGATTGAAGCAGGCTCCAAGAGCTTGGTACGGGAAAATTGGTGAGTTCTTGGTACAAAGTGGTTTCACAGTTACTCATTCAGATTCTAGTTTATTTGTGAAACAAGATCAAAGAAAACTAGCCATAGTGCTAGTATATGTGGATGACTTAATCATCACGGGAGATCACTATGAGGAGATCCAAAGGACAAGAGAGAATCTGTCTATCAGATTTCATATGAAGGAGCTTGGAGAACTCAAACATTTTCTTGGACTCGAAATAGAGCAGAAAAGAGAAGGATTATTTCTGGGATAACAGAAATATGCGCGAGATCTTTTAAAAAAGTACGGAATGCTTAATTGCAAACCTATCTCAACTCCGATGGATCCGAATACAAAACTACGAGCAGATGAAGGAAAAAATCTTCAAGATGTTACCATGTATCGAAAGATGGTCGGAAGTCTTATTTATCTCACACTAAGCCGGCCAGACATATCTTATGCAGTTGGAGTGGTTAGTCGATACATGAGCAATCCGAAGAAGCCTCACCTTGATGTTGTACGACGCATCTTAAGGTATGTTAAAGGCACTATCAACTTTGGTATTTTATACAAGAAAACAAAAGAATGTCATGTGACTGGATATTGTGACGCCGATTATGCTGGAGACTATGATACACGACGGTCAACAACTGGATACATGTTTAGTCTTGGATCAGGAGTAATATCATGGTGCAGCAAGAGACAACCAACAGTATCATTGTCAAGCACCGAAGCAGAATATCGATCGGCATCATCAGCAACACAAGAAATTACATGGTTGAAACAACTAATGGAATATCTTCATCAATCAACAGACTATCAAGTAGAGCTTTTCTGCGATAACCTATCAGCTATACGTCTAGCAGAGAATCCAGTCTTTCACGCAAGAACAAAACATATAGAAGTACACTATCACTATGTTCGCGAGAAGGTCCTTGAAGGGGAGATCAAGATGGTGCCAACAAAGACAGATGAACAAGTTGCAGATATATTCACCAAGAGCCTAAGTAAACCAAAGTTTGAAAAATTCAGAGAAGCACTTGGAATGATCTGCAAGTCATCAACGGAAGAAAATTTGCATTGAGGGGGAGTGTTAAAATACAATGCAAATTTAGAATAATATGGAATTAGTATATGTATATGGGTAAAATATCTAGATATTAATATGTATATGAAAAATATCTAGATATTAAAATGTAAAGAAAAATCTAGATATTTATGTGTGCAAAAAATATCTAGATATTTATATGTATAAAAATATCTAGATATTTATATATATCCATGGAAATATCTAGTTTCTATAAACTTCCATGGAGTAGTATAAATAGGGGTGAGGATTTCATTTGTAGGGTGTGAAGTAAGTTATGAGAGTGAAATAAGAAGTAAGTTGTGAGAGTGAAATAAGAAGTGAGTTGTGAAGAAGAGAAGAAGAGTGTGAGTTAGCGAAAGTAGAGAAGAAAAAGCTTGTAAGTAATATTGTAATTGTAATTTAATATAAGTGTTTTTGTTAAGTTTCCCGATCAAGCCTTAGTTTGTGTTTAAGTTCTTAGTGCACTTGTGTTGTTCTTATTATATGGTCGGCTCTGCCACCTAAGTAATACATGGTCGGTTATACCGCCTAAAGATATATGGTCGACACTGTCGCCTAAGTACATTGTGCACTAAGGATTTATAAAATTAAAGGCTAACCAACGTCAAAGTGTTGGTGTAGTGAGTCTAGTATAGTCTAGATCCTCTATAGTGGGTGTGTTGGGCTCGTCGAAGCATCCAACAGTGAATACTTCAAGTTCCAACTTAACCCTCAATACGACATGTAAGTGAGCCGAATCTCCAAACGGTATCTACACGAGAATTAGTATATTAGTATATATAATATCGAGTATGTAAATTAATAGAGATAGATGGTGGATGGTGCACGTTCGCATATATTGCACGTTAGATTCTCATTTTGATTGTTTTCAAATTTCTTGTGATTTAGAACTTAGAACACACATTGAAGAAGTTGGCTTGTGGGGAATTAAAAATTCTCTTGCATATCAGTCTCAAACTAATAAACTACTAAACCAACATGACAATTATGTTAATATTGTATTGTTGTTTATGTAGTAGTGTCTTTTTTAACGTTGATATTTAATTTTAACATAATCTTAATGTTTATACAAAAAAAAAAAAAAAAAAAAAAAATTTATTTTTCCCTTTCCACGTACATTTCACTTCCCTCTGGGGGATCAAGAGGGAAGTAACCAATCGGGGGAAGCGGGGGAAGCAAAATCTTTTTTTTTCATTTTTTTAAAAACTTTGTTCACGAACATTATAGATTGGATGAAAATATGAACATTTAATAAAGACACTTTGTGATAAATGTTTTTATTTTGGCGGAAAAACGCTCGAAGAACTCATATATAACAATTATCGTGTTTTTCGAGCGTATGTTGAGGTTTTAGATATTAGGGTTTAGATATTAGGGTTTATAGTGTTTAGATATTATGGTTTAGAAATTTAGGGTTTAAGGTTTAGATTTAGGATTTAGATTGAGTTTTTAACACGAACGGTTTAGAGTTTAGGGTTTAGGGTTTAGTGTTTTGGGTTCCATAAACCCTAAACCCCAAACCCTAAACCCTAAACCCCAAACCCTAAACCCTAAACTCTAAATCGGGCTAAATTTTCTTCACAAAACATGAAAAAAAAAAGAAAAAAAAACGTTCACATTGTTCACGAACAATATTATCTTGAATGTTTTTTTTGTCGATCGTTTTTCCGCATAATTAATAACATTCATCACAAATTGTCTTTTCTAAATGTTCATATTTTCGTGCGATCTTGATGCCGGAAAAAAAATCCAAAAAAAACGGAAAAAAAAATTGCATCCCCCAATTGGTTAATTCCCCATTGATCATGCCCATATATATATATATATATATATATATATATATATATATATATATATATATATATATATATATATATATATATATATATATAACTCCACACTATATTAATAATGTACTCTTTAAATTGTTTACACTACTAAATTGAAGTGCAGGACCCACACACCAGATTTATAGTTTTTGAAGATAAACGACCACTTAAATACCCTTCACATAATTCGTATAGAAAAAAGATTTGGTAGCCTATTGAGTTGAGTCTAGATTCGTCAATGAAACTCCATAAACTATTGGTATAAATTGTGTTGCACAACGTCTCACAGAAAAAGGGTCTATTGGTGTATAGCTCGGAGCCTCGGATAGAAGAAAGTAAGATGCATTAATATGACCAAACAAGAAAAATCCTAAAAAGATTATGTAAAAGGGGGAAAATCAGAAACTTAATAATACGATGTTACAAATTAACTTCAGATAACAGCTATGTTATTTGAAAATATTATATATGTTCACATATCCAGTCAGATGTGGTGACAGACCAGCAATTACAAAGAGCAGAAATAAAAGGAAGATGTGAAGTAGCCTTGTTGACAAGTAATTGTTCTGATGAGTTTGAGTTGTTACGAAGAATCAACATCTGCATGTTCAAGATGTGTGTTAAAAACAGCTGGAGGAAAAAAGATACAGAAATTGAGATCCGAATACTGCATAAAATTCGATTTTTACATGGTTATTTGGACTACATGGTAATTTGTTGTCAAGTTCAAGAGCACTAAATTAGCACTCAAATGATCAAAACTTTTTAACATTAACATTAATAAAGAAATCATCCATGATAGCTTAGGTTTGAGTATTTCTAAAGGGCCGGAAACGATAATGGGATAACCAGGTTAGGCTGCGTACATCTGAGTAAAAAATAACTCCCTTCTCCGGGTAGCCTAAAGAGAAATTACTTATCCTTTTACCCGTTTTGTAACATTAATAAAGAATGAATAACAATTGTAATCCATAGTTCCATGTGTTTTATCAAGGATGTTCAAGCATAACAAGTTAATTATTGTGCAACATCTTAAAGACATGTTGATTCAACTATCCAAACATAAAATTATTCAAGGGACGGGTGATACTTACCAACTCGCATATCTTTTGCTAGTTTATGATTCATTTTATTCATCATCGCTATCATAAACAAGTGCCTTTCGACGATGAGATGCTGTAGCCTTTCTGGGGGGAGACTCCTCATCTGAATCTATCTCCTGGCGCTTGAGACTACCACCTGACGCCTTGTGCTTGAATCCCTATCAGATATTTCGTTTAAATTGAAGAAACTGACTTTTAAAATCTATACTTCAAACATAATGTTAGAAGATTGGTTTAAAGTTTAAACGCTTACTGTTTCTTCTTCTGATGCATCATCAGCCAACGCCTCCTCGTATTGTTCTTCCTCCTCTTCATCATCATAACGATCTGCCACCTCGGCACGCCTACGTGGCGGAGACCTTTCATCCTCTTCACCCTCAGTTTCATACTCAGATTCCTCTCTTTCGCTTTCGTAATCATCAACTGGACGTTTAGATGATTTCATGGAATACAAGGATGATTTGCCTCGTGCATCTTTGTAACCTTGAGACTAGTTAAAGGAAAAACAAATATGTAAATACTGAACAGCAATGAATAAGGGATGTTCACGTTCGTTATATACCTTCTTTGCATTGATAATACGCTTTTCAGCTCGAGCTTCCATTTCCAGGTCTTCATCAAAACGACGTCGAGTAGCAGAACGTCGAGAATCGTAATAATCTTGTTCGTCATCCTATAAATCATTATGTGAGTAAACGCCTGATAAATGCATTCACGACTAGTTATATTATTAATTTTAAACAATTCTAATTATAAATGTATATTTATTGTAATATTGTTTCATGAAGAAAAAAAAATTAGCAATATTTTATTTATATTTATTATTTAAATCCCGATATTACCTCGTCGAGTGCATCTTCCAAGAAACCGGGTGAAAGTTGGCGTTCTCTACGTACAGTTTGTGTATACTTCCTATTCACCTTTTCTTTTTTCTTACTAAGAAGCTCATTGGCCCTAATTGTCTGACTTTCAGCCTACAAACACAGCAAATCGTTGTAAACAAAGAAACTCGTAACCACAAAATTTTTGAAGAGAAGTGAACACTACTATGAATGATCTAACCTTCTCTTTTTGCTCCTTCTCCCTCTCAGGATCAATATCAGTGACAGTTTTTTTGACCCTGGTTGACTTTTTATGCCTTGAATCGACAAGTGCAGTCAATAATCTATGAGAATTAGAAGTCAAAGACGAAGGCATAAATCTCATCTTTTTTAGAACTCTCCCCTGAGACTGAAGTATTCCCTGCAAATTTTCCAGTAAACGTCATGTATATAATAAGTTCATGTACCAAATTAAATAGAAAAACATATGACAATATTTAAAAATATACTATTCAAATTTTTCGTGGGCCCTGAGATCATTTGTTACAAACCTTTTCATGTCTAAGAAAAAGATGAGCTTGATCATGTTGTGCATCCTGTACTGAGATATCAAGAACTTCATTCCCAATAAGCAACTGTAAGCTGCCATCTGACCATCTAACAAATCGTGCATTGCTTTCATACTACACAGAAGATCATCAACACAAATTACAAAGCTACATACATAAACTAACGCTATTGAGTCACCGAACTAATAAGAGGAAAGAAGGTTATGGAATCATGTGAAGTTGTTTCATTTATTCAAAATTTATAACATAGACTTACCGAAGTCGTTCCATCGGGATTTCTAACAGCCCTGTAACGAACAATGTTATTTTCCAAGCGAATTCGTTTGCTGTGTCCAGATTCATCAGCAACGAATGCATCCTCTTCGACGAATGTCTTTGGATCAAATGGTTTAGGATCAATTCCCATGATATTAGAAACCTTAATCATGTTCATCTGCAAGAAAAGGGAAGACAGGCTCAATCTAGTTCCCAATCATGTGCAAGATACATCATGCAATTTGAGTCAGATTTATGACTAACCTATCAGCTTCATAGATGGTCAAGAAGCTGGTAAAATGAGCAGGCA
This sequence comes from Rutidosis leptorrhynchoides, assembly GCF_046630445.1. NCBI lineage: Eukaryota > Viridiplantae > Streptophyta > Magnoliopsida > Asterales > Asteraceae > Rutidosis > Rutidosis leptorrhynchoides. Next base: position 51,640,427 of record NC_092337.1, on the reverse strand, counting down.
AAGCTGGTTGGGATAAATGCATCAAAAGGAATGGTGCGTCGAATATGATAACAAAAATAATAATTTTACTTGAAAAATTATTCTAACCTCTAGACTAAAATGATTTAGAAGGTCTCATGTATAAAAAATTTAAAATACACTTTCGGCAACTTACAACCCAATTGACTCATTTCCTTTAAAGCAATAAAATTTACCCATCTGGGATAAAACATAACCCAATCAACTTATTCGCAAGTGGTCATAGCTGCCATATTCACATGAATTAGGCATAACAAAGTTTCAAAATTAGTCCTTATTGTCTCCTAGTGTTCAACAAGTATCATTTTGCAGAGAAAAAAATGTATTAACAGCTGCATCAAAACAAAACTTGAGGCTAAACCTTTTCAGGCTGAGCTGGGGGAGGCCGCAACGGTATCCCTAACTCCAAAGGGGGTCCCACTGGTTTCTCCTTAGGTTTGACAATATTATCCTCTTCAGAATCATAACGACCCTCTTCATCAGCTAACATGTCCTCTGGTCTGAGATCCTTGTCATAACCTTCATCCTCCATAGGAGATCTCTATGGAAAAAAGAACAAGTGAAGCTTATTACAAATTGATGGCATAACTCGTATACAATCATAAAGATAAAGATAATAATTATATAAGAATAACTGTATCTTAACAATGAATACAGACATTTGCACCGTCCTCGAGATTATTCTGAACTGCATTATACTCATCAGGTTCTTCATCGTCTGATACCCCAAATACATCCCTGAGCTCAGGCGCTGTTTCTGATATGTGTGCATCATCTTTCTCTTCTTCAGGTGACCTGCTGCCAAAGTCATAATAAATATGTAACCAAGAGAAAGTTTAAAATATGATTATTTGGTAAAAAAAAAAAAAAAAAAAAACAGCGCAACCTTTTACAATACATGTGACAATATGGGTGGGGCAGGGGATTGTCTAACAGGTTAAAGGCAGTGTGTAAAAGTCGGATGTGGGAGGTAGCTCAATCTGACTAGGCCAAAGATGCTAAAAAAAGTCGGTCTACGGTGATCAATGGTAGTCAACGGTGGTCAACCCACTTCAAGGATCACCAAAAAACAATATGTTTTTGAATTAAAAAATCTTATTGTTTAAAGTAGATGAAGCTTTTAACGGAGGGAGAAAGAGAGTTGTTTATTTACTTAAATGAGAAGTTCGATTTTTATTTTAATGGGATCAGAACAAGCAAGTACATTTGGCATTTCTTTGGCTTCGAAGTCGGGTAAAAGAAGTTGCTTTTACTGACAACAAGTATATTTGGTATTGCTTTGACTTGTTTTAACAAAATACAAAGGGCATGAAAGTAATTTAACTTGCATTAAGCTTCTACAGGTTGAAATGCTACGTCCATTAGCTTTCTCATCCCAAAAAAAAGGCTAATTATTTCTCCGTATTATATAAAGCTCCATTAAAACTACTTATCAGACCTTAATGCTATGTATAGGTCAGTCGAAATCGGTCAAAATTGATCAAAGTTGGTGAATGTCCGACTACTCCCCGACTTGATCGATTAGTCCGTAGAGGGTCCCGACCGACTAGCGACTTTTACAACCTTGATTAAAAGGAAATTGGTCATTTAAAGTATGGCCGGACAGGATGCCAAAGGATTATGATCCCACATTCTTGTCCATATTTAATTAAATTATTTTAATAAGGGATACATATTTATAATTACAAACAACATAATAATTAACCAAGTCTTTGAACAAAACGCTATAGAAGGTATAAATTAGAAGTAGACTTTCAACGACTTTCTATATGTTGAACCCATATGACCTCTTAGAAGTAGACTTTTTTGACTCATTAAAAAAAGCTGTAATGGTACTACTATTTGTGGGACTAATATATCCAATCTGCCACATTAAATGGCTTTTTCGCAAAATCTACAACACTATCACAAACTTTTAAAATAAAATTTTAAATTGAAATTGGAATATTAACATAAAAACGATACCTTTGACTTCGAGCTTCGTCAATTTCTTCCTCTGCATTATCCACATAATGATTATCCTCAGATCTTTCTGATTCACTCTCCACCACTTCTCGCCTCCTACTTGTAACAACTCTTTGACCCATTTGGTCACTTCCTGAATCTTTACCTTCACTTTCGTCTCTTTCATCTCCCAAATCAATTTCTTGATCACTCTGTTCTCTCTCACCTTCACTCTCTATGTGTTCTTGATCCTGTTCTTGATCCTGTTCTTGATCTTGTTCTTGATCAAATTCATGTAATTCACCATCAACATCACTACCAATCTCTACTTCCCCTTGGCCTTCTACCACATCTTCAACTTCGGGCTTCATCCCTTCATCCTGCACATAAAAGTTTCAATTTAGTAAAAAATAGAAAGCAAATGTATTCATATATCACGTATACAAGATTTGTTTAAACAAAATTTTGACCACTATTATCCTCATATCTCCTTAACGGATTTGTAAAGATTCGCTTCCATTTACAAACTGTATTTTCCAAATATATATTTTATAATCAACGATTGGTGGATTGCATCCAAAGACGGGATTTGTGGCTTTTAAAACCGAAACATCATGTGAGTGGTAATCTCTAGAAACGTCTGGCACGGACACTAGTTACATGTAAAACCATTAGCACGAAACACGTGCAGAAACCAACAGAAATTCGATAAAAAGAACTTTATATAACCCTTATCCTTAAATGAGATAATTTCTTACAAGAGTAGAAAAGAACTTTCTCGGTATCAAAGACCACGTAGAGTTCTAATTAATTTTAGCATCCACGTATGGCCATGTAAAGACAACTGGTGCCATTTTACTTAGTGGAATTTAATACGCCAACTAATATAACCCTTCCAGCATTCACATACAACTACTACTGTCGTTCTTTAATGAGAGAAAAAAAAAACTTCCGAAACAGATATGTAAATATTCAACAGCGGGACTCGGTTAAATTGTGTTGCTTTGTACAATAGAGCATAGCATTCATTCCATTTTAGGTTAATGGGTTTTACCCGGTAAATATTCATTCCATTTTTTTATCACAGAATCTTCACCTTCGGTAAATTGATCATTAGTAATCACTATTAATAGCCAGGTACCGAGCCTTACATACTTCTTTATCATTTATTAGTATTCACCGGTACATACGACTTTCTAACACTTGGCAATAGTTTCAAAATAGCAACAAGTGAACAAACATAGAAACACAGTTTCAAGACAAAGCTATATTAAAACTAAATGTATTAATGTATTAATAAAAGTATATACAACAACAACAACAACAACAACAACAACAAAACCCAATACCACATGAGTACATAAGTGGTGTATGGGGAGGTGAGATGTAGACAATCCTTCCCCTATCCGAGAATAAAGACAAGTCAATTCTCCACCCAGAGTCAAACACTCTCAAAAGTAGAGAAAGTCATCCCTCTCTCTATTCGACGGATAAAGAGATTGCTTCCGAGAGGACCTCCGGCCTTTAAGTAGGAAAAAGTTTTTTAAAAATTAAAAAAATAATAATAATAATTAGACGCCATGAAAATGGTAGAATCAAATTTCCATGGGTTTTAACTCCTGACAGGAATTTAATTTAGGCTCTAAGAGTCAGTCAAGTCACCAATAAATCGATGATTGATGTCGACTCAATAGAGCCGTATAATAAAAGTATATGTGCCAACAATACTTCTTCAATAATTCATATACCATTATCATTATCATTATCTAATAAAAGCAGCAAATGATTTAGTATCTTACGAATATCATATCTGAGAATTAATTCTCCATGTATCGACTCAACTTTCAACATAAAATCATCTATTAAATCAAAACTCATAAAGATAAGGTTAAATCAGTTGACCACGTCCATAACAATATCCACATATAGTCATATACAGATAATAGAGAACTTCAGGTAACATCAGCTTACAGAAAACTTGATATTAGCTAAAGTCAATTCTCTAATACAAAAAATGAAACTTCATTTACGATAAATAAATCAGTAGAGAATATATATTATCGCTGGTAAGAGAAAACTAGATAGATCGACCGACTATAAAGCCATCCAATATTCATAGTCGGTAAAGGAGAAACCTACATTGAATGATACATATGCATGGCCGCATGGGCATAACCGAACAACACAACTAGACATGCTATATGGAATAACAGAAATCAAAAATACTAAACTGAAATGCTTGAAGCGAATCCAATGTATGCACCGATTACAACTAAATTGATTACCTCCTCTTTTTGTAACAAGTTTTTTGACGATTTTTCCAAAAGAAAATGATTAATAATGCTAACATTAATAAAACCTTACAAAACATTAAGAGAAAATGAAGGGTGAGTATGCACACGCGAAAACGTTGGAAGGTTATAAATGCAAAATCTTTGATCTTATGCAGCGCGCAACTTACGCAATTTAAGTATCAGCATTACATATGGGTTTCCGTTTTTAGATACTAAGTTATATATCAACAATAAGTGACTTATATGTAATGTTGGGATCAGCATTACATATGTTTTCTCTTTTTCAAATAATAAGCTATAAATCAATTTAGTTGTAAGTAAACCTTCTGCTAACAGCTCAATCACACACGCTTCTTTAAAACACATAAAAATCAAAAATCTCTCAGGCATTCAGTTCTAGAATGTTAAAAAATTATATAAAAAATAATTTATTTGAATATCAATTACTTGAATAACCACATCAAATCATCAATATAAACAAACAAACAAAATCACATTAACATTTTAAAACGCTAAACCCTAATTTCCCCAAATCGAATAATCAACAAGTCAATTCCACTTGAAAACCCTAATATTGATATCACAAACAATCAGACCTAATTACGATACGATGCTATATAGTGTGTGATGTGTGACTGTGTAAATTAAATTGAGAGCGAACGTACGGATACATAATCGGGTTGTCGGTTTGATTCGTGCTCCGATTCAACTTCTTCCTCTTCTTCCTCTTCTTCTTCCGATTGATCACCGAACAAATTTTGCATCATCTGATGCCTCTTTTCTTCGCCCACCATCTTTTTTCAATCGCCGGTGAAATTAGGGCAAAATAAAATTGGACTAACCGAACCAGCTTTAATATACTGTAGAAGTAGAATCAATAACGTTACGGATCATGTGACGCTGGATATATATATGAGGAAGAGAACAATATTTTCTAGTAATTTCATCAGTAAGAAGACAATTTAATTCATGAACTTTACATCAAATTTGACTTTATATTCTTTTTTTTCTTTTTTTTTGCATTACTCGTCCCTTCTATAATGTATCAAAAATCTACATCTCTCATCCTCACGTCTACTTTCCGTCTATTTGAGCCGTTTATTCAGTCATGTGCAAAGCATGTAAAGGTAAAAAAGTCATTTTATTCCTAAGCTCCATCTACATCGCCACCACAGTGACCACACCATCTCATCATTCATCCCTAAAAAAAACCCAATCAACCCTAATATATTTTAGGCACCTACTTTTCTTATTTCCCTTACTAGAAATCAATACTCATAATCATCATCGTTCATTCATCTTCGTTATATAGCACCATTAAACATTCATTATATCTCATCACAATTACCAGATCTTCATTAGATTCATCGTCATCATTTTTTTCACCAAAAATATCGAAATTCAATTTCCTCATTAGAACCTAAAATTAAAGCTATATCTATTATCTTTATCACCACACGAATCCGAAACAATCCTCAAAAAGTATTTAAAATCCCTTAGGTGGCCGGAAATCGTTGACGGTGGTCATGGCTTCAAACAATGACCGGAATATCGCTACTTGGTGTGCATCTGACGGAATTTCGGTATCAACGTCGTAAAAATCAAACGCTTAATCGAAACCCATTGCCGGAATTTTGTGGTTGTTGTCCTCTTGTTTTCCATCACATCCGGTAACATCATCGTCATCATCAGTCGAACTCCACCTTCCTCTGAATTCGGATGCCGGAGTTCTAGAAACAGAGTTCATCATCATCATCTCTAGCTTGTGATTTCAGTTTTGTAAGCCCTAATTGATAATTCTATGTTCTGAGTTGTTTTATTAGATTAAGGAAATATTGAATATTATATGAAGAAGAAAAGGGTCTAAAATATCTTGAATATATGCATCGACAATGATGAACAAAGATCGAGCATTTTGATTTATGGATATTTTAGAAAGATATAGGAAGGTAGTTGGATGGTGGGGGGATATAAAGTTAAAAATTTGAGGGATGAAGATGTGGAAAATAAGTTAAATAAGAAAGAAAAAAATAAAAAGACTAAGGTACCCTCACATGCTTTACACATGAATGCATTTAACGGCTCAAATAGACAGATGATAGATGGGAGGACGAGGGATGTAGAATTATGATTTATTATGGACGAGGGATGCACAAAAAAAAAGGATATGGAGTCAAATTTGATGTAAAGTTCAGGGACGATGAATGAAATTTTGTCCAGTAAGAATTATATACCTTGCATTTTTACTTCTATCAATATATATTTTACGGAGTTTTATGTATTTATATTTATTTATTTATACATAAAAAATACATAATAATTTGATTTGATTTGATTATTTATTTATATATTTTATTATACATGTATAAGACAAAATTACATGGGGGGTCGCTGTAGTTTGTTTAAAACATCAATCGGAGTTCAAAAGTAATTTTTGAACTTGGGAAGTCACTGTGGTTTGAATTAGTTTCATGGGGGGTCTCAAGATTAACGTCTGTGATAAACTAACGATTTAAGCCCTCACATGACTTGCACATGAGGGTATTTTCGACTATTGTTAATATTTACACATTTCATAGGTAGTTGGACCAGTTAACTGCATTTATAGCAAATTTAAAGTTTGGTGGCGACGATTGAAGCTCTAAAACCCTAATAACATGTGAAAATGGTTAATCCTTTGTATTACAGGAGGACGGAGGAATTGGATTATGATTTACCTCTGATATACGGTATTAATTTTACATTATCAAGTGTTATACATTATCGGTTATATTTGAGTTGAAGGTTTTAAATTTCGGTCAAAATTGATTGTTTTGCAGGTCGTGAACCTACGCTATTTAGTATAAAGTTACACCATGGTGGGTCGTTTACTCCATTTCCACGAAGAGAGTATGTGAATGGTAATGTGACATATTTTGATCTCATTGATTCGGATAAGTTTTCTGTTAATGAACTCAATGATATGGTGGAGGATTTAGGTTATGATGGGCATAGGGTCATGTTTTATCACTTTCTTAGACCAACAACTAATTTGGATTATGGATTAGAAGCTTTGGGTAGCGATATTGATGTAATTAACATGATTCAGTATGTTAATGAGGATAGGGAAATAATTGTGTACATTGAACATGATAAAACCACCTTAACAACTTATCACAATCCTAGACAGAATGTGGGTGAAAAGAGGAAACATGCAGGTAGTTCAAGTGGCACCAACAAGAAAATATGATATTTTTTTCGACGAATTGCCTATTTCTTTTGGTTTAATTTATGTAATGCTTTAAAAATAGTTGCTTTTGATTAGGTGGTCTTTAAATAGGCTGTTTCATTTGGTTTGATGTATTAAGAAGGCTGTTTCTCTTTTGGTTTGAATGTAATGCTTAAAACCCTTTATGTATTTGGTAAATTACAACTTATGTATTTGGTTCATGTATGTGGTGTTGTTACATGTGGTGTTTGATAATGCTAAAAACGAACACATATTTCATAGCATTATCCCTCAACAAAGACAAGCTTATAGTTGCAATTGTTCTATTTACAAGTGATATTCGTTTAAATAATAAAAGGTGAAGACAAAAGACAGATTCGGCGAATTGAAGACGCAAACGACCCTCAATTCTCAAAAGTACAAAGTACAATCAAAGTGGTTCAATTTATTGATGAGAAACGTCTAAAAATTACAAGAGTACGAGCCGCAAAATGCAAAGTACAAGATATTAAATAGTACAAAAGGACGTTCGGAAATCCGGAACCGGGACCAGAGTAAACTCTCAACGCGCGACGCAACGGACTAAAAATTACAAGTCAACTATGCACATGAATATAATATAATATATAATTAATTCTTAAAAATTTTATATATATTATATTATATATTAAAACCGTCAGCAAACAAGAAAACAAAGTATGTGAGCTGGATTCCTGCTCCATGCGATCGCATGGCCTGGAGGCCTAATTCCCATGCGATCGCATGGCCTACTTTTTCTGGCCACATTCCTATAAAAGGAACAGTTTCAGTCGAATGTAATACACCTTTTTCTCTCTATCTCTCGCGTAATATATATATATATATATATATATATATATATATATATATATATATATATGTATATTATAATTTTAATTTTAATTTTAATTTAATAATAATAATAATAATAAGGGTATGTTAGCGAATGTTGTAAGTGTAAGTCGAAATTCTGTCCGTGTAACGCTACGCTATTATTAATCATTGTAAGTTATGTTCAACCTTTTTAATTTAATGTCTCGTAGCTAAGTTATTATTATGCTTATTTAAGCCGAAGTAATCGTGATGTTGGGCTAAAATATTAAAGACTGTGTAATTGGGCTTTGTACCATAATTGGGGTTTGGACAAAAGAACGACACTTGTGAAAATTAGACTATGGGCTATTAATGATTTTTATATTTGTTTAATTGAATGATAGTTCGTTAATTTAATATAAAAATTACAATTGGACGTACCTATAAATAACCACATACACTCGATCGGACACGATGGGCGGGATATTTATAAGTACTAATAATCGTTCATTTAACCGGACACGGGAATGGATTAATAGTCAATGGAATTATTAAAACAGGGGTGAATTACATACAAGGAAAATTGGTGTAATTATAGTTTAAGTCCCCAATTAGTTGGAATATTTGACTTCGGATATAAGGATAATTTGACGAGGACACTTGCACTTTATATTTATGACTGATGGACTGTTATGGACAAAAACCAGATGGACATATTGAATAATCCAGGACAAAGGACAATTAACCCATGGTAATAAACTAAAATCAACACGTCAAACATCATGATTATGAAAGTTTAAATAAGCATAATTCCTTTATTTCATATTTCATCGCACTTTTATTTACTGTCATTTTATTTAATTGCACTTTTAATTATCGTACTTTTTAATTATATCAATTTTATTTATTGTCATTTTATTTATCGCATTTTAATTTATCGCGCTTTAATTAATGTCATTTACTTTACGCTTTAAATTAGGTTATTTTTATTTTTAATATTTTACATTAGGTTTTAACTGCGACTAAAGTTTTAAAATCGACAAACCGGTAATTAAACGGTAAAAATCCCCTTTTATAATAATAATAATACTACTTATATATATATATATATATATATATATATATATATATATATATATATATATATATATATATATATATATATATATATATATATATATATATATATATATATATATATATATATATATATTTACATTTATACAAATATAGTTTTTAAAAATATAGCGTTAAACTTGGCTAGATCCCTGGAAACGAACCGGACTTACTAAAAACTACACTACTGTACGATTAGGTACACTGCTTATAAGTGTTGTAGCAAGGTTTAGGTATATCCACTTTATAAATAAATAAATAACTTGTGTAAAATTGTATCGTATTTAATAGTATTTCATAGTAAATATATACCTATTTCTTATACACCTCTACACACATCAAGTATTTTTGGCGCCGCTGTCGGGGATTCTCTTAAACACCGAAGCGAAACGCTATAAAAAAAATTAGTTTTTAATATATTTTTGTAAAAATATAATATTTCTTATTTTGTAAAAATATTTTGTTAAACATACAAAATATAAAAACATAATATATATATATATATATATATATATATATATATATATATATATATATATATATATATATATATATATATATATATATATATATATTACTATATTTTTATGTTTTAAATTTAAAAATTTTGTATTTTTTTTTAATTACAAAAACTAATAGGTAAAAAAAAAGAAAAAAAAATATATATATAAGTTTTATAAATATTTTATAAGATAAAAACAGAAATATAAAAAAAAAAGTAAAAAAAGTGTACGAGCCCGATACTGTAGCAGCCCAATTTGTGATCTGAATATTTGGGCCATGCAACCGCATGCACCGGTAGGCTAAAAATCATGCGACCGCATGACCTATCCTGACACGTCTGGTCTGAACCTGGTACAGCAATAATTACAGAGTATTAATTATTATTATTATTTTTAAACCCTAATTAGGGTTAATTATTATAATAATTTAGTTTTAGTTTTTAATTAATTTGTATTTTAAGTTAAAATTAGTTTTAATAAATATATAAACTTAATACTTTTATAAAATAATAATATAAAAATAATATTTTTTTATAAAATTGTAATTTTATCACTTTTTATTTTTTTAATAATTGTATCTTTTAATCGTTTATTCGTAATTTGTATTTTTTCGCTCGTAATTAGTTTTAAGTTATAGTTTTTGCCATAGTTATTTATATTTCTAGATTTTTAGGATTTGCCGTAAAATCCCTTAAGTGCTTTTTCTTTAGACTAAGATTTAGGTGCTTTAGAATTTTACGACGTCGCTTATCGCTTTTGTTTTAAATAAATTTTAGTACCTTTTTAAGTTATTGCCGTTTTGGATATAGTATTCCTTTTAAGCTTTAATACTTTTAGACGTAAGTTTTAATTTTTAGTTTTTAGACTTTTTAAGTTTCGACGCGCTACGTTCTTTTTATTATTTTTCGACCTTTTATTTTTTGACGTTTTTCGACGCGTTCTTTTTTCTTTTTCATTTCGACGCTCTAGTTTTTAGGATATAGAATTTTCTATTTCTTCTCTAAAATTTCTTTAAATTTCAACGAAAAATTATTTTAAGTGGTTAAATTTATAGACACCCAAAATTTTCTGGTTCGTAGTAATAGTTGGATTTGTTAGTGGCGAGTTGTGGGCTTCCGATTTAAAGGGTCCTGGCTACCTGCTGCATCTATTAGCTATTCGAAACGTGGGCAAAATCAGAAAAGTCTATTAATTTGATAACTTATATAATTTTTATTTTTATAACTAATAGGATATTCAGTGAATGCACCGAGCAAAACGTTCACCACCTTTTATACGTTCACCACCTGTAACTCGATCAAGACATCTAGCCAATATTGTCGCCATTGATTTTTCTTTAGAATCGTCATCCAGTCGACCAAGTACTCCAATTCAAATTTCCGATAATCCATTTTTTGAACCCGACCTCACAAATGAGAATCCGGAGGATATTCAGGGACAATTCAGAGATCCTGAACCATTAATCTTTCCTCCGGAACCACCAATCATTCAAACAGAGATTGTTGAGGAACAAACCATTAAGTCAGAATCCTCTAGTGATTCAGATTCAACAAATTCAATCATGGAAAATCTGGAACCTCTAAGTATGGAAGACCGAATGAGAGCTAAACGCACTGGCCAAGGTCGCGCAATTACTCAACCCGACATTAATGCGCCAGATTATGAAATCAAATGACAAATCCTACATATGGTGACTAATCAATGTCAATTTAGTGGTGCGCCGAAGGAAGATCCAAACGAACATCTTCGTACCTTTAATAGGATATGTACTCTATTCAAAATTCAAGAAGTGGAGGATGAACAGATATATCTCATGTTATTTCCCTGGACTTTTAAGGGAGAAGCCAAAGATTGGTTAGAATCGTTACCTGAAGGGGCGATTGATACATGGGATGTCTTAGTTGAAAATTTTCTTAAACAATTCTTTCCGGCATCTAAAGCCGTGAGACTTCAAGGAGAAATAGTTACGTTCACACAAAAGCCAAATGAAACTCTATATGAGGCGTGGACAAGATTTGGAAAGTTATTGAGAGGATGTCCGCAACATGGTTTAGACACTTATCAAATAGTACAAATATTCTACCAAGGATGCGACATCACTACAAGAAAAGACATCGACTGGTGGTTCCATTATGAAGAAAACCGCAACTGAAGCTTACAAAATTATTGATAACACTGCTTCCCACTCACATGAGTGGCACCAAGAAAAAGATATCGTTAGATCATCTAAAGCAGCTAGAGCCGATTCTAGCCATGACTTTGATTCCATTTCCGCAAAGATAGATGCTGTCGAGAGACGAATGGAAAAGATGACTAAAGATATTCACTCAATACGAATTAGCTGTGAGCAGTGTGGAGGACCACATTTGACAAAAGATTGTCTCAGTATTGAACAAATAATGGAACAAAGAGAGAATGTTTCATACATAAACCAAAGGCCTGAAAATAATTATCAGAATAATTATCAACCGCCAAGACCAATCTACAATCAAAATCAGAATTATAACCAAAATGTTCCATACAACAACCAACAAGGTCCTAGCAATCAACAAGTATCTAACAATACTTACAATCAGCAAAGACCTATTTTTCAAAATAAACCACCACAAACCGATGATAAAAAGCCAAATTTTGAAGATATGATGTCAAAGCTAGTTGAATCTCAAACGCAGTTTTTCACATCTCAGAAACAAACGAATGAACAAAATGCTCAAGCATTTAGAAATCAACAAGCTTCTATTCAAAATCTAGAACAAGAAGTAAGTAACCTAGCAAGGTTGATAGGTGAAAGAAAACCGGGAAGTTTACCTAGTGATACAAATGCTAACTCCCGGAATGAAACAGCTAAAGCAATTACCACAAGAAGTGGTATTACACTTAAACCACCTAAAATACCTGTAATTTCTAATGACACTATTACTACTACACAAGAACCACAACCTGAGCAAGATAAGGAAACAGAACCGGTAGTTGAAAAGGTTAATAAAGATAACACAGTTAAGGCTAAACCTTATGTTAAACCATATCAACCACCACTTCCTTACCCGAGTAAAATGAGAAAAGAAAGACTTGAAGCCGAGCAATCCAAATTCTTGGATATGTTTAAACAGATAAATGTAAATCTTCCTTTCATTGATATGATTTCAAGAATGCCTAGATATGCTAAATTTCTGAAAGATCTAATCACAAATAGAAAGAAAATGGAAGAACTCTCGGCTATTACTATGAATGCTAATTGTTCTGCAGTGCTGTTGAATAAGATACCAAAAAAATTATCAGATCCAGGAAGTTTCACAATTCCATGTTTTCTGGGTAGTCTTAGTTCAATAGAAGCATTGGCAGACTTAGGTACTAGTATAAATTTAATGCCGTATTCACTATACGCTAAACTAGACCTTGGAGAATTGAAACCAACACGAATAAGTATACAACTAGCCGATCGATCAGTAAAATATCCTAGAGGGATAATGGAGAACATGCTAGTTAAAGTTGGTACTTTAGTATTTCCAGTAGATTTTGTTATTCTGGACATGGAAGAAGATTCTCGAATTCCTCTCATACTAGGAAGACCATTCTTAAACACGGCTAAAGTAATAATAGACATGTTCGGTAAGAAACTGACCCTAAGTATAGAGGATGAGAATGTTACCTTTTCTGTTGATTGAGCCATGCAACAACCGCAATCTGCAGATGATACATGTTATTATATTCAAACCATAGATTCACATGCAGAATTGTTAGAAGAATTTCCAGAATTACAAGGAAAAAGAGAATGTTCTTTAGGAGAAGGAACTGAACCAATTGATGAAACTGAAATGTTAGCTACACTCATGGCTAATGGATATGAACCAACAACAGAAGAAATTCAAATGCTAAAAGAGGAAGACAGATATCGATACAAATCATCGATAGAAGAACCACTGACATTAGAGTTAAATCCACTTCCAAACCATTTGGAATATGCTTATTTACATGGTGAATCTGAATTACCTGTAATAATATCGTCTTCTATTACTGAAAATCAAAAATCTCAACTCATTTCTGTGCTAAAAGCTCATAAACCAGCTATTGCATGGAAGATTCATGATATTAAAGGCATAAGTCCTTCGTATTACACACATAAAATCCTTATGGAAGAAGGTCATAAAACGTATGTGCAACGCCAACGAAGACTAAATCCTAATATGCAAGATGTTGTTAAGAAAGAAATTATTAAACTGCTAGATGCAGGTTTAATTTATTCGATCTCTGATAGTCCATGGGTAAGCCCAGTTCAATGTGTACCTAAGAAGGGTGGCATGACTGTCATCACAAATGAAAAAAATGAGCTTATTCCTACTAGGACTGTAACAGGATGGCGTGTTTGTATAGATTATAGAAAATTAAATGACGCCACCAGAAAAGATCACTTTCCCTTACCTTTTATTGATCAAATGTTGGTAAGATTAGCCGGAAATAGTTACTATTGTTTTCTTGATGGTTTTTCCGGATACTTTCAAATTCCAATAGCACCCGAGGACCAAGAGAAAACCACATTCATGTGCCCTTATGGTACTTTTGCTTACAAACGCATGTCATTTGGACTTTGCAACGCACCTGCAACCTTTCAAAGGTGCATGATGGCAATTTTTCACGACATGATAGAAGAATGCATGGAAGTTTTCATGGATGACTTTTCAGTCTTCGGTGATACTTTTAAAATATGTCTAGTTAATCTTGAACGAATGCTTATTAGATGCGAACAATCAAATCTAGTACTTAATTGGGAGAAATGCCATTTCATGGTTAAAGAAGGCATCGTTCTTGGTCATAAAATTTCAAAGGAATGAATTGAAGTGGATAGAGCTAAAGTAGATGTAATTGCTAAACTTTCACATCCCACCAATGTTAGAGGAGTTAGGAGTTTTCTAGGGCATGCTGGTTTTTATCGACGTTTCATAAAAGATTTTTCTAAAATTGCCACTCCTATGAATAAACTCCTAGAAAAGGATGCTCCATTCATCTTTTCGAATAAATGCATCAAATCTTTTAATATTCTTAAAGAAAAACTCACTAATGCACCAATCATGATAACTCCAAATTGGAATCTACCGTTTGAACTTATGTGCGATGCAAGTGATTTTGCAATGGGAGCCGTTTTAGGACAAAGGATTGAAAAACGATTTCAACCTATTTATTACGCTAGTAAGACATTACAATGAGCACAAACGAATTACACAACTACTGAAAAAGAACTCCTTGCTATTGTCTTTGCTTTTGACAAATTTCGTTCATATCTCGTTCTAGCTAAAACGGTGGTCTATACCGATCATTCTGCTCTTAAATACCTATTTTCAAAACAAGATGCCAAACCACGATTAATCTGTTGGATTTTACTCTTACAAGAATTTGATATTGAAATCCGAGACAAAAAGGGAGCAGAAAATCTCGCAGCGGATCATCTTTCTAGTCTTGAAAATTCCGAATTAGAAGTTCTAAATGAATCGGCCATACAAGATAACTTTTCTGATGAATATCTTTTGAAGATCGATTATAATGAAATTCCATGGTTTGCAGACTATGCAAATTACTTAGTATGTGGATTCCTTGAAAAAGGGTTGTCGTACCAAAAACGAAAGAAATTCTTTAGTGATATAAAACACTATTTCTGGGAAGATCCACATTTGTTTAAAAGTTGTCCCGATGGAATAATACGCCGATGTTTATTCGGAGATGAAGCTAATCAAATCTTAAACCATTGTCACACAGGACCAACCGGAGGGCATTATGGGCCTCAACTTACAGCAAAAAAAGTTTACGATGCTGAATTCTATTGGCCTACAATTTTCAAAGATGCACACCTTCTTTGCAAATCCTGTGATGCATGTCAAAGGGCCGGAAAAATAAGTCAACGTGATGAAATGCCACAAAATGTCATTCAAGTATGTGAAGTATTTGACGTTTGAGGTATTGACTTTATGGGTCTATTTCTAAAATCTCATAATAATCTCTACATTCTCGTTGCTATTGATTATGTATCTAAATGGGCAGAAGTACAAGCTCTCCTAACTAACGATACACGAGTTGTAGTCAACTTTTTAAAACGTCTTTTTGCTAGGTTCGGAACATCAAAAGCTTTAATAAGTGATCGGGGTACTCATTTTTGTAATAATCAACTTGAGAAAGTTCTCAAAAGATATGGAGTAACTCATAAAATCTCAACTGCTTATCATCCACAAACAAGTGGACAAGTTGAAAATACCAACCAAGCTTTAAAACGTATTCTAGAGAAAACAGTAGGATCAAATTCGAAGGAATGGTCCATGAAATTGGAGGATGCACTCTGGGCTTTTAGAACAGCCTACAAAACTCCAATTGGAACCACACCTTTTAAACTTGTTTACGGAAAAGCATGTTATCTTCCAGTAGAAATTGAACACAAAGCATTTTGGACTTTGAAGACATGTAATCTTGATTTACATGAAGCCGGACGTCTACGATTAAGTCAACTAAACAAATTAGAAGAATTAAGACATGAAGCATACGGAAATTCGTTAATCTATAAGGAAAGAACGAAGAAATGGCATGATAAAAGAATCAGAAGTTCAAAAGAATTTAAAGAAGGAGACAGAGTTCATCTTTTCAATTCACGATTCAAGCTATTTCCTGGAAAATTGAAATCAAGATGGTCTGGACTATTCATAGTCAAAAGAGTTTTCCCATACGGAATAGTAGAATTAATAAATTCAAATGGGATTGAATTTAAAGTTAATGGTCACAGAGTTAAACATTACATAGATAATCCAATGGAAGTTGAAGATGAAGTTAATCACAATTTCGACACCACAGCAAACTAAGTGTGGGAAAATTCGAATCTTTTTAGGGTAATATGTATTTCTGTTAGAGTTAGATATTCTGTTTTCGTGTAGTTTCCAAGAATGGAATCCGAATGATCTTTCCCTAGCAGACCCTAAAGAACTAGTCTTCTCCCTCCATTCTGAATTTTTATTTTTTTAGGTTTTACGAGATGAAGAATTCCTTTGATCTGAACCATGGTCTAATGCTACATGCTATGATTACTAAACGTAATAATGACACCCTTCCGAGTGAATTGGTATCATTCATAAGAGGCAAAATGGACGGAGTAAGAAAAGAACTCAGGAAAGATCATCATAAGATACATTTTGGTAAAGGCATATCAAAGTCCGCAACAAAAAGAAGAGCAAGACACCTTGAAAGATGTTATAAATGCGGAAAATGGTCACACGAAGGTAAATGTTCAAATAATCAAACATATTCAAATACCGAATTTGTTACTCTATGCAGAGAAGGACCGTTCATATGTTTAGAAGAAAAGATATTGAAGAATCGAGGTTATGCTTACGTAGCTATGGAGAACCAAATCACACGACTCTCCTATGAGTCGGCTAAAGCAGGTCTCTGAGAATTCTATCTCACAGGTAAGTATGTACAGCTTTTATTTTTATTTTTATTGTTTTTAACCTGTTGATAATAAACATTGAATCGTTCGCTATAAAGTATTTAATTGGTATTCAATAAAATTAAGTATGCGTAACTGAAATTATTGATATCATACAAAAATTTATTACATCACTGCGAAATTTACCGTTTATTCTTAAGGTATAAATATCTTTAATCAATCAACCCAAAATATTTCAAAAATTCGTCAGGAGTAAAACTAGGTTATGGAACCGAAATTACTTTACTGAAAAGAGGGGCGTATATTTTTGATAATATTTGATTGATTAAAGTGGGATAAAAAGACCAAAAAGATTTTTAATTTTTAATTTTTACCTTATTTTTAAAATTAATATATAAATACTAAATTATTATTGTAAACTTTTTAAAATAAATATATTTAAGTTTGTAAATATTTGAAAAAATTAATATTTTTAATATAAGTTTGTATGTATAAAAACAAAAATATAATATAAATTTGGTGTGAATTTTTAACTTTAATAATATGAATTTTTAATTTTATGCATTTTAAATTTAAGTTTGGTGTGAATTTAAAAACAAAATGTACTTTATTTCATTAAGTTAAAAATTTGATACCTAAAATTCGTCGTGAGTTGAAAACTAAGTCGTTGAACCGAAATTGCTTTACCCGAGGGCGGGACGAGAAATTTTATTATCATTATTTTTAATCTTATTGAATTAAAGTATGTCAAAAACATTAAAAAATAAAAATCTTTTCTTTTAAAACAATCGCTTTAACGACAAATTTTAAATTTTGTCGAGGGACGGACTAGGTAAACATACCGAAACTACCTAAATTTAAAGGAAACAAAATTTTAAAAAAATTATTCATTTAAATTGTTTTAATAAATAAAGATTTTATAATAATAATAATAATAATAATAATAATAATAATAATAATAATAATAATAATAATAATAATAAAAATATTATGTATGTTTGTAGTTTATCTTATGTACAAAACAGGGTAAAACAGCGCACTTTCAAAGACTGACATTAAGTTCAGCAAAAGCTACTAATTTTGACGACAAAAACGAAAAACAAATGTGATGTAACAACAAGACGGAATGAACAAATGATGTGCACCATTTATCATTCAACAAACAAACGCCAATATGTTTGGAAACTTTGGTAAAATTTAATCATTTTTCTACGCTAATCACCCTTAATAATTTAAATTGTTACTGATTTCTTGCAAATGAGGGCATTGCAAGATCTTAAGTGTGGGAAGGGGTTAAATTCTTTCGGATTTTTAAAATTTTTAATTTAAACACTTGGTTACCATTAAAAAATACTAGTAACGCAGTAGTTGTATTAGAATCTAGTGATCTCTGATAATAAAGAACAGCCCTAGTCTTATATACTGACTACTCAATTCTAGTAAAAATTTTCAAAATTTTCAATTAAATGAACTCAAAATCATGTTTATACAAATTTATGAACAATAAAACTAGGTGTTAACACCGAAATTATTGTTACCTCGGAAAGGACATAAATTGAGAAACAACCCAAAATGTTAGAATTCATTTAAAATGTAATAGAGGACAATAAAAAGGCAAAGAAAGGAAAATAAAAGCCAAGTGTGGGAAAAATTTACCAAGTTATTTAGAACATATGTCACATATTTTTGTACAAATAATTGAAGATACTTTTATTTTGGACAATTTTAATCAGTTTTACCCAGTTTATTGTAATATAAATGAAATTTAAAAGGAAGTAAAGTCTTCCGAAAGAAAAAAGAAACGCGCTTCTTGATTTAGGTCAGGAAGTTGTCATCCAGACCAGTTGTAGAGTCTACGAAAAACCTTAAAAAGTTTTCTCGAAAAACAGCTGGAAATCCACGGACCTCAGCATCAAACAGGGTCGCCAAGTGGTCAGACTTATCCTAACCATGAGAGGACCTGTCTCGTATAATGGGGGGCACCGTGCAAATTAGCTTATAAGACTAATGAATCAGATCCCCAGAAAGGATAATCTCCTTAAAGATCAAAAATCAGCTTTTAAGACTGATATTACTCAATCCTTGAGATTGACTTTAAAGATTGAGAATTACAAACTCATGGAATTCGATGATATCTAAACTCGAGCTTGAACGTGAAAATATTTTGATCAAAATTACA
Organism: Rutidosis leptorrhynchoides; assembly: GCF_046630445.1. NCBI lineage: Eukaryota > Viridiplantae > Streptophyta > Magnoliopsida > Asterales > Asteraceae > Rutidosis > Rutidosis leptorrhynchoides. The sequence continues at coordinate 51,620,914 of NC_092337.1, read as the reverse complement.
AACCAATTTGTTTTTTGAAAACCCATTTTCAGTGCGTTCATTACCATTGAACGTAAAATCCTAGGAATTCACTTGGAATTCATTAGGTCACATGAACCAAATCAGGTGTCAACAGTAAGAACGTTGGTTGCATAGCATGGTCAAAGACAGGATCTTGTGCCAGACTAAAAAACTATAGGATGATCTTTACTATTGCTCCTACAAAGGATAGTAATTACATCCGACATGTTATAGACCATAATTAAAAGCATGTCACGGGACATTGCCTTAACAGTTACTTGTTCAACGCTTTCCTTTACAACCGGACGGTAGTTTACCGAAAGGTAATATACGGAGCAAGTAAACTGGACGTGTTACTTTCCCAATACAAGGTTAGCAAGTGGGTAACACAAAACCATAAGTTTTGAGCTAAAATTTTCAAATCTGAAACCCACCAAACCCACAAAAACAATTTACAAACACCGGTGATGGGTTATTCCGGAAAACTTATCTAGGGTAAAAGCTAGATTGAATTTTCAAAAGATCAAATGTTTTCATAAAGATCCAATTTCTTTAAAGGATCTAAATTTTTATAGTCATGTGGGACTGTAAACCACATCGTTACTACCATTGTTCATACCGCCAAATCGAAATCACTGATGTACAAAGTGTGAAGAATAAAGAAGTGATTCTAGTATTTTTTTTATTTCAAGACTATATTGCTTGAGGACAAGCAACGCTCAAGTGTGGGAATATTTGATAATGCTAAAAACGAACACATATTTCATAGCATTATCCCTCAAGAAAGACAAGCTTTTAGTTGCAATTGTTCTATTTACAAGTGATATTCGTTTAAATAATAAAAAGTGAAGACAAAAGACAGATTCGGCGAATTGAAGACGCAAACGACCAAAAAGCTCAAAAGTACAAAGTACAATCAAAGTGGTTCAATTTATTGATGAGAAGCGTCTAAAAATTACAAGAGTACGAGCCGCAAAATGCAAAGTACAGGATATTAAATAGTACGAAAGGACGTTCGGAAATCTAGAACCGGGACCAGAGTCAACTCTCAACGCGCGACGCAACGGACTAAAAATTACAAGTCAACCATGCACATGAATATAATATAATATATAATTAATTCTTAAAAATTATATATATATATATTATATTATATATTAAAACCGTCGGCAAACAAAAAAACAAAGTATGTGAGCTGGATTCCTGCTCCATGCGATCGCATGGCCTGGAGGCCTAATTCCCATGCGATCGCATGGCCTACTTTTTCTGGCCACATTCCTATAAAAGGCGCAGTTTCAGTCGAATGTAATACACCTTTTTCTCTCTATCTCTCACGTAATATATATATATATATATATATATATATATATATATATATATATATATATATATATATATTATAATTTTAATTTTAATTTTAATTTTAATTTAATAATAATAAGGGTATGTTAGCGAATGTTGTAAGTGTGTAAGTCGAAATTCTGTCCGTGTAACGCTACGCTATTATTAATCATTGTAAGTTATGTTCAACCTTTTTAATTTAATGTCTCGTAGCTAAGTTATTATTATGCTTATTTAAGCCAAAGTAATCGTGATGTTGGGCTAAAATATTAAAGACGGGGTAATTGGACTTTGTACCATAATTGGGGTTTGGACAAAAGAACGACACTTGTGGAAATTAGACTATGGGCTATTAATGATTTTTATATTTGTTTAATTGAATGATAGTTCATTAATTTAACATAAAAATTAAAATTGGACGTACCTATAAATAACCACATACACTCGATCGGACACGATACTAATAATCGTTCATTTAACCGGACACGGGAATGGATTAATAGTCAATGGAATTATTAAAACAGGGGTGAATTACATACAAGGAAAATTGGTGTAATTATAGTTTAAGTCCCCAATTAGTTGGAATATTTGACTTCGGATATAAGGATAATGAGACGACCCGACCCAATCCGTCTGGACGAAGTCATCAACATTTGGTTCCATTGCGATGATCGACTTCATGTAATGTCCTTAACATGAGCAAATGCACAGCGGAAGACTTAATTCGTACCTGAGAATAACATGCTTTAAAATGTCAACATAAAGTTGGTGAGATATATAGGTTTGATGCTAGCAGCGTTATAACTATGGACCACAAGATTTTAAGTTTATACATAATACACTCCTCGTGTATAGAAAAGACGTTGAGCACTTAGTAACCATACTTAACTAATAGTCACAGCAGCATACTCTTAAATAAACCCTACACCGTACCAAAGTGTAGTAACGAGAACGAAGTACTGTGCAACCGTTAAATGCTGGTCGTCCAGCCAGGTTGGGGATGTCAGCCCGATAGATCTATCAACAGGATTCGCGTTTACGCTCCTCACGTAATTAGCAGTTACCAAGTATAAAGAGATATGCCATGGTACAACTCAACGTAGAATTTAATTTCGATCACTTGTGTCCATAACGTAAATTATTTATAAAAACAGCGCATGTATTCTCAGCCCAAAATATTTAGAGTTTAAAAAGGGAACTATATACTCACCTAATGTATTTTGTAGTAAAAATACATATAACATCATTGAACAAGTGTAGGGTTGGCCTTGAATTCACGATCCTATATCATTTATGTATATTAATACATATAATCGTAATCAAACAAATTTATGTATATTTAGTTATGTATTAAGATTTATTATTTATTTGTATGATTCAATTTAAAATATATTTAAATATTAATTGTAACTTATTTATAATAACTTTTTATTAAAACAAGATAGCATTTAATATTAAGATAAATATAGATGTACCATACTTTTACTTAAATGTCCTTTATTTATTAAAGTAATATATATATATTTTTTTAATACTAAAATAGTGACAATAATAATAATGATAATAACACTAATTCTAATAGTAATCAAAATGATAATTTTCCATAAGCATGACATTTTTATTAGTATTGATAATAATAATTTTTAATAATAATGCTTTTACTAAAATGATATTTTTTTCATAATAAAACTAATAATGATAATTTTAGAAATAATGATATTTATAATAGTAATGATAATAATCTTATAATTAACAATAATAATAATAATAATAATAATAATAATAATTTTAATATTTAGTGTTAGTTTAATGATGATGATGATAATAATAATAACAGGAAAGCTACCTTAGTGTTTAAAAGTCTTAAAAAGATTAAGGTCCTTGCTCGGGCTCGAACCCGAGACCACTTGCTAATTCAACACACCCTTAACCATCAGGCTACTATTGTCTTTCTGTTTTATCCTGAGTCTACCGTTTTTTTTAACCCGTATAATCTGTTTCATCCTACGATCCTTAGCGTAGTTTGTCTCAATAGGGAAATTGTAATGGGTCTCGGCCCAAAGTAGGGAACACGGTCCAGATACAAACCAATTTAATTTAAAGCCCGTTCAAGAAATTGATCCGCAAAACAATTTGATTTCATACGTAACCTCAACCTCTAAAATCTAGTCCAGGTGTAATCGCATTTACACAAAAAAAAAAATCACCCAGCTGTTATTCCAATATCGGATAAACACAAAAATATTATGTCGGCCAAAAAGAAAATGTCAAGCTCATGGTTCGATTTATTGGAGCACACAAATATGGAAGCAATCAGTTTTGAAGAACTCGAAGGAAATCAGGGAGCAGTAAGGTTTTCGATGGTGATGATGGTGAGGGAAATCAACGAAATCATGGTGGGTGGTTTGTGGGTGTTTTCCGGACAAGAAGAGGAGATGAAAGGGAATAAGTGGTGATTATGAGTTTTTATTTGGTGGGTGTTTAATCAACGAGGGTAAACAGAAACATGATAGCAGCGACAGTTTTACATGGTTCAATGGAGTCGTAATAGGTGTTTTACGGCAACAACAGTAGCAACACTCGTGTTACATATGGGTGATTGTTTCATGGGTTTATGAAGGTGATTTTCGAAGGTAATGGAAACAGAAACAAGCAAATAGCAGTAGTAGTTCAATGGTTTGAAGGTTTAATGGTTTGTGGAGGTATGATGGTAGTGGTGACCAACGATAATTGATGATGGTGGCGGGTTTGTTTGTCGTGCAGAAAAAGAAAGAGATATGGAGAAAGAGGAGAAGACAATAGAGAGTGAGTTGATGACTGCTATCGGTTGAATTGCAAGGAAGACAAACAGTACTTTATTCAACGAGTAACAAAACCCAAGTGAGTTTCGGTTTTGTTTCACCCAACTGAAAACAGTTAGTGTGGTTTCGAGTAGAGGTTAATTGGTGGTTGTTGTCAATGGTTGTGAAGATGGTGATTTGAAGATGTGAGGTGGTGCTCCGGTTGTAATAGTTTCAAACAGTAAACAGGTTTTGTATAGTGGCAGTTTGGTATTTGGAGATAAGGTGACGAGTTGGTGGTGGGTTTATGGAACCAAATTCTCGGATAGTATATTCAAACAAACAATAGAAAATGAAAGTTGATGGTGGTTCACTATGGTGGCCGTGGTGGTTTATGGTGGAAAGAGTGTGACGATGGTTAAGGTCTCAGTGGTGAAGGATTCATGATTGAAGAGGATAGGTTATGGTGTCGGTGGTTCTTTAGTCTCCTCATCATATACATATATATGTATGATATATATAGATGAAGATATTTAATAAAATATATTATAATTATAAAGTTTTCAAGGAGTGATACATGTGAAATAGAAACAAAACACGGACCCAATAGTTAAATAGCCTAGTATTTGTTTCTTTCTACGGACAATTTAACCCGAACGGCTATATTGTGTCCATTGCTGAATATTCAACATATGAAAGTGTTCCTAATTCAAAGTAGACCTCTTAAAAGAGTCCTTTAAGTCATATCTTATAATCTCGCTGATGTCTATATTAAATTTATATCGAAACAAAATACGTTTATATAAAGTATTATATATCTAATGCATATAATTATTCGTGAATCACTGGACATGGTAAAAAGGTAATTGATTAACCGAATATAGATTTCAAACTTTCTAGACTCAACATTACAGATTTTGCTTATCGTGTCGGAAACATGTAAAGATTGGGGTTTAAATTTGGTCGGAAATTTCCGGGTCGTTACAGTACCCACCCGTTAAAGAAATTTCGTCCCCGAAATTTGAGTGAGGTCGTCATGGATAACAATAGGGATGTTTTCATGACAAGTATAAGGTAATAATGGAGTTTTATCAGTATTGAGAGATATAGAATAAACGATTCAATCAAATGAAGCGCACGAGTGAAGTTATCACAAAAGAGTGAAATTGGTAAATAAATATATTCGTTTCAACCGATGACGTGGTTATGATTGATTTCCGGGATTTAAGGGATTTAAGGAAAATCTTATGTAATGAGATTTGGTTTTCGGCGATCAGGATTTTTTTTTTTTGATTTAATGTGACAATCTGTTTCGATTTCTCTGTCGGATACTTCACTATAAATCCACTTCTTCGATTCCTTATTTTCCATAACTCACATCTTCTATTCTTTCTCCTTAATTCCTTCTTTAGGACATTCGCTAGTATGCTCCATCCCATTCTAATTGTTGATATACTCTTAATTTTCACATCTATCATTCTCCTCTTTCACCTACCACCGGAGAATTTTATTTACTTCTACTATTATCTTGGGGTTATAGTGTTATTAATCTTCCCGTGCCTTTACGTGGCAATACGTATCAATATGCACGGTTTGTAGTTTCGGGTTTGCTATTGGGTTTTATATTTTCCCTTATATTTCTATGTCCCTAATTCTGTCTTCCATAATCATTGTTGTCCATATCCAATACTTTCTTTTATTTGCTGCGATTTATACTCCAATTTCTATTTCGGAGCCTCATTCTTTCGTTTCCTCTTCTTACGATTAAACATCTCTTGTAATGGTTCAGAATTCGTAGGTATGAAATTCAGAATGAACATAAATAATGCTCTTAGAAAGAAATGGTAAGGGCACAATTTTGATTAGTCAAATTACCAGAATTTAGAAGAAAGGATGGAACTTTCAGAGAGATATGTTCTCGATATATTTGGAGATTAGGTAGAATGTAAGAGTCGTGTAACATGGCACATGATGATGGTACTGTGAATCATCACATTCCATTAGAAACTCAACATGACTTACTGTAATATAATGAAGTTGATCAAGTTTCATTATATTATACTAATTCATGCATTAGTTCCCAACACTACTTCAGAACATTCCTATTTTAAACTCGAAGGTTTCAGAATTTAGAAACTAATGCAGTTTCTTTTATATTGTAACGCAGATGTTACGAAGTGATAAATGATTTCAGATGGGAATAATATCTCCAGAAATTTGAAGAATATGCATAACGGAAGATATGAAATATCTTTTAATCTCTAAGATAAAATGTTGATGAAGAATATCATCTGAAAAGGTTTAGAATAAGGAGTAGGGTTCTTACTAACGATTTCAGCAAGCACTGAATCATTTGAATCCTTTGAAGTCGAGTTTAGTTTTCATGATTTGTTCACGGTTTCCTTCATACTTTGCTCAATCCGTTTTCCAATTTCAACCCTTCTCTTTTTTTCTGAGTTTTTCCAACATACTTTACTTCATCGTAAACTTTTGACTGTTAAGGTCGTTTACGGTTTTTGCTGCTTCATCAGCATTTCAAGAACTACTTCATAGTCCAGGGTGTTTTTCAGAAACTTCACATTCGAAATATGTAATTCTTGGGGATAGACGTTTTCGGTATAACTGGGAGAATTTCTATGAGATTTCCAAAATACTGATTGCGGATTTTGCCAAAGAGATAACGAGTTGTTGGTACATCTGTTGATAATGTTGTGAAATATAAAAGGTTCTCTGGTAACGACGGTGAAAGGACAAGGTATAAATATCGAGGTTATAGTAGGAGTAGTCTTACTGAGAAGTCGAAGTGGAGCTGTGACAAAATTACCTTCTTGAAAAGAAATTGTAGGGTTGTTTTTGCTAATAAATGGCAAAGGATTCAACACGGTATGTGTTAAACTATAAATTTGGATTCGAGAGTTTTTCAGATGCATACATCTTTTCTTCCGTAGATGAAATGCGATTGGTTCATCTTTTCGATCGAGATGTTTTCAAGACTCATGAAAAGTTATGAATGCGAATTGTGATCGCCAAGATACGAATGAGGTTTAAGATAGAATCAAGTGGCAAGCTTGAAGAATTATTTAGTTTCATATGTTATAATCAATATTTTAATTCATTTTACTTGTCCATAGTTAGCAGTCTAATAGTCCGATTGTCCAATGGTCCAATAGTTCAACAGCTCAATATATTCATATATAATTTAATATATAATTAATTAATACGTATCGTGACCCGTGTACCGGTCTCAGTGTCGATCACAACTCAAAGTATATATATATTTTGGAATCAACTCCGACCCTGTATAGCCAACTCCCACCTTCACATATAGAGTGTCTACGGTTGTTCCGAAACATATATATAGATGGGTCAATATGATAAGTCGAAACCTTGTATACGTGTCCCGTTATTTAAAGTGCGTAAAATAAATATATATAAATCATGACCCATTATACAACGTGTTGTCTCAGAATTAATCCGACGTATTGTTGTACATGTGTCCCGACGGTATGTAAAGTGCAGAAATTAAATAAAATTGCGAGAATGTAAATTGCGATAAATTAAATGTTAATCAGTTAGCTGGGAACAGTTAGCCGGAACAGTTAGCGTGGAATCCTTAACAGATTTACAATTAGTTAATTCGTGTGTTTCTAACAATTTTTAATTTGTCCAATGTTTCTTCTTTATGCCACTTGTTGGATTCGGATAGGTAAAAATCCAAATATGAAATTTGAAAGGAATTGGTTATTTTGTGATGAACGGATACGTATATCGGTGATTGTAAGTAGGATAGTAAATGACCGTTGAATCAGATTCAAAGAATGTACAGTGTAACTTGTTAATGTGAATTTTAAATATTCCTTGGGTACTACCCACCCGTTAAAATATTTTCATCATTAACAGTTTGTACAAAAGAATTTTTAATTACGATCTTTATGAAAATATACTTGCATATATATTTTCTTCAGATGTAATTATGGATTTAATGAGTCAATAGAATATTAAACTCATTTGATTTATCATTAGCATTTGATTACATGATCTCTAAAACATTAGAGATTACATAATTGCCATGTCGAACGAAGGTAAATGAGGTAGAACAATATGTAGAACGAAATTAATCGATGTAGAACGATATGTAGAACGAAAATCATACTCGAAGTTTCGATGAAGTTTTTGAGGTATATGATGTTGATATCCGAGGTACAAATTGTGATGTTGAGGTTTATGACACGGTTGTGGTTGGGGGTAATAAGGGTACTGTCGACGTTGATGATGATGATACGGATTATGCTGCTGGTGCTGCTGCTGATGTTTGTAACCTCCGCACCAGATTCTCCAAAGCCATTACTCTAGCACGTAGTTCGTTAACTTCTTCTAGTACTACGGAATGACTGACGGTTCGAAATATAGGATAATATATAATCGTGACGGGATACTCTAGAAATGAGAGGGTAATTGGTTTCTCGAACAGGTTCGCCGGTAAGTGCTTCAGGTTCATCGCTAAGAGGCAATTTGGTGGATGGAAAGGATCTTCGATGTGAAATGATTTTTGAATATAGAATGATATTCTAACTTCATAGAATATCTATATATATAGTACTAGAGATTCCGTAGACTACGGAGGAATTTACGACATGTGTCAGGCAATTCTATAGTAAAAGATACGCTAAGATATGAATTTTGTCTATACACTATCGATGCAATAAATGCAGTAACACGTGTCTAGACTTGAGTATGATAGGCAGGCAATTTCCTAAGGATGATAAGCAGATGATTTTCGACTAGAAATGATAAGCAAAACTTTTGACAGGCAGACACGGTCAAAGTCCAGACTCACTAATGTATCCTAACAACTACCAGTTAGACACACTAATGCAAGGCCTGGTTCGCTAAGACCAACGCTCTGATACCACATGAGACGACCCGACCCAATCCGTCTGGACGAAGTCATCAACATTTGGTTCCATTGCGATGATCGACTCCATGTAATGTCCTTAACATGAGCAAATGCACAGCGGAAGACTTAATTCGTACCTGAGAATAACATGCTTTAAAATGTCAACATAAAGTTGGTGAGATATATAGGTTTGATGCTAGCAGCGTTATAACTATGGACCACAAGATTTTAAGTTTATACATAATACACTCCTCGTGTATAGAAAAGACGTTGAGCACTTAGTAACCATACTTAACTAAAAGTCACAGCAGCATACTCTTAAATAAACCCTACACCGTACCAAAGTGTAGTAACGAGAACAAAGTACTGTGCAACCGTTAAATGCTGGTCGTCCAGCCCGGTTGGGGATGTCAGCCCGATAGATCTATCAACAGGATTCGCGTTTACGCTCCTCACGTAATTAGCAGTTACCAAGTATAAAGAGATATGCCATGGTACAACTCAACGTAGAATTTAATTTCGATCACTTGTGTCCATAACGTAAATCATTTATAAAAACAGTGCATGTATTCTCAGCCCAAAATATTTAGAGTTTAAAAAGGGAACTATATACTCACCTAATGTATTTTGTAGTAAAAATACATATAACATCATTGAACAAGTGTAGGGTTGGCCTTGAATTCACGATCCTATATCATTTATGTATATTAATACATATAATTGTAATCAAACAAATTTATGTATATTTAGTTATGTATTAAGATTTATTATTTATTTGTATGATTCAATTTAAAATATATTTAAATATTAATTGTAACTTATTTATAATAACTTTTTATTAAAACAAGATAGCATTTAATATTAAGATAAATATAGATGTACCATACTTTTACTTAAATGTCCTTTATTTATTAAAGTAATATATATATTTTTTTTAATACTAAAATAGTGACAATAATAATAATTATAATAACACTAATTCTAATAGTAATCAAAATGATAATTTTCCATAAACATGACATTTTTATTAGTATTGATAATAATAATTTTTAATAATAATGCTTTTACTAAAATGATATTTTTTTCATAATAAAACTAATAATGATAATTTTAGAAATAATGATATTTATAATAGTAATGATAATAATCTTATAATTAATATTAATAATAATAATAATAATAATAATTTTAATATTTAGTGTTAGTTTAATGATGATGATAATAATAATAATAATAGGAAAGCTACCTTAGTGTTTAAAAGTCTTAAAAAGATTAAGGTCCTTGCTCGGGCTCGAACCCGAGACCACTTGCTAATTCAACACACCCTTAACCATCAGGCTGCTATTGTCTTTCTGTTTTATCCTGAGTCTACCGTTTTTTTTAACCCGTATAATCTGTTTCATCCTACGATCCTTAGCGTAGTTTGTCTCAATAGGGAAATTGTAATGGGTCTCGGCCCAAAGTAGGGAACACGGTCCAGATACAAACCAATTTAATTTAAAGCCCGTTCAAGAAATTGATCCGCAAAACAATTTGATTTCATACGTAACCTCAACCTCTAAAATCTAGTCCAGGTGTAATCGCATTTACACAAAAAAAATAAAATCACCCAGCTGTTATTCCAATATCGGATAAACACAAAAATATTATGTCGGCCAAAAAGAAAATGTCAAGCTCATGGTTCGATTTATTGGAGCACACAAATATGGAAGCAATCAGTTTTGAAGAACTCGAAGGAAATCAGGGAGTAGTAAGGTTTTCGATGGTGATGATGGTGAGGGAAATCAACGAAATCATGGTGGGTGGTTTGTGGGTGTTTTCCGGACAAGAAGAGGAGATGAAAGGGAATAAGTGGTGATTATGAGTTTTTCTTTGGTGGGTGTTTAATCAACGAGGGTAAACAGAAACATGATAGCAGCGACAGTTTTACATGGTTCAATGGAGTCGTAATAGGTGTTTTACGGCAACAACAGTAGCAACACTCGTGTTACATATGGGTGATTGTTTCATGGGTTTATGAAGGTGATTTTCGAAGGTAATGGAAACAGAAACAAGCGAATAGCAGTAGTAGTTCAATGGTTCGAAGGTTTAATGGTTTGTGGAGGTATGATGGTAGTGGTGACCAACGATAATTGATGATGGTGGCGGGTTTGTTTGTCGTGCAGAAAAAGAAAGAGATATGGAGAAAGAGGAGAAGACAATAGAGAGTGAGTTGATGACTGCTATCGGTTGAATTGCAAGGAAGACAAACAGTACTTTATTCAACGAGTAACAAAACCCAAGTGAGTTTCGGTTTTGTTTCACCCAACTGAAAACAGTTAGTGTGGTTTCGAGTAGAGGTTAATTGGTGGTTGTTGTCAATGGTTGTGAAGATGGTGATTTGAAGATGTGAGGTGGTGCTCCGGTTGTAATAGTTTCAAACAGTAAACAGGTTTTGTATAGTGGCAGTTTGGTGTTCGGAGATAAGGTGACGAGTTGGTGGTGGGTTTATGGAACCAAATTCTCGGATAGTGTATTCAAACAAATAATAGAAAATGAAAGTTGATGGTGGTTCACTATGGTGGCCGTGGTGGTTTATGGTGGAAAGAGGGTGACGATGGTTAAGGTCTCAGTGGTGAAGGATTCATGATTGAAGAGGATAGGTTATGGTGTCGGTGGTTCTTTAGTCTCCTCATCATATTTTAAAATGTATTTTTAGCAAATAACGAGATGATGATTTATAGAAGTAAATGACCAAAATACTCGAAAGTTTAAGATATACTATGAGTGGTATAGTTTATGGATAACTTAAGGCTATATTTTGACAAAGGTACGTGTCACGAAACGTAAAATGCAAGTTTTCTCAGCGTACGAAAGGACATTCGAAAAACCAGAACCGGGACATAAGTCGAGTGATGACGTACGACTTATCGGAACAAAAATTACAAGTCAACTATGCACGTGAATTTAATATAATATATAATTAATTATTTAAATTATATATATTATATTAATATTTAATTATGTCGACGAGCTAAATTACAAAACAATGTGAGCTGTCCCTGGTCCTCATGCGAGTCGCATGGCCAGAAGGCCATTTCCATGCGAGTCGCATGACTCCAGATTTCAGGCCAAGTGCTATAAATTCTCGAGTTTTGGCCAGATAAATCACACACACATATATATTATTTTTACTCCGTATTTATTTATTTTATTATTATTATTATTATTATTATTATTATTATTATTAATAATAATAAGATTATTATTAATCTTATTATTTTTATTATTAGTGTTATTATTTTTGCGATACAAAAATAATAATGTACATAAAATATTACGACGGAGTGCTGTCCAAGTAATTTTCAAAATGAGTTTTCGAGCAAGCTAGAGCTAAGGAAATTATGGGTTATTGCCAAGGAGGTTATGGGTAATGTTCGGGGGTAATTTTTTTTGTGAATCAAACCTCGTGTTTATCATCTCCGATGCGTCTACGTGCTTTCCTGCAATATTGTATATCAATATTAAACAGTGAGTTTCATTTGCTCCCATTTTAATTGCTTTTGCAATATATATTTTTGGGCTGAGAATACATGCGCAGTTTTATAAACTGTTTTACTAAATGGATACAAATACTAAAACTGATTTTGTGTGAGTTTCATTTGCTCCCATTTTAATTGCTTTTGCAATATATATTTTTGGGCTGAGAATACATGCGCAGTTTTATAAACTGTTTTACTAAATGGATACAAATACTAAAACTGATTTTGTGTGAGTTTCATATGATCCCTTTTACTCTCTACATTTTTGGGCTGAGAATACATGCAAATGCTTTACTAACTGATTTACAATATTTATATGCGTGAGTTTCATATGATCCCTTTTACTCTCTACATTTTTGGGCTGAGAATACATGCAAATGCTTTACTAACTGATTTACAATATTTATATGCGTGAGTTTCATATGATCCCTTTTACTCTCTACATTTTTGGGCTGAGAATACATGCAAATGCTTTACTAACTGATTTACAATATTTATATGCGTGAGTTTCATATGATCCCTTTTACTCTCTACATTTTTGGGCTGAGAATACATGCAAATGCTTTACTAACTGATTTATAATATTTATATGCGTGAGTTTCATATGATCCCTTTTACTCTCTACATTTTTGGGCTGAGAATACATGCAAATGCTTTACTAACTGATTTACAATATTTACATGCGTGAGTTTCATTGATTCCTTTTTAATTGCTTTTGCAATATATATTTTTGGGCTGAGAATACATGCACTTTATTTTAAACGCCATGGATACAAGTACATACTAAATTCTACACTGAGTTTGAACCAAAAATCCCTTAGCTTTGGTAACTGTTAACTGCCAGTTATAAGAACTGGTGGGCGCGAGTAGTAGTATATGGATCCATAGGGCTTGACATCCCCGTCCGAGCTAGAGCGCTAGCCTTTTAACGGACGTATGCTATTTGAGAAGCGTACACGTTGGTTTGCGTGTATTATTAAGATGATTATACAAAGGGTACAAATTATATAAACGTTAAAGTTTAGTTACCAGGGTGCTCAACTTTGTAGAACCGATTGATAAACGTTTCGGATGAAATAACTAAAATCTTGTGATCCACCTTTTATTTAAAACATAATGATAAACGTTTTGAATAAAATAACTGAACTTTTGTAATCCACATTGATATACGGATTATGTGTAATATTAAAACTATGAACTCACCAACCTTTGTGTTGACACTTGAAGCATGTTTATTCTCAGGTTTCTAGAAGTCTTCCGCTGTTTGCTCATACGTGATACAAGTTATGTGCTTGGAGTCATACATGCTATATACAAGAAACTTGCATTCATCAAACCATTACCATGTATCTTATTTTGACTGTATTGTCAACAGATGTATTATTGTAAACCATTTAAATGGTGATTGTCTATACGTAGGAATCATCAGATGTAAAAAAACATGGAACTTATATATTCATTTATGAAATACCTTTTCAAACGAATGCAATGTTACAAAACGTATCACATAGAGGTCAAATACCTCGCAATGAAATCAATGAATGACGTGTTCGTCCATATGGATTTGGAGCGATCGTCACATATACATATATATGTATGATATATATAGATGAAGATATTTAATAAAATATATTATAATTATAAAGTTTTCAAGGAGTGATACATGTGAAATAGAAACAAAACACGGACCCAATAGTTAAATAGCCTAGTATTTGTTTCTTTCTACGGACAATTTAACCCGAACGGCTATATTGTGTCCATTGCTGAATATTCAACATATGAAAGTGTTCCTAATTCAAAGTAGACCTCTTAAAAGAGTCCTTTAAGTCATATCTTATAATCTCGCTGATGTCTATATTAAATTTATATCGAAACAAAATACGTTCATATAAAGTATTATATATCTAATGCATATAATTATTCGTGAATCACTAGACATGGTAAAAAGGTAATTGATTAACCGAATATAGATTTCAAACTTTCTAGACTCAACATTACAGATTTTGCTTATCGTGTCGGAAACATGTAAAGATTGGGGTTTAAATTTGGTCGGAAATTTCCGGGTCGTTACAGATAATTTGACGAGGACACTCGCACTTTATATTTATGACTGATGGACTGTTATGGACAAAAACCAGATGGACATATTGAATAATCTAGGACAAAGGACAATTAACCCATGGTAATAAACTAAAATCAACATCTCAAACATCATGATTATGGAAGTTTAAATAAGTATAATTCCTTTATTTCATATTTCATCGCACTTTTATTTACTGTCATTTTATTTAATTGCACTTTTAATTATCGTACTTTTTAATTATTGCAATTTTATTTATTGTCATTTTATTTATCGCATTTTAATTTATCGCGCTTTAATTATTGTCATTTACTTTACGCTTTAAATTAAGTTATTTTTATTTTTAATATTTTACATTAGGTTTTAACTGCGACTAAAGTTTTAAAATCGACAAACCGGTCATTAAACGGTAAAAACCCCCTTTTATAATAATAATACTACTTATATATATATATATATATATATATATATATATATATATATATATATATTTATACAAATATAGTTTTTAAAAATATAGCGTTAAACTTGGCTAGATATCTGTGGAACGAATCGGACTTACTAAAAACTACACTACTGTACGATTAGGTACACTGCCTATAAGTGTTGTAGAAAGGTTTAGGTATATCCACTTTATAAATAAATAAATAACTTGTGTAAAATTGTATCGTATTTAATAGTATTTCATAGTAAATATATAACTATTTCGTATACACCTCTACGCACATCAAGTATTTTTGGCGCCGTTGCCTGGGATTCTCTTAAACACCGAAGCGAAACGCTATAAAAAAAATTAGTTTTTAATATATTTTTGTAAAAAATATAATATTTCTTATTTTGTAAAAATATTTTGTTAAACATACAAAATATAAAAACATAATATATATATATATATATATATATATATATATATATATATATATATATATATATATATATATATATATTACTATATTTTTATGTTTTAAATTTAAAAAGTTTGTATTTTTTTTAATTACAAAAACTAATAGGTAAAAAAAAATATATCCTGACCATTAGTAAATGTATATATTTTTATATTAGATTATATATATTTTTATATATATAAAAATAAAACTCTAGTCATGTAAATAAAATATATCCTGACCATTACAATAATCTAAAAGATTTAATTAACATCGTTGATCTAAATTTAAATAAATAATTAAGTTAATATTTCGTTTTAATGACTAGTCCTAATCCATCTGGACGAATACATTACATTTGGTTACATCGCGATCTATATGATACATTTTACAAACATTACATTCGTTTTTAAAAGATAAACTTTCATTACATCGAAAGTTGACAGGCATGCATACCATTTCATAATATATCAAACTATCAATGACTTAATAATAATCTTGATGAACTCAACGACTCGAATGCAACGTCTTTTGAAATATGTCATGAATGACTCCAAGTAATATCTCTAAAATGAGCAAATGCACAGCGGAAGATTTCTTTAATACCTGAGAATAAACTTGCTTTCAAGTGTCAACCAAAAGGTTGGTGAGTTCATTAGTTTATCATCAATATTCATTTCCATCATTTTTATTAGACCACAAGATTTCATATTTTCATTTCTCATAAATATCATGCATGCATATAGCCATCTACATAAAAATCATTCATATGGATTGAACACCTGGTAACCGCCATTAACCATAATGCATAGACTATCCCCACAGACATCGACGTCTGTATAATAATAATCTCGAAGTACTAAAGCCATCCATAGACATGAATGGGGGTTGTTAGGCCCAATAGATCTATCTTTAGGATTCGCGTCAATTAGGGGCCATTTCCCTAATTCTTAGGTTACCAGACTTGAAGGGCGATATTCGATTTCGATAATCCAACCATAGAATGTAATTTCGATTACTTGTGTCTATTTCGTAAAACATTTATAAAAGCAGCGCATGTTTTCTCAGTCCCAAAAATATATATTGCAAAAGTATTTAAAAAGGGAGCAAATGAAACTCACTATACTGTATTTTGTAGTAAAAATACATATGACGATATGGAATAATGTAGGGTTGGCCTCGAATTCACGAACCTATATCATTTGTATATTTATTAATACATGTAATCATAATCGAGCAAGTTTATATATATATTATTATTATTAATATACTTGTTATATTATATGTTATATAGATATAGGTAATTTAATATATTTAATTTATATATCTTATATAACTAATATTTATCATTCTTTAATATGTTAATAATAAAAATCTATAGTAGGGTTTATATATGATAACAATATATATTTATGTATTAATTGATACATTATATATATATATATATATATATATATATATATATATATATATATATATATATATATATATATATATATATATATATATAGTTTAGTTAATATCATTTTAATAATAAAAATATAGTGATATGTAATATTAATATTAATGCAGTGTATCTTTATATAAAAATATTTACTGATAAAAGTGATAGTCATAATATTGATAGTAATATTATTAATAAAAATGTTAATTTTAAATAATGATAATCTTAATAAAGATATTAACTTTAATAATAATGTTAATTTAAATAAAAATAATAGTTTTAATAAAAGTGATAAATTCCATTAATAATATATTGATAATAATAATAATAATAGCAGTGTTAATAATAATAATCAGATTTATCATAAACTTCATGTTTAGTTTCTAAACCTATATCTATAGTTCCTACAACCTAAAGTTATAACCATATTCATAATTTTTGTCATATCAACTTTCATTTTAAATTTTATAATATAAATGTTATTAATATGTTCATAATCATGTTAATAATAATAATAACAATAATAATACTAATAATGATAATGTTAGTAATGATAATACTAATAGTTTTTAAATGATATTACTGTAGTGACCCGAACTTTTCCATGTTTATATATATTAAATGAAATTGTTATTTGCATGATTAAGTGTTTCCAACATGTTAAGCAATCAAACTTGTTAAGACTTGATTAATTGAAATAGGTTTCATATAGACAATTGACCACCCAAGTTGATCGGTGATTTACGAACGTTAAAACTTGTAAAAACTATATAATGAAATATATATGGTTATATATATAGTTAACATGATATTATGATAATTAAACATATCATTAAGTATATTAACAATGAACTACATATGTAAAAATAAGACTACTAACTTAATGATTTTGAAACTAGACATATATGTAACGATTATCGTTGTAACGACATTTAATGTTTATATATCATATTAAGAGATATTCGTACATCATAATATCATGATAATATAA
Organism: Rutidosis leptorrhynchoides; assembly: GCF_046630445.1. Taxonomy (NCBI): domain Eukaryota; kingdom Viridiplantae; phylum Streptophyta; class Magnoliopsida; order Asterales; family Asteraceae; genus Rutidosis; species Rutidosis leptorrhynchoides. Next base: position 51,602,976 of record NC_092337.1, on the reverse strand, counting down.
TAATTTAAAATCTCTTTTGATATTATAAACATTGGGTTAACAACATTTAACAAGATCGTTAACCTAAAGGTTTCAAAACAACACTTACATGTAACGACTAACGATGACTTAACGACTCAGTTAAAATGTATATACATGTAGTGTTTTAATATGTATTCATACACTTTTGAAAGACTTCAAGACACTTATCAAAATACTTCTACTTAACAAAAATGCTTACAATTACATCCTCGTTCAGTTTCATCAACAAATCTACTCGTATGCACCCGTATTCGTACTCGTACAATACACAGCTTTTAGATGTATGTACTATTGGTATATACACTCCAATGAGCAGCTCTTAGAAGCCCATGTGAGTCACCTAATACATGTGGGAACCATCATTTGGCAACTAGCATGAAATATCTCATAAAATTACAAAAATATGAGTAATCATTCATGACTTATTTACATGAAAACAAAATTACATATCCTTTATATCTAATCCATACACCAACGACCAAAAACACCTACAAACACTTTCATTCTTCAATTTTCTTCATCTACTTTATCTCTCTCAATTTCTATCTTATAGTTCTAAGTGTTCTTCATAAATTCCAAAAGTTCTAGTTTCATAAAATCAAGAATACTTCCAAGATTGCAAGTTTACTTCCAAGTTTTCTAAATCCATTCCAAGTAATCATCCAAGATCAAGAAATATTTGTTAGTTACAGTAGGTTATCTTTCTAATACAAGGTAATAATCATATTCAAACTTTAATTCAATTTCTATAACTATAACAATCTTATTTCGAGTGGAAATCTTACTTGAAATTGTTTTCGTGTCATGATTCTGCTTCAAGAACTTTCAAGCCATCCAAGGATCCTTTGAAGCTAGATCCATTTTTCTCATTTCCAGTAGGTTTATCCAAGGAACTTGAGGTAGTAATGATGTTCATAACATCATTCAATTCATACATAAAAAGCTGTCTTATTCAACGTTATAAACTTGTAATCACTAGAACATAGTTTAGTTAATTCTAAACTTGTTCGCAAATAAAGTAAATCCTTCTAACTAGACTTTTAAAATCAACTAAACACATGTTCTATATCTATATGATATGCTAACTTAATGATTTAAAACCCGAAAACACGATAAACACCATAAAACCGGATATACGCCGTCGTAGTAAAACCGGGGGGCTGTTTTGGTTGGGATAATTAAAAGCTAAGAAGAACTTTGATTTAAAAGCTATACTTCTGGAAAAATGATTTTTCTTATGAACATGAAACTATATCCAAAAATTATGGTTAAACTCAAAGTGAAAGTATGTTTTTCAAAATGGTCATCAAGATGTCGTTCTTTCGACGGAAATGACTACCTCTTTCAAAAACGACTTGTAACTTGTATTTCCCACTATAAACTTATACTTTTTTCTGTTTAGATTCATAAATTTAAGTTCAATACGAAATCGTGGCCACTGGAATCACTCAAAACGGATTAGAAACGAAGAAATGGCGAGTAAAACAAGATTGATAAAAACTACTCATTTTACCTACGTGAAAGTTAGTAATAAATCTATTCCAACCATAACCTAATCAACTTATATTGTATATTATATAATCTTTAGATACCATAGACACGTATACAATGTTTCGAACTATCATGTCGACTCATCTATATATATATTGCGGAACAACCATAGACACTCTATATGTGAATGTTGGAGTTAGCTATACAGGGTTGAGGTTGATTCCAAAATATATATATAGTTTGAGTTGTGATCAATACTGAGATACGTATACACTGGGTTGTGGATTGATTCAAGATAATATTTATCGATTTATTTCTGTACATCTAACTGTGGACAACTAGTTGTAAGTTACTAACGAGGTCAGCTGACTTAATAAACTTAAAACATCAAAATGTATTAAAAGTTTTGTAAATATATTTTGAACATACTTTGATATATATGTATATATTGTTATAGGTTTGTGAATCAACCAGTGGCCAAGTCTTACTTCCCGACGAAGTAAAAATCTGTGAAAGTGAGTTATAGTCTCACTTTTAAAATCTAATATTTTTGGGATGAGAATACATGCAGGTTTTATAAATGATTTACAAAATAGACACAAGTACGTGAAACTACATTCTATGGTTGAATTATCGAAATCGAATATGCCCCTTTTTATTAAGTCTGGTAATCTAAGAATTAGGGAACAGACACCCTAATTGACGCGAATCCTAAAGATAGATCTATTAGGCCTAACAAACCCCATCCAAAGTACCGGATGCTTTAGTACTTCGAAATTTATATCATATCCGAAGGGTGTCTCGGAATGATGGGGATATTCTTATATATGCATCTTGTTAATGTCGGTTACCAGGTGTTCACCATATGAATAATTTTTATCTCTATGTATGGGATGTGTATTGAAATATGAAATCTTGTGGTCTATTGTTACGATTTGATATATATAGGTTAAACCTATAACTCACCAACATTTTTGTTGACGTTTAAAGTATGTTTATTCTCAGGTGAATACTAAGAGCTTCCGCTGTTGCATACTAAAATAAGGACAATATTTGGAGTCCATGTTTGTATGATATTGTGTAAAAACTGTATTCAAGAAACTGATTTCGATGTAATATATTTGTATTGTAAACCATTATGTAATGGTCGTGTGTAAACAGGATATTTTAGATTATCATTATTTGATAATCTACGTAAAGCTTTTTAAACCTTTATTTATGAAATAAAGGTTATGGTTTGTTTTAAAAATGAATGCAGTCTTTGAAAAATGTCTCATATAGAGGTCAAAACCTCGCAACGAAATCAATTAATATGGAACGTTTTTAATCAATAAGAACGGGACATTTCAGTTGGTATCCGAGCGTTGGTCTTAGAGAACCAGAATTTTACATTAGTGTGTCTTATTAAGTTTGTTAGGATGCATTAGTGAGTCTGGACTTCGACCGTGTTTACTTGAAAAAAAAAAAAAAGATTGCTTAACAAATTTTGTTTGAAACTATATATTTTTAACATGTGAATATTATGTGATATATTAATCTCTTAACGTGTTTGATATTATGTGATAGATGTCTACCTCTAGAACTAGTCCCATTGACTCACCTAATAATAATGAAGAGTCAAATATAAATTGGAATGATTCGTGGACTGATTCACAAGTTCCCGAAGAGGAACCGGAAGAAGAGTCGGAATCGGAAGAAGAATCGGAACCGGAGGAAGAATCGGAACTGGAAGAAGAACCAGTGGGGGAAATAATAAAACGGTTAAGTAGAAGAAAATCCTCAACCAACCGACCAAAGTTAATTATGGTCAACGGTGTTTCCACCAAGGAAGCAAAATATTGGGAGGATTACCAATTCTCCGATGAATCGGATCCCGACGAGGATTCCGATGATGTTATAGAAATTACCCCAACTGAATTTAAAAAGGCAAAAGAAAATAATAAGGGAAAGGGCATAAAAATAGAGAAATCTAATTCCAACCCCGATGAACTTTATATGTTTCGTCAACCCCCGAAGTCCTTAAGTTGTAACATTGACCCGGGAACCTCTAAACCACCAGGTTTTTCTAAACCGTTGTGGAAAACGACAGCTAGTATTAGGGGAACATCATATATCCCTAGAAACTTGGCAAAATCAACCAAAACCGAAGAAGAAGAAACGAGCAAGTCGGAATAAGATAGTTGTATTCGTATGGTGTAATATATGTAATATAGTGTGCTTATGCTTTATGATATATGTAAAAATTGCTTGTATTAATAAGTATTTTTTTATGAATCTAACTCTTGTCTATTTTACAATATAAAAACACAAAATGGGTAGACAACCCAATATTTTAAGAGACCTACCCGGAGAAATGATTGATGAAATCTTGTCTAGAGTCGGTCAGAATTCTTCGGCACAACTATTTACGGCGAAATCAGTTTGTAAGACATTCGAAGAACGTTCCAAGAATGCCTTGGTTTATAAGAGACTTTCGTTTGAAAGATGGGGGATATCACATTGGGAAACCCATAAGTTACGATGTGTTTACTTTGACGCATATATTGCGGGGAACCCAAGTGCTATTTTACGCAACAGGTTAAGAAATTATTTTGACTCAATGTATCCGAACATAGGACTTCATGATTTAGAAAAAGCGGCTAACATGCAACATAAAGAAGCATGTTATGCTTACGGGTTAGTAATGTTCACTTCTCACCAAAGTGAGAACAAGAACATCGGGCTACAACTATTAAACAAAACATTTCCACAAGTAACGGACTCAGTAGTTGGGGTGAGAAACAAGGTTTTTAGATTGTTACGGGACTGTTGGACATTACGTAACCCTCGTCCCTTTAACGACGTTACAACACGCTGTCTTATCAACGGCCATAATGGTTATGTTCCACAAGACCAAGGATGGGAAGTAGTCCTAGTAAAACCAGAATGCATGACTTGTTTCTGGACGTATGAATTACGTGTCTTTATTGCCTTTGCTGAACGACTTGTGTACTAGCTAGAATTATCTTCACAACTATCTTGTATCAAAGTTATTGTGTACTATATTTCATGCTTTATGTAAAATAAGCGGTATTGTAAGTTTGTAAAATATTGTATAAAAGTTTGAACGCGAAATATTATTATAATCAGTTTTTCATATAGAATTGTAGTAGTTGAATTGTATATTAGCTACTAAGTATGAACTTAACGGGTAGGTACTACCCGAATTTAAACTTATAAAATGCTAATATGAAGAAAAAGCTTTTATAAATGAGTTCATATTATGCTACGAAATACTATTAACTACTCTTAATATTCTGTATGATTAACTTGTTCCATTTGACTATTTTGAAGGAAATGGCACCGACTACTCGACACACCGTGAATATGAATGAAGAGGAATTCCGTACTTTTCTACCTTCAAACATAGCCACAGTACAGGCTGCTCTACATACCAACAATAACCTTGGATCTAGCAGTACAGGAAATCGTGTAGGATGCACCTACAAAGAATTCACTGCCTGCAAACCTTTGGAATTTGATGGAACCGAAGGACTGATCGGATTGAAACGGTGGACCGAGAAGGTCGAATCGGTGTTTGCCATAAGTAAGTGTACTGAAGAGGACAAAGTGAAGTACGCTACGCATACCTTCACAGGTTCTGCGTTAACATGGTGGAATACCTATCTAGAGCAAGTGGGACAAGATGATGCTTACGCACTACCGTGGTCAGCATTCAAGCACTTGATGAACGAGAAGTACCGTCCCAGAACCGAGGTCAATAAGCTCAAGACAGAACTTAGAGGGTTACAAACCCAAGGATTTGATATTACCACGTACGAAAGACGATTCACAGAATTGTGCTTATTGTGTCCGGGAGCGCTCGAAGATGAGGAAGAGAAGATCGACGCGTTTGTGAAAGGATTACCGAAAAGAATCCAAGAAGATATAAGTTCACACGAGCCCGCCTCCATACAACAGGCATGTAGAATGGCTCACAAACTAGTGAACCAGATTGAAGAAAGAATTAAAGAACAGACTGCTGAAGAGGCCAATGTGAAGCAAGTCAAAAGAAAGTGGGAGGAAAACAGTGATAAGAATCACCAATACAACAACAACAGCAATTACAACAATAATCGCAACAACTATCCCAACAATTGCAACATCAATCGCAACTACAACAAACGGCCCAACAACAACAACAACAACAACAACAACAACAACAACAGCAGTAGCAACTACAACAATCATCCCAACAACAATAATAACCGCAACAACAACAACAATCAGAAGCAGCTATGCTAAAGGTGTGAAAAGTATCACTCGGGGTTCTGCACCAAATTTTGCAACAAGTGTAAAAGAAATGGTCATAGCGCGGCGAAGTCTGAGGTCTACGGACCAGGGGTTAACAGAACGAAAGGAACAAATGGTGTCGGAACGAGTAATGGTGGAGCAAGTAGTGTCGGAGCAAGTTATGCCAATGTAGTTTGTTATAAATGTGGAAAACCGGGCCACATTATTAGAAATTGCCCGAACCAGGAGAACACGAATGGACAAGGCCGCGGAAGAGTTTTCAATATTAATGCGGCAGAGGCACAGGAAGACCCGGAGCTTGTTACGGGTACGTTTCTTATTGACAATAAATCTGCTTACGTTTTATTTGATTCGGGTGCGGATAGAAGCTATATGAGTAGAGATTTTTGTGCTAAATTAAGTTTTCCATTGACGCCTTTGGATAGTAAATTTTTACTCGAATTAGCAAATGGTAAATTAATTTCTGCAGATAATATATGCCGGAATCGAGAAATTAAACTGGGTAGCGAAATATTTAAGATTGACTTGATACCAGTAGAGTTAAGGAGTTTTGATGTGATAATCGGTATGGACTGGTTGAAAGAAGTGAAAGCAGAGATCGTTTGTTACAAAAATGCAATTCGCATTATACGAGAAAAAGGAAAACCCTTAATGGTGTACGGAGAAAAGGGCAACACGAAGCTCCATTTTATTAGTAATTTGAAGGCACAAAAACTAATAAGAAAAGGTTGCTATGCTGTTCTAGCACACGTTGAGAAAGTACAAACTGAAGAAAAGAGCATCAATGATGTTCCCGTCGCAAAAGAATTTCCCGATGTATTTCCGAAAGAATTACCGGGATTACCCCCACATCGATCCGTTGAATTTCAAATAGATCTTGTACCAGGAGCTGCACCAATAGCTCGTGCTCCTTACAGACTCGCACCCAGCGAGATGAAAGAACTGCAAAGCCAATTACAAGAACTTTTAGAGCGTGGTTTCATTCGACCAAGCACATCACCGTGGGGAGCTCCTGTTTTGTTTGTCAAGAAGAAAGATGGTACATTCAGGTTGTGTATCGACTACCGAGAGTTGAACAAACTTACCATCAAGAACCGCTACCCACTACCGAGAATCGACGACTTATTTGATCAACTACAAGTCTCGTCTGTTTATTCAAAGATTGACTTACGTTCCGGGTATCATCAAATGCGGGTGAAAGAAGATGATATTCCAAAGACTGCTTTCAGAACACGTTACGGTCATTACGAGTTTATGGTCATGCCATTTGGTTTAACTAATGCACCAGCTGTGTTCATGGACCTTATGAACCGAGTGTGTGGACCATACCTTGACAAGTTTGTCATTGTTTTCATTGAGGACATACTTATTTACTCAAAGAATGACCAAGAACACGGTGAACATTTGAGAAAGGTGTTAGAAGTATTGAGGAAGGAAGAATTGTACGCTAAATTTTCAAAGTGTACATTTTGGTTGGAATAAGTTCAATTTCTCGGTCACATAGTGAACAAAGAAGGTATTAAGGTGGATCCGGCAAAGATAGAAACTGTTGAAAAGTGGGAAACCCCAAAAACTCCGAAACACATACGCCAGTTTTTTAGGACTAGCTGGTTACTACAGAAGGTTCATCCAAGACTTTTCCAGAATAGCAAAACCCTTGACTGCATTAAAGCATAAAGGGAAGAAATTTGAATGGAAGGATGAACAAGAGAAAGCGTTCCAGTTATTGAAGAAAAAGCTAACTACGGCACCTATATTGTCATTGCCTGAAGGGAATGATGATTTTGTGATTTATTGTGACGCATCAAAGCAAGGTCTCGGTTGTGCATTAATGCAACGAACAAAGGTGATTGCTTATGCGTCTAGACAATTGAAGATTCACGAACAAAATTATACGACGCATGATTTGGAATTAGGCGCGGTTGTTTTTGCATTAAAAACTTGGAGGCACTACTTATATGGGGTCAAGAGTATTATATATACCGACCACAAAAGTCTTCAACACATATTTAATCAGAAACAACTGAATATGAGGCAGCGTAGGTGGATTGAATTGTTGAATGATTACGACTTTGAGATTCGTTACCACCCGGGGAAGGCAAATGTGGTAGCCAACGCCTTGAGCAGGAAGGACAGAGAACCCATTCGAGTAAAGGAGGCGCAACAAGGAGTTTTAAAAGAGGGAAATTTAAAGGATGAAATACCCAAAGGATCGGAGAAGCATCTTAATATTCGGGAAGACGGAACCCTGTATAGGGCTGAAAGGATTTGGGTACCAAAATTTGGAGATATGAGAGAAATGGTACTTAGAGAAGCTCATAAAACCAGATACTCAATACATCCTGGAACGGGGAAGATGTACAAGGATCTCAAGAAACATTTTTGGTGGCCGGGTATGAAAGCCGATGTTGCTAAATACGTAGGAGAATGTTTAACGTGTTCTAAGGTCAAAGCTAAGCATCAGAAACCATCAGGTCTACTTCAACAACCCGAAATCCCGGAATGGAAATGGGAAAATATTACCATGGATTTCATCACTAAATTGCCAAGGACTGTAAGTGGTTTTGATACTATTTGGGTAATAGTTGATCGTCTCACCAAATCAGCAGACTTCCTGCCAATAAGAGAAGATGACAAGATGGAGAAGTTAGCACGACTGTATTTGAAGGAAGTCGTCTCCAGACATGGAATACCAATCTCTATTATCTCTGATAGGGATGGCAGATTTATTTCAAGATTCTGGCAGACATTACAGCAAGCATTAGGAACTCGTCTAGACATGAGTACTGCTTATCATCCACAAATTGATGGGCAGAGCGAAAGGACAATACAAACGCTTGAAGACATGCTACGAGCATGTGTTATTGATTTTGGAAACAGTTGGAATCGACATCTACCGTTAGCAGAATTTTCCTACAACAACAGCTACCATTCAAGCATTGAGATGGCGCCGTTTGAAGCACTTTATGGTAGAAAGTGCAGGTCTCCGATTTGTTGGAGTGAAGTGGGGGATAGACAGATTACGGGTTCGGAGATAATACAAGAAACTACTGAGAAGATCATCCAAATTCAACAACGGTTGAAAACCGCCCAAAGTCGACAAAAGAGCTACGCCGACATTAAAAGAAAAGATATAGAATTTGAAATTGGAGAGATGGTCATGCTTAAAGTTGCACCTTGGAAAGGTGTTGTTCGATTTGGTAAACAAGGGAAATTAAATCCAAGGTATATCGGACCATTCAAGATTATTGATCGTGTCGGACCAGTAGCATACCGACTTGAGTTACCTCAACAACTCGCGGCTGTACATAACACTTTCCATGTCTCGAATTTGAAGAAATATTTTGCTAAAGAAGATCTCACTATTCCGTTAGATGAAATCCAAATCAACGAAAAACTTCAATTCATCGAAGAACCCGTCGAAATAATGGATCGTGAGGTTAAAAGACTTAAGCAAAACAAGATACCAATTGTTAAGGTTCGATGGAATGCTCGTAGAGGACCCGAGTTCACCTGGGAACGAGAAGATTAGATGAAGAAGAAATACCCGCATTTATTTCCAGAAGATAAGTCAACACCTCCAAATGCTTAAAATTTCGGGACCAAATTTATTTAACGGGTAGGTACTGTAGTGACCCGAAATTTTCCATGTTTATATATATTAAATGAAATTGTCATTTGCATGATTAAGTGTTTTCAACATGTTAAGCAATCAAACTTGTTAAGACTTGATTAATTGAAATAGGTTTCATATAGACAATTGACCACCCAAGTTGACCGGTGATTCACGAACGTTAAAACTTGTAAAAACTATATGATGACATATATATGGTTATATATATAGTTAACATGATATTATGATAAGTAAACATATCATTAAGTATATTAACAATGAACTACATATGTAAAAACAACACTACTAACTTAATGATTTTGAAACGAGACATATATGTAACGATTATCGTTGTAACGACATTTAATGTTTATATATCATGTTAAGAGATATTCGTACATCATAATATCATGATAATATAATAATTTAAAATCTCTTTTGATATTATAAACATTGGGTTAACAACATTTAACAAGATCGTTAACCTAAAGGTTTCAAAACAACACTTACATGTAACGACTAACGATGACTTAACGACTCAGTTAAAATGTATATACATGTAGTGTTTTAATATGTATTCATACACTTTTGAAAGACTTCAAGACACTTATCAAAATACTTCTACTTAATAAAAATGCTTACAATTACATCCTCGTTCAGTTTCATCAACAAATCTACTCGTATGCACCCGTATTCGTACTCGTACAATACACAGCTTTTAGATGTATGTACTATTGGTATATAAACTCCAATGATCAGCTCTTAGCAGCCCATGTGAGTCACCTAACACATGTGGGAACCATCATTTGGCAACTAGCATGAAATATCTCATAAAATTACAAAAATATGAGTAATCATTCATGACTTATTTACATGAAAACAAAATTACATATCCTTTATATCTAATCCATACACCAACGACCAAAAACACCTACAAACACTTTTATTCTTCAATTTTCTTCATCTAATTGATCTCTCTCAAGTTCTATCTTCAAGTTCTAAGTGTTCTTCATAAATTCCAAAAGTTCTAGTTTCATAAAATCAAGAATACTTCCAAGATTGCAAGTTTACTTCCAAGTTTTCTAAATCCATTCCAAGTAATCATCCAAGATCAAGAAACCTTTGTTACTTACAGTAGGTTATCTTTCTAATACAAGGTAATAATCATATTCAAACTTTAATTCAATTTCTATAACTATAACAATCTTATTTCGAGTGGAAATCTTACTTGAAATTGTTTTCGTGTCATGATTCTGCTTCAAGAACTTTCAAGCCATCCAAGGATCCTTTGAAGCTAGATCCATTTTTCTCATTTCCAGTAGGTTTATCCAAGGAACTTGAGGTAGTAATGATGTTCATAACATCATTCGATTCATACATAAAAAGCTGTCTTATTCAACGTTATAAACTTGTAATCACTAGAACATAGTTTAGTTAATTCTAAACTTGTTCGCAAATAAAGTTAATCCTTTTAACTAGACTTTTAAAATCAACTAAACACATGTTCTATATCTATATGATATGCTAACTTAATGATTTAAAACCCGGAAACACGATAAACACCATAAAACTGGATATACGCCGTCGTAGTAAAACCGGGGGGCTGTTTTGGTTGGGATAATTTAAAGCTAAGAAGAACTTTGATTTAAAAGCTATACATCTAGAAAAATGATTTTTCTTATGAACATGAAACTATATCCAAAAATTATGGTTAAACTCAAAGTGAAAGTATGTTTTTCAAAATGGTCATCAAGATGTCGTTCTTTCGACGGAAATGACTACCTCTTTCAAAAACAACTTGTAACTTGTATTTTCAACTATAAACTTATACTTTTTCTGTTTAGATTCATAAATTTAAGTTCAATACGAAACCGTGGCCACTGGAATCACTCAAAACGGATTAGAAACGAAGAAATGGCGAGTAAAACAAGATTGATAAAAACTACCCATTTTACCTACGTGAAAGTTAGTAATAAATCTATTCCAACCATAACCTAATCAACTTATATTGTATATTATGTAATCTTGAGATACCATAGACACGTATACAATGTTTTGAATTATATGTCGACCCATCTATATATATATTGTGGAACAACCATAGACACTCTATATGTGAATGTTGGAGTTAGCTATACAGGGTTGAGGTTGATTCCAAAATATATATATAGTTTGAGTTGTGATCAATACTGAAATACATATACACTGGGTCGTGGATTGATTCAAGATAATATTTATCGATTTATTTCTGTACATCTAACTGTGGACAACTAGTTGTAAGTTACTAACGAGGACAGCTGACTTAATAAACTTAAAACATCAAAATGTATTAAAAGTTTTGTAAATATATTTTGAACATACTTTGATATATATGTATATATTGTTATAGGTTTGTGAATCAACCAGTGGCCAAGTCTTACTTCCCGACGAAGTAAAAATCTGTGAAAGTGAGTTATAGTCTCACTTTTAAAATCTAATATTTTTGGGATGAGAATACATGCAGGTTTTATAAATGATTTACAAAATAGACACAAGTACGTGAAACTACATTCTATGGTTGAATTATCGAAATCGAATATGCCCCTTTTTATTAAGTCTGGTAATCTAAGAATTAGGGAACAGACACCCTAATTGACGCGAATCCTAAAGATAGATCTATTGGGCCTAACAAACCCCATCCAAAGTACCAAATGCTTTAGTACTTCAAAATTTATATCATATCCGAAGGGTGTCCCGGAATGATGGGGATATTATTATATATGCATCTTGTTAATGTCGGTTACCAGGTGTTCACCATATGAATGATTTTTATCTCTATGTATGGGATGTGTATTGAAATATGAAATCTTGTGGTCTATTGTTACGATTTGATATATATAGGTTAAACCTATAACTCACCAACATTTTTGTTGACGTTTAAAGCATGTTTATTCTCAGGTGAATACTAAGAGCTTCCGCTGTTGCATACTAAAATAAGGACAAGATTTGGAGTCCATGTTTGTATGATATTGTGTAAAAACTGCATTCAAGAAACTGATTTCGATGTAATATATTTGTATTGTAAACCATTATGTAATGGTCGTGTGTAAACAGGATATTTTAGATTATCATTATTTGATAATCTACGTAAAGCTTTTTAAATCTTTATTTATGAAATAAAGGTTATGGTTTGTTTTAAAAATGAATGCAGTCTTTGAAAAACGTCTCATATAGAGGTCAAAACCTCGCAACGAAATCAATTAATATGGAACGTTTTTAATCAATAAGAACGGGACATTTCAATTACTAGTACTAATGGTAATACTAATAATAGTGTTAATAATCTTATTAATCACCTTACTACGAATTATACTAATTACTACGAATTATACTAATAGTAATAATAATAATAATAATAATAATAATAATAATAATAATAATAATAATAATAATAATAATAACAATAATAGTAATAATAACAATAATAATAATAACAATAATAACAATAATAATAATAATAATAATAATAATAATAATAATAATAATAATAATAATAATAATAATAATAATAATAATAATAATCATAATAATTACTACTAATAATAATAATAGAAATAAAATTAAGAGTGTATACCCTTTAAAGGCTTTTTCTAAAAAGAATTGCCCCAGACGGGGCTCGAACCCGCGACCTCCCGCTCATACACAAACACACTTAACCACTCTTCCGTCTGTTTTCTTTCTGTTAGAGCACACAATAATAAATATATAACCTGTAACAGTTGCTACTTCTTCTTCTTCATCTTCAAGTCGACCAGGATCAGTTCATACATAAAAGTCAATTAACTAAATAGTTTTAGGACTTTCACACAAAACATACTCGATCTATATGGATCTTTGGCTAACTTGAAAACGAGAAGAAAAAAAAAACTCTGCTGCTGCTTCACGGTAAAAAAAATAATTGACTTCGAGATTAAGGCTGTTTTGGCTTATGATTCCTACACGAATTTGTTTGTAAATCACTCATAGAAACTATAAAAATTATCAATTAAACTTAAAACATTCAAACGATTTCGGATTTGAGAGATTACAATTTAGTTTACTTTTGAATTCAAAGTTTGACTCCTCAAATTCGAATATGATTTTACGAATTGGAACCTGAAAATTTGAGGAAACATTCATGACATGATTTAAGACACTTCTGCGCTTTTAGATTTTTAAAATGGATTCGATTTCGAATTATGAGCAAAAATGGTTATACGAACAGAGATATTAAAATAAAAAAAATAAAAAAAATGCTTCATTTGCCTGTACCAAAAGAAGTAGCGGTATTTGATTGTGATGATGGAAAATGTCGACTGATTTTAATTATTAAAGGAGAGGTGATCGATCGTTATATAAAATGAGTAGGTGTCGACACTTTATTCATGGACAAGAGCAAGAATACAAAAAAAATTCATCCGATGTTGAATTTTAAGAGATTATATCATTTAATATTAATAATAAATAAATATAAATATATTAATAACAATAATACTATTAATAGTATTACTAATAATAAAAATACTAATAATAATGATAATAGAAATAATAATAATAATAATAAAACAAATTAATATTATAACATTATTATGAAATTTTATAAATTTCTATATATATTTATAAGTTACTTGTATTACTATATTCATTTAAATAATTATGTATAGAAGATATATATATATATATATATATATATATATATATATATATATATATATATATATATATATATATATATATATATATATATATATATATATATATATATATATTAATCTGCAATTTTTAATATATAAATATTCGTTATTAACTTCGTTAAGAAAAATAAACAAATATTTCTAGATAATGTATTCCAAGCTTCTAAAATACTACATATGTAACTATTACATAACAAGTTTTTATTACATAAATAAATAGATTAAATATACATATATACATTCATTTAATAAAGTTGAATCGCATAATACGTAAGTCATAACGGTTTCCAGTTTTTAATTTATAGTTTAATCGTGAATCACAGGGTTAAGCCTAATGGATAATCAAACACGTGAAATCATTTAAATGCAACATATTCATTTGCTTATCATGTCGTCGTCCATTAAATATCATAAAAACTAACTTTTGTCTAGTTTTCGTTAATTGACATTATTGTTCTTACTTGTAGATCACTTTACCATTTTCCGAATATTGTTAAAAAGAACAGATTTCTTAAATCACAGTGGACCTCACAACAGAGACCTGTAATCATATCACAATGTATGTATCTGTTAATTCAATCATTTGATATTATCTTCTAATTCTATCGATAATCATATTGAAATAAATACGTTCATGTAAAGTATTATACATTTATTACTTTGTTAATGTTTTCAATTAATATAACTATATATTATATATATACATATCTATGTACACATAAATGTTCGTGAATCATTGGGAATAGTCGAAGGGTTATTTGAACACATAAACATAGTTCAAATTTTTTTGAGACTCAACATAACAAACTTTACTTATCGTGTCGAAATCATATAAAGATTAAGTTTAAATTTGGTCAGAAATTTCCGAGTCGTCACATTCGTTTCACCTCCCCCATACCATGTTGTTATAAATATTTGTAGATGAAGATCATAAAATGACTAAATTGTCGTTGAATATCTTAATTAATTATCATAAACTTAATTTTTGATAACAACGAGAAAAACAAACCCGCACTTTGTTGCGGGATGGTTTCAATCGGTTAACGGTCGATATTTTTGATCGGTTAACGGTCGATGATTTTGGTCGGCTAGCGGTCGGTTAATTGAACATCCAAAAATAACGGGATGAAAAAGGAATTGAAAAATGGTTGTGAGGAATAGGAATTTTTTATCAGAAAAAATAAAAAGTCAACGCTCTTTGTTGCTCGTTGTATTATTAAGTAATTATAGCACCTGCCTCATTCATATGCGAGCTTTTGACTGACTTTCCAGAGTTTCTTTATGAGATAAATCCTCCCGTCGGGGATAAACAAATCAAATGGATTTAATAGTGTCATGTTATGATTAGTAGGTTCATTTTTGGCAGAAATTGCTAATGAAATTTTATTTATGTTTTTAGTAAAAAGAAAAATATTAATATCAAATTAAAAATAAATATAATATAATATAATATGTTAGTATACTACATGACAAAATCTCTACATCAGATAAAGCAAGTGATACCAGGCTAACGTGGCACACTGCTATTAAACCTCAGTAAAATAATCCACGTGTTCTCCATTAGTCAATTACGTTCAAAATTAGGGCTAACAAAATACTTCTTCAAACTATCAAACCGTCCCTCTCTCTTAAACCGTGCATTCCTTTTCATCATCGATTATGAAGACCACCACCGGCGTCGCTGCTATCACATCTACCGTCATCATTACATCCACCTTCATTGTTGTCGTTACATTACAACCGTCATCATCGCTGCTATCGTATAATGGATGTTGGAAACTCATTTAACATCTGTGACCCGGTTTCTTGGCACATGACCCGGTTTCACCCACTTTATGTATGTATATATATATATATATATATATATATGTGTGTGTGTGTGTGTGTGTGTGTGTGTGTGTGTAGATCAAGCATAAAAATCATTTATGTTTATTTTGTTTATATTGTATTGTATATGATGATGATATCCATATAGATACATGTACAATTTTGTATGTTGTATTTTTATTATAACATTGAACAACAGTCGTATATTTACTAATTTTGAGATATTGACGAGGTAGACCCGTTTCTATAAAAAAAATTGTAATTAATTTTTTTTCCTTGATTGCATTGCAAGTTTAACATTTTTAATATGTCATTATTAATTTAGTTAGAATACGAAGTTATGAGCATGTCACATGTGTTAAATCTACTTGGCATATAATGCTAGTAATTAGGGACTAATGACAAATAAGCTAAACCTAATCTCTCTTTATATAGATATATAGATAGATAGATATATAGATAGATATAGTAAATGACCCATCTCAATCAATAGTTTACATAATAGTATGATCCAAATACATATGCATACCACAATAAAGATCACCCAAGAGGCCGAGCCGCATAGAGGAGTGTTCATCGATTGGATTTCGACCTTCTTATGTTTATTTGGTTCTTATTTGCGGGAGCAAAATCAAGGTAAAAAATCTAACCGAAATCGAATTTAAAGTTTGTATATAAATGATAATGTTTGCCTATAAATAGGTATGTAAGATGTCACTCCCGTTTAATTGATTTGCATAAATATTCAAATATTACTTGTTCGTTCATCTTGTACTTTTTATTAAAATTTTGAAGCCAATGCAAAATAATTGAAGAAAACAAACGAAAAACAATTTTTTACATTTTAAGATTTTGAAGGCAATGCAAAATAATCGAAGAAAGTAAATGGAAAACAATGAATAAAATATAGTCAAAATGGTGAACTCAAGTAACGATTGGTGCAGTCAATTTAAACTCGACTACTCGCAATTCACAACACAAATTCAGCACAAGTTATTAATCTACTCCATATGTGTTAATGATACACAAAACAGATCCACTATTAGGGCTACAACACTATCATAGTATCATTTATACGATAACAAATCCATTAAGAACGAGAAAAAATATACAATCCTCTGAAATACATAAATTCTTATCCTTAATAAATAACTTAAGGAACTTATCTTCATCTACCTTTTGCATAAGAGAACAAGTATGAGATCTCGTTTTGATGAATGATAAGATATCAGACGCTTTATAATAATTTGAGCTCATTTTTATTGTGCAGAAGGATAATGAGACACATTTTGCTTAAACACTATAAAAGCATTCTGTTACTCTAATCATGGTATCAAATATTAATTGTTTACAAGCTATTTTATAATGTTCAATATAATAATGTGGTGTAGACTAAGAATACAGATCAAACACACCAGATAGACGAAGACAACAGGGGACATGGTGGTGTTGAGCTTTCCTCAATGGGTAGTAATAAATTCAACAAGGATTTTAATCATTATGTATGTCGACCCTCATTTTTCCATTTCTGTTTATACTGTTCTACTATTAGGACATTTTGTACTCATAAACTTCGTTTAACAAAACTTTGATTAAATAGTTGATCAATACTCTCTGTTAATAAAATTTTATGTCTTCTGTGATATTTTATATATATAAACTATATGTATTAATTTAAATGTGACATATATAAATTTAAAACTAATAATAACTAAGTAAAAATTAATAAAAGACATGGCTAATAAATAAATGATAAAATAAAATGTATTTTAGATAAATGTAACTTTAATAAAAAATAATAATATATAAAATATATAAATAAACTATAATGTCGAAAAAAATAAATAAATATATATATGTATTAATATAAATAATTCGGCTAGCTTAAACAAAAGGAAAATAAACTTGATCATTAAGCTAAAATAAATTCTAGTCTAATTCTAATACCTGCATCCTAATCTTGATTCATCCTTGATCACCAAGTAATCCTAGTGTGATTTGGAAACCTAAACTCATCTATAAATAGGCTCATGATTTTTCCATAATTTGCACCACAAATTAAATCACAAATCTCTCCCTTCCCCTTGCATTTTGATCGACTAAATTCCTGTAGCCCAACTTCTTTTAGTCGACATCCAACAGCCCTTTAAACCTGCTGCTGCAGTCAACTTGAATCACCACCTAAACAGCCTTTTCAGTCGACATTCATCACCTTCGACAAGCCTGCAAATTGCCACCTTGTTTGCTGCTGTTACAGCCTCCTGTTCGCCATTCTATACAGCTTTTTATTGCTGTATTTCGTCACCTATTACAGCCATAAAAGTTGGTTGTTTGATCCTGTTTTTCTTGCTGCAGATCGTGATCAAACAGCCCAAGATTTGACTTGAATTGCTGCGATTTTCCTGCTGTGTTCTTGCTGTTTCTGTTGAGCCAAAATAGTCCCCAAACCCTTGGTTTGGATCGTAAATTGCTGCTGAATCTGTTGCTATTTCGGTTCCCATTCATCATCTTTCTTAGTCTTAATCTTCATAAGGTATCCCTAAACCCTAGCTTCATGTTACTTATTAATTTATTTAATTTAAGTATTATTTTTAATAAGATTAAGGTAATGAATAGGATGTATTATGATAAAGTTTAGGGTTAATAAGATTATGTTTGGTGAACATGATTAAAAGATATAATGAAAGTTTATGATGATGATTAATAAGATTGTAAAATTTAAAGTATTAGGTTAAGTTATGAACTAGTTAATGATCAAGTATGAATTAAGTATGATCATGAATCTTGCATGAATAATGGTAATGATTATTCAAAAGGTTTATTCTGGTGGAGAAACCCTGACTCCGTGTGACTATGTTACCCATACCGCCCACCCCGCAAGGGCTAAGTAAGCCGTGTAAGACACCTCCCCCTAATACCCAACAGGAAGTTGCAAGCCGAGATTCGAACCTGCACCTTTCAGTATTCAATAAGGCCCTCCTACGGGCCCAGGGATCATAAGCGACGGGTACCACTGAAGCACTGCTTCGTTGGTAATGGTAATGATTATGATTAAGGTTAAAAGTATGATAAAAGATGTATGATTATGATTAATTATTATAATAAGGTTATGATTTTATGATAATGATTAATGAGTTAATGTTAATTAATAAGTTAATAGGTTATGATTTATGTGATGTTGGTTAATAAATAATGATAACAATACATACATGCATGCATGCATACATATGTATGTATTTACACATATATAGGTAGGTATATGCTTGTGTATATATTTAGATGTATACATACGTGTATATGTATAAGTATATATGTATGTATATGTACGTGTGTGTGTATGTATGAGTGTGTGTATGTATATTAAGATAGTAAAACATAAAAATAAAAGTAATATGAGTGTATGTATATGTACCATCTTTATATTTATATATATGTTACACATACATATAATATGTACACATATATCATATAGGTATAAACATATACATGTGATACAATAATAAGATATACATATAATTTAGTATTGAACATACACATGTATTGATAAGATTACATAATGGTTGATTAATTAAAGGATAATACTATTATTATTATTATAACTTATAAACCTAACTATATAGTAACACCATAAATTACACTAAGTTATATTATCACCTATATATGTAATTAATAAGTATATTTATAATTCGTTATGTGTATACACCTATAATGTGAAGGTTATAATTAAAGATAACGTACAAAGTCTACAAACATCATCGCTACTTGTGGCCTAGGGTGGTCCTTGTTGCCTTATGGGAACCGCTTGTAGATTTCGAATGCCATGACTTAGATTCTGGTCAACAATCCTGGGCGCCCGATAACAACAGATCATTCGAGTGACTTGCATGATAGCAACGAAGTTTGGGCAAGATTGTACAACATCTTTGTGAAAAATTATAACCCGTACTTCTTAAACTAGAAACTTACTATAAGTGGAAGCTTTCCATAAATAGTAGGTTTCTAAAAATAGAAACTTATGAGAATTAGGAATTTTTCTCGAAAACCGTCACTGTTAATATAGTTTGCTATATTAATAAACAAACTTCATGTCTGTTAGACATTAACTAATTAAACATTATATCTCTAGGTTGAGATCTCGGATTACATACTTCGTTCATACTACTTGCGTGGATTAACTTACTTGCTACTAAGGTGAACTTCATAGCCCCACTTTTTAACTATCTTTATATACTTATTTTGAACTTTTGGGGTGAGACACATGCTTGCTTTCAAACTATTTTAAACTTAGACACAAGTACCCGAAAACTGTTTAACTATGCTGACATGCTTTGTTTCATGCTAAATCCCTGCCATGATATCGTTAATTGCTACTTTGAAACGCAAACTTAGTTATTGTGAGTAGGCCTACTGAGAGCGACATCTCTAACCAGTTGACCGTTGGTCTTTGTTAGGACCCCGAAGTTGTATAGTGTTAATGTGAAATAAGCTTAAATGAAGGTTCCTTAGAAGAGGGCTATATAAGGAACCTAAGTAGTCCTAATTAGATAGCCATTGCATTGTAACCGAGTTCTAGAAGCTGTGGAATGTAATTTTACCGATTCTCTCTAATACCGAGTCACATTCTTACATACCGAATCTCTCTTTATCTTATCATTTCTCTCAATCTCAACATGATCTGACCTATCATTTGGTATCAGAGCTTCCAGGAAGTGATTCTACATCACTATATCGATCCAGAGATTGTAGATTACAGAATCTGAATACTCTCGGTATTTTGAATCACATTCGGTATTATCGAATTTGATAATCTGACGTTCAGATTCTTGTGATAAGTTCAGCGAAGGTGCATTAGGTCTTTTAGAAAGAGTTTCGATCATCATTACAGCTTTTTAACTTCAATTATGGAGAATCAAGTTGATTTTTAGAGTTTGTGGCTAAAACTCTCGGTATTGCTTAATTCAAGCTTGATTCTGGATTTTTGTGAAGATTTAAGGATTTAGTTGTGTTCGTGAGGTGTTAAATCATATTTCTGACGGTTCAATTTCTTCAATTCATCAAGTTTTGAAGATTTGATCAACACTCGGTATCGTAACTGTCATACCGAGTCTGCTTCATTACTTAAATTTATCTTAAGTGTTGCAGATTGTGGTGTGATCGTGATTCTATCACATTCAATTTAATTATACGCAACTAATTGGTGTGGTTTGATAAAGGATTCTGTCATATTTCTAAGTTTTAAACTTAGACTCGGTATTTTCAACTGCTACAGTTGACATTCGGTATCCTATACTTTCGGTATCTTTGATATTTTGTGTGATACTAACTTGTTCCTTGCACAGCAAGGTTACAGAATCTCATTCAAAAGGATTAAATTGAGTTTGAACTTCAAATTCATACAGAATCTGACTACCGAGTCAGATACAGAATTTGAGTTTCTGTATCACTTAATCCATTATTTTAAGTGGTTACAGGATTACCGAATCTATACTGAATCTGGGTGTGTCACCTGTATTTCTGATCAGTTTCTTATACAGAATCTGATATACAGAATCTTTACCGAATCTGCTACAGTACCGAATCTGATACAGAATCTGACATTCTGATCAGATTGTTGTGATTTTTCATCTTAGATTTGTGTAATACAGAATCTTTACCGAATCTACCTCATTTTCAAGATGTCTACTCAAGATACTTTGATCATTGGATCAGATTCCCGTCCTTCAGTATTGTTTGATGGCAAGTACACTCAGTGGCTTCATCGTATCACTCAGTACATAGACTATAAGGGTGAGAAAGCAAAGTACATTTGGGCTTCTCTGAGAGATGGTCCAGTTGTTGATTATCATCCGGATACTGGTATGCCAATACCAGTCTATGAACTTTCTGGTGATAAGCGTGAGAGAGCTCAGGGTGACATAGAGGCAAAGAATATTGTTATGCAAGCTATCCCGTATGAATTGTTTGAAAATGTTGATAGCAACACAACAGCAAAAGATATATGGGATGAGATCAAACGACAGCAAGAAGGTTATGACATGTCAGACGTTACTAAATTGAATAAGGCTCTGGGATTCTATGAAGATTTCAAGCAAGAAACTGATGAACCACTCAAGGATACCTATCGTCGTTTCAATGGTGTTCTCAATGAGTTAAAAAGGTACTAATCATAAAAGTAAATGCTGAAGTCAACATGAAGTTTCTCAAAAAGCTCAATGCTGATTGGCTTCCTTATGGAACCATTGTTGGATCTACTAAAGAGATTGACAAGTTAACTATTCATGAGCTTGTTGGAGTTCTTATGCATTACCAACCTGAAGTGTCTAAACTTCAAGAAGGAAGGAAAGAGTCTTCTCCGGGCGATCCACTTGCCCTAATTGCCAAAAGAAGAGAAAATCGTTGACGTCTTCCAAAAGCTTGTCCAAGAAAGTGCTTGTAGAAGAATCAACTGATTCAGAAGATTTGAATCTTTCTGATGTTGATGATTCTCACCTTGAATTAGTCAAGATGGTAGCCATGTTCACAAAAGCCTTTAACAAACACAAGTTTAAAGGCAAATCAAGCAATCAACGTAAAAACTCGCCATCTTCCTCGTACTACAAGAAAGCTGATCAATCTAAACAACAACGTGCCGATGATTCCAAGAAGGAAGATTCAATTTGTTTCAATTGTGGCAAAGCTGGTCATTACTCTCGTGAGTGCAAGATGCCTAAGAAGAAGGACGCAGCTTACTACAAGAAGAAAATGTTGATGGATAAGATTGTGGAAACTGGGGAGAGCTAAAACCGGTTGATGATACTTGGTTTAACTGGACTGACGATTCAGATTCAGAGGTGGAACATGCAAATGTTTGCAAGGTGACAAAGCTCATCAAAGCTAAGGAAGCAATGGAGAATTCTGACTCAACATCCGATGATGATGAGGTACAATCAACTGAATTCTCACCTGATTTTATAAAAATGCAAAATGACTTGATGAAGAATCTGGTCTCAATGTCAAAAGAAGTCAAAGGCTTAAAATCTGAAAACAAGGTTTTAAAAGATAAAATCAAAATGAATGAGACCAGACCTTCCTCATCCAAATTGTAAACGGATATGCAACGATTGACTCTCCAACTCAACTCTATGGAAACTGAGTTGGAAGATCTGAAAAAGACAATTCATTCGATTAAAATTGAAAGAACTAATTATCATTTAAAATCGGAACGACTTGCAGAAAAAGTTCAATTTTTAGAAAAAGATCTTTCTGATTTGAAAAACCAACATTAACCCACACTTTCAAAACTAAACAAGAAAATCGTTCAATTGGAAAACACCATAATTGAAAAGAACACTGAAATTTCTTTATTGTCAAAAGAATCTTTTCAAATGAAAGCACAACTTGCTCGATATGAGGAAAAACTCTATCGAACAGAGCAATCCAAAGCTATCATGGATATGGAACTTTCAAAACAAACGATTTTCATGAATAGACCAAAAACGATTCATGGTGAAAAGTGGGGGTTGGGTTATGAAGATCCGAAAATTTTGGAAGATGCTTCCAAAAAGATTCCAGGATTATATCATTCTGATTATTTTCAAGCCGGTTTACCATCGCATTTTGTACATGCTTCTGATGCTGATTTTGATGATATTATTGTGAATCGTAAATCTAGGAAATACCATCAAATTAGCTTAATGTATGAAAAAATCAATGCTAAGATAGGTAAATCGAATCCTGATTTCTTGAAAAATCTTGTTGAAACTGAAAAGAACATGCAACGTGAAAATTATGTGCCTAAGCGTAGACTGGTTTATATCCCAACACTCATGCTAGAGAAATACATTTTAATGCTTGAGAATGAAGTGTTTAACAAACCTAGTTCTAGCATTACTGCAATAGATGAGGTGTTTGATGAACAAATTGTTGATGTGAAACCAATTCTACCAACTTTACCTGCATGTCCAGATGATGTTTTTCGTGAAGACCTAGCACATGAACTAACTGTCTTCTTTGAGACAGATTCTCTAGGTCAAAATTCTTTAGATGAAAAAGTAGAACCTCAGAATGAACCGAACATTGAACCTTTGATAGATTTTGAAAGTCAACTTGATCCTTTGCATGATTATTACTTGCATTTGCCTGCTGTACGTAATTTGAATCGTATAGTAGCTCAACTTGGACAGGAGAATATTGACTTGCAACTTAAGTGCCAATCATTAGAACAAATGCTTGCTTTGTGTGATAAATTACCTTCACTGCCTAAGAAAGAATGTACTTATGCTTTTAAGGAGGGTGAAGTGATAGTTTCTGCTGAAGAATTATGTCTTGAGATTAAAAGCTTAAAACAAAAGATAATTCAACTGAAACAGGCTAACACACTTAAGCAAACGTCTAATGTTGCAACCAATGTGCTTGAATGTACTGGTGGGATTACTAAGAAGGGGAAGGGAACAACAACATCTAAGGATGTAAAACCCATTACTATTCTTAAAAATCCTCTACGTTCTCAATTTGGCAATCATGGTTCGAAAGTTGTTTCTACAACTCAGTATATTGTTAAAAAGGTTCATTTTCCAAATGGTTCTGTGTTAACTGAAAAGATTCCTATGATTCCTATGACAAAAACTTCAAAAGCTAGTCTTTTAAAGAAATCAGTTAAGTCCACAACACACACAAGTTCTAAACCTGATTTAAGTGAGTATGATGCAAAAGAACGTACAATTAAATTGGAAATTCTGCAAAATCAGTCATCTCATGTGTCAACTGAAAAGTTTGGACTTCTAACTAACAAAGATGTTTTTCGTGTCACAGGTCATAATCCAAACTTGAATTACAAATCTGTATGGGTTCCTAAGTCCACGACTAAGAAAGTAGCAACCAAACCAAAGCAATCTGCTAGTCAGCCTAGGAAATCATCTCATGTTTTTCAATTTTCGTCTGTGAACAAAACATCTACTTGGAATAAATTGTGTGTTAAGACTCCTGATAACGATGTAAAGATTGATATTGTGTATGATGCTTCATGTAATGTGGTTTTAAATGATGCTTTATTGTCTAAACTGCATGATGCTTTACGTGATTATTTCATCATTGATCCAAAGTTTGTTGTTAATCCAAAGTTTATTGCTGGTACTAACCAAAAAGGACCCAAGAAAATTTGGGTACCTAAACTCTAGGAAATTCACATTTACAGGGTTTCAACGTCTGTGTTTGGTATATCGATTTCGGTTGTTCTCGACACATGACGGGCGATAAATCCTTGCTTGTCAACTTCATTGACAAATTCCTAGGAACGGTTACATTCGGAAACGATGAGATTGCAGCAATAACGGGTTACGGAGATTTTATGCAAAATGGCATAACAATCAAACGAGTTTCATATGTTGAGGGTTTGGGGTGCAGTTTATTTAGTGTGAGCCAATTCTGCGATGGAGATCTCAAAGTTTTGTTTGAACGTCGACAATGCTCGGTGCAATCCACCGAAGGGAATGATCTTCTTGTTGGTAAACGTTGTGCTTCACTATATACTATTGACCTCAATGATGCACCATCACATGCAACCATGTTTTTGGCCACTCGTTCTACCAAATAAAATTCATGGTTATGGCATCATCGGATGTCACACCTGAATTACAAGGGTATCAATTGACTAATCTCTAAAGATTTAGTTGATGGTATTCCAACCTTTCAATATGATAAGCATCATGTGTATCCATCATGTGCGATGGGTAAGCTGAAACGGACCAATCATCCGCTTAAGCAAAACCCCAGTACTTCATCGTCTTTGCAATTATTGCATATGGACTTATGTGGACCCATGCGTATTTCTAGCCTCGGTGGCAAGAAACATGTGCTTGTCATTGTTGATGACTATACCCGGTTTACATGGATTTTTCTTTTGCGAACTAAGTCAGAAACCCCCGCCATTATCATTGAGTTCATTAAAAAGATTCAACGCTCTTTTAACAAACATGTTAAGAGCATCAGAACTGATAATGGGACGGAATTTAAGAATGACCCGCTTGATAGTTATTTGAAAGACCAAGGCATTGAACATCAGTTCTCTGCTGCTCAGACCCCCAACAAAATGGAGTAGTCGAACGACGTAATCGTATGTTGTGCGAAGCAGCACGAACGATGCTTGCCTACTCCAAATTACCTCCAAAAATGTGGGGGGAGGCCATTTCAACTGCATGCTATACCCAAAATCGTTGTATTGTAAACAAACGTTTTGATAAAACTCCATATGAGTTATTATATGGTAGACGCCCGAATGTCAAATATTTCCGTGTTTTTGGTTGTATATGCTATGTGCTTAACGATTTTGACAGCCTCGAAAAGTTTGATCCTCATGGCGATCAGGCCATATTTCTTGGTTATTCCTCGAACAAAGTTGCTTATCGTGTTTATCATAAGCGGACAAAGATGATTAAAGAGAGCATTAACGTCAAGTTCGATGAATTTTCGGGAATGGCTTTTGAACAACTCAGTTCAAAACCCGATCCTGACCTGGCTACTACTTCTTCCGCGCAAAACTCAATTTTCTCGAAGAAGGGTGTTCCTACGGTTACATCAGAGGAACTGGATATCTTGTTTGATAGTCTTTATACTCCTCAACGGGATTCAAATTTTCAAGCCGTACCGGTTACACCATCACAGTCAACTACTGTAGAGACTCTTCAAAGTCTTTTTGATGAAGATTCAACACCAACTGATTCACCTGTTGCTTCTTCATCCTCCCTCCAACCTCCTATTACTAATAATCTTGAACAAGATCAAGATTCATCATTTGATACAACTCCAGCTGTTTCTCCAGATACTCTATTGAATCCATTAGATAATGTTACATCAGATCAAGCAGATCAAGGCTCAACGTCAACAACGGTTGATGTTCCGATGGATACAATTATTGTTCAACCTCTTCCCCACACCCGATGGACTAAAAGTCATCCAATAGATCTTATTATTGGTGACGCATCTGCTCCAGTTTCAACTCGAAGGGCTACTCAGAATATGTGTCTATTCACAGCCTTTCTTAGTAAGATTGAACCAACAACGGTTGCTCAAGCTTTACTAGATCCATACTGGGTAGTTGCAATGCAAGACGAGATCAATCAATTTGAACGATTGAAAGTATGGCGATTAGTTCCAAGACCAACGGGTCAACGACCAATAGGGGTTAAGTGAATTTTCAAGAACAAGAAGGATTCTGATGGAATTGTGGTTCGAAATAAGGCACGTCTTGTGGCCAAAGGATATCGACAACAAGAGGGCATTGATTATGACGAAACGTTTGCTCCGGTTGCTAGGATTGAGGCAATTCGTCTTTTCCTTGCATTTGCTTCTCATATGAAGTTCACGGTGTTTCAAATGGATGTCAAAACTGCTTTTATGAATGGTTATCTTCAAGAGGAAGTCTATGTTGATCAACCAGAAGGCTTTGTCGATCCCATTCATCCAAACCACGTTTACTACTTGGAGAAAGCTTTATACGGTCTGAAGCAAGCACCGCGTGCATGGTACGAGACCTTAACAAAGTATTTGCTGGACAATGACTTCTCTCGTGGAACGATTGATACAACGCTATTCATCCGTAAAAACCACGGTCACATTCTCTTGGTTCAAATTTACGTTGATGATATTATTTTTGGTTCCACGTCCCCGGCCTTATGCAAAGAATTTGGTGACCTTATGGCCAGCAAATTCGAAATGAGCATGCTTGACCAGTTAACTTTCTTCTTGGGGTTACAAGTAAAACAATTACCAAATGGGATTTTTATCAGTCAAACAAAGTATATCAATGATATGCTAAAACATTTTAAAATGACTGCTTTAAAACCAATGACAACCCCAATGAGGACTTTACTGGATGCTGATACTAATGGGGAACCCTATGATATTATGCTTTATCGAAGCATGGTTGGTTCTTTAATGTATCTGACTGCAAGTCGACCAGACATTACACTTGCCGTAACTGTCTATGCCCGCTTTCAGTCCAACCCTAAGAAATCTCACTCCAAAGCGGTTGTTAGGATTTTTCAATACCTTAAAGGTACATCTAACCTTGGGATCTGGTATCCTCATGGATCCGATTTCAATCTCACTGCTTATACTGATGCGGATCATGGTGGTTGCCATGTTGATAGAAAGAGCACATCTGGATCAATTCAGATCTTGGGGAATAGGCTAGTTGGTTGGTCATCCAAAAAGCAGAACTGTGTGTCTTTATCAACAGCTGAGTCTGAGTACATTGCTGCAGCTCACTGTTGTTCACAAGTTTTGTGGATGCAAACTCAACTCTTGGACTATGGCTTTAAGATTTCTAAGACCCCGATCTATTGTGATTCACAAAGTGCTATTGCAATAACAAGCAACCCGGTTCAACATTCTAAAACTAAACACATAGATATTCGTTATCATTTCATTAAGGACCATGTAGAGAAAGGGGATATAGAGTTATACTTTGTGCCTATTAAAGTGCAATTAGCTTACATGTTCACTAAACCTTTAGATGAACTTAGGCTAAAATTCTTGATCAAAGAGATTGACATGGTAGAGTATAGTGCTTGATATTCCTTAGATCTGTTGGGACTTATTTTTGGGATCTTGTGTTTAGGAGGAGTAGATACTTTCTAGGGGGAGCAACTAAGTTTCAGTGCTTTAGATAATTTTTCTTTAAGGGACTGCCTTTAGATTAATGATAACTTCCTAGATATATTTGTTCAATGGTTACGCAAGGGGGAGGTAACTCATTGATATCCTATTTTAAGGGGGAGTTAATTCATTTTCTTGGGAACATAATCAAAATGTTGATTTACTTTCTTGTATATCACATTTTGAGGGGGAGAAAAACGGAGAAAATGAGAAAATTATTCAAAAATATTGTTTTTCAAAAGTGAATTCAAAATTTCTTTGTTTTTATCTGAAATAATTCACTATGGCTTATATACATCTTAGTATGCAACCCGTGTCAACAATTGGTATCACTGAAGATTTGTACTTTGTATGAAATTCAAAGTTCTTTTAAGTACAAATCTTATTTTGAAAAATTCATAAAAATTGGAAAAGATAAAATCC
Organism: Rutidosis leptorrhynchoides; assembly: GCF_046630445.1. Taxonomy (NCBI): domain Eukaryota; kingdom Viridiplantae; phylum Streptophyta; class Magnoliopsida; order Asterales; family Asteraceae; genus Rutidosis; species Rutidosis leptorrhynchoides. The sequence continues at coordinate 51,573,963 of NC_092337.1, read as the reverse complement.
AAAAAATATTTAAATTTTACTGAATAAATGCTATTTTTAGCATTTTACCGAGTCTGACAACCAACAGTACAGATTCGGTAAGTTCAAAGTTTTTAAAAAATTGTCTCAGAATTGTTTTTCATGAAAAGATTGAAATGGATTTCAAGAGAAAAAATCAATTTGTCAAGATTTGGAGGTAAATTGTTAAAGTTTTGAAAAATTGGACTGTATTCGGTATATTAGGCCCATTCTGTAAAGCCCATTCGGTATTTTACCTTCGGTATCTATAAAAGGAGAGTCAAAGTCAAACATTACTCTCTTACTATTATTAATTACCTACCGTGTCTGTTGATTATACCGAATCTGCCTAATTCTACCAAGTCCGTCATTCTGTTTCTTCAAATTCTTGGTAATTGTTCATTTTAATCAATGTTTAAGATATATATAATTGTAGATCTGAGATAATTAAGTTTTTATCAACCAGAAAAGATCAAAAATAACTGGATTATGACCTTTAATTTTTGAAATCTTGTTGATTATACCGAGTCTGAGTCGATTTTCAATTAATCTTTGATTAAACTCAATTGATTTGGAAAATCAACATGAAATCTTGTTTAATCTAAGTTAAATTGACTGATCTATCATTTGACCGAGCCTGATTACATGTTTAATTGCTTATTTGATGAATTCTGTATCTACCGAATGTGTTCTTATCCTGATACCGAGTTTGTTCATACAATTAACATGTTAATATGCTTGTAATTGAATGGTTAATTGATCATGGTTGTGAAATTACATGATATGTGATAGAATATGCATGTTTGAGTGACTTTCTGTTAATTGTTGAAGATACCGAATCTGGTTTTCTTTCTTGATACCGAGTCTGAAATTTGGTACCTTGAAATTTTCTGATTTTTATCTTCAAACACTTAACATGTTTATTCTATATCTTTCTGATATGAAAACTCAAGCTTATTTGGTTACAGAATCTAAAGTTTTCATAAATACCGAATCTGCTTGAATTGTGCTGAAAATTGACTAAGTGTTGTTCTGATTCCTTGTGTTATATAATTGACTTTGCATGATGATTTTGTACTAAGATGAATATCATATGAATGTCATGGTTGTCAATTATTTGTTCATATTTGGAATAAATGATTTTTATATCTTAGAAAAGTCATAAAAATTATATAATTTGAAAAATATAAAAAGGATTTCAAAGGAAATAAGAATAGAGAAATGTGCTTTATGATAACATTTTGTGGTCTTCTATTTCTTATGTATACAGCTAAATGGCAAATAATCACTTTATCAATTCTGAAACCAATATTCCCTGCAATTATTGGACTGCAATTCTAGAGAGGCATACTTTATGGCCTGCTCTGAGCTCCACAGTTAGTGTGCCAGAAACAGACTTGGATATTCTTAACAGATCAATCAGATTTGTAGAGGCCACACAACCAAATGCTACTAATCCACAGGGTGAACCAACCAGATTTGAATTTAGGCTGAGGGGAGTACAAGGATTCAGGAGTATCACAAAAGCAGACTTCAGGAGGATATTCAGACTTCCTCTTGTACAGAATGCTCTTGCTTTTCCTGCCACACAGCAGATGATGTCTTCAATTTTTTTTCTTGGATATGTTGGAGCAACTAATGTTCCACCTGCTAAGTTTCAAAAGAAGTATCTGCACTCCAGGTGGTATGTGATATTCTCAATCATCAACAGATGCTTGTTGATGACAAGAAGTGGATCTGATAGCTTAACTGTGCCGATGCTCAAACTTTTCTACTCATTCGCAAGAGTAGAGAATCCTGATTATGCATAACTTATATGGGATTTGGTTCAGGCACAGGTTGAAAAGCTAAGGGGTTCATACATCCCTTGCGAAAGGTTTTTCTGTATCTTTATCCATGATGCTATAAATGCTTGCAGAAATGCAAATATATTTGTACCAGGTACACATGGATTACAAATGAAAAGGTTTGGAGAGCTGAAGATGAACACCCATATGGTGTCTGATAATCAATTCACTGCGCCAATTCCAAATTGGCTAGTGAGGCTAGCTGAACCCCAAGACGCTCGTATGCGTTCTTATTTTCAGGTTGTAGGAATACCTCTTCCGAACCCGGTACAACAAGAACAAGTTGAACCTGCCATGGTTCCAGCCCCAGAGGTTATAGAGGAACCTGTAGTTCAACCACCCGGGCCAGCTAATCCTCCACTTAGGGTGAACCTCAAACGATCTAGGGGAGCACACCAAGCTTAACCCGTGAGGATCAGGGAACCTAGTTCAACTAGGATTGAACCAACCCTTTCCACAACACCCGAAGTAAGCAGTGACACTTCAGCAACAACATCTGAATCATCTCCTGAACATTCTCCTAAGAGAACTCGATACATGCCTGATGAGATGATTCAGACTCAGCCAACCCAACGAGTAACTAGATCTAGGACTTCGACACCCATCGTCCACCAAACAGTTACTCCAACCATTGGTGATACGGACCAAGACCTAGAGCCAATTAGGTCACCTTCACCCATCTCCGTATCACATCCAAGAATAACAGTAAGCCCTACACTAAATGAAGCGCAAGCTTTGGTAGGCAAGAGATCTAAACGCAAGGATGGTAAAAAGACCACTAAGCCCATCCAATCTAAACAGGACTTAAGAATAAATCCTACAAAGCAAGATGCTTCGGCATCTAAGGAAGTAAAGTCTTACTCTGCAGTAAAGTCTGTGTTGACTCAATCGATTGAGGACACTCAATCATTAAAGTCCAGAACGGCCGAAGGGGAGCCGAAAAATCTTGAAAAGGCACCCTGCGTATCGGCTGGAAATCCTCCTGTGCCTCAATGTACAACAGGGTCTCGAGGTCCGGCTTATCTTGATGAGGAAGATCTGCCGCGTCCCATGGAAACGAGTCAACATGACAATCCTTCGGGATATTTATCAGACTTCCAGCAGACTGTTCCCTTGGTTCATGAAAGTGATCCGTTGGTTCAAACCACTTCTCTTCCGGATTCTGAATCTCAAGGTCTGGAGGAAGAGTCTTTAACTAAAAGAGATGTGCCACCTCATGGTATATTAATGATTTCAGGAGTCGGGAATAGCAATATCTCTGCGAGAACTAAACAGACAGGTAGTTCTACTACTCTGTCAGAGTCCCATGAGACCAAAGTCATGGAGGCGGATGCTTCGAAAGAAACTTCGCCGGTGACAACTCCGGTTGTTACCCAACCTCCATCAGAAGGGGATATCACGAATCTGACTAGTAGTATGTATAGCCCTACATATAAGAATAATACCACACAATCATCCTTACCTACCCTCACGGCAACTCAAACACTTCCACCAACATCGCCTTCAACAGTTGCTGCTGCTGGTATTCCTATTGTTACTTTTCCACCTTCACCCTCTCGTTTACCACATTTCTATGATGCTTTGGAGCAAGAATATTTCAGTCGTATGTTTTCTAGAGTCAATCTAGATGTTCTTCGACGCACTTCACTTCAAGCATTGTTTCGTGCTCGTGTTCGATATCCACTTAATTCCTGCTCTTCTCCGTTGGGTCCTCACCGTGATGATGAACATGACGATTCTGATCCTCAGAATAGCCATGAGGGGGAGATAGGAGTAGATGGAGAATATCTAACGGTAAACATTTCAACTAAGGGTGGTGGTGTAAGGTCTTCATCAGCTTCACAAGCTCAACAAGTTCAGATGGAATCAGAAATGGTTACTACACATGATGAAATTGATGATAAGGAGCCTGAGCAAGTTATAATTCCAATTGTTCATAATGAGGCTGATAGTGGACTGGTAGATGAGGATTTGAACTTGAGTGATTTCTATCTTGAAGACACGGATGACGATGGATTTGTCATTCTAAGCAAGTTATCATCAGTATCTTCAATTCCGGAAGATGTAGAGATTGTAGATGAAGAGAATCCTGAACCAGTAATAGAAAGTGATGATGAAATGGATTCTTCTGATGACGATGAAGATAATCTTTATGTTAATCCAAATGAGGATGAGATCTTTGATCATACTGAAGATGATGATGTTCCTAATGATGATGCAACAAATCCTACTGGTCATTCATCAAATTCTACACCCTCATCGAGTTCAAATCCAACAAATGCTAATGAAAGTTCAACTTCTGGTACATCTACATCAAGTGAAATAGTGGATTCCAGATTCAAATACAACCATGGAATATTCTTTAAGAATCAGGAGCAAAGATTATTGTTAGGAGTAGAACATGATTTTATAACATTACGAAACACATTCATCGAGGAAAATGCTTACAAGATCTTCCGTATCAATGAATTACTAAGGAGTAAAAGGTTTACTTATATAGGTTCACGATTGCTTCCAGCAAGTGAAAGGAATTGGTATGAGTTTATGTGGAGGAAACATATCAACAAAGATGAAGATGAACTGTGGCTTCAAAGAAAATATCGTATTTCAGAAGTGTTGAATATTACTCGAGTCGGAGTAGAGATAAGCGAAAAGAAAGACGTCATCAGTCAGTTCCACGTTATCAGAGAAGATGAGAAAGAGTACAAGTTCACTGAAACAGATTTTCATAATCTAGATATGCTTGACATCATTCACATCTACAACTACCTCAGTATCATCACCATACGACCTTTTGCTAAGGCTCAAGCTTTGGAAGCTGTGAAAAGATACATGATGGAGACAATTGAACTGATGAGACGTGAAGATTTTCAAATAGGTCTCGAAGCAAAAAGGAAAAAGATTCGAATTACGTGTCCGAATAAATTTACAGAGGGACTGAAGGATATAAGGATGTTTCAAATGCAATTCGAACCCGAAGGGTTTATTTTTGTAAATTCTCAAAAAGAAAAGGTGTTCATTCGTACTGAAGAGCTGAACAAATATTCAGATGGAACAATTAAGGCTGCACTGAAGTATCTTAAGATTCATCAAAGCAAGTTCCATGACATTGATATGATAATATGTCTTGGAGAATTCATAAAGCATATAAGAGATCGTCTGAAACTCCGGGTTCGTACAAGACAGTTGGAGATACTTCTTGGACAGAGAAAGAGAAGATATTTCAAAGAAATGGATGAATATCCATTACATGAGCGAGATCCAAGAAAAGCGTGGGGTGTCTGGAAACCTTCTAAGCAAATTTCGGAAAATCAAGTAGAAGTTTCAAAACCAGATGGCACACGATGGAAACTAACATTTGGACCTCTCAAGATTACAAAATAGGATTTTGTTATAAAGTTCACATTTAACACTAAGGGGGAGATTGTTAGGACCCCGAAGTTGTATAGTGTTAATGTGAAATAAGCTTAAATGAAGGTTCCTTAGAAGAGGGCTATATAAGGAACCTAAGTAGTCCTAATTAGATAGCCATTGCATTGTAACCGAGTTCTAGAAGCTGTGGAATGTAATTTTACCGATTCTCTCTAATACCGAGTCACATTCTTACATACCGAATCTCTTTTTATCTTATCATTTCTCTCAATCTCAACATGATCTGACCTATCAGTCTTTGGTTACATAATAATGATTAAACGACACTGACAGTTCAAGGTGTCATGGGGTAACTTTGTTTAGTTCGATATCATAACTTTAGCACTACTTTTGATAACTAAATCTTGTGGTCTAAAACAATTATAAACCTATGTTGTTCACTCAACCATTTTTGGTTGACACTTTAAGCATGTTTTGTCTCAGGTGAAGATTGCTAGAGATTTGTTTGCTATTTGGACTTTGCTGCTTTTGGAGTCCGCATTTTACATTCATATTATTGCATTAAAACATTTAAGTTTACATTTACATTTTTAAGGATTCATTTGTAATGACTTATTACTTTCCACTGCTTTAAATACATTGGTTTTTAAAAACGTGTCACTTAGAGTCATTCTCGCTTTACACTTGTGTTATAATATTGGCTAGTCACATATGACCCCCGGTCTCATTTAGGGGGTGTGACAGATTGGTATCAGAGCCAGGTTGTTATAGAGAACCAGGATTGCATTTTATATGTGCCTTATGTGTTAGTTAGGGTGCCTTAGAGATCTTTAGGTCTATAACCTTTCATGTCTCGATTTTTAAGCACTTTTCCTTTACATTTTATTCGTGCCTTTGCGTCCTCTTTAGAACCTACCTAACTACATTCTTTCATGTCTTTTAGGATGTCTTGCCTTAACCCGATCATCATCTCCGATGACGAGTTCGAAGGATCCGTTAACTCACCGGTCTACATGCCCGCTACTCCACCACACTCTCCTCTTATGGAATAATCCCACACTAATATCAACTATGATGGGGATGACGAGGAGGAAGAGTTTGTGGAATAAATTATTAAGGAAGAGGAGCCCGAAGAAGAGACTCAGCCTGAGCCAGAACCCCCTGTTGTCATAGCTCCTTCTTTAAAAAGAAAGGAACCCGAGACATCAAATACCGAGAGTTCAAGTTCATCTAAAGAACCCCGTCTTACCACTATTATCGTGTTTTGCACCAACTCTGTTGAACATGCTATAGTAAAGAGTGATTTACATGAAGTGAAGACAGAGTTTGGTAAGTTAATGGAACTTCTTGATGGTCACTTTAGTACGCTTGAAGATCAACAAGAGGAATTATCAACATACTCATATGATGTGTATAACATCTTCAGAAAGACTGCTATGAGACATGATAGAGAAATTGAGCTGCAAAATTAAAGGATTGAAGAACTGGAGAAGGATGTGCAGTTTCTCAAGGATCTTCTGTGGGAAAATTTCAAGACCCAACCCCCATCTCCTAAGAAGAATTAGATCTTAGAATTTATTTTTCTATTTTCGTATTAACTTTTGTTCATTGTAAAGGTTTTGCCTAAAACTACTATCTTTGTTTCGTTTCGTGTTTATTCTTGTTTTGTTTCGTGTTTAATAAAAGATGTTAGTTATCTTTGTGATGTTTAATGAAATTCAAGTGTTTTTAATACATCTCGTTGTTTCCCCTATTTATCCTTTTACGCGTTGTGTGAATCCTGCGCATTTATTTAGCAAATTTATAACTTACTAGCACCATAACTCTTCAACTAATACTGTTTTGTGTATTGAAGATAAATGGCTCAATCAACTCGCAGTGCTACCAACATCCCGAATGTCATTTTGACCCCCGCACAATTTCAACAACTGTTGGCTGCCGCGCAAGGCAATGGCAACAATGGCGCACCGCGAAATCTTTCGACTATTTGTTTACATCAAAATTTCATGAAAACACTTGAATGGAGTGCTATCTGTGAATTTTATTGGTCACAACAAAGTTTGACTAAATTACTTGACAAAAGCATTAGCTGGAAGCGCGCAAAAGTTGGATAATTATGTGGGATTGAAGTCAATTTAGATCTTCCATAGTTGGATACCCAATTTCCTTCTAATACAACATTAGGAGCTTGAACTTAATGTGGAAAGCCTACTATCTGAAGATTGGAACACATTTAATTTATGATCCCAATGTATGTGTTTGGACCCGTAAGATAAGGTAAGGTGGAAGTGTAACTTCTTAATAGTTTTCTTGATAAATTGCATTGCGAAAAAAAGATAAAAAAAAAACTACCAATGCGAACATGAAGTTTTGCCGCTTCAAGGAAGCTTGGACTTGGATTTTGATATGTTCATAAGAGCATTGGGACACATGGCTTGTAAAGTGTCGGGTCTAATTGTAGAAAGTACGAAATTGATATGTATATTATCTTCTAGTTTTCAAATGAATTTATGAGTTCAAATGTTATGCGCACTCTGATTTTCGAATTCTTGAAATTTGTAATATACTAGCTGGAATTTCAATTCATAGAACATTTACATCGATGCATTGGTTTGACTATAAGTTTACATTTTAGTAAGTTAAGGATTACACTAAAATTTGGTGTGGGGGGGGTTGTTGGTGATTTTAGTGAAATCCAACGAATCATTTTGGTGGACTGGATTTACTAGGTTGAAAGTGAAACAATCTCTAATACTCTAGAACGGATTTGGAGAGTGTGAAGTACACGTCCGTCATAGAGTTAAAGAGCTAGCTTGAGTTGGGTGTAGTTTGTTGATGAAACAAACTAAGTTGGTTGTTCAGGTATAAGGAGCATAGCACCAGTTTATTGGTGCACCATAAGTGAAATGGTGCACCGTTTTGGTTGCCAAAAGCGTCGCTCCACATAACTAAAAGGGGTCCAAACAAATCACGAAGCAAAAGGTGAGTTTGGTAGTTATAAGGAGCGCCGCTCCCCTTCTCAGTAATGTCGCTCTTGTCTGCAGTTTGTGCAGAAAGGTTGCAACTTTACCCAAACATTTTGCAACGTTTCACAAATGGTTGCTTTGTACCCCGAGACATTTTGGGAGATGTTTAAGTGGTTTATTAGGGTATGAATGCACGCTTTCAAACATGTCTATTCCCAAGTGATGTGTCATTTAATTTTGACCCATTTTGAAAGGTTGCAACACTTCATTGCACCTTTTGACCCATTATAAATATATGTCTTCATTCATTGAAGAAGGGTTCCAGAAATTTGACATTTGTAACTCACTTTCAACACTCAAACTTCCAGAATATACTTTCTATAATTTCAAGGAACAATTATCTTTTGGTCAAGACGATTGTTTGTACCAGTCTTATCCCAATAGTGATTTCGTGATACACATGACCAAGTGGGTCGAAATACTCTATTAAGAAAGTGTTTACACGATTCTAGTATTAATCAGGTTACAGATTCTCAACCCACCAATCCAAATTTCTAACAATCCATGTACTATAATGCTTGTAACGCTATGTATTATGGTTTAATTTACAATGAGAATCCTTAAGTAACTTAAGTATGTATTGATTCAACTATTGATCAAAAAGATAATGCATCCACAAGTTTGTTGGTCTTGTACACTTGGTGTGTATGAAGCATCTTGGATCTAAGAAATAATGTTGAAGTATTCAAATTGAATCTTGTTACATTTTCTTCTTGTTTTTAGAAGGGAAGTGGTTAAGGTGTATAAATACATGTAATTTTTACCAAAGTCAATGTAGGATTTTGTACATTGTAATAGTATGGTTGAGTCGTATTTAGTTAGTGGAAAAGTGTTGATATGATGTTTATGTTATGGTTGAGAGTAATTTAGTTTTAGTGAAAAAGTGTTGACGTGACACTTAGGGTGCGTTTGATAAAACTGAATGATTTAGCGCTGAATGGTTCAGAATCTGAATGATTCAAAGCCTCTGAATAAAGTTTGTTCTGAATGAAAATAAGCTGTTTGATAATCATTTAGAATGAACGATATAAACTGAGTAAAATTATATTATCAAAGTGTAACATGAATAAAATATTCAATATACTTGTTAGTTAAGTGTTCATGATAGGATTTGAGGAGAAATTTATAGAAAATTTATGCTCTTAATGGTTAAGAGAGTGTTTCATCTCTGAATGGTTCAGCACTGAATTTTGAACCATTCAACACCATACGTCATTCAGAGGTTAGAAACAAACACACTGAATGCTGAATGGTTCAGCATTCAGTACTGAACCATTCCATTAAGAGGCAAACAAACGCACCCTTAATCTCAATCATAAAATATGTTATTCTTGTAAGGGAATTGAAAATACAACATTTAAATTGATATATCCACAATCACTGTGCATCAAATACTTGTGGTGGATATATCAATTTCAATGTTAGATATATCAACCCCTTCTTAGAAGTTGTCTGGGACAAATAGAAAATGAGTAATATTTGCACCAACACGGGTTGGTGAAATTAATTTTCAAATCTGATTATTTACTTTATATTTAATTTTTCGCATGATATTCACGGTTAAAATTTAGATCGAGTCATCTAATTGGGTGACAACATAAAAAATGAACCCGAAATGCTCCCTGGTTGGGATGGCAATGGTCATCCGATCCGATAGACATCTACCTGACTCAATCCATATAGATGGATAATGAATGGACTAAATGGATGAATATTAGATATGGATGTTTTGTGGATCGGATATGGATGACAATTTGAAATACATGAACATATCTGATTCACCTGAAATATTTTTAGGTATATAAATTTAAATTTATAAATAGTATATAAATATAAAAATATCACATCTATGTTATATATGTTATATACTTATAATAAAGTATATCACTTGATCACTTGATTTGTAATTTGTGCACATATATGTCAAAGTTATATTAAAAGTCTTAGTTTGGGGTCATATTCTCATATATCTATCTAATGGGTTAGTCTACAAGATTTTTATATGGAAGCACTGTAGAGGCGTTAATGTGTCTTCAAAATTGGAAGACGGGTGGTTGTGCAGGTATATTATACTTTATGAATTTCCATTTTTAAATATTTTGTTACTTAAGAGTTAGTAGCTTTTGTGTTAATGCCAAAGGACTATTAGTTTGATTATTCGAGTAGATTAGCATGTCAACAAAGTTAAACTTCACCAGACCATGAACGGTTTTGGGGGCTAGGCCTACCTTTGATTTACAGTAACTTAAAAGTTAGTATTATATTTTCCTTCACCAGACCTTGAACTTAAGATTTAGTATCATAGTTTCCTATCATATTTACAGTAACTTAAGAGTTAGTATCATATGTCAATAAAGTTAACCTTCACCATACCTTGAAATTAAGAGTTTATTTACAGTAACCTTCACCAGACCTTAACAGTTAGTATCATATTTTCCTGTCATGTTTCATACACTAACTAATATTAAAAAGCTAATGTGCTTGCCTTTTATTTACTTATTTTTGCTTAATATTTACCGACATAATTCTTTTAAATGTAGTGTCTCCTATACATAAATCATTTGCCCATGCTTCAATGTTTGAATATTTGGATAATGAGTCAACTAAGAACGGAGCAGTTGATGAGGTATATACTAAACCATATTACAACATTTAATTATTTATAAATTATAAAGTAGTATATTTCGTGCTAGCGTCTTAACTTCTATTTTTCATTTTAATATAGTCTGAAGGCGATGATGTTTATATGACATGCAACCTTTGAGGTTCGAATGTGATAAATGCTTTTGGAGATATAACAAGCTTTGTTGACTTTTGGTTATATAAGTTAGTTACACCTTCGACTTTTGGTTGTATAAGCTATTAGGTGCTATGTATTTTGATTGTATGGTTGTATAAGCTATTAGGTGCTATGTATTGTATGCTTGTATAAGCTATTAGGTGTTATGTATTTTGATTGTACAAAGTAGAACGTATATTCCTTTATACTTTTGTAAAATTGTTGATTTAATATCCGATGGACATCCGTTTATCCGATTAATTCATGGATATGGATGGATGTTTTAAAATTAAATGGATATGAATCTGGATATGAAAAAGTAAATGGATATGAATATGAAAAATCAAATGGATATGGATATGGATATGGATATGAAGATGACCACATTAGATCCATTGCCATCTTCACTCCCTGGCGAAAATCTCTAAAACCATTTTGAATTTCAAAATACATCTACTTTTCCACCACTTTCTTCCACCACTCCGCCACCTGCATTGCCACCTCCACCACCGGTAATCACCTTTCAAGATCCTTTTACGAGTCGTCTAGAATCCCCACCATCCCCAACCTCTCGTCCAGCCTCCGATACCCCCACTTTTGCTACGTTGCTCAACAATCAAGATGATGGTCACTGTTCCGGTAAACCCAATTCGTCTGAACACTCCCGAACCAGTAATTCTCAAATACATACGGGGGATGATCCTAACGGGGTTATCTTCATTGGTAGACTCCCGTTGGGCTTCGATTTGGTGGTTTTTCAATAGGTTTTCAAATCTTGCAGTTTCATCACCGAAATCAAGTCTTGGCCCGATCGAAGGTATGCATTCGTGAGTTATGACTCATTTTCAGTTGCTGCAGATGCTATTTCTATAATAAATGGTGTAACTTTGTTTAGAAAGAAAATATTCGTCGGTAAGGCTTCACATAAACACTCTTTTGGTTCTCTTTCAATTGTTCCGGGTCGGGTTAAATCTACGATTTTAAGGGCTAATTTAAATGTGAACTTTGACAATATGAATAAGCTTCGGGTTTGTGCTTTGTTGGTGGATCATCGTTGATGTGCGTAAAGTGTGTGCTTTTTGCTTAATTGGTTTTCAACTTTTAACCTTATTATGATCTAATTTTCTTATCACTTTAACACATTATAGGCAACATTCCCGATCAGTGTAGTTTAGCAATCAGCAAATTAAGGATCGTCCCAAGAGGCGCGGAGTTTTAGAGTTGTTATTTATATTTAGTCTATCTCTTTGGAAAGAAATATATTTGTTATTGATATCGGCTAAAAAGTCACGTTTTTACCCCGTTATTAGCACCATTTATGATAAATAATTGACTTTATCATCTAAATAAGTATTTATTTGCTTTATTTGGTAGATTATGTCATTACAAAGGCTATGTTTCAAGAATCACTAAAAACGGATGAAAAACGAGGAAAAACGAGCAAAACCGGCTAAGACGATTAACTCGCGTTTAAAAAACTTATTTTAAAATTTTTGGAAAACTTTATTTACTTAGTCTCATATTGTAGGATATTTAATTATGAACGCGTGGGCGCAAGAATCGTCAAAAACGGAGCTAAAATGAAGATTCTAGAGCGAAAACGGTGAAAGACAAGTTACGATCCATCAAACGGCTTGCCAAATGGCTTGACATAAGGAAAAACGACCTGCCAGCAAACGGGCACCAAAAACTGCTTGCCTTGGCAAACGGGCATCGAAAACGGCCTTGCTAAACGGCTTGCCAAACGGCCTGCCAAACGGCCTGCTAGGGGTTTTTCAGCCATTTATTTACAATTTTGCCACCAAGCATTTCCTATAAATGGGGGCTTCATCCCACCATTTTAACACACACCATTCTTCACTTGTCTCTCAAATATCTCTCTATAGTCGATCTCTAGTGATCTATAGTAGATTAGTTATCTCTCTAATTTCTCTCTCTAGATTCTAGAGAGAGAAAAGTACAGAGATTAGGAAATGTAATTATCTCTCTACTGTCACTCTCTAGTGATTAATAGAAGATTAGTATGTAGTTAGTAGTAAAAGCTATCGAGCATTGTAACGCTATGAATATTATGAAGAAATACAAGTGTTATTCTGCCGACATTATTCGGTAACATCTATCCTTTCTTTTATTAATTTATTATAATATTCTTGTTCGATGTTTGTGATTTATTAATATTAGAAATGTTTGTTGCCATGATGTGTGAGTAATTGCTTGATTATTTGCCAAGATTTAATAATGTTAGTTAGGGATGATTATCGTTTTGTACTCGATTTCTGTCTATGATATTAAACCTCGTTATTATTGTCCTTCCACCAATAAACGTGATTAAAACCTTTTATAAAGTCGACAATTATAAGGTAATTAATTATCTGTGTTTATACATTGGTCAAGGTATGAACCCATTGGAAATACTATAAAGTACATAGGGAATTACCATAGGACCAGATCAAGACATTGGTCAAGAGTATAAGACTCGAGGAATACTGTTGCAACAGTAGAGTACAGTGTTGATGTACTATATGACCACTTGAGCATGGTCAAGGTTAGAAGCTATGGAACCACTATAAGTCTAGTACATGGTGGATAACTAAGGGATTTATTGGGTAGATTTAAGTAAGGGCTAGTTTAAATTATAAATGGGAGTTAAACGCACTACAATACAAACTAAGCTTATAAATCTTTAAGGATGACTGAGAACTATCAGATGTTCTAATTTGTCTATAAACCCTTAGTTTTTACCAAACCATTGACATAAAGGAATTTGAAACACAATCATAGCCACTCACTTGGGTGATACACTAAGGTGTAAAGTGTCGGGAGTCGAGCATAGTCCATCCGATCAGAATCACGATAGCCTAGTTCCTCGTGACATGCTAATCGAGAAATCAATTAGTAGGGAATCTAGTGTTTACACCAAGGTATATCTAACCAATGAGTGCCTCGTAATCATCCCGACACTACGTTATCTTAAATCATGGTGAACCACGACTTCTCTGTCCTTAGCTGTTGCATGCTAGCTAGCTTATTTTAATTATATTGCTTTAATATCTTAATTAAAATTATATAAACTATTCAACCCAACTATTGCCTTTACATAATTTGATATTCCGGATAAAGAGGTGTCTAGAATAAACCGGTTGGACTTGGTTTTTGGATTTTTCGAACAGTCGTCAATTTATTGGGACCAAAAGGATCCTGCCTCTCCACACAAGGTGTACCTGGCCACTAGTCTTGGATACTAAATTGTGTATAAACTCAATCTTAATTACTAAATTATCTGAATAATCTCCGTTTCAAATTCGACCGCTCAAGGAACGACCCTAGGTCATAGTTGCCCTTGCTAACCCCATAGGAAGGAATAATAAATTTAGGCCCAACATGTATAAATTAAACAATCAGCTTCTTCTGTTGATATCCCAAATTGACATTTTGCTACCTAACGACACCGCATAAATAAACCGTCCGATTCGGGCATATCATAGGAGTAGTTAATTTTTGGTGCCGCTACCGGGGAGCGGTAGTACGATTTAGAGCATGTTTAGATTAGTTAGTTTTTAAGAGACCCTTTTGACGGAGGCTAGCTTTGTCATAAGTTACTAGTTTAACGTAGTTAGGTTAGATAATATTAGCTTAATTTAGTTTAATTAAAAAGTTTAAAATGGACTTCCTTATTAGTGAACCTTTAGGATGGTTTAACATACTTAGATCGCTAAGAATTCTTCCGACACATCCTTTCTTCTATCCGATATCATAAATCGTACCCATCCGATGAGATCCACACTTACCTGCCGATAGTTCGACGATGGCCGCACACATCACTCTCGCTGACATCACCAAACCCTTGTTAGAAGGACGAGGAGGACCGATACTCTATCCAGAGGTTAACGGAGCGTCTTTTGTGCTTAAGCATAGCATCATACAACTCATTCAGAACCATTGCCAGTTCTACGGCTTACCAAATGACGATCCCAACTCTCACTTAGATAGAATCCTCCCCTTATCCAACTTATATAAGCAAAACAGGGTTGAACAAGATGTAGTTCATCTGTATCTGTTCCCATATTCCTTAACTCTTCATGCAAAAGCCTGGTTTGAGGGGTTAGAACCCAACTATATCACCTCATGGGAGGAAATGGCAACAACATTCTTAATTAAGTACTTTCCCCCATCAAAACAAATCAGACTTAGGAATGATATCGTAAACTTTCAACAAGCATACGATGAATCACTCTACACTGCATGTAACGACCCAACCCATTATCCAACCAAAAATGCAGCAAAAAAATATTATTATTTTTTTAAACAGATAGGGTGCGCGGCGCGCAACCCCTATAGTGCGCGGCGCGCACAAGGCCCAACAGGTTCTGTCCGGATTTTTCAATTTTCGTTTAATGATCTCTTGCTTCCCGAAACTTTTAGACCAAATGTTTTTCACAACATATTATAATATGTAAAGCTAACACGTTTCAATAATAATACAAGTTTTACGACACCGGGCCCACATCGGCCGTTTTACGACTTTCGTACAAAATACAAGTTTTCGACTACATGAGTTTAAGTTCCAAACACAACTACGAGCATGATGTTTGGGGATAAACTACCCAATCCTAAGTCGAAACCAAAAGTAATCCCAGCAAGCATCAAAAGGGAAAATCATCTAATCCCGAGCATACCCTTGCCACGTCCGCCTCCGAACCTAAAAATGTAAACAACGAGAGGGTAAGCTAATGCTTAGTGAATGTAATACTTATACGCATACATACATAATTCAATCACTTGCATACACCTACACAAACAACACAATATCATTAGCAAACCGCAATAAACGTATAATCGTACGTACAACAAGTCAACACCAAATAGCATAGAGATCTCAACAATAATACGTGCCAACGAACAAAATACGTACAATGCTAGTGAAACATACACACCCCAACAAACACAATGTCGACATTCGACTCGATGGTGGTCGACGAAGAGCGGTAGGTCAAATACGTTAACCACTCACCACCCATCGCAACGCGTACGTGGCCGACGAAGAGTGATAGGTCAAATACGTTAACCACTCACCACTACGCACCATGAGGCCGACGAAAAGTGCAACCGAAACGTTAACACTTACCTCAAACACAAGGATGGCCGACGAAAAGCGTAACCGCTTACCATCCTACGATAAGTGGCCAATGAAGAGCGGATCCCCAAACTGATAACACTCACCACTTACCCCAACACACCTATGTGGCCGACGAAGAGCGATAGGTCAAACGTTAATCACTCGCCACATAACCAAACATACACATGTGACCGACGAAGAGTGATAGGTCAAGCATTAATCACTCGTCACATAACCAAACGCACACATGTAGCCGACAAAGAGTGATAGGTCAACCATTAATCACTCGCTACATAACCAAACTCACACATGCGACCAACGAAGAGTGATAGGTCAAACATTAATCACTTGTCACATGCCTCACCTCCAATCGTGGTCGTGAAAGAGTTAATCCTCTCGGATATCACTCACCACATATCGCAACCAAATATAGCCAACGAAGAGCTATCCATACGGATATCACTCACTATATTTTCCAACCCAATTGTGGTCCCCGAAAAGTGAATCCTAACGGATATCACTTACCACACCGCACGCAAGCAACCAAATTATATACATAAACGTATAAATATTCCACTCACCTCAATTACTTGAAAAGCAATCCCGTTTGAGCTCCGAATCGTCCAAATGAAAATCACCTAAGTAATTCACAACAAATAAGCTAAACACTCTAGCTTATAACAAAAACACCAATAAGTGCAATATTGACCCAGTTGCACTTACTTCTACTTTGACTAAGTCAAATCTCACCCGAAAACCCCCATAATCACAATCGACTAGTGATTATGTTCCAACAACTCATTTTACTCAAGGTTTCATCATCAAAACACATTACTTGCATCAATTTACACAAAACCCGTTTTGACCTAATCTCAAGTCAAAACACCCATTTGCAAGCTTACACCATTAATCACTTACAACCAAAGTTAACTATTGATATTAACACCCGAACATGATTATCAACTAATCAATTTCATCATCCAACCCAAAACCCACCAACAATGGTTATCAACATCATTTATTAGCCCAATCACCAAGATATCCACTAATGGGTTTACTCAAGAACACACAAGTCAAAACCCTAACTTGGAAATCAAATCTAACAATTGAAATTCGGAGTTAGAACTTACTAACACTACAAAAATGTAGCCAAGGAAGAGATGAACAAGTTTAACACTTGAGCTTTAGATCAATTCAAACTCCTTCTTCCCCAAATCACCAAATCTCTCTCTAGAAATCTCTCTCTCTCTAAGAATGAAATGAGAGTGTTTGTGGATTTGAAATATGATCCAAAACTAGATCCCAAACTGATAATATGGCTACACATTCGGCCTCAAGTGAAAAGACCAAAATGCCCTTCATTTAACTCAAAATAGAAAAACAGGAAATTCTGTCGCAGGGGCTGTGCTCGGCGCGCACCCCTTACCTTGCGCGGCGCGCACAAGGTCAAACTCAGCCTGCCAGTTTCAGTCTAACCCAGTTTGATTACTCGACGTTTATGTACACCTGTACACTTTGGTTTAGGGTCTTACAACTCTCCTCCACTTAAATTGGATCACGTCCCCGTAATCCTCGCCATTTAACTAACCGGACCCATACTCTATGGTCCTCCGACACACGTCCAAATTCGATGTCCACAAATTTTTCCACAAATCCGAGGATTTCACACAATTCCTTTAGGCGACTTTACTCAAAGTTACCCTTCCGATTTAAATCATCATCCGTGATTTACCAAATCTACCAAACCGGGCACTAAAATCTCGTTTCGTCCCCAAACTAGAACGAACTCATGCCTCGACCACATGACAAACACATGCTAACATTCCAAATTTCGTACCGAGTTAGCAATCCCTTTAGCGTACGCTTATCATGTACATCGCTAAAGTAACAACGCACCAATAATATGGCCAACAAACATCACAATGGAGCCGATAAAAAGTGAACCCTCACGATCGGATACCACTTGCCCCACATTCTCACGCGTACGTGGCTGACGAAAAGCAGTAGATCAAACGTTAACCACTTACCACTACGCAACACGAGGCCGACAAAAAGCGCATCCTTACGGATCACACTTACCTCTCCTCACTCATGGCCAAACAAAAGCGAT
The DNA here is from genome assembly GCF_046630445.1 of Rutidosis leptorrhynchoides. Lineage (NCBI taxonomy): Eukaryota > Viridiplantae > Streptophyta > Magnoliopsida > Asterales > Asteraceae > Rutidosis > Rutidosis leptorrhynchoides. The sequence goes on along the minus strand of NC_092337.1, from coordinate 51,555,716 downwards.
TCCTAACGGGAAACGCATTCCACATACCAATAAGTAGCCGACGAAAAGTGAATCCTAACGGATAGCACTTACTACTTATGACACCTCAACTGTGGCCAACGAAAAGTGAATCCTCGCAATTGGATAACACTTACCACAATACATACAAACAAACTAAGTATATGCGCATACTTAGAATCATTCCACACCGCATGGAATTTCCACACACGAAATGTCCGCAAGCGCGAACATTGCTTAACACAATCGAGCAAGAACCACCTATAGAGCACATAGGCACAAAACAATAATCCTCTAGAAGGGAATTCGACACCCACACCCCTTAACCGGGGATCCTACCTTGCTCGTCAAACGCGTCTATTATCTCTCAACGAGAATTCACCACATTACCACCTCGAGTAGTAATTCACATCCAAATCAATAAATACAATTCAACCGAAATTGTACTCCACCACAAATCGACCAATCTAGGCCTCGACACTAACTCCGGATCTAACATGAGCATTATCCGAAATTTCACACCAAAACCTCCTCGTGCGGGAGTATAACTCCCCCACTTGGAACTACGTTCCATAACCACATCGTCGTGGTAACATCATTCCGCGATAACTATCACTCTCCGATATACGTGACCAATCTAGCCATCTGTCGTAGCACTCAAATTCCCAAGAATTCATTTCGCACACTAGAAATTGACGTTCACCGTCACCCGTTGGCGTTATTTAAGTGTAACAACCCAAACCATCCAACCGATTAAACCGTGTAAAATTTACAAATAAAAAAAATTTTGCTGAACTGCCACCTGGCGCGGCGCGCCATATAGCCCGCTCGGCGCGCCAAACCTGACTGTTCAGAAAGTCTTTAAATGCGAAAAAGTTTGACTAGTTCCCGACGTATTTAGACAAAACGCTTTTAACCGCATGTTCAATATATAAAAACTAGCGCGTTCCATTTATAAAATTTAGTTTACGAAGCGGGGCCCACATTGACCCAAATTACCCCTTAAGTACCAAAATACAATTTTCGACCATACGACTTTTAATACAAAACAAAGCCGAGCATGGCGATTGGGGATACGCTACCCAATCCTAATAAATCCAAAAGCAAGCCTTCTACGCAAACTATGCAAGTCCTCAAATCCTCGCGCTTACCCGAGCCACCATCCGCATGCAATCTATAAAAAGAGTCAACAACGAGAGGGTAAGCTAACGCTTAGTGAGTGAGAATATACTACATACATATATATGCATAAAATGGACACGCCACATAAATAAACAAATACCGCATACCGAAGCATCCAAGCATAAAGGCAAGCTAATCTAAGCATACCGTACGATCACTAAGCAACAAGCTAACAACATCAACAATGAGTAAGTTCACCAACGACAATGTGAACAAATGCCAATAAGCTACACCCGGAAGGTTAGCTACATCACAACAATGCAACATTATACGTATACAATATTTAACATGCTAAACAATCACAAACACAATATGGTTAACCATAACGCTATGGTGCTACCGGCTCGTGGTTCACACCATACGTATTTGAGTCATACTCTTTTATAGTGCTACCGGCTCGTGGTTCACACTTCGACGCTACCGGCTCGTGGTTCACGCCTCGTTTTATAGTGCTACCGGCTCGTGGTTCACACTCGATGCTACCGGCTCGTGGTTCACATCTATTTTTATAGTGCTACCGGCTCGTGGTTCACACTCGATGCTACCGGCTCGTGGTTCACATCTATTTTTATAGTGCTACCGGCTCGTGGTTCACACTCGATGCTACCATAACATCCACAAACAAATACGCCATAAACATGAACGCATAATTATTCCACTCACAATATTAACCCTTCGCCATTGGGGTTATATAATCCACATCACCCGCCCATGTGATAACGTACACACAAAGTGTGTACCTCGTCAAAGGTGGTCAACCAAAACGCACAACCGTGCCAATTGGACCTATACACAAGTCCATCAATCCACCTATATGTGAAGTGAGCTCTATAACCGAGAACCACTTCACCCGACCCGCACCCATCCTACACATACATATGCATATAGGATATTAACACTCACCTTGAAGTCTTGAAGAAAGCTTCCAAGTAAACCGCAACTCGCCAATGGAAAATACCTATTCCATTATCACAATTACAACAATACACTTAGAGTGGATTTACAAATCAACCCAATTCGTCACTTAGTGCAATTTCGACCCAAATGCACTTCCAAGCACAAACCGTGCCCAAAACTAACCAATAATCACTAACACACGTGAGAATGGTCCTAATACGCCAATTAAACCCGAACTCAAGTGTTAAACACGTGTCATACCCATTTTGACACTTAAACCCTAATTTTGACCCATTAGGTCAAAATCTCACCATTTACAAATTTTGACACCAAAACACATTTAACTTGATTTTATACTTCAACTTAATCCATTTCAAGTTTATAAACCTCATTAAATCGCCAAATGGGTCATAATCACCACCAAACCCTAATTTGACCCAAAGTCACAATTAGTCAACCAAATAACCTTAAATGGGTTTCAATACTTCCATAATCACTAACTTAAGTGATTAAACTCAATTTCAAGTCCTAAACATGGCCAATTAGTTCACCAACCCAAAATCCACCAACAATTAACAATAAACTCAATTACTAGCATCACTAAACCCATTTCATCATGTAAAAGGGTTTTTCATCAAACTAACTCAAATCCTAACTTGAATATCAAATCAAATAGATGAAATTCGGAGTTTGAGCTTACCAATACCACCACAACGTAGCTAGGAACGAACGGAACAACTTTAGAACTCGAGCTTTTGATCAATTCGGCCTCCTTCTTCACCAAAACCCTAAATCTCTCTCTAGAATCTCTCTCTCTCTCTAAAATAGTTTGAGAGTGATGAATGGATGTGAAAATGATCCAAAACTGATACAAACCAGCTAATATGGCTCACAAATCTGGCCCCAAGTGAAATTACCCAATTGCCCTTCATTTAAACCTTTTAAAAAGGCTGAAAATTGCCTCTGCAGCAATCGGCGCGCCGCGCCAGAAGGTGGAGCGCTGCTCCAAATAACTGGAAATTGTGGTCGAGCCCAAAACAGGTTTCAGCAACTTGTTTTGGCCATAACTTTTCGACCGTAACTCCGTTTTTGATGAATCAAATATCGTTGGAAACGTAATAAGATATTCTATCCAATGGTAAGGCTTTGAAACCTCAACTCAAACTTTATTTGGGGTTGAAAAGATACGTACACACCTTGTCACTTCGGACAACGTCCAGTTTCCTTCGACGTTCGAGCAAGCAACACGTACACTTCATACACGCATCATACACCATAAATACATTATGTACAATCAATATTTGGGTCTTACAACTCTCCCCCACTTAAACTCGATCACGTCCTCGTGATCTTCTCCACTTAACCAATTCGGAACTACTCAACGGTCCTCAATTATAAGTCCCAATCCGACTTTTCTAAGCAATTCTTCCCAATGAATCGCCTTTAACAACTAAAATCGTCACCTGCAATTTTATCGAAACTAAAATCCGAGCACTAAAACCTGCTCAATCCCCCATTCATCAGGAAAACTCAATCGATCTCGTACCGAGATATCAACCCTATAGTGTACCCTTTCCAAGTACAATGCTAAAAACAACCAAATATCGACCTAAGGTCAACAACCCGAAACGATGAAGACCGAACCAAACGAACCCTTACGGATTACACCAATCACTAAACATCCCTTGTAGTGCGCCATACGACCAATACATAACTACCGTAACATCATAATCTAACGGCTAGAACCGATAGCGCCCAAAACGACTATGGAAACGCAAAACCCAAGGTGTACGAAATCAACCATCGTCACACCCGTAACAAACATGTGAGCGAAACACGGCTATCGCCTCACTAATCCCACAACATGGTCCTCACGACCCCACCATCGACGTATAAAACGACCGATAGTCCCCGCAACATGGTCCTTACGACCCTACCATTGGTGTATCAAACAACCAATAGATCACAAGACACGAAGGCTAGCCGAAAACACACGCGCCCTAGTGAATCCGAACTACACGCGACTCACTACCTTCACCACAACAACAATCGGGAATGGCCGAACTACACGAGCCTTAGTAATCCGAAACCACACGCGATTCACAATCTCAACATAGGAATGGTACTCGCATTTCCCACCGGTACTCGCATTTCCCGATAGTGTTACACCATACCGACATAACACTACTCCCTTGATGAAGTCAGCGGACCCCGAAGGTCATACTCCACCAACCTCAACACCGGATGAAGTCAGCGGACCCGAAGATCATGCTTCACCGATATAACACCACGCTCATGATGAAGTCAGCGGACCCCGAAAGTCATGCTCCACCAATCACGTATTCCCATGATGAAGTCAGCGGACCCTAAAGATCATGCTTCATCAAACAACCATACCATAATCGAGCAAGAACCACCTATACCAAACATAGGTACCAAACAATAATTCTCCACAAGAGAACCCGACACACACCTCCCTTAACCGGAGGATTTCACCTTGCTCGCCAAACACGTCCATTATCTCTCAACGAGATTTACCACGTTACCACCTCGGTGATGATTCAAATCCAAACCATAAGTATAATTTATCCGAAATTGTACTCTACCACAAATCGATCCAACCAGGTCTCGACAACATTTTCCGGATCTACCAATAGCATCATCCGAAATCTCACACTAAAACTTCCTCGTGCGGGAGTGTAACTCCCCCACTTATAACCACGTTCCATATCCACAACTCGTACAACCGCACAATGCTACCACAGGTAGACTTTACCAACAATTGGGCTCACACGACCCATTACCACATCTTGCTCCAACCTTGAGCACACGAAGGATTTTAACCAACCCTTAAACACTTTGTACGAAAAGTGTAACGCAACACAATCGGAGTCGAACACCACACTAGTAGGTATAAAAGAGGCACCTAATGTCGCGTCATAAAGACTCCATTACCAACACACATCGAGATTTAAAACACTCGATCTCAAGGGTTCCAACCAACCGACGAACCTCATGATTCGTCACTTCAACATCAAAGCAAACACGCGCTTAACAACCAAACACCAAAACCATTTCCGTGGCTTGGTAGAAACGTTTACCAAATACTAAGGAATGCTTGGTTGCACCAAGTCTTACGCCCTTCGCCCGTCAATCAATCATCAACATAGGGTACTTCCATTAGGAAACGTCACCCATAGCATAACATGCACAATAAAGGCACGCAACTCAAACTCAAACGGCTTTTAATAAATAATCAAAAGACATATTTATCAAAATTAAACGTACCTTAATGTCTCCTGGCCGCACCCGTCCCCGCTAACTTGGGACATTCTGACTTACGATGTCCTTCTTTTTGGCTTGAAGCACACCATACCATCACCCTTTGGTACCGAACATTCCCAAGACTTGTGACCCCTCACGCCACAATTGTAACATCTAGCCGCACTAGAATCCGACATACCCGCTCGCGTACCACCCGTGCTCACACTCGGACCCTTAGCCCTCTTACTCGGAGCACCATAATAAACGACCCTTCGCTCACTTGAAGGTTCACCCTTTTTCGATCGTGAATACGACTCGAAACCTCTAGCCAAGTCGAATAATTCCGAAAACGATTTCGCTTGACCCAGGCTAATTTTACTTTTCAAGTCATCATTCAAGGTCCGATAGAAATCTCCCATCAACAAACGATCATTCCCCAAATACTCCGGACAAAAACGAGCCTTCGCCATAAAGGTCGTCTTGAGAGTACTCAAATCCATAGATCCTTGTCGCAAATTTCGCAACTCATTACGCAATTCCCACAAATCGGCCGAAGTCCGAAACTCCTCGAAGAATTCCTCCTTAAAGTCGTCCCACGATAAAGCCATAAACGTCTCGCCACTGACAAGATCAATCTTACCATCCAACCAATCCCTTGCCCTACCCCGCAACAAACTCGTAGCGAGTCTCGTCTTTCTCTCGGGAGGGCAATCAATAGTACGGAAACACCCTTCGACGTTCGAAATCCAAGTTGTGCTTACCAAAGGATCCGGCTTTCCGTCATACATCGGGGGTTTAGTCCTCATGAAGCTCTTAAGATAACGCTCCATTTCACCACTACTTTGAAGTTCGGAATACCTCCTTTCCATTCTTTCTTCTAACGCACCGATTTGCTCCGCAACGGCGGCTGCAACCCTAGTGTTAAACTCCGCGTCATTCGCCACGGTCTCGTTTCGCGTCGTCATTCTAAAGAATGCAAAACGATTAGTCCACGAACGTGTAAAACTGTACGCACGACACAGCCCCATCTTGCTAAACACTCCTCGTACATCATTTGTTAGACACGATTTGCACCCGTAATAAGGTTTGCAAGTTCTTATTACGCACACATGCTGCATCGACTCGTTAGTACAACGACCGTCTCGCTCGATGATATACACAAACACAACCAAAATTCTACGCGGTACAAACACACGCGAGAATTATTATCACAACACAACAACATATTAATAATATCCGCATTACTAATATAAACGTTAGTCAACCTATAGCCAAGGCACTAACCAAACCCATTCCGACCCGTAATCCTACAAGTCCCGCAACAATTAAGCACACACACAAGTCTAAGTCTAGGCACCTATCTCAAGTCACCTAAATCCCTTAGACCATGCTCTGATACCACTTGTAACAACCCAAACCATCCAACCGATTAAACCGTGTAAAATTTACAAATAAAAAAAAATTTGCTGAACTGCCACCTGGCGCGGCGCGCCATATAGGCCGCGCGGCGCGCCAAACCTGACTGTTCGGAAAGTCTTTAAATGCGAAAAAGTTTGACTAGTTCCCGACGTATTTAGACAAAACACTTTTAACCGCATGTTCAATATATAAAAACTAGCGCGTTCCATTAATAAAATTTAGTTTACGAAGCGGGGCCCACATTGACCCAAATTACCCCTTAAGTACCAAAATACAATTTTTGACCATACGACTTTTAATACAAAACAAAGCCGAGCATGGCGATTGGGGATACGCTACCCAATCCTAATAAATCCAAAAGCAAGCCTTCTACGCAAACTATGCAAGTCCTCGAATCCTCGCGCTTACCCGAGCCACCATCCGCATGCAATCTATAAAAAGAGTCAACAACGAGAGGGTAAGCTAACGCTTAGTGAGTGAGAATATACTACATACATATATATGCATAAAATGGACACGCCACATAAATAAACAAATACCGCATACCGAAGCATCCAAGCATAAAGGCAAGCTAATCTAAGCATACCGTACGATCACTAAGCAACAAGCTAACAACATCAACAATGAGTAAGTTCACCAACGACAATGTGAACAAATGCCAATAAGCTACACCCGGAAGGTTAGCTACATCACAACAATACAACATTATACGTATACAATATTTAACATGCTAAACAATCACAAACACAATATGGTTAACCATAACGCTATGGTGCTACCGGCTCGTGGTTCACACCATACGTATTTGAGTCATACTCTTTTATAGTGCTACCGGCTCGTGGTTCACACTTCGACGCTACCGGCTCTTGGTTCACGCCTCGTTTTATAGTGCTACCGGCTCGTGGTTCACACTCGATGCTACCGGCTCGTGGTTCACATCTATTTTTATAGTGCTACCGGCTCGTGGTTCACACTCGATGCTACCGGCTCGTGGTTCACATCTATTTTTATAGTGCTACCGGCTCGTGGTTCACACTCGATGCTACCATAACATCCACAAACAAATACGCCATAAACATGAACGCATAATTATTCCACTCACAATATTAACCCTTCGCCATTGGGGTTATATAATCCATATCACCCACCCATGTGATAACGTACACACAAAGTGTGCACCTCGTCAAAGGTGGTCAACCAAAACGCACAACCGTGCCAATTGGACCTATACACAAGTCCATCAATCCACCTATATGTGAAGTGAGCTCTATGACCGAGAACCACTTCACCCGACCCGCACCCATCCTACACATACATATGCATATAGGATATTAACACTCACCTTGAAGTCTTGAAGAAAGCTTCCAAGTAAACCGCAACTCGCCAATGGAAAATACCTATTCCATTATCACAATTACAACAATACACTTAGAGTGGATTTACAAATCAACCCAATTCGTCACTTAGTGCAATTTCGACCCAAATGCACTTCCAAGCACAAACCGTGCCCAAAACTAACCAATAATCACTAACACACGTGAGAATGGTCCTAATACGCCAATTAAACCCGAACTCAAGTGTTAAACACGTGTCATACCCATTTTGACACTTAAACCCTAATTTTGACCCATTAGGTCAAAATCTCACCATTTACAAATTTTGACACCAAAACACATTTAACTTGGTTTTATACTTCAACTTAATCCATTTCAAGTTTATAAACCTCATTAAATCGCCAAATGGGTCATAATCACCACCAAACCCTAATTTGACCCAAAGTCACAATTAGTCAACCAAATAACCTTAAATGGGTTTCAATACTTCCATAATCACTAACTTAAGTGATTAAACTCAATTTCAAGTCCTAAACATGGCCAATTAGTTCACCAACCCAAAATCCACCAACAATTAACAATAAACCCAATTACTAGCATCACTAAACTCATTTCATCATGTAAAAGGGTTTTTCATCAAACTAACTCAAACCCTAACTTGAATATCAAATCAAATAGATGAAATTCGGAGTTTGAGCTTACCAATACCACCACAACGTAGCTAGGAACGAAAGGAACAACTTTAGAACTCGAGCTTTTGATCAATTCGGCCTCCTTCTTCACCAAAACCCTAAATCTCTCTCTAGAATCTCTCTCTCTCTCTAAAATAGTTTGAGAGTGATGAATGGATGTGAAAATGATCCAAAACTGATCCAAACCAGCTAATATGGCTCACAAATCCGGCCTCAAGTGAAATTACCCAATTGCCCTTCATTTAAACCTTTTAAAAAGGCTGAAAATTATCTCTGCAGCAATCGGCGCTCCGCGCCAGAAGGTGGAGCGCCGCTCCAAATAACTGGAAATTGTGGTCGAGCCCAAAACAGGTTTTAGCAACTTGTTTTGGCCATAACTTTTCGACCGTAACTCCGTTTTTGATGAATCAAATATCGTTGGAAACGTAATAAGATATTCTATCCAATGGTAAGGCTTTGAAACCTCAACTCAAATTTTATTTGGGGTTGAAAAGATATGTACACACCTTGTCACTTCTGACAACGTCCAGTTTCCTTCGACGTTCGAGCAAGCAACACGTACACTTCATACACGCATCATACACCATAAATACATTATGTACAATCAATATTTGGGTCTTACATTAAGCAATGGCATAAAGCCAACACAACACGCACCTTGTACAACCGTACAATGCTACCGAAAAGTAGGCTTTTCCAACAATTGGGTTCACACGACCCATCGCCACATCTTGCTCCAACCTTGAGCATACAAAGGATCTTAACCTATCTTTAATCACTTCGAACGAAGAGTTCATCACAATTACACAAGCTTTATTCTTGCAATCCTCCGATTGCCATAGCTTGTTAAAGTTTCACCTGGTCACTCATGTACCTAAGGGTTTCTCTCCGGTACCCTAAGTACAATGTGACCATAACATCGCCGGAGTCGACATTACGCTTGCAGGTATGAAAGAGGCACCTGACATCGCGTTACTCGGACTCCACCACCAACATTCATCGAGACCGAAAGACTCTACTTCGCGGGTTTCATTCATCCGATGTCACCCATTACAACACTAAAGCGGCCTTAAGTCATCCGTACCCGACGAAACTTATGTTTCTTCAATTACGACACAAAAGCGACCACGCACTACCAAAACAACACCAAAGCCCATTCTCATGGCTTGGTAAAATCTTTCGCCCATCACTAAGGAATGCTTGGAAGCACCAAGTCTTACGCCCTTCACCCGTCAACCCAACCATTAACACAGGGTAATTCCATAAGGAACGCTACCCCTCATTACACTACGCACTATCACAACATGCATCAAACAAAATCATAAGTACATTTCAATAAGATAATCGAAAGGTACATGAACATCGTCGTCAGGTTCTCATGCGTTACCAACTAAATCCAGACACACCGACTTTCGGTGTCTCACCTTTCAACAATTAAAACACGTAACCTTGTTAGACTTTGCATTCGTACATTCACGCTACAAATGACCCCGTTGTCCGCAATTATAACACGTGGGTACAAAACCACCGGTACCACTCTTCTTCACACTCTCGACACCCTCGGAAATGCTCTTGCTCTTTTTGTTCGAATGCATCGTAGTTTCGGACTTCCGCTTACTAACATCGGAACCACTCCTCTTTAGGACAAGCTTCTCAAAACCCTTCGCCATGTCAAACAACTCGTCAAAAGTTTTCACCGAGTTCCTACTAATCTTCTCTTGGTAATGATCATTCAAGATTCGGTAAAAGTCTTCCTTCAACATGTGGTCATTCCCGACATACTCCGGGCAAAATTGGGTCTTCGATAAGAAAACGGATTTGAGAGTGTTTAAATCCATTGACCCTTGCCTCAAAGCACGCAACTCGTCCTTAAGCTTAGAAAGATCGGCCGAAGTTCGGTATTCCTTGAAAAATTCCGCTTTGAACTTGTCCCATGTGAACTCCATACATTGTTCCTTACCATAGAGTTGAATTTTCGCATCCCACCACAACTTGGCGTCACCCTCAGCATACTACTACCATACCTCGTCTTCTTATCGAGATGGCACTCACTAGTACGAAAAGCCTCCTCCATATCGGAGATCCAACGATTGCTCTTTAGCGGATCTCGTTCACCATCAAAAGTGGGAGGTTGAGCATCCTTGAAGTTTTTGTAGTAGAAGTCTCGCCTTCCTATATTATCTTCGTGGAGAACAACCTTAACTTGTTCCTTGACTAGATTGACTACTTGCTCATCAATCGTATCTAAGAACATCTTTTTAACGTCCTCTAGAAACTCCGCTTTTTGACGTTCAAAGATGGCCTCTACCTTAGCCGTGAACTCGGAGTCCTCGCCTTGATCACCATTATCATGTCCGTTCCTCATCTTCATTCTAAGAAATGAACTCGGTTAGGAACGCAACACGAATAAATTATATACACCGTCGCGAACAATAATCACAATCAAATAAATACGCCACCATTTGCACATCTCATCTAGTTCAATACTTGTTGTACATCACTTGCATGACTTGGCTTGCAACCCTAATAATGGTCGCGAAGCATTATTACGCTCACACGCCATGTCGAGCTCATGAATACAACAACCATCTAGCTAGATATTCAACAAAAAACAACATGATTAGTAACAACGTAATCAATACATAGCTAGTTCACCTATTCTCTAAGGCACTAACTAAAACCCAAACTTACCCGTAATCCTACAAGTCCCGCAACAAATAAGCACACACAAAAAGGCTAAGTCTAGGCGCCTATCTCAAGTCAACTAAATCCCTTAGACCATGCTCTGATACCACTTGTAATGACCCAACCCGTTATCTAACCAAAAATGCAGTAAAAAAATATATTTTTTTTATACAGATAGGGTGCGTGGCGCGCAACCCCTATAGTGCGCGGCGCGCACAAGGCCCAACAGGTTCTGTCCGGATTTTTCAATTTTCGTTTAATGATCTCTTGCTTCCCGACACTTTTAGACCAAACGCTTTCACAACATATTATAATATGTAAAGCTAACATGTTTCAATAATAAAACAAGTTTTACGACACCGGGCCCACATCGGCCGTTTTACGACTTTCGTACAAAATTCAAGTTTTCGACTACATGAGTTTAAGTTTCAAACACAACTACGAGCATGATGTTTGGGGATAAACTACTCAATCCTAAGTCGAAACCAAAAGTAATCCCAGCAAGCATCAAAAGGGAAAATCATCTAATCCCGAGCATAACCTTGCCACGTCCACCTCCGAACCTAAAAATGTAAACAAAGAGAGGGTAAGCTAATGCTTAGTAAATGCAATACTTATACGCATAAATACATAATTCAATCACTTGCATACACCTACACAAACAACATAATATCATTAGCAAACCGCAATAAACGTATAATCGTACGTACAACAAGTCAACACCAGATAGCATAGTGATCTCAACAATAATACGTGCCAGAGAACAAAATACGTACAATGCTAGTGAAACATACACACCCCAACAAACACAATGTCGACATTCGACTCGATGGTGGCCGACGAAGAGCGGTAGGTCAAATACGTTAACCACTCACCACCCATCGCAACGCGTACATGGCCGACGAAGAGTGATATGTCAAATACGTTAACCACTCACCACTACGCACCATGAGGCCGATGAAAAGTGCAATCGAAATGTTAAAACTTACCTCAAACACAAGGATGGCCGACGAAAAGCGTAACCGCTTACCATCCTACGATAAGTGGCCAACGAAGAGCGGATCCCCAAACGGATAACACTCACCACTTACCCCAACACACCTATGTGCTTGACAAAAAGAGATAGGTCAAACGTTAATCACTTGCCACATAACCAAACATACACATGTGACCGGCGAAGAGTGATAGGTCAAGCATTAATCACTCGTCACATAACCAAACGCACACATGTAGCCGACGAAGAGTGATAGGTCAACCATTAATCACTCGCTACATAACCAAACTCACACATGCGACCAACGAAGGGTGATAGGACAAACATTAATCACTCGTCACATGCCTCACCTCCAATCGTGGTCGTCAAAGAGTTAATCCTCCCGGATATCACTCACCACATATCGCAACCAAATATAGCCAACGAAGAGCTATCCATACGGATATCACTCACTATATTTTCCAACCCAATTGTGGTCCCCGAAAAGTGAATCCTAACGGATATCACTTACCACACCGCACGCAAGCAACCAAATTATATACATAAACGTATAAATATTCCACTCACCTCGATTACTTGAAAATCAATCCCGTTTGAGCTCCGAATCGTCCAAATGCAAATCACCTAAGTAATTCACAAAAAATAAGCTAAACACTCTAGCTTATAACAAAAACACCAATAAGTGCAATATTGACCCATTTGCACTTACTTCTACTTTGACTAAGTCAAATCACACCCGAAAACCCCCATAATCACAATCGACTAGTGATTATGTTCCAACAACTCATTTTACTCAAGGTTTCATCATCAAAACACATTACTTGCATCAATTTACACAAAACCCGTTTTGACCTAATCTCAAGTCAAAACACCCATTTGCAAGCTTACACCATTAATCACTTACAACCTAAGTTAACTAGTGATATTAACACCCGAACATGATTATCAACTAATCAATTTCATCATCCAACCCAAACCCCCCCCCCCCCCCAACAATGGTTATCAACACCATTTATTAGCCCAATCACCAAGATATCCACTAATGGGTTTACTCAAGAATACACAACTCAAAACCCTAACTTGGAAATCAAATCTAGCAATTGAAATTCGAAGTTAGAACTTACTAACACTACCAAAATGTAGCTAAGGAAGAGATGAACAACTTTAACACTTGAGCTTTAGATCAATTCAAACTCCTTCTTCCCCAAATCACCAAATCTCTCTCTAGAAATCTCTCTCTCTCTAAGAATGAAATGAGAGTGTTTGTGGATTTGAAATATGATCCAAAACTAGATCCCAAACTGATAATATAGCTACACATCCGGCCTCAAGTGAAAAGACCGAAATGCCCTTCATTTAACTCAAAATAGAAAAATAGGAAATTCTGTCACAGGGGCTGTGCGCGGCGCGCACAAGATCAAACTCAGCCTGCCGGTTTCAGTTTAACCCAGTTTGATTACTCGACGTTTATGTACACCTGTACACTTTGGTTTAGGGTCTTACACTGCATGAGAAAGATTCAAACATTTGCTTCAAAGATGCCCGAACCACCGTCTTGAGAGCTCTGATCAACTTTTGACCTTTTACAAAGGTCTGAATCGGAACAATAAGTCTACTCTTGATGCTGTTTCTCAAGGTAACTTCATGAAATTCACCGCAGAAGAGTCAAGGAGATTGATCGAGGAGATGACTTTACACCATCATGATTGGAACACGGAAGAGCACATTTCATCAGTAACATCGCTTTCTGCCTCCGATCCTATCGAAAATAAAACCATCAAATTTCTCTCAGACCAAATAGAATACCTCACCAAAGAAGTCGGAGAGCTAAAGAAACTCTCGCAACATGTGTCTCAAGTGCAATTATGACAAAATTTTACTGATCCACATCCGGCCAAGGTATACGAGGCTGAATGTGAGGACTCTGTTGTCTACTATGATAAGATCCTAGCTCATTCGCACAACCAACCTACCAACCCTACTACCCCACCAGAGACAAGTCCAGACGATGTCCTGCTGCGAATCATCTCCATGATCACAGCAAGACAAGACGCAGCTGACTTAGTCATGACTAATCACTTGAGTAGTCTTGAAAATCAAGTAAGCCAGCTAAATCAAAGTCTCGATTCTCTAGGTTGTCCTAAAAATGACTCAAAGGTGGAACATAGCCAACATTCAGTTTCTTATAAGGAGAAGAAACTAACTAATGCCCGTTCGGGTGTAGTCATTGAGTCATCAGCTAAACCTACTGGGAAAGCACCCATTTCATTCCCGGACCGTCTCAAGCAAAGACATAACAAGATGAAATCTTTCAAGCTTGACGGTAAATTTTTGGACAATGTGTCTAAAAATCCTCATAGGTAGAAGTATTTTAGAAAACTCTTATCAACCAAGGATAAGGTACCCGAAGTACCCAATGTCCCACTGAACGCGGATTGTTCAGCCATTCTCTAAAATACTTTTCCTGAAAAACTATGGGATACTGGACGATTTACCCTTTCTTGTTCAATCTACCAATCTGGTACTATCTATTCTCTCGCTGACCTTGGTGCCTGCATCAATCTCATGCCCTACTCACTATTCCAGAGACTCGAAATTGGAAACCTTAACCCTACCAAAATGAGCATCCAGCTAGTTAAACAATCCACTAGATATCCTAAGGGAATAGCTGAGAACGTCATGGTTAAGGTCGACAAATTCCTCTTTCCGACTGACTTTGTGGTTATGGACTATAAAGAAGACATGAAAACCCCTATCATCTTAGGAAGGCCTTTCATGAATACAGCTAAAGCGATCGTTGACGTTTATTCACGGACTATCACCTTGAGAGCCCGTGGAGAAGAGGTCACTTTCACGATCGACGAGTCTGTATGTCCTTTGATGGGAACGACGATGTAAATACCATCTCCACTAGAAAAGTCACATCTTATTTCGAGAATGAAGAGAAGAAGATAGAAGTAGAAGACAAGAAAAATAACCACTCCACACCAACCCAATCTTCACTCCCACCTTATTTTGATCTTTTAATGACTAGAAAGGACTTCGTTCTAGAAGAACTCTCTGAACCAATTATACTTGAAATTCCTGACCAGAGTGACGAGGAGGTGGATGAAGAAATTGAAATGGAAAGCCCGGATGAGAAGAAAGGGATGGAGGATTATAGCAATAAAGTAGTGGTTAATATTGCTACCATATTGGAGACGTCAATGGACATTGTCCCACCTCCATCTTTAGAGTACAACATTATGACCAACCCGAAGTCACAAAGAAGAAAGACGGGTTTTGCGTCAGGACTACCCTATAAACCATCACTCTGCTACATAATGGCATACACATCACGGAGTGATGAGGACCCCTTTGACCATCTCATTCCAAGAAAGGAGGTAAAAGAAGTTGATAGCTTTGTTATACCTCAAGTTAAACAAAGCATTCACTTCAAACCACCACCTCTTCTTATTGGACATCCCTTATTCTATGCCCGCTTCAATCTCATCGGTATGTTCCAATATTACCTCTTGTGTCCACTGATGGATGCAAGGGATCCGCCTAGATTTCCTAAGAAATAAGGCTAGAGTCAGGCTCGTAACTTGAACAAAAACAAGCGCTTCTCGGGAGGCAACCCGTGTGTTTATTTTTCTGTAGCTTTAGCAGTAGTTAGATTAGGATAATTAAGTTAATTGAATAAGTGAAAAGTAAAACTTAAAATAAAATTTTCAACGTTTCTTAGGAATAATTCACTTCTCTTACTTGTCTTGAGCTTAAATGTATTATTTGCTACATTATTTCAAAAGTCTTAAAATGAAAGACAGTCAACACTTTAAGTGTGGGATTAAGTTTTTTAGTCATACACTGATTTGTTGAATTTTCAAAAACCTAATTTTTGAAACCCTCAAGTTTTCAAATAACTTTTTCAACAAAACGCAAATCAGTGAGTCTATGGCCTAAAGCTTAACCACCTGTCTAGGTTTGATCTTTTCCATTTTTACAAGTAATAGATAGATATTGATGCTTGTGATGGAGACTCTTTGAATAATGATGAAACGACAAGGAAACCCGTTGATTATTTCATTGCAAGTTATTGGTGGATGGTGTATGGAAGATGAGAACGCCCTAATGAGCTCGAGTGCACTTCAAGAAGACCGATTTGAATCCAGCAGAAGATGGTTCCGACTCAGTCTACCTTCAAATCCTCAGCTCACGGCCACACCCAAGGGGAGTATTTCGTTTCTTTCTCTCTGTTTATTTTGATATCCTTAAACTATACTCTATCCTAAGCTTATCACTAAGTGTGGGATTCCAACCCAATATTGAGCTTAGATACATTTTTCAACATGTTCAAACTCTAAGTGTGGGATTTTAGCTCCCTAAAATCTAAGAATGAACATTAGAGACAATATTCCTCTAAGTGTGGGATAGCGGTGTAGTACACCGTAATTAGCTACGGGATGCTCGAAAAATGTTCTTAACTTAAAATTTTACTAAGCTTTTCGAGTGTACATACTATTTAGATTCTTCGTCCTGAACGTAATTTTTTCAAAATTTTTGACTAAATGATACTTTCTGAAAAAGTACTTTCGAAAATCAAACGTGTTTGTTCTAAAATTAAGACAAATGAGGACACAAATCTTCTTAAGGATGAACCGATTCTCTAAAAGAGCATTGAATGACTAGGCATTATTGACCCAATATAACTGCTGTGAGGCACCCCAAAAATGGCCCAATAAGCATTCATTTTTAGTGCTTCACTATCTTTTCCGTTGAGAGTGCCGATGGTAGCATTTAGAGTTAGAACTTGACCTTGACATACATTTCGAGGCCAATGGTTAGTAAGCGCCATTCGTGGTGTAGGTGCGATACTCCTTCCAAAATCATTCTGAATAGAGAAGACAAAAACCTCCGTTTTCGTTTCCACTCCACGCATTTAAACCGACCAACTCACGCCAAAAATTTGATCAATCAGAAAATAATCACCCCAAATTCACTATCAAATACGTTACCCTTTTCACCCTCTTTCCTTTCTCATTTCCAAAATCTAGAAATTCAAAGAGATAGAATGATCAAGTTTACTTCAAACACTTGTCGAAAAAATTTCGAAATTCCAGACTATTTTTGATAGGTCAAAAAGACCTATTTCTGGTTAAATACCTTTCTCTCTGGGCACAAGAATAAATAGACAAAGTTATGAAGATGGGATATGCAAAAAAAAAAAAAAAATGAGCAAAGTCTCAAAAATAAAGAAGAGAAAAGTCTTCAAATAAAAGCATATATCCCCCCAAGAAAAATGAAGATTGTGACCCAGGAGGATTGCAGAAAAGAGGCAAAGTCTTCGCTGAAAATCAGCACCCTCTAAAGGAACTCTTCAACAAAAATAGGGTACCATCTTTCCTAGAAAAAAGTATATCCTCTTTGAAACAGAAATCTATCGAATCTCTCTAAATTTAAATGATCCGAAATCACCCTTTTCGCCATATCAAAACCTTCACTTTTCTCCGCAAACCAACCTTTAAACCCGCTCTTCCTCTTGAAATAATGATAGGGAAAAGATCAGTATCGTCCTTATCTAACCGGTGGAGATTTGATTATTGGTCAAGCCTATGACAATACTTGCAACATGACTGACTATGAGCGAATTCACTTCATAGATTGATAGGGAACTCCAAACACTTGAGTGATTTGAGTGACCCGTGTAAGGAAGCCAATGTCATGTAAACCCCCCTCATGCTTGCAGAGATAGTTTCTACCCCTTTTAGAAGACGGTTTGTCTGATTTTCTCTTATAATAAATAACAAGTCACTTGAATAATAGAACAGAAACCTCAGAAGCATCCTTGAACTCAAAATAAAAGAGAGGTTTGCTTGAGGACAAGCAAAGTCTAAGTGTGGGATATTTGATATCGGCTAAAAAGTCACGTTTTTACCCCCGATATTAGCCCCATTTATGATAAAGTAATTGACTTTATCATCTAAATAAGCATTTATTTACTTCATTTGGTGGATTATGTCATTACAAAGGCTACGTTTCAAGAATTACTAAAAACGGATGAAAAACGAGGAAAAACGAGCAAAACCAGCTAAGACAATTAACTCGCATTTAAAT
Organism: Rutidosis leptorrhynchoides; assembly: GCF_046630445.1. NCBI lineage: Eukaryota > Viridiplantae > Streptophyta > Magnoliopsida > Asterales > Asteraceae > Rutidosis > Rutidosis leptorrhynchoides. The sequence continues at coordinate 51,537,156 of NC_092337.1, read as the reverse complement.
AACTTATTATATAATTTTTGGAAAAGTTTATTTACTTAGTCTCATGTTGTAGGATATTTAATTACGAATGTGTCGGCGCAAGAATCGTCACAAATGGAGCTAAAATGAAGATTCTGGAGCGAAAACGGTGAAAGACAAGTTACGATCCAGCAAACGGCTTGCCATAAGGAAAAATGGCCTCCCAGCAAACGGGCACCAAAAACGGCTTGTCTGGGCAAACTGGCATTGAAAACGGCCTTGACAAACGGCTTACCAAACGGCCTACCAAACGGCCTGCTAGGGGTTTTTCAGCCATTGATTTACAATTTTGCCACCAAGCATTTCCTATAAATGGGGGCTTCATCCCACCATTTCAACACACACCATTCTTCACTTCTCTCTCAAATATCTCTCTATAATCGCTCTCTAGTGATCTATAGGAGATTAGTTCTCTCTACTTTCTCTCTCTAGATTCTAGATAGAGAAAAGTACAGAGATTAGGATATGTAATTATCTTTTTATTGTCGCTCTCTAGTGATCAATAGAAGATTAGTATGTAGTTAGTAGTAGAAGCTATCGAGCATTGTAACGCTATGGATATTATGAAGAAATACAAGTGTTATTCTGCCGACATTATTCGGTAACATCTATCATTTCTTTTATTAATTTATTATAATATTTTTGTTCGATGTTTGTGATTTATTAATATTAGAAATGCTTGCTGCCATGATGTGTGAGTAATTGCTTAATTGTTTGCCATGATTTAATAATGTTAGTTAGGGATGATTATCGTTTCGTACTCGCTTTCTGTCTATGATATTGAACCTCGTTATTATTGTCCTTCCACCAATAAACGTGATTAAAACCTTTTATAAAGTCGATAATTATAAGGTAATTAATTATCTGTGTTTATACATTGGTCAAGGTATGAACCTATTAGAAATACTATAAAGTACATGGGGAATTACCATAAGACCAGATCAAGACATTGGTCAGGAGTATAAGACTCGAGGAAATACTGTTGCAATAGTAGAGTACCGTGTTGATGTACTATAGGACCACTTGAGCATGGTCAAGGTTAGAAGCTATGGAACTACTATAAGTCTAGTACATGGTGGATAAGTAAGGGATTTATTTGGTAGATTTAAGTAAGAGCTAGTTTAAATCATAAATGGGAGTTTAACGCACTATAATATAAACTAAGCTTATAAATCTTTAAGGATGACTGAGAAATATCAGATGTTCTAATTTGTCTATAAACCCTTAGATTTTACCAAACCATTGACATAAAGGAATTTGAAACACAATCATAGCCACTCACTTGGGTGATACACTAAGGTGTTAAAAAAGGTTGGATATTATCTATATAAGGCTATGCTACTTTATTCGTGCGCCCAAGGTATGCATTACATCCAAGATGGGCCGCTTATATCCTTAAACCGGATAAAGCGTCGGGAGTCGAGCATAGTCCATCCGATCAGAATCACGATAGCCTAGTTCCTCGTGACATGCTAATCGAGAAATCAATTAGTAGGGAATCTAGTGTTTACAGCAAGGTATATCTAACCAATGGGTGCCTCGCAATCATCCCGACACTACGTTATCTTAAATCATGGTGAACCACGTCTTCTGTGTCCTTAGCCGTTGCATGCCAGCTAGCTTATTTTAATTATATTGCTTTAATATCTTAATTACAATTATATAAACTATTCAACCCAACTATTGCCTTTACATAATTTGATATTCCGGATAAAGTGGTGTCTAGAATAAACTGGTTGGACTTGGTTGTTGAATTTTCCGAACAGTCGCCAATTTATTGGGACCAAAAGGATCCCGCCTCTCCACATAAGGTGTACCTGGCCACTAGTCTTGGATACTAAATTGTGTATAAACCCAATCTTAATTACTGAATTATCAGAATAATCTCCGATTCAAATTCAACCGCTCAAGGAACGACCCTAGGTCATATTTACCCTTGCTAACCCATAGGAAGGAATAATAGATTTAGGCCCAACATATATAAATTAAACAATCAACTTCTTTTGTTGATATCCTGAATTGACATTTTGCGACCTAACGACACCGCATAAATAAACCGTCCGATTCGGGCATATCATAGGAGTAGTTAATTTTTGGCGCCGCTGCCGGGGAGCGGTAGTACGATTTGGAGCCTGTTTAGATTAGTTAGTTTTTAAGAGACCCTTTTGACGGAGGCTAGCTTTGTCAGAAGTTACTAGTTTACCGTAGTTAGGTTAGATAATATTAGCTTACTTTAGTTTAATTAAAAAGTTTAAAATGGACTTCCTTATTAGTGAACCTTTAGGATGGTTTAACCTACTTAGATCGCTAAGAATTCTTCCGACACATCCTTTCTTCTATCCGATATCATACATTGTACCCATCCGACGAGATCCACGCTTACTGTAACACCGTACATTTTTTTTTAAATCATAGCAGAAACATAATATATTGATATTTACAAACCATACATAGAAATTAACTAAACCATAGCTATTACAGTCATCCAGGTATTACGTTAACCAAAAGCTTTTACACACATATAGGTATCAAAATATAAACACCAGAGTGTACCTATCAAACATATCCAAAAGCAACCACTCCCAAAACTATAGCATGCAAAACTTAACCTGCAAGGGAGGAACTGTGGGGGGAGGGGAGGTTAGCATAAAGCTAAGTGAATGGAATTATCCTAATAGTCATAGGTATCTAGCATCAAGATAAGCACAATGAAATAGCATCAACCAGGTAAACCAGAATGGTAACACTAGGCTCGGGGGCTTGTACGGGCCATTAACTACTAGTTGATCGAGCTAGAGTTTACCGAAAGTTCCTGTTACTGTCTCCCTCGCATAGTAATCCGGATGCAGGGGATGCGTCATTCAAACTATACTACACGAATAGTAACTCTTGAACCCAACTTTGCAGCAAGGTTGACCTTATACTCAGCTTTATACCCAAAGCTAATTACCGACTAGACATCATAGCCGATAATACCCAAGTGCACATAATCATTACATAAGCATAAACATCATATGCTAACTAGTCAGGTACAACATGGCAGGACAACAGTAGCATAACCCGCTACTACATACATATAACAGTTAAGATAGTCCCACTCACCTGATAAACAGCAAGAACTCGGAAGTCTTATATTACTGAGCCTTCTCCGTTCCCTTATTACCTGAGAATACCATATTTAAAGTTAGTACATATCTAACTAATAATATCATCAATTAATACTCTTAATAACATCATATAGCCTAATATATCCATATATGACAAGTTTACATGGTTTCCCATCCAATTGCAACTTTCCCACGCGTGTAGAACGAGGCATACGCGCTATTCCATCATTTTGACCAAAAATAAAGTTTGATTCAGTGTTTTAAAACTTCACCATTAGAAACTACACCTCATTACGTTTCCAACGGTAGTTTATTCATCAAATACGGAGTTACGTTTTGAAAGTTACGGCCAAAACAAGTTTTCCAAAAATCTGCCAGACTGAAACCGCACGGGAGCATCTGCAACCGTACGGTTGCACCTGCAACCGTACGGATGCACCCTTCAACCGTACGGATGCACCCAAAATGTCCCGGATACACCCCGTAACCGTACGGATGCATCCTGCAACTGTACGAGAGCTGTTCATCAGTATCAGGTCGCTGTTTTCGTCATTTTTAACCCCAAATCTCGTTTTTGCACTATTTTGACACTACAAATCACTTAGAAAACATATATAACTCGTATACAAGCATTTTCTAACATCAATTTGACATAAACAATACATTCAAATCACTTTTTGATTCAAAACCCACTTTTACCAAAACCTAAACAAAAACCCATTTTGCAAACTGATTTGCTATGAAAATCTGATTATTTTACCTTGTTAGATTCGTGTAATCACAAGGAATGATTTCTCAACTTCAATTTAACACAAAAACAAGAATCAAGGGTTAGGGTTTTTTGAGTATTTGAGAGAATAAGTTCGGTGTTTGATTTTTCCAAAAAAGGAAAAAAGAGGAAGCAGATGCATATAAGGCAAAAAGGGGTTTCTTCATGTGGAGGAAACCTCTTCCGTGATACACACGGGTATTTACCAGTTATCTAAAATATGAAACACCACATTAAGTGGTCCAAAAGAGGTCCAAATTAAATAAACAAACCTGTTCTGTGACCCTTGTCACAAACTGGTCTCAACTATGTAATTAAATAATTATAAACATATAATTATTAAAATAACATATAATAACACACAAGGGCAATTAGGACAATTACCACTAGGCCTAATGTGAGGTTGTTACAAATCTACCCCCTTAAAGGAGATTCTGTCTTCGAAATCTGGTCACACTCGAACCAATAAGTTTATCTAGTCATTCAAAGTCAACAAAGGTCATGGGGACTACAGAACACCACAACGAGTCATAGTGAGACCTAAGTTAACACTTCTTACAATATTACTAGGCTCAGTTCATCTATCAAATAAAAAGTCATCAATCCAAAGTCAACCACAAATTGTCTGATGATACTATGACCCCATGATTAGAACACCGCTTAAGTTAGATGACATATAATACCCGAATCATTCACCACACACTAATCTAAGTTATCATCTTCACTACATGCAGAAGTAATCCCATACCGAAATCTGTCACTATCTGAAACTTGAATAATTCAATTTTCGCCGAATTTTAAGATTAACAAGGTTAACAAACCATCAATCATTATTAGTTACCCACTTTTTTTTATACACTAAATAATTTGTATCAAACATATTGTTTTTGTCAACAATCCTAAGGTTTTCTATGACAAATTTCACATCAAATCCAAGTTTACAAGCTAAAGTTATGAATTACCGCTAACGATCCACCACTTTATATTAATCAATCTCGTTTTGGGGTTAACTCTGAGTCATTTCCATCGAATTTCCAAATCAATAAAGTTCAAAGAACCGAACCGGTCAATAGCTATTCTTACCTTTAAATACACAAAATTAGCTAATTCCCACAATACAATATTTCTAAGTCAACCCTGATCGCACTAAAATTGTCAAAATTTTGTAATTCGATACCCGTTTCAAACCCGACCTTTAAGAATTTTGTTATAATTCAATCAACCCTGTTGATACTCACCAATAATTTATGGTTTAAATTGTATCCCTAGTCTACTCGTCCATAGTAGAAACGATCACTAACACAATTCCAAGTCAAACTTAATCGTGAAATCCCGAATTTTTTAGTAACGAATAACCACCAACACGTATTGGAAATAATTATTTATCTGTTAATTCCCTCGGGTAACATTGATACACGCGTTTGACATTGCTAAAGTTACTTCAGAAAGGTCATCACGTGATTAAAATTTGGTCAGATTCTGCAATTAAAACCCATTTAATCAATAACTATCAAATATCTAGACATTTCACAACCATCATTACTATGTCTAAAAGTCAACTCTCAGTCAAAATCTCGAAAACTGCAATAAACGATTAGTGAGAATAATTCCACGACTAATTTTCAATTATATTCCACCAAGTTTCCTTAAGAAATTTCATTAAGACTTAACCAAACTATAGTTCACAATCTATCGAATCTATTGACATATAATTCATCACTTATCATCTAATCCGTCACTCGCTACATCTCCTCTGGCTCCCGAAACTACGGTATGATTTACCACGATGTATTTTCGTTGGCCAGACGTAATACATAATCCCAAATCATACTTTCATTTCGAGTAATTCAGAGCAAGACCCTAATTGCGTCCATCAATTCATTGCAATATATTATTCACTAGTCACTGGTAGTATATTCTAATAATAAATATATTCTCAAAAGAAATACACCAATTTTGCAATTTTGTTAGCCGATTACAACTATCATGGCACATTTTCATGTTCGTCACATTTGCACTGTTGAGATTACCCAAATAAACCCCTTTGACAAACATACTGATAATACCCGGCATTTCTGTTATCTAAGTCCTCTATAGTCACTACTGTCAACTGACGATGTTCTACAACCTTTAGAAAATAGTCATTGTCAAGCCATACCGATTCGTCCCAAGGGAAGTCTAATCACAAATCCCCAATCACGATCTGATACTCGTTATGGTATTAAGGTTAATGCACACCCAATACTCAGTCATCGGTTAGGTTAAAGTCTGACTCTGTCTTCTTAAAAGACTAATTCAAGAATGCCGTCCACACTTACTTTCGAAAAACCACACAAAAGGTCACATCAGGTCACAGAAGAAAGGCTGTTCCTTAGGATAATCCTACGAGTCCTATGCAACATGTCAAGTCATACTATGATGCCACTGGGACAGTCACACATATTGGTTCAGTTACGGTCTATAAGCATACAGACTCTGCCTCATACGGCTACTCAATAGAGTTCAAGTCTCTGGTCAAGACATAAGGGGACTACTATCCTAATCAGTCCCTACGGGTCACTACGTGTGTCCTATCGATCAACAGTCAATGATAAAGAAAAAGACTTCATACAAGTCTTGGTTCCCACAAACTGATCTTACATAACAACAGAAACTAAGTCTGGACTATTAGACCAATCACCTTCCATACACTAACGAATTACCAAAAGCATGACAAGATAACAAAACTAACTTATCCAACATGTTGCATGCAATACAAGTAGCAAATCTCAATTAGCATGGTAAGCATGTTACAGTAATTAAGCTGCTATGCACCAACTAAACACGAAACTATACTAAGGCTATCTGAAATAGTTTCCACTACAATATTACCGACATAATCAATAAACTGCGGGTAACAGGTTTAAGAAATTTCAAACACAATCGTTAACCCCCCAATCATTACAATTCAAGGCTACGAAAATTCAACAATCACAAAAGTCCCTAATAAGTTACCTAAGTAGTAATCATGACCTAAATATACACTGATCACGGTTTCGAATCGGATTTTACCAACATTCATTATAAGTTATTCCCATGCAATTCTTTAGTCAGGTCCAAAATCCTTTTCTATCAACCCTAAAGAACAGATAAAGGAAATTCCTTAGGTCAATGATGTGGTTTCCTACACAACTAGTCCAGTTTTGCAAGGTATAACAGGGCTAGATGCATCTAGTAGGTCAATCATATTCCATATGCAAGCAAATCACATATCACAAGGTAACAACAAGAGTTCAAGTCTGTAACGACCCTGGTTTTTCCAACGTTATTTATTAATAATTATTATTATTAATACGCTTGATTAAACGAATGTATGTTATTACATTTACATGTTGCTTTAATTGCCCGTACTTGAACTTTAAATGCCCGAAACGTCTTTGTGACACCCGGAACTTGCACGAATAATATTTTAAGATATTATTTACATTCATGATTAATTTTATTAATCATTTTAATTAACTAAAGCTATTAGTTAGTTACTTGGGCTTAAGTTGGACTTTTATTGGATTACTTGCTAACTACTTGCAAACTTGGGCCTTTTAGTGTTAATGGACTTGTGTAAGCCCACCCTACTTATATTTATGAATTAACTAGCCCACATGACACTTGTAAGTATTAGTTTAGATCATGAACTAGTTAGTTATTACTTAAAGGAATCTAGTTTGCTCATTATCCCCATGTAAACAACCCTTTTAACCAACTTTTAACCCCTTTACTTGCAAGTAACCATCAAGCAAACCTCTTCCCTCCTTTTTGCTGCAGAATTTCGTGGCCCTTAGGCCATTAGATGGGCATTTTAGTTTCATTTCTTCATTACTTGTTCACTTGAAATCTCTCTCTCAAAAACACACACACATTACTTGCATACTTTTCTCTCTTTTCTCTCTTTTTTCTCTAAAGATTGTAAGTATTATGAACAACTTTTCTTCTCTTTTCTTTGTCCCAAAACTGAATTTAAACATCACATAATCATCTTCATCAATTGTTGTTTGTTTACTTGTTCTTACTTAATGTTTGAATACATGTAGTTACTAGTTACTTGTTACTTACTTTCAAGCTTTCAAGAAGCAAACTTTTTAGTTTGATTTCTTCATGTATATCTTGTATTTAACAAGAACATCAAGAACATAATCTCTCTAGTTATGTTCTACATATTTTGTTTCAAAAGATTTAAAGTTTATAATCTTTAATTTTTGTTACTTGTGTTCTTGTTTGTTGTATGTTACTAGAATACCACCTTCATGGTTGGTTTAGGCTTATCTTTCATTTTCTTTATTTCTTATTGTTAAGTTGCTTACTAAACATTTGAACAAGGACATGAAACCAACAAGAGCTTACACTTTGGTGCAAGTATCATGGATCCAACACTTGGTTGTGATCTTTCTTAGTGTTCATGAACTTGTTCATAAACTTACATGTAACCTTGGTTCATCAAACACTTACAACACTTGCACTTGAGTTATGATGGAAAAACCTTGGTCAAAATGATGTTAACACATCAACGAGTTGTACACTTGAAGCTATACGCATCAAGGATGAGAACCGTGATGAACATCAAGCACCGAGACAACCGGAACTCTCCAAAACCCACTGTTCTGTCCAAAAGTTTCTGACCTACTGCTTCTGGAACAGACCAGTAGACCTGGGCTGTTCTAACCTTGATTTTTAGATAGAACTTTTCGAGTAGATAACTTTTCATATAGGACTCGTCTTAATCCGAGTTACGGTTTAGGATTTATGGCCCTCCGATCGTTACCATGTCCTTTAACGTTGTGCAGAAATTTCTGACCTACTCGCACTTAGACCGTCGCCACGGTCAAACCAAGACGAGTTTGCTTCTGTAAATTTTACCACACTTAAGGGACTCATAGACGGAGCCATGACCACTGGTCTCACCTTAATTCAGTAAGGGTAGAGGCCGTGGTGACTGACCGAAGTCGGCCTTTGTTTTAAACGACTTTCATAAACGAGTCTTACTTGTTACCTTTTGGTTAATGATGATTGATGATGACCCTTATGACCTTAATTACGTACTTGTAAACCTTTTGAAACGACTTATTGACTTAGTGCTATTTGACTTAGGTTGAGGACGTTTGGACCGTTACTTGCACACCACTTTCCGACTACTACCTTACCATTACTACTAATCATTGTGAGTTATAGCATTCCCTTTTTACTTTAACTTATTTTGGGAACTGAGAATACATGCGGATTTTATGTTTTACATACTAGGCACGAGTACTTAAACTTTATATATGTGTGGGTTATATAACGGCAGAAACATTCCCTTTAGCTCGGTAACGTTTAATCATTGGTTTTTGAACCGTGAACGCGAATCTTAGATATGGATCCATAGGGTTTGACATCCCCACTCGGGCTAGTAGCGCTAGCATTTAACGAGTGTTTAATACTTCGAGGTTATACGCACTTGCCAAGTGCACTTTAAGGGGGTACATTAAACGTTAAGTTAGTTACCGGGTGCCCACGGTTAAGCATATACTTTTGCATACTTTTGAAACGCTCGTTGTAGCACTGAAATCTCGTGGCCTACTTACATTACTGTTATACTTAAACTATAGCTCACCAACCTTTGTGTTGACCTTTTTAAGCATGTATTTTCTCAGGTGCTTGAAGTCGCTTCCGCTATCTTACTAGTCGTGCTGTAGAACCCGCTGCCTAGAGTTGTTATCGCATGACTACTTATGTTGCATTCAAACTTTTTACTTATGAACTTATGTTATGTAACGACCATTATGGTCACGTACACTTATTTAATGCTTCTACTTAGTGAAGCATACTTTGATTTGTAAAACAATTGACGTATGTTATGACGTCACTTTTATTAATGAATGCAAACTCTGTTTTGAAAACGCATATAGTACTTAACCTTGTAATGATCCTGTTGATGATGGTCCGTACATGATGATTTAGTACGGGGCGTCACATTTGGTATCAGAGCATTGGTTGTAGGGAATTAGGATGCATTAGTGAGTCTAAGACCGACCCGAGTAGGATTCACTAATAGGGCTAATCTACAACTTGTTAGTTTACTTGTTTCCGCTAAACTTACTGCATGCTGCTGCTTACTGTTACTGCTATATGCCGTATGCTACTACGTGATTTCACTACTGCATGCTATTACTTGCTTTCGATTGCATGCTAGTTTCGTACGATTACTGATATTGCCATGCTACTTATTGTTATACATGATTTAAACTGTTGGCCTATTATTTGCTTGCTTTATGACATACTGACATGGAAAATTTATTTTTCCTTGTTCAGATGTCGGACGTTCCACCTACTGACATCCCGAGCGGCTCAGGCCCCGTTGTTCCACCCACTGCTGCACCTGTTGCTGCTGCTGCTGCTGCTGCCGACATTCCGGCCCCGACACCCACTGGCGACCCCGGCGCCTCTAGTTCTGGAGCTAGCTCTAGTGTGCATATCCCGGCGTCTTCTTCCAGACCCCTGAGGCAACTGGCTCGCATTGGTGGCATGGAGATCCCCGCGGAGTTCGGGGAAGGACCCTTCCGTAATCACTGGCGCACACCTTGCCGACGCACTGCCGACGGCCGCTTAGCCGTGATTACGCCAGGCCGACACCGACAGATGTTGGCCGCTTTCGGATATATTGAGCCACCCGCGCCACCACCGCATGATTCAGACGACGGTTCTTCCACCGATGCTTCTTCAGACGACACCTCATCTGACGACTCCAGTGATGAGGAGGATCCCGCTGACCGACCGATTCAGGCACCTTCTACCCCGCCGAAGAAGCGGTATCGCTTCGCTGGCATAATTCCTGGTCGTACTGTCACTGACGCTTATGGTCGGCGTCGTAGGATCACTGCTCGTAAACGGCTGGTGCCGTACCCCGCCGACCCACTGATATTACCGTCTCCACCCAGAGCCGGACCATCCACTTCAGCACCACCGGCCCCACCTGCACCGCCAGCACCACCTGCCCCATCATCTGCCTCTAATGAGGAGATGAGGCGGGAGATTGAGATTCTCCAGACTCGAGTTACTGAGCTCGAGGAGCAGTTGGCTCATGTTTTGGACATCTTGTACCCACCATCGCCGTAGGACTTTGTACTAGATTCTGTATTGTAATCTCTTTTGTAATTTCATATTTCACTTATGTAATGTACGAACTTATTGTAATGTATGAACTTATTATCATTAATGAATGGAATTTGTGTTGTTTCTTTGTGCGCAAGTGTTCTATTTACGTTATCATATCATGGTTTTGTGGTACTTATATATGCTTGCATTACTTAATCAACATGTGTTGTGCTGTTTTCATGTTGGTTGTTATATACTATATTATTATTATTTGCATAATGGATTTTGACTTGAGTCAAAATGTTTGTATAGAACATCATGGCCAACGGAAGAACCACACCTACCGCCGCCCAGATTGAGGACATGATTAACGAACGTGTCGCTGCTGCACTAGCTGACAGACAACCCCAAGTTCCACCACCACCGCCTGTCAATCCACCTGTCGTCCGAGATGGGTGTACTTACAAGGAATTCCAAAACTGCAAGCCACACTACTTCAGTGGCACTGAGGGACCCGTCGGTCTCACCAGATGGTTCGAAAAGTTGGAATCGGTATTCAGGGTTAGCAATTGTTCTGAGGCTAACAAAACGAAATTTGCATCTTGCACGCTGTCTGATGGCGCGCTCACATGGTGGAATACCATGGCCCAAGCGAAAGGAATTGATGAGGCGTATGCTACGCCTTGGGAAGAATTTAAATGTGCTATGATCGAGGAATACTGTCCGAGAACCGAGATTCAAAAGATGGAAATCGAATTTATGCAATTGAAAACCGTAGGGAACGACCTTAACAGCTACAACCGTAGGTTTTTGGAATTGGCTCTTATGTGTCCAACCATGGTCACCCCCGAATTTAAGCGTTTGGAGAAATACTTCTCGGGACTTCCTAAGTCCATCAAGGGTAATGTTACCTCATCCAAGCCACCAAGTGTTCCCGAAGCAATGCGCATGGCGCATACTCTCTTGAATCAAATCATCCTGGACGAGCCGGAGAAGGCTAAGTTTGAAACAGTTAGTGGTGAAAAGAGGAAATGGGACAACAACCACAACAACAACAGGGGTAGGAACTATGATCAAAACCCGGCAAAACGACATGAAGGGTTCAGGCAAAACAACAACATGCACAACAACAACACCAACCCCAACAACAACAACCGCACCAATCCGAACTACAAAGGAACCTTACCACAATGCAATAGGTGCTACAAGCACCACACTGGGTATTGCAATGTTATCTGTGAGAAGTGCCAACGATCTGGACATGTTGGCAAGGATTGCAAGGTTACCACTTTGAATGTGAAGCCAAACCACAACAACAATGGGCCTAAGAAGTGTTATGAATGTGGAAAGACGGGCCATTTCAGAAACGAGTGTCCTAACAAGCGTAAGGATGGCGGACCACCACGTGCTAGAGCCTTCAACGTTAATGCAAGGGACGCTCGCGACAACCCCGACTTGGTGACAGGTATATTCAAGATCAACAATCTTTTAGCTTCTGTCCTATTTGATACTGGTGCCGATAGGAGCTATGTGTGTAGACATTTTTGTGATAAGTTAGATTGGTCGTTAGTTCCTTTGAAGGAAAGTATGCTTGTCGAGGTCGCCAATGGAAAACTTGAAAAGGTTGACCATATTAGTCGTGGAGCTATTATCAACATAGCTGGTGCAGATTTCGAAATTGATTTGATACCTATCAAACTGGGAAGTTTTGACGTGATCGTCGGTATGGATTGGTTGAGCAAGATAAAGGCCGATGTTATCTGTGGAGATAAAGCACTTCGCATACCACAAGGAGATGGCGAACCACTGGTTATCTATGGAGAGAGATGTACCTCGAAGTTGAACCTCATTAGTTGCGTGAAAGCGCAAAAGATTATGAAGAAGGGACGCTTTGCTGTCCTAGCACATGTGAAAGCGGTAGAAACTGAGATGAAGAACGTGAACGACGTTCGAATTGTGAACGAATTTTCTGATGTCTTCCCAGAGGAATTGCCTGGATTACCGCCGCAGAGAGCAGTAGAGTTTCAGATTGACTTAGTGCCAGGAGCTGCACCTGTAGCTCGCGCACCTTATAGACTCGCACCTTCCGAGATGCAAGAATTACAGAGTCAACTACAAGAGCTATTAGATCGAGGGTTTATCCAACCAAGCTTCTCGCCTTGGGGCGCACCTGTGTTGTTTGTAAAGAAGAAGGATGGATCCTTCCGTATGTGTATCGACTACCGTGAGCTCAACAAATTGACAATCAAGAATCAGTATCCTCTTCCACGAATTGATGATCTTTTTGATCAACTACAAGGATCGAGCGTTTATTCAAAGATCGATTTGCGATCCGGCTATCACCAGTTGAGGGTGAAGGAAAGTGACGTGATGAAAACTGCATTCAGAACCCGTTATGGTCATTATGAGTTTCTCGTGATGCCATTCGGTTTGACAAATGCACCTGCCGTGTTCATGGATCTCATGAATCGTGTCTGCAAGCCTTACTTGGATAAGTTTGTTATCGTCTTCATAGATGATATCCTCATCTACTCTAAGAGCGAAGAAGAACATGAGCAACACCTCCGATTAGTGCTTGAACTCTTAAGACAAGAGCAACTTTACGCCAAATTCTCCAAGTGCGAATTTTGGTTGAAGGAAGTACAGTTTTTGGGTCATGTTGTGAGCGACCAGGGTATCAAAGTTGATCCCGCCAAGATTGAAGCCATCAGCAAGTGGGAGACCCCCACTACTCCAACGCATATTCGCCAATTTCTAGGCCTCGCCGGTTATTATCGAAGGTTTATCGAAGGATTTTCTCTGATTGCGCGTCCTTTGACCGCACTGACTCACAAGGGCAAGAAGTTCATTTGGGAACCCACACACGAATCAGCATTCCAAACTTTGAAGAAGAAGTTAACCTCCGCACCTATCCTATCACTTCCTGAAGGCAGTGACGACTTTGTTGTTTATTGCGATGCATCGAAGAGTGGTTTTGGTTGTGTATTGATGCAACGATCAAAGGTTATTGCCTATGCCTCCCGCCAATTGAAGATTCACGAGCGGAACTACACTACACATGATCTTGAACTTGGAGCCGTTGTCTTTGCACTCAAATTGTGGAGACATTATCTGTATGGAACTAAGAGCACTATCTTCACCGATCACAAGAGTCTCCAGCACATCTTCGATCAGAAGCAATTGAATATGAGACAGCGTCGATGGATCGAGACGCTCAACGACTACGATTGTGAACTCCGTTATCACCCTGGCAAGGCCAATGTTGTAGCTGACGCTTTAAGCCGAAAGGAGAGGACGGCACCTCTCCGTGTTAGGGCTCTGAACATCACCATCCATTCGAACCTCAACAACCAGATCAGAGTAGCCCAAGTTGAGGCTCTCAAGGAGGAGAACATATCTCACGAGCATTTGAACATACTTGTCTCTCGATTCGAGGTTAGAGAGTCTGGACTCCGATGTTATGCCGGAAGAATTTGGGTACCTTACTATGGAGATCTACGAAGCCTGATACTTGATGAAGCACACAAATCGAGATATTCGATTCACCCTGGTGCAGGTAAGATGTACCACGACCTTAAAGAACAGTATTGGTGGCCGAATCTTAAGAAGGACGTTGCGACTTATGTTGGTAAGTGTTTGACTTGCTCGAAGGTTAAAGCCGAGCATCAGAGACCTTCTGGGTTACTTCAACAGCCGGAAATCCCACAATGGAAGTGGGAAAGGATCACAATGGATTTCATTACTAAGCTGCCGAAGACGGTGGGCGGATGCGATACTATTTGGGTTATTGTTGACCGCCTCACCAAATCTGCACACTTCCTAGCGATGAAGGAAACTGATACAATGGAAAGACTTGCTCAGCTGTACATCAAAGAGGTTGTATCTCGTCATGGTGTACCTTTATCAATCATCTCCGATCGCGATCCCCGTTTTGCTTCCAGATTTTGGCGTTCTTTGCAAGAAGCCATGGGAACTCGTCTTGACATGAGTACTGCTTATCATCCTCAGACTGACGGGCAAAGTGAACGAACGATTCAGACCTTGGAGGACATGTTGCGTGCATGTGTCATTGATTTTGGAAAGGCCTGGGAAAGGCATTTGCCACTCGCCGAATTCTCGTACAATAACAGTTATCACTCAAGCATTAATGCTGCACCTTTTGAAGCATTGTATGGTCGTAAGTGCCGATCTCCTATTTGTTGGGCCGAAGTAGGAGAAAAGCAAATCACCGGACCCGAGGTAGTCCACGAAACCACGGAGAAGATTGCTCAGATTCAAGCTAGACTTAAGACTGCCCGTGATCGCCAAAAGAGCTATGCCGATCTTAAACGGAAAGACTTTGAATTTAATGTTGGTGATCGTGTAATGTTGAAGATTGCACCTTGGAAAGGTGTGATCCGTTTTGGAAAACGTGGAAAGTTGAACCCACGATACATTGGTCCATTCGAGATCTTGGAACGTGTTGGACCAGTTGCATACCGTTTGGATCTACCAGCACAATTGAGCTCAGTTCATCCTACCTTCCATGTGTCAAACTTGAAGAAGTGTCTTGCTGCACCCGAACTCATCATACCTTTGGAAGAACTTACTATTGATGACAAACTCCACTTTGTGGAGGAACCTGTTGAGATTATGGATCGTGAGATCAAAACTTTGAAACGCAACAAGATTCCGATCGTTCGAGTACGATGGAATGCCAAACGAGGACCTGAGTTTACTTGGGAACGAGAGGATCAAATGATGCGGAAATATCCTCACCTTTTCCCGACTCCTCCATCTACCTCAGCTTAAATTTCGGGACGAAATTTTCTTTAACAGGTGGGTAATGTAACGACCCTGGTTTTTCCAACGTTATTTATTAATAATTATTATTATTAATACGCTTGATTAAACGAATGTATGTTATTACATTTACATGTTGCTTTAATTGCCCGTACTTGAACTTTAAATGCCCGAAACGTCTTTGTGACACCCGGAACTTGCACGAATAATATTTTAAGATATTATTTACATTCATGATTAATTTTATTAATCATTTTAATTAACTAAAGCTATTAGTTAGTTACTTGGGCTTAAGTTGGACTTTTATTGGATTACTTGCTAACTACTTGCAAACTTGGGCCTTTTAGTGTTAATGGACTTGTGTAAGCCCACCCTACTTATATTTATGAATTAACTAGCCCACATGACACTTGTAAGTATTAGTTTAGATCATGAACTAGTTAGTTATTACTTAAAGGAATCTAGTTTGCTCATTATCCCCATGTAAACAACCCTTTTAACCAACTTTTAACCCCTTTACTTGCAAGTAACCATCAAGCAAACCTCTTCCCTCCTTTTTGCTGCAGAATTTCGTGGCCCTTAGGCCATTAGATGGGCATTTTAGTTTCATTTCTTCATTACTTGTTCACTTGAAATCTCTCTCTCAAAAACACACACACATTACTTGCATACTTTTCTCTCTTTTCTCTCTTTTTTCTCTAAAGATTGTAAGTATTATGAACAACTTTTCTTCTCTTTTCTTTGTCCCAAAACTGAATTTAAACATCACATAATCATCTTCATCAATTGTTGTTTGTTTACTTGTTCTTACTTAATGTTTGAATACATGTAGTTACTAGTTACTTGTTACTTACTTTCAAGCTTTCAAGAAGCAAACTTTTTAGTTTGATTTCTTCATGTATATCTTGTATTTAACAAGAACATCAAGAACATAATCTCTCTAGTTATGTTCTACATATTTTGTTTCAAAAGATTTAAAGTTTATAATCTTTAATTTTTGTTACTTGTGTTCTTGTTTGTTGTATGTTACTAGAATACCACCTTCATGGTTGGTTTAGGCTTATCTTTCATTTTCTTTATTTCTTATTGTTAAGTTGCTTACTAAACATTTGAACAAGGACATGAAACCAACAAGAGCTTACACTTTGGTGCAAGTATCATGGATCCAACACTTGGTTGTGATCTTTCTTAGTGTTCATGAACTTGTTCATAAACTTACATGTAACCTTGGTTCATCAAACACTTACAACACTTGCACTTGAGTTATGATGGAAAAACCTTGGTCAAAATGATGTTAACACATCAACGAGTTGTACACTTGAAGCTATACGCATCAAGGATGAGAACCGTGATGAACATCAAGCACCGAGACAACCGGAACTCTCCAAAACCCACTGTTCTGTCCAAAAGTTTCTGACCTACTGCTTCTGGAACAGACCAGTAGACCTGGGCTGTTCTAACCTTGATTTTTAGATAGAACTTTTCGAGTAGATAACTTTTCATATAGGACTCGTCTTAATCCGAGTTACGGTTTAGGATTTATGGCCCTCCGATCGTTACCATGTCCTTTAACGTTGTGCAGAAATTTCTGACCTACTCGCACTTAGACCGTCGCCACGGTCAAACCAAGACGAGTTTGCTTCTGTAAATTTTACCACACTTAAGGGACTCATAGATGGAGCCATGGCCACTGGTCTCACCTTAATTCAGTAAGGGTAGAGGCCGTGGTGACTGACCGAAGTCGGCCTTTGTTTTAAACGACTTTCATAAACGAGTCTTACTTGTTACCTTTTGGTTAATGATGATTGATGATGACCCTTATGACCTTAATTACGTACTTGTAAACCTTTTGAAACGACTTATTGACTTAGTGCTATTTGACTTAGGTTGAGGACGTTTGGACCGTTACTTGCACACCACTTTCCGACTACTACCTTACCATTACTACTAATCATTGTGAGTTATAGCATTCCCTTTTTACTTTAACTTATTTTGGGAACTGAGAATACATGCGGATTTTATGTTTTACATACTAGGCACGAGTACTTAAACTTTATATATGTGTGGGTTATATAACGGCAGAAACATTCCCTTTAGCTCGGTAACGTTTAATCATTGGTTTTTGAACCGTGAACGCGAATCTTAGATATGGATCCATAGGGTTTGACATCCCCACTCGGGCTAGTAGCGCTAGCATTTAACGAGTGTTTAATACTTCGAGGTTATACGCACTTGCCAAGTGCACTTTAAGGGGGTACATTAAACGTTAAGTTAGTTACCGGGTGCCCACGGTTAAGCATATACTTTTGCATACTTTTGAAACGCTCGTTGTAGCACTGAAATCTCGTGGCCTACTTACATTACTGTTATACTTAAACTATAGCTCACCAACCTTTGTGTTGACCTTTTTAAGCATGTATTTTCTCAGGTGCTTGAAGTCGCTTCCGCTATCTTACTAGTCGTGCTGTAGAACCCGCTGCCTAGAGTTGTTATCGCATGACTACTTATGTTGCATTCAAACTTTTTACTTATGAACTTATGTTATGTAACGACCATTATGGTCACGTACACTTATTTAATGCTTCTACTTAGTGAAGCATACTTTGATTTGTAAAACAATTGACGTATGTTATGACGTCACTTTTATTAATGAATGCAAACTCTGTTTTGAAAACGCATATAGTACTTAACCTTGTAATGATCCTGTTGATGATGGTCCGTACATGATGATTTAGTACGGGGCGTCACAAAGTCCGTACTCAGTAATCCAGGGACTTCTACCCAGTACTAATTCTTATAGGTCGCCACTTGTGTCTAGCTAGTCAATAATAAGAAAACAACGTTTCATAAAGGCCCTACGCCACACTATCAGGTCATACATATCAATAGGTTAAAGTTAGGCTAATCAGCCACGCACAATTTCAATGTCACGCAAATTTCATAAAGCATGGCAAACACCTCGCATGCAAATAGCATTCATATCGCAAAAGCTTGAAAAATGCACAGAATGCATCACACTGAACAAGGCTCAAAGGTCAATGCAGTCAATTCACGAGGGAACTAACAATAAGACTCAAATTCTAAATCCTTTATTACTAAGCAAGTAGATTACTACCTAACCCCAATCTCTACCGACCATCTGAGGTGTCTCCCCATAACCGGAGGGGACATGCATTTTATAACAATCTTGTGCAATACTATCAGAGAATGTATATCACAACATCAGGATAAGAAATAGGCGTCAC
The DNA here is from genome assembly GCF_046630445.1 of Rutidosis leptorrhynchoides. Taxonomy (NCBI): domain Eukaryota; kingdom Viridiplantae; phylum Streptophyta; class Magnoliopsida; order Asterales; family Asteraceae; genus Rutidosis; species Rutidosis leptorrhynchoides. Next base: position 51,518,131 of record NC_092337.1, on the reverse strand, counting down.
AGTCAAATCATATGCAATCAAATCATGAGCTTAGTAACTATATCATGTGCATCTTATTCCAGGAGTCTTAATAAACATGACAAACAACAGGGAACATGGCAACTAGTTAAAAAAAGGGTAGCATCTCAATAGTGACAATGGTAACTCCAAACACTAGAGCTATCAAACCACCAACTACTTCTATCTTAAAAGAAGAAGCAATCATATCTCCAATAATCTAAAGTATTCAAAACACATATAACCACATGTGTATGATATAACAGTATACTAAAAGCATGACAAATGCGTCGCATGCATGAAGTACACAAATCACATGTATCATAGCAGACTAATCATTAGCTTCATAGCAGACAATTTACCAAAAATAAGTTCCCAACAATGTCATTGGAAGTTCCAGGCATAGTCTTGGTGACTGGAACCATCAGACCATCAACAACTTCTTCCTTGAGGGAAGAAGTAAACATAACATCGGAAACTTCAGTTACTCATAATAAAATTACAATAATGTAACAAGAACGTACCTTTATGAGAAAGAAGACATCTTCTTTTACTATCAACACATCGATCTCACCTGTGCCTTTGACCCTCCTCATCTCTTGGAACAACTGTAGCCAGTACCTGTTCAATCTTTTATTGGTCTCAATAATAAAATCATCTAACGGAGTTCTAACAATATTGAGGGTCATCAGGGCACCAACATGGTTCGATCGATCTTCATACCTGTCTTGTCACAACATCTCACACCAAAGTTTAGTAGATAATCGGTTAGTACCTACAGACTATCAAGCAACCCCTCTAAATTCACTTAACTCTACCCCACGGATATGTTTGGCATAACATAAGCAAGGTTTGGGAACATAACACCCACGTGAATATGCTGCCAAACCTACGCTCTGATACCAACTTGTAACACAAGTTGGGGACGCATCCCACTCAGTACCGTTCCTGCGCACAGGGTGACCACTGAGCGTACCTCAAAGCCTGGTTTTACAGTCCGCGTCTCCGCACAGCCAGCCAACCCTTGACACATAAAGGGATCGCAAGGGGTAAGAGCTAATGCTTCGTCACAGGTCGCCACTATGAGAACCCCCTCTACGATTAACCTGCCAGTCAGGTTAAACCAGCTCTGATACCAACTTGTAACACCCTACATTTTTTTTAAATCACATCAGAAACATAATATATTGATATTTACAAACCATACATAGAAAATAACTAAACCATATCTATTACAGTCATCCAGGTGTTACGTTAACCAAAAGCTTTTACACACATATATGTATCAAAATATAAACATCAGAGTGTAGCCTGTCAAACATATCCAAAAGCAACCACTCCCAAAACTAGAGCATGCAAAACTTAACCTGCAAGGGAGGAACTGTGGGGGGGGGGGGGGGTTAGCATAAAGCTAAGTGAATGGAATTATCCTAACAGTCATAGGTATCTAGCATCAACATAAGCACAATGACATAGCATTAACCATGTAAACCAGAATGGTAACACTAGGCTCGGCGGCTTGTACAGAACATTAACTACTAGTTGATAGAGCTAGAGTTTACCGAAAGTTCCTGTTACTGTCTCCCTCGCATAGTAATCCGGGTGCAGGGGATGCATTATTCAAACTATACTACACGAATAGTAACTCTTGAACCCAACCTGACAGCAAGGTTGACCTTATGCTCAGCTTTATAGCCAAAGCTGATTACCGACTAGACATCATAGTCGATAATACCCAAGTGCACATAATCATCACATAAGCATAAACATCATATGCTAACTAGTCAGGTACAACATGGCAGGACAATAGTAGCATAACCCACTACTACATACATATAACAGTTAAGATAGTCCCACTCACCTGATAAACAGCAAGAACTCAGAAGTCATATATTACTGAGCCTTCTCCGTTCCCTTATTACCTGAGAATACCATATTTCAAGTTAGTACATATCTAACCAATAATATCGTCAATTAATACTCTTAATAACATCATATATCCTAATATATCCATATATGACAAGTTTACATGGTTTCCCATCCAATTGCAACTTTCCCACGCGTGTAGAACGAGGCATACACGCTATTCCATCATTTTGACCAAAAATAAATTTGATTCAGTGTTTTAAAACTTCACCATTAGAAACTAAACCTCATTAAATTTCCAACGGTAGTTTATTCATCAAAAACGGAGTTACGGTTTGAAAGTTACGGCCAAAACAAGTTTTCCAAAAATCTGTCAGACTGAAACCGCACGGGAGCATCTGCAACCGTACGGTTGCACCTGCAACCGTACGGATGCACCCTGCAACTTCACGGATGCACCTAAAATGTCCCGGATACACCCCGTAACTGTACGGATGCATCCTGTAACCGTACGGGAGCTGTTCATCAGTACCAGGTCGCTGTTTTCATCATTTTTAACCCCAAATCTCGTTTTTGCACTATTTTGACACTACAAATCACTTAGGAAACATATATAACTCATATACAAATATTTTCTAACATCAATTTGACATAAACAACACATTCAAATCACTTTTTGATTCAAAACTCACTTTTACCAAAACCTAAACAAAAACCCATTTTGCAAACTGATTTGCTATGAAAATCTGATTATTTTACCTTGTTAGATTCGTGAAATCACAAGGAATGATTTCCTAACTTCAATTTAACACAAAAATGAGAATAAAGGGTTAGGGTTTTTTGAGTATTTGAGAGTATAAGTTCGGTGTTTGATTTTTCCAAAAAAGGAAATAAGAGGAAGCAGATGCATATAAGGTAAAAAGGGGTTTCTTCATGTGGAGGAAACCTCTTCCGTGATACACACGGGTATTTACCAGTTATCTAAAATACGAAACACCACATTAAGTGGTCCAAACGAGGTCCAAATTAAATAAACAAACTTGTTCTATGACCCTTGTCACAAACTGATCTCAACTATGTAATTAAATAATTATAAACATATAATTATTAAAATAACATATAATAACACACAAGGGCAATTAGGACAATTACCACTAGGCCCAATGTGAGGTTGTTACACTTACCTACTGATAGTTTGACGATGGCCGCACACATCACTCTCGCTGACATAACCAAACCCTCGTTAGAAGGACGAGGAGGACCGATACTCTATCCAGAGGTTAACGGAGCATCTTTTGTGCTTAAGCATAACATCATACAACTCATTCAGAACCATTTCCAGTTCCACAGCTTATCGAACGACAATCCCAACTTTCACTTAGATAGATTCCTCCCCTTATCCAACTCATATAAGCAAAACGAGGTTGAACAAGATGTAGTTCGTCTGTATCTGTTCCCCTATTCCTGAACAATTGGGTAACATATAAACACGAATACTTAAACTTGGGTGACCTACAAAATTATTTTCAAATATGGGTGACCTACAAACACGAAACAATAAACTTTTGTTACCTCCCGATATATAATCCCATTAATAAGATTATCTCACGAAAGATAGAATTTGAATAAACTTAATTCAAATGATATTAAAAGAGTGGTTATCTAGACTTTATATCCGTTAGAGATTATTTTGGCTTTTAGTAGGTTTCGTAACTTATATTCATAATTAATAAAATAACAATTAAAGACCGATTGTTATTTCTATGAAGCATAGTAAAACTAATTATCACGTAAGATTAATTATTAAGACTCAATCGTGGTTTACTTGTGATGAGGCAAACCTGTCAAATAGGTGGGCACACAAAGCTGATATCCCGATTTTATTAAACTCCATAATTGTATAATAAATATCATATCGGTTTTTTGATGAGAACTAAGATAACATTCAATCAGATTGACAAATAGTTAAACTAATAAACCTAATCAGATTAACATTAGTGATGGCTAATATTTAACCTTAACTAGATTCTCATGCAGTTTTCCATACAAATTCCTCAAAAACTAGAGTTCTTTTAATCAAGCCTAACAGTTTAATCATTACTATATAAGTGTAATTGTTATTCATCCATAAATTACTCCTAGCAACTCTTAACTAAATTTCATGTAATTCAAACACTTTTTCAGATACAGCTAATCTTCTAAGTAATTTAAATCAATTAAATAAACAACTTAAATTAATGATGTTTTAACCTAAGCATCTATCCACCTATAAATAAAGCAATCAATTAAGTCTTAAATTATACAAGCAATAAACAGATTCATGCAATCACTGAAACAAGAATCCAACAGTTCTAGAAAAACCTGAAACTGTTGAATTATTCATCACAACCGTCGGCTTTATGGAGCACAGCCGACGTCTGTAAACTCTATAGCCTGTGGCTTTCATTGAATTTAATCTCATATTAATTTGTTCATCTAGATAACCACTATGAACGTTTAGTTCATAGTTGGAGATGAAAACAGAAGCGTGCAATTAAAGTTAAACATAACTAAAAAGATTGCAACAAATTAAATAAGAGTGTACCTTAAAGCAATAGAGAAATAAGAACTTGAATTAACTTGAACAAAACTTGAATCCAAAAGCAAAGGAAAAGTGGTTTCAAAACTAACTTGGAACCCTAAAAACTAAAATAATTCGTAACTTGAAAGTGAAAATATTAAAAGTAAAGTACATTCAAAACTGTAAAAATTGACATCTATTTATAAGATTGGAAAACCGACACCATAGTCGTCGGCTATAAATGGTATAGCTGGCGGCTATCCTCCTACATACATTCCACAACTTCGTTTTCTTGATCAGCAAGTTTCTTGAAGGCCAAGTAATTCCATAAATAACTTCAGAGCCGTCGACTTTAGTGATGATAGCCGGCAACTGTCTTTAATTTGCATCTTAACCAGATTTGGTTTCCTTATTTATCTTGACTTGAGGTTTACGTACATAAAACAAATCTTCATAACCGACGACTGTTGTTGATTTTACTTGATCTCCAAGTTTCTTCGTTTTCTGGAACTTACTGGTTTTTTTCATTATAGTCGGCGGTGCTTCCTCCTTTCAGTCGACGAATCTACTTGTTTTTCTGCATTTTTCTGTCTTTTTCCTGTTTCTGTCCTGTTTAACACTTTTTCTAAACCAAAACATCAAAAAACCTTTTTACGTGAATTATTAACAATTACATAAGAAACTCTAGTAAAATGATGATTAAATACCAAAAGCACGCCTTAAAAGGATTGTAAAAATATGTTTAGGCGTTATTAATCACCCTTTCCCGAACAAAAAATTGATGGTTTGTTTAACCCGAAGGGGTGTTTTCGCAAATCAAGTTCACAAATGGGGATGCTTCGTTTTTTGTGGTATGTGCTGATGAAACGAACCTGGACATCCTAACAAGGATGGCTTGTTATACATTGCCCCGTTTTCACTCGTGGCGATTGTTTTTTCCTGTTTAGTTGGATTTAAATTTCTGTTATTCTGGCTAACTTTTATTCGGAAGAAAATATTCGAGAAATTGCAGCGGGTTTTGGCAATGCTATTTTTACAGGTCGTTCCTCTTCCGAATTGAAACAAATGGGGCGGATTTTGTGTTCATTGAATTGGCGTATTCGTCATTGATCATTGACGTTGTCAATGAAGTTAAAAACAATTTGGGGACTGAATTGTTTTTCATTATAGTTAGTGAAATTCCGCCGGGTGAGTATGAGTGTATACTAAAAGATGATTTCCCTTCTTTTAATCTGGCTACCTCTAATCGGGCTGTTTGTGAAGGCGATATAGTTCCAACAGGCGATGGAATTTGCTATTTTTCTATTGAATTGCAATTGGTTACTAGGGGCTTTGGGCCGAATTATCTTGTTAAATTAAACGAAGCATATGTGAAGGTAAAAAAACATATGCCTGTTGCTAATACCTCTTTTGTTTGTAATGTTGATCCAGTTTCAGAACTTGGTAATCTTACTGTTCTTCCAGAGGTTATTTTTGGTACTGTGCAATCTGATTTTGCAAGTGATAAAAATGTTATTCCGACTGTTTGTGATCCTTCGGGAGAAGTGTTGTCATGTCGTTGTATTGGTAACCGTGCGCGAAGAAATGCGAGAATGCTTAGAAATTTCGTCGAAGGAACAACGTATCGTTTGAATGCTTGTCTCGTAAGGCTTGTGTTCGTGATAGTAATGTTAATGCTCTTGTTTCATCTAGTTCGGTACCATGATCTATTTTGTCTCCGGGCACGGAATTGTTTGTTGGAAGTGTTCCCATTTCTTCCCCGTTTGAAGTTGTGTCGAGTTCGGTGGATATTAATTGAGACAAGGTTTCATCGATTAAACCAAATCTTCCGGCTTTCGAATCTGTTGAGGAACTCGTGAAAGCGTCTGTTGATGTAGATTTTGGCTTTGTTTTATCTCCAACTTGAAAACATCTACGACTTCTTTTAGTAAGAGTCAACATACTTTTATTAAGAATTAACATAATGAATGTTTAATTGTTAATGGGCAGTGCTCTGTTTCTATCCCCAATTCGGGCTCATCTGTGGCGATTCCCTTTTCTTGTGATGATTTTGGCCCAAATACATCTCATTTTAAGGGCCCAGCTGGTTTTGATGAGCTCGCTCCAAAATTGGACAAATCTACCGGTATAAAGCCAATTGTTTCAGAGTCGTGGTGGATGCGCTATTGTGATTCTTTTGTGGCCTTTAATAATGTGATGGACAATATGGAAGGTGTGCAAAAGGGTAGCGTCGTTAACTCCAATGCCCCATCTTCCGCTCCGGTGCAAATCAAGAAACCAAGAAAGGAAAGAAAGAAAAACCGGTCCAAAGTGCGGAAAAAGGGAGCTTTTGGCGTCTTTATCAAAGACGTTTGATTTCTTCGTGGCACGCACTTTTGGTATTTCTTCATACGGTTCTGTTGGTCGGGTTGCAGATGTATATTAATCTTTCGCTTTATTGGATTTATGTTTATTGTGATTCTTATTTCAAGCTATCCCGATCTAGTGGTATTGTTGTGAGCTAGGTTTGTGAGTTTCGTTTCGTTTAGTTTGTTAGCTCGTTAGTTTGGTTTGTAAGTTTTTTAAATGTTTCATTTTTAATGAATTTCCTTTATTAATAAATTGAGATTTGTTTATAAAGTTGCAGATTTCTTGACGGCTTCTCCTTTTCCGTAACGTTTTTTTCTTTTACGCCGTGACTTATGTGTCTAAGGATCAAGTACCGCTTTGATATGCTACTTTTGTCGACGATAACAATATTCTTCAACGCTCCAAATATTTTTTTTTTTACTATATTCTCCGTTTTTTCGGGGTTTGAAACCTAGTCAAGCTAGACGGCTCAGCCCCACGCTGATTATTGTTGGTTTATAGGAATAAGAATAGCATAACAGAATATAAATAAAACAAAAAAAGATTATATAACCAAAAGAACGACGCCCTTGAGCACTAAGGAATATTTGAGAAGGTGCATGTTTTTTTTTTAGATTCAAGATAAGAAAAATAAAAAATAAAAGTAAAATAGAAAAGCTAGGTGGCAAGATTAGATTATAAGAAGCGGATGACAAGCAACATAGTGAACATACACGGATGAGCATAAGATTTTTGGTTTTGATAAAAAACAAAAAATATGTATATAGATTATACAGAGATGACGACCAAAGAAAGGTTTGGTAAAAGATTTCCAAAAGAAATAACAATTTTAAGACATCGGCATATGATACTTTATTGACGGTAGCTTTTCGGTAGTTTTTTTTTTTTTTTTTTTTTTTTTTTTGGTGAACAGATAGAATGAATAACGAGAGGAAGATTTGACGGGCAGTATAGAGACAGCGGCTCAAGGTGGCCGACTAGGTTTCAGGATCAGACCTAAGCTCTGATTACCATGTTGAATAATAGAACCCGTGCCTTATTATTCATTATTCAAACGCTATTTATAGAATACACATAAACCCTAATAACTATTTAAACCCTAACTGACTCAGCTTACAATGCAATCAGGCTGGTCCCGATACTTCCTTTTTTTCAACTTGGGTGACAACATGGAGCACCCGGTCGAAAAAGTTGGTATGGAAATGAACTACTAGGCGATGTGTAATTATTCACCCTGAATCCAAACCACATTGTTCTGGTCACCCAAACCTCAGCTTCGGTACCGAACCTAAAGTTCATTCTACAGTTCGTTGAAAATTTCGCACAGGTCACTTTATCTCTCTTTCCTTCTCTCTTTGAATTCCTCTTCTTCTCGACCTCCTCGTTTATTATATTTCATCGATTCAAACCCTAATTATTCCGTTCATATACCTCCGATTTCAAGCTCTGTCCCTCATGTTGTAAGTAAGTTACCACACACTTTTTACATACTTCTATATCCGCATCTATATCTATATAAAGCTCAAAACCCTAATTTGTAGTATCATCTGAACAGTAACAGCCTTCTTAGTTTCATTTTTTGAAGGAATCGCCTTTACTTCTGTGCATCGTCTGCTGTTTTGATTTGGTGAATTGATTACTTATTTTGAAACTGAGGTGCAGAATACGTTTTGCAAATTTGAGCAGATTTTGCGTTTTGGTGAGCAATTATGTGTTTTTGTGCTGATTGATGGTTTAGCATGCGGTATGTTTTAAATTTCGTGTGGTTGTGCTCTTATGGCAGCTCTTGTACCTAGGGTCCAATTAAGGACCTGCACTTTTAATTTTGAGTGAGTATATCCATTTTTTTTGGAGTTAGTATTAAGCCACAAATGCTTACTTAGGTACAGATTATTGGTGTTTATCTATATAAAGACTAGAGGCTGATAACGTAGGTTACTTGGGTTATGAGATTGTGTGTGTTCGAGCTAGGGGAAACAGTAGCTAACCTTTAGAGAGTTGATATGATTCGACACCACAGTTGATAGTTTTACCAAATGGTTAGATATAATTTTATATTTTATCTAGGTATATTAAATATTAATATTATGTGCTACCTATTTATCTAGTTTGAGTTTAAAATCTGAAAATATAATTTGAAGTTGATGTGCCATATATGTGTTTCTGTGGGTTTAGGTTATAACTTATAAGTGAAGCAGGATCGTCTGAATTATGAACAGTTAAGGATGCTGACAGGAAATTTTTCATAAAATATTTGGTGAGCTGGACAGCTATATCTAATTAGTAATCACAATTTGAGTACGAAGGTTTAGTGTTAGTTAATTGCAATGTTATTGACTTAATGCTCTATTGCCCTTGCAAAAAGGTGACAAAAGTTGAATGGAGTGGTATGACAAAATTGTTGTGTTCTGTATAGAGATGCTATGTTATATCATTGGTTGACAAGGTTACTTAGTTGGAAAGTTACGCACAACACGACTTTCATTTCTTACTTTGTGAAAGCTGTGGTATGTAGAATCTGCAAGATGTAGACATTTGACCTAAACTACCCTTTATGTCTATAGAAGGTATATGTGTGTATATTTTGATATGTTAAATATTTAATATATTTAATATTTAATATTAATATAGTTTGGAATATTGTTACGTTTATGTGTGAAGTTAAAATTCGACATATGTTGCGGTCCTTAGTAGCTGAATAGTAATTTTTAATTAATGTCCATTGTAGAACAAAGTATTTCACTATAAGAAACACACAAGGGGTGCTCTCCGCCTTTGAGTCTTTATAGAACCGAACAAAGATGCTATTAGACGTGATATAATTCTCATTTCACTCCTAGATACCTATAACTGGCGGGCTAATTCCTTGAGCTTTTTTCCTTTCCATAATGGTTTATCAGGCCATCCTTGGCCTAAAGAGAAATGTTAGTATTTGTGGGACCTTTAGAGTAGCATATCTGATTATGTACACGTGTCTATGAATGTTAACATTCTTTGATGATTTTTTTTTGTGAGGTATAGCTCTAATTGATGAATAACATATCCAAAATCGGTAATATATATCATGGATAAGGTTTTCCCCGTTCAGGCTACCCGGGGAAAGGGATTATTTTTTACTCAGATATACACGGCTTATTTGGGTATCCCGTGACTGTTTCGAACTCTTTTCCCGGGCAACCCCAAAGATATGCTTTCAATGATCTTAAGTCCTCTTGGAGTCTTGGTAATATTTATTATGGTGAGATGATTTACACCCACCCCACCCCCGACCACGCACACACACCACACAAAAAAAATTGCTTCCCCTTTCATCACTCTTCAGCATACATATTACATATACATGTTTATATACATATATCTACTTCTACTTATATATAAAGGATTTACCTTTTCACCTTAATTCCCTTCAAAATTTAGAGATTGAAAATCACTTTCATGGAAAGTTTTCTTAAATAAACTAATTATCATGTATTAGGAGTAATTTCTAGCAAATATAACGATAAATACACATGCAAGTACCTACTAGCAGCGTCCCTGCGCACAACATCGGGACAAATAATTCGTCATCGATCCACACATTCAGTTGTTTATCTAACTCATAAGAGAAATGTTAGTATTTGTGGGACCTTTAGAGTAGCATATCTGATTATGTACACGTGTCTATGAATGTTAACATTCTTTGATGATTTGTTTTTGTGAGATATAGCTCTAATTGATGAATAACATATCCAAAATCGGTAATAAATATCATGGATAAGGTTTTCCCCGTTCAGGCTACCCGGGGAAAGGGATTATTTTTTACTCAGATGTACACGGCTTATTTGGGTATCCCGTGACTGTTTCGAACTCTTTTACCGGGCAACCCCAAAGATATGCTTTCAATGATTATAAGACCTCTTGGAGTCTTGGTAATATTTATTGTGGTGAGATGATTTACACCCACCCCACCCCCCGACCACACACACACACCCCACACCACACAAAAAGAATTGCTTCGCTTTTGATCACTCTTCAGCATACATATTACATATATATGTTTATATACATATATCTACTTCTACTTATATTATAAAGGATTTACCTTTTCACCTTAATTCCCTTCAAAATTTAGAGATTGAAAATCACTTTCATGGAAAGTTTTCTTAAATAAACTAATTATCATGTATTAGGAGTAATTTCTAGCAAATATAACGATAAATACACATGCAAGTATCTACTAGCAGCGTCCTTGCCCACAACATCGGGACAAATAATTCGTCATCGATCCACACATTCAGTTGTTTATCTAACTCATAAGAGAAATGTTAGTATTTGTGGGACCTTTAGAGTAGCATATCTGATTATGTACACGTGTCTATGAATGTTAACATTCTTTGATGATTTTTTTTTGTGAGATATAGCTTTAATTGATGAATAACATATCCAAAATCGGTAATATATATCATGGATAAGGTTTTCCCCGTTCAGGTTACCCGGCGAAAGGGATTATTTTTTACTCAGATGTACACGGCTTATTTGGGTATCCCGTGACTGTTTCGAACTCTTTTCCCGGGCAACCCCAAAGATATGCTTTCAATGATCTTAAGACCTCTTGGAGTCCTGGTAATATTTATTGTGGTGAGATGATTTACACCCACCCCACCCCCCGACCACACACACACACCACACAAAAAAAATTGCTTCCCCTTTGATCACTCTTCAGCATACATATTACATATACATGTTTATATACATATATCTACTTCTACTTATATTATAAAGGATTTACCTTTTCACCTTAATTCCCTTCAAAATTTAGAGATTGGAAATCACTTTCATGGAAAGTTTTCTTAAATAAACTAATTATCATGTATCAGGAGTAATTTCTAGCAAATATAACGATAAATATACATGCAAGTATCTACTAGCAGCGTCCCTGCGCACAACATCGGGACAAATAATTCGTCATCGATCCACACATTCAGTTGTTTATCTAACTCATAAGTATTAATATCATTATTTCTTGGTTAGTGGTAACATAACACATTTCATTGGATATTTGTTGATTAAAAACGTCAGAATATGCTTGTAAGATTTGATAAATGATTTATCTCTCTCATTTATCATACTATATGTAAAGTTACCAATTCTCTATATATTTTCCTATTTATTTGATCGTGCATGCAAGTCAAATTTCATGTATATTAGACAGATTAAGAGAGTATAAATGTTTAGCGTAATTTTATTCTGTAGTCGAGTCTGATTATAAGACCAGATAAAAATGCTTTATATCTGTTAGAGATTAGGGATAGAGATTAGAGATAGAGATGTATTTATATTTGTTTCCGCGCTTATATAATGATAATTATGCGAAATAGTAGCCTGCTTCTTTGCGTGGACACTGTCACTCAACATGAAGTATATGGTTCTTTTTTACTACAACTACACAGCTGATTGATTATTCACACATTTGAACTTTATTTTCAGGGTTATGCCATAAGGTTGGTTAACTTGATTGAAGTGTGATACCTTTATTACCTGATTACAATGCTAACGCTAGACTAGAAACACATCTGGGACTCCAAATAACTTGATATCAAGGTCGAGGTGGTGCACTTTATATTTTGCATACTTTTAGAAGGTGAACTTACCAGACCTTCTTTAAGCCTAAAATCTTGGGACCCAAATCATTAATGCCTGGCAACGGTGTTGGGGATAGGGTCCATAACTTCTTTGCACAAGACAACCTGTCCCAGAGTCCGCAATCTCAGAATTTGGATGGGAATTGGACCTTAAACGAGAGTTCATTGGTTGGTAATCAGAAACAGTTTAGCGTGTCCGATTCCAGTCCAAGAAACTACAGTCCACAACATTCAGGTAGAACAGTTATCTCTTAAGTGCAAGTTTTGGAAGTTACTCAGACATTTGCAAGTAATTTCAATGTTAATCATTTTCAGTTTCTCGTCGTCTAGGCTAGTTATATAATAGTTGGACTGTTCGGACGGGTTAGGTAACAGACTGTGACGGGCTCTGTTCAGAATGAGTTAAAAAATTTTATACGTGTCAAAACTGGGCTGATTCACTAATACTTTTTGTCTGTAGCTTTTGAAGTTCTATAAATATCCATATATCAATTTTGGTTATGGAAACTGTATACTTAAACCAATAATCTATTTGTTTTTAATTAAAAAATGAGTTAAGAGTCTGTAGCATTTAATTACACTTTTGGTCACCTACAGGCTGCTTAAACCACTATTCGTATTCCCCACCTATTTTTTGGAGCTCACCAGGTTGACCTTTAAGTAGAACTAATCAGAATCAGCCCATTTATAGGTAGATGCATTGAGAAGGTTGCATATGGTTTAGACATTATCATATGCTTACTCTGCTCTATATTTATCCTCACTTATATTCATGCATAAGCAGAATCTGTGACGGGACACAGGAGTCAACGCGTTCCGGATCCACATATATTTAACATTGCACAAACAAGTGCAAAGCCAGAGTTTGCTAGAAGTCTGTCTCAGTCTCATAATGAACTGCCGAACTCGAATGGCTACATGTATGGACGTCAAAATATTCAAACGAGGCCAGAGGAAGCAAATTTTTTTGGAGTGGATTCAGAATATGGTCGGAATAATATGAACCAGAGGGGCTTTTCATTCTATGAGTCCCAACACGAACCTGTTTCTGAACAACCTTCAAAAAACCCTTTTAGATCAGAGACTTCTGAGGCCCAAGGTAGTTTTGATCTTTTTGGTGGTCAACATCAGACGAATAGCCAATATCCCGGTTTTCTACAACTGCCTCAACAACAGTCGGGATTTGGTGACATACAGCAATTGCAGCAGCAACTCATGGTCAGGAAGATGCAAGAAGTTCAAAGGCAACAAGAGCTTCAACGACAAGATCTTCAAAGGCATCAAGAGCTTCAGCGGCAGCAAGAGCTTCAACGGCAGCAAGAGCTTCAACAGCAGCAAGAGTTTCAACGGCAGCAAGACCTTCAAAGGCAGCAAGAGCTTCAACGGCAGCATGAGCTTCAACAGCAGCATGAGTTTCAACGGCAGCATGAGCTTCAAAAGCAACAGGAGCTTCGAAGGCAAGAGGAAATTCGACAACGAAATTCTTTAAACCAAGCTGCTTCCTTTGCTAGACAAAACACATCTGGAAGCCCTGCACACGGGCCCATTAACGGTAATCAACATTCTGTTTCTTCAGGTTATGGTTGGACCACACCTGCACCAGGTAACACAAACTGGCTGCAACGTGCTTCTCCAGCCATGCAACCTGAGCAGGGTCAGCCACAGCGGTCCATGGGTTTTTTACAACAGCAGGTTGAACCATCTTTATATGGGGTTCCTGTCTCTACCTCAAGAGGGCATCCAAACCAACATCCTCATAACAATTCATTTTCTGGTAATAATCATGCGGCGATTCAAGAACAGCATATGGTTCCGGGTAAAGGTTTATTTGGCAACACATTTGGTCACGGGTCAAACATCCGGGTGAATACGGACCACATTCAGCAACAAAATGGCCCACAAATTACACCTGTGCTAGAATCCACTACGGATATGATACAGAACAATGCTCGAACAGATGCTACATCTTTGGATCCTGATGAAGAGAAGATTTTGTTTGGTTCAGATGATCTTTTTGGCGGTGGAGTTTCGAGTTTGTTGGATGATAATGAATTTTCGGTTGGTTTGCCGTCTCTTCAGAGTGGTAGCTGGAGTGCTCTTATGCAATCTGCAGTTGCAGAAGCTACTAGCAGTGATGTAGGCTTACTTCAGAAACCCAAACTGCTACCTGTCAAACACACGTCATCATATGCAGACAGTGAGAAACATCAAAAAGCTTCGGGCAATATTAACAATCCAAATGAGCAAGTGAACCAATATTCTTTAGGAGGAAACAATTGGTTAAACCACGGCGCTCTACAAAAGGCAGATGCTGAAGAAAATCAACTAAATGCAAATTCTTTGCCAGGTCAGCGGACTTCTCAGAATTATGGAAGAAGCCAGCCAGTTTATAAACAAGATCAGTCGAGTGCGACCGAGTCTGTTCCACCTTTCATGAACACTGGATTCAATATGAATGTAAATGTAAATCACAATTTGTTGCAGCGATCTCAATATAATGATCAGAAGGGAGTAGCACCGAGTATACTGAATTTAAGCAACTTGCAGGGTGGTAACTTCCCAAACCAATTCGCACCGAACAATCATAACCTTAATATGTGGAAAAATGTTGATTCGTCTGTTAATTCTAAAGGGGGCGAGAACTCGGATAAATCTAGGGGTCTTTTTAATAAGGGTCCCCAGGTATCTGAATCATCTTTTAATAGCTCTGATAAGGACGATTTAAAGATGCACGAGATAGAAAGCAACGGTAGAAGGGAGAACTCTAATGATAGCTACAGGTCCAGTTCATCTCAAAATCCTAATACTGTTAGCTTGAGGGAAAAGCATTCACCGGATGTTGTTGACCCGAGAACAAAACAAAGTTTATCTAATCAGGCTAGCCTAAGGACGCCTGGTCCCCGGAAGTTTCAGTATCATCCGATGGGAAATGTTGAAGAAGATGTTGGAACGCCATTTGGAACAAGACAAGGTGCTAACTTAAAGGCTATGTTCATGCAGCAGTCACGAGGATTGGGAGGTCAAGATCAAGGCAGTTTTGGACACACCAAAACTAGTGGGCAGGTTTGTTAATTTTTGCTGGCATTTACTAAATGAGTTAATTGCAGTTATGTTATATCTGTAATAAGACAGGCCGGGAAAGTAAAAAAATCAGTTAAAAAGAAACTGGGTTGAATGTGAAGAAAGTTACCAATACTTTTCTTGAATTCCACATTTCAACCTCCCAAATCATTTTCTTAGAAAATGGATTATTATTGAAATGGTATAGTTTTTGTGATCATGTATGATAGTTATTGTATATTTTCTTTAGATGGCATAAAAAAAATGTTACGGTTCTACCTTTTTTTTGACTCGTATCGAATAATTGCCCATTTTGATGAAAACTGTCAATTTTGCCATCTATAGTGCATTTGAAACCGTTTATATAATTCTATCTCCATACTTCTATACTAATACTTACAAACATATTCAAATGCATTTGTGTTTTCCATTTTAAGTACGTATTAAGCCTTCAATCATTCTTGATATAGAAATGTGCAATTTCTACTCTTTCATTACATCCAGGTATTTAAAAGTTGCTCATTTTCTCTACAACTATGTCACGCTTCCATCAACGATTCATAATCATGACTAAATCATTGAAAAAATAGAAAATGACATAACTTTATGACCAAACCAATTTCATAGGGCATTTTTTTTTTGTTTTCCAGTATGCTGCTTGGGTATTTAGCCAGTTATGATGATGAAATCAGTGTTCTTTTTTCAGGATTACACAAGTAAGCTTGAAGGAGTTTCTAAAGGATCTGATGATATGCGTTTCAAGGGCATGATTCCTGGCCATGTGCCTAGCATGTTTACTTCCCATGAAAAAGTCGCAGGTTTATCGACATCTGATAATGCTTTCCAATCTAGGTATTTTTGAGTTATCAAGTTCCTTATTTTACGACCTTTGAAACAACATCAAAGAAAGTGCGAGTACTTGTTCCATTTGTTCATTTTTTTTTATTGTTAAATTGACCAGTCAGAATATGTTGGAGCTTCTTCATAAGGTAGATCAATCAAAAGACCATGTGATTGCAAGGCACCTAAACTCCACGGAACGAAATATGTCGTCAGAGATGCCTGAACCAGCAAGTTCTGAAGGATCTTTCGGTGGCCACCAGAGAAGTCAGTCCTCCAACTCTCAGGGGATCGGTTTACAACTTGGTCCGCCTTCACAACGGTTAATGGCTATGCAGACTGTTAAACCTAATTCTTTGAGTCATGCCCAAGTCTCTGCTGAATCAAGCAGCAAGGGTCATGCCGAACCGTCTCCTTTTCCTTCTTTCCAGGAAACATCAAATGGTGAATTCAAGAACGAAAGGAGTATATCAGGTCAAAGTGAAAGTCAAACTGCTGAGCGTAAGATGATAAACAACTTCTCTGCAGCTTTAAGTACCGATCATATTGAATCAAGAAGTCAGCCTCCAAACCCTCCAACAGCAGCTTTAAGTACTGATCATAATAATGCTGCATCAAGTGAAAGAGAGCAAGTTTCACGATCAATGAAAGAGGAGAAGATATCTGCCTCTCAGCCTCCTGCTAATTCTGGTAAATCTCAACAAGGTGCGTATTCAAAAATGTTGCCTAAGGCATGGTCGAATCTCCAAAATCAACAAATGTTTTCAGCATCTCAAGCTCGTACAAGCCAATTAAATATTGTGGAATCAACTTCGTTAGCTCGGCAAAATGCACAGGAACGAGATACAGAAAAGAGAGGGAATAGTTTGATAACTGAAAAGGTTGACTGTGGTCAAACGATGAAAGGTTCGGTAGCAGGCAATGACTCCATGAATATGTCATTTGATCATTCATCTCTTAAACCGGATGCATCTCAAACAGAACTTGAAGTGTTCGGTCGTTCTCTTAAAGCAAATAATTTAAATCAACAGTATTCATTAATGAACCAAATGAAGGCTATAAAAAATGCGAACAATGACCCAAATGACAGGGTTTTCAAGAGATTTAAAGACTCGGACAACTTATTGGGTGGTCAACAAGGTCAACGATTAATAGTGCCAGCAGATAATGTTCAGCGTGCTTCTAAAGATGTAACTGTGTCTGATCAGAATGGATCTCAAAGTGGCATTTCTTGCAACATCATGAAGCCTGATAAAATTGAGCACGAGTCCCCTCAGATGGGGCTGCCTCGGTTTAATCAATATGGAACGGTTAAAGGTGGTAAGATGTTACAACAATCAGATGCTTTAAGGACTGTAGAACAGCCATTTACCATTGGGAAAGTTTCTGGTTGTTTGGATACAACTCGTGAATTAAAGGAGCAAGCAAGTGCTGCAGCTGATACCATTCAGGGCAGTCTTATATTGAAAACAGCGCTTCCATCGCATATGGTTGTTGAGCAATTTACCACCCCTTCACTCCACACAAATATCAGTGCCCAAAACTTGGTTACCTTGAGATCAACCAAACGCGAGCGTTCTATGGCTGAACTTCGTTCTTGGCTTAAGGAAGTGTCGGGGGGTCTTAGAAATCTTCAAGGCATCTGGTACGTAAGAAAGGGATACATACTTTGATTTTGGTTAATAGGGGTGGGAATAATGGGCGGGTATTTAAATTGAATTTTTGGTAAAAAGTGGTGACTTTTTGTTACGGGTAAAATGGGGCTGGTTGAACCTACACACACAAAAGGTAAATAACCATGCAATGCATGATAATATTATATTATTATTATTTATACCAAAAGGCTTATAGCCTGGCGGTATTCGACGAGTCTTTCAACCAAAGAAGTTGAGGGTCCAAGCCCCGTCATGGGTATATTGGTGAATTAATAGGTGTTGGGCGTGTGAATTATCATCATCATCATTAATAAGATATAAGATATATAATACTTTAAAGTTTACACAAAGTCCTGATAGATAAGTATACATGCACAAAGTTTTAACCAGTTATCTTAAGTTTACAGTCTAGATATTATGCGTTTGATAATATGTATTCACGTATTTGTACACACAAACATACACAATCTCTTGCCCGAGGTCATCCGGGTTCTCTCTACCCTAGGGTAGGGTAGTGGACCGTCCACGTCTCACCTTCCCCTTGTATTTTTTTTTTTTTGTATGATTGTGTATTGTTTTTTAATAAATCAAATTTTATGGTTTGCTAGATAATGCAATCAATTAAAAAAAAATTTATTACATAAATCAATAAGTTATACAAACATAAATATAAATAATCAACTAATCTAAGAAAATACCCCGTTGACTCATATTCCATGTGGCAATTTGGTGCTTTCGTTTTTATTGACCAGTCCATCGAAGAAGTTCTTGAGTTAAGTGTCCTAAGAGAATAAGAAGTTTCATGCACTAAAAGCTAACTTTTGGCGATTTTCCATTTTTGACCAGTTTCCTTCTAATCTAATTTTTTAATTTGATATAAGCTGAATTGATCCATTCATAAGTAATTGGGTTGAAGTTATTACGTCACATATTCGCCCTTATATTTATTTATTATACTAAGTTGCACGCTCTCCTTCATCAATATTGCTTTGTTAACCTGTTGTTTGGACTATTTTACCTGCAGCACCGCTTCGATGAACTGGTCTAATGAAATCAAGCGATTGATGGAAAAGGCATGATATCTCACGTGCTGTTTTTTCATGTTCTTGTGACATTTTTGTAGTTTCTAACAATCATACGGTGGTGACAGATTGATGATGATGGGGAAGTAATTGAAGATATGCCGAGACAAAAAAGACGTATTATTTTGGCAACACAGCTAATGCAGCAACTGTTCCCCCCACCCCCAGGCGCTGTTTTGTCAACAGATGGTACTTCAAGCTACGAGAGTGTGGCCTTTCATGCTGCTCGACAGGCACTCGGAGATGCTTGCAACCTAGTTTCTCATAGTGGATCAAATCTGTAAGAAAGATTCGATATATTTCGAGTTTTTAAATTTTTAGACTCTAGTAAATCTGACTATTGTTTATCCATGTAAATACAGCCTCTGTGATAAAAGCAGAGAATCTGAGAGACACGAAGATCATCGTATCTCTGAAGTTGTGGAAGAGTGTTCGAGTAAAACTAATAGGCTAGAAAGTGATTTTTCAAGGTAACTAACTTTGCTTCTCTTAGGATTTTGTTTCCACATGCTTTTTATAGTGAATCATCAAAATATCATTATGCATGCTTCATATTAGACAATGATGGTGTGTTCAATTAACTAGGTTATAGCATTACATCCATAATGAGGCAATTTAAATAATAGTGATTTCGGGTCAAGTTTTATGCTTGATCTGACTACTGATTAGGGTTAATTCATGCATCATTAAAGAACCTTCTCCTTGAATTTAGGCCATTTTGTAGAGAAAGGTGCCTCTCCAAAGCAAGGTTGCAAAAGTCGCTATCGGGGAGTACTCGGTCGGGACTTTTTAGGGAGTACTCGGCAACTCGGGGAGTACTCGGATGGTGACCAAATTTGACTTTGACCGACATTGTCTGAGTTTTGACCAATTTTAACTTATTTCCTTGGTAATCCTGAGTTTTGGCCTCGTTTTGACCGATTTTCTGATTAATCGCGAGTTTTGGCCGAGTTGGACCGATTTTTGACCAAGTTTGACCAAGTTCTCACTGAGTTGCAAAAACCCAGTACTCGCCAAGTAATTCTGAGTTTTGCAATACTGATCCAAAGCACGCTGATTATGTGTACTGTTTTTTTTTTTAATACTTATTTTCAAGGCTGGCGTTTTACATAGTTCTTGTTTATTGATCTATGTACGTTTGGCAGGCTGGACAAGAAAGCATCGATATTGGATTTGAGAGTGGAATGTGAAGATCTTGAAAAGTTCTCTATTATCAACCGTTTTGCCAAATTCCACGGAAGGGGGCAAGCAGACGGTGAAGCTTCATCATCTGATGCGGCTGCAAACGCTCCGAAAGCTGTTCCTCAGAGATACGTTACCGCAGTTCAATTACCCAGGAATCTTCCGGAGAGGGTACAATGTCTGTCACTATGATCTCTAATTATTTGATATTACTCCTCATTACCTTCGATCCCTCGTGGTCATTTTTTCTTGCACTTAACGTGCACAATGGGACCCGCGTTTATGGAGAATGCAGGAGGTAAATGATCATAAAACAAAATGATCGGCAGTTTGCCTTTTGCCGTCAGGTTGCACATTCGTGAGAAATACATTCACGAGGGGTAAATGCGTAACTGAATAGATCAGCCCATTAGTTAGCAAGATTCCTTTATAAGTAGATAAAATGCTCTAAATCTCAGTTATAATGTATTAAAATATATATATTTGGCTGCAATATATCGAAGTTCGCTAAATGCTTTCTAAGTCGCATGTTATTGATCTTTGCGTCTTAAGCAGGGGCGGACCATAGAAGGGTCAACCAGGTGGGCCGCCCCCGACGACCCAAAATTTTCTCATTGTATCTATGTAATAAAGTTCGACGTTTAGTGTATTCATATTTTAAAAGTTGACATTTCGCCCTGTTCTTTTTTACAAATTTTTTGTCGGAAAAAATTCCTGAACCCGCCATCGGTCTTTAGTGGATTTACATTTTAATACCCTCGTATTTCCAACAAGTTAGAACTTTGAAATAGATGTGAAAGTCGCCTTCAAGAAAACTGAATGGGAGATATTGAAAGTGGGGGTGTTTGCCTTTTAGTTTTGGCGCTGATATCATCTGCGTATCATTTGAGTTGTGTCAACAGCAGTTTCGGTTATCTGTAGCCTAGTCCTCGAAAAGGCAATGCTCAAACTTATAGTTGTACACACCGTAGTGTTATTGCTCTGAGAAATCTCGACGTAGTGAAGAAGTTTATTGTTTTTTTGTTTGTTATTGGATGGAGAAATTGTATTAACCTTACAGGTTGTTAGGTTAAGATTCAGAAGTTTTTATTCGGTTAGATCCGATTTCATGTTTTTTTCTAACAAACTTATAGTTGTTTTTTTATTGGAGCCTTGGAGGTCTTCAACACCCCCCCCCCCCCCCCCCCCCCCCTCCTCCTCCTCCCACCCCACCCCACCCCACCCCCCACCCCCCCACCCCCCACCCAAACCAAACAAAAAAAAAAAAGATACGTCTTGTCCACATATGTCTATTCTTTAACACTTGTATATAAACCTTATATATGATACAGACTAGCAGTGTTGTAAAAGTCGGCGACTTGGCCGACGCGTCGGCCGATGCGTCGTTTTTTTGGGGTTCTCCGTCCCGTTTTTTCTGAAAACTGCCTCAAAAGGCGGTCAAAGCTAAAAATTCGGTCAAAGTCTGTCAAAGACGGTCAAAGTTGGTCAAAAACGGTCAAAATCAGTCAAATTTTCGTCAAGATGTGATATGTTTCTAAAATTAGGGTTTGTTTTCATTTTTTGGGCCGCCATTTTCTCTGTGCCCTTACTGATTATGTACTCAGTAACATTAATTGAGTTTGAAGTTTGATTGTATTTAAATTCAAGTTCTTATTTAAGAAATTTATGGTACATAATCAACTATTTTATACATATATAAATATATATTCAAGAAATTATTAATAAAGTCAACGTTGGTCAACGACCGATGCGTCACCGACGCGTCCCCGACTCGGCCGACGCGTCCTTTTTAGGTCTCGACCGATGCGTCCCCGACTCGCGACTTTTACAACCTTTATACAGAGCAGTGTTGTAAAAAATCCGATTACTCACTGATTAATCCCCGATTAATCAATTTTAGGAGCAATCCGTTCCGATTTTCAAAAATCCGTTTAATTAAATGGTTAACGTCAATTGATGGATCAAAATCGAATTTGGTAATCAAAATCAGTTAAAGTAAAAATGGTTAACATTTTAACATGAATTTAAATTAGAATTTTATAGTTTTGAAGCAAAATAAAAAATTTTAGACAGTTATCTTAAAAATTATCTATATATTTATGGTTTTTTTCAATAGTTACGCATATAATTTTAAAATTTAATATTTAAATGTATACAATACAATCCGATTAATCTCCTAGTAATTTCCGAATTATCGATTAATCCTTTCAAAGTTCCAACCGATTAATTCCCGAATAGCGAATTTTGCAACCTTGATACAGAGTATAAGACAACATTTTTACAGTTTAAGGTGGGTTTGTGATCATCATACGATTAAGGTGGGACCGTCTCTATAGTCATTTTGACATTTTCATCAATACAATCCTACTATAGATATGTATCTTGACCCCCTTGCCTACAAAGTGGTCAAATGCTTGTGATTCTCGTTTACAACTACAATAACTATTATTTGCTGGTATCTTTTAAGATCATTTCTTACCTTTGACAATTTTTGTTGGTGACTTGGAGTGAAATTTTACAGTTTTTGAAAGAGGGAGAAAAATCTGATTGTGACGTGTTAGGGTTGAATTTGAAGAGTGTATTATGGTGGGTGTTAAATTTAGGTATGATATGTTTTGAATGAGGTGATAAAATATAATTAAAAGTTAGTGTAAAATAAATAAACTAATAATAGAGATGCGTATGAGGCAGTTTATAATTGGCTAATATATATATATATATATATATATATATATATATATATATATATATATATATATATATATATATATATATATATATATATATATATATATATATATATATATATATATAGGTAGGATCAAGAGGGAAGTAACCAAGCGGGGGAAAGCAAAAACTTTTTTTTTTTTTTCGTTTATTGAAAAAACTTTGTTCACGAACATTATAGATGGGATGAAAATATGAATATTTAGTAGAGACACTTTGTGATAAATGTTTTTATTTTGGCGGGAAAACGCTAGAAGAAGTAATATATAACAATTATCGTGTTTTTCGAGCGTATGTTGAGGTCTTAGCTATTGGAGTTTAGATATTAGGGTTTATAGAGTTTAGATATAAGGGTTTAGAAATTTAGGGTTTAGGGTTTAGATTTAGGGTTTAGATTTAGGATTTAGATTGAGTTTTTAACACGAACGGTTTAGAGTTTAGGGTTTAGGGTTTGGTGTTTTGGGTTTATGGAATAAATCCAAAACACCAAACCCTAAACCCTAAACTCTAAATCAGGCTAAATTTTACTTCACAAAACATGAAAAAAAAAACGTTCATATTCTTCACGAACAATATTATCTTGAATGTTATTTTTGTCGATCGTTTTCCCGCCTAAATAATAACATTCATCACGAAGTGTCTCTTCTAAATGTTCATATTTTCGTATGATCTTGATGCCGGAAAAAAAAAAAATTCCAAAAAAACAAAAAAAAAAAAAAAAAAAATTTTGCTTCCCCCCGCTTTCCCCCGATTGGTTACTTCCCCATTATATATATATATATATATATATATATATATATATATATATATATATATATATATATATATATATATATATATAACGCCTAATACTCTTGTGTTACATGAAATGTCCCGTTCTTATTGATTAAAAACGTTCCATATTAATTGATTTCGTTGCGAGGTTTTGACCTCTATATGAGACGTTTTTCAAAGACTGCATTCATTTTTAAAACAAATCATAACCTTTATTTCATAAATAAAGGTTTAAAAAGCTCTACGTAGATTATCAAATAATGATAATCTAAAATATCCTGTTTACACACGACCATTACATAATGGTTTACAATACAAATATGTTACATCGAAATCAGTTTCTTGAATGCAGTTTTTACACAATATCATACAAACATGGACTCCAAATCTTGTCCTTATTTTAGTATGCAACAGCGGAAGCTCTTAGTATTCACCTGAGAATAAACATGCTTTAAACGTCAACAAAAATGTTGGTGAGTTATAGGTTTAACATATATATATCAAATCGTAACAATAGACCACAAGATTTCATACTTCAATACACAACCCATACATAGAGATAAAAATCATTCATATGGTGAACACCTGGTAACCGACATTAACAAGATGCATATATAAGAATATCCCCATCATTCCGGGACACCCTTCGGATATGATATAAATTTCGAAGTACTAAAGCATCCGGTACTTTGGATGGGGTTTGTTAGGCCCAATAGATCTATCTTTAGGATTCGCGTCAATTAGGGTGTCTGTTCCCTAATTCTTAGATTACCAGACTTAATAAAAAGGGGCATATTCGATTTCGATAATTCAATCATAGAATGCAGTTTCACGTACTTGTGTCTATTTTGTAAATCATTTATAAAACCTGCATGTATTCTCATCCCAAAAATATTAGATTTTAAAAGTGGGACTATAACTCACTTTCACATATTTTTACTTCGTCGGGAAGTAAGACTTGGCCACTGGTTGATTCACGAACCTATAACAGTATATACATATATATCAAAGTATGTTCAAAATATATTTACAACACTTTTAATATATTTTGATGTTTTAAGTTTATTAAGTCAGCTGTCCTCGTTAGTAACCTACAACTAGTTGTCCACAGTTAGATGTACAGAAATAAATCGATAAATATTATCTTGAATCAATCCACGACCCAGTGTATACGTATCTCAGTATTGATCACAACTCAAACTATATATATTTCGGAATCAACCTCAACCCTGTATAGCTAACTCCAACATTCACATATAGAGTGTCTATGGTTGTTCCGAAATATATATAGATGTGTCGACATGATAGGTCGAAACATTGTATACGTGTCTATGGTATCTCAAGATTACATAATATACAATACAAGTTGATTAAGTTATGGTTGGAATAGATTTGTTACCAATTTTCACGTAGCTAAAATGAGAAAACTTATCCAATCTTGTTTTACCCATAACTTCTTCATTTTAAATCCGTTTTAAGTGAACCAAATTGCTATGGTTTCATATTGAACTCTATTTTATGAATCTAAACAGAAAAAGTATAGGTTTATAGTCGGAAAAATAAGTTACAAGTCATTTTTGTAAAGGTAGTCATTTCAGTCGAAAGAACGACGTCTAGATGACCATTTTAGAAAACATACTTCCACTTTGAGTTTAACCATAATTTTTGGATATAGTTTCATGTTCATAATAAAAATCATTTTCCCAGAATAACAACTTTTAAATCAAAGTTTATCATAGTTTTTAATTAACTAACCCAAAACAGCCCGCGGTGTTACTACGACGGCGTAAATCCGGTTTTACGGTGTTTTTCGTGTTTCCAGGTTTTAAATCATTAAGTTAGCATATCATATAGATATAGAACATGTGTTTAGTTAATTTTAAAAGTCAAGTTAGAAGGATTAACTTTTATTTGCGAACAAGTTTAGAATTAACTAAACTATGTTCTAGTGATTACAAGTTTAAACCTTCGAATAAGATAGCTTTATATGTATGAATCGAATGATGTTATGAACATCATTACTACCTCAAGTTCCTTGGATAAACCTACTGGAAATGAGAAAAATAGATCTAGTTTCAAAGGATACTTGGATGGCTTGAAAGTTCTTGAAGCAGAATCATGACACGAAAACAATTTCAAGTAAGATTTCCACTCGAAATAAGATTGTTATAGTTATAGAAATTGAATTAAAGTTTGAATATGATTATTACCTTGTATTAGAAAGATAACCTACTGTAAGTAACAAAGGTTTCTTGATCTTGGATGATTACTTGGAATGGATTTAGAAAACTTGGAAGTAAACTTGCAATCTTGGAATTATTCTTGATTTTATGAAACTAGAACTTTTGGAATTTATGAAGAACACTTAGAACTTGAAGATAGAACTTGAGAGAGATTAATTAGATAAAGAAAATTGAAGAATGAAAGTGTTTGTAGGTGTTTTTGGTCGTTGGTGTATGGATTAGATATAAAGGATATGTAATTTTGTTTTCATGTAAATAAGTCATGAATGATTACTCATATTTTTGTAATTTTATGAGATATTTTATGCTAGTTACGAAATTATGGTTCCCACATGTATTAGGTGACTCAAATGGGCTGCTAAGAGCTGATCATTGGAGTGTATATACCAATAGTACATACATCTAAAAGCTGTGTATTGTACGAGTACGAATACGGGTGCATACGAGTAGAATTGTTGATGAAACTGAACGAGGATGTAATTGTAAGCATTTTTGTTAAGTAGAAGTATTTTGATAAGTGTCTTGAAGTCTTTCAAAAGTGTATGAATACATATTAAAACACTACATGTATATACATTTTAACTGAGTCGTTAAGTCATCGTTAGTCGTTACATGTAAATGTTGTTTTGAAACCTTTAGGTTAACGATCTTGTTGAATGTTGTTAACCCATTATTTATTATAACAAATGAGATGTTAAATTGTTATATTATCATGATATTATGATATATAATATATCTTAGTATGATATATATACAGTTAAATGTCGTTACAATGATAATCGTTACATATATGTCTCGTTTCGAAATCATTAAGTTAGTAGTCTTATTTTTACATATGTATTTCATTGTTAATACACTTAATAATATATTTACTTATCATTTAACATAATTAACCAAGTGTATCAATATCTTAATATGATTCATATGTACCTAGTAAGACGTTGTTATAACGATAATCGTTATATATATCGTTTTCGAGTTTCTTAAATTAATAGTCTCATTTTTATGTATATAACTCATTGTTAAAATACCTAATGAGATACATACTTATAATAAAATCATGTTAACTATATATATAACCATATATATGTCATCGTATAGTTTTTACAAGTTTTAACGTTCGTGAATCACCGGTCAACTTGGGTGGTCAATTGTCTATATGAAACCTATTTCAATTAATCAAGTCTTAACAATTTTGATTGTTTAACATGTTAGAAACACTTAATCATGTAAATAACAATTTCATTTAATATATATAAAAACATGAAAAAGTTCGGGTCACTACATTACAAACATAACTAACGCCCTCAAGGCGTTTAATTTGAAGTCCCATGGGTGTTAAATTTCGACAAGTTAGAATCCAACGCCTATTTCACGTTGTGTAAGAAATGAGCTAAAGATGAGTATGAGTATAAATTTTTCTCTTTTGTCACCTAAATGAAATTTCATCTAATTATTTTAAAGTTTATTAATATTTATCTTGAGATAACATAACACCTTTCAATATTTATCTCTAACTACATATGTATTTCCATCATGATCTTAGAATTTATATGAACACACCAAAATATTCAATTTGCCTTTTATCTCAATTATTACCAGATATGTATTTCCATCATTATCTTAGAATTTATATGAACACACCAAAATATTCAATTTGCCTTTTATCTCAATTATTACCAGAAAAACAGATAAAGCCTTTATCTGTTCAGGTTTTTCGTTGTGTTGGCTACTGGAGAAATAAAATATTTTTATTTAGATATATAAAATAATTTAATTTAATTTAATTATTACATTTTCGATTAACAAGAACTATCCCCTATAAAATATAAATAATATATTACTACACTTATATATATATATATATATATATATATATATATATATATATATATATATATATATATATATATATATATATATATATATATATATATAGACCAAGGTTCAATCCTCACTACCTACAATTTAGGGGGCTTGCCTTTCAAAAAAATATATATATAGAGAGAGGATCATATAAAAATAATTAAAATATATAAATAAGAAAGTAATTAATACATATTATGGTTAACACCACCTTCACTGGCAGTATTATTTATTCCTAAGACTGGAATTAACGCAGCGTCAAAAGCAAACGCGTCAGACGAGGTGGCAGGATCTGACGCCCTTGACGCCTCCAACGCGGCGTCAGAATATGACGCGTGGGGGCGTCAGTTTACTATTTGACGTCGGGTCACTTGCAGGTCAGGGACAGCTGGCAACGCGTCATTGGCTGGAGAATACAACGGATATATATCCGTTTGATTTTTTTTAATTTCGAAATTAATTATAAAAACCTATTTATCCTTTCCATATTCCATCTTCATCTTCTTCCTCTTCTTCTACAACTTTTTCAATTTTTTTTTTCAATCTTTTTCAAAAACAATATGTCACATCCTATTCAAAGACTAAATACTCCACCCGATTGGTACGGTAGTTACACGGGAGGAGGTTCATCAAACCCGAACAACTATCATCAAGTTCCGTTGATCGCGCCTCAATTTCGAGTATTGACACCCGAACAACAACATCAACTATTCTTGGAACAACAAAGGTGATTTGAAGAAGCACAACAATTTCGCAACTTTCAAACCCCGATGACTCCGATTTATCAAGAAACGGTATCAGAAACTCCAACCGAAACGGTTCCGGAAACACAAGATCGTGCCAAAAGAAAGCACAAAAAAAGAACGTCGAGTTAGGTATTATTATTTTTTTCCAAATTATATTTTTTCGTATTTTTTTCTGTTTTTTTTATTTTTTTTCGTTTTTTTACTGCTTTTTTTCCTGATTTATATTTCTGTTTTTTTGTAATTGTATGTGAATTTACATATTTATATTAATATATGTACATATGTATATGTATTTGTTAGTATACGTATATATTTATATATTTATTAGTTAGGTATAATTGTTTTCTCAAATTATTTTTTTTATGTTAATTTTTTTTTCGGTTTTTTTAACTGTTGTTTTATTCTGTTTTTTTTTTCAGTTTTTTTGCTGTATATTTTTTTTTTCTGTTTTATCATATATATGTATAGGCATTTGTTGTAACTTTGTTAATTGTATGTTTATATTTGTAGGCGAGGATCAAGTTCGTTACACACCGGCAACCAAGGAAGTCACGGCGTGGTCACCTGAGGAAGAAGCATGGTTAGCTCAGTGTTGGGTTGATTCGTCCGAGGATAATCGAAAGGAAAATAATCAAAAGTATGGTTCTTTGTGGGGTACGATTCACAACAAGTTCAACACCAATAACAACGGGTGGGTACGAGGTGACGACCAATTGTCATCAAAATGGCGAAACATCAACAAGGCTTGTAGTGAGTTTGTCGCGGCGTTCAACGAGGCGGAACGCAATTGGAAAAGTGGATCAAATGATGCCGATGTGTTGACACGAGCCCACCAAATCTACGTGCTAATACAAAAGGGAAAAAGTTTAACAACCTAGCCGCTTGGTATGTGTTGAAAGATAAATCAAAATGGCATGTTCCGGGCACGGGTGGTCGAGTTGATCTTGGTGCGGATGAGGAGAGTTTTGAACCTTCGTTGTCTCAAAACGATCTTTTTGATGATGATTTTGTTCGTAGGCCAATGGGACGTGACAAGGCTAAAAAGAAGGCCAAAAAATCACATGACTCCGATTCTAGTCAATCGTCTCGTTCGTCTCGTTCGTCAAAAGCGGAGGATGCTTTGAACGCAATTTCGAAGCATAAAAAGGCACAAACTAAAAGTATTAAACTTTTAGATCAACAAGAGCTCCTCCGCACCGCTTTAACGGGTGCAAGTGTTTCATCGGTGAAAACCGAAGATATCACCGACCCGGAACAACGAGACTTCCTCACAAGGCTTAAGCGAATGTACCTTGATAATTTTAAGCCTTTGCTCGACAACCCCCCGCAACCACAAAATCTAGACACCGACGAAGAACAATCCGACGAAGACTAGTTTTATTTAATTATTTGTCCTTTTTATGTTTTTTCTGTTTTTTTATTATTTCGGTGTGTTTTTTTTTTAAAACGTTGTAGTTTTTTTTTTTTGAATAAAGTAAATTAGTTTTATTAATTTTATGTTTTAATATAATATAATAAAATGAATAAAATAAATAAAATAAATAAATTAGTGGACTCTACTAACATTTGACACCATACACTTGACATTTTGGGTTATTGGGGGTCAAATTTTGACATGGTCCAGTCAGAGTCACTGTACACTTTTTAGGTCAAAAAGTGCACTTTTGCATGTGATATCACATGCAGGGTTAGAAACAGTCTAATAACAAAAAACAGACACCACTTTTTGTCTCACACTCAAGTCTCATATATCAATGTTTATTTTTTCGCCCATCTTCGTCTCACGCTCTAAGGTACCCCCCATGAATCTCACAAGACAAATACTCTAGGGTCACCTCTAGTAGCGAATCCATGATGGAAACTCAATGGGGTCCTAAAAAAATTCAAAAGCTAATTATATTTGAAAGTTAACTTGGTGGTTGATTGCTTTCAAAAAAAGCATACATCCTAAAAATTTATGAGGTTCTATAGTTTAATTTAGTAGTGTTCTTTACAATTTGAAATATACATTGTAAAACAAATTAAATATCTAAAGTAGTGGGGTCCAAGGACCTTACACTCAATGAAGTAGACTCGCCACTGGTCACCTCAATGAATCTCAGAAGACGCATATTTTGATATATACAATATAATTTAATTTAATTTGATTATTACATTTCGATTAACAAGAACTATCCCCTATAAAATATAAATAATATATTATTACACTTTTTACAATATTATATATATATATATATATATATATATATATATATATATATATATATATATATATATATATATATATATATATATATACATACATACAAAGAAGATCATATAAAAATTATTAAAATATATAAATAAGAAAGTAATTAATACAGATTATGGTTAACACCACCTTCACCAGTAGCATTATTTATCCTTAATAACAAAAAACAAACACCACTTTTTGTCTCACACTCAAGGTCTCATATATCAATGTTTATTTTTTCGCCCATCTTCATCTCACACTCTAAATTACCCCAATGAATCTCATAAGATGAATACTCTAGGACCACCTCCATGAATCTCAGGCGACGAATATTTAGATATATACAATATAATTTAATTTAATTTAATTTGATTATTACATTTCTATTAACAAGAACTATCCCTTATAAAATATAAATAATATATTACTAAACCTTTTACAATATATATATATATATATATATATATATATATATATATATATATATATATATATATATATATATATATAATTAAAATATATCAATGATAAATTAGTTAATATAGATTATGGTTAACACCACCTTCACCGGCATTATTATTCATCTCTAATAACAAAAAATAGACACAAATTTGTTTCTCACACTCAAGTCTCATATATCAATGTTTATTTTTCCATCCATATTCGTCTCACGCTCTAAGGTACCCCCTCATGAATCTTATATGACAAATACTTTAGGGTTATCTCCATGAATCTCAGGCGACGAATACTCTAGGGCGACCATCATGAATATAAGGCGACGAGTACTCCAGGGTATCCCCATAAATCTCATGAGACGAATACTCTAGGGTCACCTCCATAAATCTCAGGCGATGAATACTCTAGAGTCACCCCCGCCATCACATGAATCTCAGGCGATAAATACTCTAGGGTAACCCCAATGAATCTCAGGTGACGAATAATCCAGGCTACCCCCCATGAATCTAATGAGACGAATACTCTAGGGTCACCTCCATGAATCTCATGCGAAGAATACTCTAGGGTTATGTTCATGAATCTCAAGCGACGAATACTCTAGGGTACCCCCATGAATCTCATGAGACGAATACTAAAGGGTCACCTCCATGAATCTAATGCGACGAAAACTCTAGGGTCACCTCCATGAATCTCAGTCAAATTTCTCACAATTTTTCGTGTCACATTTTTTTCGGCAAGAGCTATCGGGTTCTTTCACTCTTTATCGATTTGATCCTCGCCATATAGTCTCTTTGTTAAAATGATGTTTGGTATGGTGGTCATTGTGAACATTAATTAGGAAGTTTGATTAGTTTCCCCCAGTTGCGCACATCAGAGTACAATTGGCGACTCATGGTCGCAAATATAGGTTCAATGATAATCTCATCAGAGTTTTGGTCGGTTTTGATGGTTTTTCAACTTCCTAAAACCCTTCACAGTGATCTAGATTCATGTTTTTGTTCTTCGCCTAGTTGTACTAGTTCCTTGCACGAATCCTCGAATGAAGGTCGTGCCCTTGTGTTGCGGCCTTTCCAACTAGACACTACTATTTTTCGGCATACTTCTCGTGGCTTCCTGCTCCTCTTACATAGTGTTGGTTTGGGAGTTTCAAGGATGTTTTGGCATCCATTATTCCGTGACATTTTTTGGTGATGCAATTGCTTTTTTGACATATTTTTCATTAAAGTTGTTACCTACTATTAGTTTTAGGATTGTGGTGGTGTTCCGTTTTTATGTGTAGTTTGTGTGACTCCTTGCCCAGATTTCAAATGTGGTATGTAGTGTGATAGTTGGTGTTTTTATGTTTTCGTTGATGTTGGTAGTCGACTTCGACGAGGTTAGGAATTTGGAGATCTAAATTGGTGTGTACATGCTCATTTGTTCATTATTTGTAACTATTAGTACACAACAGCAACACATGAGTTGTGTATGGGAGATGTGAGATGTAGACAATCTTTTCCCTATCCGAGAATAAAAACTAGTCATTTCTCCACTCAGAATGAAACACTTTCAAAAGTAGAGAAAGTCATCCCTCTCTCTATTCGACGGATAAAGGAATTGTTTTCGAGTGGACCTCCGAACCAATAAGTAGGAAATTTTTTTTAAAAATAGTTTAATAAAATAAAAAATAAAATTGAGACGCCATTAAAATGGTAGAATCAAATTTTCATGGTTTTAAATCTTGCGTGTAATTCAATTTAGGCTCTAAACGAAAGTCAAGACGCCAATAGATCGACGTCAAGACGCCTAAAATTTACAACAACAACAACATCAACAAAACTCAATCCCGCACCTGCGAGGTATGGGGGATGTGAGATGTAGACAATCCTTCCTCTACCCTAGAAATAGAAGAGAAGTCGTTTCTCTAACCACGAGTCGAGAAAAAATTCCCCACCCACCAGGTAGAGAAAGTCATCCCCCTCTCAACTCTAGGGTAGAGAGATTGCTTCCGTGAGGACCTCCGGCAAAAAAAAATGTTTTAATGAATAAATAGAAAAGAAGAATAATGAAAGTAAAAATAAATAAACAAAATTGAAAATAAAAATGAGACACCATGGAAATAGTAGAATCAAATTTTCATGTGTTTTAAAGTCTGCCTGAAAATCAATTTAGGTTCTAAGTGGCAGTCAAGACGCCACTAAAAACGACGCTTGTTGTTGTCTTAAAAAATAGAGCCAAAAGACCTTGTGGAATGCAACTCGAAAGGCATACCAGGTGAAAGTTGTTGCGCAAGCAAAGAGCCAACCACCCGTAACAAACCAAAACACCACTCATGTACATTTACGGTAGACATCCCCGAAGCCACACAACTAAAAGAAACCAACCAAGCTCAAGAGTAAAGAAGGTCATCCTCAGCCATAATGGTCCCAAGATGCACCGAACGATGCGAAGCACCTGATCATACATACATACTGTGACGACCCGGAAATTTCTGACTAAATTTAAACTTAACCTTTAATTGATTTCGACACGATGAGCAAAGTCTGTAATGTTGACGTCTCAAAAATTTTGAACTGTGTTCATGTAATTCATTTAACCTTTGACTATTCCCGACGATTCACGAACAATTGTGTGTGAGAAATAATGCATATATGTATATAAATAAATATAACCAAAAATATATAATAAATTGAAATAATAAATATGATTTAATCATCTGAATTGAATATGTAAAATAATATACACGATAAGTTGTTATTAAAATAAATATATGTATAAAATATATGATATGTATAATTATATGTATATTGGGATATGTAATAAAAGTTATAGATATTATATGTCGAGATTTATTTTGATGCTGAAATAATATATATATATATATATATATATATATATATATATATATATATATATATATATATATATATATATATATATATATATATATATATTAAACAATTATATTTTCATATTTAATATGCAAACACATATTTTATAATGTATTTATATTAAAATGTATAAATAATAAATATCCAACATATGTTAGCATATATATAGATGGTATAATTACAAGGTATGATATTGAATATAATTACAAATTTAAAATATGATTGTTATACCAATACCAATACTAATATTAACATTAAAAATCAGTGTTAGTCATATTATTATCTTCAATAGATAAAATTTAGATAGGAAAGTTGATACATATAAGTTGATATGACATTAATATTATTACCATTTATAATATTAACATTTTCACTAATATTATTATTATTATTATTATTATTATTATTATTATTATTATTATTATTATTATTATTATTATTATTATTATTATTATTATTATTATTATTATTATTATTATTGTTATATTATTATTATAATTATTATTTATAATATTAAGAGTATTATTATTATAGTTAAAATTATTAATTAATAAGATTAATTACAATACATAAGTACAGATATGTAATTACTGATTTATACAGATATATACAAATTTATATACGATGCAGCTTATATATATCACAATCAACTTTTCTTATTTTCTCCTGAGTTCTATTATGCTTGTGAGGAAGGGTCGATTATATGTCACTAGATGACAACAAGCGTACTGCTCCAATGTTGAATTACAATTCTCATTATCGATACATATTAATTATAGCTGCTGTTAATAGAAAAGAAAACATAAAACGAAAAACCATTTATCCTCTGTACTTGATCCACTTTTCCAAAAACCTCATCACCATCGTGCCACTTATGATCTTCTGTTTAGACTACCTCCAAGAACACCCGTCTATTACCTTCCATCACCTTCGATCTTCTATTTTTATTTGAGTAGCCGGGAAATACCAAGAACAACCAATATCGTTGAAAACCGTTAGAACCACCACCAACGTATTAACATCGAACAGGTAATTCTATTTTTTTTTGATTGACCAAACATCATAACCAATCTTCCTGTTTCATTTGCAAACGCCACACCAAGACTCATGTATATGTATTCTTTGATCGAGCAAAACAAACACCAAGGACCATCAACACCAAACCACAAGCGTAACTACTCCTATTATTGTTGTTGTTTACGATCGCTACTACAATGTTTCTTTATTGTTTCAACCACCACCACTACGGTATAACTACTATATTACTACTGCTGTACGAGAATCATCACCATAAATCATATTCAATTAACCATGAACAACCATTATAGAACATCAAGCTTTACATATATACATGTATTTCATTAGTTGATACTGTCGTAACCACCACCTATATTATCATCATCGAAAACCCATTTAACCACCCAATATCACCACCTTTTAAATTTCTTGCTCGATCACCCATCATCCACCTTCACCATCAACCACCTTTCTCTCGCTACCATGTGTGTTTCTTTTTCTTCAACACCAACATATAAACGTTATCGAAAGATTCACCACTTCAATTAAAACAATATACTCAATATTTTGATCAGACAACTAATAGTGAATCCTCTTTGTTAAACAAAGCATGCGAAGATACCACTTATATTTTTTTTTCTTTCTATTTTGGCCGATATTCTTTTTGTTGAAAGGGTTAAACCACTTACCCTTCATTCATTAGTGGATATAAATTGGCAATTAATTAAAACAATTAGGATGGGCATCGGCCAAAAGCAAAGACACAGACGGCCACTTGCAATTTCATGTTATATTTTGTTTTGTTTTGTGGACCAAGCTGCTAAGTGGCGATGACATAATGATAATAGTGTCATCGACTAAATGGATAGAGACAAGGGATAAGTGGATAATTGAGGGTTAATATAATATAGATAAAAATGGTGACATAACTTCCACTAAGTATATGCTTCTGTTTCCCTTTACGAGATACAAGTGGGAAAAATTCCTTTGAGCCGTAAGAATTGTCTATCGAACTGATTTGGCCGCTAGGTATTAGTTATTTCATTGGGTCGAATATATATAATTCCTGCTGATTGGACCGTTACAATTAAACAAAGGAGTTGAATAATTAGGTAGTGGGCCTGGAAACAAGAATTGGGCCGAGAGTTCTCTTTCTTCTGTTGGGCCGACTGTTGTTGCTTGACGAGTACTGCTATCTCATTTTTTTTATGATGAAAAGATTTACGATGATAATGATATTGATAGAAGATGATGTGGCTAGATGATGATGGTTTGGGTATTAATTTAAGAGGAAATTAAACGGGTTCATATACAATAAATATATAATCAAGTGGGTTAAAACAGAAAGTAACCAGTGGAGCAGTGGCTGAGAGTGTGTTTGTTGAGCGAGTGGTCATGGGTTCGAGCCCTGTCTGGGGCATTTTTTTAAGAAAACTCTTAAAGGTAGTCTCATTATTATTGTTATTATTATTGTTATTATTAGTATTATTATCATTATTATTATCATTAAATATTAGGAGTATTATTAATATTATTATAATTAACTTAGGTATTATGATTATTATTATGATTATGATTATTATTATTATTATTTTGACGACAATACAAATTATTATTATTTTCATTAACATTAGTACTAGTATCATTTTTATTATTATTAGTATTACTATTATTATTAACATAAATATCATTATTAACAATATCATTTTTATTATTAGTATTATCATTTTTTTGATAAATTTATTATTATTATTATTATTATTATTATTATTATTATTATTATTATTATTATTATTATTATTATTATTATTATTATTATTATTAAATAATTATTTTCAAAACTATCATTTTAACAAATAAATATTTTATATATAAAAAAATATACTTATTACATATACTATAACTATATTCATATTACATATACATTATATATTAAACCTAATAACATTGTTTACGTAAATATTTAAATATAACAAATTTTTTGATTTAACAACATAATACTAATTATATAGATATATATGTATTAGTATAACTATATGTATAAATATTAAAATATAAAATAAATATATATAACCTTCGAAATAACAAATATATTACTAAATTAAATAAGTAATATACATAAACTAGTTTGATTATTATTACATGATAATTATATATGTTAATATATATAAATGATATAGGTTCGTGAATCCGAGACCAACCTTACACTTGTTCAATAACGTCGTATGTATTTTTACTATAAAATATAGTATGGTGAGTTTCATTTGCTCCCTTTTTAAATGCTTTTGCAATATATATTTTTGGGACTGAGAATACATGCGCTATTTTTATAACTGTTTTACGAAATAGACACAAGTAATTAAAACTACATTATATGGTTGAATGGATCGAAGCCGAATATGCCCCTTTTTAGCTTGGTAGCCTAAGAATTTGGGAACAGACCCCCAAATTGACGCGAATCCTAAAGATAGATCTATCGGGCCCAACAAGCCCCATTCTGGAATTTGGAATGCTTTAGTACTTCGAAATTATCATGTCCGATGGGTGTCCCAGAATGATGGGGATATTCTAAATGCATCTTGTTAATGTCGGTTACCAGGTATTCAATCCATATGAATGATTTTTGTCTCTATGCATGGGACGTATATTTATGAGAAATGGAAATGAAAATCTTGTGGTCTATTAAAATGATAAAAATGAATGATTATGATAAACTAATGAACTCACCAACCTTTTGGTTGACACTTGAAAGCTTGTTTATTCTCAGGTATGAAAGAAATCTTCCGCTGTGCATTTGCTCATATTAGGGATATTACTTGGAGTCATTCATGACATATTTCAAAAGACGTTTCATTCGAGTCGTCGAGTTCATCAAGATTATTACTAAGTTATTTATAGTTGGATATATTATGAAATGATATGCATGCGTCAACTTTCGATGTAATGAAAGTTTGTCTTTTAGAAACGAATGCAATGTTTGTAAAATGTATCATATAGAGGTCAAGTACCTCGCGATGTAACCAAATGTAATGTATTCGTCCAGATGGATTAGGACGGGTCATTTCAGTTGGTGTCAGAGTGGTGGTCTTAGCGAACCAGGTCTTGCATTAGTGTGTCTAACTGATAGTTGTTTAGATGCATTAGTGAGTCTGGACTTCGACCGTGTCTGCATGTCAAAAGTTTTGCTTAACATTTCTAGTCGGAAATCATCTGCTTATCATCCTTAGGAAATTACCTGCTTATCATTCTTAGTCTAGACATATCTTACTGCATTAATTGCATAGATAGTGTATAGACAAAATTCATATCTTAGCGTATCTACTACTGTAAACTTTGCCTGACATATTCCGTAAATTCCTCCGTAATCTACGAAATCTTTTGTTCTATATATATATATATATATATATATATATATATATATATATATATATATATATATATATATATATATATATATATATATATATATATATATATATATATATTCTAGGTAATTAGAATATCATCCAATCGTCGGAAATCATTTCATATCGAAAAATCCTTATTCAATCGTACGAAATGGAACTCGTCACTAGTTCAAGTCCCTCGGATTCCGATGTGGAGTTTCACTCGAGCTCCAAAAGCAGCGTCACCAGAATGAATCAACCGATTAGCCATCATCTATTCTGGATGAATTGCGGCTGGGTTCGTAGCCTACTTAGTCATTGGAGACAAGAAGAAGGCGATCCCTTTCATCCACCATATTGCCCTCTTGGAGAAGAACCTGAAGCACTTACCGGCGAACCTATTCGTAATACCATTTTTTCTCTCATTTCCAGAGTATCTCATCACGATTATATACTATCTCAAATTCTAGATCTTATTCATCCGCTCGTCCGAACCGACAATCATCCTGGAGTAATGGAAGAAGTCAACGAGTTTCGCGCTCGAGTAATAAATTTGGAGAATATGGTGCAAAATTTACCAGCTTCAAAACATCACTGGCACCAACAGTACCATCAGTAACAATACCAGTACCATTAACAATCCATGCCTCAACATCTCATTTTGTACCTCGAGTATAATCATCGTTCTACGTATCGTTCTACATCAATTATCTTCATTCTTCATGGCGAT
Organism: Rutidosis leptorrhynchoides; assembly: GCF_046630445.1. NCBI lineage: Eukaryota > Viridiplantae > Streptophyta > Magnoliopsida > Asterales > Asteraceae > Rutidosis > Rutidosis leptorrhynchoides. The sequence continues at coordinate 51,478,871 of NC_092337.1, read as the reverse complement.
TATGTAATCTCTAATGTTTTAGAGATTGTTTATTCAAGTTCTTATGGTAAATCAAATGAGATTAATATAATATTAACTCATTAAATCTATATTACATCTGAAGAAAATATATATATATATTAAAGTATATTTTCATAAAGATTGTAATTAAAAATTCTTTTGTACAACTGTTAATGGTGAAAATATTTTAACGGGTAGGTAATACCCAAGGAATATTTAGATTTCACATTAATAAGTTACACTGTACATTCTTCGAATCTGATTCAACAAGCCATTTACTATCTTACTTACATCCACAAATATACGTATCCGTTCACCGCAGAATAACCCTTTTCATTCAATTTCATATTTGGATTTTGACCTATCAGAATCCGACAAGTGGCATAATGAAGAAAATATTGGACAAAATAAAATTTGTTAGAAACAAACAAATTAACTATGAGAAATTTTGTTAAGAATCCACGATAACAAAATCCTAGCTAACTGTTCCTAGCTAACTGTTAATTCCGTATTACATTTTATTTTATAATTTATTTATCACAATTTAATTATCGCAATTTATTTATCGCAGTTTATTTATCGCAATTTATATTCTCTCAATTTTATTTATCGTCATTTAATTTTTGTTATTTATTTTACGCACTTTAAATATCGGGACACGTATACAAAGTTTTGACATATCATATCGACGCATCTATATATATTATTTGAAATAACCATAGACACTCTATATGCAGTAATGACCGAGTTAGCTATACAGGGTTGAGGTTGATTCTACAATAATATATATACTTTGAGTTGTGATCGAGTCTGAGACATGTACACGGGTCACGATACGTATTAATTAATTCGAATATTATATATTAAACTATATATGAATTATTGGACTGTTAACTGTGGACTAGCGACCGTGGACTAATAACATTGGACAATTAAAATGAATTAAAATATTGATTATAACATATGATACTAAACATTTCTTCAAGTTTGCCACTTGATCTCATCTTAAACCTCATTTGTATCTTGAAGATTACAATCTGCGTTCAAACCTTTCATAATTCTTGAAAACACCTCAATCGAGAGGATGAACCAACCGCACTTCATATACGGAAGAAAAAGATTTATGCATATAGTTGTGCACCTGAAAAACTCTCAGAAACTGAGTAAACGTTTAACACGTATATGTGCTAACTCATTTGGCATTGCTATTACCAAAAATAACATTGCAGTTCCTTTTCAAATTAGCCAATTTTGTCACAGCTCCAGCAAGTCAACTTCGACTTTTCGTTCGAAACAACCTTATTATAACCTTAATATATATATGTGTGCTCTTTTATTGTTACCGGAGAACCTTTTATGTTCCACCATATTAGCAGTAAACGTACCAGCAACATCAGTATTCTCTGGTGTAAGTCCCTCCGACAAATCACTATACATATTCATTGAAACCCTATCAAGTACTTATCCATACCTGATGACAAGAATTGCTTTGCCAATTACCGGGAATCAGCAAATCTGTATTTTGAATCTCGCAACATTTCTACATCAACAGTTAGAGGTATACATATACATTTATCTCTTAGAATTATGATCTTCCATTCTAAAATTCTGAAAAGCACTCAGTCTACGAATCAATACTTTGAATGTTGAAAAAGCTGAATGAAGCAGCATAAACTATAGACAACCGTAAATGACCTTAACAGTTAAAAGTTTGATGATAAAGAATTATATGTTGGCAAAGCTCAGAAATGTTAGAACTGGAAAACGAATTGAGCAAACTACGAAGGAGTCTCTGAACAAATCACAAGGACTAAACTTGTACATTAAGAATCCTGATGATTCTGTTTCTGATGAAATCTTTAGCGAATACCTTGCTTCTGACTCTAAACTCTTGCAGACAAGTTGATGGATTGAAACAGTACCTTTATTTATGAACGGATTTGAGTTGTTTTGTTACACAAATTGATTTATTGTATATATGGTATTTTAATGAATTTAGGTTGGTTTCAAACATATGTAGGCAACTAGTCCTATCCGTGTAGTTTAGTTTGTTGGTAAATCCGGTTCGTTCCACAGGGAGACAGAGTTCAATGGTGTTTAATAGTCTTTGAAGTTAAACTTATTTTAAGGGTGTTTTGGATTAGGAATTGATAATACTACATAATAATAATAAAATATCACTTAATCCTAATTTAATTGAACTACTTATTAATTTATACGAATACATTATTTATAATTATTAACTTAAAAGTGAATTAATTGAAATTATACTAATAAGTTTATTACTAAATGATAATTAATAAAATAATAACTTTTAATAAAACTAATTGATTAGAATTTGGTTTTGAGCAATTATAATATAAATATATTTAAATTAACTAAATAACATGTTTTAACTAAATTAATATAAATTAATAGGAATTATAATAATTAACTAGTTATAAACTAATTACTAATTATAAATTATAATAAAATACTAATTATTAATTAATAACTTAAATATAATAATAAAATATTTAAAACCCTAAATTTTAACCTAATTCGCTACAGTATTCGTATTTATACTTACGCGTTTCGCGTAATGATGTACGCGTTTCGCGTATGGTTTAAAACGTACGCGTATCGTGTAGAATTATACGAGATTCGGGTATGATATGATCGATGTGACAAAACAGTGATGTTTAAGCTGAATTATAATATTGTATAATTTTTTTTTAGTTATTGTTTTGTTGAATAAATATACGTACTGAATTATAATATTGTATAAATTTTTTTTAGTTATTGTTTTGCTGAATAAATATACGTAAATATTAATAATAGTAATTAGCAATATATAAATAGGGAGTGTTTACTTAAATGTGTCACCTCTAGGTCCATGGATTGTTTTAAGTTTAAACTCGTATTAAAATGTTTAGTATAAAACTTATATTTTCCTTTCGAAAAAATATAAAGTTTTGGCTAACTAAATTACATCTAATTTTCATTGGATTATATTTAGATAGTTATTAGTCTTTAAGTATTTAAATTGAGACCCAACCCAGTTTTGACCTTCGCCAAAACCCAAATCATAACGGTTTCCCTTTTTACAATTTCACTATTATATGACTAGTGATATTACCCAAACCACCGAACTTTACTTTTAATTTAGTGTTAGTAAATTAGTTATAAGTTCGTCTAGATCACTTTTAATGTTGAAGCTTAATTTATATAAATAAAAATAACTTTCGTTATTTTAATCTAACAAATTAAGTGACAAGGGTTAAATATCCAAATACATAATAATGGTTCTTTTAATTAGGCTCAATGTTAAAAATACTAAAGTTACATTTTGATTTTTACAAATGATAACAATCCATTTCACTAGGGGCTCTACATCTAAGCAAACACTAGGGAAATTAGCTACTCATTATACTAGGGAAAACGTAAAAATATAAATATACAAACATAATAATGACGATAAAAATTTATAATGATAATTTTAATGGAATATACTTACGAAAGTCTTCACTCTCATTTACTTTAAACGGTAGAAAATTACAATAACAACACACCTTTAGCGCGTACAATAATACCCTTAATCACGAACAATACCCTTAAAAACTGAAACTATCCTAAAAATTGAACCTTGAAATTAAAATTAATACAGAATGCTTGAAATAAAAATAAACAGAATATAAGTTGTATGGAATTTTTTGAGTTGTATCAATTGTCTGTGTCTCTTTAACTGTGTAAGTAGTACTCCGTATATAACATCTGGTGGAGAGTAGTTGGTAACTTGAGTGCACTGTAATGCTCTTTTCCTTTTTTGCTGTAAAGATATAAAGTTGTAATATAAAACTAAAAAGCAACCATCCCATTTGTAATTCGGATCTGAATCTGGACTCAACATTACATGTTTCGCGTAACCGTCCACACGTTTCACGTAAGAATTAAATACTACGCGTTTCGCGTACTAATCTACGTGATCCGTGTAAGAGTATTCGACTGTTTTCTTATTTTTATTTTTTCATTTGTTCTTTGTTGATCCCGTGTTTACGTATATCGACTTGGAACTTTTCATTTGAACTCTTCTCTTCGATCATCTTGAACTTGCATTCGGGTAAACATTATCTTGATACATATTTGGTTTAAATCCGTCGTTTTATCGTTGTTTTATCAAACTTCAAGCTCGTGTTTACTTTTGTCGTTTTTCTCGTGAATTATACATTTGAATGTCTTCGTTTCGGTAAAAGCTGATGAAATATAAATGATATTGCGTCGAAATATATGTATGTTTAAAGCAATATCAAAATACCCCACACTTGAACGTTGCTTGTCCTCAAGCAATTACATTTTCTAAATAGAATCGGAACATTACATATTTCTCCATATCGAACATTAAATCACACAACACACACTACACGAAATGAAACACACGCTATATGGAATAAGTTGGAAACACTACACAATTTTATTGGATCACACGCACACCACACGAAATGAAATTCTCACAACAGAAACAAAATAGAAATCTCGTGATTAAGGTTTAAAAATTTGGATCCTTAGGGAAAATTGGACCTTATGAAAACGTTTTAAGATTTTATAAAATTGCATGCTAGTTTTTACACTAGACACGTTTTCAAGGTTTTAACCTCAAATTCCGGTCGAGGTTAACTGAAAACCGTAGTCTCAGTCGGCGATTAGCAAGCTATCCGCCCCTATAATTAAAGTATCATGGAACTTGAAACCGAATGTCCTAAAAATGGTTTTACACAATATAATTCATAAAATAGCATAAGTTTTAGAGTAAAATTATATCGTGTCCAAATATCATCAGTGAACCATGAGTTTGCACACCTCAATTTGTTATGGCATATGTATGTTGACTGTGGTCAAACATAGATGCGGTTGATCTTTACGGAGATCATCCATCTGGGGATTAGATTCATTAGTCTTAAAAGCTAATTTGCAATGTGCCCCCCATTGTACGAGACAGATCCATCTCATGGTTAGGATAAGTCTGACCACCAAAAACCCTGTTTGATGCTGAGGTGAGGTGGATTTCCAGCCGATGATAGAGATGACTTTTCAAGATTTTTCGTCAACCTACAGCTGTTCTGGACTACATCTTCTAACATAGGTTAGCAAGTGTGTTATTTTGGAAGACTTTACTTCCTTAAGGGATATTCAGGTTTATAAATTCCAAAGCAATGATATCTGCAATAAACTTCATAGAAACATGTGATAAATGGTTCTAAACATATTAGTTTATAAATTCTGTTATACTTGATTTTCTTTTATATATTTTAATCAAATAAACTTATGTATTTTTATTGTATGGAGACAATAATTTCGGTTTTTGACACCTAATCTTTAATTGCTCGTAATTACCTTAAAAATTGATTAGTTATATTTGTTTAAAATTTGTAAAATTTTTCATAAAAACCACTAGATTATAAGTTCTCGAGAATTTATATACTCCCACCCCACACTTAAGATTATGTAATGCCCTCATTACATAAAATCAGATTAAATATATAAATTTGAGAGGACAAAAAGTGTAAAGTATTTAGAACTTCCTTTGTTAAGCAATTGGAGATTGTAAAATGCTTAATTTATGAACTTATCCAATCCTTTTTATCACAATAATGCTTTCGGGTTTCGCTATGTCGAATCTCATCATCATTAGTACCTGTCAATAAATATGTCAAACACAAATGAGATGGGGTTGTACTTTAATAGTACAAAAATTTTACCCCACACTAAAAGTTTTTGTAGATATAAAATAAATAAAGGTAAATTAACACGCCATAAAAATCATTTTATACAAATAAATACAAAATAAATAGTTCTAAAACTAAAAAGAAAACTAGAAAAATGACCACGCAGGGCCTCCCTGATTCCTGTTCCCGCTGCTGTTGCTGCCGTTGTTCATTTAGGCATTGTTCCTCGTAAAAACGCCTATAGGCTTCCTGACTTGCGGCTAGGGCAGCGTTGGGGTCGTAAGGTGGCAGTAGAGGGTCACTGGGTCCTTGCCAAGGGGTGTATGAAGGAAAGGCTGAGGGTGCGTATTGTTGTGGGTTAACTGCGTATAAATATGCCTGATGATGCGCCCACTCTAAATGTGCTCCCTGGCCCCTCTGATCGTAGTGGATGTTCTCTAACGTATTACCCTGAGCTAGTTGGGTATGCCTAATTTCCCCTATTTGCCTAGATAAACTAGTGTATTGTTCTTCTGATCTCCGTCCCCAATTATCATACGAGTTCCTTAAATCTAAACTCAATGAATTAAACGAATTTTGTAGCATATCGAAATCAGAAATACCTGCATTAGACGAACTAGCCTGATCTGGCTGTCTTCATCTCCTCCTAGTTTCCCTAGCGGGTTCCTCATCCTCCTCCATAGGAGCGGGAGCAATAACTTCCTGTCATCTTAAACTAATTACCCCGCCCCTCAAGTGTATAGCCTTTGCCGTCCTATATACATCCATTCCTAAAGTTTTAACAGCCTGATCTACCGGTTGGATTGGAGGTTCTGATTCACTCGGGTCTAGTCCGAACCAGTTTCCTAGACACGTGATGTAGTGACCCCCCGACATGTCACTTGTTCCTCTAGCCCCTTTACCAACATGGGCCAAAAAGTAAGCAACTCCATAGGGTATACTAATAAATGTATCCCTATCTCTGATCGCATCTAAGTACCAAAGGTCAATATAATTAATTTTATCTGTATTAGTAAATGACCTTTGGTTTATTGTGTTCGCTATAAACTTATGAATTATTCTAAAGCGAACATCAGTGATCTTTAGGTATGATTCATGGCCTGGCTCATATGTATTTCTATTAGTGAAAGATTGCCAGACTGTCGAAGAATCATAATTTCCTGTATATCTAGCTCCTGTAAAAATATACTCCCTAAAACCTGGAGTCAACATCTCCTCAACGGTGTAAATCCCTAATGCGTCAGTCACGTTACTTAGGGACATACTTCTATCTACCCCACCCAGTCAAAATTGTAGAAAATTAAGGTCATTGATAGTTTCTGGGTGTAAACTCATTCTAACGGTAGAATAGAACTCTAAACACCATTCTCTATATACAGGGCTATTTAAACTAAACAATCTCTCAAAATCATTAATAACCAAAGTCATTCCAAATTCGTTTGTAAAACTTTGGTTTAAAATTCCCCTTATTTGTTCATCTAGGTTGACTGGGTGTCCTAAAGGAGCCCAATGCACAACGTATACTGGAGAGATGTTTCTACTTACCAGAGAAAGTAAGTCCTTAACCTTTTATAATCGGTTAGGTAAATCATAAGGAAATCTCAGGTTCGGGTGTAGATTCTGAAGTTGTTGTTCCATTTCCGGTGTTACTTGTTCTTCCCCTTGCTGTTGGTTAACAGCTCTCATTCTAAATAATCCCTGCATAACATTTTAAAACAAGGGAATCGTCCCAATTGGGTATGTTAATGTTAGCAAAGAATTCATCCTTGACATACAAGCTTATTTCAACACCACATGAATCAATAGTTCAACAACAGTTTACTCCTAAAAATTAAAACAAACAACAATAAAACAAAAATTCATAATCATAAATCAAGTTTCAAAAACAAAGTTTAATTTACAAGTAGAAACACGCAATGAGCTAAGCATATATAATCTAATTCAATCATATTGCGTATATTCCAGCTCCTAATCATCGTTACAATACATACTTGATTCATGACAATTACAAAAAATACCAAATTTAGACGAAAATTCAAATCACAAAATCAAAAAATCAAACTTATATTCAAAGATTCTACTACTATCAAAACATCTAAAAACATCTAATTAGACCCAAAATAACACAATTCAATAGCAATTCCTCAATTTCCCCAATTTACATAAACCCTAACTTTTCAATAATCAGTTAAACATCAAATTCTTATGCTAATCGGGTTTAACATCACACTAACAACATAGGTATAGCATTAATCAAGCAAAATTCAATAATATCATGCATTAATTCGGATTAAAGCCATAAAAATAATAAATGAAAAAGTTGAAAAACAAGTGGTAAAAACGGGTTTTGGACCCTTACCAATCTCGGCATGTTGAAAGGTAGATGAATTGGAGGAGATTTATAGTGTTAATTTAGTGTTTGGGTGTGATTTTTGGAGGTTTTACTCACCTCCTTCGTCCACAAAAAATAAATAAAAATAAAGTGTGTGAAGGTGAAGTGCAGGTCGACTGATATCTCTCTGGTTTTATACTCTACGCGTTTCGCGTAGTACTACGCTTTTCGTGTAGCTTTTAAATCTACGCGTTTCGTGTGGATTGTCACGCGTTTCGCGTAAGTGTTCCGTCCCTTTTTTTTCTTTTCAACTTTATAATTAATCAAACCTTTAAAATTTCTTTTATAAATTTATAATTGTAGCTACGGAAATTTCGGTTGTTATACCTAGTCTTTATCCGTTTATAAATTTTAAAAATTAATTTATAAAATTTAATAATTTAAAAGTTAAGGTTTTTAATATTTTACGAAAATAAAAATAAAACAAAAACATTCTATTTATTTATTTATTTATTTTTTTATTATATATATATATATATATATATATATATATATATATATTTGTTTTTTCAACTTTATAAGTACTTAAATTTCAAAATATCAATTTTAAATTTATATTTGATGTAATGGAAATTTCGGTTGGTATACCTAGTCTTTATCCGTTTATAAATTTTTAATTTTAATTTATAATTTAATACTTAAAAAGTTAAAGTTTTAATATTTTTCAAGAACAACTTAAAAACAAAACACTCTATTTTTTTTTCTTTTTAAATTTTAAAATTAAAAGAAAATCAATATTTAAAATTAAAAACAAGTACATGAAAAATAAAAATTAAATGAATTTAAAATACACTCTTTTTTTTTATTTTAAAATATACTTTTAAAATAACTAATTTTCAAACTTAAAACTTTGTTTCCTATCAACTAGGTAGAGACAATCTCGGTTGTTACACCTATCATTACCCACGACAAAAGTTTACAAGTTATATATCTTTACGGTTATTGATAAAAAAGTATTTTTAGTAGTTTTAATTTTTTTTTTTTTTGTGGTTTACTATTTAAAAGATATATTATGAATCCAACAATTAATTTCGTGCAATTTGAAGAACGACAATTCAGTTATTACACTTAGCATTATCGTTTTCAATGAAAACGGGTTAAACTCAAGGTTTATCAATTTGAAATGGTAGATCCTTTTAATAGAAACACAACAAACAAATACAAACTAAACACACCAAAACAAAAATTCAAAATCACAAAAATGCACAAAATTACAAAAATGCACAAACACAGAATTGGCGAGAAAAAGGATTAGATTGTGAAACCGCGTTGACTCGCCTCGTAGTGGAGTCGCATCATTTCGCCCCCCATGGCTTCGTAGGCGTAACCTCGTTGGTTTAAGAGGTTTTCCTTTGAACATTTAAAAGGCCCTTCTCGGCATAAGGTTACGTACTCGAAATTAGAGTCCGTCTGGTTCCTTGGGCACTTTCCGTAATGAGCTGGTTTTCCACATTTTACACACTTGCCCAAATGACGCGCTCGACGTTTCTTAGCTGATTTTGATTTTCCTTTGGCATAATTTTTCTCGTTAAGTTTTTGCCTTATTTCTTTACTCGCCTGATCGCATCTTCTTTTAATATCTAAAACCACATCTCTCGGTAAAATTTTATCGCACATCAAAAAGAAGTGGTTGTAGACATATTGATTGCGCATCTTGAAAATAAACAATAAATAAAAACAAAAAGATGAAAATAAAAATAAAAAGGTAGAATGGAGGGAGAAGACTAGTTCTTTAGTGTCTGCTAGGAAAAGACCGAACAAACCTCACTCTTAAAGATGAAAATAAAGTTCGAGAATGGAGTTGAAAACCTTAAAGTTACCCTAAATTTACTTGTCCTTAGGGTAGAATGTGATCTCGTCTCTTTCCGTAGTATTGATTCCTTCAAAGTATAATTTAAGTCGATGACCGTTCACTTTGAAAGTTCCACCGTCTTTGCTATATAATTCTGCATATCCAGATGGAAAAACTTGTTTTATTATATATGGCCCAGTCCATCGGGATCTAAGTTTCCCAGGTGAAAACTTAAAACGTGATTGGAATACTAATACTTTATCCCCTTGTTCAAATTCTTTCTTTTCTTTTAACCGTGCATCGTGCCATTTTTTAGTTTTATCCTTGTATGTTTTAGAGTTTTCATATGCTTGTAGTCTTAATTCATCTAATTCATTTAGTTGTAAGAATCGGTTTTCTCCGGCTTTCACAAGGTCGGTATTACATTCTCTCAGAGCCCAATATGCCTTGTGTTCAACTTCGACAGGTAGATGACACGCCTTACCGTAAATTAATTGGAAAGATGTAGTACCGATGGGTGTTTTGAACATAGTTCTAAATGCCCAAAGCGCATCATCTAGCTTTCGATGCCAGATTTTTGGATTATTTTTAACCGTTCTTTCTAAAATTCGTTTAAGACCTCTGTTTGTGTTTTCAACTTGACCACTCGTTTGAGGGTGGTAAGAAGTTGAAAAACGATGATTAACTCCGTACTTTTTTAGCACTTTCTCGAGTAGGTGATTTGTAAAATGAGTTCCACGATCGCTGATTAATACTTTTGGAATTCCAAAACGCGAGAAAAGATTTTTAAGAAAGTTGACAACAACTCGAGCATCGTTAGTGGGTAGGGCTTTTGCTTCAACCCATTTAGAAACGTAATCGACTGCCACGAGAATGTATTTGCATTTGTTAGAAGAGGGGAATGGACCCATGAAGTCAATACCCCAAATGTCGAATACTTCGCATACTAGGATGCTTTGTTGTGGCATTTCGTCTCTCTTGGAGATATTTCCAGATCTTTGACAAGAATCACAAGTTTTTACCATATTGTATGCATCTTTAAAAATTGTAGGCCAGTAAAAACCTGAGTCAAAAACCTTTTTGGCTGTATAGCTTGGTCCAAAATGTCCACCAGCCGGTCCTTCATGACAGTGCTCTAGAATTTGTTGCGCTTCTTTGCCGTATACACATCGACGAATAACTTGGTCAGCCCCTACACGAAAGAGGTTAGGGCTTTCCCAGAAGTAAAACTTCAGATCAGCAAAGAATTTCTTCTTTTGCTGATAAGTTTGATTTTTAACAAGAATTCCTGCGGCTAGATAATTAGCATAGCCCGCAAACCATGGAATTTCTTCTTCTGTTTCAATTCTCATAAGGAACTCGTCCGGAAAAGTATCGTGAATAACAGATTCGTCGAGTGTTTCTAAGTTAGGATTTTCAAGACGGGATAAGTGATCTGCAGCGAGATTTTCAGCACCTTTTTTATCCTTAATTTCAATGTCGAATTCTTGTAGGAGTAGAATCCAACGAATTAGTCTAGGTTTAGCATCTTGCTTTTTAAATAAGTACTTTAGGGCTGAATGATCGGTATAAACAACTGTTTTAGATAACACTAAGTAAGATCTAAACTTATCGAAAGAAAAAACTACTGCAAGAAGCTCCTTCTCAGTAGTTGTGTAATTCAACTGAGCTCCCGTAAGTGTTTTACTTGCGTAATAGATTGGTTGAAATTTGTTATCTTGACATTGACCTAAAACAGCTCCCATCGCGAAATCACTAGCATCACACATTAGCTCGAAAGGTCTGGACCAGTCGGGTGATACCATAATGGGCGCATTCGTAAGTTTATCTTTTAGAATTGAGAAAGCTTGTAAGCATTCGTCATTGAAGTCGAATGTACTATCTTTCTCGAGAAGTTTAGTCATGGGTCTAGCGATTTTGGAAAAATCCTTTATGAATCATCGATAGAATCCCGCATGACCTAAGAAACTTCGAATTCCTTTAACGTTAGTTGGAGGAGGAAGCTTTGAGATTACATCGATCTTAGCTTTGTCTACTTCCATTCCATCTCGAGAAATCTTGTGTCCTAAAACAATGCCTTCCTTCACCATGAAGTGACATTTTTCCCAATTTAAAACAAGATTTGATTCCTCACAACGAATTAACATTCGCTCGAGGTTTGAAAGGCATGAATCGAAGGAGTCTCCAAAAACAGAGAAATCGTCCATAAAGACTTCCATACTTCCTTCTATCATGTCATGAAATATTGCCATCATACACCTTTGAAAGGTGCCTGGCGCGTTGCATAATCCGAACGGCATTCGTCGGTATGCGAATGTACCAAATGGACAAGTAAAAGTTGTCTTGTCTTGGTCTTTTGGATCAATGGGAATTTGAAAATAACTGGAGAATCCATCAAGGAAACAATAGTACTCTTTCCCCGCTAAACGTTCTAGCATTTGGTCAATATAAGGGAGTAGGAAATGACCTTTCCTTGTGGCGTCGTTTAAACGACGGTAGTCTATACAGACTCTCCAACCAGTGACTGTTCTTGTAGGAACAGGTTCATTATCATCATTAAGAACAACAGTTGTACCCCCTTTCTTGGGTACCACTTGAACAGGACTAACCCATGGGCTATCGGATATTGGGTATATTAACCCGGCATCAAGTAACTTGATAACCTCCTTTTTGACAACTTCCTTCATGTTAGGGTTTAACCTTCGTTGTCTTTGTACCACAGGTTTAAAATCTTCTTCCATTAGAATCTTATGAGTGCAATAAGCGGGGTTAATCCTTGGAATATCAGTTGTTTTCCAAGCAATTGCTTTCTTGTGAGTTTTTAGAACGGACATTAACCTACTCTTTTCGTCATTGGAAAGTTTTGATGAAATTATAACAGGTATTTGTGATGTACCTTAGAGAAAAGCATACTCCAAATGTTCCGGGAGTTCTTTAAGCTCCAAGGTTAGTGGTTCTTCCAAGGAAGATTTTATTCGGAACCTGTTACCATCGGTAATTTCTTCAAAGGGTTCATCTTCCTTGGGAATTTCTTCCTCACAGCAATCTTCATCGATTACTACTTTCAATAATTCGTCAAGTTCAAGTTCTACATCGAATTCATCACCTTCACTCATTGGGGTGAAGTTTGAGGTGTCTATATTTAGTAATTCTTGCAATTCTTTTTCAACACAACAATCCACAATGTCTAACTTATAACATTCATCATCGGAGGAGATAGGTTGTTTCATAGCTTTGTCTATGTTTAAGGTGACTATATCTTCCCCTACACCTAGACTAAGCTTTTTATCTTTAACACGCACAATCGCGTCAGCGGTATTTAGAAATGGTCGCCCTAGAATTAGGGGAACCTTGCTATCTTCTTCCATTTCAAGGACAACGAAGTCGGCAGGAAAGATTAAATGATTGACTTTAATTGGTAGGTTTTTGGCAATACCAATAGGATAGTTAAAAGTTCTATCTGCTAGCGTATACACATCCTAGTTGGTTTTAAATCACCTAGGTTTAGTTTCAAGTACAAGGAGTGTGGCATAAGATTGATACTTGCGCCTAAGTCAGCCAATGCATCGTACATTACTGAATCTCCCATCAGACACAGAATAATGAAACTACCAGGATCTCCGAGTTTCGGTGGCATCTTTTTCTTTTGCAAAATTGCTGAGCATTCCTCATTGAGGAATGTGGTTGAAACCTCTTCATATTTACCTTTATCGGCTATGAGATCCTTGATAAACCTTCCATAATTTGGCATACCTCTAAGAACTTCAGCGAGTGGCATGTTAATGCTAATTTGCTTGATCATATCTGCAAATTTCTGATATTGGCTTGCGAGTTTGTCTTTCTTTAATGCCTTCGGGTATGGAATAGGTGCTTTGTGTACCTTTACAGGTGTTTCTTCAATTTTTTTCGATATGATCTCAGGTGGATCATTCTTCTCTTGTTCTTTCTCAACACGATCATCTATATCAACAGGTTCTTGTAAACTAGAAGGAGATAAAGGAACTTCTGAGGTTTTACTAGTTTCTGGATTAACAGTTAAACCACTTCTAGTAGTTATAGCATTTACATGCTCATTCCTTGTTTGATTGTTGTTGGGATTCACTTGAGTATTTGAGGGAAGAGCGCCTGGTGGCCTCTCTGATAGTAACTGTGAGATCCTTCCAACATCTCTTTCTAAATTCTAAATCGTAGCTTGTTGATTTCGAATTTGTTGAGTTTGAATTTCTGCAGTTTGCTCGTGCTTAACCATAAAATCTCATAAGAGATTTTCTAAACCGGATTTCTTTTCAGGTTGTGGTTGCATAAGTGCTTGTGGTTGTGGTTGATTGTGTTGGAAATTATTTTGATAAATTCGTTGAGGTTGATTTCGGTTGTTTAGGTTATTGTAACCTGGTGGTGGATTTCTTTGATTTTGATTTTGATTTTGGAAATTCCGGTTATTTTGGTAAACCGGATTTCCTCCTTGATAGTTATTATTATTTAAACCGGAAGGTCCTCCTGTTTGATAGTTGTTAATTGGAGGATATTTTCGGTTATTTGACTCTATCGCTAGAAAATTGTTGAAATTCATTTCACCTTTTCGTAAGTAACCTAGGAAATTTGCTTGCTCTTCCATCGTTGTTTTATCACAATCTCTAGTAAGATGGGGGCCTTGGCACATTTCACATCCTACCTTGATAGCATGCATTTCCTTGGTTACTTTCTCAATTTGTCTTGCTTGATTCGCCATTTGAACTTTTAAAGAAGCAATTTCATCATTGCTTTCGATATTAGCAACGATTGATGATCTAGAGAATTCTATCTCTTGATGCCAATTATGGGAATGTGCTGCTATATCGGCAATGATTGTGTGAGCGTCTTCTGGTGTTTTCTTCATTATCGAACCTCCAGCTGCAACATCGATATCTTTTTTAGTAGCAACATTTACTCCTTAATAGAATATTTGGACTTTTTGGAATGTATTCAACCTGTGTTGAGGACATACCCTAAGCATTTTGTTGAATCGGGTCCAAGCTTCATAAAGGGTCTCGTTAAACTTTTGCTTGAAATGATTTATATCACTTTGCAATTTTGCTGCTTTTGAAGCAGGGAAGAATTCTGACAAAAATTTGTCCATCATGTCATTTCAGTCTTCGATATAACCTTCTGGTAATGAGTCTGGCCAATCTCTTGCATCGTCCTTTAAGGACCATGGAAAGATTTTCAAACATGCGACTTCATCGGAGACATCCTTGATTTTGAATAGTTTGCAAATGCTTACAAACTTACGAAGATGCTCGTTAGCATCCTCATTTGGAGCTCCACCGAATTGGCATGTATTAGTTACCATGTGAAGGAATTGACCTTTTATTTCAAAACCGTCAGTCATCGTAGGTTGTATAATTGCGTGGCCTTGACCTGTTCTTGTCGCCTTCATTAATGCTTCCATCGTTTGATTTGTAATAGCCATCTCTTCTTCTTCTTTAATAACTGGCTCTATGATTGGTTGAATATCTGGTTCAGAGTTAGAATCCAATGAAAGTGATTCTAAATCCTCGGCGAGAGACTCTACTTCTTGAGCTCTTAAACGTTCGTGAAATTCTCTTTCGGGTTCAGGATATGGAGGAGTTAATTCAGTGTTGGAGGAACGTAAATTCATGCATTAATTTCTATCATAACACTAAAAGCTTTTCTAGGAATGAATTCCTATAAAAAGATCGAATAACCTAAAGTCTATTAAGGTCTTTTAAACAAAACCGCTCCCCGACAGCGGCGCCAAAAAGTTGATGGATTGAAACAGTACCTTTATTTATGAACGAATTTGAGTTGTTTTGTTACACGAATTGATTTATTGTATATATGGTATTTTAATGAATTTAGGTTGGTTTCAAACATATGTAGGCAACTAGTCCTATCCGTGTAGTTTAGTTTGTTGGTAAATCCGGTTCGTTCCACAGGGAGACAGTGTTCAATGGTGTTTAATAGTCTTTGAAGTTAAACTTATTTTAAGGGGGTTTTGGATTAGGAATTGATAATACTACATAATAATAATAAAATATAACTTAATCCTAATTTAATTGAACTACTTATTAATTTATACGAATACATTATTTATAATTATTAACTTAAAAGTGAATTAATTGAAATTATACTAATAAGTTTATTACTAAATGATAATTAATAAAATAATAACTTTTAATAAAACTAATTGATTAGAATTTTGTTTTGGGCAATTATAATATAAATTTATTTAAATTAACTAAATAACATGTTTTAACTAAATTAATATAAATTAATAGGAATTATAATAATTAACTAGTTATAAACTAATTACTAATTACTAATTATAATAATTAATACTAATTATAAATTAATAACTTAAATATAATAATAAAATATTTAAAACCCTAAATTTTAACCTAATTCGCTACAGTATTCGTATTTATACTTACGCGTTTCGCGTAATGATGTACGCGTTTCGCGTATGGTTTAAAACGTACGCGTATCGTGTAGAATTATACGAGATTCGCGTATGATATGATCGATGTGACAAAACAGTGATGTTTAAGCTGAATTATAATATTATATAATTTTTTTTTTAGTTATTGTTTTGCTGAATAAATATACGTAAATATTAATAATAGTAATTAGCAATATATAAATAGGGAGTGTTTACTTAAATGTGTCACCTCTAGGTCCATGGATTGTTTTAAGTTTAAACTCGTATTAAAATGTTTAGTATAAAACTTATATTTTCCTTTCGAAAAAATATAAAGTTTTGGCTAACTAAATTAAATCTAATTTTCATTGGATTATATTTAGATAGTTACTAGTTTTTAAGTATTTAAATTGAGACCCAACCCAGTTTTGACCTTCGCCAAAACCCAAATCATAACGGTTTCCCTTTTTACAATTTCACTATTATATGACTAGTGATATTACCCAAACCACCGAACTTTACTTTTAATTTAGTGTTAGTAAATTAGTTATAAGTTCGTCTAGATCACTTTTAATGTTGAAGCTTAATTTATATAAATAAAAATAACTTTCGTTATTTTAATCTAACAAATTAAGTGACAAGGGTTAAATATCCAAATACATAATAATGGTTCTTTTAATTAGGCTCAATGTTAAAAATACTAAAGTTACATTTTAATTTTTACAAATGATAACAATCCATTTCACTAGGGGCTCTACATCTAAGCAAACACTAGGGAAATTAGCTACTCATTATACTAGGGAAAACGTAAAAATATAAATATACAAACATAATAATGACGATAAAAATTTATAACGATAATTTTAATGGAATATACTTACGAAAGTCTTCACTCTCATTTACTTTAAACGGTAGAAAATTACAATAACAACACCCCTTTAGCGCGTACAATAATACCCTTAATCACGAACAATACCCTTAAAAACTGAAACTATCCTAAAAATTGAACCTTGAAATTAAAATTAATACAGAATGCTTGAAATAAAAATAAACAGAATATAAGTTGTATGGAATTTTTTGAGTTGTATCAATTGTCTGTGTCTCTTTAACTGTGTAAGTAGTACTCCGTATATAACATCTAGTGGAGAGTAGTTGGTAACTTGAGTGCACTGTAATGCTCTTTTCCTTTTTTGCTGTAAAGATATAACGTTGTAATATAAAACTAAAAAGCAACCGTCCCATATGTAATTCGGATCTGAATCTGGACTCAACATTACGCGTTTCGCGTAACAGTCCACACGTTTCACGTAAGAATTAAATACTACGCGTTTCGTGTACTAATCTACGCGATCCGCGTAAGAGTATTCGACTGTTTTCTTATTTTTATTTTTTCATTTGTTCTTTGTTGATCCCGTGTTTACGTATATCGACTTGGAACTTTTCATTTGAACTCTTCTCTTCGATCATCTTGAACTTGCATTCGGGTAAACATTATCTTGATACATATTTGGTTTAAATCCGTTGTTTTATCGTTGTTTTATCAAACTTCAAGCTTGTGTTTACTTTTGCCGTTTTTCTCGTGAATTATACATTTGAATGTCTTTGTTTCGGTAAAAGCTGATGAAATATAAATGATATTGCGTCGAAATATATGTATGTTTAAAGCAATATCACAAGTTTTCTTCACCATCTTTCGATATTAGAAATTCCAAGATATCATCCTATCTTTCATTATAAATATCCTCCATATTTCTGAAGATAATTTCATAACTATTCTTATCTGAAATCATTAATCTCTTCGTGCTATCAGTGTTACATTATATATAAACTATTAGTTTCTATATTCTATAAACTTTCGAGCTTAAAATATGAATGTTATTGAAGTAATGTTGGGAACTGATGCATGAGTTAGTATAATATAATGACACTTGATCAACGTGATTATATTACAGTAAGACATGCTGAGTTTCTAATGGAACGTGATGATTCACAGACCCTACCGTCATCATGTGACATGTTACACGACTCTTACATTCTATCTAATATATAAAAATATCAAGAACATAATTTCTTGATAGTTCTATCTTTTCTTTTGAATGCTGGTAATTTAACCAATCAAGATCGTGCTATTAAAATTTCTCCGTTAGAACGTTAGTCCTGTTCATTCGAAACTTCGTACCTACAAATTCTGGACCATTACTTGCTCTATTTAAAGTCGGGAAGAGAAAATAAAAGCATGGAGCTCCGAAAGATAAGGGAGAATATAAAGCCCGATAATAACACATAAATTATGTCTTTAAATAGAGCTTTATGTGTTATGTGTTATTATTCTCCATGGAAATTTAAATAGAGCTTTAAATAGATAAGGGAGAACATTATGTTTTCACCATGGAAATCGTCGAGAATATAAAGCTCTATTTAAAACCCATAGAAATTTGATTTTACCATTTTCATGGCGTCTCAATTTTATTTTTAATTTGATTTGAATTTTTTTTTAAAAAAAAATTCTACTTATTGGCTGGAGGTCCACTCGGAAGCAATCTCTCTATCCGTCGAATAGAGAGAGGGATGACTTTCTCTACTTTTGAGAGTTTTTCACTCTGAGTAGAGAAATGACTTGTCTTTATTCTCGGATAGGGGAAGGATTGTCTACATCTCACCTCCCCCATACACCACTTATGTGGTATTGGGTTTTGTTGTTGTTGTTGTTGTTGTTGTTGTATATTAATGTTTATCGCAACATAAAGACACGGGAGAATTAAAAATACTATAACCCCAAGGGCGAAGTAGAAGAAAACAGATTCCTCCGGTGGAAGTTGCAAAAGGAGAATGATTGTTGCGATAGTAAGGATAAGGACAAGGATTAGAACTAGATTAAGCATTTTCACAATCTTTTGGATGTATGAACTAAGAAATAAAGTATAGGAGTGGTGAAATTAATGGGACGGAAAAAGTAAATTTATAAGGAAAAAAATATCAGACGTAGCAACTGAGGCAGATCACCGCATTTAATTATAGAGATCTTAATTTCCTTATTCGCCGAAGAATCAAATCTTTTAGGTTACGAAGATTTTCTTTAAATCTCTTGAATTCCGGAATTCAACCCCGGCTATGTCAAAAGTTAAGACGAATCTCTATTTATTCATTTCACTCTTTGGTATAGCTTCATTCGTACTCTTTGAATAATCGAATTATTTTATCCATATTACTCATTGATGATAAAACTCTATTTATCAACTCATATTCATCATGAAAACATTTTTATTATTAACCATGATGACCTCACTCAAATTTCAGGACGAAATTTCTTTAACGGGTAGGTACTGTGATGACCCGAAAATTTCTGACTAAATTTAAACTTAACCTTTAATTGATTTCAACACGATGAACAAAGTCTGTAATGTTGAAGTCTCTTTGTTCATGTAATTCATTTAACCTTTGACTATTCTTGACGATTCACGAACAATTGTGTGTGAGAAATAATGCATATATGTATATAAATAAATATAACCAAAAATATATAATAAATTGAAATAATAAATATGATTTAATCATCTGAATTGAATATGTAAAATAATATACACGATAAGTTGTTATTAAAATAAATCTATGTATAAAATATATGATATCTATAATTATATGTATATTAGGATATGTAATAAAAGTTATAGATATTATATGTCGAGATTTATTTTGATGCTGAAATAATATAATATATATATATATATAATTATAAAATATGTGTTTGCATATTAAATATGAAAATATAATTATTTAATATATATATATATATATATATATATTAAATAATTATATTTTCATATTTAATATGCAAACACATATTTTATAATGAATTTATATTAAAATGTATAAATAATAAATATCCAACATATGTTAGCATATATATAGATGATATAATTACAAGGTATGATATTGAAAATAATTACAAATTTAAAATATGATTGTTATACCAATACCAATACTAATATTAACATTAAAAATCAGTGTTAGTCATATTATTATCTTCAATAGATAAAATTTAGATAGGAAAGTTGATACATATAAGTTGATATGACATTAATATTATTACCATTTATAATATTAACATTTTCACTAATATTATTATTAATATTATATTATTATTATTATTACTATTATATTATAATTATAATTTATAATATTAAGAGTATTATTATTATAGTTAAAATTATTAATTAATAAGATTAATTACAATACATAAGTACAGATATGTAATTACTGATTTATACATATATATACAAATTTATATACGATGCATTTTATATATATTACAATCAACTTTTCTTATTTTCTCCTGAGTTCTATTATGCTTGTGAGGAAGGGTCGATTATATGTCACTAGATGACAACAAGCGTACTGCTCCAATGTTGAATTACAATTCTCATTATCGATACATATTGATTATAGCTACTGTTAATAGAAAAGAAAACATAAAACGAAAAACCATTTATCCTCTGTACTTGATCCACTTTTCCAAAAACCTCATCACCACCGTGCCACTTATGATCTTCTGTTTAGCCTACCACCAAGAACACCCGTCTATTACCTTCCATCACCTTCGATCTTCTATTTTGTAACACCCCAATTTAATTAAGGTATTATTTTATATAATTTTATTATTATGTACATGAAAGTTATGATTTAATATAAACAATAAAAATAAATGGTTAATAGTTAATGTTTGTTAGTTAAGTTGAAAGGGACTAGAAATGAAAAGTTAGAATTAAGGACCTTCCTCATTATAGTTTTGGTGGGGAGGGTAGAAAGTGCAATTTGAGCAAAGTTGATTTAATAAAAGAAACAAAATGCAGAATTTTATTTAGTTGCAAATAAAAATACAGTGATTTAGTGTGTGTTTGTGTGTGTGTCGATACAAGCAAGAAGAAGAAGGAGGATTGATCAATTGTAAGGATTTTGTTCATGCAATTGAAAAATTGGGTAATCTAGTGTGCTCTAATCATCCTAGCAAGATTTAAATCTTCAATTTCTTCTCCTTTGTGCACAATTAGGGTTCTTGAACCATTAGAAACAAGGTATGAACTTCTATGTCTAAGTATCACTAATATTGAGTGTTTGTGATGAATTTCTAGCTTAAAGATTGTTGTTTGTTGAAAATGTGCACACTTGAATGATTTAAAATGAATTTGTTAGTGATTTTGGAAGTAAATTCATGTATGAACTTGCATTTGGAGTCTATGGCATAAATATAGTGAATTTGGTGATGTTCTAGCTTAGAATCAAGTCATGCACACTAGGTGTTTGATGAAATGCCTCAATGAAATGTTTTTGTGATTTAGTTAAGAATTTCAAAGAAGAAAGTTTATATGTGAATCGTTGTTGTTATTGTAAGTAATGGAATTCGGATAATTGATGATTTAGGGTTGCTAGTAATAGAAATGGGTTTATACACATTTGATGATTAATGGAATATTTGAAAGAATTGCATGTTATGATTGTAAGAGATGAACTAGAGAATTGTGTGATTAAGGAAATGATGTTGGCATGATAATGTGGTTATATTGGAAAAGGTGAGATTAAAATGCTATGTATGTAAGTGTCTATGTGTATATTGGAGTAAATAGGGGGTTAAGTCAATGTGTAAGTATATAAATGTGTTGAAAGTTTGTGAAAGTTGTAATTTTGTTGAGTTATGATATTGATGAGATTAGCTCATGTATAGGTGCTAATCAAAGCAAGGGAGTTTCAAGCGACCAAGGAACTTCATCAAATCAAGGTGAGTTTATAGGGGGTAAAATGGGCGGGTCAAGAGTGGCTTAGTGTTCTCGGATTACATCCGTGCAAGAGAGCAACGACTAAGTGCACTAGTTGAATAGCTTAGATAGAATTATTAGGTTCATCTAATAATTGTATCTATGGTTGATGTTAAGCTTAGGCAAGATTATTAAAGTTGCTTAGTAATCTTGTCCATGGTATGGTTTAGCTTAGACACTTTGGGTGTCTATGTGCATATGTATGATTGCAATGTAATTAAGGTAGCTTAGACATATGTATATGTCTATGGTTGTGTTAGCTCAGACATAATTACTAAGATTTGGCCTTAGTAAGTTATGTCTATGGTAAGTAAGATTCGGATCCGAAAGTAAGTAGGCAACCGTTTGGTTGAAGGACAAGTAATGTGATGATTATGCCCAATGTATTATGCGATATTATTCGCCTATAACTCACTAAGTGTAAAAGCTTACCCCCGTGTTGTTTTATGTATTTAGGAACGAAAGGTCATCGAGAAGGTAAAGAACCCATTTGAGGGTAGCGGAGCATTGGCATTAGAGTAAGTGGTAATGCAAGTCTCTATTTTAAATCAAGCTCTTTTGGTACCGCTTATCAACGCCAAGTCTTTTGTATTTGATATTTGTGTTGTCGTTAAGCTTTGGGACCAAATGATGAATTTCAAATGTGTAAACACGTTTTTGTGATTTAAAAGATCTTCGTAATGTTTAACGATATAAGTAACTGATTTAACAAAGTTTGGTTATGTATTATGTTGTTATAATGGGTTTTGAGTTGATGAATTGTTGGAAATATGGTTTTGTTAATAAGTTGCAGGAAAATCTCAGCTCCCGTGTAATGTCGCGCCGCGACAACTTGTGTTGCGCCGCGGCATTGGTCATGTTTTGGTAATAGAAAGGCTGTTAAAAGGTGTCAGAAAATCCTTTATATGTCGCGCCGCGACAAAGGAAGCCGCGCCGCGGCAAATAACTTGTCCTGGGCAGTCACTTAAATAAAAAAAATAAATTTTTTTTTTTATCGTTTCTAGGCGTTAAAAGTTGGTGTCAGAGCTGTGGTTTAAGGGACTTGGATAACCCACGATAGGGATTATCTAGGCTTAAACCATTGTTGTTAAAGGATAAGCGGTATAGGACTTGCATGAATGTTAAGGTCGAATGATTGTGCCATGCTCCATAGGATAGAGTCGTTGACGAGACTTGTAGTGTAATGAGTTTTATACTGGTTGATTTAAGTAAGGAGTTTAATACTCATTAGCCATAGGTCATAATGGATTAAATGCGTAATAAGATGGTGTAATGATAACAGGCCATTGTCGTTACTTCATTTTAGTACGCATGAACGTCTACTATGGTCATGGTGAATTGAGTTGGGAATTCTTTCGGTTTGCTTGGTTATGATAAATAATGATACATGTATTTAAACTAATGAGTTGAATGTAATGTTTCAGAATGGCTATTGTGTCCCCGAATAGAGGTAATGATGAGGACGATGAGTACGTCCAGACCCCATCAATGGAGTCTATTGAAGGCTCACAAAATGAATCCGATGAGGTTACTATGCCAAACGATATATCGGGACAAATAGGACAAGCTTTGATACGATACACCCCAACCCTCTTAGAGAAGATAAAGACGTTGATAAATGACCAATTGGATGAAAAGTTAAAGACTCTCATGACCAATAATCCTACCTTAAGAGGAGAAGGGGGAAGTGGGGTGAGACAGGAAGAAGTAGATGCCCCAAGAAGAAAAGATGATCGTTTTGAGTATAAGAATTTTGCTAATTGTCATCCACCAGAGTTTCATGGTAAGGTTGACCCAATTGTTAGTCAAAGGTGGATTGATGATATTGAGGAAACTTTTATGTTGTGTGAATGCCCCGAGCATTTAAAAGTAATTTACGCGGCTCATCAAATGAAGGGAAGTGATTATGAATGGTGGAATTTCATAGTTAAGTCACATGGGCGAGATGTGGCAACAAGTTTTTCATGGGAAAAGTTTCGTGAAATGTTTATGACTCAATTTGCTCCACCCGCCGAAGTTAGTAGGTTGAAATCCGAATTTATGAATATCGAACATGGAGGTAAATCGGTGATCGAGTTTAATGCCGAGTTTAATGATAAGTCCCGGTTTTGCCCGGACTTTGTGTCAAGTCCTAAGTTGATGATGGCTCACTATCACGAGAAGTTAAACCCCGAAATAAGTGAGTTTATCGATAAGAGCACGTATAAGACCTTAGTCGAAATGATGAATAGGGCTCTTGTGAGGGAACATGAACTTAGGAAGAAAGCCGCATTTAAGCGAAAGTTAGATCAAGATTCAAAGTTAACGCAAAGTATGAGCCCGAAGAAGGGCAAGTTTAATTCTGAATCTCCTCACAAGTCAAAAGGGGGTTTCATGTCGGGAAAGAGTGGTGGTAAAGAAGTGAAGTCATGTAATAGATGTGGTAAGAATCATGTGGGTGAGTGTAAAGCGGGTACTACCGATTGTTATTCATGTGGGAAGCCGGGTCATAGAGCCGCTGAGTGTCCTAAGAAAGGAAAACAATGTTACTACTGTTTTGAAAAGGGTCATTTTCAAGCTGAGTGTCCGGAGTATAAGAAAGATTTGGCAAGTGGTAGTGTTAAGAAAGAGGTTAAAATGGAACCAAAGACTAGTGATAGCCGACCAAGAGCCCGAGCTCATCAGATTACAGCACTTGAAGCGAAGGAGTCCCAAAATGTGGTGTCAGGTACCTTTATTGTAAATTCTTTACCTGCGCATGTTTTGTTTGATTCCGGTGCCACGCGGTCATTTGTTTCTTATTCTTTTTGTAAACATTTTAACATGACTCCAAGTATGTTAGAGCATCCTTTAGAGGTTGAGATAGCGGATAATAAAACCGTTATGGTGTATAGTATCATTAAAGGATGTGAAATTATTTTGGATGATGAAAAGTTTGTCATAGATTTGATACCCATGCATATGGGAGAATTTCAAGTAATTGTAGGAATGGATTGGTTAGATGACAATGAAGGGATAATTTTATGTCGTAAGAAAATTGTGTTAGTTCAATCACCAAGTGGGAAAGTAATATGGATTTATGGGGAACGGGCTAGGCGTGCTATTCCTATATGCACGTATGCTAGGGCTAAAAGATTTTTGTCTCATGGGTGTTGTGCGTTCTTGGCACATGTGGTTGATAATTCGAAGAAGGTCGTCGAAATAAGTGATGTACCGATAGTTAATGAGTTTCCGGATGTATTTCCGAATGAGTTACCCGGTGTACCTCCCGAACGAGAGGTAGAGTTTAGAATAGATTTGATTCCCGGAGCCACGCCAATTGCCAAAGCTCCTTATCGATTAGCCCCGTCGGAAATGAGAGAAATCATGACTCAACTACAAGATTTGATAGATAAGGGTTTTATACGTCCTAGTAGCTCACCTTGGGGAGCTCCGGTTTTGTTTGTGAA
Organism: Rutidosis leptorrhynchoides; assembly: GCF_046630445.1. NCBI lineage: Eukaryota > Viridiplantae > Streptophyta > Magnoliopsida > Asterales > Asteraceae > Rutidosis > Rutidosis leptorrhynchoides. Next base: position 51,453,329 of record NC_092337.1, on the reverse strand, counting down.
AAAGAAGGATGGGACAATGAGAATGTGTATAGATTATTGAGAATTGAATAAGGTCACTATTAAAAATAAGTATCCATTGCCGAGGATAGATGATTTGTTTGATCAATTACAAGGTGCATGTTTCTTTTCAAAAATAGATCTAAGGTCGGGTTATCATCAATTAAAGGTGAGGGAAGAAGATATCCCTAAAACGGCTTTTCGTACGAGGTATGGTCATTATGAATTCGTGGTTATGCCTTTTGGGTTGACTAACGCTCCGGCCGCGTTTATGGATTTGATGAATAGGGTTTGTCGGCCGATGCTCGATAGGTTTGTGATTGTATTTATTGATGATATTTTGGTGTATTCTAAAGGGGAAGAGGAGCATGCGGTGCATTTATGACAAGTACTAGAGGCTTTAAGAAAAGAAAGGTTGTTTACTAAGTTATCTAAATGCGAGTTTTGGCTTCGTGAAGTCCAATTTTTGGGACATGTCATTGAAGGGTATTTGTGTTGATCCGGTAAACATTGAGGCGATAATGAGATGGGAACCACCTACGAACCCCACCGAAGTTAGGAGTTTTCTAGGCTTAGCGGGGTATTATCGACGGTTTATACAAGATTTTTCTAGAATAGCCACCCCACTCACAAAGTTGACTCGTAAAAGTGTGCCATGGAGATGGGAAGAAAAACAAGAACAAGCGTTTCAACTCCTTAAGGAGAAACTTGTTCAAGCTCCTATACTAGTTTTACTGGAAGGGAATGAGAATATGATGGTTTATTGCGATGCTTCTAAGAAAGGTTTAGGGTGTGTGTTAATGTAAAATGGAAAGGTCATAGCTTATGCTTCCCGACAATTGAAGGAACATGAAAAGCGTTATCGCACCCATGATTTAGAATTAACAGCCGTGGTTTTTGCTTTGAAAATTTGGCGTCATTATCTTTATGGTGTTAAGTTCTCTATTTATACCGATCATAAGAACTTGAAGTATTTATTCGATCAAAGAGATTTAAATGATAGGCAAAGGAGAGGGCTCGACTTGGTGAAAGATTATGATTGTGAAATTTTGTATCACCCTGGGAAGGCTAATGTGGTGGCGGATGCTCTTAGTAGGAAGTCGAGTCACCAACCAATTAAGATAACAAGTTTGGCTATGGTAATATCACCTCAAATATTTGATAGTATCCGAGTAGCACAAGGTGAAGCTTTATTCCCCGAAAACGTGAGAAAAGAAAGGATCAAGGGGCAAGTTGATGATTTTGTGGTAGATTCTCGTGGTTTGAGGCTTAGATATGGAAGAATTTGGGTACCATTACAAAGTGATGTTAGGAGTGAGCTCCTTGACTTAGCTCACAAATCTAAGTATTCGATTCACCCCGGTGCTACGAAAATGTATAGAGATCTAAGGAAAGACTATTGGTAGCCGGGAATGAAGAGGGATATAGTTAAGTATGTGCATAAATGTCTTACTTGTCTTCAAGTGAAGGCCAATCATCAAATGCCTTACGGTAAGTTGCAACCATTAGAAGTACCAGTTTTGAAATGGGAACACATTACAATGGATTTAGTGACTAAGTTGCCTAAGACCCCTCGACAACACGACGCCATTTGGGTTATTATTGATAGACTAACTAAGAGCACGTTATTTTTGGCAATAAGAGAAGCTTCATCGTCGGAAGCAATGTCTAAATTGTATATGAAAGAGGTTGTTGCAAGACATGGAGTACCGGTCTCCATTGTTTCGGACCGTGACACTCGATTTACCTCGCGTTATTGGAGAAAGTTTCAAGAAGAGATGGGCACTAAGTTGCATGTGAGTACCGCATTTCACCCACAGACGGATGGTCAAAGTGAGTGAACTATACAAACTCTTGAGGATATGTTAAGGGCGTGCGTCATTGATTTTGGTGGTAGTTGGGATACTCACTTACCTTTAGTTGAATTTTCGTATAATAATAGTTATCATTCTACAATCGGAATGGCGCCTTATGAGATGTTGTATGGAAGGAGGTGTAGAACTCCAATATGTTGGGGTGAAGTGGGTCAAAGGGAATTAGGAAGCACGGAAGTTGTACAACAAACCACCGAAATGATAGATCAAATTCGTGAAAGAATGAAAGCGGCACAAGATCGACAAAAGTCTTATGTGGATAAAAGAAGGAAACCGATAGAATTTCAAGTGGGCGATAAAGTAATGCTTAAAGTTTCCCCGTGGAAGGGTATCATTCGCTTTAGAAAAAGGGGAAAATTAGGTCCAAGATTTGTGGGACCATTTGAGATAGTTGCAAAAGTCGGGAAGGTAGCCTATCGTTTGGCCTTGCCCGATGAATTGAGTAATATTCACGACACGTTTCATGTGTCACAATTAAGAAAGTGTTTGGCGGATGAATCAAATTATGTTCCATTGGATGAGATTGAGGTTGATGATAAGTTAAGATATACGGAAAAGCCAATAAAGATTTTGGATCAAAAGGTTAAGCAATTGAGGAATAAGTCGGTTTTATTATTGAAAGTGTTATGACAATTTAGAAAGGGTTCCGAATGTACATGGGAACCCGAAGATTGACTTATAAAGTATTATCCATCGTTGCATCAAGAATGGTCCGCGAGGACGCGAACAATCCAAGAGGGGGAGAGTTGTAACACCCCAATTTAATTAAGGTATTATTTTATATAATTTTATTATTATGTACATGAAAGTTATGATTTAATATAAATAATAAAAATAAATGGTTAATAGTTAATGTTTGTTAGTTAAGTTGGAAGGGACTAGAGATGAAAAGTTAGAATTAAGGACATTCCTCATTATAGTTTTGGTGGGGAGGGTAGAAAGTGCAATTTGAGCAAAGTTGATTTAATAAAAGAAACAAAATGCAGAATTTTATTTAGTTGCAAATAAAAATACAGTGATTTAGTGTGTGTTTGTGTGTGTGTCGATACAAGCAAGAAGAAGAAGGAGGATTCATCAATTGTAAGGATTTTATTCATGCAATTGAAAAATTGGGTAATCTAGTGTGCTCTAATCATCCTAGCAAGATTTAAATCTTCAATTTCTTCTCCTTTGTGCACAATTAGGGTTCTTGAACCATTAGAAACAAGGTATGAACTTCTATGTCTAAGTATCACTAATATTGGGTGTTTGTGATGAATTTCTAGCTTAAAGATTGTTGTTTGTTGAAAATGTGCACACTTGAATGATTTAAAACGAATTTGTTAGTGATTTTGGAAGTAAATTCATGTATGAACTTGCATTTGGAGTCTATGGCATAAATATAGTGAATTTGGTGATGTTCTAGCTTAGAATCAAGTCATGCACACTAGGTGTTTGATGAAATGCCTCAATGAAATGTTTTTGTGATTTAGTTAAGAATTTCAAAGAAGAAAGTTTATATGTGAATCATTGTTGTTATTATAAGTAATGGAATTCGGATAATTGATGATTTAGGGTTGCTAGTAATAGAAATGGGTTTATGCACATTTGATGATTAATGGAATATTTGAAAGAATTGCATGTTATAATTGTAAGAGATGAACTAGAGAATTGTGTGATTAAGGAAATGATGTTGGCATGATAATGTGGTTATATTGGAAAAGGTGAGATTAAAATGCTATGTATGTAAGTGTCTATGTGTATATTGGAGTAAATAGGGGGTTAAGTCCTATGTGTATATTGGAGTAAATAGGGGGTTAAGTCAATGTGTAAGTATATAAATGTGTTGAAAGTTTGTGAAAGTTGTAATTTTATTGAGTTATGATATTGATGAGATTAGCTCATGTATAGGTTCTAATCAAAGCAAGGGAGTTTCAAGCGACCAAGGAACTTCATCAAATCAAGGTGAGTTTATAGGGGATAAAATGGGCGGGTCAAGAGTGGCTTAGTGTTCTCGGATTGCATCCGTGCAAGAGAGCAACGACTAAGTGCACTAGTTGAATAGCTTAGATAGAATTATTAGGTTCATCTAATAATTGTATCTATGGTTGATGTTAAGCTTAGGCAAGATTATTAAAGTTGCTTAGTAATCTTGTCCATGGTATGATTTAGCTTAGACACTTTGGGTGTCTATGTGCATATGTATGATTGCAATGTAATTAAGGTAGCTTAGACATATGTATATGTCTATGGTTGTGTTAGCTTAGACATAATTACTAATATTTGGCCTTAGTAAGTTATGTCTATGGTAAGTAAGAGTCGGATCCGAAAGTAAGTAGGCAACCGTTTAGTTGAAGGACAAGTAATGTGATGATTATGCCCAATGTATTATGCGATATTATTCGCCTATAACTCACTAAGTGTAAAAGCTTACCCCCGTGTTGTTTTATGTCTTTAGGAACGAAAGGTCATCGAGAAGGTAAAGAACCCATTTGAGGCTAGCGGAGCATTGGCATTAGAGTAAGTGGTAATGCAAGTCTCTATTTTAAATCAAGCTCTTTTGGTACCGCTTATCAACGCCAAGTCTTTTGTATTTGATATTTGTGTTTTCGTTAAGCTTTGGGACCAAATGATGAATTTCAAATGTGTAAACACGTTTTTGTGATTTAAAAGATCTTCGTAATGTGTAACGATGTAAGAAACTGATTTAACAAAGTTTGGTTATATATTATGTTGTTATAATGGGTTTTGAGTTGATGAATTATTGGAAATATGGTTTTGTTAATAAGTTGCAGGAAAATCTCAGCTCCCGTGTAATGTCGCGCCGCGACAACTTGTGTCGCGCCGCGGCATTGGTCATGTTTTGGTAACAGAAAGGCTGTTAAAAGGTGTCAGAAAATCCTTTATATGTCGCGCCGTGACAAAGGAAGCCGCGCCGCGGCAAATAACTAGGCCTGGGCAGTCACTTAAATAAAAAAAAAAAAAAATTTATCGTTTCTAGGCGTTAAATATTTTTATTTGAGTAGCCGGGAAATACCAAGAACAACCAATACCATTGAAAACCGTTAGAACCACCACCAACGTATTAACATCGAACAGGTAATTCTATTTTTTTTATTGACCAAACATCATAACCAATCTTCCTGTTTCATTTGCAAATGCCACACCAAGACTCATGTATATGTATTCTTTGATCGAGCAAAACAAACACCAAGGACCATCAACACCAAACCACAAGCGTAACTACTCCTATTATTGTTGTTGTTTATGATCGCTACTACAATGTTTCTTTATTGTTTCAACCACCACCACTATGGTATAACTACTATATTACTACTGCTGTATGAGAATCATCACCATAAATCATATTCAATTAACCATGAACAACCATTATCGAACATCAAGCTTTACATATATACCTGCATTTCATTAGTTGATACTGTCGTAACCACCACCTATATAATCATCATCGAAAACCCATTTAACCACCCAATGTCACCACCTTTTAAATTTCTTGCTCGATCACCCATCATCCACCTTCACCATCAACCACCTTTCTCTCGCTACCATGTGTGTTTCTTTTTCTTCAACACCAACATATAAACGTTACCGAAAGATACACCAGTTCAATTAAAACAATATACTCAATATTTTGATCAGACAACTAATAGCGAATCCTCTTTGTTAAACAAAGCATGCGAAGATACCACTTATATAATTTTTTTTTTCTATTTTGGCCAATATTATTTTTGTTGAAAGGGTTAAACCACTTACCCTTCATTCATTAGTGGATAGAAATTGGCAATTAATTAAAACAATTAGGATGGGTATCGGCCAAAAGCAAAGACACAGACGGCCACTTGCAATTTCATGTTATATTTTTTTTTGTTTTGTGGACCAAGCTTCTAAGTGGCGATGACATAATGATAATAGTGTCATCGACTAAATGGATAGAGACAAGGGATAAGTGGACAATTGAGGGTTAATATAATATAGATAAAAATGGTGACATAACTTCCACTAAGTATATGCTTTTGTTTCCCTTTACGAGATACAAGTGGGAAAAATTCCTTTGAGCCGTAAGAATTGTCTATCAAACTGATTTGGCCGCTAGATATTAGTTATTTCATTGGGTCGAATATATATAATTCCTGCTGATTGGGCCGTTACAATTAAACAAAGGAGTTGAATAATTAGGTAGTGGGCCTGGAAAAAAGAATTGGGCCGAGAGTTCTCTTTCTTCTGTTGGGCCGACTGTTGTTGCTTGACAAGTACTGCTATCTCATTTTTTTTTATGATGAAAAGATTTACGATGATAATGATATTGATAGAAGATGATGTGGCTAGATGATGATGGTTTGGGTATTAATTTAAAAGGAAATTAAACGGGTTCATATACAATAAATATATAATCGAGTGGGTTAAAACCGAAAGTAACCAGTGGAGCAGTGGCTGAGAGTGTGTTTGTTGAGCGAGTGGTCATGGGTTCGAGCCCTGTCTGGGGCATTTTTTTAAGAAAACTCTTAAAGGTAGTCTCATTATTATTGTTATTATTATTGTTATTATTAGTATTATTATAATTATTATTATCACTAAGTATTAGGAGTATTATTAATATTATTATAATTAACTTAGGTATTATGATTATTATTATGATTATTATTATTATTATTATTATTATTATTATTATTATTATTTTGACGACAATAAAAATTATTATTATTTTCATTAACATTAGAACTAGTATCATTTTTATTATTATTAGTATTACTATTATTATTAACATAAATATCATTATTAACAATATCATTTTTATTATTAGTATTATCATTTTTTTAATAAAGTTATTATTATTATTATTATTATTATTATTATTATTATTATTATTATTATTATTATTATTATTATTATTATTATTATTATTATTATTATTATTATTATTATTATTATTATTATTAGTAAATCATTATTTTCAAAACTATCATTTTAACAAATAAATATTTTGTATATAAGAAAATATACTTATTACATATACTATAACTATATTCATATTACATATACATTCATGAAATATTTCAAAAGACGTTGCATTCGAGTCATCGAGTTCATCAAGATTATTACTAAGTTATTTATAGTTGGATATATTATGAAATTATATGCATGCCGTCAACTTTTGATGTAATAAAAGTTTGTCTTTTAAAAACGAATGCAATGTTTGTAAAATGTATCATATAGAGGTCAAGTACCTCGCGATGTAACCAAATGTAATGTATTCATCCAGATGGATTAGGACGGGTCATTTCACATACATACATACATACATACATACATACATACATACATACATACATACTGTGATGACCCAAAAATTTCCGACCAAATTTAAAACTTAATCTTTATATGATTTCGACAAGATAAGCAAAGTCTGTAATATTGATTCTCAAAATTTTTGAACTAATGTTATATATTCAGTTAACCTTTGGCTATTGACCGACGATTCACAAACATCTATTTGTAAATAGATATATATATATATATATATATATATATATATATATATATATATACAATAAGTTTAAATATTAAAATTAATTATAAATAACTTGCAATGTGCATTTAGAAACTGATTTATGTATATCAAATAAAGATATATACATATTTATAATTTTAAGTTATTTAGTAAACGATAGTAACATTCGATTATTGATTCGATTGATATTTAGATAAGTTAACTAAAACGTTTAAGATGAACAAGTAGAACACTAATTTACTACAGTATTTTCGAATTGCTACAGTACCCGAAAAGCTACAATGTTTTCGAAAACCACTATTTGCTACAGTAAAAATCATTTTGCTACAGTAAAACCCTATTTCAAAATGAAATTGCATGTATATTTTACAAATGTTATAAAATATAATATTAACTTAAGATATAAAACGTTTTGATTTAAAATAATATTATTATATATATTAAGACGTTAAAGCTATATAAGTCACGTCTCGTCTTGTTGAACAATTGTCAAAGTTGACTGTATTATCATGTTTTAAAGCTTTATAAACACTATAATCTGATTTTACAAGTATTGGAAAACTATGTGAAATAATAAAATATTTTCGATTGCCATGATGATTCAAATATAATATAGCTCCTGAAATAAATAATATTTTGAGTTTGATAAATTATAAATTCGTTCAATTATCAAGACTCATATTATGTTAATAAACATGTATAGATTTAAAGATCATATTGGGTCAGATTGACTTTTGAGATGACTTTTGTTAACTTTTACATATCGGTCTCGAGCATTAGGTGTGATACACTATGACTCGACCTAGCTTGTTAGACATTTATTGACCAACATATATTCTCTAGGTTGAGATCTACGGTTACTTTGCATTTCGAGTTTCAGTCACATTTCGGTGAATGAATTTATGTGCTGCTAAGGTGAGTTTAATTTGCTCCCTTTTTAATTGCTTTTGCAATCTATATTTTTGGGCTGAGAATACATGCACTTTATTTTAAACATAATGGATACAAGTACATACTAAATTCTACACTGAGTTTGAACTGAAAATCCCTTATCTTTGGTAACTAGTAACTGCCGGTTATAAGAACTGGTGGGCGCGAGTAGTTATATATGGATCCATAGGGCTTGACATCCCCGTCTGTTCCAGGTATAGAAACCCTAGCCTGAACTATAAAACAGACGTATGCTATTTGAGTTTAGTACACGTTGGTTTGAGTGTATTGTACATGTTGGTTGCATGTATGTTAAAACAGGGGTACTTATTATATATACGTTAAAGTTTAGTTACCAGGGTGCTCAATTTCGTAGAATATTTTGATAAACGTTTCTAGATGAAACAACTGAAATCTTGTGATCCACCTTTATATACAGATTATGCGCAACATTAAAACTATGAACTCACCAACCTTTGTATTGACACTTTTAAGCATGTTTATTCTCAAGTTCCTAGAAGTCTTCCGCTGTTTGCTTATACGTTATACAAGCTATGTACATGGAGTCATACATGCTTTATTCAAGAAAACTTTGTGAAATGCCCTGTTCATATTAATTATAAACGTTTCATATTAATTGATTTCTTTGCGAGGTTTTAACCTCTATATGAGACGTTTTCAAAGCTTGCATTCATTTTAAAATAACCATAACCTTTATTATTGAATAAAGGTTTAAAAGCATAAGTTTTGATTGTCGATCAAAGACAATCTCCTCAAAATACATGTATTTTACACACACCATTACATACTTGTCAATAATATATTACAAATAAAATTCCCGAATGCAAGTTTATTTATTTATAAAAGCATGATGACTCCAAATCTTGACGTTGAGTAAACATGCAACAGTGGAAGCTTTCTAATAATCACCTGAGAATAAACATGCTTAAAAAGTCAACAAAATTGTTGGTGAGTCATAGGTTTAGTTTCTATATAATAATCATAACATTTAATAAGCCACAAGATTTCATTTAATTAAATGCGCAGGATCATACAACTGCAAAAATCATTCATACGATGAGTCGCCTGGTAACCGACCTTAACATAGAGCGCTTAAGATATCTGACATCATACATTCCACTATTCAAATGTATGACAAGAACCCTTCGAAGTACTAAAGCATTTCCACTATTCGAAAATGGGGGTGGTTGGTGCCCGTAGATCTACCTTTAGAATTCGCGTCAATTAGTGTTTTTCACTAATTCTTAGGTTACCTAGCATAATAATAATAATAAGTACAGATATCCGGTATAACAAAACAATGGTAGAATGTAGTTTCATGAACTTGTGCTTATTTTGTAAAACATTTATAAATTTGCATGTATTCTCATCCCAAAATAATTTAGATAGTAAAAATGGGACTATAACTCACTTGTGATGATTTCCGAATAGATGGTAATAAGACTTGGCCTTTGACAAATTCACGAACCTAATAATAATATTCTTGTGTCAAGATATATATATATATATATATATATATATATATATATATATATATATATATATATATATATATATATATAATTAATATTCCATACTTATGATACTTGTGATAATTTTAATTGTCCATTGTTAGTAGTCCAATGTTCGTAGTCCAATAGTCCGATAGCCCAACAGTATAAATATATATATATAAATATAAATGCGTATATTGTGTTAGAATTTACTAACACTATAATATATTGTCTTAATATAATAAGACACATAATATGTATATTGTCTGAAGCAATCCGCGACCCATTGTATACATGTCTCAGGCTCGATCACAACTCAAAGTATATATATTATGTTGGAATCCACTTCGACCCACAACTAACTCGAGATTACTGCCAATGGTGTCTTATAGTTCGTTCCAATAATATATATAGAAGAAGTCAAAATGATATGTCAAAACTTTGTATACGAATCCATGGTGATCAAGTCATATATATATATGGTGCCTTACGATCTTTATTAAGACTATAATATATTGTCGTAGAACTTAATCACGACTATTATAAATTGTATTTCCATAAGTTCGGAAACAAGACATGTATAAATACATGTAGGATACAAGGTAAGTTAGCTAGGATAAGGTTAGCATCCATTTTTATTAATCAAAATCGTAGCTAAAAACAAACAAAAATATCCAATTTTGTTTTACCCATAATTTCTTCGTTACAAATACGTTTTGAGTGATTCGACTTGACATAGTTTTGTATCGAACCGTTATTTATTAATCTAAACATAAAAATTATATGTTTATAGTTGAAAATACAGCTTAGGTGTCAATTACAAGAAGATAGTCATATCCGTCCTAAGAACGACATCTTAATGACTCTTTTGAAAAACATACTTCCAATTAGAGTTTAACCATGGATTTTGGATATATTTCATATCCATATAAAATAAGATTTTTCACCAAAGGAAATATTTTAATTCAAAGTTTAAGATAGGTTTTTAAAATCAAACCCAAAACAGCCCCCGATGATCTATGACGGCGTATGTTCAGTTTTAAGGTGTTCTTCGTGTTTACAAGTTTTATATCCTTATGTTAGCTTGACATACTGTCATAATACATGTGTTGAAGTATTTTAAAAGTCAAGTTAGAAGGATTAAGTTTGTTTGTGAACAAGTTTAGAATTAATCTAAACTATGTTCTTGTTGTTGTAAGTTATAAACTCATAATAAGATATCTATATGGATATGAATCGAAAAATATTATGAATAAGGTGACTACCTCAAATTAAATGAAAAAAGTTGCTGATAAAATAAGATGATAATCTTGTGATCAAAGATATCCTTGATGGCTTGTAATCCTTGGAGTAGAATCATAGAATGAACAAAAGTTCGAATAAGATTTCTATCTTGAATTAAGATAGTTATAAGTATATGAATTGAACCAAAGCTTATATATGATTCTTACCTTGATAAAGAGGAGTAGATGAGTTAACAAAGCGTTCTTGAAGCTAGTTTATGATCAAAGTGAATGAAGATTTTCTAGTACTTGAAGTATGTGTGTTTAAAGGGTGTTTAAAGAGTAAGAAATGGAGAGAATACTTGGAGTTCTTGTGTGTGAGTATTATGAGAGTGAAGGTAAGTTAAATAGCTGATATTAATGAGTAAAAAGAGTGTTAAAAGTCGTGGTTCATGTATATGATTAAGAGACTTTATCAAAATTTGGAATATAGCATAATAATGCAAACTAGAAGTTAAATGTTGGTTCCCACAAGTCTCCATCATGTTTATCCTTGTCTTGTGACTCATAGGGCTACTAAGAAGGCTATAATTAGTATTTCATATTGGTATATACTCATAGTATTTAAGTATGGAAGCTGGGTATGATACGGGTGTAAATACCGAATGAATACGAATAGAATTCTTGATGGAATTGAATGAGATTATGAGTATAGCTATCTTTGTTGAGTATAGGTATGTTAGTATATATGTTTAAGTCCTTCAAAAGTGTATTAATACATATTAATACAATACATATACATACATTTTAATTTAGAAGTTATTACAACGTTAATCGTTATATATATGTATATAGTCTTGAAGTCTTTAAGTTAGTAATCTCATTTTATGTATATAACCAATTGTTAATATATGTAATGAGATACTTAAATATCATTTAACAATCATGAGTATATATTTATATTCATATATATTTATATTCATATATACGTCATTAAATAATTATTACGAATTATGACGTTCGTGAATCGTCAGACAGACGGGGTGGCCAAATGTTTGTATAAAATTCATTTCAAATAACCAAGTCTTAATGAGTTTGATTGATTAACATGTTGGAAACATTAATTATGTAAATATTAATCTTCTATATATTAACGAAAAAATCCGGGTCGTTACATTACACACCCGTTAAATTAAATTTCGTCCCGAAATTTAGAATAGTACCTAGTTAACGTGCGATATCAGAAAACAAATGTGGGTACTTTAGCTTCATTTGGTCTTCTCGTTCCCAATTGAATTCAGGTCCTCTACGAGCATTCCACCGAACCTTAACGATTGGTATCTTACTTTGTTTGAGTCGTTTGACCTCACGATCCATAATTTCGACGGGTTCTTCGACAAAATTTAGTTTCTCGTCAATCTTAATTTCCTTTAAAGGGATAATGAGATCTTCGGTAGCTAGGCATTTCTTCAGGTTCGAAACATGAAAGGTGTTGTGAATCTTTTCTAACTGTGGAGGTAGTTCAAGTCGATAGGCCACCGGCCCAATGCGTTTTTCGATCTTGAATGGCCCAATGTATCTTGGGCTCAATTTCCCATTCTTTCCAAAACGAATAACACCTTTCCAAGGTGATACCTTAAGCATAACCATATCACCCTCCTCAAACTCTAAAGGTTTCCTTCTAACATCCGTGTAGCTCTTTTGCCGACTCCGGGCTGTTTTCAATCGTTGCGGAATCTGAATGACCTTGTCGGTAGTTTCCTGGATAATTTCTAGACCTGTAATCTATTTTTCCCCCACATCACTCCAACAAATCGGAGACCTGCACTTCCTCCCATAAAGTTCCTCGAATGGTGCTGCCTCAATACTAGAATGATAGCTGTTGTTGTAGGAAAACTCAGCTAACGGTAGATGTCGATCCCAACTGCTTCCAAAATCAATAACACATGCTCGTAGCATGTCTTCGAGTGTCTGAATCGTCCTTTCACTCTGTCCATTAGTTTGTGGATGATGGGCAGTACTTAAATCTAGACGAGTTCCCAACGCTTCGTGTAATGCCTGCCAGAATCTAGAAGTAAATCTGCTACCACGATCAGAGATAATAGAGATTGGTATACCATGTCTAGAAATAACTTCTTTCAGATATAATCGTGCTAATTTCTCTATACCATCCTCTTCTTTTATTGGCAGAAAGTGTGCTGACTTAGTAAGACGATCGACTATTACCCAAATCATATCATAACCACCTGCGGTTCTCGGTAACTTAGCAAAGAAATCCATGGTAATATTTTTCCATTTCCATTCTGGGATTTCAGGTTGTTGGAGTAGACCCGATAGTTTCTGATGCTCAGCTTTGACTTTAGAATAAGTCAAACATGCTCCTACATATATGGCTATATTGGCCTTCATTCCTGGCCACCAAAAGTTTCTCTTGAGGTCTTGGTACATTTTTTCCGCTCTGGGATGTATTGAATATATGGTTTTATGTGCTTCATCTAGTACCACTTTCCTCAAATCCCCATTCCTTGGTACCCAAATTCTTTCAGCTAAATACCTGGTTCCGTCTTCCCGAATATTAAGCTGTTTTTCTAATCCTTTGGGTATTTCCCTTCCAAAAATTCCTTCCTTCAAAACCTCCTGTTGTGCCTCTTTTATTCGAGTAGTAAGATTAGTATGAATAATCATGTTCATAGCTTTTATTCGAATAGGTTCTCTTTCCTTTCGACTCAAGGCATCGACTATCACATTTGATTTCCCTGGGTGGTAACGGATTTCACAATCATAATCATTTAGCAGCTCAACCCACCTACGCTGCCTCATATTTAGTTGCTTTTGATTTAAAATATGTTGGAGACTTTTGTAGTCAGTGTATATGATGAACTTGATCCCATATAGATAATGTCTCCACATCTTTAATGCAAAAACAACGGCGCCCAATTCCAGATCATGTGTGGTGTAGTTTTGTTCATGAATTTTGAGTTGTCTAGAAGCATATGCAATCACCTTCTTCCGGTGCATAAGAACACACCCAAAACCCATTCTTGATGCGTCGTAGTAGATAGCAAAATCTTCCATTCCATCAGGTAACGATAAAATAGGTGCCGTAATCAACTTCTTTTTTAACAATTGGAAGGCACTCACTTGTTCGGAAGTCCATTCATACTTCTTTCCCTTATGTGTCAATGCGGTTAAAGGTTTAGCTACTCGGAAGAAATCTTGAATAAACCTCCTATAGTAACCGGCTAAACCCAAAAATTGACGTATTTGCGTTGGAGTTTTCGGGGTCTCCCAATTTTTGATGGCTTCAATCTTGGCGGGATCAACTTTGATTCCATTACTACTGACAACGTAGCCAAGAAATTGTACTTCATTTAACCAAAAAGCACATTTAGAGAACTTAGCATAAAGTTGTTCTTTTCTTAACAACTCTAACACAAGTCTCAAGTGTTGTTCGTGTTCTTAGTTATTCTTCGAATAGATAAGGATGTCATCAATAAAGACAATAACAAACTTATCTAAATATGGACTACATACTCGGTGCATGAGGTCCATGAAAACTGCGGGTGCATTGGTTAAACCGAATGGCATAACCATGAATTCGTAGTGGCCATAACGAGTTCTGAAGGCTGTTTTCGGTATATCGGCTTCTTTAACCCTTAGTTGATGATAACCCAACCTTAGGTCGATTTTGGAGTATACGCTCGAACCTTGGAGTTGATCGAATAGGTCATCGATTCGGGGTAAAGGGTATCGATTTTTAATGGTGACTTTGTTCAGCTCACGGTAATCGATACACATGCGAAAAGACCCATCTTTCTTTTTAACGAACAAAATTGTAGCTCCCCATGGTGACGTACTTGGTCGGATGAAACCACGTTCTAATAATTCTTGTAGCTGACTTTGTAATTCTTTCATTTTGGTGGGCGCAAGTCTATATGGAGCACGAGCTATTGGTGCGGCTCCCGGTACAAGATCTATTTGGAATTCAACGGATCGGTGTGGAGGTAGTCCCGGTAATTCGTTCGGAAACACCTCAGGAAATTCTCTTGCAACGGAAACGTCATCGATTTTCTTTTCTTCTTTTTCAACCTTCTCGACGTGTGCTAGTACAGCATAACAACCTTTTCTTATTAGTTTGCACGCCTTGAAACTACTGATAAGATTTAATTTGGCATTACCCTTTTCTCCGTACACCATTAAGGGTAACCCGTCTTCCCTCGGAATGCGAATTGCCTTCTCATGACAAACAACTTCGGCTTTCACCCTGGACATCCAGTCCATTCCAATAATTACGTCAAAGCTTCCCAATTCCACCGGTATTAAATCAATTGCAAACGTTTCGCTAACTAAACTAATTTTTCGATTTCGGCAAATTTTATCAACCTTAATTAGTTTACCGTTTGCTACTTCAACTATACACTTTTTATCCAAAGGCGTTAACGGGCAATTTAATTTGGCACAAAATTCTCTACTCATATAACTTCTATCGGCACCCGAATCAAATAAAACATAAGCAGGTGTATTGTTGATAAGAAACGTACCCGTAACAAGCTCCGGGTCTTCCTGTGCTTTCTCCCCATTAATGTTGAAGGCTCTCCCACGGCCTTTCCTATTTCCATTCTGGCACTGGTATATGGTATGGCCTGGTTTTCCACATCCATAGCAAACAACACCGTTATTATTTGTTCCGACATTATTTGCTCCTTTGTTTCTATTTGGTCCGTAGACTTCGCACTTTGCCGCAATATGGCCATTCCTGTTGCACCTGGTACATAACTCTCTACAAAACCACTCTGGAAGAAACGTATCACACCTTGGGCATATAGTTCTTTGCTTTTTGTTGTCGTTGTTGTTGTTGTTGTTGTTGTTGTTGTTGTTGTTGTTGTTAGGGTTATTGTTGTTGAGACGGTTGTTGTTGTTATTGTTAGGATTGGGGTTGTTGTTGTTGTAGTTTTGGTTGCGGTTGTTGTTGTTGTTGTAATTGTTATTGTAATGGTTGTTGCGGTTATTGTTGCAGTTGTTGTTGCGATTATTATTGTTGTTGGGGTGGTTGCGATTGTTGTTGTAGTTGTTGTTTTGATTGTTGTTGTTGGACTGGTGACCCTGATCACTGCTTTCCTCCCACTTTCTCTTTCCTTGTTTTATTATGGCCTCCTCGACCGCCTCTTTCTTTATCCTTCCTGTAATTTGGCCTATCAATTTGTGGGCTATACGACTCGCTTTCTGCATTGTTGCAGGGTCGTTAGCACCTACATACTCTTGGATTTGTTCTGACAACCCTTTTATGAACGCTTCAATTTTTGCCTCTTCATCCTCAAATACTCCAGGACACATTAAAACCAGTTCATTGAAACATCGCTCGTAGGTAATGACGTCTAACCTTTGGGTTGTCAGTGCTTTAAGCTCTTCCTTGAGCTTGTTGATTTCAGTTCTGGGACGGTACTCTTCCTTCATCATGTGCTTGAAGGCAGACCATGGAAGTGCGTAGGCGGTATTCTATCCTACGTAATCCATGTAGGTATTCCACCATGTCAAAGCAGTACCCCTGAAAGTATGTGTGGCATACTTAACTTTATCCTCTTCTGCGCAGTTGCTGATTGCAAACACGGCTTCAACCTTCTCTGTCCACCGCTTTAGTCCAACGGGTCCTTCGGTTCCTTCAAACTCATTGGGTTTGCAGGCCATAAACGCTTTGTAGGAACATCCTACCCGGTTGCCATTGTTTCCTCCACTGCTGGAACCCGATTGGTTATTGTTGTTCATTGCATTCACCACTGCAGCCATATTTGCAGTGAAAGCTTGAAGTTCTTCTGTGTTTAATTGTTGTTGTCTAGTAGCTGGAGGAGCCATTTCCTTCAAAAATAGCCGACTGAGTTAATCATATAGAATTTTAGAAGTAGCCAAAAAGTATTTTGTAGCTTAATATGAACTTATTATTATAAAAGCCTTTTCTTCATATTAGCGTTTTATAACTATAATAATGTTCATACTTAGCAACTAACACACAAATTAACTACTAAAATTCTAATATGAAAAACTATGGTAAGTTATTACGTTACTACGTAATAATAAGTTATAATAATAATAATAAACCTTCCATGCTTATTCTTATTATTATACAATCATAAGGAAAATTACATTGCGGATTTTCTTACAAACTTAAATACACAATATAATACATATTATACAATGCATGGAATATAGGGTAGTCGTCGATAGTTTAAGAATGACGAGGTTTCTTAGATGTTGACGTTGTTTCTTTCTCAGTCAAACGTTTGGATCTTCGTTTGGATAGTTCTTTTTCCAATTCCTCCCAATTGGTTCTTTAGGCTAATTACTTAGGAACAAAACCATCAGTCGTTATACGAGCGGTCATTTTGTAAACTGCTTTCTTAGATGGTTATGTGGATGGTCACAAACATTTTGGGTCATAATAGGTTCATCGGGTTTGGGATTGGGTATAACAGCCAAAGATTTTCCCAAATCACGTTGTGGTTCGGTAATTTCCACAACTTCTTCAGGATCCTCTTCTTCGGGTTCCTCCTCTGGATCTTCTTCAGGATCCTCTTCCGGAACCTCTTCTGGCAATTGTGAATCTTCCCAATTTTCCCAACAATTTTCCTCTTTAATGGTAATACCAAAAGTTAACTTTTCCGTTGGTTCATAAGTCGTATGCTTTGACTCAACATCCGAATCACTTGATAAGTAAATGAAATCTGAATCATAAGAGATGCTTATATGATCGGATGAAGTCATCTATCGCATAATAGCAGGCACCTTAAGAGAATGATATATCTTATAATATTTATATGTTAATAATCTTATGTTTCCAACAATTATATTAAGCAATCATTTTTAAAACAATTACGGTCGAAGTCCAGACTCACTAATGCATCAAAAATCAGTTAGACACACTAATGAAAAATTTTCTGATTCTCTAAGACCAACGCTCGGATACCAACTGAAATGCCTCGTTCATATTAATTATAAACGTTTCATATTAATTGATTTCTTTGCGAGGTTTTGACCTCTATATGAGACGTTTTCAAAGCTTGCATTCATTTTAAAATAACCATAACCTTTATTATTGAATAAAGGTTTAAAAGCATAAGTTTTGATTGTCGATCAAAGACAATCTCCTCAAAATACATGTATTTTACACACACCATTACATACTTGTCAATAATATATTACAAATACAATTCCCGAATGCAAGTTTATTTATTTAGAAAAGCATGATGACTCCAAATCTTGACGTTGAGTAAACATGCAACAGCAGAAGCTTTCTAATAATCACCTGAAAATAAACATGCTTAAAAAGTCAACAAAATTGTTGGTGATTCATAGGATTAGTTTCTATATAATAATCATAACATTTAATAAGCCACAAGATTTCATTTAATTAAATGCGCAGGATCATTACAACTGCAAAAATCATTCATACGATGAGCCGCCTGATAACCGACCTTAACATATAGCGCTTAAGATATCTGACATCATAGATTCCACTATTCAAATGTATGACAAGAACCCTTCGAAGTACTAAAGCATTTCCACTATTCGAAAATGGGGGTGGTTGGTGCCCGTAGATCTACCTTTAGGATTCGCGTCAATTAGTGTTTTTCACTAATTCTTAGGTTACCAAGCATAATAATAATAATAAGTACAGATATCCAGTATAACAAAACAATCGTAGAATGTAGTTTCATGAACTTGTGCTTATTTTGTAAAACATTTATAAATTTGCATGTATTCTCATCCCAAAATAATTTAGATAGTAAAAATGGGACTATAACTCACTTGTGATGATTTCCGAATAGATGGTAATAAGACTTGGCCTTTGACAAGTTCACGAACCTAATAATAATATTCTTGTGTCAAGATATATATATATATATATATATATATATATATATATATATATATATATATATATATATATATATATATATAATTAATATTCCATACTTATGATACTTGTGATAATTTTAATTGTCCGTTGTTAGTAGTCCAATGTTCGTAGTCCAATAGTCCGATAGTCCAACAGTATAAATATATATATACATATAAATGCGTATATTGTGTTAGAATTTACTAACACTATAATATATTGTCTTAATATAATAAGACACATAATATGTATATTGTCTGAAGCAATCCGCGACCCATTGTATACATGTCTCAGGCTCGATCACAACTCAAAGTATATATATTATGTTGGAATCCACTTCGACCCATAGCTAACTCGAGATTACTGCCAATGGTGTCTTATAGTTCGTTCCAATAATATATATAGAAGAAGTCAAAATGATATGTCAAAACTTTGTATACGAGTCCACGGTGATCAAGTCATATATATATATATATATATATATATATATATATATATGGTGCCTTACGATCTTTATTAAGACTATAATATATTGTCGTAGAACTTAATCACGACTATTATAAATTGTATTTCCATAAGTTCGAGAACAAGACATGTATAAATACATGTAGGATACAAGGTAAGTTAGCTAGGATAAGGTTAGCATCCATTTTTATTAATCAAAATCGTAGCTAAAAACAAACAAAAATATCCAATTTTGTTTTACCCATAATTTATTCGTTACAAATCCGTTTTGAGTGATTCGACTTGCCATAGTTTTGTATCGAACCGTTATTTATTAATCTAAATAGAAAAATTATATGTTTATAGTCGAAAATACAGCTTAGGTGTCAAATACAAGAAGATAGTCATATCCGTCGTAAGAACGACATCTTAATGACTCTTTTGAAAAACATACTTCCAATTAGAGTTTAACCATAATTTTGGATATATTTCATATCCATATAAAATAATATTTTTCACCAAAGGAAATCTTTTAATTCAAAGTTTAAGATAGGTTTTTAAAATTAAACCCAAAACAGCCCCCGATGATCTATGACGGCGTATGTTCAGTTTTAAGGTGTTCTTCGTGTTTACAAGTTTTATATCCTTATGTTAGCTTGACATACTATCATAATACATGTGTTAAAGTATTTTAAAAGTCAAGTTAGAAGGATTAAGTTTGTTTGTGAACAAGTTTAGAATTAATCTAAACTATGTTCTTGTTGTTATAAGTTATAAACTCATAATAAGATAGCTATATGGATATGAATCGAAAAAGATTATGAATAAGGTGACTACCTAAAATTAAATGAACAAAAGTTGCTGATAAAATAAGATGATAATCTTGTGATCAAAGATATCCTTGATGGCTTGTAATCCTTGGAGTAGAATCATAGAATGAACAAAAGTTCGAATAAGATTTCTATATTGAATTAAGATAGTTATAAGTATATGAATTGAACCAAAGCTTATATATGATTCTTACCTTGATAAATAGGAGTAGATGAGTTAACAAAGTGTTCTTGAAGCTAGTTTATGATCAAAGTGAATGAAGATTTTCTAGTACTTGAAATATGTGTGTTTAAAGAGTGTTTAAAGAGTAAGAAATGGAGAGAATACTTGGAGTTCTTGTGTGTGAGTATTATGAGAGTGAAGGTAAGTTAAATAGCTGATATGAATGAGTAAAAAGAGTGTTAAAAGTCGTGGTTCATGTATATGGTTAAGAGACTTTATCAAAATTTGGAATATAGCATAATAATGCAAACTAGAAGTTAAATGTTGGTTCCCACAAGTCTCCATCATGTTTATCCTTGTCTTGTAACTCATAGGGCTGCTAAGGAAGCTATAATTGGTATTTCATATTGGTATATACTCATAGTATTTAAGTATGGAAGCTGGGTATGATTCGGGTGTAAATACCGAATGAATACGAATAGAATTCTTGATGGAATTGAATGAGATTATGAGTATAGCTATCTTTGTTGAGTATAAGTATGTTAGTATATCTGTTTAAGTCCTTCAAAAGTGTATTAATACATATTAATACAATACATATACATACATTTTAATTTAGAAGTTATTACAACGTTAATCGTTATATATATGTATATAGTCTTGAAGTCTTTAAGTTAGTAATCTCATTTTATGTATATAACCAATTGTTAATATATGTAATGAGATACTTAAATATCATTTAATAATCATGAGTATATATTTATATTCATATATACGTCATTAAATAATTATTACGAATTATGACGTTTGATATCGGGCAAAAAGTCACGTTTTTACCCCCTAAATCAGGCCCTAAAACAATAAAGATTAAAACTTTTTCGGCAAAATTATCACTTTTTCAGTTGATTTTGTAGATTAAGTAATTACAAAGGCGATGCAAAAAGAATCAAGTAAAACGGAGCTAAAACGAAGATTCTAGAGCGAAAACGGTGAAAGACAAGAAATCAAGTTACGATCCAGTAAATCAGGCCCTGATCAGCAAGAATACGGCCTGCCATACGGCCTGCCATACGGCCAGCCACTATGGAAACCGCCTGCCGGATACGTGCCACCACACGAGCCACCAAACGGCTTGTCAAGAATATGGCCTGCCAAATACGGCCTGCCATGCGGCCTGCCATGCGGCCTGCCATGCGGCCTGCCAAACGGCCTGCCAGGCGTATTTGGCAGAATTTCAAGTCTATTTAAAGGGGCTTTCTCCATTCATTCCAAGACACACTCAACTTGCAATAAAATTTATATTTTCAATATTTTAGGTAGTTTTTAGTAGTAGTTAGCTTAGCTTTTATTTTTCGGAGGATATCCCGGCGAGTCCCTGCGATCCCGAGCAGATTAGTTCGGCTTTTTCAGGTTCTTATCCGAAATGCTTGTCTTTTGTATTAAACATGTATTCTTATCTTTTATGTTTAATAATGCGTTTCGATATTGCCATGATAGCTTAATTTATCTGTATGTTGCCATGATAGAAGTTTGGGTTAGCGTAATTATGTTAATATAGTACGATCACTGTTATAATACTGAATTAGGGAGTCTGATAGATTTGGATGCTAGCATCTTAAGGATTGACCAACTTAGGTTGTGATCAAGACTTGTCCACCTATGTGAAATTAGCTACTTCATAGGATTAAGACCCCTGGTTATACTGTATCTGAAGATTCTATGAACTCGGTATGGCCGGAGTTCCCGAGAGGCATCTAATGCACTTTTAGGACACGAATCCTAGGAATTGAGACATGAATGACCTAGTATGCCTATTGACTGTTCCGAAGAGACCTCTTAGGAGCTGTTAAGATCTAGTTAGTGCCTCTACTATATGACCCAAGCCTATTGCATGTTCTTGTCTGATTGTTGCCCTAGGTCTTAGTCATATCAACTGTTTAGGTACTTATTAGGTTTCTATCTGCTTTACTAACAGTATATTAAATGTAATGCTGTATAATGTTTAATTTGTTGTGATCTCATTAGTATGATGTAATGGTTGTTAGTTTTCATTTAAGGTTTTACCAACTTAAACCGACGGACTCCTTCCGTTTGTGATCAGTGTTCAATCAACACGGCACATTGTTATTCAGTTATCTAAGCTGATAACGAGGGTTAGGATTAGAGCTTAAATCACTAATAAACCTAGTACTCTACCGAGGATAACCTCCGGGGTATTGTTACACTTCAGTTATGTGACGATCGCTCCAAATCCATATGGACGAACACGTCATTCATTGATTTCATTGCGAGGTATTTGACCTCTATATGATACGTTTTGTAAACATTGCATTCTTTTGAAAAGGTACACCATAAATGAATATTTAAATTAAAGGTTTTCGACATCTGATGATTTCTACATATAGACAATCACCATAAATAATAGTTTACAACATCATTTCTGTTGACAATGCAGTCAAAATAAGATACATGGTGATGATTTGGTAAATGCAACGTCTCCTTGAAAAATATGTCATGTAAGAATCCATGCACATAGCTTGTTTAACATCTAAGCAAACAGCGGAAGACTTCTAGGAAACCTGAGAATAAACATGCTAACAAGTGTCAACACAAAGGTTGGTGAGTTCATAGTTTTAATGTTGCTCATAATCTGTATATAAAGGTGGATCACAAGATTTCAGTTGTTCAATCCAGAAACGTTTATCAATAGATTCTACATAACAGAGCACCCTGGTAACTAAGCTTTAACGTTATAATGATAAATACCCCATTCATTTTAATACACGCAAACCAACGTGTCCTAAACTTAAATAACACACGTCCGTTAAAAGGCTAGCGCTCTAGCTCGGACGGGGATGTCAAGCCCTATGGATCCATATACTGTTATTCGCGCCCACCAGTCCACATCCTATGTACTGGCAGTTACTAGTTACCAAAGCTAAGGGATTTTCGGTTTAAACTCAGTGTAGAATTAAGTATGTACTTGTATCCATTGCGTTTAAAATAAATTGCATGTATTCTCAGCCCAAAAATATATTGCAAAAGCAATTAAAAAGGGAGCAATGAAACTCACGCATATAAATATTGTAAATCAGTTTATAAAGCATTTGCATGTATTCTCAGCCCAAAAATGTAGAGAGTAAAAGGGATCATATGAAACTCACTGTTTAATATTGATATACAATATTGTAGAAAAGCACGTAGACGCATCGGAGATGATAAACACGAGGTTTGATTCACAAAAATACCCTCGAACATTACCCATAATTTCCTTGGCAATAACCCATATTTTCCTTAGCTCTAGCTCGCTTGGAAACACGTTTTGAAAATTACTTGGATAGCACTCCGTCGTAATATTTTATGTACATTATTATTTTTGTATCGCAAAAATAATAACACTAATAATAAAAATAATAAGATTAATAATAATCTTATTAATAATAATAATAATAATAATAATAATAATAATAATAATAATAATAAATAATATTACGGAGTATATCTATATTTGTGTATGTGTGTGATTATCTCGAGCCAAAAACTGCAATTTATAGCAATCATACCTGAAAAAGTACCCCATGCGATCGCATGGGATTTGTGCTTCAAGGCCATGCGATCGCATGAAACCCTGGGACAGCTCACAAATTTTTAACTTCTTGTTTGTCGACATAATTTTATATTATATATAATATATTTAATTTATATAATTAATTATATATTATATTAAATTCACATGCATAGTTGACTTGTAATTTTTGTTCTGATAAGTCGTATGTCATCACTCGACTTATGTCCCGGTTCCGGTTTTTCGAACGCCCTTTCGTACGCTGAGAAAACTAGTACTTTTCGTTTCGTGACTCGTACCTTTGTCAAAATATAAACTTAAATTATCACTAAATTATATCACTCAAAGTGTATCTTAAACTTTCGAGTGTTTTGGTCATTTACTTTTATAAATTATCGTCTCGTTATTTGTTAAAATACATTTTAAAATAGTGTTTACTGTAGCAATTCACTGTAGCAAAGTCAATTTCACTGTAGCAAATAGTGATTTTCGCAAACACTGTAGCATTTTGGGTACTGTAGCAATTTGAAAATACTGTAGTAAATTAGTGTTTTACTGGTTCATCTTAAACGCTTTAGTTAACTTATCTGAATATCAATTGAATCAATAAACGAATGTTACTATCGTTTACTAAATAACTTTAAATCATATATATTCAATTAGATATATAAACCAATAAGTTTAATGTACGGTATCATGCAATTAAAACATTGTTACCTTTTCAAGTTATAGTATATATGTATCTATTTACATATAATTGTTCGCGAATCGTCGAAAACAATCGAAGGGTTTTTAAATATATAAAAGTAGTTCAAAAATTTTGAGATTCAGTTTTACAGACTTTGCTTATCGTGTCGGAAATGTTAATCATACAAAGATTAAGTTTAAATTTGGTCAGAAATTTCCGGATCATCACAAGTTATACGACCAAGTGACATACTTCTCACTGCTCAAAGAGAACTCCGAGAGTTCAGAGATAAGTAGGTTTATGTAATTGGCTCATCCAACCAGATCAACATCAATCCAAGCGTAGTCTTAACATAAGCATAATTACCTTTCCCTAACCCAATACTGATATCTTGATCAACGTTTCCTTGATCTGCATACTTCGGATATCCTCCCACTTTATTTACTTTTTCTGCATTTAGGACCTTTAGCTAAAATCAACTACTATCTTTTATCCAGGTAATTTAACTAAAAGACAATTATCCGCTTGATCTTCAATTCGTTAATCAGCATAAAATTCGACACTAGGTTAACTTACACCTTCTACACCTTAGAAAGTAAAGTAAATTTAGGCCCCGCAAAATATAAATTAACGAAGACGCTGTGTGCTACCGAATCGGACACCGTGCAACCTAATGACACCTCACAAAATAAAAACCGTCCGTTAGTGGCATATCAGAAGTAACACTTCTTCTTTGGCACCGCTGCCGGGGAACGAATATTTTGATCGAGAAAGATTTTAAGCAGACAAAGTATTGTTTGGTGGTGTCTAAGAAAGACAATTATACACGGACTTGGTTATTGGATTTTCCGAACAGTCTCTAATTATATTGGAACCAAAAGGATCCTGCCTCTCCGTAGTCAGCCTGGCCACCTCGATACAAGTAATCTGTGAGAAGTCCTATCAGTTAAGATATCCGATCTGGTTAGCGACCGAATTTCAAGAATAATTGTTTTTATTAAATTATCGATCCTTTTAGTAAATTAATATTTTCTAAAAGTTACTTTTAAGTCTTTTTATTAACAAAAAATCAGAAAAAAATGGAACAACAAGACACCCTTGCTTCTATGCATAAGTCATGCTTAGAGGAAAGAGGAGGACCAATCACCTTAGGAACCGAAGGAATTCCTGAAATCAGTTCACATATGATTAAACTAGTCAGTATGATCTGTTAATTTCAAGGATTACCGACTGACGACCCTAATTTTCATATAAACAAATTTATCAGTCTGGTTGACTCTTTTAAGAAGGAATCAAACGAGAAAAACATTTTAAAACTTCATCTTTTTCAATATTCACTTTCTAAACACGCTTCAGCATGGTTTGACGCGCTTAATCCGAATTCAATCCAATCATGGGAGGAATTAGCCACAAAATTTCTAAATAAATATTATCCACCCTCCCTGCAAACCTGTTTAAGAAATGACATCACTAACTTTTCCCAAAAAGAAAATGAGTCATTGTGTCTAGCATGGAATAGAGTAAAGATGATGCTTAAAATATGTCCGAATCATTCATTAAGTCGGGCAGACATAGTCTGTTCGCTTTACAATGGTTTGACCAAGGATAATAAGTCTCTCTTAGACATGGCCTCGCAAGGCAATTTCATGTCTCGAACAGCAGATGAAGCATGGGATCTCTTGGACACAATAGCTGCACAACAGGAAGACTGGAACAATGAAGCTGCTGAGATGGATGATGTCTTCACTCATATAGTAAAAATGCTGGAAACCAGGTTACAAGATCTCACCCTCACTCTTCAAAGTTTACAAATTCCTAAGAACTCCGATGCTACTAGAACCAATCTAAGGTATCCTTACCCTAGATGGGCACACAAACAGCAAAATAGCTCGGATCATAATATAATTTTTCCATTGCACAAACCTACTCTCCACTCTAAGGAAATTTTAGCTGAATTTATGAAAAAGCAATATATGATAAACCTTCAAGTCATAGAATGCCAAAATAAGTTTGACAGGTTGATAAAGACTTTTGAAGAATTAATCACTAATTTTCAGCTTACGCTTAAACGTTTAACCACTAAAATTGATATAGAGTGTAGTGAGTTTGATGTCCTAGTAATTACTAGAGGAGGAAAAGAAACAACTATCAATATACCCATACAAGATTTTTCCAATAAGGAACCTGTGCCAATTGACCCAGTCATCAATCCATCAGAACCTATCTCTCCTAAGGCCCCGAAAATCATTCCGCGCGCCCGCATACCTTTCCCAGGTAGGCTTAGGAAGGAAAAACAAGAAGCACAATTTGCTAAGTATTGGGATATTATTAAGAATTTGCATTTAAATGTACGTCTAGTAGATGCTTTAGTAGAAATGCCAAACTGCGCTAAATTTTTCAAAGAACTGCTTTCAAACAAAGAGAGATTAAGAGAGATAGTTAGCTTGCCCTTAAGTGAAGAATGCTTGTTAGTGTTACATCATGGAATTCCCCCTAAGTTAGGAGATACAGGAAGATTTATGGTACCTTGCTACCTGCAAGATGTCCAAATTAGCAATGCGTTAGCAGACTTAGGAGCCAGTGTAAACCTAATGCCCTATTCATTATTCAAGAAGCTAGGATTAAATGACTTAAGGCCAACCAGAATGACTATCTAACTCGCAGACAGATCAGTTAAGATTCCTCGGGGAATAGCTGAAGATGTTCTAGTCAGAGTGGATAAGTTCGTATTTCCCGTTGATTTTGTCATTATGGATATTGTGGAAGACACGAAGGTCCCACTCATTATTGGCAGACCATTCCTAAATACTGCCAAGGCCATAATTGACGTTCACGAGAAATCATTGAAGTTAAGGGTTGGAGGAGAAGAAATTACATTCAATGTTGATCGCCTCATGAACCATCCTAAGGAAGAGGATGTGAATCTCTCTGATTCTTTTCAAGAACTCGTAAACGAATACCTGGAAGAGACTATGGCTATTTGCAGCCAAGATCAAATTTCTAAGGATATATTCTTTACACCTCCTGAAGGAAATCTTGATAACCATTCCGCCATAGATCTTAGTCAACACATATCTCCCCTCTCTGAAAGTAACTTTATTGGCAACACTATTCAAATAGCACTGCTAGGACAAGGCATTCCTTTACCTCTACTAAGGAGAAGACCGAATGAAGAGACAGATTTCATTCCGGTATATCAGGAACCCCAGTCAAGGGAAGACTGTGAGGAGTTTCCTGAACCTACCTTCGAAACTAAAGAAGACGTTTCTGAAGAGGAACCATTAAGAAGGATAATTTCCAGAAATGAAAAACAGATAGCATCAGTGACCGCTACTGAAGAATCAGAATTCCAGGAGAGATATGACTCATTAGACCGTAAGGAGATAGCTAGAATGATGTAACGACCCTACTTTTTCCGTTATCTTTTGCCGTTAATTATTTAACGACCGTTAATTATTTTTCGTGCCACGTCATTTCTATGACCTATATTATTATTTTTGTAATAATATATTAATTATTATGTGTTATATGAATATTTGTATTCATATCTTTAATTGTACGTTTCTACGTGTCGCGGATTTCTATCCGGCGAATCTTTTCGGTTTTCAAACCAACGATCGAGTTTTTGGGATTTTAAATCCTAATTATTTTAAATATGATATTTTAAGATCATATTATTATATATAGTGTTTATATTTATTTTTCGTCGCGCGTTTGTTATCTTTCCGGATTTTTAATCGCGTAGGCGTGTTTTCGCGTTTCGGGATTCGTTCGGGCTTTCGGGCCAAAGGTAAATTACATTTAAGTGAGATGGACCAAGTGGGGCCCACCCCACTAAAAATTTCGGCTGAATGGGGGAGGGGTATACTCCCTTGTTTGCATTTTTGCTTCTCATTTTATTTCACATTCATTTTAGCAAGTTACATTAAACCTAATATTTTCTCTCCACTTTTCTCTCCTCCCTCCTCTTGGTGCCGTCGCCTACCACCACCAAAATCACCATCATCTTCATCAATAAAGCTTGGATCATCCTATTGTTTGTATAAACGCGTTCCTCTCTTCGATCTCTACACGTTGATATTAATCAATTCTTGATTAGGGTATAAACCCTAACCCTAACTTTTTCAATTTTCTTTAATTTTACTGTTTTTATATGTTATTATAGTAGTATGATGATTGTGGATTATTGTAATGATGTTTGTATGCATAGAATTGCTCAATTTCACTTGTTTTCGGTTTGATTTAAATTGGGACAGCAGCTTTTTCGTGTGTTTCTGATATTGTAACTGATGTTGATCATAAAATAAAGTATATAAATGAGTTCCTCTCACCAAGACATTAATTTTAGACTCCGGATTCATGTCGTTTCGATTCCCGGAGCCCTAGATATGCTTAATTTGATATTTGGTAAAGATTGAAAGGTGTTATGGGCAAGAACAAGGTATGGTCCGACTTTGTGATCATCCTTGGTGTCTTTAGGGTGTGTAATTTGGTTAGGACTGATGGTGGGACGAATTTTCATGTTCGGGTCACCTAAATCCGAGCCACGGTTCACCCGTTGTGCCTAAATCACTGTTTTGAGTAAATTGAATTCCCAAGTGTTGTCATGGCTGATATCCACGACCTAGGGACTGTTCTTGGAGTGTTCTTGAGTACATAATTGTTTCGGGTGGTTTGAGTAGGCGGAGATGCATTTGTGGCTCGCCCGAAACCGACACCCGGGGCTCAAGATACGACCCGATGAACTTTTAAACTTAAAACTTATGGTTAATGATTAAACTTATGTTAAAATGAATGGCTTTCATTATTAATAAATTACTTATGATAAAAGAAGTAATTATTATTATTTAAGACTTATGATATAAATATTTATTATATCATTTAATTATTAATTATGATTTAATTAACATTTTAATTAAACTTATGATTAATAATACTTTTATTATTAAAGAAAAATACTTATGATAAGTATTAAATTTATTTTTGAGAAATTATTATAAGACTTATAATAAAGATTAAATAATTATTTAATTATTGTAAGACTTAATTATTATTTAATTATGATTTAATTATTAAATACTTATGATTTAATAATTTTAATTAGAAACTTATGATATAATTAATAATTCATTATTAATTTATAATACTTAT
The DNA here is from genome assembly GCF_046630445.1 of Rutidosis leptorrhynchoides. Classification (NCBI taxonomy): domain Eukaryota; kingdom Viridiplantae; phylum Streptophyta; class Magnoliopsida; order Asterales; family Asteraceae; genus Rutidosis; species Rutidosis leptorrhynchoides. Next base: position 51,423,550 of record NC_092337.1, on the reverse strand, counting down.
GATATGAATTAAAATTCATTATTAATTAATAAAACTTATATAATGATTAATATTTAATTAATTAATTAAATACTTATGTTATACTAATTATAACATTTCAACTTATATTAACTTTAATAATTCATTTTATTTAATTAAACTTATGTTATGACATAACTTTACACTTTTGACTTTAATAAACATTATAACCTATGTTATTATTATAACTTACACTTTTAAAATTAATGTTGACTATGTTTGACCAAGGTTGACTTTTGAGTTGACTTTCGGTTGACTTTGGCTTTCAGTTGACTTCTGTTGACTTTCTAAATAAGGAAACTTTCCGAACTTCAAAACTTTCTAAAAATAGAACTTTCTAAATTTGGAAACTTTCCTAAAATAGAAAACTTTCCAAAAATGGAAACCTGCTAAAAATAGAAACTTTCTAAAAATAGAAAGTGTGTGTCCTTATGCTGTTCCAATCAAACTGATGCTTGCTGAGCAATGTTCTATGTCTACTTGCAACATGTACAATAGCTATCATACTAAGACTTGACCTAAGTTAGTTATTTATTTCGACCTGCTTTATTTATAGGTCGGCGTTGTGATCTTTCTTGATCACTTTACTTTACTTGCTGTTCGCTTGTTTGTGAGATTTCTTCAGTTGCTATTTAAGGTGAGTTATAGTCCCATTTTTCTATTTTAAATCCTTTGGGATGAGAATACATGCAATTTATTTTATATTTTGGACACATGTGGAAATTGGTTTAAATTATTCATTGTGAGTTGAACAAAAATATTCCCTAGTCTGGTAACTGTAATCACTGGTTTCTACTGGTGAACGCGAATCCTATGGATAGATCTATCGGGTTTGACAACCCCATTTCGAGCTAGTCGCGCTAGCAATTTATAATCGGAATGTTTAGTACTTCGTATTTTGTTGTAGATACACTTGTTCGGTGTATATTATTTATTGTGTTTGGCAAGGGTAAATAAAGGGTTAAGTGGTTACCAGGTGGCTCACGGAAAATGGAATAATGTTTTATTATATGTTTTCTAGCATATAATTTGGTGGTTTAAAAAGGAGTTTTTATGTTTTCAAACATAAATTTTTATTGTTTAAATTAAATATTGTTTGCAATATTAAACCTATAATTCACTCAACATTTTTGTTGACAGTTACTCGCATGTTTTATTCTCAGGTTCATGATTGATTGCTTCCGCTGTGCTTAGAGAGTCTGCATATTTATGATGGCAGCTTTTGTTAAACATTAACTTGCATTCTATTTTGTTACATTAAAAAGTGGTTGTTTGTTGACTTTATTTTGGTCAACTTTTGGTTAAAGTATTATTGTGTAGTTTTTCTAAACTTATACATTTTAGTAGATTTCCTTTATAGGAAATCATTTTTAAATAAAGAATGCAAGGTTGTTTTATTAAATTCATATAGAGTTTCGATCAAGCTGTGGGACCAAGTGACGGAGCCGTTAAGTGTTTTGACGGAGTCGCCACAGTTGGTATCAGAGCTCTGGTTGTAGGGAATTAGGCTGCATTGATGTCGTTACCCGGGTCAATAGGGTGCATTAGTGAGTCTAGTCTACAGCCCGGCCTATTATATATTATTATATGTGATTATTTGTGTCGTGTTGGTATGTATATTGTTATCATACATACATTTCTATTATGTTCTGAATTCGGGAGGAACTCCCATTCCGATTTAAACGTATTCTCCGACTCATGCGAGTTCATCTTTTAAAGGAACACCTCGGTTAGTGAAACCGAGGGGGTGTCATTCTTGCCTTCTGGAATTCTCGACATTTCTATGTCATAATTAGTGTTTATTGATATAACGTTTAAGTTACATTACGTGTTCTAGACTTCTCGGCATTTCTATGTCATCTATTATGGTTATGTATATAACGTTTGAGTTATATTACGCGAGATGTCATTCTTGACTTCTAAATGCTCGGCATTTCAATGTCAGCTATTATGTTTAGGTATATAACATTTTTGTTATATTACGTGCATTTGTGCCGTTGTGCCTATGTGCTTTGGTTGTTGAAACGGAAAACGTCATTCTTACTTTTAGAGATTCTTGGTACTTCGAAGATATTTTTATGTCATCGTTACTCCTATTCATTACTTTCGATGTCTTTGTCTCTTGTGCTATCCTTAGCACATTGTTAAGAAATTGTTTTAGGGAAGTTGTATTGAAATTCGAGGTTGACCACGTGTCCTGACCTTATGTAGTGATATTGGAATGGAACTATGAGTTAGTGAAATATAATGGCGTCAGGCCAACGTGGTTATATTACTTTAATTCATAAAAAGTCCCAATATTGTGACATGAGGAATAGAAAGCGAGTCAAAGAAAATTTGTACACCACTCATTCGGAAATTCTAACGTTATTACATGAGTAAGGAAGATACTCATTATCTTATTTGTTGATATGCGAGAGACTCATCTTAACCGAACTACCTACCCCATGTTTTATCATTTATAACTCGCTTGTTAGTGACAGCTTCGCACGTGAAGAGTTTTGGCCCAAGGACTTATGTCCTGATGATAGTCAAAACAATATTTAACTCATTGGTTTTCATGACCTCGTAGCATTTATTGATTAGATGTCGCAAGACGATTCAAGTCCTTCACCCGAACTTTAACGATCTTACTTCAACTCGTAACCTCTGTGATACGGATACCCTGCTTTTCATTAAAAATTTTACACATTTGTGTAATTGGGCGGTTCTCACGAGATTTATGGGCGAATAGAAGTAATGAAATACTTTGTCATGTATACTATTTATAAAATCATATATGTACGTATGAATTCAAATGGACAAATTTACCCTTACCTATTTTGGCTAGTATACACTAATTTATACCTTCAAAATTATTTTAAAACCACTCTTATTGAGTTGTCTAGTTAACTCAAATTGATTTACGTAAAATGATACACGTTGTACATACTTCTAAATTTACTAAGAGCTTCGCTCCATTTATGGGGTTACATTAGACGTTTAAAGCTTTTTCAAAACTTCTTTGATTGATTACATTAGAATTTTCGCATTACTCTACAGAGTGTTTGGATCACATTTCTTCTCATCCTCCGTTTAAGGATGAAAATTTACCATTAAGTCCATTGATAGAAATTCTTACACCAGTTTGGATGCCGGTTTTATAAAATTTGTTGGAAAGTCTTTGCGCTCATAGAATTTTCCCTCTTATGGTTGGACATGGCCGAAACGCGGACCGATAAATCAAGTTTCTGGGGTACACTCGATGGTCACCTTATTGTAGAAAAGGCGCTAGGTGGGTTTCTACCCCAACTGTAGTTATAGTGGGTATCATGGATATATATTACACTAGACCGTTTGAGGAGTTTCTACTCTCAATATTCGCTGTCAACCGCAACACCCTCGTAAACATCAATCCTAGGATTCGATACTTTAGGGTGCACGAAATTATTTTTGGAGATTCATCTCACCTGGAGTTGGCCATTCTTTATAACCCATGATTCGCGTTCTTTTCATCCGCACATAAATTTAAGAATATGGATGAATCCTAGACTTCCTCGCTCATTGTACAAGGAAGTTCACTCTCGTTGAATTATCACACCTTTCATACGTCTTCCTTTCGGAAATATAATGAAAATTTACTTTGGAGTCCATGATCCTCGTTAACTCCTTTGAGAGAATTACCTTAAATATCTATGCCACCGATGTGACTACTCCATATTTATTTCTTCCTTCATTATTGCAACTTTATTTCATCCGTCCCAGTTCGTCCCCTTGGGGAGCTCCCGTTTTGTTCGTTGAGAAGAAAGATGGTTCATTTCGTTTGTGTATTGATTATCGTGAATTGAACGAGCTTACTGTTAAAAACCGTTACCCTCTTCCGAGAATTGATGATCTGTTCGATCAACTTCAAGGTTCGTCCGTTTACTCTAAGATTGATCTTCGTTCCGGTTATCACCAATTGCGCGTTAAAGAAACTGATATTTCGAAAACCGTTTTTCTTACCTATTATGGTCACTTCGAATTCTTTGTTATGCCGTTCAGTTTGACAAATGCACCTGCTGTGTTCATAGACCTCATGAACCGTGTGTGTAGACCCTATCTGGACATATTCGTTATTGTTTTTATCGACGACATCCTTATTCATTCTAAGAGTGATGAAGAACACGAAGAATATTTGAAGTTGGTGCTTGATTTATTGAGAAAAGAAGAGTTGTACGCTAAGTTCTCTAAGTGTAATTTCTGATTAAGAGAAGTTCAATTCCTTGGATATATTGTTAGTAAACAAGGAATACTAGTTGATCCCGCCAAGATTGAGGCAATTGAAAAGTGGGAAATTCCGAAAACTCCTACTCAGATTCGCCAGTTTCTAGGATTAGCAGGCTATTATAGAAGGTTCATTCAAGATTTTTCACGAGTAGCGAAACCTCTGACTGCTTTAACGCATAAGGGGAAGAAGTACGAGTGGAAGAGTGAACAAGAGTCTGCTTTCCAAACTCTGAAGAAGAAGTTAACTTCTGCACCGATATTATCACTACCTGAGGGTAATGATGATTTTGTTATCTATTGTGATGCTTCGTGTCAAGACTTTGGTTGTGTTTTGATGCAACGAAAGAAAGTTATTGCGTACGCGTCACGTCAGTTGAAGATTCACGAGCAGAATTATGTAACCCATGATTTAGAGTTGAGAGCTATTGTGTTTGCGCTTAAGATTTGCAGACATTATCTATATGGGGTCAAAGGTACATTGTACACTGATCACAAAGGTCTTCAACATATTCTTGATCAGAAACAGTTAAATATGAGGCAACGAAGATGGGTTGAGACGTTAAATGATTATGATTGCGAACTTTTATATCATCCGGGAAAGGCCAATGATGTGGCTAATGCATTAAGTCATAAAGAAAGGGCTGAACCTCGCAGGTTTAGGGCCTTGAATATGACAATTCAAACAAACCTTGCTAGGCAGATCCTTGAGGCACAATAAGAAGCCTTGAAGGAGGAAAATTTTGTAACGGGAAGGTCCGAGGCTTGAGTAAACAGTTAGAGGTACAAACCGATGGTACTCGGTATTTTGCGGGATGCCTTTGGGTTCCGAAGTTTGGTGATCTACGAAAACTTGTTTTAGATGAGGCTCATAAGTCTAGGTACTCTATTCATCCTGGTTCAGGAAAGATGTATCATGATCTCAAGGAGCTGTATTGGTGGCCTAATTTGAAAGCTGACGTGGCTACGTATGTGGCTAAGTGTTTGACCTGCGCTAAGGTTAAAGCTGAACATCAGAAACCGTCTAGACTTTTGGTGCAACCTGAAATTCTCGAGTAGAAGTGGGAAGGTATTAAGATGGACTTTATTACGAAGTTACCGGGAGTTGTGGGTGGTTATGATACCATTTGGGTGATTGTTACCAACTCGCTAAGTCAACTCTTTTCTTGCCAATTAAGGAAGCATATTCAATGAAGAAGTTTACTCGTTTGTATTTGAAGGAGATTATTTCGAGACATGGTGTTCCCGTATCGATTATGTTGGACTGAGGCAGTCCTAACAAGGTGCTCTAGGAACTAAATTGGATATAAGCACCGCTTATCATCCACAGACGGATGGTCAGAGTGAAAGGACCATTCAAACGTAGAAAACATGTTAAGAGCGTGTGTTATTGATTTTGGAAATGGGTGGGATAAATATTTGCCGCTGGATGAGTTTTCTTATAACAACAGTTATCATGCAAGTATTAAAGCCGCACCATTTGAAGCTCTGTATGGTAGAAAGTGTAGGTCTCCTGTCTGTTGGAATGAGGTTGGGGATGCTCAACTCACATGACCAGAGATCATTCACGAGACTACCGAGAAGATTGCACAGATTAAGGAAAGATTGAGAACTGCCAGGAGTAGGCAAAAGAGTTATGCTGATAAGAGAAGGAACGATATCGACTTTCAGGTCGGTGATCGTGTTATGTTGAAAGTTTCACCTTGGAAGGGTGTGGTACGTTTTGGTAAAAGGGAAAGTTGAATCCTCGAATTGTTGGACCTTTTGGGATTATTGAGGGAGTTGGACCAGTGGCTTATCGTTTGAAATTGCCACAAGAACTCAGTGCTATTCGTGACGTCTTTCATGTATCGAATTTAAAGAAGTGTTTGGCCGAGGCCAATGAAACTATTCTTTTTGATGAACTTCATGTTGATAAGCAACTTTATTTTATTGAAGAACCTGTTGAAATTATGGACCGAGAGGTAAAGACTCTTAAGCAGAGTAAAATTCCTATTGTTCGAGTTAGATGGAACACCGGACGCGGTCCCGAGTTCACTTGGGAGCGTGAAGGTCATATGAAGCAGAAGTAACCGCATTTGTTCCCAGATGCCGAGGAAACCCCTGCACCTGCTTAAATTTCGGGACGAAATTTCCGTAACGGGAAGGTACTGTAACGACCCTACTTTTTCCGTTATCTTTTGCCGTTAATTATTTAACGACCGTTAATTATTTTTCGTGCCACGTCATTTCTATGACCTATATTATTATTTTTGTAATAATATATTAATTATTATGTGTTATATGAATATTTGTATTCATATCTTTAATTGTACGTTTCTACGTGTCGCGGATTTCTATCCGGCGAATCTTTTCGGTTTTCAAACCAACGATCGAGTTTTTGGGATTTTAAATCCTAATTATTTTAAATATGATATTTTAAGATCATATTATTATATATAGTGTTTATATTTATTTTTCGTCGCGCGTTTGTTATCTTTCCGGATTTTTAATCGCGTAGGCGTGTTTTCGCGTTTCGGGATTCGTTCGGGCTTTCGGGCCAAAGGTAAATTACATTTAAGTGAGATGGACCAAGTGGGGCCCACCCCACTAAAAATTTCGGCTGAATGGGGGAGGGGTATACTCCCTTGTTTGCATTTTTGCTTCTCATTTTATTTCACATTCATTTTAGCAAGTTACATTAAACCTAATATTTTCTCTCCACTTTTCTCTCCTCCCTCCTCTTGGTGCCGTCGCCTACCACCACCAAAATCACCATCATCTTCATCAATAAAGCTTGGATCATCCTATTGTTTGTATAAACGCGTTCCTCTCTTCGATCTCTACACGTTGATATTAATCAATTCTTGATTAGGGTATAAACCCTAACCCTAACTTTTTCAATTTTCTTTAATTTTACTGTTTTTATATGTTATTATAGTAGTATGATGATTGTGGATTATTGTAATGATGTTTGTATGCATAGAATTGCTCAATTTCACTTGTTTTCGGTTTGATTTAAATTGGGACAGCAGCTTTTTCGTGTGTTTCTGATATTGTAACTGATGTTGATCATAAAATAAAGTATATAAATGAGTTCCTCTCACCAAGACATTAATTTTAGACTCCGGATTCATGTCGTTTCGATTCCCGGAGCCCTAGATATGCTTAATTTGATATTTGGTAAAGATTGAAAGGTGTTATGGGCAAGAACAAGGTATGGTCCGACTTTGTGATCATCCTTGGTGTCTTTAGGGTGTGTAATTTGGTTAGGACTGATGGTGGGACGAATTTTCATGTTCGGGTCACCTAAATCCGAGCCACGGTTCACCCGTTGTGCCTAAATCACTGTTTTGAGTAAATTGAATTCCCAAGTGTTGTCATGGCTGATATCCACGACCTAGGGACTGTTCTTGGAGTGTTCTTGAGTACATAATTGTTTCGGGTGGTTTGAGTAGGCGGAGATGCATTTGTGGCTCGCCCGAAACCGACACCCGGGGCTCAAGATACGACCCGATGAACTTTTAAACTTAAAACTTATGGTTAATGATTAAACTTATGTTAAAATGAATGGCTTTCATTATTAATAAATTACTTATGATAAAAGAAGTAATTATTATTATTTAAGACTTATGATATAAATATTTATTATATCATTTAATTATTAATTATGATTTAATTAACATTTTAATTAAACTTATGATTAATAATACTTTTATTATTAAAGAAAAATACTTATGATAAGTATTAAATTTATTTTTGAGAAATTATTATAAGACTTATAATAAAGATTAAATAATTATTTAATTATTGTAAGACTTAATTATTATTTAATTATGATTTAATTATTAAATACTTATGATTTAATAATTTTAATTAGAAACTTATGATATAATTAATAATTCATTATTAATTTATAATACTTATGATATGAATTAAAATTCATTATTAATTAATAAAACTTATATAATGATTAATATTTAATTAATTAATTAAATACTTATGTTATACTAATTATAACATTTCAACTTATATTAACTTTAATAATTCATTTTATTTAATTAAACTTATGTTATGACATAACTTTACACTTTTGACTTTAATAAACATTATAACCTATGTTATTATTATAACTTACACTTTTAAAATTAATGTTGACTATGTTTGACCAAGGTTGACTTTTGAGTTGACTTTCGGTTGACTTTGGCTTTCAGTTGACTTCTGTTGACTTTCTAAATAAGGAAACTTTCCGAACTTCAAAACTTTCTAAAAATAGAACTTTCTAAATTTGGAAACTTTCCTAAAATAGAAAACTTTCCAAAAATGGAAACCTGCTAAAAATAGAAACTTTCTAAAAATAGAAAGTGTGTGTCCTTATGCTGTTCCAATCAAACCGATGCTTGCTGAGTAATGTTCTATGTCTACTTGCAACATGTACAATAGCTATCATACTAAGACTTGACCTAAGTTAGTTATTTATTTCGACCTGCTTTATTTATAGGTCGGCGTTGTGATCTTTCTTGATCACTTTACTTTACTTGCTGTTCGCTTGTTTGTGAGATTTCTTCAGTTGCTATTTAAGGTGAGTTATAGTCCCATTTTTCTATTTTAAATCCTTTGGGATGAGAATACATGCAATTTATTTTATATTTTGGACACATGTGGAAATTGGTTTAAATTATTCATTGTGAGTTGAACAAAAATATTCCCTAGTCTGGTAACTGTAATCACTGGTTTCTACTGGTGAACGCGAATCCTATGGATAGATCTATCGGGTTTGACAACCCCATTTCGAGCTAGTCGCGCTAGCAATTTATAATCGGAATGTTTAGTACTTCGTATTTTGTTGTAGATACACTTGTTCGGTGTATATTATTTATTGTGTTTGGCAAGGGTAAATAAAGGGTTAAGTGGTTACCAGGTGGCTCACGGAAAATGGAATAATGTTTTATTATATGTTTTCTAGCATATAATTTGGTGGTTTAAAAAGGAGTTTTTATGTTTTCAAACATAAATTTTTATTGTTTAAATTAAATATTGTTTGCAATATTAAACCTATAATTCACTCAACATTTTTGTTGACAGTTACTCGCATGTTTTATTCTCAGGTTCATGATTGATTGCTTCCGCTGTGCTTAGAGAGTCTGCATATTTATGATGGCAGCTTTTGTTAAACATTAACTTGCATTCTATTTTGTTACATTAAAAAGTGGTTGTTTGTTGACTTTATTTTGGTCAACTTTTGGTTAAAGTATTATTGTGTAGTTTTTCTAAACTTATACATTTTAGTAGATTTCCTTTATAGGAAATCATTTTTAAATAAAGAATGCAAGGTTGTTTTATTAAATTCATATAGAGTTTCGATCAAGCTGTGGGACCAAGTGACGGAGCCGTTAAGTGTTTTGACGGAGTCGCCACAAATGAAGCCATCTATCGAGGAACCTCCGGAATTGGAATTGAAGAAGTTACCCGACAATCTGGAGTATGCATTCTTAGAAGGAGAATCGCAACTCCCTGTAATCATATCAAAAGACCTCATGTCACGAGAGAAGGTGAAATTGATTCAAGTGCTGAAATCACATAAGAAGGCAATTGCTTAGAAGATCTCCGACATCAACAGGATCAGCCCCAACTATTGCACCCATAAGATCTTCATGGAAGACGATTTCAAGCCATCAGTTCAAAGGCAAAGAAGGGTCAACCCTATGATTCAAGAAGTCATCAAGAAAGAAGTAATCAAACTTCTGGACGTCGGTCTGATCTATCCAATCTCTGATTCACCATGGGTCAGTCCTGTTCAAGTGGTAACCAAAAAGGGAGGGACGACCGTAATTCAAAATGAGAATAATGAACGTATTCCAACTCGGGAAGTCACCGGTTGGAGGGTTTGCATAGACTATCGTAAACTAAACGATGCAACCCAGAAGGATCATTTTCCATTACCTTTCATTGATCAAATGTTGGAACGTCTATCAGGAAATGAGTACTACTGTTTCCTAGACGGTTTTTCCGGCTACTTTCAAATTCCCCTCGATCCAAAGGACCAAGAGAAAATAACCTTCACCTATCCTTATGGAACATTTGCCTATCGACGTATGCCCTTTGGGTTATGCAATGCACCCGCGACATTTCAGCGATGCATGGTAGCAATATTCCACGACATGATTGAGCGTTGTATGGAAGTCTTCATGGACGACTTCTCAGTCTTTGGTAGTACCTTTGATTCATGCCTATCAAACCTTGACAAGATGCTCACTCAGTGTGAAGAGTCAAATTTAGTTCTTAATTGGGAAAAATGTTACTTCATGGTAAAAGAAGGGATAGTTTTAGGAGATAAGATCTCTAAAGCAGGAATAGAAGTTGATAAGGCCAAGATTGAGACCATCACTAAACTTCCAGAACCCACCACGGTAAGAGCAATAAGGAGTTTCCTAGGACACGCCGGTTTCTACTGACGTTTCATTAAGGACTTTTCAAAGGTCACACGACCTCTCACTCATCTCTTAGGAAAGGAAGTCCCGTTTGTCTTCAATGAAGAATGTCGAAAAGCATTCAACTATCTGAAAGAGCAACTAACACATGCACCGATCATGATAGCTCCTGACTGGAGTCTACCCTTTGAAATCATGTGTGATGCGAGCGATTTCACAGTTGGATCAGTGCTTGGACAATGGGTAGATAAACACTTTCATCCAATCTATTAAGAAAGCAAAACCTTGACCGGAGCTCAAGAGAATTACACTACCACGGAGAAGGAGCTGCTAGCCGTAGTATTCGTCTTCGACAAATTTTGTTCCTATCTTATCCTGTCCAAAACTACGGTCTATACAGATCATTCAGCCCTCAACTATCTATTCACTAAGCAAGATGCGAAGCCAAGACTCCTACGATGGATCTTACTCCTTCAAGAATTCGACATCGAGATTAAAGACAAGAAAGGAGCAGAGAACGTCGCAGCAGATCATCTTAGTCATTTGGAGAACCCAACGATGGAAAAACTTGCAGAACAAGATATCAGAGATAAATTTCCGGAAGAACAGCTTATGAGTTTAGGACAAACTCACATAGGATCACAGTTTACTGACACTCCTTGGTATGCTGACATGGCCAACTACCTAGTTGCCGGAGTAGTACAAAAGGGTATGAGTACCTCCCGAAGAAGGAAGTTCTTCAGGGATGCCAAGTGCTACTACTGGGAAGATCCTTACCTGTTTAGAATTTTCCCTGATCAAATAATCAGGAGGTGCGTAGATGAAAAGCAAGCAGCAGGGATTCTTCACCAATGTCACCATGGACCAACTTGAGGTCATCATGGAGCAAATTTAACCGTAAGAAAAGTCTACGAATTAGGATTTTACTGGCCATCTATATTTCGAGATGCGCAAGAGCTTGTAAAGCGTTGCGACGCATGCCAAAGACAAGGCAATATCTCTATGAAGAACGAGATGCCTAGGACTAATATCCAAGCTTGCGAAATCTTCGATATATGGGGATTAGACTTCATGGGCCCATTCCCAAAGTCTAACGGGAAAGAATATGTCCTCGTAGCAGTAGATTACGTCTCCAGATGGGTCGAAGCTCAAGCATTTCCAACTAATGATGCCAAAGTCGTCACAAATTTCCTGAAGAGACTATTCTGCAGATTTGGAGCTCCCCGTGCGATAATAAGTGATAGAGGCACACACTTCTGTAACACTCAGTTTATGAAGGTGATGCAACAATACGGAGTTACCCACAAGATATCCACTGCCTATCATCCGCAGACCAACGGACAAGCAGAGGTCACGAACAGAGCACTCAAAAGAATCTTAGAACGCACTGTCGGCCATCATGGAAATAAATGTGCCGAGAAGCTTGAAGATGCTCTGTGGGCATTCCGGACTGCTTACAAGAATCCTCTAGGAACTACACCCTACCGAATGATCTATGGAAAAGCTTGTCACCTTTCGCTAGAACTCGAATACAAAGCTCTCTGGGCACTGAAGACCTGCAACCTCGATCCCTCAGTTACCGGAAGACATAGGAAAATGCAAATGAACGAACTCGCCGAATTGAGAGACCAAGCATATGAAACGTCATACATCTACAAGGAACGAACGAAACTTACGCATGATGCAAAATTAATCCCTACAAAGTTCTCCCCTGGAGATAAAGTTCTTCTCTTCAATTCTCGGTTCAAGAAGTTCGCGGGAAAATTTAGATCAAGATGGAGTGGCCCATACAAAATTGTACACGCTTTTCCACACGGAGCCTTAGAATTGGAGGGACCTACTGGTAATTTCAAAGTCAATGGCCACCGGTTAAAAGCCTATTTAGAAGACAACTATAAGGAGGAGAACCTCTTCTCCTTTGATCCATTCTGAAGATCTGACAAGGAAAAGTCGAGCTGTAACGACTTGATAAAAAAAGCGCTCTTGGGAGGCACCCCTTGCTTATCCTTTTTCTTTTTATTTTCTTTTTAAATTATTTTCAGTTTTAAGATATTATTTCTGTACTAACAACTAAGCGCCATACTTGCGCTTAGTGCTTACAAGTTTGTTGAATGTGTTTAGGCACAATGCCAAGTTCAGGAGCATCAGCTTACATTCCCATTCGCAGGAGAAGGACTCCTGTAGTTTACTCACCCGAAAGCAGTGCTGATCAGAACATGCCATCAACAGGGCAATTAGGCCCAAGGATATTAGTATTAGAGAGCGTTGAGGAAGACATCGGCACAGCACCGCCATCTCCTCCCGTCCGGCGATCTAGACGTCTAGCCAGGAGACCGGTTGAGTATACACAGTTGCCAGATACGCATGAGCCACAGATGGTGATCCATTATGGAGCTACTTTGAGTGACCCTGATGTTGCATGGACACTACTCAGAGATTAGCAGAGCCTTTACAAAGCTCTGAGAGCATACCTCCGGCGTGAGGGGATGCTACGTACTCTGGGCCCATCTTCATATATGCTAGCACGACGTGTTCAGCCAACACGACAGTCTACGCCCGGGCATTCCACACAAGTTTCAGTTCACTCTGTCGTCATGCCTGCACACGCTACTCCTACTCCCATTGTGCTGCCTGCCCCTGTTACGGAGCCAGTTCCAGTTGCTGAATTGCCAGAGGGTTGTCATTTAGTCACTATTCCTATTTCAGTGGAGCCGCCAACGGCCCAGGCATTTGAGATCACTGGGAGCATGCCTGAAGAGGAGCTTTTCCCAGACTTATCCCACCTGGAGATACCGACAGACTTATGTCTAGAGTCTTTACTAGGCCCTGAGATGGATATAGGGCAGCCTTTCGAGCACATGCCGAACCTGGAGGATGACGTCCTCAGATACTTTGCAGAGCCGACACACATTGATCTGGATAGTATCCCATAGACTACTTTATCTTTATTTTATGTTCTAGTTTTTATCTTTTTGAAACATGGTATAAAAAGTTATATATAGTGGAAATGCTACCTTTCTCTTGTTGTTCTTCATGCAGAAATATTATAAAGAGACTGGTATGTAGGAGATGGACCGTAGGAAGGCCCAGCACTAGGAAAGTAACGCGGCCATAGGGAAGTAATCCTTCCTAAAACCTATTTCAATTATAACGCACTAAAATCTCTAAGTGTGGGGTAACCCCCGCAAACAACTTAGAATTTTAGAAGTCATGTCCTTAATTTATATAACATAAATATTCTTTCTAGAGAACATTAGCGACAATGTTCTTCTAAGTGTGGGGTAATGGGTAAAGTTTTTAAGGTCTAAAGTTTTAAAGTCAAGTAACCATAAAACGCCAGGTTTTGAAAAATTCTTTTGTCCAAAAGTAATTAAGCAATGGATATTGGGTAATTTTGAAAAATTCTTACTTGGTTTTTGCCCAAAAAGATCTAATAAAATTGCTAGAAATCGGTTTTCGGAACATTTATTAGAACGGAACGATTAAGCTAAAACTAATGTTTTGTGTCAAAAGATTTCTTTTAAGAAAATATGATAAAGGCTACGCATGATCAAGCACGACCCCTACTCTAAAAAGTGAGGAATCTTGGACCCAAATTATCTGTATGACCCATCAAATCTACAGTACTTTGTTATTTCAATTGATGAGCGTGCCGGTGTACGGTTCAAGTTAGAACTTGGTTCAGTCATACATTTCAAGGCCAATGGTTAGTGAGCGTCATACGTGGTGCATGTACGATACTCCTTCCGAAATCATTCCGAATAGAGAAGACAAAAAGCCATCCGTTTCCGTTTCCACTCCACGTATTTCAACCCGACCAACTCACATAAAGAGTTGATGAATCAGAAATATTCACCACAAATTCACTCCCAAAATACACCATTCACATTTCATTCCCCTTTCCATTCACCAAAGATCCAGAGATCATGAAGAGATAGATCGATCAAATTCGCTTCAAAAGCACTAGTCGAAAGATTCCGAACCCCTGATTATTTTTGATAGGTCAAAGACCTATTTTCAGTAGACTATCACTTCCTCTCTGGATACTAGGAACGAAAGCCAAAAGTTATGAAGAAAGGGTATGCCGGAAAAAAAGAAGAGCAAAGTCTCTAAGAGCAAAGTCTCTAATAAGGAAACCCAAGGAGATGCCCTGAAGAAGAATGCTGGAAGAGCAAAAGAAAATTCTAGACAAAGTCTTAGCAAAATCCGCCTCTTCCGAAGAAAACCTTTACGGAATTCTCAGCCATTATCTATCCAAAATGGATACTCTGAAGAATCAAAGTCTATCAATTCTCTCAAAAGATCTGGATACCTTTAACCAAAACTCATAAATTTCTAACCAAACCCTATAACCCGTCTTCCTCTTGAAAGAATGCTTAGGAAGAAGATCAGTGTCGTCCTTACTTAACCGGTGGAAATATCGATGCTTTACCAAGCCTATGATGCGAACTGTTACACGACTGGCTTCTGAGCGACAATACAACTAGAATAGGACACCCTAAACACTTGAGTGATATGAGTGATCCGTCAGTGAGGAGCCTGATCATGTATACTCTACATCTGAGAGTCGGAAAGTACGCCCTTTTCCACTATAGACGCAATTGAAATCTATCGACCAAACCATCGAAGTTCGAAACTTTTTCTAATACTTTCGAAAGATGTAACGATTTCTAATGAAGGCATAATAAAAAGATCTACGGGTGGGGTAAGTAAGAATCTATTAGAAAGATCCCGATATTCCCGCTTTCTTGCTTGAGGACAAGCAAAGCTAAGTGTGGGGTATTTGATATCGGGAAAAAAGTCACATTTTTACCCCCTAAATCCGGCCCTAAAACAATAAAGATTAAAACTTTGTCGGCAAAATTATCACTTTTTCGGTTGATTTTGTAGATTAAGTAATTACAAAGGCGATGCAAAAAGAATCAAGTAAAACGGAGCTAAAACGAAGATTCTAGAGCGAAAACGGTGAAAGACAAGAAATCAAGTTACGATCCAGTAAATCAGGTCCTGATCAGCAAGAATACGGCCTGCCATACGGCCTGCCATACGGCCTGCCACTATGGAAACGGCCCGCCAGATACGTGCCACCACACGAGCCACCAAACGGCTTGCCAAGAATACGGCCTGCCAAACGGCCTGTCAGGCGTATTTGGCAGAATTTCAAGTCTATTTAAAGGGGCTTTCTCCATTCATTCCAAGACACACTCAACTTGCAATACAATTTATATTTTCAATATTTTAGGTAGTTTTTAGTAGTAGTTAGCTTAGCTTTTATTTTCCGGAGGATATCCCGGCGAGTCCCTGCGATCCCGGGCAGATTAGTTTGGCTTTTTCAGGTTATTATCCTAAACGCTTTACTTTTGTATTAAACATGTATTCTTATCTTTTATGTTTAATAATGCGTTCCGATATTGCCATGATAGCTTAATTTATCTATATGTTGCCATGATAGAAGTTTGGGTTAGCGTAATTATGTTAATATAGTACGATTACTGTTATAATACTGAATTAGGAAGTCTGATAGATTTGTATGCTAGCATCTTAAGGATTGACCAACTTAGGTTGTGATCAGGACTTGTCAACCTATGTGAAATTAGCTACTTCATAGGATTAAGACCCCTGGTTATACTGTATCTGAAGATTCTATGAACTCGGTATGGCCGGAGTTCCTGAGAGGCATCTAATGCACTTTTAGGACACGGAACCTAGGAATTAAGACATGAATGACCTAGTATGCCTATTGACTATTCCGAAGAGCCCTCTTAGGAGCTGTTAAGATATAGTTAGTGCCTCTACTATATGACCCAAGCCTATTGCATGTTCTTGTCTGATTGTTGCCCTAGGTCTTAGTCATATCAACAGTTTTGGTACTTATTAGGTTTCTATCTGCTTTACTAACAGTATATTAACTGTAATGCTGTATAATGTTTGATTTATTGTGATCTCATTAGTATGATGTAATGGTTGTTAGTTTTCATTTAAGGTTTTGCCAACTTAAATCGACGGACTCGTTCCGTTTGTGATCAGTGTTCAATCAACACGGCACGTTGTTATTCAGTTATCTAAGCTGATAACGAGGGTTAGGATTAGAGCTCAACTCACTAATAAACCTAGTACTCTACCGAGGATAACCTCCGGGGTATTGTTACACTTCAGTTATACGACCAAGTGACATACTTCTCACTGCTCAAAGAGAACTCCGAGAGTTCAGAGATAAGTAGGTCTGTGTAATTGGCTCATCCAACCAGATCAACATCAATCCAAGCATAGTCTTAACATAAGCATAATTACCTTTCCCTAACCCAATACTGATATCTTAGTCAACGTTTCCTTGATCTGCATACTCCGGATATCCTCCCACTTTATTTACTTTTTCTGCATTTAGGACCTTTAGCTAAAATCAACTACTATCTTTTATCCATGTAATTTAACTAAAAGACAATTATCCGCTTGATCTTCAATTCGTTAATCAGCATAAAATTCGACACTAGGTTAACTTACACCTTCTACACCTTAGAAAGTAAAGTAAATTTAGGCCCCGCAAAATATAAACAAACGAAGACGCTGTGTGCTACCGAATCGGACACCGTGCGACCTAACGACACCGCACAAAATAAAACCGTCCGTTAGTGGCATATCAGTAGTAACACTTCTTCTTTGGCGCCGCTGCCGGGGATCAAATATTTTGATCGAGAAAGATTTTAAGCAGACAAAGTATTGTTTGGTGGTGTCTAAGAAAGACAATTATACACGGACTTGGTTATTGGATTTTCCGAACAGTCTCCAATTATATTGGAACCAAAAGGATCATGCCTCTCCGTTGTCGACCTGGCCACCTCGATACAAGTAATCTGTGAGAAGTCCTATCAGTTAAGATATCCGATCTGGTTAGCGACCGAATTACAAGAATAATTGTTTTTATTAAATTATCAATCCTTTTAGTAAATTAATATTTTCTAAAAGTTACTTTTAAGTCTTTTTATTAACAGAAAATTAGAAAAAAATGGAACAACAAGACATCCTTGCTTCTATGCATAAGTCATGCTTAGAGGAAAGAGGAGGATCAATCACCTTAGGAACCGAAGGAATTCCTGAAATCAGTTCACACATGATTAAACTAGTCAGTATGATCTGTAAATTTCAAGGATTACCGACTGACGACCCTAATTTTCATATAAACAAATTTATCAGTCTGGTTGACTCTTTTAAGAAGGAATCAAATGAGAAAAATATTTTAAAACTTCATCTTTTTCAATATTCACTTTCTAAACACGCTTCAGCATGATTTGACGCGCTTAATCAGAATTCAATCAAATCATGGGAGGAATTAGCCACTAAATTTCTAAATAAATATTATCCACCCTCCCTGCAAACCTGTTTAAGAAATGACATCACTAACTTTTCCCAAAAAGAAAATGAGTCATTATGTCTAGCATGGAATAGAGTAAAGATGATATTTAAAAGATGTCCGAATCATTCGTTAAGTCGGGCAGACATAGTCTGTACGCTTTACAATGGTTTGACCAAGGATGATAAGTCTCTCCTAGACATGGCCTCGCAAGGCAATTTCATGTCTCGAACAGCAGATGAAGCATGGGATCTCTTGGACACAATAGCTGCACAACAGGAAGACTGGAACAATGAAGCTGCTGAGAAGGATGATGTCTTCGCTCATACGGTAAAAATGTGATAATGCTAAAAACGAACATATATTTCATAGCATTATCCCTCAAGAAAGACAAGCTTTTAGTTGCAATTGTCCTATTTACAAGTGATATTCGTTTAAATAATAAAAGGTGAAGACAAAAGACAGATTCGACGAATTGAAGACGCAAACGACCAAAAAGCTCAAAAGTACAAAATACAATCAAAGAGGTTCCAAATATTGATAAGAAACGTCTCAGAATTACAAGAGTACAAGATTCAAAACGCAAAGTACAAGATATTAAATTGTACGCAAGGACGTTAAAAAATCCGGAACCGGGACCAGAGTCAACTCTCAACGCTCGACGCAACAGACTAAAAATTACAAGTTAACTATGTATATAAATATAATATAATATATAATTAATTATATAAATTATATATATATTATATTTATATATTAAAACCGTCGGCAAAGAAGATCCAAAAAGGGATGAGCTGTAAAAGCAAACTCCGCGACTTGCAGAGTTTGAAGGGCAAAAATACCGCAACTCACGGAGCCCCAAATTCTGAAACTGCCTATAAAAGCCAACGCATTTGATCCGTTTTAAATATCCTTTAATCTCTCTATCTAAACGTACATATATATATATATATATATATACATATATATATATATATATATACATATATATATATATATATATACATATATATATATATATATATATATATATTTTAATTTTAATTTTAATTTTAATTTTAATTTCTAATAATAAGGGTATGTTAGCGAATGTTGTAAGGGTGTAAGTCGAAATTCTGTCCGTGTAACGCTACGCTTTTTTTAATCATTGTAAGTTATGTTCAACCTTTTTAATTTAATGTCTCGTAGCTAAGTTATTATTATGCTTATTTAAATCGAAGTAATCATGATGTTGGGCTAAATATTAAAATTGGGTAATTGGGCTTTGTACCATAATTGGGGTTTGGACAAAAGAACGACACTTGTGGAAATTAGACTATGGGCTATTAATGGGCTTTATATTTGTTTAACTAAATGATAGTTTGTTAATTTTAATATAAAGATTTACAATTGGATGTCCCTATAAATAACCATATACACTCGATCGGACACGATGGGCGGGGTATTTATATGTACGAATAATCGTTCATTTAACCGGACACGGGAATGGATTAATAGTCACTAGAATTATTAAAACAGGGGTGAAATTATGTACAAGGACACTTGGCATAATTGATAACAAAGTATTGAAACCTTGGGTTACACGCAGTCGATAACCTGGTGTAATTATTAAACAAAGTATTAAAACCTTGTTACAGTTTAAGTCCCCAATTAGTTGGAATATTTAACTTCGGGTATAAGGATAATTTGACGAGGATACTCGCACTTTATATTTATGACTGATGGACTGTTATGGACAAAAACCAGACGGACATATTAAATAATCCAGGACAAAGGACAATTAACCCATGGGCATAAAACTAAAATCAACACGTCAAACATCATGATTACGGAAGTTTAAATAAGCATAATTCTTTTATTTCATATTTAATTTCCTTTATTTTATATTTAATTGCACTTCTAATTATCGCACTTTTATTTATTGTTATTGTATTTAATTGCACTTTTAATTATCGTACTTTTTAATTATTGCAATTTTATTTTATCGCACTTTTATTTATCGCAATTTCCTTATCGTTATTTACTTTACGCTTTAAATTAAGTTATATTTATTTTTATTATTTTACATTAGGTTTTAACTGCGACTAAAGTTTTTAAAATCGACAAACCGGTCATTAAACGGTAAAAACCCCCCTTTATAATAATAATATTACTTATTTATATATTTGTATTTTTATAAATTAAAACTAATATAGCGTTAAGCTTTGTTTAAAAGATTCCCTGTGGAACGAACCAGACTTACTAAAAAATACACTACTGTACGATTAGGTACACTGCCTATAAGTGTTGTAGCAAGGTTTAGGTATATCCATTCTATAAATAAATAAATATCTTGTGTAAAATTGTATCATATTTAATAGTATTTCATTGTAAAAATAAAGTTATTTCATATACACCTCTGCATAACATCAAGTATTTTTGGCGCCGCTGCCGAGGAACGCCGAAGCGAAACGCCACATAAAAAGAAAGAGATTTTTATTAAGTTTTATTTAGTTTTTGTAAAAATACATTTTAAATATTAAAAAATTTTAAAATTTAAAAACCGAAAATATATATATATATATATATATATATATATATATATATATATATATATATATATATATATATATATATATATATATATATATATATATATATATATATATATATATATAAATCTATTTTTAAGATTTTTATTTATAAAATTATAAAGTATTTCTATATAAGTTTTATAAAAATATAATTATTAAAAACAGAAAAATATATAAAATATAATTTAAAAAAAACTACAGAACCTGTCGAACGAAACTTGTGCATTTAAAATTTTAACCTCCGCGACTCGTGGGTTTATTTGGTACGTGGCACCGCAACTCGCGGAGCCGCCCTGACGCGTATGACCAGAACCCTAATCTGCATTAATTACGGAGTATTATTTATTATTATTAATTAATTTGTATTTAGGGTTAAATATTTAATTCATTTAGTATTTAATTTAAGTTTTAATTAATTTGTAATATTAAGTTTAATTAGTTTTATTAATATATAAAAATTAATACTTTTATAATATAAATATATAAAAATAATATTTTTATAAAATTAAATAATTTTATCAATTTTAATCTTATTTTTATTCTTATTTTTTTTAATCGTTTATTCGTAATTTTTGTATTTTTATCATTCGTATTTAGTTTTAAGTCATAGTTTTTGCCATAGTTATTTTTACTTCTAGATTTTTAGGCTTTGCCGTAAAATCCCTTAAGTGCTTTCTCTTTAAACTAAGATTTAGGTGCTTTAGAATTTTGCGACGCCGTTCGACGCGCTATTTTCTTATTTTTATTTTTCGACGCCTTTTACCTATGTATCAATTATCACTCCAATTAGTAATCTCAATTTGCAATTTTAATTTTAAGTTAGTGATAGTAATAAGGTTGGGTTAGTCGAGTGTTTTAAAGTTTTATAAGTCACTCTTTTTCTTTCTTATTTTTCGACGCCTTTTATTTTTTTTTTTATTTCTTTCAACCCTTTTCTTTTTCGACCTTTTTCGACGCGCTCTTTTTCTTTCTTATTTCTCGGCATCCTAGTTTTTAGGACATAGATTTTTATTCTACTTCTTATCTAAATTTCTTAAAATTACGAAAATTTATTTTAAGTGGTTAAATTGATAGACATCAAAATTTTCTGGTTCGTAGTAATAGTTGGATTTGTACGTGGACCGGGTTATTGGAGCCAAACAGTACTCAATTATATTGAGACCAAACGAATCCTGCCCCTCTGATGCATCTTTTGGCTATTCGAAACGTGGGTAAAATCAGAAAAGTCTATTAATTGGATAACTTATATAATTTTTCTTTCCTTTTAAAAACTAATAGGATATTCAGTGAATGCACCGAGCAAGACGTTCACCACCTTTTAT
Organism: Rutidosis leptorrhynchoides; assembly: GCF_046630445.1. NCBI lineage: Eukaryota > Viridiplantae > Streptophyta > Magnoliopsida > Asterales > Asteraceae > Rutidosis > Rutidosis leptorrhynchoides. Next base: position 51,401,634 of record NC_092337.1, on the reverse strand, counting down.
ACGTTCACCACCTGTAACTCGATCAAGACATCTAGCAAATATAGTCGCCGTTGATTTTTCTTTAGAATCGTCATCCAGTCGACCAAGTACTCCAATTCAAATTTCCGATAATCCATTTTTTGAACCCGACCTCACAATTGAGAATTCGGAGAATATTCAGGGACAATTCATAGATCCCGAACCATTAATTTTTCCTCCGGAACCACCAATCATTCAAACAGAGATTGTTGAGGAACGAACCATTAAATCAGAATCCTCTAGTGATTCCGATTCAACAAATTCAATCATGGAGAATCTGGAACCTTTAAGTATGGAAGACTGAATGAGAGCTAAACGCACTGGCCAAGGTCACGCAATTACTCATCCAGACATTAATGATTATGAAATCAAAGGACAAATCCTACACATGGTAACTAATCAATGCCAATTTAGTGGTGCGCCGAAGGAAGATCCAAATGAAAATCTTCGTACCTTTAATAGGATCTGCACTCTATTTAAAATCCGAGAAGTTGAGGATGAACAGATATATCTCATGTTATTTCCCTGGACTTTAAAGGGAGAAGCCAAAGATTGGTTGGAATCGTAACCTGAAGGGGCGATTGATACATGGGACGTTTTAGTTGAAAAATTTCTTAAACAATTCTTTCCGGCATCTAAAGCCGTAAGACTTCAAGGAGAAATTGTTACGTTCACACAGAAACCGAATGAAACTCTATATGAGGCGTGGATAAGATTTGGAAAATTATTAAGAGGATGTCCGCAACATGGTTTAGACACCTGTCAAATCGTACAAATATTCTACCAAGGATGCGACATCACTACAAGGAAAGACATCGATATAGCAGCTGGTGGTTCTATTATGAAGAAAACAGAAACTGATGCTTATAAAATTATTGATAACACTGCTTCCCACTCACATGAGTGGCACCAAGAAAAAGATATCGTTAGATCATCTAAAGCAGCTAGAGCCGATTCTAGCCATGACTTAGATTCTATTTCCGCAAAGATAGATGATGTCGAGAGACGAATGAAAAAGATGACTAAAGATATTCACTCAATACGAATTAGTTGTGAGCAGTGTGGAGGACCACATTTGACAAAAGATTGTCTTAGTATTGAGCTAACAATGGAACAAAGAGAGAATATTTCATACATAAACCAAAGGCCTGGAAATAATTATCAGAATAATTATCAACCGCCAAGACCGATTTACAATCAAAACCAGAATTATAACCGAAATGTTCCATACAACAACCAACAAGGTCCTAGTAATCAACAAGTATCCATCAATACTTACAATCAGCAAAGACCTAATTTTCAAAACAAACCACCACAGACCGATGATAAAAAGCCAAATTTAGAAGATATGATGACGAAGCTAGTTGAAACTCAAACGCAGTTTTTCACATCTCAGAAACAAACCGATGAACAAAATGCTCAAGCATTTAGAAATCAACAAGCTTCTATTCAAAATTTGGAACAAGAAGTAAGTAACCTAGCAAGGTTAATAGGTGAAAGAAAACCGGGAAGTTTACCTAGTAATACAAATGCTAACCCCCAGAATGAAACAGCTAAAGCCATTACCACAAGAAGTGGTATTACACTTAAACCACCTGAAATACCTATAATTTCTGATGAAGCTATTCCTACTTCACAAGAACCACAACCTGATCAAGATAAGGAAAAAGAACCGGTAGTTGAAAAGGTTAATGAAGATAACACAGTTAAGGCTAAACCTTATGTTAAACCATACCAACCACCACTTCCTTACCCGAGTAAAATGAAAAAAGAGAAACTTGAAGCCGAGCAATCCAAATTCTTGGATATGTTTAAACAGATAAATGTAAATCTTCCTTTCATTGATGTAATTTCAGGAATGCCTAGATATGCCAAATTTCTGAAAGATCTAATATCGAACAGAAAGAAAATGGAAGAACTCTCGGCTGTTACTATGAATGCTAATTGTTCAGCAGTGCTGTTGAATAAGATACCAGAAAAATTATCTGATCCAGGAAGTTTCACAATTCCATGTTTTCTGGGTAGTCTTAGTTCAATAGAAGCATTGGCAGACTTAGGTGCTAGTATAAATTTAATGCCGTATTCACTATACACTAAACTAGACCTTGGAGAATTGAAACCAACAAGAATAAGCATACAACTAGCCGATAGATCAATAAAATATCCTAGAGGGATAATGGAGAACATGCTAGTTAAAGTTGGTACTTTAGTATTTCCAGTAGATTTTGTTGTTCTGGACATGGAAGAAGATTCTCAAGTTCCTCTAATATTAGGAAGACCATTCTTAAATACGGCTAAAGCAATGATAGAAGTGTTTGGTAAGAAACTGACCCTAAGTATAGAGGATGAGAGTGTTACCTTTTCAGTTGATAAAGCAATGCAACAACCGCAATCTGCAGATGATACATGTTATTATATTCAAACTATAGATTCACATGTAGAATTATTAGAAGAATTTTCAGAATTACAAGGAACAGGAGAATGTTCTTTAGGAGAAGGAACTGAACCAATTGATGAAACTGAAATGTTAGCTACACTAATAGCTAATGGATATGAACCAACAACAGAAGAAATTCAAATGCTAAAAGAAGAAGACATATATCGATATAAATCACCTATAGAAGAACCACCGACATTAGAGTTAAAGCCACTTTCAAACCATTTGGATTACGCTTATTTACATGGTGAATCTGAATTACCTGTAATAATATCGTCTTCTCTTACTGAAAATGAGAAATCACAACTCATTTTTGTGTTAAAAGCTCATAAACCAGCCATTGCATGGAAGATTCATGATATTAAAGGAATAAGTCCTTCGTATTGCACACATAAAATCCTTATGGATGAAGGTCATAAAACGTATGTGCAACGCCAACGAAGACTAAATCCGAATATGCAAGATGTTGTTAAGAAAGAAATTATTAAACTGCTAGATGCAGGTTTAGTTTATCCAATTTCTGATAGTCCATGGGTAAGCCCAGTTCAATGCGTGCCTAAGAAGGGTGGCATGACTGTCATTACAAATGAAAAAAATGAGCTTATTCCTACTAGGACTGTAACAGGATGGCGTGTATGTATTGATTATAGAAAATTAAATGACGCCACCAGAAAAGATCACTTTCCCTTACCTTTCATTGATCAAATGTTGGAAAGATTAGCCGGAAATAGTTACTATTGTTTTCTTGATGGTTTTTCCGGATATTTTCAAATTCCAATAGCACCCGAAGATCAAGAGAAAACCACATTCACGTGCCCTTATGGTACTTTTGCTTACAAACGCATGCCATTTGGACTTTGCAATGCCCCTGCAACCTTTCAAAGGTGCATGATGGCGATTTTTCACGACATGATAGAAGAATGCATGGAAGTTTTCATGGATGACTTTTCAGTTTTCGGTGATACATTTGAAACATGTCTAGCTAATCTTGAATGAATGCTTATTAGATGCGAACAATCAAATCTAGTACTTAATTGGGAGAAATGCCATTTCATGGTTAAAGAAGGCATCGTTCTTGGACATAAAATTTCAAAAGAAGGAATTGAAGTGGATAGAGCTAAAGTAGATGTAATTGCTAAACTTTCACATCCTACCAATGTTAGAGGAGTTAGGAGTTTTCTAGGGCATGCCGGTTTTTACCGACGTTTCATTAAAGATTTTTCTAAAATTGCCACTCCTATGAATAAACTCCTAGAAAAGGATGCTCCATTCATATTTTCAGATGAATGCATCAAATCTTTTAATATTCTTAAAGAAAAACTCACTAATGCACCGATCATGATAACACCAAATTGGAATCTACCGTTTGAACTTATGTGCGATGCAAGTGATTTTGCAATGGGAGCCGTTTTAGGACAAAGGATTGAAAAACTATTTCAACCTATTTATTATGCTAGTAAGACGTTACAAGGAGCACAAACAAATTACACAACTACTGAAAAAGAACTCCTTGCTATTGTCTTTGCTTTTGACAAATTTCGTTCATATCTCGTTCTAGCAAAAACGGTGGTCTATACTGACCATTCTGCTCTTAGATACCTATTTTCGAAACAAGATGCCAAACCAAGATTAATCCATTGGATCTTACTCTTACAAGAGTTCGATATTGAAATCCGAGATAAAAGAGGAGCAAAAAATCTCGCCGCTGATCATCTTTCTCGTCTTGAAAATCCCGAATTAGAAGTTCTAAATGAATCGGCCATACAAGACAACTTTCCTGATGAATATCTATTGAAGATAGATTATAATGAAATACCATGGTTTGCAGACTATGCAAACTACTTAGTATGTGGATTCCTTGAAAAAGGATTGTCGTACCAAAAACGAAAGAAATTATTCAGTGATATAAAACACTATTTCTGGGAAGATCCACATCTGTTTAAAAGTTGTCCCGATGGAATAATACGCCGATGTGTATTCGGAGATGAAGCCAATCAAATCTTAAACCATTGTCACACAGGACCAACAGGAGGGCATTATGGGCCTCAACTAACAGCAAGAAAAGTTTATGATGCTGGATTCTATTGGCCTACAATTTACAAAGACGCACACCTTCTTTGCAAATCCTGTGATGCTTGTCAAAGGGCCGGAAAAATAAGTCAACGTGATGAAATGCCACAAAATGTCATTCAAGTATGTGAAGTATTTGACATTTGGGGTATTGACTTTATGGGTCCATTTCCAAAATCTCATAATAATCTCTACATTCTCGTTGCCATTGATTATGTATCTAAATGGGCGGAAGCACAAGCTCTCCCAACTAACGATGCACGAGTTGTAGTCAACTTTTTAAAACGTCTTTTTGCAAGGTTTGGAACACCGAAAGCTTTAATAAGTGATCGGGGAACTCATTTCTGTAATAATCAACTTGAGAAAGTTCTTTAAAGATATGGAGTAACTCATAAAATCTCCACCGCATATCATCCACAAACAAGTGGACAAGTTGAAAGTACCAACCGAGCTTTAAAACGTATTCTAGAGAAAACCGTAGGATCAAATCCGAAGGAATGGTCCATAAAATTGGAGGATGCACTCTGGGCTTTTAGAACAGCCTATAAAACTCCAATTGGAACCACACCTTTTAGACTCGTTTATGGAAAAGCATGTCATCTTCCAGTAGAAATTGAACACAAAGCATTTTGGGCTTTGAAGACATGTAATCTTGATTTACATGAAGCCGGACATCTACGGTTAAGTCAATTAAACGAATTAAAAGAATTAAGACAAGAAGCATACGAAAATTCGTTAATCTATAAGGAAAGAACGAAGAAATGGCATGATAAAAAAATCAGAAGTTCAAAAGAATTTAAAGAAGGAGACATAGTTCTTCTTTTCAATTCACGATTCAAGCTATTTCCTGGAAAATTGAAATCAAGATGGTCTGGACCATTCATAGTCAAAAGAATTTTTCCATATGAAACAGTAGAATTAATAAATTCAAATGGGATTGAATTTAAGGTTAATGGTCACAGAGTTAAACATTACATAGATAGCCCGATGGAAGTCGACAATGAAGTTAATCACAATTTCGATACCACAGCTAACTAAGTGTGGGGAGAATCAAGTCTTTAAAGGATAATATGTATTTCTGTTAGAGTTAGATTTTCTGTTTTCGTGTAGTTCTCAAAAATGAAACCCGAATGGTCTTTCCCTAGCAGACCCTAAAGAACTAGTCTTCTCCCCCCATTCTGAATTTTTATTTTTTTTTAGGTTTTTCGGAATGAAGACTTCCTGTGAATTAAACCATGGTCTAAAGCTACACGCTTTGATCACTAAACGTAATAATGACACACTTCCAAGTGAAATCGTATCATTAATCAGAGGTAAATTGGACGGAGTAAGAAAAGAATCCAGATGCGAAGATAATAAGTTACAATTTGGTAAAGGAAAATTAAAATCCGCAGCGAAAAGAAGAGCACGACACCTTGAAAAATGTCACAAATGCGGAAAATGGTCACACGAAGGTAAATGTTCAAATAATCAAACCTATTCAAACACCGAATTTGTTACTTTATGCAGAGATGGACCGTTCATATGTTTAGAAGAAAAAACGTTAAATGCTCGAGGTTACGCCTATGTAGCCATGGAATATCAATTAGTCTGACTATCTTATGAGTGGGCTAGAGCATATCACTAAGAAATCTATTTCACAGGTAAGTTTGTACAGTTTTTATTTTTAACCTTTTGATAATAAACGCTAATTTGTTCGCTATAAAGTATTAAATTGGTATTCGATGAAATTAGGTCTTGCGACCGAAATTATTGATATCATACAAAAATTTATTACATCACTGCGAAATTTAACGTTTATTCTTAAGGTATAAATATCTTTAATCAATCAACCCAAAATATTTCAAAAATTCATCATGAGTTAAATTAGGTCATGGAATCGAAATTACTTTACCGAAAAGAGGAGCGTATATTTTTGATAATATTTGATTGATTAAAGTGGGATAAAAGCCAAAAAGATTTTTAATTTTATTTTTAAAAAAATTAATAAATTAATATTAAAATAATATTGTAAACTTTTTAAATTAATATATTTAAAATTGTAAATATTTGAAAAATGGATATTTTTAAGTTTGTATGTAAAAAATATATAATATAAGTTTGGTGTGAATTTTTAATTTTAATAATATGAATTTTTAATTTTATGCATTTTAAATTTAAGTTTGGTGTGAATTTAAAAACAAAAATTTACTTTATTTTGCTAAGTTAAAAATATGATTTTTAAAAATTCGTCGTAAGTTGAAGACTAGGTCTTTGAACCGAAATTGCTTTACCCGAGGGAGGGACGAGAACTTTTATTATCATTATTTTTAATCTTATTGAATTAAAGTATGCCAAAAACATTAAAAAACTCAAAAATCTTTTCTTTTAAAACATCGCTTCAAAAAGACAAATTTTAAAATTTTGTCGAGGGACGGACTAGGACAACGTTCCGAAACGACCTCGTCCTAAATAACAAGGGAAACAAAATTTTAAAATTAATTTATTAATTTGTTTTATAAGTTAAAGATTTCTAAAAAAAAAAAAATTCCAATATGTTTGAAAACTTTGGTAAAATTTAATCATTTTTCTACGCTAATCACCCTCAATAATTTAAATTGTTACTGATTTCTTGTAAATGAGGGCATTGCAAGATCTTAAGTGTGGGAAGGGGTTAAATTATTTCGGATTTTAAAATTTTTACTTTATACACTTGGTTACCATTAGAAATACTAGTAAAGCAGTAGTTGAATTAGAATCTAGTGCTCTCTGATAATAAAGAACATCCCTAGTCTTATATACTGACTACCCAATTCTAGTAAAAATTTTCAAAATTTTCAATTAAATGAACTCAAAATCATGTTTATACATATTTATGAACGATAAAACTAGGTGTTAACACCGAAATTATTGTTACCTCGAAAAGGACATAAATTGAGAAACAAACCAAAATATTAGAATTCATTTAAAATGGAATAGAGGACAATAAAAAGGAAAATAAAAGCCAAGTGTGGGAAAATTTACCAAGTTATTTTAAACATATGTCACATATTTCTGTAACAAATAACTGAAAATACTTTTGCTTTGGACTAAACTAAAAAGTTTTACCCGATTTACTGTAAGAAAGATGGATCTACACGATGAATCAATTCCATCATTAAAAGGAAGTAAAGTCTTCCGAAAAAGACACGCGCTTCTTGATTTAGGTCAAGAAGTTGTCGTTCAGACCAGCTGTAGGTTGACGAAAAACCTAGAAAAGTCATCACTAAAATCAGTAGGAAATCCACGGACCTCAGCATCAAACAGGGTCGCCAAGTGGTCAGATTTATCCTAACCATGAGAAGGATTTATCTCGTACAATGGGGGGCACCGTGCAGATTAGCTTGATAAGACTAATGAATCATATCCCCAGAAAGGATAATCTCCTTAAAGATCAAAAATCAGCTTTTAAGACTGATATTACTCAATCCTAGATATTGACCTTAAAGATTTAGAATTACAAACTCATGGAATTCGATGATATCTAAACTCGAGTTTGAACGAGAAAATATTTTGATCAAAATTACAAACCGATTTGTTTTCTAAAAACCCATTTTCAATGCGTTCATTACCATTGAACGTAAAATCCTAGGAATTCACCTGAAATTCATTAGGTCACCTGAACCAAATCGGGTGTCAACCGTAAGAACGGTGGTTGCATAGTATGGTCAAAGACAGGACCTTGTGCCAGACCGAAAAATTATAAGGGTGAGCTTTACTATTGCTCCTACAAAGGATAGTAATTGCGTCCGACACGTTATAGACCATAATTAAAAGTATGTCAGGGGACATTGCCTTAACAGTTGCTTGTTCAACACTTTCCTTTACAACCGGACGGTAGTTTACCGAAAGGTAATATACGGGGCAAGTATACTGGATGTGTTACTTTCCTAATACAAGGTTAGCAAGTGGGTGACACAAAACCACAAGTTTTGAGCTAAAATTTTCAAATCTGAAACCCACCAAACCCACAAAAATATTTTGCAAACACCGGTGAAGGGCTATTCCAGAAAACTTATCTAGGGTAAAAAACTAGATTGAATTTTCAAAAAGATCAAATGTTTTCATAAAGATCCAATTTCCTTAATGGATCTAAATTTTTATAGTCATGTGGGATTGTAAACCACATCGTTACTACCATTGTTTATACCGCCGTATAGAAATCACTGATGTACAAAGTGTGAAGAATAAAGAAGTGATTCTAGTATTTCAAGACTATATTACTTGAGGACAAGCAACGCTCAAGTGTGGGAATATTTGATAATGCTAAAAACGAACATATATTTCATAGCATTATCCCTCAAGAAAGACAAGCTTTTAGTTGCAATTGTCCTATTTACAAGTGATATTCGTTTAAATAATAAAAGGTGAAGACAAAAGACAGATTCGACGAATTGAAGACGCAAACGACCAAAAAGCTCAAAAGTACAAAATACAATCAAAGAGGTTCCAATTATTGATAAGAAACGTCTCAGAATTACAAGAGTACAAGATTCAAAACGCAAAGTATAAGATATTAAATTGTACGCAAGGACGTTCGAAAATCCGGAACCAGGACCAGAGTCAACTCTCAACGCTCGACGCAACGGACTAAAAATTACAAGTTAACTATGTATATAAATATAATATAATATATAATTAATTATATAAATTATATATATATATTATATTTATATATTAAAACCGTCGGCAAAGAAGATCCAAAAAGGGATGAGCTGTAAAAGCAAACTCCGTGACTTGAGGAGTTTGAAGGGCAAAAATACCGCGACTCGCGGAGCCCCAAATTCTGAAACTGCCTATAAAAGCCAACGCATTTGATCCGTTTTAAATATCCTTTAATCTCTCTATCTAAACGTATATATATATATATATATTTTTTAATTTTAATTTTAATTTTAATTTTAATTTCTAATAATAAGGGTATGTTAGCGAATGTTGTAAGGGTGTAAGTCGAAATTCTGTCCGTGTAACGCTACGCTATTTTTAATCATTGTAAGTTATGTTCAACCTTTTTAATTTAATGTCTCGTAGCTAAGTTATTATTATGCTTATTTAAATCGAAGTAATCATGATGTTGGGCTAAATATTAAAATTGGGTAATTGGGCTTTGTACCATAATTGGGGTTTGGACAAAAGAACGACACTTGTGGAAATTAGACTATGGGCTATTAATGGGCTTTATATTTGTTTAACTAAATGATAGTTTGTTAGTTTTAATATAAAGATTTACAATTGGACGTCCCTATAAATAACCATATACACACTCGATCGGACACGATGGGCGGGGTATTTATATGTACGAATAATCGTTCATTTAACCGGACACGGGAATGGATTAATAGTCACTAGAATTATTAAAACAGGGGTGAAATTATGTACAAGGACACTTGGCATAATTGATAACAAAGTATTAAAACCTTGGGTTACACGCAGTCGATAACCTGGTGTAATTATTAAACAAAGTATTAAAACCTTGTTACAGTTTAAGTCCCCAATTAGTTGGAATATTTAACTTCGGGTATAAGGATAATTTGACGAGGATACTCGCACTTTATATTTATGAATGATGGACTGTTATGGACAAAAACCAGACGGACATATTAAATAATCCATGACAAAGGACAATTAATCCATAGGCATAAAACTAAAATCAACACGTCAAACATCATGATTACGGAAGTTTAAATAAGCATAATTCTTTTATTTCATATTTAATTTCCTTTATTTTATATTTAATTACACTTCTAATTATCGCACTTTTATTTATTGTTATTGTATTTAATTGCACTTTTAATTATCGTACTTTTTAATTATCGCAATTTTATTTTATCGCACTTTTATTTATCGCAATTTCCTTATCGTTATTTACTTTACGCTTTAAATTAAGTTATATTTATTTTTATTATTTTACATTAGGTTTTAACTGCGACTAAAGTTTTTAAAATCGACAAACCGGTCATTAAACGGTAAAAACCCCCCTTTATAATAATAATATTACTTATTTATATATTTGTATTTTTATAAATTAAAACTAATATAGCGTTAAGCTTTGTTTAAAAGATTCCCTGTGGAACGAACCGGACTTACTAAAAACTACACTACTGTATGATTAGGTACACTGCCTATAAGTGTTGTAGCAAGGTTTAGGTATATCCATTCTATAAATAAATAAAAATCTTGTGTAAAATTGTATCATATTTAATAGTATTTCGTTGTAAAAATAAAGCTATTTCATATACACCTCTGCATAACATCAAAATGCTGGAAACCAGGTTACAAGATCTCACCCTCACTCTTCAAAGTTTACAAATTCCTAAGAACTCCGATGCTACTAGAACCAATCTAAGGTATCCTTACCCTAGATGGGCACACAAACAGCAAAATAGCTCGGATCATAATATAATTTTTCCATTGCACAAACCTACTCTCCACTCTAAGGAAATTTTAGCTGAATTTATGAAAAAGCAATATATGATAAACCTTCAAGTCATAGAATGCCAAAATAAGTTCGACACGTTTATAAAGACTTTTGAAGAATTAATCACTAATTTTCAGCTTACGCTTAAACATTTAACCACTAAAATTGATATAGAGTGTAGTGAGTTTGATGCCCTAGTAATTACTAGAGGAGGAAAAGAAACAACTATCAATATACCCATACAAGATTTTTCCAATAAGGAATCTGTGCCAATTGACCCAGTCGTCAATCCATCTGTAACATCCTTTTTCCGTTAAATTATTTTAACGCCCGTCTTTTTATTTTAATAATATCCTCAGTATCTCGATTCGTATCCTCCATTAGCTAACATTCATAAAATATTTTCGTTATTGGATTATAACATCTCTCGTACTCTCGTGTAATTCAAAATAATTCATTTGGTTAATTCACGCACCCGCACCCGAACTAGAGGGACTAAACTTGCAAAGAGGCCAAAGATTTGAATAGGTCAACTAGTCAAACCTTCAACCTCCTCCTCTCATTTTCTCTCTTTCCCTCTTTTCATACTTCCATTTTCCTCTCAAGAACTCCAACAAGATTCATCATCTAATTTCGGATTTGGAGGCTAACATCAAAATAAATTACATATTTGGAATCCTCTCTTCATCCTCTTCGACTTGATACCAATTTCATCTCATTTGGGTAACTTTCTAAAATCACTAGATTTTGTGTTCTTGATGTTTTTGAATTATAAGTGTTAATTAGTGTCTATGGCTCGTGTATAACATGAATATATGTTTTGTTTGTTCGATTTGTTGTTTTGAGTAACTAGTTTGAACACTTGAAAATGGGTTTGCTTAATCTTTGATTTTGGAAGATTAAATGTTGTTAAATTGTTAAAGTTCGTGTTTTAATTGTGTTACTAGTATCACTAGCTTCATTTTGATGTGTAGGTTGATTTGTAAAACTTCAAAAACATGATTAATGATTTTGTGATTCTTAATTAGGGTTTGATAATTCTTGAGATGAACTTTTGATGCTTGAATGCCATGAAATGTTAATTGTAAGTGTATAATTGTAATGTATGTTTCATTACCTTCAAAACGGCATATCATATGTGTGAATTAGATTCCCGAAACTTAAAATGCATTTTGTGAACTTGAAACTTGAAAATGGACTTTAAATGATCACATGACGAGAAATCGATTATTGGAAATGATGTTTTTGTTTGATGAAACATGTTTAGTTATGTTCCTTGTCAAAAGATCTTTTCAACGATATAAGGTGCGAGTTCTAAATGTTTACGGTCGTAGCGAGCTTGTATCTTGCATGATTCTATACTTGTATCTTGCATGAAACTTGACAATTTGATTCACATGCTTTATAATCGAGTCGTAGCGAGCCATAGGACTAATTGAACATCTTTGACCTATCGTGTTTACCGTTATTGATACAACCTATATGTTTAGGTCAAGACTACCTTTGCCTTTGCACGCGTTTACGTGTTGAAGTACTTTATTACTCTTGCACTCAAGGTGAGATCATAGTCCCCACTTTTTACTCTTTTGAACTTACTTTTGGGATGAGAAAACATAAACGCTTCTTTTAACTAAGTGAACACAAGTACATGAAAACAAACATTCTACATACGAGTTTAGAACAAAATCCTCAATTCGATTATCATTAGTTACTCTTGCAGTGTGTAAGTGTAGGCGTGAACTTATGTTGTATGGTCATATGGGTTTGACAAACCCTCATCTCGGACGGTTCACTACCGTCCACAGATGAAATATATTTTCGAGAAACAGTGTTGTTCTAGCACTATTAATGGGGTTCAACGGACGGAATGTTAAGCCTTGATAATTGGGTGCTCGTGAATATTAACTTTTAGAATGTACTACTATTTTATCAATGTTGCAAATCTTGTGGTTCGACTTACTTTTACTCACTTACTTACTTAAACCTATGATTTCACCAACGTTTTCGTTGACAGATTTCTATGTTTTTCTCAGGTCTTTGAACGCTATGTGAAACATGCTTCCGCTCATTATTTGATACTTGCATTGGATGTCGAGTATACATGCATTTCATGGAGCGTCTTTTGACTTTCTTTAAAACTGTGTCGCATAGGTTTCACATGTAACTATAACTTTGTAACGTAACTTTTGGATGAACAATTCTTGTAAACTTTGAAACAATCTTTATTTTTGAAAGGAATGCGACATATCTTTGGTCAAACGTCACGTTAAAGACCTATGAACACGCAACGGGACCTAAGTAGTCGACGCCGTCAATTGACGATTTGTCGGGGTAGCTACAAGTGGTATCAAAGCATTGGTTGTAGGGATTTAGAGTTCATTGGTGTCAACCCCGAGTCATAGGGTACATTAGGGAATCTAGACTACAACCGGCATATAGACTTGAAGTAGGAATTACTTGACTATTTGTGCATTTATACTCGAACGTTTCTACTCATAACTAACTCTCGCTTCATCTAAATCTTTCGTTGTTTAATTTGATTGACGCGCCATCTTGACTTTATAGAATAATGTTGAATGCACATATGAATCAGGGTAATATAATTACCGGGATTATATTACGGTGACTCATATGAACGTTCCGACATTACGACATAAAGAATTTAAGGCGAGTCAAGGAAAATTTTCTCTTCATCATTATTCCATATCACGATTAGTATTGTTAAGAATACTAATCAACGATATTCTTGTGTCATGAAGGAACAATGGCTCACCAAGGTCAACACAATACCCTTCCTGAAACTTTAGAACAAGCCCTTCAACGAATGATAGCCACCGCCGTGGGTGAGGCCGTGGCCGATCACTTCTCCAACCACAACAACAATCATGGAGCCGGTAATTCAAACGAGGGGTGCTCCTACAAAAACTTCATGGGGTACAAACCTCCCACTTTCGATGGAACCGGGGGACCAATTGCTCTCACCCGATGGTTCGAACAAACGGAAGCCGTTTTTAACATAAGCGGTTGTCAGGACCAAGATAAGGTCAAGTTTTCCACCCTCACTTTCACCGGTGTTACTCTCTCATGGTGGAACACATATGTACAATCAGTGGGTATCGATGAGGCCCTTACACTCTCTTGGACCGAATTAAGAGAAAGAATGATCACCGAATACTTCCCGCGCGACGAGATTCGAAGGCTCGAACAGGGTCTAAGGAATTTAAAAACGGTCGGGAATGACCTCGAAGCTTATAATCAACGGTTTACCGAACTAGTCTTAATGTGTCCAAATCTCATGACTCCCGAATCCCTAAGAGTCGAACTTTACATGGATGACCTCCCGAAGAGCGTTCAACACGGGGTAATGTCATCTAAACCCGCCAACCTACAAGAGGCTTTAACGATAGCCCGCCAATCTATAAAAACGGTGAATGAAATTGAAGCGCCGACACCAACGGCCGAGGACCAACCGGATAACAACAAAAGAAAATGGGAAGCCCCTCCATCGAGCAACTACAACAACAACTTCACCAAGAAGTCCTTCACCTCTGACGGCAAGAAAGGGTATGCCGGAAATCTGCCCTACTGTAACGAATGTCGCAAACATCATTGGGTGAATGTGGCAAACCATTTTGCATCAGGTGTCAAAGAAGTGGCCATGGGGCCCATGGTTGTAAGAGTACCATTACCGTCGCTCAAAAGGTGCCCAACGCACACAGGACGGGTGCTTGTTTCGAATGTGGCCAACTGGGTCATTTTAGGAATGCGTGTCCAACGAAGAAACCAACCCCAACGCACGCCGTTGAACTTTCAACATCGACACCTAGGATGCCCGAGACGACGATGGACTAGTCACGGTTACGTTTCTTCACAACAACCCGCATATTTCATACTTGTTCGATTCGGTTACCGTTAGACGTTTTATAACCAAGACTTTGACTCGTACTCTTTGCACTCCACCACTCCCCCTAGATATTACTTAGGCCATTCAAGTGACCCACGGAAAACTATTGTGTGCCACCAAATTTATATCGAAGGATGTACGTTAAACTTATTGGGTGGATAATTTGAATTTTGACTTGACACCTATAGAGCTGAGGAGCTCAAAACCTATTCGTTAAGGAGAAATGTTTCCTTACAATTATGTATAGATCATTGGAACTAAGTAACTTTCAAAAACCGATACCCTCTTCCTCGTATCCATGACCTCATGATTATTTACATGAATCTCGCGTATATTCCAAACCAACCTCTGTTCCGATTATCATCAATTGAGAGATCAGGGAGAAGATGTCTCCTAACCCGCTTTTAGAACTTGCTACAATAGTTGTAAATTTCTTTTAGTACCGTTCGATTATCTAGGCCTCCGCCCGTATTCATAGGCCTCCTGAACCGCGTTTGCAAACTTATCTAGATGAATCCGTTATCGTATTTATAGATGATGTCTAAACCTATTCAAGTAAAGAAGAAAACGAACGACATCTCCGTCTTACGCTCGAACTCTTGAGAAAAGAGCAACTCTATGCCGAATTCTCCAAGTGAGAATTTTGGTTAAACGAAGTCCAATTTTTAGACCATGTTGTTAGTGGTCAAAGTATTTCAATACATCTCGCAATCGGAACCACACGTAATCGGGAAACCCTCACGACTCAGACGTGTATTCGTAAAATCTTAGATCTCGCCGGTTATTACTAAAGATTCATTTCCGACTTTTCTCGTGTTGCACGACCTTTAAACTCGTTAACTCACTGAGGGAAAAATTTAAACCTCTCCGTGTCCGAACTTTGA
This sequence comes from Rutidosis leptorrhynchoides, assembly GCF_046630445.1. Taxonomy (NCBI): domain Eukaryota; kingdom Viridiplantae; phylum Streptophyta; class Magnoliopsida; order Asterales; family Asteraceae; genus Rutidosis; species Rutidosis leptorrhynchoides. Next base: position 51,385,885 of record NC_092337.1, on the reverse strand, counting down.
ACATGATCTTTCACACAAACCTTACTAGCTAAATTCGTTTAGCACACTGGAACTCAAATATGGAAATATTTCTACTTGAATGCCCTAAAGGCATACTCTCTCGACTCGAAATTAAGGAAACTGAAATTCGTTAATTTGCTCGAAAAATTTGAATACTTAATCATGGACCCGATCAACCTTCTCATCAACACGTGCCACATTACATAGCTTTGTTATTTCACCATTTTTCCGCCTGATATTACTGGAACTTAAGATAACACCCAATCCAAGGATACTTCACTCTTCTTTGACTTATCATACAACTACGTGTACTATCTCGTTATCCCACCAAGCCTCAACATTCGACCACTAAGTGCGCGACATGGTTACCTCAAGGTGTGTACTCATACTATTCTAAGTTCTCATTTCACTTCTTGTCTTATCGCTCGCACTTCCGTGTAAGGAAACTTTTTATAAAACTTCTCAATGGAGAGAGAAACTCTTCACATTATATTAGTATTCGCCACGATGGTGAATAGTCCTAACAACCATTTTCGGGAACCGATGGATCTTTCGCGGTGCGGACCTCTTGAGAAACGAAACCTGTTCAAACGTGTATTAAAGAAAATTCTAGCTCGGCACGGCGTACCATCTCCATTAAAATTTCAGATCGGGATACTCGTCTCACTTCTAAATTCGGGATGCCTTACAAGGAACCTTAGTGACACGTTTAAACATGAGTGCCGTGTATCATCCACAACCAACAGACCAAACAAACGTACGTTTCACATCTTGGAAATACATGTTACAAACTTGTATTGTTGCCGTTAGTTGTCTCCTCTCACACAGCAGTTACCATTCGTGTATTAACGCCGCACTTCTGAAACCCTATATGACCGCAAATGTCATACCCCTATTCGTTGGACCAAAGCATGTGGCAAGCAAATCACCGAATCCGAACTCATTCAAGAAATAACAGTTGAGATCGTCCAAGTCCGAGAAGGACTCAAGACGACCCGTAGTCGCCAAAAGGGCTATACCGATATTCGACGTAAACCTCTCGAATCCCAAGTCAGTAACCGTGTAATATTGAGAACCCGCACCTTGGGAAGGTGTAATCCATTTTGGGAATCAGGGAAAGTTAAAACCGCGATATATTAATCCTTTTGAAACCTTGGGGCGTATTGGAACCGCTCCTACCGTTTAGAACTTCCGACTCAATTAAATTTCCGTTTACCCTACGTTTCATGCAACAAACTTAGAGACGTGTCCTACGGAACAGGAATGTACTACTCTCCTAGATAAACTTACTATTGATGGCAAACTCCCCTTCATGGGAAACTGGTTGAAATTTTGGATCGTAAAACCAAGTCTTAATACAAACTGAAATCTCGACTGTCAAAATTTGAGGGAATGCCCAAGGACGTATCTTCACTTATTCATAGCATTGGCAACGTAAGGTCTTGAGTAAGAAGCAACGACTATTGCTTCCAACTAAATTTCGGGACGAAATTTCTTTTAAGGTGTGGGTAATGTAACATCCCGCATTTTTCCGTTAAATTATTATAACGCCCATCTTTTTATTTTAATAATATCCTCAGTATCTCGATTCGTATCCTCCATTAGCTAACATTCTTAAAATATTTTCGTTATTGGATTATAACATCTCTCGTACTCTCGTGTAATTCAAAATAATTCGTTTGGTTAATTCACGCACCCGCACCCGAACTAGAGGGACTAAACTTGCAAAGAGGCCAAAGATTTGACTAGGTCAACTAGTCAAACCTTCAACCTCCTCCTCTCATTTTCTCTCTTTCCCTCTTTTCATACTTCCATTTTCCTCTCAAGAACTCAAAAAAGATTCATCATCTAATTTCGGATTTGGAGGCTAACATCAAAACAAATTACATATTTGGAATCCTCTCTTCATCCTCTTCGACTTGATACCAATTTCATCTCATTTGGGTAACTTTCTAAAATCACTAGATTTTGTGTTCTTGATGTTTTTGAATTATAAGTGTTAATTAGTGTCTATGGCTCGTGTATAACATGAATATATGTTTTGTTTGTTCGATTTGTTGTTTTGAGTAACTAGTTTGAACACTTGAAAATGGGTTTGCTTAATCTTTGATTTTGGAAGATTAAATGTTGTTAAATTGTTAAAGTTCATGTTTTAATTGTGTTACTAGTATCACTAGTTTCATTTTGATGTGTAGGTTGATTTGTAAAACTTCAAAAACATGATTAATGATTTTGTGATTCTTGATTAGGGTTTGATAATTCTTGAGATGAATTTTTGATGCTTGAATGCCATGAAATATTAATTGTAAGTGTATAATTGTAATGTATGTTTCATTACCTTCAAAACGGCATATCATATGTGTGAATTGGATTCCCGAAACTTAAAATGCATTTTATGAACTTGAAACTTGAAACTTGAAAATGGACTTTAAATGATCACATGACGAGAAATTAGTTATTGGAAATGATGTTTTTGTTTGATGAAACATGTTTAGTTATGTTCCTTGTCAAAAGAGCTTTTCAACGATATAAGGTGCGAGTTCTAAATGTTTACGGTTTGCATTTTGTGCTAAAACGAATTTTGGATCAAGACTTGAACATTTAAAACTAGCCAGGTACCAGCTCCCGTGTATTGTCGCGGCGCGACAATTGTGGGCCGCGGCGCGGCATAAGCCGTGACCAGGCTCTGACCTCCTTGGTCAAAATAAGAAAAATGTTTGGCACGCTATGGACCTCCGATTCACATGAGACTTGTTCTAACATGCTTATATATGAATAAAAACCTCAGAAAAATAGTTCGAGACCCGACCCGAACGCGTTGACTTTTTCGTTGACTTTGACCCGACCAAAGTTTGACTTAACCAAATGATTATGCAATCCTTCTAACATGATTCTATACTTGTATTTTGCATGAAACTTGACAATTTGATTCACATGCTTTATAATCGAGTCGTAGCGAGCCATAGGACTAATTGAACATCTTTGACCTATCATGTTTACCGTTATTGATACAACCTATATGTTTAGGTCAAGACTACCTTTGTCTTTGCACGCGTTTACTTGTTGAATAACTTTATTTCTCTTGCACTCAAGGTGAGATCATAGTCCCACTTTTTACTCTTTTGAACTTACTTTTGGGATGAGAAAACATAAACGCTTCTTTTAACTAAGTGAACACAAGTACATGAAAACAAACATTCTACATACGAGTTTAGAACAAAATCCTCAATTCGATTATCATTAGTTACTCTTGCAGTGTGTAAGTGTAGGCGTGAACTTATGTTGTATGGCCATATGGGTTTGACAAACCCTCATCTCGGACGGTTCGCTACCGTCCACAGATGAAATATATTTTCGAGAAACAGTGTTGTTCTAGCACTATTAATGGGGTTCAACGGACGGAATGTTAAGCCTTGATAATTGGGTGCTCGTGAATATTAACTTTTAGAATGTACTACTATTTTATCAATGTTGCAAATCTTTTGGTTCGACTTACTTTTACTCACTTACTTACTTAAACCTATGATTTCACCAACGTTTTCGTTGACAGATTTCTATGTTTTTCTCAGGTCTTTGAACGCTATGTGAAACATGCTTCCGCTCATTATTTGATACTTGCATTGGATGTTGAGTATACATGCATTTCATGGAGCGTCTTTTGACTTTCTTTAAAACTGTGTCGCATAGGTTTCACATGTAACTATAACTTTGTAACGTAACTTTTGGATGAACAATTCTTGTAAACTTTGAAACAATCTTTATTTTTGAAAGGAATGCGACATATCTTTGGTCAAACGTCACGTTAAAGACCTATGACCACGCAACAGGACCTAAGTAGTCGACACCGTCAATTGACGATTTGTCGGGGTTGCTACACCATCGGAACCTATCTCTCCTAATGCCCCAGAAATCATTCCGTGGGCCCGCATACCTTTCCCAGGAAGGCTTTGGAAGGAAAAACAAGAAGCACAATTTGCTAAGTATTGGGATATTATTAAGAATTTGCATTTAAATGTACGTCTAGTAGATGCTTTAGTAGAAATGCCAAACTGCGCTAAATTTTTCAAAGAACTGCTTTCAAACAAAGAGAAATTAAGAGAGAAAGTTAGCTTACCCTTAAGTGAAGAATGCTCGTTAGTGTTACAGCATGGAATTCCCCCTAAGTTAGGAGATACAGGAAGATTTACGGTACCTTGCTACCTGCAAGATGTCCAAATTAGCAATGCGTTAGCAGACTTAGGAGCCAGTGTAAACCTAATGCCCTATTCATTATTCAAGAAGCTAGGATTAAACGACTTAAGGCCAACCAGAATGACTATCCAACTTGCAGACAGATCAGTTAAGATTCCTCGGGGAATAGCTGAAGATGTTCTAGTCAGAGTGGATAAGTTCGCATTTCCCGTTGATTTTGTCATTATGGATATTGAGGAAGACACGAAGGTCCCACTCATTCTTGGCAGACCATTCCTAAATACTGCCAAGGCCGTAATTAACGTTCACAAGAAATCATTGAAGTTAAGGGTTGGAGGAGAAGAAATTACATTCAATGTTGATCGCCTCATGAACCATCCTAAGGAAGAGGATGTGAATCTCTCTGATTCTTTTCAAGAACTCGTCAACGAATACCTGGAAGAGACTATGGCTATTTGCAGTCAAGATCAAATTTCTAAGGATATGTTCTTTACACCTCCTGAAGGAAATCTTGATAACCATTCCGCCATAGATCTTAGTCAACATATATCTCCCCTCTCTGAAAGTAACTTTATTGGCAACACTATTCAAATAGCACCGCTAGGACAAGGCATTCCTTTACCTCTACTAAGGAGAAGACCGAATGAAGAGACAGATTTCAATTCGATATATCAGGAACCCCAGTCAAGGGAAGACTGTGAGGATTTTTCCGAACCTACCTTCGAAACTAAAGAAGACGTTTCTAAAGAGGAAGCATTAAGAAGGACAATTTCCAAAAATGAAGAACAGATAGCATCAATGACCGCAACTGAAGAATCAAAGTTCCATGAGAGATACGACTCGTTAGACCATAAGGAGATAGCTAGAATGAAGCCATCTATAGAGGAACCTCCGAAATTGGAATTGAAGAAGTTACCCGACAATCTGGAGTATGCATTCTTAGAAGGAGAATCGCAACTCCCTGTAATCATATCAAAAGATCTCACGTCACGAGAGAAGGCGAAATTGATTCAAGTGCTGAAATCACATAAGAAGGCAATTGCATGGAAGATCTCCGACATCAACGGGATCAGCCCCAACTATTGCACCCATAAGATCTTCATGGAAGACGATTTCAAGCCATCAGTTCAAAGGCAAAGAATGGTCAACCCTATGATTCAAGAAGTCGTCAAGAAAGAAGTAATCAAACTTCTGGACGCCGGTCTGATCTATCCAATCTCTGATTCACCATGGGTCAGTCCTGTTCAAGTGGTACCCAAAAAGGGAGGGACGACCGTAATTCAAAATGAGAATAATGAACTTATTCCAACGCGGGAAGTCACCGGTTGGAGGGTTTGCATAGACTATCGTAAACTAAACGATGCAATCCGGAAGGATCATTTTCCATTACCTTTCATTGATCAAATGTTGGAACGTCTATTAGGAAATGAGTACTACTATTTCCTAGACAGTTTTTCCGGCTACTTTCAAATTCCCCTCGATCCAAAGGACCAAGAGAAAACAACCTTCACCTGTCCTTATGGAACATTTGCCTATCGACGTATGCCCTTTGGGTTATGCAATGCATGAAATGTCCCGTTCTTATTGATTAAAAACGTTCCATATTAATTGATTTCATTGCGAGGTTTTGACCTCTATATGAGACGTTTTTCAAAGACTGCATTCATTTTTAAAACAAATCATAACCTTTATTTCATAAATAAAGGTTTAAAAAGCTTTACGTAGATTATCAAATAATGATAATCTAAAATATCATGTTTACACACGACCATTACATAATGGTTTACAATACAAATATGTTACATCGAAATCAGTTTCTTGAATGCAGTTTTTACACAATATCATACAAACATGGACTCCAAATCTTGTCCTTATTTTAGTATGCAACAGCGGAAGCTCTTAATATTCACCTGAGAATAAACATGCTTTAAACGTCAACAAAAATGTTGGTGAGTTATAGGTTTAACCTATATATATCAAATCGTAACAATAGACCACAAGATTTCATATTTCAATACACATCCCATACATAGAGATAAAAATCATTCATATGGTGAACACCTGGTAACCGACATTAACAAGATGCATATATAAGAATATCCCCATCATTCCGGGACACCCTTCGGATATGATATAAATTTTGAAGTACTAAAGCATCCGGTACTTTGGATGGGGTTTGTTAGGCCCAATAGATCTATCTTTAGGATTCGCGTCAATTAGGGTATCTGTTCCCTAATTCTTAGATTACCAGACTTAATAAATAATTCAACCATAGAATGTAGTTTCACGTACTTGTGTCTATTTTGTAAATCATTTATAAAACCTGCATGTATTCTCATCCCAAAAATATTAGATGTTAAAAGTGGGACTATAACTCACTTTCACAGATTTTTACTTCGTCGGGAAGTAAGACTTGGCCACTGGTTGATTCACGAACCTATAACAATATATACATATATATCAAAGTATGTTTAAAATATATTTACAACAGTTTTAATATATTTTGATGTTTTAAGTTTATTAAGTCAGCTGTCCTCGTTAGTAACCTACAACTAGTTGTCCACAGTTAGATGTACAGAAATAAATCGATAAATATTATCTTGAATCAATCCACGACCCAGTGTATATGTATCTCAGTATTGATCACAACTCAAACTATATATATTTTGGAATCAACCTCAACCCTATATAGCTAACTCCAACATTCACATATAGAGTGTCTATGGTTGTTCCGAAATATATATAGATGTGTCGACATGATAGGTCGAAACATTGTATACGTGTCTATGGTATCTCAAGATTACATAATATACAATACAAGTTGATTAAGTTATGGTTGGAATAGATTTGTTACCAATTTTCACGTAGCTAAAATGAGAAAAATTATCCAATCTTGTTTTACCCATAACTTCTTCATTTTAAATCCGTTTTGAGTGAATCAAATTGCTATGGTTTCATATTGAACTCTATTTTATGAATCTAAAAAGAAAAAGTATAGGTTTATAGTCGGAAAAATAAGTTACAAGTCGTTTTTGTAAAGGTAGTCATTTCAGTCGAAAGAACGACGTCTAGATGACCATTTTAGAAAACATACTTCCACTTTGAGTTTAACCATAATTTTTGGATATAGTTTCATGTTCATAATAAAAATCATTTTCTCAGAATAACAACTTTTAAATCAAAGTTTATCATAGTTTTTAATTAACTAACCCAAAACAGCCCGCGGTGTTACTACGACGGCGTAAATCCGGTTTTACGTTGTTTTTCGTGTTTTCAGGTTTTAAATCATTAAGTTAGCATATCATATAGATATAGAACATGTGTTTAGTTAATTTTAAAAGTCAAGTTAGAAGGATTAACTTTTGTTTGCGAACAAGTTTAGAATTAACTAAACTATGTTATAGTGATTACGAGTTTAAACCTTCGAATAAGATAGTTTTATATATATGAATCGAATGATGTTATGAACATTATTACTACCTCAAGTTTAGTAGGTAAACCTACTGGAAGTGACAAGAAATGATCTAGCTTCAAAGGATCTTGGATGGCTTGAAAGTTCTTGAAGTAGGATCATGACACAAAAACAAGTTCAAGTAAGATTTTTACTCGAATTAAGATAGTTTATAGTTATAGAAATTGAATCAAAGTTTGAATATGAATATTACCTTGAATAAGAAAGATAACCTACTGTATATAACAAAGGTTTCTTGATCTTAGATGATTACTTGGAATGGATTAGAAAGCTTGGAAGTAAATTAGTAAACTTGAAGGGATTTTTGAAGTGTTCTTGAAGTGTTCTTCCTATGATGATTATAGCTTGATTCTTGAAGTGATTTTTGATGAAGATGATGATTAACTACTGGAAAAATACGTTCATAATAGTGTGTGTGTGTGTGTATTGAGAGAGAATTAGAAAGAGAATTGGAAGTGAAATGGAGTGAATGATGAGTGGTAATTGGTGAGTGGTGAGTGGGGTTAAAAGGAGTTCTAGTTAGTTGACTAGCTCATGGTAGAAGTTAAAATTGATTAGTCATACATGACATAATCAAGAGTGGAATCCCATGCTAGTTCCTATTGGTATATACCCATAGTAAGTACGTTTTGAAGCTGTGTATAATACGGGTAAGAATACGACTAGAATTCTTGATGAAAGAAAAGAATGGGAAAGTAACTGTAACCATTTTCGTTAAGTATGAGTGTTTTGATATATGTCTTGAAGTCTTCCAAAAGAATTTTAATACATCTAAATACACTACATGTATATACATTTTAACTGAGTCGTTAAGTCATCGTTAGTCGTTACATGTAAGTGTTGTTTTGAAACCTTTAAGTTAACGATCTCAATTAATGTTGTTAACCCATTGTTTATTATATCTAATGAGATGTTAAATTATTATATTATCATGATATTATGATATATTAATATATCTTAATATGATATATATACATTTAAATGTCGTTACAACGATAATCGTTACATATATGTCTCGTTTCGAAATCCTTAAGTTAGTAGTCTTGTTTATATGTATATAACTCATTGTTAATATACTTATGGAGATACTTACTTATCATAATCTCATGTTAACCATATGTATATCCATATATATATCGTCATGTCGTTTTTACAAGTTTTAACGTTCGTGAATCGCCGGTCAACTTGGGTGGTCAATTGTCTATATGAAACATATTTCAATTAATCAAGTCTTAACAAGTTTGATTGCTTAACATGTTAGAAACATTTAATCATGTAAATATCAATCTCAATTAATATATATAAACATGGAAAAGTTCGGGTCACTACAATGCATCCGTGACATTTCAGCGATGCATGGTAGCAATATTCCACGACATGATTGAGCGTTGTATGGAAGTCTTCATGGACGACTTCTCAGTCTTTGGTAGTACCTTTGATTCGTACCTATCAAACCTTGACAAGATGCTCACTCGGTGTGAAGAGTCAAATTTAGTTCTTAATTGGGAAAAATGTTACTTCATGGTAAAAGAAGGGATAGTTTTAGGACATAAGATCTCTAAAGCAGGAATAGAAGTTGATAAGGCCAAGATTGAGACCATCACTAAACTTCCAGAACCCACCATGGTAAGTGCAATAAGGAGTTTCCTAGGACATGCTGGTTTCTACCGACGTTTCATTAAGGACTTTTCAAAGGTCACACGACCTCTCACTCATCTCTTAGGAAAGGAAGTCCCGTTTGTCTTCAATGAAGAATGTCGAAAAGCATTCAACTATCTGAAAGAGCAGCTAACACATGCACCGATCATGATAGCTCCTGACTGGAGTCTACCCTTTGAAATCATGTGTGATGCGAGCGATTTCGTAGTTGTATCAGTGCTTGGACAACGGGTAGATAAACACTTTCATCCAATCTATTACGCAAGCAAAACCTTGACCGGAGCTCAAGAGAATTACACTACCACGGAGAAGGAGCTGCTAACCGTAGTATTCGCCTTCGACAAATTTCGTTCCTATCTTATCCTGTCCAAAACTACGGTCTATACAGATCATTCAGCCCTCAAATATCTATTTACTAAGCAAGATGCGAAGCCAAGACTCCTATGATGGATCTTACTCCTTCAAGAATTTGACATCGAGATTAAAGACAATAAAGGAGCAGAGAACATCGCAGCAGATCATCTTAGTCGTTTGGAGAACCCAACGATGGAAAAACTTGCAGAACAAGATATCAGAGATAAATTTCCGGAAGAACAGCTTATGAGTTTAGGACAAACTCACATAGGATCACAGTTTACTGACACTCCTTGGTATGCTGACATGGCCAACTACCTAGTTGCTGGAGTAGTACAAAAGGGTATGAGTACCTCCCGAAGAAGGAAGTTCTTCAGGGATGCCAAGTGCTACTACTGGGAAGATCCTTACCTGTTTAGAATTTTCCCTGATCAAATAATCAGGAGGTGCGTAGATGAAAAGCAAGCAGCAGGGATTCTTCACCAATGTCACCATGGACCAACTTGAGGTCATCATGGAGCAAATTTAACCGCAAGAAAAGTCTACGAATCAGTATTTTACTGGCCATCTATATTTCGAGATGCGCAAGAGCTTGTAAAGCGTTGCGACGCATGCCAAAGACAAGGCAATATCTCTATGAAGAACGAGATGCCTAGGACTAATATCCAAGCTTGCGAAATCTTCGATATATGGGGATTAGACTTCATGGGCCCATTCCCAAAGTCTAACGGGAAAGAATATGTCCTCGTAGCAGTAGATTACGTCTCCAGATGGGTCGAAGCTCAAGCATTTCCAACTAATGATGCCAAAGTCGTCACAAATTTCCTGAAGAGACTATTCTGCAGATTTGGAGCTCCCCGTGCGATAATAAGTGATAGAGGCACACACTTCTGTAACACTCAGTTTATGAAGGTGATGCAACAATACGGAGTTACCCACAAGATATCCACTGCCTATCATCCGCAGACCAACGGACAAGCAGAGGTCACGAACAGAGCACTCAAAAGAATCTTAGAACGCACTGTCGGCCATCATGGAAATAAATGTGCCGAGAAGCTTGAAGATGCTCTGTGGGCATTCCGGACTGCTTACAAGAATCCTCTAGGAACTACACCCTACCGAATGATCTATGGAAAATCTTGTCACCTTCCGCTAGAACTCGAATACAAAGCTCTCTGGGCGCTGAAGACCTGCAACCTCGATCCCTCAGTTACCTGAAGACATAGGAAAATGCAAATGAACGAACTCGCCGAATTGAGAGACCAAGCATATGAAACGTCATACATCTACAAGGAACGAACGAAACTTACGCATGATGCAAAATTAATCCCTACAAAGTTCGCCCCTGGAGATAAAGTTCTTCTCTTCAATTCTCGGTTCAAGAAGTTCGCGGGAAAATTTAGATCAAGATGGAGTGGCCCATACAAAATTGTACACGCTTTTCCACAAAGAGCCGTAGAATTGGAGGGACCTACTGGTAATTTCAAAGTCAATGGCCACCGGTTAAAAGCCTATTTAGAAGACCACGATAAGGAGGAGCACCTCTTCTCCTTTGATCCATTCTGAAGATCTGACAAGGAAAAGTCGAGCTGTAACGACTTGATAAACAAAGCGCTCTTGGGAGGCACCCCTTGCTTATCCTTTTTCTTTTTATTTTCTTTTTAAATTATTTTCAGTTTTAAGATATTATTTCTGTACTAACAACTAAGAGCCATACTTGCGCTTAGTGCTTACAAGTTTGTTGAATGTGTTTAGGCGCAATGCCAAGTTCAGGAGCATCAGCTTACATTCCCGTTCGCAGGAGAAGGACTCCTGTAGTTTACTCATCCGGAAGCAGTGCTGATCAGAACAGACCATCAACAGGGCAATTAGGCCCAAGGAGATTAGTATTAGAGAGCGTTGAGGAAGACATTGGCACAGCACCGCCATCTCCTCCCATCCGACGATCTAGACGTCTAGCCAGGAGACCGGTTGAGCATACACAGTTGCCAGATACGCATGAGCCACAGATGGTGATCCATTATGGAGCTACTTTGAGTGACCCTAATGTTGCATGGGCACTACTCAGAGATTAGCAGAGCCTTTACAAAGCTCTGAGAGCATACCTCCGGCGTGAGGGGATGCCACGTACTCTGGGCCCATCTTCATATTGGATAGCACGACGTGTTCAGCCAACACGACAGTCTACGCCCGGGCATTCCACGCCAGTTTCAGTTCACTCTGTCGCCATGCCTGCACACGCTACTCCTACTCCTATCGTGCAGCCTGCCCCTGTTACGGAGCCAGTTCCAGTTGCTAAATTTCCAGAGGGTTGTCATTTAGTCACTATTCCTATTTCAGTGGAGCCGCCAACGGCCCAGGAATTTGAGATCACTGGGAGCATGCCTGACGAGGAGCTTTTCCCGGACTTATCCCACCTGGAGATACCGACAGACTTATGTCTAGAGTCTTTACTTGGCCCTGAGATGGATATAGGGCAGCCTTTCGAGCACATGCAGAACCTGGAGGATGACGTCCTCAGATACGTTGCAGAGCCGACACACATTGACCAGGATAGTATCCCATAGACTACTTTATCTTTATTTTATGTTCTAGTTTTTATCTTTTTGAAACATTGTATAAAAAGTTATATATAGTGGAAATGCTGCCTTTCTCTTGTTGTTCTTCATGCAGAAATATTATAAAGAGACTGGTATGTATGAGATGGACCGTAGGAAGGCCCAGTACTAGGAAAGTAACGTGACCATAGGGAAGTAATCCTTCCTAAAACCTATTTCAATTATAACGCACTAAAATCTCTAAGTGTGGGGTAACCCCCGCAACCAACTTAGAATTTTAGAAGTCATGTCCTTAATTTATATAACATAAATATTCCTTCTAAAGAACATTAGGGACAATGTTCTTCTAAGTGTGGGGTAATGGGTAAAGTTTTTAAGGTCGAAAGTTTTAAAGTCAAGTAACCATAAAACTCCAGGTTTTGAAAACGCCAGGTTTTGAAAAATTCTTTTGTCCAAAAGTAATTAAGCAATGGATATTGGGTAATTTTGAAAAATTCTTACTTGGTTTTTGCCCAAAAAGATCTAATAAAATTGCTAGAAATCGGTTTTCGGAACATTTATTAGAACGGAACGATTAAGCTAAAACTAATGTTTTGTGTCAAAAGATTTCTTTTAAGAAAATATGATAAAGGCTACGCATGATCAAGCACGACCCCTACTCTAAAAAGTGAGGAATCTTGAACCCAAAGTATCTGTATGACCCATCAAATCTACAGTACTTTGTTATTTCAATTGATGAGTGTGCCGGTGTACGGTTCAAGTTAGAACTTGGTTCAGTCATACGTTTCAAGGCCAATGGTTAGTGAGCGCCATACGTGGTACAAGTGGGATACTCCTTCCGAAATCATTCCGAATAGAGAAGACAAAAAGCCATCCGTTTCCGTTTCCACTCCAAGTATTTCAACCCAACCAACTCACATAAAGAGTTGATGAATCAGAAATATTCACTCCAAATTCACTCCCAAAATACACCATTCACATTTCATTCCCCTTTCCATTCACCAAAGATCCAGAGATCAATGAAGAGATAGATCGATCAAATTCGCTTCAAAAGCACTAGTCGAAAGATTCCGAACCCCTGATTATTTTTGATAGGTCAAAGACCTATTTTCAATGGATTATCACTTCCTCTCTGGGCACCAGGAACGAAAGACAAAAGTTATGAAGAAAGGGTATGCCGAAAATATATATATATATATATATATATATATATATATATATATATATATATATATATATATATATATATATATATATATATATATGATGAAAGAGCAAAGTCTCTAAGAGCAAAGTCTCTAATAAGGCAAAAAGAAACCCAAGGAGATGCCCTGAAGAAGAATGCTGGAAGAGCAAAAGAAAATTCTAGACAAAGTCTTAGCAAAATCCGCCTCTTCCGAAGAAAACCTTTACGGAATTCTCAGCCATTATCTATGCAAAATGGATACTCTGAAGAATCAAAGTCTATCAATTCTCTCAAAAGATCTGGATACCTTTCACCAAAACTCATAAATTTCCAACCAAACCCTATAACCAGTCTTCCTCTTGAAAGAATGCTTAGGAAGAAGATCAGTGTCGTCCTTACTTAACCGGTGGAGATATCGATGCTTTACCAAGCCTATGATGCGAACTGTTACACGACTGGCTTCTGAGCGACAATACAACTAGAATAGGACACCCTAAACACTTGAGTGATATGAGTGATCCGTCAGTGAGGAGCCTGATCATATATACTCTACATCTGAGAGTTGGAAAGTACGCCCTTTTCCACTATAGACGCAATTGAAATCTAGCGACCAAACCATCGAAGTTCGAAACTTTTTCTAATACTTTCGAAAGATGTAACGATTTCTGATGAAGGCATAATAAAAAGATCTACGGGTGGGGCAAGTAAGAATCTATTAGAAAGATCCCGATATTCCCACTTTCTTGCTTGAGGACAAGCAAAGCTAAGTGTGGGGTATTTGATATCGGGCAAAAAGTCACGTTTTTACCCCCTAAATCAGGCCTTAAAACAATAAAGATTAAAACTTTGTCGGCAAAATTATTGCTTTTTCGGTTGATTTTGTAGATTAAGTAATTACAAAGGCGATGCAAAAAGAATCAAGTAAAACGGAGCTAAAACGGAGCTAAAACGAAGATTCTAGAGCGAAAACGGTGAAAGACAAGAAATCAAGTTACGATCCAGTAAATCAGGCCCTGATCAGCAAGAATACGGCCTGCCATACGGCCTGCCATACGGTCTGCCACTATGGAAATGGCCTGCCAGATACGTGCCACCACACGAGCCACCAAACGGCTTGCCAAGAATACGGCCTGCCAAATACGGCATGCCATACGGCCTGCCAAACGGCCTGCCAGGCGTATTTGGCAAAATTTCAAGTCTATTTAAAGGGGCTTTCTCCATTCATTCCAAGACACACTCAACTTGCAATACAACTTATATTTTCAGTATTTTAGGTAGTTTTTAGTAGTAGTTAGCTTAGCTTTTATTTTCCGGTGGATATCCCGGCGAGTCCCTGCGATCCCGGGCAGATTAGTTCGGCTTTTTCAGGTTCTTATCCGAAACGCTTGTCTTTTGTATTAAACATGTATTCTTATCTTTTATGTTTAATAATGCGTTTCGATATTGCCATGATAGCTTAATTTATCTGTATGTTGCCATGATAGAAGTTTGGGTTAGCATAATTATGATAATATAGTACGATTACTGTTATAATACTGAATTAGGAAGTCTGATAGATTTGTATGCTAGCATCTTAAGGATTGACCAACTTAGGTTGTGATCAGGACTTGTCCACTTATGTGAAATTAGCTACTTCATAGGATTAAGACCCCTGTTTATACTATATCTGAAGATTCTATGAACTCGGTATGGCCGGAGTTCCCGAGAGGCATCTAATGCACTTTTAGGACACGGAACCTAAGAATTGAGACATGAATGACCTAGTATGCCTATTGACTGTTCCGAAGAGACCTCTTAGGAGCTGTTAAGATCTAGTTAGTGCCTCTACTATATGACCCAAGCCTATTGCATGTTCTTGTCTGATTGTTGCCCTAGGTCTTAGTCATATCAACTGTTTAGGTACTTATTAGGTTTCTATCTGCTTTACTAACAGTATATTAACTGTAATGCTGTATAATGTTTGATTTGTTGTGATCTCATTAGTATGATGTAATGGTTGTTAGTTTTCATTTAAGGTTTTGCCAACTTAAACCGACGGACTCCTTCCGTTTGTGATCAGTGTTCAATCAACAGGGCACGTTGTTATTCAGTTATCTAAGCTGATAACGAGGGTTAGGATTAGAGCTTAACTCACTAATAAACCTAGTACTCTACCGAGGATAACCTCCGGGGTATTGTTACACTTCAGTTATACGACCAAGTGACATACTTCTCACTGCTCAAAGAGAACTCCGAGAGTTCAGAGATAAGTAGGTCTGTGTAATTGGCTCATCCAACCAGATCAACATCAATCCAAGCATAGTCTTAACATAAGCATAATTACCTTTCCCTAACCCAATACTGATATCTTGGTCAACGTTTCCTTGATCTGCATACTCCGGATATCCTCCCACTTTATTTACTTTTTCTGCATTTAGGACCTTTAACTAAAATCAACTACTATCTTTTATCCAGGTAATTTAACTAAAAGACAATTATCCGCTTGATCTTCAATTCGTTAATCAGCATAAAATTCGACACTAGGTTAACTTACACCTTCTACACCTTAGAAAGTAAAGTAAATTTAGGCCCCGCAAAATATAAATAAACGAAGACGCTGTGTGCTACCGAATCGGACACCGTGCGACCTAACGACACCGCACAAAATAAAAACCGTCCGTTAGTGGCATATCAGTAGTAACACTTACTTCTTTATCCGTTCGTGAATCGTCAGACAGACGGGGTGGCCAAATGTTTGTATAAAATTCATTTCAAATAACCAAGTCTTAATGAGTTTGATTGCTTAACATGTTGGAAACATTAATTATGTAAATATTAATCTTCTATATATTAATGGAAAAATCGGGGTCGTTACACTTTGCATTCACAAAATCATCACCATGTATCTTATTTGACTGTATTGTCAACGAATGTATTGTTAAAAACTATTATATACGGTGATTGTCTATAAGTAGAAATCATCAGATGTCGAAGACCTTGGATTTATATATTCATTTATGGTGTGCCTTTTCAAAAGAATGCAATGTTTACAAAACGTATCATATAGAGGTCAAAACCTCATTATGAAATCAATGAATGATGTATTCGTCCAAATGGATTTGGACGGGTCTTCACACATACACCCATACATAAGCCTATATACATACGTACATACATCCATACACAAACATACCTACGAACATACCTACATACATAAAACATACCTACGTACATACCTACATACATAACATATAACCATACATACATAACATGCACACATACATAAGCATACATATATACATACATATTACATATATACATAAATACATACATACATCCATACATACATACATACCTACATAGGCATGCATACATGCACAAAACATACATACCTACATCCATATACGTTGATACATACCAAGTCATACATAAACCTAATAACAAAAACATACCTACTTAAATACATATACATATACAGTAAAACCTCTCTAATTTAATACTCGATAAATTAATAACCTCGATAAAATTAATAATTTTTCCGGTTCCAACTTGGGACCAGTACAAATTTAGACCCCAATCGATAAAATAATAAGATGTTAATTTTTTTGAAATCCCAATGTAAATATATTGGTCCCAGCGAAACTATAAATTAATAATTACTATTTTTTTTTTTTTTTGAAATCCCAATATACATTAAATTTGATAAGTTCTTTAATGTATGAATGTACATACATGAGAATTTTGAAGGTCCTTATTTATGTTTTATTCAAATAGGTAAAATGAACGGACATGATATTTCGAATGCCAATGCATTAATTTGTGACTTGCTCACAAATATAAGCCAATTTTTTAAATTGATAATTTATTATTTATCGATATAATAATATCTCGCTAAATTAATAAATATCCCGGTCCCAACATTATTAATTTATAGAGATTTCACTGTATACACATCTATAAACAAGCAAAAACATATATACATATATACATGGGAAAATGACACCAAAATGCATTGAACTTTCATCAAAATCCTATTGTATGCATTCAACTTTCAAAAGTCCTATTGTATACATTCAACTTTGTATTTTCTCCTATTGTATGCATCATGTCACCTTTGTATCCGGTTACCGGTTACTATTTGGGTTTCTTTACGTGGTTGGTCCCTTGACTTAACACTCGTTAAATTAATTCCATAATTTAACGATTTATTAAGAAACTTTTAATTGCTAAAGATTTAATACTCACCAATTAATTCCATAATTTTAATTTTAAGGGTGTCCGGATGAGAGTTACGAAAGTGATGAATACAGCTTGAAAAACAATTAAATTTTTTCTACAGAAAGTATTTACATTATTCATCAAGGATGTTTTTCCCACCCTGCATCACACAAAAAACAGCAAAATGTTAAACAAAGTAATCGATTTACATATGTGTGCATGCAATCAATCAATATACACCATCTAATAATATCCGTAAACCTAAATCATAAATCAATCTTAAATGAATCTACATAATCCAAAGTCAGATCAAACTTTGTTATCATTATGTAATCGAGATCGGATTACAGTGAAAAGAGATTCAAACTTTAATCAAGTATATAACCCTAAAATTAATCAATTAGATGATAAAAACAACTGACCCGCTGCCACCGAGGATGATGACTTTGAGAAGGGTTCTTCTTCATGAAGGCATCTTAATTGAATCGAATTTGAAGTGAAACTGATCGATTAACGAAATTAAAAGCAGTAGCAGTTGATGAGAATAAGAATCTTTCAAATAATATTAAGTTTAGCAACTAAAAGTTTGTTATTAAGTTTCTTAAGTAACTTTCACTTCTAATTGTATATTGCTTCTTCATGGTTGGGGACAAAAAAAAAAACAGTGAAATGATGAAAATACCCATGATTACTATTGATGAAATACCCCTTGTTACTATTGATGAATAGTAAAACAATGTTTTGTCTATTAGTTAATATATAAATGTAAATGTAATTTAGTTTACTAGGTGACTGGAAGTTTACCTCTTATAACAAGTCAAATACATACAATATGAGAAAATACAAAGTTGAATGCATACAATAGGAATTTTGAAAGTTGAATGCATACAAAAGAATTTTGAGGTGCATTTTGGTGCCATTTTCCGTATATACTTGCATACAAGTTTGCAATGGGGTCAGGTAAATAGATATCTCAAAAGTTTATGAGGATCTTTTAATCAGACGTCCTGTATGAGTCAATTGTATCACAATTAAATTTTCTTATCTATTTTAATTTAATTTAATTTAATCTGTTTTTATTTCGATGTTTTGTAAAAGGACAATGCTTTTGATTTATTAATGGAATAAAAATAATAAAATAAAATATTAAAAAATGAATATTATTATCAATTCCTTTAAATTTAAAATTAGCCATGTGACGAAAAACAATACTGACCGCCGCTTTACCCTTTTTTTTCGCACAATTCGTGTTCATCTTTTCATTGACTTCCTGCTTCGTTAACCCTATCCCTAAATTCATTCTCGTGTAATTCGAATCTATACAAATTATCCACCGATTATCTCTAATACCTTTTTTCCCCTATCGATTGACCTCTTTTTCAACGCTTGCCGTTACGGGAATCTTGATTAGGTTAGGGTTTCGTTTTTTCGTTGATTCTTTATCAGATCTGTCAGATCTATAATACGTTAGGGTAAATTCTTCGATTTTTAGACCTCGATATATATAATTATTAGTTTTTGTGATTTTCTTTATGTATGTTCCGTTTGATGTATTTTGTTATCGTTTGATTGTTCGGTTCGTTTAATCATACATCGAATCAAATTATCTTAGTTTTAATTTTAGTTCGGATAATTAAAAAAAAAAAAATTCAATTTGGGGATCCAGGGTTAGGGTTTCGTCGAAAAATTAGGGATTTTTTCAACGTAAACAATGACGTACTCCTAATTTTCCTTATATTTTTATTTTATTTTATTTTATTATCTTTCTTTTTATTTTTATGTTAACACTCAAATTTTTTTTTTTTTTTAGCATTAACATCCGTTTTTTGGGGCTGACTTGGCATGCGCCTATTTATATTTTTATTTGTCAGAACACTATTTAAATTTAAAGTTCTTTAATTGTAAAGATCGAAATTAATATTACTAGTCACATGACTAATTAAATTATCACATGTTTTCTACTGTAAATGTTCTTATAAGATTCTTGTGCCTCCTTATCAAGTCATAAGAATCTTTAAAAAAATCAAACATTCTTAATTCTTGTCACGTGATTGGTCTTAAATGTTCTAAAAGAGTACTGTAGAAAATTATATGCATTTCTTGTCATGTCAAACAAAAACAAATTGCATTTTTGTTAGAGCACGAACATGTTTTTCAATTTAATAACCTTTAGTTTAGTTATTGACCTTTTGATAGATTTCCTGTAGCACTTTTTTTGTAGAATTATATGCTCAACTACTTATGATGTATTATATTTAGTTCCTTTTACTTGCATTATCTTTTGTTAAAGGTGGATACTTTTTAACTTAATTGTGCAGTTAAACATGGTACAAAAACGTCAATTGGCTGCCGAAGAGTATGACGTTTCATCTAAGCACTTGAAATTGGAGAACAGTTACCAGTTGGTATCATGTTTGGAATTTCCTTTAAAAGGTGTGTGGGAGTTTGAAATATTTGCTTATCTTATAATATCTGGGACTACAATCGATCGTTTGATCCTAAATGTTTTTCAAATTGTGTTTGGAAGTGCAATACAAGTAATAGTTTTGATAATAATTTGGAGTTTGCTTACGACAACCTTAAGGGTTGTCGTTAACACGTTTTAATTTATTGTACATTTTGATAACCGTCATTAAAAAAGTGACTAGTAACTGCCATGTACCATATTCTAAAGCGTGTTAACGACAACCCTAAGGGCTACAATCTCATTTTTTGAGGTTCTCTTGACTTTTAATCTGGTGTTTGATTTTATTCACATTTGTTAATCGGGTGTTTTATTTTATTGAGCTTAATGAACTGGCCGAATGCATAGTCCATATAAATATCAACTCATTTGTTAATAAATTGGCCGAATGCAATATCTGGGTTTTGATGTTTGTTCAGATGCAAAGCAGATTCAGGCATATCTAATTTTCTTTTCTTTACATCATTGACCCGTGTTATGATATAATAGGCATAACTGTTGACTGTTTCAATAAAGAAACTTCCAAAAGTTACTATCAGTTTGAAAATTGCAAGACTTTGGATCATCCTCCTGTGTGCGATGCAAACCCAATTCACCCCGTCGAACACAACCCGCCCAAACCGAGAACGTTGATTAAACCTGAAGATACTTATCGTTGTCTCCTAAGATGTCCTCCTCTTAAGCAAGTCCCAATCGGACCTGAATGTCAAGCCGATATCCCAGAATGGTGCGGATATACAGAATATGAAAACAAGTTTATCGGGTCATCTGTCATCCTAATGCCTGAATTGGACCCGACCGTCTGCAGCGATGATACAGTTGGAAAAGGGCGAACCGATTGTTGTTGTGAAGATTCGGGCTCTTTGAGATGTGTCAGACAACATATAATCGAAGCAAGAGAGAATCTTAAGAGAAGAATTGGAAATGAACGATTTTCGACCCTTGGTTTTGATACAATGGGCGATTTTGTTGCCTGCAAATGGACTGAAGAAGATGAACAACTATTTCATGAGGTTGTGTACTCAAATCCTGCATCTTTAGGGAAAAACTTCTGGGAAAATCTTGCAGATGCGTTCCCATCACGAACGAATCGAGAAATTGTTAGCTACTATTTCAATGTGTTTGTGTTGCAACGAAGGGCTGAACAGAATAGGTTTGATCCGATGAATGCAGACAGTGATGACGATGAGTGGCAGGGAAACGAGCTGTCTGAAGAAGAAGATGATGATTTGTGTCAGGACGAGATTCAAAAATACGGGCTTAGTATTAAAGATTCGATCTTTGATTATAAAGATTATGATTTTCAAGACGATTCTTGCACGTCTTCAGAGTTTCAAGATTCACAAACGAGTGACGTGAATGTCGAGTGTGGTAAATCGTTGACCAATGATGACTTCATTTTTAACAACTCGGATTCAAAAGTATGGGATGTTGGGTATTTTTCGTTTCCTTGTAAAACTGATTTCTTGCCTACTGGTAGCATGATCGAAGAAATTTTTGGGGTCAACTCGTTGGATTTTAATGTTACAGACAACAACGAAGAAGACTCGATTTAGTGATTCACAAAATGACTTTCTTTGTATTCAGCACCTGGTTAGAAGTAGTTGATACTATCATAAAAGTCAGTAAGCTTTGACTACTCTCTTAATTATTGTAAATAATTTGTTTTCTTCCATTATTACCCCAAGAAAGGTAGAAAATGGCACACACACACAAAAAAAAAAAAAAAAGAAAAGAAAAAAAAAAAAGATTGTAAACAAGATCTCATGTTTTTCTGCAATGTGAAATCTTCTGTATGTATATATTGTAATTGTAATTGAGGGTCCGATTGCTGTAAAATTGCTGATGGGTAGTGGAATATGATTTTTGATTCTGTTTCTATTTTGTTTGATGTTACTCTTATTCAAAGTTGATGCCAGTAGTTTTTATTGAAGGTATACTGGTCTGATAATAAATGGGCATTTACACTTGCAATGTTTTTTTTAACTCAAATTTGATTGAATATTGAATGACGATAGCAGAATATTAGAACCATCACTTGGCTGCTTCAACTATCTTAACAAGCTGTTAATTGTGATGTTAGAAGTCAAGAAAATGGTTGAGTTGTGTTTTCGGCGAGTTGCTCCTATTATTTTTACCATGGACTCACTTTATACTTTTTGGTGATGTGTGAATCAACTCAAAAATGGTCACGGGATATATGGTTAGGCCGCGTACATCCGATTTTAAAAAGATTCCCATAATTCCCAGTAGGCTGAACAGGGAAAATTTTAAACTTTAGTCATTTATATGTGAAATGATTTGCAGGGTTCAGTTCAACCCCTTGTTAAAAGATTACTACTTTTTCAGCAGGGTTGGTGTACTAACACTTGACCTTCCTCATCCAGAAACACATATAATATGTACATGCATCTATAAAGTCAAAGGTAGTGATGAATTCATTTTAAATTGTATATTGCACAGTAGTTGTATTGCATTATATGTAAAAACAGGTATTGTTTAATGAATAATCTTGGTTGATAACTAAAGAGGGCATGAAGGACAATGCAAAGCATCCCAGTATATCTTTGGTCTTAGTTTTAACAAAATGGCTTACATATATAAGAAGACAAAAATATGCAAATTTTACTTGCAATTGGGACTAGTTCATTTTCTTGTAAGACTTGTTTATGGTAGATGAGGATTAAAATTGATCTTTCAACTCTAACAACTAAATCAATCACAATATTTTCATTACATCTTAATTTAGTTAGTTAACATACATAAATAGAAGAGTTTAAAAGCACCACTTGCTTTGGACTACTTGTAGGTTGCCTAAAGTCATAATGAGTATCCACACTGGTAGAAAGATTCACACTTTTGTTAAAGAGGATTTTGATATTGATTGTTGGTTGTACACTATGCAATAATATCTGTCTTTTAATATAAACATCCATTTATTTCAACAATAAGTGCAAGCACTCATCAGTACAACACATGAAAGCATAAGTAAATAGAAATGTCTCAAAAGTGCAACTTGACGACGTAAATTTGAGATCGAGAAAGAATGCGAATGAGGCTTCCACTTCGGGTTCTTACAAGCTTAAAGACTATGTTGAAGACTTGGATTATGGGGAAGTGATTCAAACTTGTTTACAGGTTCTCAAGATGGTAGAAACGGCGGTTCATCGGCAGATGGGAAAGGAAAAATGTCTGAGGAGGCTTTCGCGGACGAGTATGACCTAGTGGCGGATCTAGGATTGGTGATCATTGGTATCACCGGTTAATACCCTAAAAAAATTTTCTACTAGAGGGCTTATTTCAATGGTGTCACACAAAAAAATGTACACTATCCACTGGTATAACTAGTTAAAAATAAAAAAAAAAAAAATTCTATTATATCGCGTATCTGAGTGGTGTCCCGTGCAACCACTAATTACACACTACATCGGCCCTTAGTATGACCGAGGAGAGCACACTGGTTATTGTTACTCTTATTAATCCAATCTCTAGTGCGTCGTTGAAAAATAAGAAGAAGAAAAAATTGGTTCAGAGCGTATATATGGAAGAATTCAGTGTATTTATTGAAGATGTTTGAGCTCGGAGTTTTCGATTTCGTGTTTCGTAGTGTTTATTCAGTTTTGAGATTTGTTTCTTGTTAGTTTGTTGAGCATGTTAGGTTCTTTCTGATTAATTCTTGACCCAACTTGTTTCGGTATAGTCAGGATGATGATCGGTATACTGTAGATAGTTTTTATGTTCGCCGTTTTCTAGGTACGAGCCTCATCGAGGTTCTCGCTTGTATCTTTTGTTGAAGACGTTTTCTATGCGATAAAGTTTTCTATTCGAAAATGTTTTTCGAATTTATATAAGTTTTCATTATTTTTGCCAAAAAAAAAAAAACATGAAAGCATAAGTGCTAATTAGTGTTTAATTGTCAATTTTAAATCAAGGTGGATGGCATTTAAGAGGTGTTCGTTGGACAACTTCTCAACAACTCAAGATGAAATATCTACCTTTAAAAAGTATGCAAATATCTTTTCAACAGAATTGAAACTCTTCTACTTCTAATAAGTGTAATTGATAATATATATATATATATATATATATATATTTTTTTTTTGTTAAAACGGAACTTTTCATTAGAAGATGAAAAGAAGGAACAAATTTACAATCGAATCCATAAACCATTGCAAGGCTCGGGAGCAGTAAACGAACTCCAATCACTAAACAATGAGCAAAAGTTAACTAAATCCGAGCCTTGAGCAATCTAAACAAAGCAACGATACCGAAACATAAACATGAAAAAACGCCACTACATAGACCAATACGAAACCAACCCGAAATAAAACCCTAAAAAACAAACCGGAAAACACCCAAATAAACTACCTAGCGGCCGATTTACCTTTCCTGGTCTTAATGATAGGCTTGGCAACCACCCCATCAACCTTCAACCAATTATGTTTATGTTTAGTTCATAACAACTGAGCATGAATCCGTTTTAATATTTAAGCTCTGGTCGAACTCAATCTTCCCATAGCCTAATTCAAACTCATTCATATTTTTAGTCATAGAATGTGGCCTAAGTTTCAACATTTGATGCTAGCATATACTGTAGTTAAATGGTGACTTTTAGTGGTAGTCTTATTAATTTAATTAATTAGATGATAATAATAAAGTAACTTTAGGATCCAAAAGTTACAGAGAAAATTTTGACTATACCTGAAAACCTGATCCTTGAAACTTACAATCTATCTTAACTTTTTTATAAGAAGAAAAATAAGGACAAAAGTTAGTTGGTAGCACAGTTGTATCAGTTGAATCCTTTTTGAAAATTGCACCAAAATGACAAAAAAAGGCTCATACTATGCAACCACTTTCTTATTCTGCTTTTGCCTTTGCTTCCAACTCTGTATGCTTGCATATTCTTTACAACACTTAACCAAAAAACCAATACTTATTATGTTTATACCATAATTAACACACTATTATTAAAGTCTCTAAATATTGTATTGTACAACACTCTAATGCACACATGGTGTGTGACAAAATGGTTTTGTAGGGATCACCCCTTTTGCTAATGAAAAGATTTTTTTTTTTTTTTTTTAAAAAATTACATAATTGTCTCTTAATGGTTGCTATAAGACATGCAGTAACATTGGAATGATCTACCTAGTAGTTCAAATAATGATCAAATATTTTTTTAGTTTTATATAAAATATTACTAACTGAATAGTGCCATAGTCGAACCTTTTACTTGTATAATTGTGACTGTGCTTCCAAGGCAAAGTATAAGGTGGGTTACAAACAGTTGGGACAAGATGTTGCTTCTACAATAGGGATGACCAATTTGGAGCAATTTCAACCGTTGATTTGCAACTCCAATAAGATCCTAACTCTAGTACACGTGCGGCCATGTTTGCTTTACCTCCTTTTTATCCTTGCTTCCATGCATGAATTTCTCCATCTTTCTCCTAATTTAGCCTCTTTACTCTCTCTATATACATATACAATTATTATACATATACATGTACATAATTGCATATAGATATGGAGTTATTGAGTGAATAATACACCAAGTGTGAATGAAAACCACTTATTTCCTTTAATATCAAAAGAGAGGAATTAAACAGTTGTTAATCGCCATCATTAGCAACAAAGGTAACCGACCCATCATCTCTCCTTTATTTCCTTTTTTAACTTCCAGTCTCAACTAACTAAACAGTTTATGCTCAAAAGTAGCTTAAAAACTTGTTCTTCTTGATAAATATGATGAAATATGATATGGGTTCTCTACTTTTCACCTCAAGTTTGAATCTTTTTGTGTACCCACTTATGATTTAAGCTCTTGATCTTGTTTGTGGATCTGGGTATCCTGCAATTTTAAATTTTTATTTCAATCTTGGAAGTTTTAGCTCTATTCTTGAATTTAATGGAAGAAATTGATCAAGAATTGATGAAACACATATGTAAATTTTGTAACAAGAGGTTCCTTAATGGAAGATCATTAGGGGGTCATATGAGGTCTCATGTGATAAACTCTACTGATCATCATCATCATCATCATGATTATCTTCAGCATCAAGTAAAGATTAGAAGTTGCTCAAGTGTTCTTGATAAACTTTGTAAAGTATGTGGAAAAGGCTTCCAATCTTGGAAAGCTTTGTTTGGGCACATGAAGTGTCACTCAACCAAGCTCTTAAACAACCAAAACAAGAGTTTTGCAACTTTGAATCAAGATTCTTTCACTGGTGATTCAGATAATGAGAATTCAGAT
This sequence comes from Rutidosis leptorrhynchoides, assembly GCF_046630445.1. Classification (NCBI taxonomy): domain Eukaryota; kingdom Viridiplantae; phylum Streptophyta; class Magnoliopsida; order Asterales; family Asteraceae; genus Rutidosis; species Rutidosis leptorrhynchoides. The sequence goes on along the minus strand of NC_092337.1, from coordinate 51,359,548 downwards.
GTGAAAGATCGTCGAATTAAGAGATCAAGATCAAGATCAAGAAACATGAGAAATAAAAGGTCAGTGGCAACAACTGGATTGGCAACAGATTCATCTTCAATCTCCATGAATGCTTTTGAAAATCAAATTAGTACCAATGATGCTTCAACTAGTACGGTGTCCGAAATTGAAAAAGAACAAGAAACGGTTGTTGCTTTATCTTTGATGATGCTTTCAAGAGATTCAGGAAAATGGGGTCATGAAATTGAGTCATCTGGTAACTGTAATTCCTCTGTTTTGGTGAACTTGTGTAAAACTGAAGTTAAAGATGTGACTGAAAGTGGTTCCAAGACCAGTAATTGTGCAGGAACTCAAGTTAATATTGATTTTATTGGAAAAGCTAAGGTTAGTATGGTCAAAAGTTTCGAACTTGATTCGGGGTTTGGTCAATTTGAGGATTTAAACAAGAGAAAGTTTGATTGTGTTGCTTGTAACAAAAGTTTTCATTCATTTCAAGCACTTGGTGGCCATAAAGCAAGTCACAAGAAGCTAAAGAAAGATTTTGATTCGAAAACTGAAAACGAAAACAAAATCAAATACAAACCCACATCAGATCATGAGTTAACAATCAATGGGCATGATCCAAATAGGCCTGATGATCATCAGGAATCATCAAGTTCCAATCTTGGTATTGGTTTTTTAAAGAAAAAAACAGTGGCCCTGGGAGCACATGAGTGTCCAATTTGCTTCAAGATTTTTTCATCAGGACAAGCTTTAGGTGGTCACAAGAGGTCCCACTTAAATTCAGAAGCTAAATTCAAACAAGAAAACTACACACGTGTGATCAAGAAACCTGATGAACAAGTGCACGAAACTCATCGCATGTTTCTTGATCTCAACATGCCTCCTGAAGAAGAGATGAACATGAACAGCACAGAGTACAAGTCATACTACTGGGAAGATAGTAGTGATCACCATAGCCATGAATCCAGACTACTAGGTTTGATCTCAACAACCTAATATCAGTTCTAAAAGATCACCTAGATTGTACATTGTTCATTATTTATTTTTAATTCACACACACAGACCCTGTGCAAAGTCTAAAATCTATAATTTCTTGTGCTTATATACTTAATTATACTTGCATTGGTTTGATTCAGTGTAGGTAACATTTACAGATTTATTGTTAAATAGTTTAAGTTAGCTAATGATCCAACAAATAATACCATTTTCGAGTTGAATGCTTAACTTATGTTCATGTGTAAGTCTCCTAATAATTATAACCATAACCATGGTCAATAATAACATCAGATTATTTAAGGTGAATGTTATATCCATCTGTATCTTGGCACAACATAAGAAATTTTTTACTTAACATTGTTTAGATTACAAACACTTTGAATGTTGATGTCTATGTATAAGTTTTGGATGATTATACACTAAGTTATTTAGTTGAATTATCTAAGATATGTTTATTTCAACTTGTCTAATGATGATATGTAGACTATATTTAGATGCAAAGTTTATACACGTTATGACATGGTTTGTTGAGAACATGAAAGGTGAGTTGTTGTTAACTTATTACGAATTTAAGAATGTGGCCAAAGTGTTGTTTGGTCACCTAACATAAAAATAGACAAATGATGAAATGTTTGTTCATAGTTACAAAACTTAGACATGTCATAATAGAGTTTGCATTTTCTAGTTCAAAACCATTTATGCCCGTAAAATTGGGCCTAATTTTCTTCCATGATACTAGTATCAAATAAGAGCAAATTTTCGAAAAAGAAACAAAAATATAGAGAAATATGTTTAGTGGACTAATGTGGGACTTTGGTTTGCACTCCACGTTGCTTCATGCGCTCAAGGGTGCGCCCACTGCGTTGGCCACCACATCCGAGCTATAGCATGACTCGATACCACTGATAGGATCGTATAGCCCAACAACCAGCGGCGGAACTTGAACTCGATACAGGTGGGACGGGTGTAAATTTTTTTTAAATCTTTCATATTCAGCAGGGACGAATACTAAAAAAAACCTTATTTTTTAGTAATTTCTTTTTTTTAGTGTAAAAATTTTTGTTCCATAAAATTCAGGGTGGACGGATACCCACCTTGGGTTACTCTATGTTCCGCCTCTGCCAACAACATGTCCTATAATATAAGTTTAAGAGTCCCTCATTATCTAAAACCAATTTGTAGTAGAGGGAGTTTCCCCTAGACTTATATGCATACATTTGTTTTATCCCATAATCAATGTGGGACTTTCGTTCGCACCCTTACATGTTGGGGCCCAGAGTTCTTTGCAAGAGGTCTAAGGTTCAAATCTTGTCTAGGACGAATATTTTGAGGTAGCCCTCATGAGTAGCTCGAACGTACCTTTTAACCTTTTGTTGTTGTTGATTAACTTGACGACATATTTCATGTTAGAATTCCTAAAATCCTAATGGAAGAACAATTGATTTTTGAGAGTTTAGGATCTAGAGTTTGTGGAATGATAGTCTTCTAATTAAGGAATCTCTAAGACTAGTTCCTATGACATCCGCCATATGGGTTGTGATCAGCCACAGGAAACACGCCATAAGCACCATGGCGTTAATGGTGTCCGTTCTTTTATGACCACAATGTTTGTCACAAACATATGACATCTAATAAGTTCAATCATGAAAGTTATGATAATGAGTAATGTAATAGCATCTCTAATACAAAGACAAAAGGTAACTAGATATCAATGTGAATAAGGTAACTCCATATCAATGTGGATATTATGCAAGATCAGCCTATAATAAATAATTATATTTTATAAAGTTACATCTTTACTCCATTATAAACATTTTCAATTCCATAATTAGATATCATTAATTTATATACTTTTTTCGTTATATAATTATATAAACATATGATGAAAATGTATTACAATGATGATGAAGAACCTTAAAATGTTCTCTCTCTTATATCCATGGGTATGGACCTCCTAATTTGTTACTTTCATGGGTCTTAATAAACTTGTTTGGAAAGTTCATAGGATGACATTCCAAATTTCACCTCACCATTGACTTGAGTATGAACATTGGCAGATACATTAACAAATATTCACTGGGAGCAATAACTAATTGAGCAATGTGATAAGTTACATAGCGAATTGAACTATTAAACCATACCTTATCATAAACGATAAACGAGTCATGTTACCTTGCCGCTTAAAAACAATGTTCATCCTTAAATGTCCATAATGTATAGTTTTGTTAACTAGAAATAAATTGAACTTGAAACTTTGATCAAATTTTGGTTTGAAGAACCAGGCGAAGTAACCATGATCCCAATTATATAAGACAAAGTTATATTAAACACCAAGTAACATATATGATACATAGGCCCTTAAACATATTCTAGGAAAAGTCTTAGTTTTTCAAACTTTATATACAAAATCTCCACTGAATGAGAAGTTTGTAGTAGGGACTAAAGTGGAACAATAAGTAATACAAATGGGTGATAAGTGAAAAACATGATAAAATAGTCGAAATACTTGCTTTAGTGATGTATGATAAAAATCAAGTAGTGTATGGGTGATAATATTCCTTTGAGTTTTTAGAAAGTGTCAACGTAGTTGGAGTTATCTACTTATCTTAAAAGCTTAAAAAAGTGTTAAACTCTTCTCAACCTTAAATTTTTAATTTACGGCTCACATTATATACATCAAGAGTAATGATATATACACTAACATATTCTCTTTCTGGTTTGCCTCCATATTTTTTTGCCACAAATAACTGATGGTAGTTCGTAGTGGTTCAAAGAAGTTTGGCATCCACTCGTTGGTAGATTTAGTTTTTCGGCGGCGAAAACATTGATTCCGGACGAAATTCCTCTATGTTTACTTCCTCTTGGTGTAGACAAGTTTTGTTTGGTCAACTTGTTTGTGGCTTTGGGGCTATGTGTGTAAATTGGGTTATCATGCTCGAATTTTGGTTGTGATTTGCGATGAATTTACTGTTCATGGGTTTTAACCATCTTTTGGTTGTTTGTGGGCCTTCAGTGTGACGACCCGGAAATTTCCGACCAAATTTAATGCCGAGTCTATAATGCCGAGTCTCGAAAACTTTGAAACTATGTTCATGTATTCAATTACCATTCGACCAGTCCCGACGATTAACGAACATTAATTGTAAATAAATATGTATATTATATAAATATAAATATAAGAATATATAATATTTTGATTTAATATAGTATACTTTAAATAATTGGAATTTAAAATGTAATATAACAATTAGAATAATTAAGTATTGTTAATATTTATAACTATGTATATGTTATTATAAATCTATTGTTTCTGTTAAATATGTATAATATAATATTACAAAAATAATAAATAAAATTACATTAAATTACAAGGTGGAATATAATTAATATATTAGTATTATTAACATTACTTTCATTATTATTATTGCTATTAATATTTGAATTAGTAATATTATTATATATAAAAATTTGATATGTATACGTTATTATATTATTTTTATCATCATTAATAATATTAAAATTATTATAACTAATAAGATTATTATTATTCATTATAATATTATTGTCATTATTAGTAATTAAAGTTATCATTACTAGTATTAATATTATCATATTATTATTTGTCATTTATTATTATTAGTCTTTATTAATAATATTATTATTAATATTATTATTATTAGTATTAATAATACTAATAAGTATTAGTATAATCATATTAGTTAATTAACAAAAGTAAGAATTTGATATATATATATATATATATATATATATATATATATATATATATATATATATATATATATATATAATCAAAATATATAAATAAAGTTATATATAAATATACATATATAAAATACAGCAATATATATTAGGAAACCAGTATTATTATTTAATATTACAATTAATATAATTATTAGTCATTAAAATTAATAAGGATATATATAAAATTACTGAATAACGGGTGAATTTTTTCTTTCCTATGAGTATCATCTTTTTATTTATGTCCTTGAATGTCGATTCTTGTCCACGATTACCTCCAAATTCAGTTATGGATCGATATAAGAGTAATTTTATATTTATATATTCTTATTTGCTTTACATAGTTTTTGTTCTTTACTTCCTGATTTATTCCCTCTGTCGACTACCTATCTGCATATAATAATCGAATTGATCAGTGATATAAGAAAACTCATTCAGTTCTTTCATCCTCGCTATCAATTATCAACTTAAACTAATTCAATCTATCCGAATTAAATAGTCATATTGAAGATACATAAACACTTTTTCTCTGTTCTGGAACGAATTATTCAATAGCACGATTTAAAAACACATTTCAAAATCTATTAAAACAGTTTTGTTAGGAATCTTCTGAACAAGCTTTCTGTAAAATTTCAAACTTCAATTCTGAAAGGACCCGTCCTAATCCATCCGGACGAAGTCCATATCGATTATAAACGATTCACAATAGTTGATTACATTGCGAGGTACTTGACCTCTATATGATACATTTTACAAACATTGCATTCGTTTTTGAAAAGACAATCTTTCATTACATCGAAAGTTGACGGCAGGCATACCATTTCATAATATATCTAACTATAATTGATTTAATAATAATCTTGATGAACGCAACGACTCGAATGCAACATCTTTTGAAATATGTCATAAATGACTCCAAGTAATATCTTTAAAATGAGCAAATGCACAGCGGAAGATTTCTTTCATACCTGAGAATAAACATGCTTTAAAGTGTCCACCAAAAGGTTGGTGAGTTCATTAGTTTAACATAAATAACCATTATCAACATTTTAATAGACCACAAGATTTCCATATTCAGTTCTCATAAATATACGTCCCATGCATAGAGACAAAATATCATTCATATGGATTGAACACCTGGTAATCGACATTCACAATATGCATATAAGAATATCCCCATCATTCCGGGATCCTCCTTCGGACATGATATAAATTTCGAAGTACTAAAGCATCCGGTACTTTGGATGGGGCTTGTTGGGCCCGATAGATCTATCTTTAGAGTTCGCGTCAATTAGGGTGTCTGTTCCCTAATTCTTAGATTACCAAACTTAATAAAAAAGGGCATATTCGATTAGATAATCCAACCATAGAATGTAGTTTCGATTACTTGTGTCTATTTCGTAAAGCATTTATAAAAGCAGCGCATGTATTCTCAGTCCCAAAAATATATATTGCAAAAGCATTTAAAAAGGGAGCAAATGAAACTCACAGTACTGTATTTTGTAGTAAAATACATATGACAACATTGAACAACGCAGGGCTGGCCTCGGATTCACGAACCTATATCATTTGTATATTTATTAATATACATAATGGTAATCGAACAAATATATATATATATATATATAAATTTATTAGTTATATTCTTTTTATTTTAACAGTATATATATGTTTCTTTTATTCATTTTGTTATATAAAAATATTAATCTTTGTTATGATATATGTAATAAATATATTTTTCATATATATATATATATATATATATATATATATATATATATATATATATATATATATATATATATATATATATATATATATATCATTTGTATATTAATTATAATAGTAGTCAAAGTAATATTAATAGTGGTAAAATGATAATAATTATAATACTTAATATTACTATTAAGATGATATTGTTAATAATTCCATTAATGATAATAATAATGACATTAATAATTATAACTGTGAAAATATTAATTTCACTGTTAATGATAATTATGATAATGATTTTTAGTATCAACAAGATAATATTAATAATAATACTAATGATATTTTTAGTAATATCAAAATAATAATTTTTGTAAAAAAAGAAGAGAATAATAATAATAATAATAATAATAATAATAATAATAATAATAATAATAATAATAAATTTTTGATAATAACAATACTAATAATTGTAATCATATTAATAATAATGAATATTTATAATAATACACATGTTAATAATAATAATAACTCTAATAGTTATATAATAATACTAATACTAAAAATAACAATAATAACTATATTCATAATATTGATAACCATAATATTCGTAATACTTAATAATAATGATACTAACAATAATAATAATACTAATACTAATACATAATAATAATAACAATAATAATAATAATAATAATAATAATAATAATAATAATAATAATAATAATAATAATAATAATAATAATAATAATAATAATAATAATAATGATAATAATAATAATAATAATAATGTTAATAATAATAATAATAATAATCATAATCATAATCATAATGATAACTAAATGATAATAATAATAATAATAATAATAATTGCAATTCTAATAATAATTATAATACTAGAAATAATAGTAACAACAATAATAACAACAATAATTATACAATGATAATAATAATAATAATTAAAATGGCTACCTTGGTGAAATAGCAAAAAAGAATAAAGACTGCCATCCGACAGGCTCGAACCCCCGACCCCTCGAATACCCGTCACCTCCCTAACCATTGCTCCAGTGCTATCTTTCTTGTTTTGAACCCTCTCCATTTATTTATAACCCGATATATTAATTATCCCTCTTTCTCTCCTTCCTCCTTTTGAAAAAAAAATCGACCAAAGTAATTTACCTAATCCAACGAATAATTGTTTTAGTTTAAGTTTAGAATTTTAACAGATACAATTGGGTTGTGTGAGGGTTGGATTAATCAGAAAAATAAAATAAAAAAAATAACAGAAACAGATGCAGGTACATGAAGAACACTTTTTATGAACTCAAAATCGAATTCATATTTTTAGAGTGTTTTAGACCAAACTTAAAACATGAAAATGGTTTCAAATTGTTATTAGAATATGTTAGGATCATCAATTTAAATTTAAACATCAAGACGAGTTCCAATTTCTTCATGAACATTTCGTTTGACTTTTGATTTCAAAGCTTTGACTCCAAAATTGGAACTCGTTAAGAAAAATTGGAACCTGAAAATTTGCAGTTAGTTTAAACGAAATCTTTCTAACATTACTGCATTAATACATTTTGAATTTGCTTTCGAATTTAAGGCTGTGAATAAAGAGTACAAAAACAGGGCAGTGGTATGGGTGTTCTTCAATTTTTTTGGTTTAAATCGATATTTTAAAAGCTGTAAAAGGTAATGTAGTTGTTAACTGATAATATGGGTCGACTGGTATCATTATACACTGAATTTGATCAATCTTTAAAGCAAATCAAAGTCGACAGGAAATAATCAAAAGGACAGAAATAAAAATATAAAATAAAAAAATGAATACGATTTCAAACAGGTTTTGTTTTGTTTCTGTGATGGAACCAAATCTTATAACCAGACAAGGGGCAGGAAACAAATTACGTATACAGTTTGAAAGCAACCAGCAACTGAATCAATCCCTTATACTGATTTAATAATAAATAAAGAAATAAATAAATAAATAAACAAGTACTAATAAATAAATAAATAAATAGATTAATAATAATACTGTTAATAATAATAATATCTATATAAATAATAATAATAATAATTAATAATAATTTTAACAATTATAATAATAATTAAAATGATATTTATTATAATTTGTATTACCTTTATGATAATATTTATAATGATTTCCATAATAATGGTAATATGAATGGTTTTTTTAATAATAATAATAATAATAATAAGTTTAATAATTAAATCTAATGATAAATTTAATAATAATTATAATTATAATCATAATAATATTAATAACAAAATAATACTAAGAATAAGTATAATGATAAAAGTAATAAAAGTATTGATAATAATAACTTTAATAATGTTACTATTAATGATAATTTTGATAATGATAATACTAATAATAATAATGACATTGTTAAGAATGATATTTAGATTAATAATCATAATAATATTATAACAAGTTATACATATCAAATTTTACCAATAATAATAATGAAAGTATTAATGTAACAATTACGTTCAATCTTGTAATTTAATTTGATATAATACAATATATTAATTATATCATATTTACTGATTATAATATATTGAATTCTTTAATATTTATTTATATATATATAATAATATTTATGTATTAAATATATATATATATATATATATATATATATATATATATATATATATATATATATATATATATATATATATATATATAGATTAATAATCATAATAATATTATAACAAGTTATACATATCAAATTTTACCAATAATAATAATGAAAGTATTAATGTAACAATTACGTTCAATCTTGTAATTTAATTTGATATAATACAATATATTAATTATATCATATTTACTGATTATAATATATTGAATTCTTTAATATTTATTTATATATATATAATAATATTTATGTATTAAATATATATATATATATATATATATATATATATATATATATATATATATATATATATAGATTCATTTTTAAATTACAAAATTATTATCTTATATATTATTTTCCATATTTAATTCTAATGATTATAATTTATAATTTCAAATCATTGTATGTATTTACATTTATATATATACATATTTATTTACAAGCAATTGTTCGTGAATCTTCGGAAATGGTCAAAAGGACAAATGCATTCGTGAAAATAGTTCAAACCTTATGAGACTCGGTTTAATAGACTTTGCTTATCGTGTCGAAATCATATAAGATTAAGTTTAAATTTGGTCGGAAATTCTCGGGTCATCACAGTACCTACCCGTTAAAGAAATTTCGTCCCAAAATTTGAGTGAGGTGGTCATGGCTAACAATAAAAAGGTTTTCATGACCAATATGAGTTGATAAATAGAATTTTATCATCATTGAGTAATATGGATAAAAATAATTCGATTATTCGAAGAGTACGAATGAAACTATCACCAAAGAGTGAAATAGGAAAGTAAAGATTCATCTTAACTTTTGACAGAGTCAGGGTTGAATTTCGGAATTCAAGGGATTCAAAAAAAAATCTTCGAAATCTAAAAGATTTTTATTCTTCGGCGAATAAGGAAATTAAGATCTCTATAATTAATGCGGAAATCTGCCTTGATTTCTTTGTCTGGTATTTTCACTATAAATGAACTTCTTCCGTTCCATTACTTTCACCATTCCTATACTTTCTTCCTCTATTCCTACTTCTAAAATATTGGGGAAATGCTCCATCCAGTTCTGATTCTTGATATTTTCCTATCTATGTATATGTCATCCTTCTTTTCAATCTTCCACCAGAAAATCTGTTTACTTCTACTATTACCTTGGGGGATACTATTTTTAATTATACCGTGTCTTTATATTGCTAATCGTATTAATATCCACGGTTTGTAACTTCTGTGTTGTTATTGGGTCTTATATCTTCCCTTATATTTCAATGTCCCTGCTTCTGTCTCCTATAATTATTGTCATCTACAGTTAATGAGCTCTCTTATTTGCTGCGATTTATACCCCCTTTCTATTTCGGAGCTTCCTGCTTTGGTTTACTTTTCGCAAGTAACGGTCCAGAATTCATAGGTATGGAGTTTCAAATTATCATAATATACAAGGTATAAAGGAAAGGTAGTAGCATAATTTGTTTTGTCAAATTACCTAAATCATTGAGAATAGAACTATCAAGAATATATTTTCTTGATATGTTCAGAAGTTAAGCAGAATGAAAGAGTTATGTAACATGGCACATGATGACGTTATAATCTGTGAATCATCACGCTCCATTTAAAAACTCAGCATGACTTATTGTAATATAATCACGTTGATCAAGTGTCATTATATTATACTAACTCATGCATCAGTTCCCAACACTACTTCAAAACATTCGTATTTTAAACTCAAAAGTTTACAGAATATAGAAACTAACAGTTTCTATATGATGTAACACTGATAGCACGAAGAGATTAATGATTTCAGATAAGAATAGTTATGAAAATATCTTCAGAAATATGGAGGATATTTATAATGAAAGATACGATGATATCTTGGAATTTCTAATATCGATGGATGATGAAGAAGATTTGTCCGTAAGGGTTTACATTCGGAAGCAAGGTATTCGCTAAAGATTTTATCAGGAACAGAATCATTTGAATTCTTTGAAGTCAAATTTATTCTTTATGATTTGTCCAATGCTTTCTTCATAGTTTCGCATAATCTGTTTTTTTTTCGGTACTAAATTTTCTCTTGAATGTTTCCAATATAATGATACACAGGAAGCACGAAGAGGTATATAATTTCGGACGAGAATATTTATGAAAATATCCTCAGAAATATCGAAGATATTGATAATGATATTTTGGAATTTCTAAGTTCGATGGTTGATGGAGAAAGATTTTCCGCAAGATTTTAACATGACTTCGGAGCAAGATATTCTCTAAAGATTTCAACGGATCCAGAATTTTCTGGATTCTTTGAATATAGGGTATGGTCCTTGTATTTGTCCTTGGTCTCCTTCGTGGTTAGCTCAATCCATTTTCCAGTTTCAACTTTTCTGAGCTTTTTCAACATACTATTCTTTATCATCAAACTTTCAATGATTAAGGTCGTTTACGGTTGTCTATGGTTTCTGTTGCTTCATTCAGCTTTTTCAACATTCAGAGTATTGATTTGTGACTGAGTGCTTTTCAGAATTTCAGAATGAGAGATCATAATTCTAAGAGATAAATGTCATACATAGAACTGTTGATGTAGATATGCTGTGAGTTTTCAAAGTACTGATTGCTGATTCCTGGTAATTGTTATGGCAGTTCTAGTTACAAGATGCGGATGAGTACATGACGAGACTTCAATAGATAAATATAGTGATTTGTCAGAGAGAGTTAAACTAAGGAGCTACAAAGTTGCTGGTACATTTGCTGGTAATGTGGTGAAATATAAAAGAATCCTCCGGAATCAAAAGGGTAATTGTATATATCAGGATTATAGTAAAGCTACTTTGAATGAAAAGTCAAAGTTGACTTGCTGGAGCTGTGACAAAATTTGCTACTTTGAAAGGGATTACCAAGTTATTTTGGGTAATAACAATGCCAAAGAAGCTAGCACAGATACGTGTTAAACGTTTACTCAAGTTTCGAGTGTTTTTCAGGTGCATATCTATATGCATAAATCTTTCTCTCCATAGATAAAGTGCGGTTGGTTCATCCTCTTGATTGAGGTGTTTTCAAGAATCATGAAAGGTTTGAACGCAGATTGTAATTGTCAAGATACAATGAGGTTTAAGATGAAATCAAGTGGCAAACTTGAAGAATTGTTTAGTTTCATATGTTATAATCAATATTTTAATTCATTTTTAATTGTTCAATCTTATTAGTCCACAGTCGATAGTCCACAGTTGACAGTTCAATAATTCATATATAGTTTAATATATCATATTTGAATTAATTAATACGTGTCGTGACCCGTATACATCTCAGACTCGATCACAACTCAAAGTATATATATTATTATAGAATCAACCTCAACCCTGTATAGAGAACTCGATCATTACTGCATATAGAGTGTCTATGGTGATTCCAAATAATATATATAGATGCGTCGATATGATATGTCAAAACCTTGTATACGTGTCCCGATATTTAAAGTGCGTAAAATAAATAACAAAAATTAAATGACGATAAATAAAGTGCGTAAAGTAAATAACAGAAACTAAATGACGATAAATAAAATTGCGATAAATAAACTGCGATAAAAAAAATGTAATCAGTTAGCTAGGAACAGTTAGCTAAGATTTTGTTAGCGTGGATTCTTAACAGAATTTCTCATAGTTAATTTGTTTGTTTCTAACAAATTTTATTTTGTCCAATGTTTTCTTCATTATGCCACTTGTTGGATTCTGATAGGTCAAAATTCAAATATGAAATTGAAGGAAAATGGTTATTTTGCTGTAAACGGATACGTATACCTGTGGATGTAAATAGGATAGTAAATGACTTGAATCAGATTCGAAGAATGTACAGTATAACATGTTAATATGAAAGTTAAATATTTCCTCGGGTATTACCTACCCGTTAAAATATTTTCACCATTAACAGTTTGTACAAAAGAATTTTTAATTACAATCTTTATGAAAACATATATACATATATATTTTCTTCAGATGTATTCATGGATTTAATGAGTTAATATGATATTAAACTCATTTGCTTTTCGGTTGGAACTAGAATAAATAATCTCTAAAACTTTAGAGATTACATATTCGCCATGTCGAACGAAGATAAATGAGGTAGAACGATACGTAGAACGAAGATCATAATCAAAGTACAGATTATGATATTGAAGCATGGATTGTTGATGGTACTGGTGCTGTTATTGATGGTACTGTTGGTGCCGGTGATGTTGCTGAAGCTGGTACATTTTGCACCATATTCTCCGAATTGATTATTCGAGCGCGAAGTTCGTTGACTTATTACTCCAGGATGATTGTCGGTCGGAACGAGCGGATGAATAAGGTTCAGAATTGTGGATAAAATATAATCTTGTCGAGTTACCCTGGCAATGAGACTGAAAATGGTGTCTCGAACAGGTTCGTCGGTAAACGCTTCAGGTTCATTGTGAGGTGAATTCGGTTGGTGGAAGGGATTGCCTTCTACACGTTTCCATTAGTTAAGTCGACTACGAACCCATCAGATGAATTAATAATGGCTGATTGGTTGATTCATGCCGATGACGCTGTTTTCGGAGCTTAGGTGAACATCTATGTCGGAATAGCTGTCGGAATAACTATTGGAATAGCTATCGGAATCTGAGGGACTCGAACTGGTTGCAGGATTCATCTCGTACGATCAGATGAAGGATTCTCGATAAGAAATAGATTATAGGATGTAGATTAGTACCCTGCAATACATAATTTACATATGCATATATAATACTAAAATCCCATAAGTTACGGAGGAATCTACGGAAGTTGTCAGGCAAAGTTACAGTAACAGATACGCTAAGATATGAATTTTGTCTATACACTATTCATGCAGTCAATGCAGTAAAACGTGTCTAGACTAAGAATGATAAGCAAGTGATTCTCTAAGAATGATAAGCAGGTAATTTTTGACACAAAATGATAAGCAAAACTTTTGACATGCAGACACGGTCGAAGTCCAGACTCACTAGTGCATCCTAACGACTTATCAGTTAGACACACTAATGCAGACATGGTTTGCTAAGACCACCGCTCTGATACCAACTGAAAGGACCCGTCCTAATCCATCCGGACGAAGTCCATATCGATTATAAATGATTCACAACAGTTGATTACATTGCGAGGTACTTGACCTCTATATGATACATTTTACAAACATTGCATTCGTTTTTGAAAAGACAATCTTTCATTACATCGAAAGTTGACGGCAGGCATACCATTTCATAATATATCTAACTATAATTGATTTAATAATAATCTTGATGAACGCAACGACTCGAATGCAACATCTTTTGAAATATGTCATAAATGACTCCAAGTAATATCTTTAAAATGAGCAAATGCACAGCGGAAGATTTCTTTCATACCTGAGAATAAACATGCTTTAAAGTGTCAACCAAAAGGTTGGTGAGTTCATTAGTTTAACATAAATAACCATTATCAACATTTTAATAGACCACAAGATTTCCATATTCAGTTCTCATAAATATACGTCCCATGCATAGAGACAAAATATCATTCATATGGATTGAACACCTTTTAATCGACATTCACAATATGCATATAAGAATATCCCCATCATTCCGGGATCCTCCTTCGGACATGATATAAATTTCGAAGTACTAAAGCATCCGGTACTTTGGATGGGGCTTGTTGGGCCCGATAGATCTATCTTTAGAGTTCGCGTCAATTAGGGTGTCTGTTCCCTAATTCTTAGATTACCAGACTTAATAAAAAAGGGCATATTCGATTAGATAATCCAACCATAGAGTGTAGTTTCGATTACTTGTGTCTATTTCGTAAAGCATTTATAAAAGCAGCGCATGTATTCTCAGTCCCAAAAATATATATTGCAAAAGCATTTAAAAAGGGAGCAAATGAAACTCACAGTATTGTATTTTGTAGTAAAATACATATGACAACATTTAACAACGCAGGGCTGGCCTCGAATTCACGAACCTATATCATTTGTATATTTGTTAATATACATAATGGTAATCGAACAAATATATATATATATAAATTTATTAGTTATATTCTTTTTATTTTAATAGTATATATATGTTTCTTTTATTCATTTTGTTATATAAAAATATTAATCTTTGTTATGATATATGTAATAAATATATTTTTCATATATATATATATATATATATATATATATATATATATATATATATATATATATAATTTGTATATTAATTATAATAGTAGTCAAAGTAATATTAATAGTGGTAAAATGATAATAATTATAATACTTAATATTACTATTAAGATGATATTGTTAATAATTCCATTAATGATAATAATAATAATGACATTAATAATTATAACTGTGAAAATATTAATTTCACTGTTAATGATAATTATGATAATGATTTTTAGTATCAACAAGATAATATTAATAACAATACTAATGATATTTTTAGTAATATCAAAATAACAATTTTTGTAAAAAAAAAAGAGAATAATAATAATAATAATAATAGTAAATTTTTGATAATAACAATACTAATAATTGTAATCATATTAATAATAATGAATATTTATAATAATACACATGTTAATAATAATAATAACTCTAATAGTTATATAATAATACTAATACTAAAAATAACAATAATAACTATATTCATAATATTGATAACCATAATATTCGTAATACTTAATAATAATGATACTAACAATAATAATAATACTAATACATAATAATAATAACAATAATGATAATAATAATAATAATGATAATAATAATAATAATAATGTTAATAATAATAATAATAATAATAATAATAATAATCATAATCATAATGATAACTAAATGATAATAATAATAATAATTGCAATTCTAATAATAATTATAATACTAGAAATAATAGTAACAACAATAATAACAACAATAATTATACAATGATAATAATAATAATAATTAAAATGGCTACCTTGGTGAAATAGCAAAAAAGAATAAAGACTGCCATCCGACAGGCTCGAACTCCCGACCCCTCGAATACCTGTCACCTCCCTAACCATTGCTCCAGTGCTGTCTTTCTTGTTTTGAACCCTCTCCATTTATTTATAACCCGATATATTAATTATCCCTCTTTCTCTCCTTCCTCCTTTTGAAAAAAAAATTGACCAAAGTAATTTACCTAATCTAACGAATAATTGTTTTGGTTTAAGTTTAGAATTTTAACAGATACAATTGGGTTGTATGAGGGTTGGATTAATCAGAAAAAAAATAAAAAAAATAACAGAAACAGATGCAGGTACATGAAGAACACTTTTTATGAACTCAAAATCGAATTCATATTTTTAGAGTGTTTTAGACCAAACTTAAAACATGAAAATGGTTTCAAATTGTTATTAGAATCTGTTAGGATCATCAATTTAAATTTAAACATCAAGATGAGTTCCAATTTATTCATGAACATTTCGTTTGACTTTTGATTTCAAAGCTTTGACTCCAAAATTGAAACTCGTTAAGAAAAATTGGAACCTGAAAATTTGCAGTTAGTTTAAACAAAATCTTTCTAACATTACTGCATTAATACATTTTGAATTTGCTTTCGAATTTAAGGCTGTGAATAAAGAGTACAAAAACAGGGCAGTGGTATGGGTGTTCTTCAATTTTTTTGGTTTAAATCGATATTTTAAAAGCTGTAAAAGGTAATGTAGTTGTTAACTGATAATATGGGTCAACTGGTATCATTATACACTGAATTTGATCAATCTTTAAAGCAAATCAGAGTCGACAGGAAATAATCAAAAGGACAGAAATAAAAATATAAAATAAAAAAAATGAATACGATTTCAAACGGGTTTTGTTTTGTTTCTGTGATGGAACCAAATCTTATAACCAGACAAGGGGCAGGAAACAAATTACGTATACAGTTTGAAAGCAACCAGCAACTGAATCAATCCCTTATACTGATTTAATAATAAATAAAGAAATAAATAAATAAATAAACAAGTACTAATAAATAAATAAATAAATAAATAAATAAATAAATAGATTAATAATAATACTGTTAATAATAATAATATTTATATAAATAATAATAATAATAATTAATAATAATTTTAACAATTATAATAATAATTAAAATGATATTTATTATAATTTGTATTACCTTTATGATAATATTTATAATGATTTCCATAATAATGGTAATATGAATGGTTTTTTTAATAATAATAATAATAATAAGTTTAATAATTAAATCTAATGATAAATTTAATAATAATTATAATTATAATCATAATAATATTAATAACAAAATAATACTTAGAATAAGTATAATGATAAAAGTAATAAAAGTATTGATAATAATAACTTTAATAATGTTACTATTAATGATAATTTTGATAATGATAATGATAATACTAATAATAATAATGACATTGTTAAGAATGATATTTAGATTAATAATCATAATAATATTATAACAAGTTATACATATCAAATTTTACCAATAATAATAATGAAAGTATTAATGTAACAATTACGTTCAATCTTGTAATTTAATTTGATATAATACAATTTATTAATTATATCATATTTACTGATTATAATATATTGAATTCTTTAATATTTATTTATATATATATATATAATAATATTTATGTATTAAATATATATATATATATATATATATATATATATATATATATATATATATATATATCTATCTATAGATTCATTTTTAAATTACAAAATTATTATCTTATATATTATTTTCCATATTTAATTCTAATGATTATAATTTATAATTTCAAATCATTGTATGTATTTACATTTATATATATACATATTTATTTACAAGCAATTGTTCGTGAATCTTCGGAAATGGTCAAAAGGACAAATGCATTCATGAAAATAGTTCAAACATTATGAGACTCAGTTTAATAGACTTTGCTTATCGTGTCGAAATCATATAAGATTAAGTTTAAATTTGGTCGGAAATTCTCGGGTCATCACAAATTCTTCATATCGAGTACAAATTTTCGAGTCAAAGTATCGAAGTCAAAAGTCAAAAAAAATTTTCATCGTGAAATTTGAACTTGTTTTAATATTTTACGTTTAATTGATTATTCATAAAGTTTTTAATAATGATTTTGAACCACTTTCATTCAGGAATCGTAACCTAAAACATCTTTAAAAATCGAATTTGATTT
The DNA here is from genome assembly GCF_046630445.1 of Rutidosis leptorrhynchoides. Lineage (NCBI taxonomy): Eukaryota > Viridiplantae > Streptophyta > Magnoliopsida > Asterales > Asteraceae > Rutidosis > Rutidosis leptorrhynchoides. Next base: position 51,341,233 of record NC_092337.1, on the reverse strand, counting down.
TGAAATCAAACGTGTTCTTCATTACTGGTACAGCGTATTTTTTTTTTCATTTTAGTTAATTTAAACATTCATTAATCGTTTTTGTGTAAGTTTTAAAATCATGGTAAATTCTTTACTAGATGGGTTCGATTCCTGGTTGTTTAGGTTGGAATGGAAGAAGATAAGGGAAACAGAAATATTATCTGGTTAAAATTGTTTAAGAGTTAGAAATAATCAGAAAAGCTGTAATGAATCAATGGTTTACGGGGTTAGCGGGTAAGCGGGAGGTCAAGGGTTCGAGTCCGGGCGTGGGCAACTATTTATTTTTTTGGAACTCATTTCATTTGAGGTACTTTCTAATTTTATTATTATTATTATTATTATTATTATTATTATTATTATTATTATTATTATTATTATTATTATTATTATTATTATTATTATTATTATTATTATTATTATTATTATTATTATTATTATTGTTGTTATTACTATAATTATTATTATTATTATTATTGTTGTTGTTGTTATTATTATTATTATTATTGTTATTATAAGAATTATAATAATAATTATTATTATCATAGTTATAGATATCATAACAATTGTTATTATTATCATTATAAGTATTATTAATGTTATTATTATTATTAATTTATCATTTTAAGTATTATTATCATTATTATGATTATGGTTATCATTAATATTACTATTATGAAAACAATAAGAATTTATTATTATTATCATTAATATTAGTATTAATATCTTTTTATAAATAATAGAAGTGTTAATATTGACATAAGTAATATTATTATCACGAATATTATTATGTAAATACTAAAATCAGTATCATGACTATCATAAACAGAAAAATCAAAATTTTTACAAGTATTATTATTAATGTCACTATTATTATTACTATGATTTTTATTATAATTATTATTAGAAGTAATGTTATTATTAATATTACCTAATACAATTTTTAATTACTATATTATTAAGTATATAAAAATATACTCATAAGTAATATTACATATAAATATGAATATATTATATTAACAATTTTTATATAAAACAAATTAAGTATTTTTAATATATATATATATATATATATATATATATATATATATATAAATAATATTCATTTTCAAATATATAAACAAATTAAATAAATAATATTTAAAGTTATAATATACGAAATTGTTCGATTACGATTATATGTATTAATGAATACACAAATGATATAGGTTCGTGAATCCGATGCCAACCTTGCATTGTTCAGTTTCGTCATATGTATTTTTACTACAAAATACATTATCGTGAGTTTCATTTTCTCCCTTTTTAAATGCTTTTGCAATATATATTTTTGGGACTGAGAATACATGCGCTATTTTTTTATAAATGTTTGACGAAATAGACACAAGTAATTGAAACTACATTCTATAGTTGAATGATCGAAGCCGAATATGCCCCTTTTTGCTTGGTAGCCTAAGAATTAGTAAACCGATCTACTAATTGACGCGAATCCTAAAGATAGATCTATTGGGCCTAACAAACCCCATCCATGGTTACGGATGCTTTAGTACTTCGATGTTGTTTTATCATGTCCGATGGATGTCCCGGTATGATAGGGGATATTCTTATATGCATCTTGTTAATGTCGGTTACCAGATGTTCAATCCATAGGAATGATTTTTGCATGCATGATATTTATGAGAAATGGAAATAAAAATCTTGTGGTCTATTAAATTGACGAAAATGAATGATTACGATAAACTAATGAACTCACCAACCTTTTGGTTGACACTTTAAAGCATGTTTATTCTCAGGTATTAAAGAAATCTTCCGATGTGTATTAGCTCATGTTAAGGATATTACTTGGAGTCATTCATGACATATTTCGAAAGACGTTGCCTTCGAGTCGTTGAGTTCATCAGGATTTTTATTAAGTCAATTATAGTTGGATGTATTATGAAATGGTATGCATGCCGTCAACTTGCGTTGTAAAGAAAGTTTGTCTTTTAAAAAACGAATGCAAATGTTTGAAAATTGTATCATATTGAGGTCAAATGCCTCGCGATGAAATCAACTATTGTGAATCATTTATAATGTATATGAACGGGTCCTTTCAGTTGGTATCAGAGCGGTGGTCTTAGCGAATCAGGTCTTGCATTAGTGTGTCTAACTGATAGTTGTTTAGATGCATTAGTAGGTCTGGACTTCGACCGTGACTGCATGTCAAAAGTTTTGCTTATCATTTCATGTCGAAAATTACCTACTTATCTTTCTTAGGGAATCACTTACTTATCATTCTTAATCTAGACATATCCTACTGCCTGGATTGCATGAATAGTGTATAGACAAAATTCATATCTTAGCGTATCTGTTACTGTAAACTTTGCCTGATATATTCTGTAAATTCCTCTGTAATCTACGAAATCTTTTGTTCTATATATAGATATTCTATGTAATTAGAATACCATCCGATAGCCGAAAGTCATTTAATATCAAAAAATCCTTCATTCAATCGTACGAAATGGAATTCGCCACTAGTTCAAGTCCCTCGGATTCCGATATGGAGTCCCACTCAAGCTCCGAAAGCAGTGTGACCGGAATGGACCAACCAATCAGCCATCATCTATTCTGGATGAATTGGGGATGTGTTCATAGCCTACTTAATTATTGGAGACAAGAAGAAGGAGATCCCTTTCATCCACCACAGTTCCCTCTTGACGAAGAACCTGAAGCACTTATCGGCGAACCTATCCGAAACACCATTTTCAGCCTCATTTCTAGAGTAGCTCGACACGATTATATTCTATCCACAATTCTAGATCTTATTCATCCGCTCGTTCTGACCGACAATCATCCCGGAATAATGGAAAAAGTCAACGAGCTTCGTGCTTGAGTAATCAATTTGGAAAACGTGGTGCAACACCTACCAGCTTCAGCAACATCACCATCACCAGTACCATCAACAATCCATGCCTCAACATTTTATTCTGTACCTCGAGTATAATCATCGTTCTACGTATCATTCTACATCAATTATCTTCATTCTTCATGGCGATTATGTAATCTCTAATGTTTTAGAGATTACGTAATCTAGTTCTAACGGTAAACCAGAGGAGTTTAATATCACATTGACTCATTAAATCCATGATTACACCCGAAGAAAATATATATGTATACATGTTTTCATAAAGATTGTAATTAAGAATTCTTTTGTACAAACTATTAATGGTGAAAATATTTTAACAGGTAGGTAATACCCGAGGAATATTTAGATTTCACATTAATAAGTTACACAGTACATTCTTCGAATCTGATTCAACAGTCATTTACTATCATACTTACATCCACAGATATACGAATCCGTTCACCATAGAATAACTATTTTCATCTAATTTCATATTTGGATTTTGACTTATCAGAATCCAACAAGTGGTATAATGAAGAAAACATTGGACAAAATAAAATTTGTTAGAAACAAACAAATTAACTATGAGAAATTTTGTTAAGAATCCACGCTAACAAAATCCTAGCTAACCGTTCCTAGCCAACTGTTAATTCCTTATTACATTTTAATCATCGGAATTTATTTTATCGCAATTTAATTCTCTCAATTTTATTTATCGTCATTTAATTTCCATTATTTATTTTACGCACTTTATTTATCGTCATTTAAATACTGTTATTTACGCATTTTAAATATCGGGACACGTATACAAGGTTTTGACATATCATATCGACGCATCAGTATATATTATTTGGAATAACCATAGACACTCTATATGCGGTAATGATCGAGTTAGCTATACAGGGTTGAGGTTGATTCCAAAATAATATATATACTTTGAGTTGTGATCGAGTCTGAGACATGTATATAATGGGTCATGATACGTATTAATTAATTCGAATATTATATATTAAACTATATATGAATTATTGAACTACTAACTGTGGACTACCAATATTGGACAATTGAAAATGAATTAAAATATTGATTATAACATATGAAACTAAACAATTCTTCATGTTTGCCACTTGATTTCATCATAAACCTCATTTGTATCTTAACGATTACAATCTGCGTTCAAACATTTCATGATTCTTAAAAACACCTCAATCAAGAGGATGAGCCAACCGCACTTCATCTACGGAAGAAAAGATTGATGAATATAGTTATGCACCTGAAAACACTCGAAACTCGAGTAAACGTTTAACACGTATCTGTGATAGTTCCTTTGGCATTGTTATTATCAAAAATAACTTTGTAAATCCTTTTCAATTAGCCAATTTTGTCACAGCTCCAGCAAGTCAACTTCGACTTTCATTCGAATAAGTCTTATTATAACCTTGATATATAAGTTTACCTTTCGTCATTGTTACCGGGGAACCATTTATATCCCACCACATTAGTAGTAAACTTACCAGCAACTTCATTACTCATTAACTTAAGTTTCTCCGAAGAATCATTATATTTGTTCATTAAAAACCATACAATATACTCATCCGCATCTTGCAACGAGAATTGCCATACCAACTACCGGGAATTAGCAATCAGTATTTTGAATCTCGCAGTGTTTCTACATCAACAGTTATATGTATACATATAACATTTATCTCATTGAATTTTATTATTCCATTCTGAAACTCTAAAAAGCACCCAGTCTACGAATCGATACTCTAAATTTTGAAAATAGCTGAATGAAGCAGCAGAAACTGTAAACAACTGTAAACAACTATAAACAACTCCAATCATCAGAAGTTTAATGATAAAGAATAGTATGTTGGCAAAGCTTAGAAAAGTTGGAACTGAAAAACGGATTGAGCAAACCTTGAAGGAGACCGATGACAAATACAAGAACCAAACCCTATATTCAAAGAATCCAGATGATTCTGTATCCGATGAAATCTTTAGAAAATATCTTACTCCGTACTCATGTTAAATCTTGTGGAAAAATCTTTCTTCATCAACCTTCGATCTTAGAAATTCCAAAATATCAACATAAATATGTTCGATATTTCTGAGGATATTTTCATAAATATTCTTGTCCAAAATTATTCATCTCTTCGTGCTATCTATATTACATCAGAAAGGAAACTGTTTTAGTTTCTAAATTCTGAAAAATTCAAGTTTAAAATATGAATGTTTTTGAAGTAGTGTTGGGAACTGAAGCATGAGTTAGTATAATATAATGACACTTGATCAATATGATTATATTACAGTAAGTCATGTTGAGTTTCTAATGGGACTTGATGATTCACAGATCATAACGTCATCATGTGCCATGATACATAGCTCATTCATTCTGCTTAACTTCTGAACATATCAAGAAAATATATTCTTGATAGTTCTATTCTCAATGATTTTGGTAATTTGACAAAAACAAATCGTGCTATTACGTTCTTTCTTGTTTAGAACATTAAGTTCATTCGAAACTCCATACTTATGAATTCTGGATCATTACTTGCTTTACTTGAGGTCGAGAAGAGAATAAAAAGGCAAAGAGCTCCAAAATATAAGAGGAAATATAAAGTCCAATAACAACACGGAGGTTACAAACCGTGGATATTAATACGAATAGCAATATAAAGAGATGTTAGAATTAAGAATAGTATCACCCCAAGGTAATAGTAGGAGTAAACAGATTTTTATGGTGGAAGATTGAAAAGAAGGATGACAGAAATGATAATTCGGAAAATATCAAGGATTAGAACTGGATTAAGCATTTTCACAATCTTTTGGATGTATGAACTAAGAAAGAAAGTATAGGAATAGTGAGAATAAGGAAACGGAAGAGGTTATTTTATAGTGAAATATCGGACAGAGCAATCGAGGCAGATTACCGCATTTAATTAAAGAGGATCCTAATTTACTTATTCGCTGAGGAATCAAATCTTTTAGATTTTGAAAATTTTCTTAAAATCCCTTGAATTCCGGAATTCAAACGTGACTATGTCAAAAGTAAGAAGAATCTTAAATTCCTCATTTCACTCTTTTGTGATAGCTTCACTCGTACTCTTCGAGTAATCGAATTATTTTATCCATATTACTCAATGATGATAAAACTCTATTTATCAACTCATATTCGTCATGAAGACATTCTTATTGTTAGCCATGACGATCCCAATCAAATTTCGGGACGAAATTTCTTTAACGGGTAGGTACTGTGACGACCCGGAAATTTCCGACCAAATTTAAACTTAATTTTTATATGATTTCGAGACGATAAGAAAAGTCTATAATGTCGAGTCTCGAAAACTTTGAAACTATGTTCATGTATTCAATTACCATTCGACCAGTCCCGACGATTCACGAACATTAATTGTAAATAAATATGTATATTATATAAATATAAATATAAGAATATATAATATTTTGATTTAATATAGTATACTTTAAATAATTGGAATTTAAAATGTAATATAACAATTAGAATAATTAAGTATTGTTAATATTTATAACTATGTATATGTTATTATAAATCTATTGTTTCTGTTAAATATGTATAATATAATATTACAAAAATAATAAATGAAATTACATTAAATTACAAGGTTGAATATAATTAATATATTAATATTATTAACATTACTTTCATTATTATTATTGCTATTAATATTTGCATTAGTAATATTATTATATATAAAAATTTGATATGTATACGTTATTATATTATTTTTATCATCATTAATAATATTAAAATTATTATAACTAATAAGATTATTATTATTCATTATAATATTATTGTCATTATTAGCAATTAAAGTTATCATTACTAGTATTAATATTATCATATTATTATTTGTCATTTATTATTATTAGTCTTTATTAATAATATTATTATTAATAATAATATTATTAGTATTAATAATACTAATAAGTATTAGTATAATCATATTAGTTAATTAACAAAAGTAAGAATTATATATATATATATATATATATATATATATATATATATATATATATATATATATATATATATATATATATATAAATAAAGTTATATATAAATATACATATATAAAATACAGCAATATATTATATATATATATATATATATATATATATATATATATATAAAGTTATATATAAATATACATATATAAAATACAGCAATATATATATATAAGGAAACCAGTATTATTATTTAATATTACAATTAATATAATTATTAGTCATTAAAATTAATAAGGATATATATAAAATTACTGAATAACGCGTGAATTTTTTTTCTTTCCTATCAGTATCATTGTGACGCCCCGTACAAAATCATCGTGTATGGATCATCAACAACATGATCATTACAAGGTCATACACTATATGCTGTTTGAAAACCAGTTTTGCATTCATGAAAATATAGCGTTTTACAAAAGATGACGTGCTTCCTATGAATAGAAGCATAAACATATGTACGTGTAATGACCCGGACTTTTTCGATCGATCTATACTTATAAGATTAATATTTACATAAATTAAACCTTACCAACATGATAAGAAATCCAAATTGTTGAGACTTATGTTTTTGAAAAGAGATTTACACAACGTTTGACCGTCTAGTTTGACCGATGATATCACGAACTATATAACATATGATAATTATACGTTTGTGTATATATATGTATATATACATATTTAACATGATCTAAGGATGTTTTAATATCTCATTTTGTATTAATAACAATAAGTTATAAGTATATTTTGAAACTATTAACTTAAGTTTTCAAAACGATAACTTTAAGTAACGTTTTTTGATATAAATACTTATAACCTATAATGTTTATACATATATCGTATAAGTAATGTATTTAATCACTTTTAAGGACTTAAATACATAAAACAATATAAGTGTATTCACAAAAGATAGCTATATTTGAATCCTCGTTCCGTTTTCACAAGATTTCTATACGTATATCTAGAGTATATGTACTCGTATCATACCTAGCTTCTATACGTATTTACTATTGGTATATACACATCAAATCACCACCAACCAGCCCTTGTTCATGTCTTATGTATAAGGTAATTAGAAATTGGATGCTAGCATTGAATGTCATACAAAATAACAAAAGGAAAACTTGTCCATGTCCCCCCCCCCCCATTCACGTTTTATATGGCCTTCCCCATATCAATTCTAGTTCACCATTATCACTTCCAAATTACTCTCTAACACACCTACTTGAAAGCCATAAGAAACCCTCATCAATTCATCAAGAAACCATGAAGATCTAGCCATAGAAACAAGCCTTAATCATCATAAGAAAACCCTTACAAAAACACTTCAAGAATCCTTCCAAGAACACAAGTTTACTTCCAATCTTTCATCCAATTCCATCACTCTTTTGGTTCTAGGTCTTTACTCCTCTTTTACAGCAATCTTGTCCAAGTAACTTGAGGTAGTAACTTTGTTCATAACCTTATTCGATTCATATATATATAGCTATCTTATTATATGGTATAAAATTTTAACAACAAGAACATAGTTTGAATGTTTTCAAACTTGTTTGAAAACTAAATAGATCCTTCTAACTTAACTTTTAAAATACTTCAAGACCTGTAATATATCATAAATATATGCTAACTTAACAAGGTAAAACTTGGTTTTTCAAAGAACACCTTAAAAACTGATTTTACGACGTCGGAGTGCAACTGGGGGCTGTTATGGGTTGGATAATTAAAAATTATTTTGAACCTTGAATTGGAGGTTTATTTTATGGAAAAATGATATTTACTATGAATATGATAACACATAAAAATTTCATGATTTAACTCAAAGTATAAGTATTTTTAGAAAAATAATCATTTAATGTTGTTTACATAAGGGAAAATGATTAACTTCATAAGTTTCACTAAAGTTTGACCTATGACCTGTGATTTCGAATACAAACTAAGGTATTTACAGTTCATATTCTTAAAGAAGGACTCAATCCAAGGAAGTGGCAAGTTGAACCAACGAAAACGGAGTTGTAACGAAGAAACTATGACCAAAACAAAATCGGATATCCAAGACTAGTTTAGCCACGAAAATAATTGGAGAAAAATTAAATAAATCACATCTTTTTAAAATAACATGATATTTTATATATATGTACTCATAATTTAATTTTATATATTTCAGGATCACCCGTAAACAATACGAGAAGATTAATCATAAGATCCCATGATTGTACGCAACACGTCATTTGACAACACCGGTACTTTATGTACGCAACACGTCATTTGACAACACCGGTACCATGGGTCAAGATTAATCCCGACCAATACGAATACGATGGGCGTTTTATTTATTTCGATGGGGGTTTATTTATTTATTAAACACCTAAATATGAACCATTAAAAATTGAATTGCTAACTACGGACTAAGAAGACATTAAAAGTATTATAAGTATATATATGTGACGATTGTTTAAAATGAAAATATATTGATAAATTATATATGGATAGGTTCGTGATATCAACCGGAGACCAAGTCAAAATATATATATCTTCAAGGCAAAAGTGAGTATATAGTCCCACTTTTAAACTCTAAATATTTCGGGATGAGAATACATGTATTTTATGTTTTACGATATGGACACAAGTAACTGAAAAATATATTCTACGTTGAGTTATACCACTGGCATACTTCCCTGTAGCTTGGTAACTACTATTTACAGCGGTATTGTAAACGCGAATCCTGTTGATAGATCTATCGGGCCTGACAACCCCAACCGGACTGGACGACCAGTATTCAACGGTTGCACAGTACTTCGTTTCGGTGACTACACTTGGTACGGTGTAGTAAGATTTCATAATAAAGGGAATATGCGACGTGATTAAATGTTAAGTATGGTTACCAAGTGCTCAACCACTTAGAATATTTTTATTAAAATGTTTATATATGAAATCTTGTGGTCTATATATATATTGCTGCCGGCATTAAACCTATATCTCACCAACTTTATGTTGACGTTTTAAACATGTCTATTCTCAGGTGATAACTAAAAGCTTCCGCTGCAACATGTTGAATTTAAACAAGATCTTGAGTATGCATATTTGTGTCAAAAATAAAACTGCATATCGGAGGATTTGTAATGTAAAATATGCTAGAAATCGTATTGTTATCATCACATGTAAAGTTTGTAAGTCTAAGATTATCGCTAAACGATAATCATCTTTTTATTGTCTAAAGCTTGTATTAAAATAAGAGTTATGGTTTGTAATGTAAAATAAATGCAGTTGTTCTTTTAAAAATGTCGCATATAGAGGTCAATACCTCGCAATGAAATCATACGTTATCTAACTCGTTCTTATGGTTAAGGACGGGTTATGACATGTGGTATCAGAGCGGTGGTCTTAGCGAACCAGGTTTGCATTAGTGTGTCTAACTGATAAGTCGTTAGGATACATTAGTAAGTCTGGACTTTGACCGGGTCTGATTTAAAAACCATTGCTTATCATTGTTGGTTAAAATTTATATGTAAATATTATGTAGTACTAATGGGTTAGTTGTTGTGTGATAGATGTCGGGCTCAAAACTTGTTATCACATTCAGCGACTCCGAACCAGAATCTTCAGATGGTGTTCCAGTCATTAACCTATCCGATGACGAAAATAATATCTTTGGGGAAGACTCACAAATTCCGGATGAACCAACTATAAAGAACCCGAAAAGTGAACCCGAGGAGGAAAGTGAACCCGAGGAGGAAAGTGAACCCGAGGAGGAAAGTGAACCCGAGGAAGAAATACAGGAAATTACGAAAGACAAGTTCGAACTAGGAAAGAAACGAAAGGCTAATGAATTAGAAAATTCAAATCCTGAGTTTAGTAAGGATGATGTGGCACCAACTCCACTAGACACTACCACCCCTATTCCCGCTATTCCTATTCGTTCTATCCCGGCATCCAGTTCTTCAGCCCCACCGCCAAAATATAGGCAGACAGCTAGGATAAGCTTTAGGCGATTCATTGAACCTAAACGTCCTAGAAAATAGACCAAACGATGCGCTGCCGTATTAAACCATGGGATCATATAATGTTTTGTATAATATTATTAGTGTGGTTTGCTTAATGTTCGATGTAAGATAAGCATATGTAAAATAGTGAAGTATGAAATGCAATAATTTTCCATGGTTAAGTATTATTTAGATTGTAGTAATTGGTTCTGTACTAAGCTATTAAGTATGAACATTAACGGGTAGGTACTACCCTAGATATAATTATAAAATGCTAATAAGAAGAAAAGGCTTTTATAATAATACCTGGTTCATATTGTTAACAAGCTATAATGTACTATAAATACACACTACATCTATAATATTCCATGTGAATAATTATTTTCTTTCATTAGGAAATGGCGCGATTGAATCGAATGACGGAACAAGAAGTCGAGGAATTCATCAACCAGCGAGTGAACGACAGAATGTTATGGGTCGAAGCTGCAAGAGCTGCTGCAGTTAACCCAAATCCTCGTGTAGGATGTACCTACAAGACTTTTCAAGCTTGCAAGCCCTCATCATTCAGTGGAACGGAAGGACCGGTCGGTTTAACCCGGTGGATAGAAAAGATGGAGACTGTGTTTAAAATCAGTGGTTGTGTTGAAAAGGACATGACCAAGTATGCATCATGCACTTTACAAGATAGTGCACTCACGTGGTGGAAAAATTATGTGAAGGCTGTAGGAGGAGATGTAGCTTATGATACTCCATGGGAAGAATTCAAAACAATGTTAATCAACGAATATTGTCCAAGGAATGAGGTTAGGAAGTTGGAAGATGAATTACGAAGTCTGAAGGTTATTGGTACTGAAATCACCAACTACAATCAGCGATTCATGGAATTAGTTTTGCTATGTCCTGAATTGGTTCCAACCGAAGAACGGAAGATTGAAATGTACAAAGATGGTTTGTCCAAAAAGGTCAAGGCAAATGTTACAGCATCGAAACCTAAGACAATTCATGAAGCTATAACCATGGCAAACGAGCTAATGGATCAGGTCATCATGGATAAGAAAGTATCCAATACTGATGTGAAGGTATCAGGTAACAAAAGAAAGTGGGATGGAAGTTATGATCGAGGTAATCAACAACAATCTTTTAAGAAACAAGAAACCACGCAAGGTGCGGGTAGTGGTTCAGGCTTTGGTTACAAAGGACAAAATCCTTTATGCAACCGATGCCACAAACATCACTTTGGTTACTGTAATGTGGTATGCAACAAATGTAATCGAAAGGGTCATCTTGCTGAAGATTGTAGGGCTCTCGTTACAAATACAAATGGTACCAAGACTCCTGCCACCAATGCAAATAGAACTGCTTTGGCTACCGTTACTTGTTTTGGGTGTGGAAAACAAGGTCACTATAAGAGCCAGTGCCCGAATCCAGAGAAGAATATCGGACTTGCACGTGGGAGAGCATTTATTATTAATGCTAGAGAGGCACGTGAAGACCCGGAGCTTGTTACGGGTACATTTACCATTAATAACTTATCAGCATTTATTATATTTGATACTGGTGCCGATAGAAGTTACGTGTGTAGAAATTTTTACACTAAATTGAATTGTTCATCATTACCTTTAGATGCTAAGTACATGATTGAGTTAGCTAATGGTAAACTAATTAAAGCCGATAAAATTTGTCGTGATTGTGAAATAAATTTAGCCGGAGAAACGTTTAAAATTGACTTAATACCCGTAGAATTAGGAAGTTTTGATGTAATAGTCGGCATGGACTGGATGTCCAAAGTAGGAGCTGAAGTTGTGTGTGCCAAGAAGGCAATTCGCATTCCTGGTAAGGATAAAATGCCGGTGATGATTTATGGAGAGAAGGGTAATTCAAAGCTAAAACTTATTAGCTGTTTGAAAGCCAAGAAGTGTTTAGAAAAGGGATGTTATGCTATTCTAGCACATGTTAATAAAGTCGAAAAGAAAGAAAAAGAGAAGTGCATCAACGATGTGCCTGTGGCAAGAGATTTTCCTGAAGTTTTTCCGGAAGAGTTGCCAGGATTACCTCCATTTAGATCTGTAGAATTTCAAATAGATTTAGTATCAGGAGCTGCACCAGTGACTCGTGCGCCATATAGACTTGCACCGTCCGAATTAAAAGAACTTCAAAGTCAGTTAAAAGAATTACTGGACCGTGGATTCATACGACCAAGCACTTCACCGTGGGGAGCTCCAATTTTATTTGTTAAGAAGAAAGATGGATCTTTTAGGATGTGTATAGATTATCGTGAATTAAATAAGTTAACTATCAAGAATCGGTATCCACTACCGAGAATTGATGACTTATTTGATCAACTGCAAGGATCATGTGTTTATTCGAAAATCGACCTAAGATCGGGCTATCATCAACTACGCGTCAAAGAAGAAGATATACTGAAAACTGCTTTTCGGACACGCTACGGTCATTACGAATTTTTGGTCATGCCGTTTGGATTGACGAATGCGCCAGCTGTATTCATGGACCTCATGAATCGAGTTTGTAGTCCATATTTAGATAAGTTTGTTATCGTTTTCATTGATGATATTCTTATCTATTCCAAGAGTGAGCAAGAGCATGAGCAGCATTTAAGGTTGATATTAGAGTTGTTAAGAAAAGAACAGCTATATGCTAAATTTTCTAAATGTGCTTTCTGGTTGAAAGAAGTGCAATTTCTTGGTCACGTTGTTAGTAGCAAAGGAATTCGGGTTGATCCAGCAAAAATTGAAGCCATTGAAAAATGGGAGACTCCTAAGACACCAACGCAGATACGCCAATTTTTTGGTTTAGCCGGTTATTATAGAAGGTTTATTCAAGATTTTTCCCGAATAGCTAAGCCGTTGACAGCGTTAACGCAAAAAGGGAAGAAATATGAATGGACCTCTGAGCAGGAGAGTGCATTTCAATTACTGAAAAAGAAGTTAACTACGGCGCCTATTTTATCGTTACCAGAAGGGAACGATGATTTTGAAATATATTGTGACGCTTCGCGACAAGGTTTTGGTTGCGTTCTTATGCAACGGAAGAAAGTTATTGCATACGCATCCCGACAATTGAAGATTCACGAGCGGAATTATACGACGCATGATCTAGAACTGGGAGCAGTCGTGTTTGCATTGAAGATATGGAGACACTACTTGTATGGGGTTAAATGCACTGTGTTTACTGATCATAAAAGCCTTCAACATATTTTTGATCAAAAACAGCTGAACATGAGGCAACGTAGGTGGGTTGAGTTAATAAATGACTATGATTGTGAAATTCGTTGTCATCCCGGGAAAGCGAACGTGGTGGCCGACGCTCTAAGCAGAAAGGAACGAGAACCAATTCGAGTACGAGCGATGAACATAAAAATTCGCATGAATCTCAACTCACAAATCAAAGAAGTTCAACGAGAAGCACTTACTAAAGAAAATATAGGAAATGAAATAATGAAGAAGTATGAGAAGCAACTCGTTATACGGGAAGATGGAATTCGATATTTTGCAAACCGTATTTGGGTACCGAAGTTGGGTGGATTAAGGAAGTTGATATTGAATGAGGCACATAAGACAAGATACTCGATACATCTTGGAGTTGGAAAGATGTATCAAGATCTTAAGACACATTATTGGTGGCCTAACTTAAAGACAGACGTTGCAACATATGTTGGGGAATGTTTAACTTGTTCCAAGGTCAAAGCAGAACACCAGAAGCCGTCAGGGTTACTTCAACAACCAGAAATCCCAGAATGGAAATGGGATGGTATTACCATGGATTTCATCACGAAGTTACCAAAGACTGCCTGGGGATATGACACCATTTGGGTAATTGTTGATCGTCTTACCAAATCTGCACGTTTCTTGCCTATAAAGGAAACAGATAGAATGGAGAAACTATTACGATTATATATAAAGGAAATTGTTTCAAGGCATGGAATACCTATTTCCATTATATCCGATCGTGATAGTAGATTTACCTCAAAGTTCTGGCAATCACTACAGGAGGCCCTAGGAACTCGTTTGGATATGAGCACCGCATATCATCCGCAAATCGACGGGCAGAGTGAAAGAACGATTCAAACTCTTGAAGACATGCTCAGGGCATGTGTGATCGATTTTGGAAACGGATGGGATAAATATCTACCATTAGCAGAATTCTCGTATAATAATAGTTATCATGCGAGCATTAAAGCTGCGCCATTCGAAGCATTGTATGGAAGGAAGTGTAGATCTCCTATCTGTTGGAATGAAGTAGGAGATCGACAATTAACTGGTCCCGAGATCATACACGAAACGACTAAGAAGATAGTACAAATTAAGGAGAGATTGAAAACAGCCCGTAGTCGCCAAAAGAGCTACGCCGATGTCCGAAGGAAACCATTAGAGTTTCAGATCGGTGACATGGTTATGCTAAAGGTGTCACCTTGGAAAGGTGTAATACGTTTCGGAAAAAGGGGTAAACTGAACCCAAGGTATGTAGGCCCGTTCAAAATTATCGAACGCATCGGACCGGTAGCTTATCGACTCGACTTACCGCAACAACTCGCCGGAGTACATAATACATTTCACGTCTCGAACCTTAAAAAGTGTCTTGCAAAGGAAGACCTCACCATTCCTCTTGAAGAAATTCAAGTTGACGAGAAACTACAATTCATAGAAGAACCAATCGAGATCATGGACCGTGAAGTTAAACGGCTCAAGCAGAGCAACATACCGATCGTTAAAGTTTTTTGGAATGCACGAAGAGGTCCCGAGTTTACTTGGGAGCGAGAGGATCAAATGAAACAAAAATACCCGCATTTGTTTCCCGATGACGCAAAATAGGTACGATTTTAAAATTTCGGGACGAAATTTATTTAACGGGTAGGTACTGTAATGACCTGGACTTTTTCGATCGATCTATACTTATAAGATTAATATTTACATAAATTAAACCTTACCAACATGATAAGCAACCCAAATTGTTGAGACTTATGTTTTTGAAAAGAGATTTACACAACGTTTGACCGTCTAGTTTGACCGATGATATCACGAACTATATAACATATGATAATTATACGTTTGTGTATATATATGTATATATACATATTTAACATGATCTAAGGATGTTTTAATATCTCATTTTGTATTAATAACAATAAGTTATAAGTATATTTTGAAACTATTAACTTAAGTTTTCAAAACGATAACTTTAAGTAACGTTTTTTGATATAAATACTTATAACCTATAATGTTTATACATATATCGTATAAGTAATGTATTTAATCACTTTTAAGGACTTAAATACATAAAACAATATAAGTGTATTCACAAAAGATAGCTATATTTGAATCCTCGTTCCGTTTTCACAAGATTTCTATACGTATATCTAGAGTATATGTACTCGTATCATACCTAACTTCTATACGTATTTACTATTGGTATATACACATCAAATCACCACCAACCAGCCCTTGTTCATGTCTTATGTATAAGGTAATTAGAAATTGGATGCTAGCATTGAATGTCATACAAAATAACAAAAGGAAAACTTGTCCATGTCCCCCCCCCATTCACGTTTTATATGGCCTTCCCCATATCAATTCTAGTTCACCATTATCACTTCCAAATTACTCTCTAACACACCTACTTGAAAGCCATAAGAAACCCTCATCAATTCAGCAAGAAACCATGAAGATCTAGCCATAGAAACAAGCCTTAATCATCATAAGAAAACCCTTACAAAAACACTTCAAGAATCCTTCCAAGAACACAAGTTTACTTCCAATCTTTCATCCAATTCCATCACTCTTTTGGTTCTAGGTCTTTACTCCTCTTTTACAGCAATCTTGTCCAAGTAACTTGAGGTAGTAACTTTGTTCATAACCTTATTCGATTCATATATATATAGCTATCTTATTATATGGTATAAAATTTTAACAACAAGAACATAGTTTGAATGTTTTCAAACTTGTTTGCAAACTAAATAGATCCTTCTAACTTAACTTTTAAAATACTTCAAGACCTGTAATATATCATAAATATATGCTAACTTAACAAGGTAAAACTTGGTTTTTCAAAGAACACCTTAAAAACTGATTTTACGACGTCGGAGTGCAACTGGGGGCTGTTATGGGTTGGATAATTAAAAATTATTTTGAACCTTGAATTGGAGGTTTATTTTCTGGAAAAATGATATTTACTATGAATATGATAACACATAAAAATTTCATGATTTAACTCAAAGTATAAGTATTTTTAGAAAAATAATCATTTAATGTTGTTTACATAAGGGAAAATGATTAACTTCATAAGTTTCACTAAAGTTTGACCTATGACCTGTGATTTCGAATACAAACTAAGGTATTTACAGTTCATATTCTTAAAGAAGGACTCGATCCAAGGAAGTGGCAAGTTGAACCAATGAAAACGGAGTTGTAACGAAGAAACTATGACCAAAACAAAATCGGATATCCATGACTAGTTTAGCCACGAAAATAATTGGAGAAAAATTAAATAAATCACATCTTTTTAAAATAACATGATATTTTATATATATGTACTCATAATTTAATTTTATATATTTCAGGATCACCCGTAAACAATACGAGAAGATTAATCATAAGATCCCATGATTGTACGCAACACGTCATTTGACAACACCGGTACTTTATGTACGCAACACGTCATTTGACAACACCGGTACCATGGGTCAAGATTAATCCCGACCAATACGAATACGATGGGGGTTTTATTTATTTCGATGGGGGTTTATTTATTTATTAAACACCTAAATATGAACCATTAAAAATTGAATTGCTAACTACGGACTAAGAAGACATTAAAAGTATTATAAGTATATATATGTGACGATTGTTTAAAATGAAAATATATTGATAAATTATATATGGATAGGTTCGTGATATCAACCGGAGACCAAGTCAAAATATATATATCTTCAAGGCAAAAGTGAGTATATAGTCCCACTTTTAAACTCTAAATATTTCGGGATGAGAATACATGTATTTTATGTTTTACGATATGGACACAAGTAACTGAAAAATATATTCTACGTTGAGTTGTACCACTGGCATACTTCCCTGTAGCTTGGTAACTACTATTTACAGCGGTATTGTAAACGCGAATCCTGTTGATAGATCTATCGGGCCTGACAACTCCAACCGGACTGGACGACCAGTATTCAACGGTTGCACAGTACTTCGTTTCGGTGACTACACTTGGTACGGTGCAGTAAGATTTCATAATAAAGGGAATATGTGACGTGATTAAATGTTAAGTATGGTTACCAAGTGCTCAACCACTTAGAATATTTTTATTAAAATGTTTATATATGAAATCTTGTGGTCTATATATATATTGCTGCCGGCATTAAACCTATATCTCACCAACTTTATGTTGACGTTTTAAACATGTCTATTCTCAGGTGATAACTAAAAGCTTCCGCTGCAACATGTTGAATTTAAACAAGATCTTGAGTATGCATATTTGTGTCAAAAATAAAACTGCATATCGGAGGATTTGTAATGTAAAATATGCTAGAAATCGTATTGTTATCATCACATGTAAAGTTTGTAAGTCTAAGATTATCGCTAAACGATAATCATCTTTTTATTGTCTAAAGCTTGTATTAAAATAAGAGTTATGGTTTGTAATGTAAAATAAATGCAGTTGTTCTTTTAAAAATGTCGCATATAGAGGTCAATACCTCGCAATGAAATCATACGTTATCTAACTCGTTCTTATGGTTAAGGACGGGTTATGACAGTACGTGACTCAAAGGTCGTTACAAAGCCATGGTTTGAAAATAACGTAAGCTACGAATGCAAAATAAAAGTTCCATGATTGAAACATCTCTAAGTAGTGCAGCGGAAGTCTAACACAGCAAGTCTGTAACGCCAAGACAGCACGTCTAACAGCGGAAGCAACAATGTCTAAGCACCTGAGAAATACATGCTTAAAAAGTCAACACGAATGTTGGTGAGCTATAGTTTGTTCGTAATCAGTAATGTAATGTAGGCCACGAGATTTCAGTGCTTCAACCAGCATTTTAAATCAGTAATTCAAATCAGTATGATAAAGTATATGTTCAACCGTGGGCACTTGGTAACTAACTTAACGTAAATAACACCCCCTAAAAGTACACTTGGTGAGTGCGTAAGTTTACGAAGTATTAAACACCCATTAAATGCTAGCGCGACTAGCCTGAGTGGGGATGTCAAACCCTATGGATCCATATCTAAGATTCGCGTTCACCGGTTCAAAGACCAATGACTAAACGTTACCGAGCTAAGGGGAAAGTTTATGCCGTTGTATAACCCACACATATATAAAGTTTAAGTACTCGTGCCTAGTATGTAAAATGTAAAATGCGCATGTATTCTCAGTTCTCAAAATAGTTAAAGTAAAAAGGGATGCTATAACTCACAGTGAAAAGTAGTAAAGTCGGTACGAGATAAGTAAGCAAGTAGTTGGTCCGAAAGGTCCTCAACCTAAGTCAAAAGTTACTAAGTCAGTAAATCATTCCCAAAGGTTTAAAAGTATGTAAATTAGGTCTTAAGTATCATCATCATTCATCATTAATCAAAAAGTGTAAAGTAAGTTTCAATCAAGAATAGAGTTTGAAATAAAGGCTGACTTCATTCAGTCGCCACGACCTCTATACAAACTTAAATGAGGTGAGACCAATGTCCATGGCTCCGTATATGAGTCCCCTAGAGGCTGACCAATTTCCAGAACCAAACTCGTCTTTTTTTGACCGTGGTGATGGTTTAAGTGCGAGTAGGTCAGAAATTTCAGCACAACGTTAAAAGGGTGTAGTGACTTTCGGATGGCCATAAATCCTAAACCGTAACTCGGATTAAGACGAGGTCTAAACGGAAAATCATCTAATCGAACTGAACTAGCTGGAAATAAACTTTTCCATTAGCCTAGGTTACTGCTCAGTTCCAGAAAATAGTAAGTAAGGTGTTCTGGTGGGTTCTTGGTGCTTGATGCTCATCACGGTTCTCATCCTTGATGCTTATAGCTTCAAGTGTACAACTCATTGATGTGTTTGCATCATTTTAACCAAGTTTTGACCATCATAACACTAGTGTAAGTCTAAGATATGTAGCACAACTCACTTAAGAGTTGTAAGTAGTTTGATGAACCAAAGTTACATCAAGATCTTAGATCCGGCACATGCATGAGTTCTAATAGTAATATTAAGCTACAAACTTGAAAGTAAACTAAATAAACAAGATCTTAAGTTGTAGAACTTAGATCTTAGTTAGATCTTAAAGATCCTAGACTAGAAAGTCTAGATCTAGTGTTCTTAAGTTAGATCCTAAGTTATAGAACTTGGATCTTCACTTTAATGAAACCATAAGTTATGAAACTTAGATTTTCAACTTGTAAAATGTATATAAGCTTATAAGCTCTTGTTTACAAAAAATTTGGAAGACCATAAGCTATAGAAACTTAGATCCAACACAAGTGTATTAAGTTATAACTAAAAAGTTATACTTCCATGTTCTTGAACTTATAAAGTTAACTTTAGTTTCAAGAAATATGAGATCAAGTTTAACTAGTAATACTTGACCAATTTAACAACATCACAACTTTAAAGTACTTACAAAAGAAAGAAATAAACTAAAGTTACAAGTATTATGTTCATGTTTGTTTCATACTTAAGAAGATTCAAGTCAAGCTTGGATCTTAAGAATTTAAGTCTACAAAACATGAACACAAGTCTGATTATAAAGTTTATGAACTTTAAATCTTATAACATTTAAGTGTAGAACCATAAACTAACAAGTTTAGATTCTTGTTCTTGGTTCTTCATCAAAAAAAGATGGAAGTAACCAAGATTATATGAAGATACAAGTTATAGAACTTGATCTTTAACAACAAACAACAAACTAGAAGTAAGTAAATGATGATGATTGATTTCGAATTCAAGGAAGAAAAGAGAAGAAAAATAAAGTTTGTTACTTACAATTTGAGAGAAAAGTTGAGAGAAAATAAGTGTAAGTATTATGTGTGTGTGTGAAATGAAGTCAAGGCTAGTAAATAAGTAACAAAAAAATGAAAATGGAATCTCCCTCCCCATTCAAAACCCACGGTTTTGGAGTCCAAAAAGGGTAAGTCAAAAGTGATCTTTCAAGTGTTGGAAGATGGTGTAAGCTTAAAATGGATTAAAGTTAAATGTATGGGAAAGAGGTCTTGCATGCTTGAAACATTTTTGTCTCCAACTTAGCTTAATTAATCTAGTTTAGTCTTAATAAATTGCTAGCATAAAAGTGGGCTCCTAATAGTCCATTAAGAAAAGTAGGGTGGGCTTCCAAGTCCAAAAATAATAAGGGCCCAAGTAAGTAAGCAACTGAAATGTCCTGTTCATATTGATTATAAACGTTCCATATTAATTGATTTCGTCGCGAGGTTTTGACCTCTATATGAGACATTTTTCAAAGACTGCATTCATTTTTAAAATAACCATAACCTTTATTTTATCTATAAAGGTTTAAAAAGTATTACGTAGATTATCAAATAATGATAATCTAAAATATACCATTTACACACGACCATTACATAATGGTTTACAATAAGAATATATTACATCAAAAATAAGTTTCTTGAATATAGTTTTTACATAATATCATACAAGCATGGACTCCAAATCGTGCCCTTATTTTAGTATGCAACAACGGAAGCTCTTAATAATCACCTGAGAATAAATATGCTTAAAACGTCAACAAAAATGTTGGTGAGTTATAGGTTTAACCTATATATTATCAAATCATATTAATAGACCACAAGATTTCATATTTCAATATACATCCCATACATAGAGCTAAAATTCATTCATATGGTGAACACCTGGTAACCGACATTAACAAGATGCATATAAGAATATCCCCTATCATTCCGGGAAATCCTTCGGACATGATAAAACAACTCGAAGTACTAAAGCATTCGGTACTTTGGATGGGGTTCGTTAGGCCCAATAGATCTATCTTTAGGATTCACGTCAATTAGTAGACCGGTTTACTAATTCTTAGGCTACCAAGTAAAAGGGGCATATTCGGCTTCGATCATTCACCCATATAATGTAGTTTCATTTACTTGTGTCTATTTCGTAAAATATTTATAAAACTGCATGTATTCTCATCCCAAAATATTAGATTTTAAAAGTGGAACTATAACTCACTTTCACAGATTTTTACTTCGTCGGGAAGTAAGACTTGGCCACTGGTCGATTCACGAACCTATAACAAATATGTACATATATATCAAAGTATGTTCAAAATATATTTACAACATTTTTAATACGTTTTAATGTTTTAAGTTTATTAAGTCAGTTGTCCTCGTTAGTAACCTACAACTAGTTGTCTACAATTAGATGTACATAAATAAATTGATATATATTATCTTGAATCAATCCACGACCCAGTGTATACACGTCTCAGGCGAGATCACAACTCAAAGTATATATATTTATGGAATCAACCTCAACCCTGTATAGCTAACTCCAACATTACTGCATATAGAGTGTCTATGGTTGTTCCAAATAATATATATAGTTGGGTCGATATGATATGTCAAAACATTTGCAAACGTGTCTATGGTATCCTAAGATTACATTATATATTAGAATACATGTATAATACAATATAAGTTAGCTAGGATATGATTAATATAAATTTGTTACCAATTTTCACGTAGCTACAACAAGCAAAAATATCCAATCTTGTTTTACCCATAACTTCTTCGTTTTAAATCCGTTTTGAGTGTTTCAAGTTGCTATGGTTTCATATTGAACTTAAGTTTATGAATCTAAACAGAAAAAGTATAAGTTTATAGTCGGAAATACAGGTTACAAGTTATTTTTGTAAAGGTAGTCATTTCAGTCAAAAGATCGACGTCTAGATGACCATTTTGGAAAACATACTTCCACTTTGAGTTTAACCATGATTTTTGGATAAAGTTTCATGTTCATAAGAAAAATCATTTTCCCAGAAGAACAACTTTTAAATCAAAGTTTATCATAGTTTTTAATTAACTAACCCAAAACAGCCCGCGGTGTTACTACGACGGCGTATATCCGGTTTTACGGTGTTTTTCATGTTTTCCGGTTTTAAATCATTAAGTTAGCATATCATATAGATTTAGAACATGTGTTTAGTTTATTTTAAAAGTCAAGTTAGAAGGATTAACTTTTGTTTGCGAACAAGTTTAGAATTAACTAAACTATGTTATAGTGATTTCAAGTTTAAACCTTCGAATAAGGTAGTTTTATATATATGAATCGAATGATGTTATGAACATCATTACTACCTCAAGTTTTGTGGATAAACCTACTGGAAATGAGAAAAGTAGATCTAGCTTCAAAGGATCCATGGATGGCTTGAAAGTTCTTGAAGCAGAATCATGACACGAAAACAAGTTCAAGTAAGATTTCCACTCGAAATAAGATTGTTATAGTTATAGAAATTGAATCAAAGTTTGAATATGAGTATTACCTTGTATTAGAAAGATATCTTACTATAAATAACAAAGATTTCTTGAGGTTGGATGATCACTTTACAAGATTGGAAGTAAGCTAGCAAACTTGGAAGTATTCTTGATTTTATGAAACTAGAACTTATAGAATTTATGAAGAACACTTAGAACTTGAAGATAAAACTTGAGAGAGATCAATTATATGAAGAAAATTGAAGAATGAAAGTGTTTGTAGGTGTTTTTGGTCATTGGTATATGGATTAGATATAAAGGATGTGTAATTTTGTTTACATGTAAATAAGTCATGAATGATTACTAATATTTTTGTAATTTTATGAGATATTTCATGCTAGTTGTCAAATGATAGTTCCCACATGTGTTAGGTGACTCACATGGGCTGCTAAGAGCTGATCATTGGAGTGTGTATATACCAATAGTACATACATCTAAAAGCTGTGTATTGTACGAGTACGAATACGGGTGCATACGAGTATAATTGTTGATGAAACTGAACGAGGATGTAATTGTAAGCATTTTTGTTAAGTAGAAGTATTTTGATAAGTGTCTTGAAGTCTTTAAAAAGTGTATGAATACATTTTAAAACACTACATGTATATACATTTTAACTGAGTCGTTAAGTCATCGTTAGTCGTTACATGTAAATGTTGTTTTGAAACCTTTAAGTTAACGATCTTGTTAAATGTTGTTAACCCATTGTTTATTATAGCTAAAGAGATGTTAAATTATTACATTATCATGATATTATGATATATTAATATATCTTAGTATGATATATATACAGTTAAATGTTGTTACAACGATAATCGTTACATATATGTCTCGTTTCGAAATCATTAAGTTAGTAGTCTTGTTTTTACATATGTAGTTCATTGTTAATA
Organism: Rutidosis leptorrhynchoides; assembly: GCF_046630445.1. Taxonomy (NCBI): domain Eukaryota; kingdom Viridiplantae; phylum Streptophyta; class Magnoliopsida; order Asterales; family Asteraceae; genus Rutidosis; species Rutidosis leptorrhynchoides. The sequence continues at coordinate 51,316,925 of NC_092337.1, read as the reverse complement.
CACTTAATGACATGTTTACTTATCATTTATCATGATTAAACATAGTGTATCAATATATTAATATGATTCATATGTATTTAGTAAGACGTTGTTATAACGATAATCGTTATATATATCGCTTCGAGTTTCTTAATTCAATAAACTCAACTTTATGTATATAACTCATTGTTAAAATACCTAATGAGATACTTACTTATCATAATATCATGTTAACTATATATATAATCATATATATGTCATCATATAGTTTTTACAAGTTTTAACGTTCGTGAATCACCGGTCAACTTGGGTGGTCAATTGTCTATATGAAACCTATTTCAATTAATCAAGTCTTAACAAGTTTGATTGCTTAACATGTTGGAAATACTTAATCATATAAATAACAATTTCATTTAATATATATAAACATGGAAAAGTTCGGGTCACTACAGTACCTACCCGTTAAATAAATTTCGTCCCGAAATTTTAAGCAGTTGGAGGTGTTGACGTATCTTCTAGAAATAAGTGCGGGTAATTCTTCTTCATCTGATCTTCTCGTTCCCAGGTGAACTTGGGTCATCTACAAGCATTCCATCGAACCTTAACAATTGGTATCTTGTTTTGTTTAAGTCTTTTAACCTCACGATCCATTATTTCGACGGGTTCTTCGATGAATTGAAGTTTTTCGTTGATTTGGATTTCGTCTAACGGAATAGTGAGATCTTCTTTAGCAAAAAATTTCTTCAAATTCGAGACTTGGAAAGTGTTATGTACAGTCGCGAGTTATTGAGGTAACTCAAGTCGGTAAGCTACTGGTCCGACACGATCAATTATCTTGAATGGTCCAATATACCTTGGATTTAATTTCCCTCGTTTACCAAATCGAACAACGCCTTTCCAAGGTGTAACCTTAAGCATGACCATCTCTCCAATTTCAAATTCTATATCTTTTATTTTAATGTCGGCATAGCTCTTTTGTCGACTTTGGGCTGTTTTCAACCGTTGTTGAATTTGGATGATCTTCTCGGTAGTTTCTTGTATTATCTCCGGACCTGTAATCTGTCTATCCCCCACTTCACTCCAACAAATCAGAGACCCACACTTTCTACCATTAAGTGCTTCAAACGGTGCCATCTCAATGCTTGAATGGTAGCTGTTGTTGTAGGAAAATTCTGCTAACGGTAGATGTCGATCCCAACTGTTTCCGAAATCAATAACACATGCTCGTAGCATGTATTCAAGCGTTTGTATCGTCCTTTCGCTCTACCCATCCGTTTGTGAATGATAGGCAGTACTCATGTCTAGACGAGTTCCTAATGCTTGTTGTAATGTCTGCCAGAATCTTGAAATAAATCTGCCATCTCTATCAGAGATAATAGAGATTGGTATTCCATGTTTGGAGACGACTTCCTTCAAATACAGTCGTGCTAACTTCTCCATCTTGTCATCTTCTCTTATTGGCAGGAAGTGTGCTGATTTGGTGAGACGATCAACTATTACCCAAATAGTATCAAAACCACTTGCAGTCCTTAGCAATTTAGTGATGAAATCCATGGTAATGTTTTCCCATTTCCATTCCGGGATTTCGGGTTGTTGAAGTAGACCTGATGGTTTCTGATGCTCCGCTTTGACCTTAGAGCACGTCAAACATTCCCCTACGTATTTAGCAACATCGGCTTTCATACCTGGCCACCAAAAATGTTTCTTGAGATCCTTGTACATCTTCCCCGTTCCAGGATGTATTGAGTATCTAGTTTTATGAGCTTCTCTAAGTACCATTTCTCTCATATCTCCAAATTTTGGTACCCAAATTCTTTCAGCCCTATACCGGGTTCCATCTTCCCGAATATTAAGATGCTTCTCCTATCCTTTGGGTATTTCATCCTTTAAATTTCCATCTTTTAAAACTCCTTGTTGCGCCTCCTTTATTTGAGTAGTAAGGTTAGTGTGAACCATTATATTCATAGCTTTTACTCGAATGGGTTCTCTGTCCTTTCTGCTCAAGGCGTCGGCTACCACATTTGCCTTCCCTGGGTGGTAACGAATCTCAAAATCGTAATCATTCAACAATTCAATCCACCTACGCTGCCTCATATTCAGTTGTTTCTGATTAAATATGTGTTGAAGACTTTTGTGGTCGGTATATATAATACTTTTGACCCCATATAAGTAGTGCCTTCAAGTCTTTAATGCAAAAACAACCGCGCCTAATTCCAAATCATGCGTCGTATAATTCTGTTCGTGAATCTTCAATTGTCTAGACGCATAAGCAATTACTTTCGTTCGTTGCATTAATACACAACCGAGACCTTGCTTTGAGGCATCACAATATATCACAAAATCATCATTCCCTTCAGGTAATGACAATATAGGTGCCGTAGTTAACTTTTTCTTTAAAAATTGAAACGCTTTCTCTTGTTCATCTTTCCATTCAAATTTCTTCCCTTTATGCGTTAATGCAGTCAAGGGTTTTGCAATTCTGGAAAAGTCTTGGATGAACCTTCTGTAGTAACCAGCTAGTCCTAAAAACTGGCATATGTGTTTCGGAGTTTTCGGGGTTTTCCACTTTTCAATGGTTTCAATCTTTGCTGGATCCACCTGAATACCTTCTTTGTTCACTATGTGACCGATGAATTGAACTTCTTCCAACCAAAATGCACACTTTGAAAACTTAGCGTACAATTTTTCTTTTCTCAGCAACTCTAGCACTTTTCTTAAATGTTCTTCGTGCTCTTGATCATTCTTCGAGTAAATAAGTATGTCATCGATGAAAACAATGACAAACTTGTCAAGATATGGCCCACACACTCGGTTCATGAGGTCCATGAACACAGCTGGTGCGTTAGTCATTCCAAACGGCATAACCATAAACTCGTAATGACCGTAACGCATCCTAAAAGCAGTCTTTGGAATATCATCCTCCTTTACCCGCATTTGATGATATCCAGAACGTAAATCGATCTTCGAATAAACAGACGAGCCTTGTAGTTGATCAAATAAGTCATCGATTCTCGGTAGTGGATAGCGGTTCTTGATGGTAAGTTTGTTCAACTCTCGATAGTCGATACACAACCTGAATGTACCATCTTTCTTCTTGACAAACAAAACAGGAGCTCCCCATGGTGATGTGCTTGGTCGAATGAAACCACGCTCTAAAAGTTCCTGTAACTGACTTTGTAATTCTTTCATTTCACTGGGTGCGAGTCTGTATGGAGCACGAGCTATTGGTGCAGCTCCTGGTACAAGGTCTATTTAAAATTCAACGGATCGATGTGGGGGTAATCCCAGTAATTCTTTCAGAAATACATCGGGAAATTCTTTTGCGACGGGAACATCACTGATGTTCTTTTCTTCAGGTTTAACTTCCTCGATGTGTGCTAGAATGACGTAACAACCTTTTCTTATTTGTTTTTGCGCTTTCAAACTACTAATAAGATTTAATTTCGCGTTGTTCTTTTCTCCGTACACCATTAAAGGTTTTCCTTTTTCACGCATAATGCGAATCGCATTTTTGTAACAAACGACCTCTGCTCTTACCTTCTTCAACTAGTTCATGCCAATTATTCCATAAAAACTCCCTAACTCGACTGGTATTAAATCAATCTTAAACGTTTCATCACCCAGTTTAATTTCTCTATCGCGACATATATTATCTGCTGAAATTAGTTTACCATTTGCTAATTCGAGTAAAAATTTACTATCGAAAGGCGTCAATGGGCAACCTAATTTAGCACAAAATTCTCTACTCATATAGCTTCTATCCGCACCCGAATCAAATAAAACATAAGCAGATTTATCGTCAATAAGAAACGTACCCGTAACAAGCTCTGGGTCTTCTTGTGCTTCTGCCGCATTAATATTGAAAACTCTTCCACGGCCCTGCCCATTAGTATTCCCCTGATTCGGGCAATTTCTAATAATGTGGCCCGATTTTCCACATTTATAACAAACAGCGTTGGTATTACTTGCTCCGACACTATTCATTTCGGCATTACTTGTTCCGACATTATTTGTTCCTTTAGTTCTGTTAAACTTTGGTCCGTAGACCTCACACTTTATCGCGCTATGACCATTTCTTTTACACCTGTTGCAAAATGTCGTGCAAAACCCCTGATGATTTTCTTCACTCCTATGACATGGCTGTTTTTGGTTTTTGTTGCCGTTGTTGTTATTGAGGTTGTTGTTGGGGTTGTTATTGTTGTTGAAACGGTTGTTGTAGTTGTTGTTGTTATTGGGATGTTTGTTGTAGTTATTGTTAGGATTGCGGTTATTGTTGCGATTGTTGTTGCGGTTGTTGGGATAGTTGTTGCGATTGTGGTTGTAATTATTGTTGTTGTTGTATTGGTGACTCTTGTCACCGTTTTCCTCCTACTTCCTCTTGAGTTGTTTTGTGTTGGCTTCTTTGGCCGCCTGCTCTTTAATTCTTCCCTCAATATGATTTATGAGTTTATGAGCCATTCGACTTGCCATCTGTATAGAAGCGGGCTCGTGTGAACTCACATCTTCTTGAATCCTTACTGGTAACCCTTTTACAAACGTGTCGATCTTCTCTTCTTCATCTTCGAATGCTCCCGGACACAATAGGTACAACTCTGTGAATCGTCGTTCATATGTGGTAACGTCGAACCCTTGTGTTCGTAACTCTCTAAGTTTTGCCTTGAGTTTATTGACTTCGTTTCTAGGACAGTACTGCTCGTTCATCAATTGCTTGAATGCCGACCACGGTAGTGCGTAAGCAGCATTTTGTCCTACCTGTTCAAGATAGGTGTTCCACCACGTTAACGCAGTACCTGTGAAGGTATGCATAGCGTACTTAACTTTGTCCTCTTCAGTACACTTACTTATGCCAAACACCGATTCGACTTTCTCGGTGCACCGTTTCAATCCAATTGGTCCTTCGGTTCCATCAAATTCCAAAGGTTTGCAGGCAGTGAATTCTTTGTAGGAGCATCCTACACGATTTCTTGCGCCGTTAGCTGCATTGCTAGATTCAGAGTTATTGTTGGTATGTTGCGCAGCCTGTACTGCGGCTATGTTTGCAGCAAGAAAGGTACGAAATTCCTCTTCGCTCATATTCATGGTGTGTCGAGTAGTCGGTGCCATTTCCTTCAAAATAGCCAACTGAATCGAGTTAATCATACAGAATATTAAGAGTAGTCAATAGTATTTCGTAGCATAATATGAACTCATTTATAAAAGCTTTTTCTTCATATTAGCGTTTTATAAGTTTAAATTCGGGTACTACCTACCCGTTAAGTTCATACTTAGTAGCTAATATACAATTCAACTACTACAATTCTATATGAAAAACTGATTATAATAATATATCACATACAAATATTCTTCAAACTTACAACATCGCTATATTACATATAACATGAAATATAGTACACTTTGATACAGGACAGTTTTGAAGATAAATCTAGTTAATACGCAAGTTGTTCAGCAAAAGAAATAAAGACACGTAATTCATAAGTCCAGAAACAAGTCATGCATTCTAGTTTTACTTAGACGACTTCCCATCCTTGGTCTTGTGGAAAATAACCATTATGACCATTGGCTAGGCAGCATGTTGTAATGTCGTCAAAAGGACGAGGGTTTCGCAATGTCCAACAACCCCGTAATAATCTAAAAACCTTGTTTCTCACCCCAACTACTGAATCCGTCACTTGTGGGAAGGTTTTATTTAAAAGTTGCAATCCGATGTTCTTTTTATCACTTTGGTAAGAAGCAAACATCACTAACCCGTAAGCATAACATGCTTCTTTATGTTGCATGTTAGAAGCTCTTTCTAATTCACGAAATCCTATGTTGGGATATGTTGAGTCAAAATAGGTTCTTAACCCGAAGCGTAAAATTGCATTTGGGTTCCCCGCATTTAATGCTTTAAATAAAACACGGCGTAACTTACGGTCTCCCCAATGTGATATACCCCACCTATCAAAGGAAAGCCTTTTATAAACTAAGGCATTTCTGGAAAGTCTTTCAAATGTTTGACAAGTTAATTTCGCCATAACTAAATGTGCTGATGAATTCTGACTGACTCTAGACAAGATTTCCTCAATCATATCCTCTGGTAGGTCTTCTAAAATATTCGGTTGTCTACCCTTAACGTCCATTTTGTTTTTATACTGTAAAATTGACAAGGATTAGATTCGTAAAAGATAATTAATAAACAATACAAGCAATTTTTACATAGAACATAAAAGTACAAGTACACTACAATACATATAATACACAACATGATTACAACCCTCTAATCTGAATCACTAGTTTCTTCTTCTTCGGACTTGGTTTGTTTTCCTAATTTTCTAGGAATATATGGTGTTCCTCTAATACGATCCGTCATTTTTCATAATGGTTTAGAAAAACCTGGTGGTTTAGAGGTTCCCGGGTCATTGTTACATTTTAGGAAATACGGATGTTGTCGATACATATAAAGTTCATCGGGGTTGGAATCGGGTTTCTCTATTTTTATACCTTTTCGCTTATTATTTTCTTTCGCTTTATTAAATTGGGTCGAGGTAATTCCTATAACATCATCGGAATCCTCATCGGGATCCGATTCATCGAAAAATTAGTAATCTTCCCAATATTTTTCTTCCTTGGCGGAAACACCATTGACCATTATTAACTTTGGTCCGTTGGTTGAGGATTTTCTTTTATTTAATCGATTTACTATAGGTATCAATATTTCTTCCTCCGGAACCTCTTCTTCTTCAGGTTCCTCCTCTTCCGATTCCTCCTCTTCTGGTTCCTCTTCTTCCGGTTCCTCCTCTTCCGGTTCCTCCTCTTCCGGTTCCTCTTCGGGAATTTGTGAATCTTCCTAAAATATATTCGACTCTTCATTATTATTAGGTGAATCAATGGGATTTGTACTAGAGGTAGACATCTATCACACAATATCAAACACGTTAAGAGATTAATATATCACATAATATTTACATGTTAATAATATATAGTTTCCAACAAAAAAAATGTTAAGCAATCGTTTTTGAAGAAAAACACGGTCGAAGTCCAGACTCACTAATGCATCCTAACAAACTCAGTAAGACACACTAATGCAATTTTCTGGTTCTCTAAGACCAATGCTCGGATACCAACTGAAATGTCCCGTTCATATTGATTATAAACGTTCCATATTAATTGATTTCGCCGCGAGGTTTTGACCTCTATATGAGACGTTTTTCAAAGACTGCATTCATTTTTAAAACAACCATAACCTTTATTTTATCTATAAAGGTTTAAAAAGCATTACGTAGATTATCATAATGATATTCTAAAATATACCATTTACACACGACCATTACATAATGGTTTACAATAAGAATATATTACATCAAAAATAAGTTTCTTGAATGCAGTTTTTACATAATATCATACAAGCATGGACTCCAAATCTTATCCTTATTTTAGTATGCAACAGTGAAAGCTCTTAATAATCACCCGAGAATAAACATGCTTAAAACGTCAACAAAAATGTTGGTGAGTTATAGGTTTAACCTATATATTATCAAATCATAATAATAGACCACAAGATTTCATATTTCAATATACATCCCATACATAGATATAAAATTCATTCATATGGTGAACACCTGGTAACCGACATTAACAAGATGCATATAAGAATATCCCCTATCATTCCGGGAAATCCTTCAGACATGATAAAACAACTCGAAGTACTAAAGCATCCGGTACTTTGGATGGGGTTCGTTAGGCCCAATAGATCTATCTTTAGGATTCGCGTCAATTATTAGATCGGTTTACTAATTCTTAGGCTACCAAGCAAAAGGGGCATATTCGGCTTCGATCATTCACCCATATAATGTAGTTTCATTTACTTGTGTCTATTTCATAAAATATTTATAAAACTGCATGTATTCTTATCCCAAAATATTAGATTTTAAAAGTGGGACTATAACTCACTTTCACAGATTTTTACTTCGTCGGGAAGTAAGACTTGGGCACTGGTCGATTCACGAACCTATAACAAATATGTACATATATATCAAAGTATGTTCAAAATATATTTACAACATTTTTAATACGTTTTAATGTTTTAAGTTTATTAAGTCAGCTGTCCTCGTTAGTAACCTACAACTAGTTGTCCACAATTAGATGTACATAAATAAATCAATATATATTATCTTGAATCAATCCACGACCCAGTGTATACACGTCTCAGGCAAGATCACAGCTCAAAGTATATATATTTTTGGAATCAACCTCAACCCTGTATAGCTAACTCCAACATTACTGCATATAGAGTGTCTATGGTTGTTCCAAATAATATATATAGATGGGTCGATATGATATGTCAAAACATTTGCATACGTGTCTATGGTATCCCAAGATTACATAATATATTAGAATACATGTATAATACAATATAAGTTAGCTAGGATATGATTAATATAAATTTGTTACCAATTTTCACGTAGCTACAACAAGCAAAAATATCCAATCTTGTTTTACCCATTACTTCTTCGTTTTAAATCCGTTTTGAGTGTTTCAAGTTGCTATGGTTTCATATTGAACTTAAGTTTATGAATCTAAACAGAAAAAGTATAAGTTTATAGTCGTAAATACAGGTTACAAGTCGTTTTTGTAAAGGTAGTCATTTCAGTCGAAAGAACGACGTCTAGATGACCATTTTGGAAAACATACTTCCACTTTGAGTTTAACCATGATTTTTGGATATAGTTTCATGTTCATAAGAAAAATCATTTTCCCAGAAGAACAACTTTTAAATCAAAGTTTATCATAGTTTTTAATTAACTAACCCAAAACAGCCCGCGGTGTTACTACGACGGCGTATATTCGGTTTTACGGTGTTTTCGTGTTTTTCGATTTTAAATCATTAAGTTAGCATATAATATAGATATTGAACATGTGTTTAGTTGATTTTAAAAGTCAAGTTAGAAGGATTAACTTTTGTTTGCGAACAAGTTAAGAATTAACTAAACTATGTTCTAGTGATTTCAAGTTTAAACCTTCGAATAAGGTAGTTTTATATATATGAATCGAATGATGTTATGAACATCATTACTACCTCAGGTTTTGTGGATAAACCTACTGGAAATGAGAAAAGTAGATCTAGCTTCAAAGGATTCATGGATGGCATGAAAGTTCTTGAAGCAGAATCATGACACGAAAACAAGTTCAAGTAAGATTTCCACTCGAAATAAGATTGTTATAGTTATAGAAATTGAATCAAAGTTTGAATATGAGTATTACCTTGTATTATAAAGATATCTTACTGTAAATAAGAAAGATTTCTTGAGGTTGGATGATCACTTTACAAGATTGGAAGTAAGCTAGTAAACTTGGAAGTATTCTTGATTTTATGAAACTAGAACTTAAAGAATTTATGAAGAACACTTAGAACTTGAAGATAGAACTTGAGAGAGATCAATTATATGAAGAAAATTGAAGAATGAAAGTGTTTGTAGGTGTTTTTGGTCGTTGGTATATGGATTAGATATAAAGGATGTGTAATTTTATTTACATGTAAATAAGTCATGAATGATTACTAATATTTTTATAATTTTATCAGATATTTCATGCTAGTTGCCAAATGATGGTTCTCACATGTGTTAGGTGACTCACATGGGCTGCTAAGAGCTGATCATTGGAGTGTATATACCAATAGTACATACATCTAAAAGCTGTGTATTGTACGAGTACGAATACGGGTGCATACTAGTAGAATTGTTGATGAAACTGAACGAGGATGTAATTGTAAGCATTTTTGTTAAGTAGAAGTATTTTGATAAGTGTCTTGAAGTCTTTCAAAAGTATATGAATACATATTAAAACACTACATGTATATACATTTTAACTGAGTCGTTAAGTCATCGTTAGTCGTTACATGTAAATGTTGTTTTGAAACCTTTAGGTTAACGATCTTGTTAAATGTTGTTAACCCATTGTTTATTATATCTAAAGAGATGTTAAATTATTACATTATCATGATATTATGATATATTAATATATCTTAGTATGATATATATACAGTTAAATATTGTTACAACGATAATCGTTACCTATATGTCTCGCTTCGAAATCATTAAGTTAGTAGTCTTGTTTTTACATATGTAGTTCATTGTTAATACACTTAATGACATGTTTACTTATCATTTATCATGATTAAACATAGTGTATCAATATCTTAATATGTTTCATATGTATTTAGTAAGACGTTGTTATAACGATAATCGTTATATATATCGTTTCGAGTTTCTTAATTCAATAAACTCAATTTTATGTATATAACTCATTGTTAAAATATCTAATGAGATACTTACTTATCATAATATCATGTTAACTATATATATAATCATATATATGTCATCATATAGTTTTTACAAGTTTTAACGTTCGTGAATCACCGGTCAACTTGGGTGGTCAATTGTCTATATGAAACCTATTTCAATTAATCAAGTCTTAACAAGTTTGATTGCTTAACATGTTGGAAACACTTAATCATGTAAATAACAATTTTATTTAATATATATAAACATGGAAAAGTTCGGGTCACTACAGCAACAAATTAGTAAAAGCCCATGCAATTAGCTACTTACATTAGTTAATTAAAAATGATTAATAATAATTAATCATGAACGTAAATAATATTCGAAATATTATTCGTGAAAAGTACGTGTGTCACAAGGACATGTGTGATGACCCAAAAATTTCTGACCAAATTTAAACTTAATCCTTAACGTTTTCGACACGATAAACAAAGTCTGTAAAGTTGAATCTCAAAATTTTTGAACTATTTGTTATAATAATAATAATAATATAGATATGGATAGTCAATTTTGGTGTATACATATAGTCAATTTTGGTACACAAAGTATGTATTTTTATATTGAGATTTTAGGCTATAAATACTCATGAATGCAAGCATTAAACTTACACCATTTCTCACACTTACAAAGTGTTTCTTTCTTTCTCTCCATTATCATCTTTGTTCTTACACTTCATTATTAGTATTCTAAATCAAGAATCAAATCACTAAAGGTAGTTATAAGCCTACTGAATTATAACATCAAGAATCAAACCACTAAAGGTAGTTATAAGCCTACTGAATTATAACATCAAGAATCAAACCACTAAAGGTAGTTATAAGCCTACTGAATTATAACACGTTATCAGCACGATAATCTTAATACTAAATATGGTTGGCTCTGCCACCAAAATGATATATAGGTCGGTTATACCACCTGAAAAAATATATGGTCGACACTGTCGCCAAATTTTTCATTTATGTTTACTAATATTTATATTTTTGTTATATAACATTTATTTATGATTGCTTACACATGGTCGACACTGTCACCTACTTATCATTTATGTTATATTAAATTTATGTTTAATGTTTATATACTTATGAATATAAATTGACTCTAATTTATCATGATGTTTGTTTTAATTTTTGATAATAGAAAATGTCGAATCTGGAAAAGCTTAAATTTACTCCTTTAGAATCAACTGGAAACAACTACATGCCATGGGTTATAAAAGTAAAAATGCATCTTAAATCAATGGGCATTCTTGAAACCATAAATGAAAACAACACTTGTTCTGAAAAAGAACAAGCTACGGCATGTTGCTTTATTCATCAACATATTGATGAATGCTTACAAAATAATTATGTGACTGTAGAAGATCCCCATGTTTTATGGGAAGGTCTCAAAAGCAGATTCAATAATCAAAGAGAAATTTTACTTCCAGCTGCAATGGAACAATGGAGAACATTAAGGTTCCAAGACTTTAAGAAAGTAAATGAATACAGCTCAGCTCTGTATAATACATGTTCACAACTTAAATTCTGTGGACATGAAATTAGTGATGCAGACATGATGGAGAAAACTTTCTCCACAATGAATGCTGCAAACATCACAGTGCAAAGAAATTTGAGAATGCTAAAGTTCAAAACATATCCTGAACTTAATTCATATCTCTTAGTTGCAGAGCAAAATGATGAGCTATTAATGAAAAATCAGCAATCCCGTCCTACTGGTACACTTGCAATCCCTGAAGCAAATACTGCAAATAATTATAAACAGGGACAAGGACGCGGGCAAGGTCGTGGTTATAATAACCATCACCATCATCATGCCAAAAGCCATAACTATGGTAGAAACCATCCTTATGGTAATGGTAATGGGCGTGGACGTGGTCGTGGTCGTGGCCGTGGTGGTCAAAGAAATAGTAATCCACGAAAATATAAATATCAACCACAAAACAAGCCCATTAAACAAGATGTTGAAGAAAATTCTTCTAAAAATTCTGAAGAATCTTGCTACAGATGTGGTAGAATGGGCCACTGGGCTAATACTTGCCGAACATCTAAACATCTTGTTAAGATGTATCAGGATTCGCTGAAAGGTAAAGAAAAGGAAGTAAATTTTGTGGATAATATTGATCCAACAGTCACTGAGAAACCATCTGATTTATATGAAGATTTCTTGAATGTTTAAGTTGTGTGTCTTTTGAAAAATAAACGATTTAATATCGTCTGTCTTTGTCATTATGTTTGCTAAATGTTTCAGTACTATCTATTTGCGTTTAAAATATTGTGTAATATTAATGTACTCACTATTTATTTCTTATATATGAAGTTCAATATGAATTTTGCTGGAATACAACATCAATCAAGTGGTGGAGATCTCTGTATAGCAGACAGTGGAACTACACACACTATACTTAAATCCGAGAAATATTTTATTGATCTAAAACCAACGGAAGGAACTATACATACAATATCAGGACCTGCTAACTTGATAAAAGGGATAGGAAAGGCAAATTTCATACTACCAAATGGTACAAAATTTTTAATAAATGATGCCTTATTTTCTCCCAAATCAAGCAGAAATTTATTGAGTTTCTCCGACATATACCTTAACGGGTATGATTATCAGTCAGTGACAACAGAAAATGAGAAATATTTAAGTATCACTGACAAGAGTCATGTGGTTGAAAAACTGCCAAGACTTAGTTCTGGATTACATTATACACATATAAATGTACCAGAAATACATATGGTAGTTAACGAAAAATATATTGATCCTGGTGTATTCAGTTTATGGCATAACAGATTAGGCCATCCAGGATCAACAATGATGAAAAGGATTATTGAATGTACTCATGGACATCCACTAAAGGATAGAAAAATCCATCATGATACAATGGTTCCATGTACATCTTGCTCTCTTGGAAAATTGATAACTAGACCCTCACCACTTAAGGTTGAGAAAGAATCACCAATGTTTCTTGAAAGAATTCAAGGTGATATATGTGGACCAATTCATCCACCATGTGGACCATTTAGATATTTCATGGTTCTAATAGACGCATCTAGCAGATGGTCTCATGTTTGTCTGTTATCAAGCCGTAATGTGGCATTTGCAAAATTTCTTGCCCAAATTATTAAATTGAGAGCTCATTTTCCTGATTACACCATTAAAAGGGTGAGACTTGATAATGCTGGTGAATTTACATCTCAAGCATTTAATGACTATTGCATGTCTATAGGAATTGTTGTTGAACATTCTGTTGCTCATGTGCATACACAAAATGGTTTAGCCGAGTCATTGATTAAACGTTTACAGTTAATCGCTAGACCATTGATAATGAGAACAAAACTCCCTGTATCTATATGGGGTCATGCAATTTTACATGCTGCTGCATTGATTCGCATCAGACCAAGTGCAAGTCATAAATATTCCCCCCTACAACTTGCTTTTGGTCAAGAGCCAAATATTTCCCATCTTAGAACATTTGGTTGTGCAGTGTATGTTCCAATTGCGACACCACAACGTACAAAAATGGGTCCTCAAAGGAGGTTGGGAATATATGTTGGATATGAAACATCTTCAATATTAAGGTATATTGAACCTATGACAGGTGACGTTTTTACAGCACGTTTTGCTGATTGTCATTTTAATGAAACATTGTTCCCTAGATTAGGGGGAGAAATGAAAAATAAAGAAAATGATGTTTCATGGTGTGAACCTCAATTAAAGTATCTTGATCCTCGCACAAAAGAATGCGAGACAGAAGTTCAAAAGATAATGCATATACAAGAACTTGCAAATCAATTGCCTGATGCATTTACAGATACAAAAACGGTGACAAAATCATATATACCAGCAGTAAATACTCCAGCTCGAATTGAAATTCCAAAAGCTGGCAATAACGTCACTCATGAATCTTTGCCACGTCAGAAACGTGGAAGACCAATCGGTTCAAAGGATAAAAATCCTCGAAAAAGAAAATCAGCTGATAATGAAGTAAAAGAAAGTGTTCAAGAAGAACCACAAATCAGTACTCCTACTGCAGAGGAGATTGATGATGTCAATACAGAAATTGCAATCAATTATGCATATTCAAAAATATTATGGAACCGAAATGAAATGAAAAATCTTGATGAGAAATTTTCATTTAATGTTGCATATGACATCATGAATAATGATGATGATCCAGAACCAACATCTATGGTTGAATGTCAAAATAGACATGATTGGGCTCAATGGAAAGAAGCAATACGAGCTGAATTAGAATCACTCAATAAAAGAAAAGTTTTCGGATCCATCATTCTCACTCCTAAAGATGTGAAACCTGTAGGATACAGATGGATTTTTGTCCGAAAAAGAAATGAGAAAAATGAAGTTACAAGGTATAAAGCTAGACTTGTAGCTCAAGGTTTTTCTCAAAGACCGGGAATTGATTATGAAGAAACTTATTCTCCTGTTATGGATGCAATTACTTTTAGGTACTTAATCAGTCTGGCAGTTTCTAAAAATTTAGAAATGCATCTCATGGATGTTGTGACTGCTTATCTATATGGATCACTTGATAGTGATATATATATGAAGATACCTGAAGGATTTAAGGTACCAGAAGCATCAAATGCAAAACCCAAAGAAATGTATTCGATTAAATTACAAAGATCTTTATATGGGTTAAAACAATCGGGACGTATGTGGTATAACCGATTAAGTGATTACTTGATAAGCAAAGGGTATACAAATAATCTTACTTGCCCTTGTGTTTTCATTAAGAAAACAACATCCGGATATGTGATCATAGCTGTTTATGTTGATGATCTTAACATCATAGGTACAAATAAAGAGATCCATGAAGCCATTCAACTTCTAAAGAAAGAATTTGAAATGAAAGATCTCGGAAAAACCAAGTATTGCCTTGGTTTACAAATTGAGCATATGCCTAATGGTTTACTTGTACATCAAACAACATATACTGAAAAGATTTTGAAACGTTTCAATATGGACAAGGCAAAACCATTAAGTACTCCTATGGTTGTTAGATCACTCAATGTTGAAGCTGATCCATTTCGTCCATGTGAAGATCAAGAAGACATTCTTGGACCAGAAGTACCATATCTTAGTGCAATTGGAGCTCTTATGTATCTTACAAATTGTACAAGACCTGACATTTCTTTTGCAGTTAATTTGTTGGCAAGGTTCAGCTCTGCTCCTACCAAAAGACACTGGAATGGGATCAAACACATATTTCGATACCTTCGAGGAACTACTGATTTAGGATTATTTTATTCTAACGAATCAAAACAAGATTTGGTTGGTTATGCAGATGCAGGTTATTTATCTGATCCACATAAAGCTAAATCTCAAACTGGATATGTATTCCTAAATGGAGGTACTGCAATATCATGGCGTTCTCAAAAACAAACACTTGTTGCTACATCGTCAAATCATGCCGAAGTGATTGCATTACATGAAGCTACTCGAGAATGTTTTTGGTTGAGATCAATGACACAACTCATTACTGATTCTTGTGGACTAGAACGCGATAAAAGTCCAACAACTATCTTTGAAGATAATGCAGCTTGCATAGCACAGATGAAAGAAGGGTATATCAAAAGTGACCGAACAAAACACATACCACCTAGATTCTTCTCATACACTCAAAATCTCATTAAGGACAACCAGATTGAAATGAGATATGTGCAATCTAGCAAAAACTCTGCTGATCTTTTCACGAAAGCACTTCCAACTGCTATTTTCAGAACACACGTTCATAACATTGGCATGAGACATGTTCAAAAGATGTAACAGCTGAAGCGATGTCTACTTGAGGGGGAGTCAACTCCATGCTGCACTCTTTTTCCCTTAGCTAAAGTTTTTTTCCCACTGGGTTTTCTTTAGCAAGGTTTTTAACGAGGCAGTAATTTATAGTTGATCTTCAACAAAATAAAATTGCTATCCAAGGGGGAGTGTTATAATAATAATAATAATATAGATATGGATAGTCAATTTTGGTGTATACATATAGTCAATTTTGGTACACAAAGTATGTATTTTTATATTGAGATTTTAGGCTATAAATACTCATGAATGCAAGCATTAAACTTGCACCATTTCTCACACTTACAAAGTGTTTCTTTCTTTCTCTCCATTATCATCTTTGTTCTTACACTTCATTATTAGTATTCTAAATCAAGAATCAAATCACTAAAGGTAGTTATAAGCCTACTGAATTATAACATCAAGAATCAAACCACTAAAGGTAGTTATAAGCCTACTGAATTATAACATCAAGAATCAAACCACTAAAGGTAGTTATAAGCCTACTGAATTATAACACTATTCAATTACCTTTCGATTGTTCTCAATGATTCGTGAACAATTATATGTAAATAGATACATATATATATACCATAACTTGAAAACGTAACAAAGTGTTGAGTATATGATACTGTGCATTAAACTTATTGGTTTGATTATCTGATTGATATATTTAGATACAGAGTTAAAAGATTATGCCAAACGATTGAATTAAAAGATAATTATTGAGTCCCTTAAGGATTATAATATTATTACGGGTCTCTGTTGTAAGGTCCACGTTGATTTGGGAAATCATTCATTCTTAACGGTATTCGGAATAAATGATAAAGTGTTTGTTTAAATAACGTAATTTGGACACATACAATAATAAGGAATATCAACTGTTGGAATTAGATATATGAATAACTTGCGATATGTATTTTAAAACGTGTTTATTAATATTGAAAATATATATTTAACAATACGATAAAATATAATATTAACTTGGTCATAAAAATGAATTATTATTATATATATATTAACAAATAGCGAGACGATGATTTATAGAAGTAAATGATCAAAATACTCGAAAGTTTAAGATATACTTTGAGTGGTATAGTTTAGGGTTAATTTAAGGATATATTTTGACAAAGGTACGTGACACGAAATGTAAAATACAAGTTTTCTCAGCGTACGAAAGGACATTTGAAAAACCGGAACCGGGACATAAGTCGAGTGATGACGTACGACTTATCGGAACAAAAATTACAAGTCAACTATACATGTGAATTTAATATAATATATAATTAATTATATAAATTAAATATATTATATATATTATATAAAATTATGTCGACAAACAAAAAGTTAAAAGTTTGTGAGCTGGATTAGAGGGCCATGCGATCGCATGGCCTTGAAGCACAAATCCCATGCGATCGCATGGGGTACTTTTTCAGAAAAGGTTCTATAAATTGCGCGATTTGTGGCTCAGCTGAATCTATCTCTCTTTCTCTAGTATTCTTACTCCGTAATATTTATTTATTTTATTATTATTATTATTATTATTATTATTATTATTATTATTATTATTATTATTATTATTATTATTATTTATATTATTAAGATTAATATTATTATTAATCTTATTATTATTATTATTATTAATTATGTATTATACATAAAATACTATGACGAGGTCATGAGTGGGTTATTTTCAAAATGGTTTTTAAGCGGGATAGAGCTAAGGAAATTATGGGTTATTGCCAAGGAGGTTATGGGTAATGTTCGGGGGTATATTTGTGAATCAAACCTAGTGTTTATCATCTCCGTTACATCTACGTACTTTCCTACAATATTGAATCTCAATACTGATACGTAAGCACTCATATCTTATCTTTTATATATTAATTATGTATCCATGTCTAGTGCTCGAGTATATATATTTATATATGATTGTATGCTAAATTTCGTCGTTAAACAGTTTATAATGAATCACTAATTAAATACATATATTACTGGTAAAAGGTGTATGATATACATGTTTTTGGAAAGCTGGCGAAAAATCAATAACTTTTCATTTAGATATCGAATAGTTTCGATGAACGGATTAAAAGATATGATCAACTGAATTATGATTGACGTTAATTGAAATTGCTTTTGAATCTGCAATTAAGATTTAAACAACTTGTTTACGAGATTGATAAAGTGAACTTTTAAATATTACCAACCGAGTAAATGAATCCTTATATAAGGCACGTCTCGTTTTGTTGAACTATTGTCAAAATTGACTTTTTGAAACGACTTTGGATAACTATTATATGTCGATCTCGAGCATTAGGATTATGATACACTATGACTTGACCTAGCTTGATAGACATTTATTGACCAACATATGTTCTCTAGGTTGAGATCTACGATTAATTGGTAATCCGAGTTTCGGTCACATTTTGGTGAACAACTTTATATGCTGCTAAGGTGAGTTTCATTGCTCCCTTTTTAATTGCTTTTGCAATATATATTTTTGGGCTGAGAATACATGCAATTTATTTTAAATGCAATGGATACAAGTACATACTTAATTCTACACTGAGTTTGAACCGAAAATCCCTTAGCTTTGGTAACTAGTAGCTGCCAGTACATACGATATGAACTGGTGGGCGCAAATAACAGTATATGGATCCATAGGGCTTGACATCCCCGTCCAAGCTAGAGCGCTAGCCTTTTAACGGACGTGTGTTATTTGAGTTTAGGACACGTTGGTTTGCATGTATTAAAACGAATGGGGTATTTATCATTATAATGTTAAAGCTTAGTTACCAGGGTGCTCTGTTACGTAGAATCTATTGACAAACTTTTGATAAACGTTTCTGGATGAAACAACTGAAATCTTGTGATCCACTTTTATATACAGATTATGCGAAACACTAAAACTATGAACTCACCAACCTTTGTGTTGACACTTGTTAGCATGTTTATTCTCAGGTTTTCTAGAAGTCTTCCGCTGTTTGCTTATATGTTAGACAAGCTATGTGCATGGAGTCGTACATGGCATATTTTTCAAGGAAACGTTGCATTCACCAAATCATCACCATGTATCTTATTTTGACTGCATTGTCAACGAAAGTACTATTGTAAACTATTATTTACGATGATTGTCTATATGTAGAAATCATCAGATGTTGAAAACCTTTGATTTAAATATTCATTTATGGTGTGCCTTTTCAAAAGAATGCAATGTTTACAAAACTTATCATATAGAGGTCAAATACCTCGCAATGAAATCGATGAATGACATGTTTTTCCATATAGATTTGGAGCGATCGTCACAGTTAGTATCAGAGCGTTGGTCCTAGTGAACCAGGTCTTGCATGAGTGTGTCTAACTGATAGTTGTTAGGATTCATTAGTAAGTCTGGACTTCGACCGTCTCTGCATGTTAAAAGTTTTGCTTATCATTTCTTGTCGGAAATTACCTGCTTATCATTCATAGTCTAGACACGTTTTACTGCATTGATTGTATGAATAGTGTATAGACAAAATTCATATATTAGCGTATCTGTTACTGTAAACTTTTCCTGACATCTTCCGAAAATTTCTCCGTGATTTATGGAATTTGGTATTATATATACATATGTAAATTATGTATTGAAGAATACCAAACTAAATTCTATAATCTAATTCATATCAAAAATCATCTCCATAATTATACAAGATGGATCCCGTATCTAGTTCAAATTCCTTAAACTCTGACAGCTATTCCGATATGGATATTCACCTGAATTCCGAAGACAGTGTAACTGGAATGGATCAACCAATTAGCCATCATCTATTCTAGATGAATTGGGGATGGGTTCGTAGCTTACTTAATTATTGGAGACAAGAAGAAGGCGATCCCTTCCATCCACCAGATTGCCCTCTTGGCGAAGAACCTGAAGCACTTACCGGCGAACCTGTTCGTGACACCATTTTCTCTCTCATTTCCAGAGTATCTCGTCATGACCATATACTATCTAAAATTCTGGATCTTATTCATCCGCTCATTCGAAACGCCAATCAGAGTAATTTTATATTTATATATTCTTATTTGCTTTACATAGTTTTTGTTCTTTACTTCCTGATTTATTCCCTCTGTCGACTACCTATCTGCATATAATATTCGAATTGATCAGTGATATAAGAAAACTCATTCAGTTCTTTCATCCTCGCTATCAATTATCAACTTAAACTAATTCAATCTATCGAATTAAATAGTCATATTGAAGATACATAAACACTTTTTCTCTGTTCTGGAACGAATTATTCAATAGCACGATTTCAAAACACATTTCAAAATCTATTAAAACAATTTTGTTAGGAATCTTCTGAACAAGCTTTCTGTAAAATTTCAAACTTCAATTCTTCATATCGAGTACAAATTTTGGAGTCAAAGTATCGAAGTCAAAAGTCAAAATATTTTTTCATCGTGAAATTTGAACTTGTTTTAATGTTTTATGTTTAATTAATTATTCATAAAGTTTCTAATAATGATTTTGAACCACTTTCATTCAGGAATCGTAACCTAAAACATCTTTAAAAATCGAATTTGATTTTGAAATCAAACGTGTTCTTCATTACTAGTACAGCGTATTTTATTTTTATTTTTTTCTTTTCTTTTCGTTTTAGTTAATTTAAACATTCATTAATCGTTTCTGTGTAAGTTTTAAAACCATAGTATATTCTTTACTAGATGGGTTCGATTCCTGGTTGTTTGGGTTGGAATGGAAGAAGATAAGGGAAACAGAAATATTATCGGGTTAAAATTGTTTAAGAGTTAGAAATAATCATAAAACCTGTAATGGATCAATGGTTTAGGGGGTTAGCGGGGTGAGCGGGAGGTCAAGGGTTCGAGTCCGGGCGTGGGCAGCTATTTATTTTTTTGGAACTCATTTCATTTGAGGTAGTTTCTAATTTTATTATTATTATTATTATTATTATTATTATTATTATTATTATTATTATTATTATTATTATTATTATTATTATTATTATTATTATTGTTATTACTATAATTATTATTATTGTTGTTATTATTATTATTGTTATTATAAGAATTATAATAATTATTATTATTATCATAGTTATAGATATCATAACAATTGTTATTATTATCATTGTAAGTATTATTAATGTTATTATTATTATTAATTTATCATTTTAAGTATTGTTATCATTATTATGATTATGGTTATCATTAATATTACTATTATGAAAATAATAAGAATTTATTATTATTATTATCATTAATATTAGTATTAATATCTTTTTATAAATAATAGAAGTGTTAATATTGACATAAGTAATATTATTATCACGAATATTATTATGTAAATACTAAAATCAGTATCATGACTATCATAAACAGAAAAATCAATATTGTTACAAGTATTATTATTAATGTCACTATTATTATTACTATGATTTTTATTATAATTATTATTATAAGTAATGTTATTATTAATATTACCTAATACAATTTTTAATTACTATATTATTAAGTATATAAAAATATACTCATAAGTAATTTTACATATAAATATGAATATATTATATAAACAATTTTTATATAAAACAAATTAAGTATTTTTAATATATATATATATATATATATATATATATATATATATATACGTATATATATATATATACTATATACATATATATATATATATATATATATATATATATATATATATATATATATATATATATATATATATATATAACTATATAAATAATAATCATTTTCAAATATATAAACAAATTAAATAAATAATATATAAAGTTATAATATAAAAAATTGTTCGATTACGATTATATGTATTAATGAATACACAAATAATATAGGTTCGTGAATTCGAGGCCAACCTTGCATTGTTCAGTTTCGTCATATGTATTTTTACTACAAAATACATTATTGTGAGTTTCATTTGCTCCCTTTTTAAATGCTTTTGCAATATATATTTTTGGGACTCAGAATACATGCGCTGTTTTTTATACATGTTTGATGAAATAGACACAAGTAATTGAAACTACATTCTATAGTTGAATGATTGAAGCCGAATATGCCCCTTTTTGCTTGGTAGCCTAAGAATTAGTAAACCGATCTACTAATTGACGCGAATCCAAAAGATAGATCTATTGAGCCTAACAAACCTCATCCATGGTTGCGGATGCTTTAGTACTTCGATGTTGTTTTATCATGTTCGATGGATGTCCCGGAATGATAGGGGATATTCTTATATGCATCTTGTTAATGTCGGTTACCAGGTGTTCAATCCATAGGAATGATTTTTGCATGCATGATATTTATGAGAAATGGAAATAAAAATCTTGTGGTCTATTAAATTGATGAAAATGAATGATTACGATAAACTAATGAACTCACCAACCTTTTGGTTGACACTTTAAAGCATGTTTATTTTCAGGTATTAAAGAAATCTTCCGCTGTGTATTAGCTCATGTTAAGGATATTACTTGGAGTCATTCATGACATATTTCGAAAGACGTTGCCTTCGAGTCGTTGAGTTCATCAGGATTTTTATTAAGTCAATTATAGTTGGATGTATTATGAAATGGTATGCATACCATCAACTTTCATTGTAAAGAAAGTTTGTCTTTTAAAAAACGAATGCAAATGTTTGAAAATTGTATCATATAGAGGTCAAATGCCTCGCGATGAAATCAACTATTGTGAATCGTTTATAATGTATATGAACGGGTCCTTTCATTCAGTGTTGATGGGTGATTAATTAATGTTATAGAATTGGGGTCTTAGGTAGGTGTATTCAAGTGTGTGGTCATGATTCGGTTGTTCATCAGGTATACATCGTTTGTCTCGATGCTATGCTGTTATTTATTGGTTGATTTAGAATGCATTGGTGCAACATTTCAATGGTTTCGGTTAGCTTTGGGGTCTAGGTTCAATGGTTGTAATTTGTAAACAAATATCGTTAGATTGTTCAATTAGATGCAATTCTGATTCATTTGTAACACAATTAAATCTACCGATTTATTTTAGTTTTATTTATACTTTTTAAAAAAAAATACTAATACTAATACAATATCAATATTGAATCTGTTTTATATTGTTTTATTGTAAAACATATTAAACTAGATGTACAACAACTTTAACAACAAAAGTCAATTTCATATATATGTGAGATATGGAGGGGGTAAGATGTTAGAATCCTCCCTCTATAATAGAATAAAAAGAAGTCATTTCTCTACAAAGAGTGAAACACTCAAAGAGTAGAAAAAGTCCTCCCTCTTAATGTTCTATGGATAAAGAGATGGTTGTTATGATGACCCGAATTTTTCCGACTACTTGATTATACTATTTACATGATTTAATAATTCCGACTTGATAAGCAATGAATTTTAATAAGTCTTGAACCTCCGGAAAGAATTTTACATAAGCAGTTGACCACCCTTTTATTCTTACGATTTACGAACGTCATAACTTGTATTAATATATATGTATATGTATATATATATATATATATATATATATATATATATATATATATATATATATATATATATATATATATATATATATAACTTGAAAATATGATAATTAAATATCTCATTAAGTATATTAACAAAGTATTATATATATATTTTCATACTACTAATTTAAAGAGTTTTTGAACAATATATATGTTACTATTTAAACGACGTAATTAACTTATGTTAAAATGTATTTACATATAATGTATTACTAGTGTAAATACATCCTTACAAGTATTGAATACACTTTATAATATACCAATACATATAAAGGATAGCTATACTTGTATTTTCATTCAAATTCCTCAAGAATTCTACTCTCATTCATACGGTATTTTTACCCGTATTATACACAGCTTCTAGAAGTATTTACTATTGGTATATACCAATAGAAATATGCAATTATTTGTGTAATATGTCATCCATGACCTAATCAATTTAATATGTCATCCATGACTTAATACATTTTTACTTATCTTAGATATTTTCACTAAAAACCAAATTTTCAAGCCTATAAATAAGCACCATTTCTAACTCATTTTTACACATTCATTTTCTAAAATTTACTTCCAATTTTCACACACACTTGCAAGAACTCTCTCAAGTTTTGTTCTACTACTTCTTTCCAGCAACTTTACATTCTAAAATTGAGGTAAAAACTCTACTTCAACTCTTGTTCAATTCATATGTCTATAGCTATCTATATAAAAGTTTATAAACTAGAACATAGTTTAGTTAATTCTAAACTTGTTCGCAAACAAAGTTAATCCTTCTAACTTTACTTTTAAAAACAACTTAACACATGTTTTATATCTACATGATATACTAACTTAATGAGTTAAAACTTGGAAACACGAAGAACACCGTAAAACCGGACATACGCCGTCGTAGTAAAACCGGAGGCTGTTTTGGGTTGGATAATTAAAAAACTATCATAATATTTGATTTAAAAGTTGTTTTTCTGGGAAAATGATATTTCATATTAACATGATACTATATCCAAAAATCATGGTTAAACTCAAAATTGAAGTATGTTTTTCAAAATGGTCATCAAGATGTCGTTCTTTCGACGAAAATGACTACCTCTTTCAAATATGGATTATAACTTGTAACTCCAACTATAAACCACCACTTTTTCAGTTTAGTTTCACAAATTACAGTTCGTTATGAAACCATAGCAATTTTATTCACTCAAAACAAATTTATAACGAAGAAATTATGGGCAAAACAATATTGGTTAGAAATGGATAATTTGATTACGGGATTAATTCATTAAAATCTATACTAACCATATTCTAGCTAACTTTTCTTGTATTATACATGTATTCTAACATGTCATGGTTACACAATACGTCGGATAAATCAAAAGACACCACATACACAATACGTGTAACTACAATAGCGGTATTATGGGTCATGATTGAGTCTTATACAACACGTGTATACTATGTACTACTAATTGCTGACTACTAACTATGAACTACTAACTGTGGACTACTAATTGTGGACTACTAACGTTGGACTGCTAACTTGACAACTTAAACAATCACACTTGATTGAAAATATAAACTTAAACAATCACACGTGATTGAAAATATAAACTTAAACAATCACATGTGATTGAAGATATGATACGAATAATAGTTGTATTACATTTTGATATACATATATATTTGTTACAGGTTCGTGAATCCAAGGACGATGGCCATATTTTTAACAAGTTGAAAACTTATTATTAATATACTTTTACTACCGTGAGTATATAATCCCATTTTTAAACTCTAAAAATATTTTGGGATGAGAATACATGCATTTTATATTTTACGCCATAGACACAAGTACTTAAAATATATTCTATGTTGAGTTGTAGCACTTTGCATATCTTCCCTAATAGCTTGGTAACTAATATTTACATGTTGTAAGAACATGTATACGCGAATCCTATTGATAGATCTATCGGATTTGACAACCCCAACCGGGCTAGTCGCTCTAGTATCGTAAACGGTTGTATAGTACTTCGTTTTTACTACACTTGGTACAGTGTAGGGAGATTTCATAATAAAGGGAATATGCCACATTAATGGTTAAGTATGGTTACCGAAGCGCTCAACAACTTATAGAATATCTTTATTGAAATGTTTGTAACTATGAAATTTTATGGTCTATATTTATATCGATGCTATCTTTAAACCTATATATCTCACCAACCTTTGTGTTGACTGTTTAAGCATGTTTATTCTCATGTCCTTAAGAAAGTCTTTCGCGGTTGCATTATCTGAGCAAGCTGTGCATGGAGTCTCATGCTTTTGTTTAAATGAAGTGTTGCATTCAATAAAACCTTTGTCATGTATTATATTCGACTGTTATGTCACGTGTGTAGTATTTGGAAACCGATGTATTATGGGGATTATTTCTTAAATAATCGCCCACTTGTTTAAAACATGCATTATGTATAATAATAATGTGCTTTTTATGAAACGAATGCAATTTTTCTAAAACGTATCATATAGAGGTCAAATACCTCGCTATGGGACCAATGAATAATGTACCACATTTATAGTAATATGGACGAGTCATTTCAGTTGGCATCAGAGCAGAGGTCTTAGCAAACCAGAAATTGCATTAGTGTGTCTGACCGCTATTTGTCAGGATGCATTAGTGAGTCTGGACTTTGACCGAACTTGTTTCTGAAAACCATTACTTATCATTTTTGGTCGAATATTAAATATTATAACATGTAAATATTATGTGGTATATTACTAATGTGGTAGTTAATGTGTGATAGATGTCTACTTCTAGCGCCAATCTCATTATCACATTCAACGACTCCGAAGTTGAATCTCCGGCGAAAGTACCAATCATCGATTTATCTGATAACGACGATGACCCAAAGGAAGGTGTATCAATCATCTATATAACTGATGACGATGATGACCTGGAGTCGGATGCATTTTTGGAAGACTCGCAATTCCCAGAGGAACCAGAAGAGGAACCTGAGGAGAACGAAGTAAAAGAAATTACCGAGGCAGAATTTAATAAGGGAAAGAAACCTATAATCGTCAACCCAGAAATTCCAAAAGCAGAAACTAATAAAACAATTATTGTACCAAGTGCTCCCGATACTACCACACCTAGTCAACCATGTCTTACCAATACTACAGAAATGTCATCTACTGAACCCCAACCAAAACCTAGACTTACCACTAAAATACGCACTCTGACAGTAGAGAAGCGAAAATTCTATGATTTCCCAGATTTCTTTGAATTCCCAAGAAAGCCTCGTCGTTTCTAATCTGTTTTTGCAGCTATTCGACTTCACGCCTTATATAATAATATATCGTGTGCTATATTTCATCTTACATATGTTTTATGTAACATAGTGGTATTGAATTATTGTAAAGAATAAGCGTGAAGTATTAATGCATTAAGTTTTTCATGATAGAATATTATCATGATTGTAGTAGTTAATTTGTGTACTAGCTATTAAGTATGAACTTTAACGGGTAGGTACTACCCGAGCTACAATTATAAAACGCTAATAAGAAGAAAAGGCTTTTATAATAATTGGTTCATATTATTAATATGCCACGATGTACCATTAATTACTCACTACATCTATAATATTCTATGTGATTAATTATCTTATATGTTTATTGAAGAAACATGGCTCGATTAAATCGAATGACGGAACAAGAAATTGAGGAGCTTATCAACCAACGCGTAAACGACCGTATTCTTTGGGTCGAAGCGGCAAGAGCAGCAGCAAACAGCATAAACCCTCGTGTTGGATGCTCATATAAAACATTTCAAGGTTGCAAACCTTCATCATTCAGCGGAACAGAGGGACCAGTCGGTTTAACCCGATGGTTCGAAAAGCTGGAGTTCGTATTTAAAATTAGTGGTTATGCGGAAGGAGATAGGACGAAGTATGCTTCATGCACATTACAGGATGGTGCACTTACATGGTGAAAAAACTATGTAAAAGCTGTAGGTTGTGATGAAGCATATGATACTCCTTGGGAGGAGTTGAAACATATGCTAATCACTGAATACTGCCCAAGAAATAAGGTCAGGAAGATGGAAACCGAGCTACGAAATATGAAAGTTATTGGCACAGAACTTACTAACTACAATAGGCGATTCATGGAATTAGCCTTGTTATGTCCTGAATTGGTACCAACAGAAGAGCGAAAGATTGAATTGTACAAAGATGGTCTGCCAAAGAACATCAAGGCCAATGTTACAGCATCCAAACCCAAGACAATTCATGAAGCTATCACCATGGCAAACGAGCTAATGGATCATATCATCCTGGATAAGAACGCATCAAATACCAATGCCAAGGTATCGGATAACAAAAGAAAGTGGGATGGAAACCATGATTGAGGTCACCAACAACAATCTCTCAAGAAACAGGAAACCACGCAAGGTGCGGGTAGTGGTTCAAGTTCAGGTTACAAAGGACGAAATCCCTTATGTAATAGATGTCACAAACATCACACTGGTTTTTGCAATGTGGTGTGCAGTAAATGTAATCGAAGGGGTCATCTTGCTTGTAACGACCCGGCTTTTTCGACTTGTTTTTATGCCTTGTATTTTTGCGAAACTGCGTATTTGTGCGTACTGTGTTACTTTATTACTCCGGAACCTTGGCATACGTGTTTTATATTCATATATACTTTAAAACGTGCCTTGGTGTATGTATAATGCTTAACTTGTCCACCGGATGCTTTATAACCGTTGGTGTTACTTGCCGTTACGAATAAACCGAAGACTGCGCGCATGTTTGACTTTTGTCGGAACCGGAATATTTAGACAGCGAAATATTAATTATTATTTTATAATAATAATTACTTGGGCCTTTGGATGCTTAATTTTATTTATTTAATTGCTAAATCCCAATAGTTAGTCTTGTTGGACTTTCTACCTTGTTGGACTCAAGCCCACCCTACTCTAGCTAGTGACCCAATTAATTAGCCCAAGTATTATTACTAGTGGCCCATAATAATAAATAAATAATAAATTAATTAATTAATGAGTCATACTAGCATAATGGATAAGGATTATCTATTTGTCACATGAGATTCTAGCATTAGTACATGCTTTAGACAACCACTAACCAAAAAGCAACATGGTGTCCCCCTCCCCCCTCCTTCAAAATTTCGGCCACTATGGCCTCCACCTCACCAATCCTTGTCAATTTTTTGCTTATAAATACTAGCCATTTACCTCTCACTTGTTCATTTGATTTTCACACACACTTGTTCTTTCTTTCTTTCTTTCCTTTCTAGTAATACTTGTAAGTTTTCTTTCTTCTTCCTTTTTCTTTTCAATTTCATGATCATCATCATCATTTTATGGAGATCAAAGTTCCTTTTAGCTTTGATCTTGATTATATCTTGTTGATTCAAGCATGAATCCTTCAAGAACATTGAAGATTCAAGCTTTCTAGCTTTGAATCTTCACCAACTTTGTAGATTCATCTTTCTTTTACTTTAATCTTGTTATTTTGTGATAAAGATTCAAACTTTTGTTTGTAATCTTCATGCATCTTCAAGATCCAAGCTTTATGCTTCAAGATCTTTAAGAACAATTAAGATGCAAGCTTTCTAGCTTGAATCTTCATATCCTTTTGTTAGATCTAAGTTCTTTTTGCTTTGATCTTGTTGTTTTGTGAAAAAGATTCAAACTTTTGTTTGTAATCTTCATGTATCTTCAAGATCCAAGCTTTATGCTTCAAGATCTTCAAGAACACTTAAAGATTCAAGCTTTCTAGCTTTGTGACCTTATAAATTGGGTGAAAGGGATCCAAGCTCTCTATCTTAGGGTTCCATCACTTCATTTGACCTAGATCATGTTCATACTTGTTAAATTAATGTAAAGTTTGTAGCTTTAGTTGTTATTGTGAATTGAAATTGTGTTAAGACTAAGGATATGATGTAACCTTGGTTCATCATCCATCTAAGACTCATGAATGAGTTGTGTTCTTACTTGGTCTTAACATATTGTGTATTGATGGTGAATTTTGGTCAAAAGTGATACTAAACCATCAACGAGTTGTACACTTGAAGCTACAAGCATCAAGGATGAGAACCGTGATGAGCATCAAGCACCAAGAACCCCACCGGAGCACTTACCTACTGTTTTTCGTATCTGATCAGACCACCTAGGCTACTGGAAAGTTTATTTTCTATTAGTTCGGTTCGAGTAGATGATTTTCCATTTAGGCCTCGTCTTAATCCGAGTTACGGTTTAGGATTTATGGCCCTCCGATAGTCACTACACCCTATTAACGTTGTGCTTAAAATTTCTGACCTACTCGCACTTAAACCGTCGCCACGATCAAATGAAGACGAGTTAGGTTCTGGAAATTGGTCATCTGTTAGGGGACTCATATATGGAGCCATAGCCACTGACTATGCATCTTTTCGATTTACGTAGAGGTGGTAGCACCTGACCGAAGTCAGCCTATTGTCTCGATCTCTATTCTTGTCGAACTTACTTAGCTTTTATGATGATGAATGATGATGATGATGACACTTAAACTTATTTTACGCACTATTAGAATTTATAAAGACAACCTACTGACCTAGTAACCTTTGATTTAGGTTGACGACCTTTTGGACCGACTTACTACTTGCGTACTTACATTACTGACTTTACCGCTTTTATCACTGTGAGTTATAGCATCCCTTTTTTACTTTAACTATTTTGGGACTGAGAATACATGCGCTTTTTATGTTTTGCATACTAGGCATGAGTACTTAAACTTTATATGTGTGTGGGTTATACAACGGCATAAACATTCCCCTTAGCACGGTAATGTTTAGTCATTGGTTTTTGAACCGGTGAACGCGAATCTTATATATGGATCCATAGGGTTTGACATCCCCACTCGGGCTAGTCGCGCTAGCATTTAATGGGTGTTTAATACTTCGTGAACATACGCACTCGCCAAGTGTATTTTCAGGGGGTTATAAACGTTAAGTCTAGTTACCGGGTGCCCACGGTTATGCTTATACTTTTCATACTGTTTTGATACGCTGTTTGCAGCACTGAAATCTCGTGGCCTATCTTACGTTACTATTACAACTTAAACTATAGCTCACCAATATTCGTGTTGACTTTTTAAGCATGTATTTCTCAGGTGCCTAGAGGTTTATTGCTTCCGCTGTTACACTTGCTGTCATGCTGCTATTGAATTGCTGTTATGAACCTACTGTACTAGTTATCCGCTGCATTACTAGAGATGTCTCAAATTATGAAATTTATGTTTTTCATTCGTAAACTTATGTTATTTTGGAACAATGGTTTATAATAAGTCTTATGACATGTTATCTTTGTAAAACGTTATCTTTTTAATGAATGCAAATCGGTTTTCAAACAGCATATAGTGTTTGACCTTGTGATGATCCTGTTGTTGATGATCCGTACACGATGGTTTTGTGCGGGGCGTCACAGTTGGTATCAGAGCATTGGTTGTAGGGAATTAGGTTGCATTAGTGAGTCTAGACCGGACCAAGTAGGATTCACTAATAGGACTAATCTATAACTTGCTTGTTTACTAGTTTCTGTGGGACCTGTTACATGCTACTGTGTTATAATACTGCATGTTACTGCTTATTACTACTGAATGCTACTGCTTACTTTTATTGCTGTATGATCTTACTGCATGCTATTGCTTATCTTTACTGCCATGCGAACTTGCTGTAGGCTTATTTCCGCTATTGCATGATTACTATCTGCTTTCACATGTTACTTCTGTTTAGCGCTGTTGATATTATTGCCATGCTGTGTACTGTTTTAGACAACCTAGGTTGTTGTAGTGCCTGATTACATGCTTGCTTCATGTCTGCCATTCGCTATACTGACTTGGAAAACTTACCTTTCCTAGTTCAGATGTTTTTCTGAACCATTTTCCCCACTCGTCTAGCCCTAAGGATTAGTATTGTAATCCGCCTGTTAATACCGTTCAACCGTTCCGGAGATCGAAACATTACTTCACGCAATCTAGTAGGAGTACCCCTCGGATTACACGCCCACTAAAGTTGATCCTCGGAGGAGGAGATATGTGAGGACTTGTCGGAATAACCGCACCCCGAGCTCACTCTAATTATCCACGTACAACGTATGAGCATTAGAAGGTTGTTCACTTCTCGCAAGATGACCTGTATCCCGTACGCTTTCATGATCGTCACTTATCTCCTTCATTCTTCCCTACTGCTCGACGATCTAACGACACTTCTGGACATAGGTCCCCAACACTCTTAGGAATTGGAGAAGTCGGGAAGGCATCTCCTTTCACAAGGTCATAGTGTCTTCTACTGATGCTCAGCCATACCCAAGGACTTGGGAGTCGCCTCGAAACATATCGTATTACTACTTGCTACACGTACAACTCGACACGAGACCCATATTGAATTTCTAGAAAGGAACCTAATGACATTACCGGAACCCGAACATTTTGAAGAAATTTCGAGACATTTAGGCATTGATGCATGACCTACAGAACCTACTCACCCACACCGAGAAACTGTGAGATTAATTATGTAGATTTTGTTTTGAGATAGCATAGATAAGGCACCGTTAGGTGGAATTGAGTAGAACTTGAAGTGAACACGTTACATTGACCATATGGAGTGATATTGGAATGAACGTATGATTTAGTACAATATAATGACGCCAGGCCAGCGTGGTTATATTGACGTAAATCATGCAGAAATCTCAATGTTACTATATAAGGAATATGAAGCGATTCAAAGGAAATTTTGGTAGGAACCACTTGAGTATACGCATTATGGTCTGATAAAGGTAGGAATAACCACTTAGCCTAGGTACTGTAAGAGAAAGGCCTGGATTGCAGAATTGATAACCCAAAATTTGTTATAGATATACACACCCTGGGCACTTAAGTAAAAAGTTCTCAAATAGGAAAAACTTTGGACTTACTTGCGGTAGAGCAATCGTTATCACAGTTATGGAGACTCGCATGGATCCAGATTTTAGTTAGGGTGCATTTCTTCACAACGTTTATTGTCTCTGAGATGTTTAATACTAGAGTGATAGAAACCTTACATTTAAGAACTTTAGCGTTATGACTAGTAAGCCATTAACAACCATAAGAGTTAAGTATTCTATAGGACAAAGTAATGGTAATCTGGCAGAGATAGAGGAATGATTTAAGGTAGTATCTTATAATTAACAGGTGGGTCATTTGGAGATGACCTCATGCCGACGAAACTTGGAAGTTTTATAGTAGTAGTTGGAAAGGATTAGTTACCTACGCACAAGCAGATGTTATTTGAGAAGGTTGATGGAATTTTTCACGATAGTATAATAAGATTTAGTTGGAATGGACTTTAGGATTAACCTAATACTCATCAAGTTAGGAAGCTTTGATGAAATAGTTGGAACAGATTGGCTTTCAAGGATGAAAGCGTAAGTTATTTATAGTAAGAATATTATTCGTATACCTCGCGAGAATGGTGAGCCAGAAGCCATCTGGGTTACTTCAACAACCCGAGATCCCACAATGGAAATGGGAAGGGATGACGATGGATTTCATCCTGAAGACTACCAAAAACAATAGGCAGTTATGACACCATCTGGGTTATCGTTGACCGCCTCACCAAATCTGCTCACTTTCTAGCCATGAAAGGAACCGATACAATGGACAAACCTGCACAATGATACATAAAGGAATATGTATCCCGTCACTTCGGTAATTCAAATTCTATCTTAAGGACTGGCCAGGAATCTTATTTGATACTCATTCTTACGCGAATCCTAATCCTAACTTACTCTGAGAGATTTCTTATTTGATGATAATCGTACCATCATCCTTCTTACGTCAATATTAGTCATACCAGTTCGAAATTTCTAAAATCAATGGGTAGTTAATTCCCATCCTCATACTCTCCCACTCGTATCTCACTTATAAGCAACAACTTCACACTTAAGCATTTTTGGTCAAAGGACTTATGTCCTACTAAAAGTCATCAACCACATTTAAATTCAATAGTTTTTATTACCTCAAATGTCACCCGAAATTTTCAAAAATCTTTTACTCGATCTTTTCCCAAATTGTAATCTCCGAAATATGAAAATTTGTTTGCCAAAATTTTACACACACTATTTTACTGTGCGATCCTCTCAAAGTTTTATAAAAATTTATTTTATTGCCATTGGTACAAATTTTAGAAATCGTATATGTTAAATAATTACTTATTTTGACTAGTACACATGAAATTTTACTTTCACTTTTACAAATCAAAGCTTTTATTCAAAAGATATTTTACCTTAAATGGTACGTGTTACACATAACCCTAGTTTGCTAAGAACTTCGTTTCTTTTCTTACATTGTCACCTTAAAAGATTTTTATAAAATTTTTGTTGCTTGTCAATATAAAATTTTTCGTTGCTTATTCGTATCCAAGTCTTCATGGAGACTTTACAACCATCGAAACCGAGAGATTCATGGGTGTGTATGTGATAAAGGCACTTACTACCACGTCATGCAGAGCCTTCGGGCATTCATCAACACTTAAACCATTCAAAATTACTGCGTTATCCTAGGGATCTTATCCTTCACACCTGTCGGAGCGATGCTCTATCTTACACAACTCAAAGTCCTGACTTATTCCAAGGGATTCTCATCTAGCGATATTAACATCATCAGTACTCCGACTTTAATATTGTCCATAACCTGTTTGGCATTTTTGAAAAGTCAAGAAATAATTAACTTCTCATCCTCATGCTCTATCCTTCATACCTCACTTTTTAGCAACGGCTTCGCACGTGAACATTTTTGGGGCCAAAGACTTAGGTCCTGATAATTTTCAAAACTACATTTAAGTCATTAGTTTTCATTACCTAGTAACATGTCAACCGATGATTCAAAGATTTTTCACTCGACCTTTTTCAACTCATAACCTCTGAAATATGAAAAACTATATTTATCAAAATATTTTGATTTTACACGTTGCTTATTTGTGCGGTCCGCACGAGATTATGGACAAATGAAAGTAATAAAATTTTTCGGTCACTTACGCGATTTATAAAATCATATATGTATATATATAATTAAGTTAACAAATTTACCCTTACTTATTTTGGTTAATACCTACTAAGTTATACCTTCAAATTATTTAACAATCGCTCCTTTAATGAGTTGTTTAACTTAAGTCAAATAGTTTTATGCAAAATGGTACACGTTGTACATATTTCTAAATTTACTAAGAACTTCGTTCCGTTTATGTTGTCACATCAAACGTTTAAAGGTTTTTCAAAACTTCCTTGGTTGATTTAAAGGTTTTTGTATTAAGCTACACCATGTATGGATCACACTTCTTCTCGCCCTCCGTTAGGGATGAAGCTTACTATTAAAATCCTTGTTAAAAACGCTTGAGCCACTTTGGGTGGCAGATTTTTAAAAAATTTTTTAAGAAGTCTTTGCGCTCATGAAATGTTCCTCTTAAGGTTAGACTTGGCAAAAACGCGAGCTGATAAATCAGTCTTCTGATGTACACTCAGTGTTTACCCGATTGTAGGAAAGGAACTAGTTAGGTTTCTACTCTCAATATTTCACGGCTAATCGCAACACCCTCGTAAACGTCATCTCTAGGATTCATTATGTTAAAGTACAAGAAATCATTGTTGGAGATTCTCTTAACTTGGAGTAAATCATTCTTTATGACCAGGAGTTCACGTATCTTCTCATCTGCACATCCCCTTAAGTATAAGGATAAATTCAGAACGAACTGTTCGGAGAATTCACTCTCGTTCAAGGACCACACCTTTCGTGCGATTTTCTTTCGGAAATGTAACATAAGATACCTTAAGAATCTATGAATCTTGTTATCCTCTTGGAAGGGACTGCTTAAAATGTCTGTAACACGGATATGGTTACTCTACACATTCCTTCCTTCGCCGGTTTCAACTATATGTTGTTCTAGTTAATGTTAACCCTAACCTCAACATGTAACTGAAAGGAAAAAGTTACATTATGGAACTGTTCACCTGTAGTATGGTAAACTAAGGTGATATACTTCATTGTTCGTTCAGACCGTCCTGAAGACACTATAGATAATTATGGCTTGCATTGCAAATAAGTCCGATTAGTCACTTTCAGCTAAAATTTCAATTCATTTAGTCAAATGAAACGTTCTTAAATATCGGGTTCTTTATGCCTGTGGTCTCCTTACGAAATTAAGGGATTAGTAAAATCCGTGACTAACACTATCCAGACATCAAATCGCATGGTTGTGAATCACCATGTTTTCCATTCTATCTGTCAGCTTTGTATTACGGCATAAGCGATCAATGTTTTAGATAAGCTTAGTAACATTCATGATGCATTTCATGCATCCAGCTTGCTGAAGATGCCTGTAAGGCTAAAAACATCATCTTTCCTTTTGTGAGTATATATTCGGATGACATACTCATGTTAACCAGAAACGAAATCAATTTTTTGATCTCTTAGGACAAGAGACTTAAATAATGGCACATGCCTATTCTTACTTTTATACGCCCAAGTACCTTTCAAGGTAAATAGCTCACTTTGAGCCCACGAATCTTTCGGAACTTTGATACGCTACTTCTTATTTAAATACGGTACCATTTTTTAGTCACTCCTCAAATTTCAGGACGAAATTTCCATTAACAGGTGGGTAATGTAACGACCCGGCTTTTTCGACTTGCTTTTATGCCTTGTATTTTTGCGAAACTGCGTATTTGTGCGTACTGTGTTACTTTATTACTCCAGAACCTTGGCACACGTGTTTTATATTCATATATACTTTAAAACGTGCCTTGGTGTATGAAGAATGCTTAACTTGTCCACCGGATGCTTTATAACCGTTGGTGTTACTTGCCGTTACGAATAAACCGCGGACTGCGCGCACGTTTGACTTTTGTCGGAATCGGAATATTTGGACAGCGAAATATTAATTATTATTTTATAATAATAATTACTTGGGCCTTTGGATGCTTAATTTTATTTATTTAATTGCTAAATCCCAATAGTTAGTCTTGTTGGACTTTCTACCTTGTTGGGCTCAAGCCCACCCTACTCTAGCTAGTGACCCAATTAATTAGCCCAAGTATTATTACTAGTGGCCCATAATAATAAATAAATTAATTAATGAGTCATACTAGCATAATGGATAAGGATTATCTATTTGTCACATGGGATTCTAGCATTAGTACATGCTTTAGACAACCACTAACCAAAAAGCAACATGGTATCCCCCTCCCCCCTCCCTCAAAATTTCGGCCACTATGGCCTCCACCTCACCAATCCTTGTCAATTTTTTGCTTATAAATACTAGCCATTTACCTCTCACTTGTTCATTTGATTTTCACACACACTTGTTCTTTCTTTCTTTCCTTTCTAGTAATACTTGTAAGTTTTCTTTCTTCTTCCTTTTTCTTTTCAATTTCATGATCATCATCATCATTTTATGGAGATCAAAGTTCCTTTTAGCTTTGATCTTGATTATATCTTGTTGATTCAAGCATGAATCCTTTAAGAACATTGAAGATTCAAGCTTTCTAGCTTTGAATCTTCACCAACTTTGTAGATTCATCTTTCTTTTACTTTAATCTTGTTATTTTGTGATAAAGATTCAAACTTTTGTTTGTAATCTTCATGCATCTTCAAGATCCAAGCTTTATGCTTCAAGATCTTTAAGAACAAT
This sequence comes from Rutidosis leptorrhynchoides, assembly GCF_046630445.1. Classification (NCBI taxonomy): domain Eukaryota; kingdom Viridiplantae; phylum Streptophyta; class Magnoliopsida; order Asterales; family Asteraceae; genus Rutidosis; species Rutidosis leptorrhynchoides. The sequence goes on along the minus strand of NC_092337.1, from coordinate 51,279,605 downwards.
TAAGATGCAAGCTTTCTAGCTTGAATCTTCATATCCTTTTGTTAGATCTAAGTTCTTTTTGCTTTGATCATGTTGTTTTGTGAAAAAGATTCAAACTTTTGTTTGTAATCTTCATGTATCTTCAAGATCCAAGCTTTATGCTTCAAGATCTTCAAGAACACTTAAAGGTTCAAGCTTTCTAGCTTTGTGACCTTATAAATTGGGTGAAAGGGATCCAAGCTCTCTAGCTTAGGGTTCCATCACTTCATTTGACCTAGATCATGTTCATACTTGTTGAATTGATGTAAAGTTTGTAGCTTTAGTTGTTATTGTGAATTGAAATTGTGTTAAGACTAAGAATATGATGTAACCTTGGTTCATCATCCATCTAAGACTCATGAATGAGTTGTGTTCTTACTTGGTCTTAACATATTGTGTATTGATGGTGAATCTTGGTCAAAAGTGATGCTAAACCATCAACGAGTTGTACACTTGAAGCTACAAGCATCAAGGATGAGAACCGTGATGAGCATCAAGCACCAAGAACCCCACCGGAGCACTTACCTACTATTTTTCGTATCTGATCAGACCACCTAGGCTACTGGAAAGTTGATTTTATATTAGTTCGGTTCGAGTAGATGATTTTCCATTTAGGCCTCGTCTTAATCCGAGTTACGGTTTAGGATTTATGGCCCTCCGATAGTCACTACACCCTATTAACGTTGTGCTGAAATTTCTGACCTACTCGCACTTAAACCGTCTCCACGATCAAATGAAGACGAGTTAGGTTCTGGAAATTGGTCATCTGTTAGGGGACTCATATATGGAGCCATAGCCACTGACTATGCATCTTTTCGATTTACGTAGAGGTGGTAGCACCTGACCGAAGTCAGCCTATTGTCTCAATCTCTATTCTTGTCGAACTTACTTAGCTTTTATGATGATGAATGATGATGATGATGACACTTAAACTTATTTTATGCACTATTAGAATTTATAAAGACAATCTACTGACCTAGTAACCTTTGATTTAGGTTTACGACCTTTCGGACCGACTTACTACTTGCGTACTTTCATTACTGACTTTACCGCTTTTATCACTGTGAGTCATAGCATCCCTTTTTTACTTTAACTATTTTGGTACTGAGAATACATGCGCTTTTTACGTTTTACATACTAGGCACGAGTACTTAAACTTTATATGTGTGTGGGTTATACAACGGCATAAACATTCCCCTTAGCACGGTAATGTTTAGTCATTGGTTTTTGAACCGGTGAACGCGAATCTTAGATATGGATCCATAGGGTTTGACATCCCCACTCGGGCTAGTCGCGCTAGCATTTAATGGGTGTTTAATACTTCGTGAACATACGCACTCGCCAAGTGTACTTTCAGGGGGTTATAAATGTTAAGTCTAGTTACCGGGTGCCCACGGTTATGCATATACTTTTCATACTGTTTTGATTCGCTGTTTGCAGCACTGAAATCTCGTGGCCTATCTTACGTTACTATTACAACTTAAACTATAGCTCATCAACATTCGTGTTGACTTTTTAAGCGTGTATTTCTCAGGTACCTAGAGGTTTATTGCTTCCGCTGTTACACTTGCTGTCATACTGTTATTGAATTGTTGTTTTGGACCTACTGTACTAGTTATCCGCTGCATTACTAGCGATGTCTCAAATTATGAAACTTATGTTTTGCATTCGTAAACTTATGTTATTTTGGAACAATGGTTTGTAATAAGTCTTATGACATGTTATCTTTGTAAAACGTTATCTTTTTAATGAATGCAAATCGGTTTTCAAACAGCATATAGTGTTTGACCTTGTAATGATTCTGTTGTTGATGATCCGTACACGATGGTTTTGTGCGGGGCGTCACATTGCTGAAGATTTCTGGGTTCCCATTACAAATACAAATGGCACCAAGACTCCTGCCACCAATGCAAATAGAACTGCCTTGGCTACTGTTACTTGTTACGGGTGTGGAAAACAGGGTCACATTAAGAGCCAGTGCCCAAATCCAGAGAAGAACAACGGACCTGCACGTGGAAGAGTGTTTAATATTAATACTAGAGAGGCGTGTGAAGACCCGGAGCTTGTTACGGGTACGTTTACCATTAATGACTTATCAGCATCTATTATATTTGATACTGGTGCAGATAGAAGTTACATGTGTAGAGACTTTTACGCTAAATTGAATTGTTCATCATTACCTCTAGATGCTAAGTACATGATTGAGTTAGCTAATGGTAAACTAATTAAAGCCGATAAAATTTGCCGTGATTGTAAAATAAAGTTAGCCGGAGAAACATTTAAAATTGATTTGATACCCGTAGAATTAGGAAGTTTTGATGTAATAGCCGGCATGGACTGGATGTCCAAAATAGGAGCTGAAGTTGTGTGTGCCAAGAAGGCAATTTGCATTCCTTGTAAGGATAAAACGTCAGTCATGATTTACGGAGAGAAGGGTAACTCAAAGCTAAAACTCATTAGCTGCTTGAAAACCCAAAAGTGCTTGAAGAAAGGATGCTATGCTATCTTAGCACATGTTAATAAAGTCGAAACGAAGGAGAAAGAGAAAAGCATCAACGATGTTCCTGTGGTAAGAGAATTCCCCAAAGTGTTTCCAGAAGAATTACCGGGATTACCTCCGCATAGATCTGTAGAATTTCAAATAGATCTAGTACCGGGAGCTGCACCGGTGGCTCGTGCTATGTATAGACTCGCACCGTCGGAAATGAAAGAACTATAAAGCCAGTTACAAGAATTACTGGACCGTAGATTCATTCGACCGAGTACTTCACCGTGGGGAGCTCCAATTTTATTCGTCAAGAAGAAAGATGGATCCTTCCGAATGTGTATAGATTACCTCGAATTAAACAAGTTAACTATCAAGAATCGGTACCCATTACCGAGAATTGATGACTTGTTTGATCAGCTGCAAGGATCGCGTGTTTACTCCAAAATTGACCTAAGATCGGGTTACCATCAGCTACGAGTAAAAGAAGAAGATATTCTGAAAACCGCATTTCGGACACGCTACGGTCATTATGAATTTTTAGTCATGCCGTTCGGGCTGACAAACGCACCAGCTGTATTCATGGACCTCATTAATAGGGTATGTAGTCCATACTTAGATAAGTTTATTATCGTCTTTATTGATGACATTCTTATTTATTATAAGAATGAAGCAGAACATGAACAACATTTAAGGTTGGTGCTGGAACTGTTAAAGAAAGAACAGTTATACACAAAGTTTTCCAAGTGCGCCTTTTAGCTGAAGGAAGTACAGTTCCTTGGTCACATTGTCAGCAGTAAAGGAATTCAGGTTGATCCAGCCAAAATTGAAGAAATTGAAAAGTGGGAGACCCCAACGACAAATACGCCAATTTTAGGTCTTGCTGGTTATTACAGAAGGTTTATTCAAGATTTTTCTCAGATAGCCAAACCATTGACAACATTAACACACAAAGGGAAGAAGTACGAATGGACTTCTGAGTAGGAAGCCGCATTTCAATTATTGAAGAAGAAGTTGACTACATCGCCTATTCTATCGTTACCTAAAGGAAATGATGATTTTGTAATTTATTGTGACGCTTCGCGACAAGGTTTTGGTTGTGTCCTCATGCAACGAAAGAAGGTTATTGCATTTGCATCCCGACAACTGAAGGTTCATGAACAAAATTATACGACTCATGATCTAGAATTGGGAGCAGTGGTGTTTGCATTAAAGATTTGGAGACACTATTTGTACGGGGTTAAATGTACTGTGTATACCGAGCATAAAAGCCTTCAACATATCTTCAACCAAAAACAACTGAACATGAGGCAACGTAGGTGGGTCGAGCTGATAAACGACTATGATTGTGAAATTCGCTATCATCCCGGGAAAGCAAATGTAGTAGCAGATGCTTTAAGCAGGAAGGAAAGAGAGCCGATTCGAGTATGAGCAATGAATATGAAGATTCGTACAAACCTCACTACACAAATAAAGGAGGCTCAACGAGGAGCTCTTACTGAATAAAATTTTGGAAATGAGATGCTCAAGGGTTTAGACAAGAAACTTGAGATACGAGAAGACGGAACCCGGTATTTTAATGGACGCATTTGGGTACCAAAGTTTAAAGGGTTAAGAAAATTGGTTTTGGATGAGGCACATAAGACGAGATACTCGATACATCCCAGAGATGGAAAGATGTATCAAGATCTTAAGGCACACTTTTGGTGGTCAAATTTGAAAGCTGATATTGCAACGTACATCGAAGAATGTTTGACTTGCTCCAAAGTCAAGGCGGAACATCAAAAACCGTCAGGTCTGCTTCAACAACCAGAAATCCCAGAATGGAAATGGGAATGTATTACCATGGATTTCATCACGAAGCTACCAAAGACTGCATGGGGTTACGACACCATTTGGGTAATTGTCGATCGTCTCACCAAATCTGCACATTTTCTACCTATGAAGGAAATGGATAAGATGGAGAAATTGGTACGATTATACATGAAGGAAGTTGTTTCAAGACATGGAGTACCTATCTCCATTATATCCGATCGCGACAGTAGGTTTATGTCAAGGTTTTGGCAATCACTACATGATGCACTAGGGACTCGTCTGGATATGAGCACTGCATATCATCCTCAGACCGATGGGCAAAGTGAAAGGACCATTCAGACTCTTGAAGACATGCTTAGAGCATGTGTGATCGATTTCGAAAATAGATGGGATAAATATTTACCATTGGCAGAATTCTCGTATAACAACATTTATCATACGAGTATTAATTCTGCACCATTTGAAGCACTTTATGGAAGAAAGTGTAGATCCCCTATCTATTGGAACGAAGTAGGTGACAGACAACTGACTGGTCCCGAGATCATACAAGAGACTACTGAAAAGATTGTACAAATCAAGGAGAGATTAAAGACTGCCCAAAGTCGTCAAAAGAGCTATGCTGATGTTCGAAGGAAGCCGTTAGAATTTCAGGTTGATGACAAGGTTATGTTAAAGGTATCACCTTGGAAAGGTGTGATACGCTTTGGTAAGAGGGGTAAATTGAACCCAAGATACGTAGGACCATTCAAGATCATCGAACGTATTGGACCGGTGGCTTATCGACTTAAGCTACCACAACAACTTGCTGGAGTACACAATACCTTTCACGTCTCGAACATAAGGAAATGCCTTACAAAAGAAGACCTCACTGTTCCTCTTGAAGAAATCCAAATCGACGAGAAACTACATTTTATAGAAGAGCCTGTCGAAATCATGGACCGTGAAGTCAAACAGCTCAAGCAAAGCAACATACCTATAGTTAGGGTTCGTTGGAATGCTCGAAGAGGTCCCGAATTCACTTGGGAAAGAGAGGACTAGATGAAACAGAAGTATCCACATCTGTTTACAAACACCGCCCATTGAATAGGTACTACTTCAAATTTCGGGACGAAATTTCTTTAACGGGTAGGTACTGTGATGACCCGGATTTTTCCGACTACTTGATTATACTATTTACATGATTTAATAATTTCGACTTGATAAGCAATGAATTTTAATAATTCTTGAACCTCCGAAAAGAATTTTACATAAGCAGTTGACCACCCTTTTATTCTTATGATTTATGAACGTCATAACTTGTATTAATATATATGTGTGTGTGTGTGTATATATATATATATATATATATATATATATAGATTTAACTTGAAAATATGATAATTAAATATCTCATTAAGTATATTAACAAAGTATTATATATATTTTTTCATACTACTAATTTAAAGAGTTTTTGAACAATATATATGTTACTATTTAAACGACGTAATTAACTTATGTTAAAATGTATTTACATATAATGTATTACGAGTGTAAATACATACTTGCAAGTATTGAATAAACTTTATAATATACCAATACATATAAAGGATAGCTATACTCGTATTTTCGTTCAAATTCCTCAAGAATTCTACTCGCATTCATACGGTATTTTTACCCGTATTATACACAGCTTCTAGAAATATTTACTATTAGTATATACCAATAGAAATCTGTAATTATTTGTGTAATATGTCATTCATGACCTAATGAATTTAATATGTCATCCAAGACTTAATACATTTTAACTTATCTTAGATATTTTCACTAAAAACCAAATTTTCAAGCCTATAAATAAGCACCATTTCTAACTCATTTTTACACATCATTTTCCAAATTTTACTTTCAATTTTCACACACACTTGCAAGAACTCTCTCAAGTTTTGTTCTACTACTTCTTTCCAGCAACTTTACATTCTAAACTTGAGGTAAAAACTCTACTTCAACTCTTGTTCAATTCATATGTCTATAGCTATCTATATTAGAGTTTATAAACTAGAACATAGTTTAGTTAATTCTAAACTTGTTCGCAAACAAAGTTAATCCTTTTAACTTGACTTTTAAAAACAACTTAACACATGTTTTATATCTATATGATATACTAACTTAATGAGTTAAAACTTGGAAACACGAAGAACATCGTAAAACCGGACATACGCCGTCGTAGTAAAATCAGGGGCTGTTTTGGGTTGGATAATTAAAAACAATCATAATATTTGATTTAAAAGTTGTTCTTCTGAGAAAATGATATTTCATATGAACATGATACTATATCCAAAAATCATGGTTAAACTCAAAATTGAAGTATGTTTTTCAAAATGGTCATCAAGATGTCGTTCTTTCGACGGAAATGACTACCTCTTTCAAATATGGATTATAACTTGTAACTCCGAATATAAACCACCACTTTTTAAGTTTAGTTTCACAAATTACAGTTCATTATGAAACCATAGCAATTTGATTCACTCAAAACGGATTTATAACGAAGAAATTATGGGCAAAACAATATTGGTTAGAAATGGATAATTTGATTACGGGATTGATTCATTAAAATCTATACTAACCATATCCTAGCTAAATTTTCTTGTATTATACATGTATTCTAACATGTCATGGTTACACAATACATCGGATAAATCAAAAGACACCACATACACAATACGTGTAACTACAATAGTGGTATTGTTGGTCATGATTGAGTCTTATACAACACGTGTATACTATGTACTACTAATTATGGATTACTAACTGTGGACTACTAACTGTGGACTACTAACGTTGGACTGCTAACTTGACAACTTAAACAATCACACGTGATTGAAAATATAAACTTAAACAATCACACGTGATTGAAAATATAAACTTAAACAATCACACGTGATTGAAAATATGAACTTAAACAATCACATGTGATTGAAGATATGATATGAATAATAGTTGTATTACATTTTGATATACATATATATTTGTTACAGGTTCGTGAATCCAAGGACGATGACCATATTTTTAATAAGTTGAAAACTTATTATTAATATACTTTTACTACCGTGAGTATATAGTCCCATTTTTAAACTCTAAAAATATTTTGGGATGAGAATACATGCATTTTATATTTTACGCCATAGACACAAGTACTTAAAATATATTCTACGTTGAGTTGTACCACTTTGCATATCTTCCCTAATAGCTTGGTAACTAATATTTACATGTTGTAAGAACATGTATACGTGAATCCTATTGATAGATCTATTGGGTTTGACAACCCCAACCGGGCTAGTCGCTCTAGTATCGTAAACGGTTGCATAGTACTTCGTTTTTACTACACTTGGTACAGTGTAGGGAGATTTCATAATAAAGGGAATATGCCACATTAATGGTTAAGTATGGTTACCGAAGCGCTCAACAACTTATAGAATATCTTTATTGAAATGTTTGTAACTATGAAATCTTGTGGTCTATATTTATATCGATACTAGCTTTAAACCTATATATCTCACCAACCTTTGTGTTGACTGTTTAAGCATGTTTATTCTCAGGTCCTTAAGAAAGTCTTCCGCTGTTGCATTATCTGAGCAAGCTGTGCATGGAGTCTCATGCTTTTGTTTAAATGAAGTGTTGCATTCAATAAAACCTTTGTCATGTATTATATTCGACTGTTATGTCACGTGTTTAGTATTTGGAAACCGATGTAGTATGGGGATTATTTCTTAAATAATAGCCCACTTGTTTAAAACATGCATTATGTATAATAATAATGTGCTTTTTATGAAACGAATGCAATATTTTCTAAAATAATAGCCCACTCGCTATGGGATCAATGAATAACGTACCACGTTTATAGTAATATGGACGAGTCGTTTCAGTTTTCGAGTGGACCTCCGACCTATAAGTAGGTTAAAAAAAGTGTGAGACATCATGAAAACGTATAATCAAATTTTTATGGATTTTAAACGTGTCAAAAGTGACTTTTTTGCTCCGTTGGTCCTTCAATTATACACGAAATTGCAATCCGAGTCCCTCAAGTTTTTTTTAGATTTTCGAGTCCTTAAAATTGCAAAATTTTGCAATCTGAGTCCCTCCGTCAGTTTGCCGTCTAAATCAGCCGTTAACCCTTGACATGTGCCATGCATGTGAGGGTAAAATCATCTTTTTACTCCTTTCTTCGACTTTTTTGCTCCGTTGGTCCTTAGTTTGTAGACAAAATTGCAATCCGAGTCCCTCAATTTTTTATTTTTTTTTGAAAGGCCAAGCATAATCCATCACCACCAAATTGCAACTCGCTACTGCTGCTCGTTCTAACCAGCGAAACCACCACCTTCATTAAACTAATCACCACCACCTGCTGTACTGCTCGTTCCTGCTGCTACTTATCTTTCCTGTTTCATGTTCGTGTTCGAAAAATCCATCAACACACCAACAGAACTTGCTATATTTTTCTGTTTTTATTCCAACCACCACGAACCCTTTTTACTACTCGTTCACTGCTATTAAATGTCACTTACTTCTGTTTTCTGTTCAGTCTGTCGAACCCATTGCTGCTGCTAGATTACTGCTGCTATATCTGATGTTTCTTTTTCTGTTTCTGGTGTAGTACAACTCGAACATCCATCTAAAACCACAACCACTTGTTGCTATTATTCTATCGAAGACTACTGCTGTGATTATTGTTTCTATTTCAGCTGCAACATCGAGTGGTTTCTGCTGCTCTTTTTATATTTCTGTTCGAGCTAAACGAAACCAAACACCATCGCTTTGTATTTTTTTTTCTTTTCGATGATGATGAACGAAATTAATGATTGATGATATATAATGATGAAGATGATACGGATGTGGTGAATGGGATGAGAATATGATGATGATGATGGACCGTGATAATGGTGATAACGTGATGATGATTCAAGTGAGAAAGGAGGATGATGATCATGATTTTATGTTAGAATGATGATACGCGTATGATATGGTTAAGTATTATGATGAACCGTATGATGATAATGATGTATAATAGATGATGATGATGGATGTGTGATGACGATAAGAAAATGAAAATGATGATGAATGATGTTGAGATGATGATGATACTATTATGATAATGATAATGATGATGGCTACGGTTTCAATGATGATGATGTTAGGAATATGATGATGATAACGATCGATGATGATGATGATGTTAGGAATATATTATGCTTGGCCTTTCAAAAAAAAAAACTTGAGGGACTCGGATTGCAATTTTGTCTACAAACTAAGGACCAACGGAGCAAAAAAGTCGAAGAAAGGAGTAAAAAGACGATTTTACCCTCACATGCATGGCACATGTCAAGGGTTAACGGCTGATTTAGACGGCAAACTGACGGAGGGACTCGGATTGCAAAATTTTGCAATTTTAAGGACTCGAAAATCTAAAAAAAACTTGAGGGACTCGGATTGCAATTTCGTGTATAATTGAAGGACCAACGGAGCAAAAAAGTCGTCAAAAGTTCAATTTAGGCTCTAAACGTCAGTCAAATCGTTAATTAAACGAAATTTTTTTTTTTTGTTGACTTGATTTTTTTTAAAACCTGGGTATCCAACATTTTTTAACTGACTAATCCCAGAGCGACTACCCGCTTTACGAGCAATTCGGAGTCATTGCAGGCGAATCTTCGTGGTAATGAGGGAGAATAACTTTGTAGGTGCAAGGAATCGAATCGAACCGTTAACCTCTATATTGGAAGGTGTCTTACCATGCCACGACCACCCTCATCATTTTTTGTTGACTTGATTAATAGAGTTATTATTATATTTACATTTACATATTAACTAATAGACAAAAGTTATGAATCGTACCAGGGGTATTTTTGATTTTTTACCTTTTTTTTTAAATTTAACTAAATTTTATTTTACCAACAAAGGCCCCACATTTTTTTGAAAAATTCAAATCGACCCCCCAAACAGGGGGGTAAAGTGTCAAATAACCATTTTCATAAAAAATCTTAAATAAACTCCACCCAAATATTCAACGGGTCATATCTTCTCGCTCGCAACGAGTTAAATTTTTCCGACACCATCGTTAAACTCGAAATAATTTTAGGAACACAATGTCACTAGCTATATGCAAAACGGACGCTTTTTAAAAAACGCTAAATATTTTGGGTACTTTTCATACACGTTGATTTTGCGTTAAATTTTTAAAAGTCGACAATTCCATAGCGAAACGCGGAGATGCACATATATTGTTAATTTAAAATAACATTTAAATCTTTCACGGGTTATACCTTTTAGTTCGACGCGAGTTGCGCTTCAACGACATCATCGTTAACCACAAAATAATTTTACTAAACGCAATAAAATACATTAAAAATTGAAACCCCGGCGCGAAGCGAGGGTTCAATAACTAGTTATTAATATTAATCTAGACTAGATGTATAACCAAAAAAATGTACCTCATCTTAAAGGTGAATTACAACTCGAAAATGGTGTACAACCCTTTTCAACGGGCGCATTAAAATGGAACCAGGTAACTGGAAGGTAAAATCGGATTCATAACCCTAATCTTTAAACCCTAAAATGTTTCGACCTTGAATCCCAATTCCCAAATTTTGGAATTACAGCAATCAATCATCCCCAAATTCACTTCATACCCCGACTCCAAACCCTAAGCAGCCTCACTCCGTCTCCTCACAATACCCGTATTCGCACGATTATATCGGGTCAGAGTCCAGCCCGAATTTGATCATTACGGAGCTACGATCAAAATGACTTCACAGACAACTAATCCAACTGCACATGATCATGTAAATCATTTATCTAATTGTATCATTTCATTACAATATCGTTTATTTCCTGCTTGTGTATGAAATGAATACTAGTTATTTAATCTGACTAAATGTGTACCCTGTTCATATATATATATATATATATATATATATATATATATATATATATATATATATATATATATATATATATATATATATATATATATATATATATATATATTTTGATTACATTTTGTATTTGTAAATGTTAGGCTAGTGTAGTGACTCAGGATGTGGTGAACGATGCGATGGTGACAGCAGGGCAGCCGAAAAATACCCAACCCGTTCATTGTGAAGTATGTAATGTGAGTTGTAATAACGCAGTTGTACTCGAGAAACATAAACAGGGGAAAAAACACTTAAAGAATCTGCAAAGTGTCGTTGCACCGGAAATGCCACCACCACCTGTTGCTGTTGCTGCTGCAAGTACAACCTTAGATGGAGAGTTGGAAAATAATAAGCCAAATGTTACGCAAGATGGAGGATCAGTTAATACGTCAATACATTGCGACATTTGTAATGTGGTATGCAGTAATCAAGATGTGTTTCGGACTCATGTTGCTGGTAAAAAGCATTCTGCAAAGGTAAGTTTAATTATGTTGCAGTATATGATCTTGATTCCATGTATTTATTACCATTCTATATATCTTATTTATTCTTTATTTTACTTAGTTTTTTTCAATATTACTATTTATGGCTTTCTGTTTCAATTGGGATCTCTTGTAACCGTATAATTTTGAAATAACCATGGATGGCTAGAAAACATAGTTATACTTATTAAACAAATACTAAATAGTATACTCAGTCTTCAAGATATAAAAAGACTTTTTATTTATTTATTTTTTTATTTGGGCAAAACTTCTCTTGTTGTGCAGGCAGTAATGAAGCTTATGGGTGCAAATGGACTTATTAACCCTACATTAGAGGGTAGTTTGAAGGCTTCAAGTTCTGGTGTTTCGCAGAAGCCACCTGTCAGTCTTCAATGTGAACTCTGCAACATTAGTTGCACAAGTAACGAGCTCCTTACGAAACACGTATCGGGGAAAAAACATCAGAAAAAGCTTAAAGAATCAGGGCTAATACCGGAGTCAACGGATGGTCAACCCACTAACTGTGAACTTTGTGGCATCAGTTGTACATCTTATAAGTTACTTCAAGCGCACCTTTCAGGAAAGAAACACCTGAAAAAGTTGGAACTATCAGCAAAACCAATTGGGCCTAACCCTCCAACTGTTACCCAACCTGCACCAATTGGGCCTAACCATTCAACTGTTACCCAACCTGCACCAATTGGGCCCAACCCTTCAACTGTTACCCAACCTGCACCAATTGGGCCTAACCCTCCAACTGTTACCCAACCTGCACCAATTGGGCCTAACCCTCCTCCAACTGTGACCCAACCTGCATCAACCTCTGTTGAAATTGTTAATGGAAGTAACAGAAACATGAAGAGAGCAGGAAGTCACGAGGATCTGGAGATAAAGAAGCAGAAGGTCTTGCAAGGAGGGGCAACATCTAATGATGTAAGAACCTGTACTTTGTGCAATGTTGTTTGTAACAATCCCAGTGTGTTTTTTTCTCATCTTGCTGGCAAAAAGCATGCTGCAATGATGTCAAAACAAACAGCAAAACAAGCCGAAGCTGGATCAACTGCTGGAGTAATATGAGTCATCTTGTGAGTCTTGAATCGGTTTGATCAACTTCGTACTGGGCTCGTTTGTTTTACTTTCAGTTACAACTTTGTTAGTAATAATATATACCTGAATGTGTGACTGTATAATACTATGATTTAAAGCCTTCTTTAAATCAATGAATATGAGATGAGTCGCCTCTTTAATTGAATGAGAATATTTAGAAATGGAAAAACAGTTATTGTAGCGGCGGATTTGGTGTATATTGGTGATCAGTTTTACACTTGAAGTATGTAACATACGTCGTGCATGTACTACTTACATGCAACTACAATAAATGTACCCAAAGAAATTAAGTGTACCTTACTAAAATTTGGTAAATATAGACAGTTATATCATTTAGTAGCTACTAAAATTAGCACTTCGTCGTTACTATTATCGTTAAATCAGGGTGTGCCCAAAGAAATTAAGTTATATCACTTTTGGGGATATGACAATGGATAATTCAGACAGAAAACAACACCCTTTTGTGTGAAGTCACAAAACATGTCTATGATTCGAACTTAAAGTCACAAAACATGTCTATGATTCGAACTTAAAACTTTTGGTAGTTTGATCTCATTTTTAGTGTTTTAGATACATTTTGAAGCTGAAAACTTCGAGTTCATTTAGATAAGATATAACTTGTAAGATCCTCTAGCTAGTTGTTTGTTCCATTTCCAGGATGTAGTTCTAGAATATATGCATATAACTATCAACTGCTTTTTAATACTTTGATTGTACGATTTCTGAGGCTAATATTCTAATCCTTCGTTCATCAATTGTATCGTATTACTCATCTTTGTATCACTTGCAGATATTTAAAGAACATGCCACTGTATAAAATGGACTTGAGTAAAGAATTAACATCCAGACTACTTTACCAAAGGGCCATTGGTCTGGCTGTATCGTGGTGACTCTTTCAACCAAAAAGTTGAGGGTTCAATCCTTGTTGTGAACATATTCGTGGATTATTGAAAATAATGGTGTAATGCGTGTGTTAGTTTGCCTTCCAAAAAAAAAAAACATCCAGACTACTTTGACACATCAATTCGGTTTAAATCCCAGCTATGAGTAGTTTGACTGTTGCTTCCACGTGTCACGCTTTGCTAGCATGAAGCATTCTGCAATGGTTTCAAAACAAGCAGAAGCATGATCAACTGTTGGAGAAATATGACCCATCTTGTCAGTCTTGTACAGTTTTTGTCAATTTCATATTAGGCTCATTTGTGATACTTTCACTTACAACTTTGTTAGCAATATGTACCTGAATGGGTTACTGTATGATATGATTTAAAGCCTTCTTACAATCATTGAATCTGAGATATATCGACTAAATAATTATTCATTTATTTGTGAATAGTTGGAAATAGAAAAACGGTTTTTTTTCTCCGAAAACAAACGTTATAACAGATCAACAAATATAATCGTTACAAAAGGAAATCCATACTTAGCCAAACAAGCGGTATAACTACAACCCCAAAACCAACGGTCCTCCAATAAGGTGGAACATGATTAACTAGGAAAGTAAAACATGCCTAAAACGCTAACATTGGATACCTAAGTAACAATTGCACTAATAAACGGAAAATTAACAAGGATAATGACCGGGAGAACGCCGACCGCCACCGCAACAAACAAACAAACCATTCCCGAACAACCACGAAACATCGGGAGAACACCGATGTGACGCCCCGTACAAAACCATCATGTACAGATCATCAACAACAGGTCCATTACACGGTATAATACTACATGCTGTTTTAAAACAAGTTTTGCATTCATGAAAAGATAACGTTTTACAAAAGTTAACGTGACACAAAAGTCATTACAAAGCCATTATTCAAATAACATAAGTTGTGAATGCAAGATAAAAGTTCCATGGTTGAGACATCTCTAAGTAATGCAGCGGAAATCTAACACAACGAGTCTGTAACAACAAGTCTATAACACCAAGACAGCAAGTCTAACAGCGGAAGCAACAACGTCTAAGCACCTGAGAAATACACGCTTAAAAGTCAACACGAATGTTGGTGAACTATAGTTTGTTTGTATTCAGTAACGTAATGTAGACCACGAGATTTCGTATTCAAAACAGTATGAAAAGTATATGCTTAACCGTAGGCACCTGATAACTAACTTAACGTATTATTACCCCCTAAAAGTACACTTGGCGAGTGCGTCTGTTTATGAAGTATTAAACACACGTTGAATGCTAGCGCGACTAGCCCGAGTGGGGATGTCAAACCCTATGGATCCATATCTAAGATTCGCGTTCACCAGTTCATAAACCAATGACTAAACGTTACCGAGCTAAGGGGAATCTTTGTGCCGTTATGTCACCCACACATATGTAAAGTTTAAGTACTCGTGTCTAGTATGTAAAACATAAAAAGCGCATGCATTCTCAGTCCCAAAAATAGTAAAGTAAAAAGGGAAGCTATAACTCACAGTGATAAATGCGGTAAAAGTCGATATGAAAAGTATGCAGGTAGTAAGTCGGTCCGAAAGGTCGTCAACCTAAGTCAAAGGTTACTAAGTCAGTATATTGTCCCAAAAGGTTTAAAAGTACGTAAGTAAAGTCCTAAGCATCATCATCGTCATCATCATTCGTAAAAGATAAAGTAAGTTTTCATCAAGAATAGAGATCGAAACAAAAGGCTGACTTCGGACAGCTGCTACGACCTCTATACAAATCGAAAAGACGCGTGGTCAGTGGCCAAGGCTCCGTATGTGATTCCTCTAACCGCTGTCAAATTTTCAGAGCCTAACACGATGTCGTTTGACCATGGCGACGGTTCAAGCGCGAGTAGGTCAGAATTTTTTCAGCACGTCTTTACAAAGGCGTAGTGACTTTTGGAAGGCTATAAATCCTAAACTGTATATCGGATTTAGGCGAGTCTTGAACGAAAAGTCATCTGCTCGAAACGAACTATCTGAAAATCAATTTTCCAGAAGTCCCAGGAGTCTGATCAGACCCCGAAAAACAGCAAACAAGTGCTCCGGTGGGTTTCTTGGTGCTTGATGCTCATCACGGTTCTCATCCTTGATGTGTGTAAGCTTCAAGTGTACAACTCTTTGATGTTTTAGCATCACTTTGACCAAGTTTCAACCATCAACACACAACTAAGAGTAAAAGTTAACACTACAAGTTTTGAACATCAAGGTTGCCTCTTTATTGCATAAACACCATAAAGCTTCAACCTTTGTCCTTTTGACACAAGTTTTATGCATCTTCATCATATGAGATGATGAAGACTTGATCTTTATCATCACAACAATCACAAAAGGTTCCAAGTAAGTGAGATCTACAATGATAACTTAGATCTCAAGTATTAAGAAAACCTAAGCTAGAAAGCTTGGATCTTTACAAGATTAATGAGACCATAAGCTAGGAAGCTAAGATCTAGTAAAAGTAATGAGACCATAAGCTAAAAATCTAAGATCTGTAACAAAATAATGAAACCTAAGCTATAAAGCTTGGATCTTTAATGTTCATGAAGATCCTTAAAACAAAAGGCTAGATCTACAAGTTACATGAAGATCATAAACACAAGTTTTGATCTTTTTAACAAAATAAAGAGATCATAAGCTAGAAAACTTAGATCCAACAAGTAAATGAAGATTCAAAGCTAGAAAGCTTGAATCTTTAATGTTCTTGAAGGATTCAAATCAAAGTTTGAATCTACAAGATATAACAAGATCAAGAAGCTAAAAAGCTTGATCTTATGATGATGATGATGATGATGATGTCTTGTACATGAAGAAGAGAAGAAGAAGAAGAAAATTTAAAATTTACACTTTTTAGAGTGAGAAAGACTAGAGAGAAAATTAGAGAGTAAGTGTGTGTAAAATGTGAATGAGATCAAGTGTGAAATGGGTGGAAATGGCTTGGTATTTATAGTGAGGATGGTGGTGGTTGGCCGTGGGGTTTAGGGGGGACAAGGGGGCACCTTTTTGCTTGTTGGTTAGTGGTGGTCTAAAGGTGGTGCTAGTTGTTAGGATCTCATGCAACATTTGTGATTATGGTTAACAAAAATGCTTGTATGTTCCCTCTTATTAATGGGCATTTGTCTTTCATACTAGTGGGTCATTAACTTATTAAAATTGGGCTAATTATGTGACGCCCCGTACAAAACCATCGTTTTCAAACACTATATGCTATTTCAAAATACGTTTGCATTCATGATAAAAGGTGATGTCTTAACCAACATCAAATGTTTTACATCCAATAGTATGCTTCTATGAATAGAAGCAAAGAATATAGTATGTGACCCACAGATCGTTACAAATCATAGTTTCAAAAGTAATAATGTTTATGAATGCAAGTTAAACATTCATGCGGTGACATCTCTAAAGCAGCGGGTGTCTACAGCAAGACTAGAACAACAGCGGAAGCTATCAACCTTAAGCACCTGAGAAAAACATGCTTAAAAACGTCAACACAAAGGTTGGTGAGCTATAGTTTAAGTATAACAGTATGTAAGGTAGGCCACGAGATTTCAGTGCTACAAAGAGCGTTTCAAAACAGTATGATAAAGTATATGTTTAACCGTGGGCATTTGGTAACTAACTTAACGTTTATAACCCCCCTGAAAGTACACTTGGCAAGTACGTATGTATTACAAAGTATTAAACACCCGTTAAATGCTAGCGCTACTAGCCCGAGTTGTGACGATCGCTCCAAATCTATATGGACGAACACGTCATTCATTGATTTCATTGCGAGGTATTTGACCTCTATATGATACGTTTTGTAAACATTGCATTCTTTTGAAAAGGCACACCATAAATGAATATTTAAATCAAAGGTTTTCGACATCTGATGATTTCTACATATAGACAATCACCGTATATAATAGTTTACAATAGTACTTCCGTTGACAATGCAGTCAAAATAAGGTACATGATGATGAATTGGTGAATGCAATGTTTTCTTGAAAAATATGCCATATAAGACTCCATGCACATAGCTTGTCTATCATATAAGAAAACAGCGGAAGACTTCTAGGGAACCTGAGAATAAATATGCTAACAAGTGTCAACACAAAGGTTGGTGAGTTCATAGTTTTAATGTTGCGCATAATCTGTATATAAAGGTGGATCACAAGATTTCAGTTGTTCAATCCAGAAACGTTTATCAAAATATTCTACGAAATTGAGCACCCTGGTAACTAAACTTAACGTATATATAATTTGTACCCTTTGTATAATCATCTTAATAATACACGCAAACCAACGTGTACGTTTCTCAAATAGCATACGTCCGTTAAAAGGCTAGTGCTCTAGCTTGGACGGGGATATCAAGCCCTATGGATCCATATACTACTACTCGCGCCCACCAGTTCTTATAACTGGCAGTTAACAGTTACCAAAGCTAAGGGATTTCCGGTTCAAACTCAGTGTAGAATTTAGTATGTACTTGTATCCATTGCGTTTAAAATAAAGTGCATGTATTCTCAGCCCAAAAATATATATTGCAAAAGCAATTAAAAAGGGATCAATGAAACTCACCTTAGCAGCATATAAAGTCATTCACCAAAATGTGATCGAAACTCGGATTACCAAATAACCATAGATCTCAACCTAGAGAACATATGTTGGTCAATAAATGTCTATCAAGCTAGGTCAGGTCATAGTGTATAACAATCCTAATGCTCGAGATCGACATACAAAAGTTATCCAAAGTCATTTCAAAAAGTCAATTTTGACAATAATTCAACAAAACAAGACATGCCTTATATATGGATTCATTTACTTGGCTGGTAATATTCAAAAATCTAATTTATCATTCTTACAAACAAGTTTCAAAAGCAATTTCAATCAATGTCAATCATAATTCAGTTGATCATATCTTTTAATTCGTTCACCGAAATTAGGCGATTTCTAAATGAAAAGTTATTGATTTTTCGCCAGCTTTCCAAAAACATGCATATCATATACCTTTTATCAGTAATATATGTATTTACTTCGTGATTCATCATAAGTGTTTAACGACAAAATTTAGCATACAAGCATGCATAAATATATATACTCGAGCACTAGACATGGATACACAATTAATGTATAAAAGATAAAATATGAGTGCTTACGTATCAATATTGAGATTCAACATTGTAGGAAAGTACGTAGACGCAACAGAGATGATAAACACTAGATTTGATTCACAAATATACCCTCGAACATTACCCATAACCTCCTTGGCAATAACCCATAATTTCCTTAGCTCTATCCCGCTCAAAAACCCATTTTGAAGGTGACACGCTCATAACCTCGTCGTAGTATTTTAGGTATATTTACTACTAATAATAATATTATAATAAGATTAATAATAATAATATTAATCTTAATAATAATAATAATAATAATAATAATAATAATAATAATAATAATAATAATAATAATAATAATAATAATAATAATAATAATAATAATAATAATACGGAGGAATGAATCGAGCTTTTATAGTATGTGGCCTGCTACAGTACCTCATGCGATCGCATGAGTTTTCAGTGTTTTTGCCATGCGATCGCATGGCCGCCTTATCCTGTTTTTGTTTGCTAGTTCGTCAACAGCAAATAGCGTTTTCACTGTAGCACTGTAGGAAAATATGGTTTCACTGTAGCACTGTAGTGTTTTGCTGTAGCAAATAGTGTTTTACTGTAGCAAAGTCATTTTACTGTAGCAAATAGTGTTTACTGTAGCAAATAGTGTTTATTGTAGCAAATAGTGTTTACTGTAGCAAATCACTGTAGCAAAGTTGTTTTTACTTGTACATATATATATACATACATATAATTGTTCATGAATCATCGAGATCAGTTAAATGTAATGAAACAGTTCTAAAATTTTGAGATTCAACTTCATAGACTTTGCTTATCGTGTCGGAAACGTTAAATCATTTAAAGATAAAGTTTAAATTTGGTCAAAAATTTCCGGGTTGTCACAGTACCTACCCATTAAAGAAATTTCATCCCGAAATTTGAGTGAGGTCGTCATGGCTGACAATAAAAATGTTTTCATGACGAATATGAGTTGGTAAATAGAATTTTATCACCATTGAATAATACGGATACAACAATCCGATTACTCGAAGCGTATGTGAGAAGTTATCGTAATAGAGTGAAATGGAGAATAGAGATTCGTCTTATCTCTTGATGTAGTAACGATTTATTTCTGGAATTTAAGGAATAGAAAATCTTCATAATTTAAATAAGATTTGATTCTTCGGAATTTAAGGAAATTAGGATTTCTTTTGATTAAATGCGTAATCTGCCTCGATTGCTATGTCTGATATTTTGCTATAAATTAACCTCTTCCGTTTCATTTATTTTCACCACTCCTATAATCTTCTTTCTTATTTTACAAAAGATTTGTGAAAATGCTTCATCCTGTTCTGATTCTTGATATTTTCTTGGCTATCATATCATTCATTCTTCTTTTTCATCTGCCACCAGAGGAGGTTATTTTCTTTTACTATTACCTTGGGGTTATATTGTTTTTCATTCTCCCGTGTCTTTATATTGCTATACGCATTGATATACACGGTTTGTAATTTCGGGGTTGTTTTCGGGCTTTATATTTTCCATTATATTTCGGAGCTTCATGCTTTCGTTTTCTCTTCCCGACTTTAAGTCAAGCGAATAATGGTCCAAAATTCGTAGGTATGGATTTTGAAATGAACATAATTAATGTTCTAAGAAACAAACGGTAATGGCACAATCTGACTTGTCAAATTACCAGAAGACCTCGAAAAAGACCGAATCATCAAGAAAAATATTTTCTTGATATATTTAGAGGTTAAATAGAATAAAAGAGTTATGTAACATGGTTCATGATGAGGGTATGATCTATGAACCTTTATCACGTTCCATTAGAAACTCAGCATGACTTACTGTAATATAATCACGTTGATCAAGTGTCATTATATTATACTAACTCATGCTTCAGTAGCAAAGTCGTTTTTACTTGTACATATATATATATATATATATATATATATATATATATATATATATATATATATATATATATATATATATATATATATATATATATATATATATATATATATATATATATATATATATATATATACATACATATAATTGTTCATGAATCGTCGAGAGCAGTCAAATGTAATGAAACAGTTCTAAAATTTTGAGATTCAACTTCATAGACTTTGCTTATCGTGTCGGAAACGTTAAATCATTTAAAGATAAAGTTTAAATTTGGTCAAAAATTTCCGGGTTGTCACACGAGTGTGGATGTCAAACCCTATGGATCCATATCTAAGATTTGCGTTCACCGGTTCAAAAACCAATGACTAAACGTTACCGAGCTAAAGGGAATGTTTATGCCGTTGTATAACCCACACATATATGAAGTTTAAGTACTCGTTCCTAGTATGTAAAACGTAAAATGCGTATATATTCTCAGTTCCCAAAATAGTTAAAGTAAAAAAGGGATGCTATAACTCACAGTGATAAAGTAGTGGTAAAGTCGAGTCGGGAAGTAAGCAAGTACGTAGGTCCAGAAAGTCCTCAACCTAAGTCAAATAGTACTAAGTCAGTAAATCGTCCCAATAGGTTTAAATGTATGTAAATTAGGTCTTAAAGGTCATCATCATTCATCATCAAACGAAAGGTGTAAAGTAAGTTTCGTTCATGAAAAGAGTTTAAAACAAAGGCTGACTTCGGTCAGTCACCACGGCCTCTATACCTACTGAAATAAGGTGAGACCAGTGGCCATGGCTTCGTATATGAATCCTTTAGTTGTGGTAAAAATTCCAGAAGCAAACTCATCTTCGTTTGACCGTGGCGACGGTCTAAGTGCGAGTAGGTCAGAATTTTCAGCACAACGTTAAAAGGACATAGTGACGATCGGAGGGCCATAAATCCTAAACCTTAACTCGGATTAAGACGAGTCCTAATGAAAAGTTATCTACTCGAACAGAGATAACTTAAAATCATCTTTACAGCAGCCCAGGTCGTACTGATCAGACCCAGAAACAGTAAACAGTAGGTTCCAGTGGGTTTCTTGGTACTCGATGCTTATCACGGTTCTCATCCTTGATGCATATAGCTTCAAGTGTACAACTCGTTGATGTGTTTGCATCATCTTAACCAAGGTTTCACCATCATAACACTTGTGTAAGTCTAAGACATGTAGCACAACTCAATTAAGTGTTGTATGTAGTTTGATGAACCAAAGTTACATCAAAGTCTTAAATTTAACACATACATGAACTACAAAAGTAATATTGAACTACAAAATTGAAGGTAAACTAACTAATCAAGATCTTAAGATGTAGAACATAGTTCTTAGTTATATCTTGAACATCTAAGACCCAAAGGTCTAGATCTAAAGTTATTAAGTTAAATCTAACACAAGTGTATGAAGTTATAACTAAAAGTTATACTTCTATGTTCTTGAACTTTTAAAGTTAACTTTAGTTCAAGAAAAATGAGATCAAAGTTAACTAGTAACACTTGACCAACAACAACATGATTCATGAATTTAAAAGTGTACAATATGAAGAAATAAGCTAAATAAACAAGTAACTAGTCATGGTTGTTCATACTTTAAAGATTCAAGCCAAAGCTTGATCTTTAAGAATGTAAACTTTAAGTTTACAAACATGAATCACAAGTATGAGTTTAACAACACATGAACTTTCAATCTTTTAAAAAAAAATATCAAGTGTAGAACATAAACTAGAAGGGTTATGCTCTTGTATGTCTTGTAAGAACAAGTTGATATGAAGAATCAAACTAACAAGTTTGATTATTAATAATAATTAGTAAGTAAACAACAACAACTACATGTAATCAAACAACCATCAAAGACAAGTAATAAAAGCAAACAAATGATGATGATATGAGATGTAAGGTTTCGGTTTTTGTAAAGGAAAAAGGAAGAGAAGTTTGTTCATGTTACTTACAATATAGAGAGTAAAATGGAGAGAAAAGAATGCAAGTGAATGTGTGTGTGAGAAATGAAAAGAGATACTAGCAAATAAGTAATCAAAATGGAAAACAAAAACTCCCTCCCACTCTATGAGAGCCGACGGCTTTGGGAAGGGAAAGAGGAAGAGGAGTGTCCACAAGTCTCATGCATGTAAAGCCTTAAAAGTTGGTTACAAGGGGTGTTTTCATGGAAAAGAACAAGTAACTAGATTCTCCTTTAACTTAATCAATCTAGTTAAACTTAAATGGACTACTTACAACAATGGGCTCCTAAACTAATCCATTAAGATAAGTAGGGTGGGCTTCTAAGCCCATGTACAATTATAAAGCCCAAGTATGCATGTAAGTAACAAATTAAATAAATAAGCCCAAGTAATTAACTAATAACCTTAGTTAATTAAAATGATTAATAAAATCAATCATGAATGTAAATAATACTTGAAAATATTATTCGTGAAAGTTTCGTGTGTCACAAAGACGTTTCGGGCATTCAAAGTTAATCGCGGTAACAAGTAAATGTATATAAAGAATACATTCATTTAAACACAAGTATTAATAATAAATATTAATAAGTAAACATTGGAAAATCCAGGGTCATTACAAATTAAATAGTCCATTAGCTAGAGTAGGGTGGGCTAAAGTCCAATAAGGTAGAAAGTCCAATAAGACTAACTAGTGAGCATAAGTAAATTACTAAGCGTAATTAAGCAACCAATAACCCAAGTAATTGTCATTATAAAAATAACAATTAATATTACGTAGTCATAATATTCCAATTATGACCAAAGTCAAACGTGTATCAAAATACATAGCTCGTTTTAAACGTCAAGTAACACTAACGGTCACAAAAGCATTCGGGGATCAAGTTAAGTAACTACGTACTTAATGGCACGTTGTAAGGTATTAACGAAAGTAATTAACATGAATTAAGATCCCAGAATATAATATAGCTCAGTACGCACAAATAGGCAGTTTCGTGAAAGTAATAAGCACAGATACAAGTCGAAAAAAGTCAGGTTGTTACAACCGAGATCCATTGAACCGTCAAAAATCAAAGAACATAAATAATACCATCAGCCACGAAGCAGCACAAGCCGTCGCCAAAAATCACATTCTCACAAAAACCAAACTCTCTCCCAAATAGGAAACCAGATCTCCAACAGAAAGATCATCGCATAGTCCTAACCCGAAAGTGACGCCGAAAAGGGCATGACCTAAGACAAACCCACGGTAACAATACATTCCATCCGACGACTACAAGCATATTGACCACCACCTCCTAGAGGGTGGAAGACGAACCAAACTGACCGAAGAAGGCGAATTCAAGACCACCGCGAACAACCAACACCGCTGGTCACCACCAAGTAGGTGGTAACCACCGCTGACCACCAGCAACGACACAATAAGAGAAAATTGATGGAAAGCCACCACACAACCATGTTAAAGAACAACAATAAAAGAATCACATATCTGCATTAAGGGTAACTTGACTTTTGGATCAGAGAAAGTTCTTCTCATCATTTTCAAGTATAGATAATCACAAAGGGACAATTAGCAGCAGCAGAAGTCAGCAATGAACAAAGTCAAACGGCTCTAAAACCTGCAACTTTCCCTTTATGTAAAAGTGGTTACAAAATAAGATTTGAGCCATACTTAAATTAGGAAATAGCTGTTAGGCCACTTGATGTATAAAAACATGTTCATATACACTTGTAAACTCACTTCATCAGTTTGAAATAACTGTTTATCATCAATAAACTGTTTCCAATCTTTTAAATCAATTAAAAACATGGTATCAGAGCTTTTGGCGTAGATCTTGGATCAATACACTCATATTCAAGCTTCAATCATTTACCAATTTGATTGGGGGTTATAGTGTCTGATGAGGACAACATCCACACCCAATATGTTAACCAAACCAATGATCTTGCTACTCAATTAAGCCATTTGTTAAAAACCAACATTAGTCACAGCCCAAAACTATCTGATAGTTTAAAAATCAACATCAGTTTGTCCAGCCACAATTATGCCTTATGGGCTCGTATGATCAAAGTGGCAATAGGAGGTAAATCAAAACATCTCCTAAACCACCTTACATCAAATTTACCCGATAAGAGAAATGAAGAATTTGACCAATGGGAACAAGAGAATTTAATCGTGTTCTCATGGTTAATTCAAAATATAGTGCCAAATCTCGCTAGCAACTTGACTATATTTGCTACTGCCAAGCTGCTATGGGATGCTCTTGTTACCACATACAGCAGTGGTAAAGACAAGCTTCAGAACTTTGACTTACATGTTAAAGCTAATGACATCAAACAAAAAGATCAATCACTTGAAGACCTGTGGATCACGATGCAGTGAATTTGGGGGAAATCGATAGACGAGATCTAAACCCAATGAAGTGTTCCACTGACATCGTCATCTACAACAAAATCAGAACAGAACAGAAACTTTTTCAGTTTCTACATGCTTTTGATCGAAATTATGACACAATTAAGAGAGAGCTTTTAAGGTTAAACCCTTTACCTACACCAGAAGAAGCATATGCAACGGTGAGGAAGGAGTTGGCTCACAAACACATCTTTGGGCAAACTAAAACTGATTCAAGCCATCAAGGAATAGCATCAGGTCTTGTTGCAGTAAACGAAGCCGATCGGTTTGGGCAAAATTCCAATCCATACCCTCACCGGAACAAGCCATCATCATCCAAAATCGATAAATCGAAATTACTGTGTACTAAGTGTGGAAAAACAAGGCATACCAGGGAACAATGCTTTGAAATCAAAGGATTTCTGAATGGTGGAATAAATCGTGAAAAGTAGCAGCAACAGTGGCTGAGCCACCACCAACAACCACCATCGAAACTGAATCCGGATTTGGAGGTTTGGCTGCCCATAAAACCGAACAAGGTAAGTTCTCCAAATCCTTTTGCTCATTGTTTAAAATTTGCAACCCTAATAAGATAAATAACAAGACAGATCTAGGAAATAAAAAGCATGTTCATGAGATGAATCTTGGGAACAGACAGGTCAGTCACGAGATACATATGGGAAAGAGAAAGCAA
Source organism: Rutidosis leptorrhynchoides (assembly GCF_046630445.1). Taxonomy (NCBI): domain Eukaryota; kingdom Viridiplantae; phylum Streptophyta; class Magnoliopsida; order Asterales; family Asteraceae; genus Rutidosis; species Rutidosis leptorrhynchoides. The sequence continues at coordinate 51,253,749 of NC_092337.1, read as the reverse complement.
GATCACGTGATGCACCTAGGAAAAATAACTAGGTCACCTGCTACAATCGATATTAACTCATCAGATATAAGAAGTAAGCCTAATGGGTTTACTAAACCTAATGGTAGCTTAGTGGACTCAAGTAATGGGCCAAAATAAAAACATTAAGCTTACTAGTAATAGACCTGGGCCAATCAACATTAACTCATCAGATCAAAAAAGTAGGCCTAATGGGTTTACTAAATCTAATGGTAGCTTAGTGGACTCAAGTAATGGGCGGTGGGCCAAATAAAAACAGTAAGCTTACTAGTAATAGACATGGGCCAGATATAAATAAGGTTAGTAGGAAAAATAAAATAGGCCAAGATCATTTAATAACACTAGACAAAATGAAAAAGATGAGCGTATAAAAAGACCCGAACCTTTTATTTCCTGTTATAATAGTTATTCCGCCTTGTCTAAAATACAAATAATAAAGTGTCCTGAACCTTTTATTTCCTATTATAATAGTTATTCCGCCTTGTCTAAATTTTTTAAAACTAAGTCATGGATACTCGATTGTGGGGCAACATATACTATGACTTTTGATAAAAACGATATTATTTTTAATACTAAACCAAAAAAGGATAAAATTCAAACAGCTAATGGTGAGATTATTCAAGTCAAGTGGTGGAAATATTGAAATTTCACCAACAATTAAATTACTTAATTGTCTATATATTCTAGCTTTGTCTCATAAGCTGTTATCGGTAAGTCATGTAACAAAAGAACTAAATTGTAAAGTCCTAATGTATCCAAGATTCTGCATCTTGCAAGATATCCTAACGGGACTGGCGATTGGACGTGGCACTGAAAATGGGGGACTATATTATATTAACGAAGTTTTCCAACGGGGCACCGTGTCACGGAACACCTACGAGGGAAACCTGGTTATTGCATCAGAGATTGGGACACCCTTCGATCGGCTATCTACGTTTTTTATTTCCTAACTTATTTTGTTCTAATGTTACTTTGAGTTGTGAAACTTGTATTCTGGCAAAAATCCACAGAAGTACTTTTAAACTTTCTAATACTAGAAACGATGTACCTTTTGCTTTAATTTATTCTGATGTATGGGGGCAGCTCCAATCAATGGAGGGAAAACTTTAGATATTTCGTTATCTTTATTGATGATTGTACTCGAATGATATGGATCTATTTTTTAACAAACAAATTAGAAGTGTTTGAAAAATTATGTCATTTTTATAAAACGGTTCAAACCCAATTTAACAAAAATATACAAATTTTAAGATCCGATAATGGGGGGGGGGAGATTTGTTAACACTTCCATGAAACTTTTTTGCGAAGAAAAAATAATTATTCATCAAACATCGTGTGCTCATACCTCGGAACAAAATGGTGTCTCCGAACGAAAAAATTAGATACTTTTAGGAATGACTAGAGCTTTAATAATCAAATCCAAGGTTTCGAAAAGCTTTTGGCCTGAAGCACTTGCTAGTTCAACCTATCTTATAAACAGATTACCCACAAAGATTCTTGGCACAAAAACACCTCGGGATGTTCTATCTCAATTTTTTACTACTCTCCCGTCCTCGCTTAATCTCGAACCTAGAGTTTTTGGGTGCTCGATTTTTGTTCACATTCCAAAACACGAGCGTACGAAACTAGATCCATGTGCCGAAAAGTGTGTTATGGTAGGTTATGGTGTAAATCAAAAAGGATATCGGTGTTATAATCCCACGAAACATCACTACCACAATGAACTGTGACTTTATTGATTCAAATATTTTTACAATAACACTCAACTCATAAGTGAGGGGGAGAATGAAAGTAATGATACTCTAAGTTGAATGACATGGGTACCACCTCAAACACAAGACCCTGAACCAATACAAAACTCAACACCAAATCCTGAGCCAACACAAGACCCCGAACCTATACAAACCTCGACACCAAACCAACCAAACCTTGAACCAACACATAACCATGAACCTATAGAAACCATGACACCCAATCATAAAACCACTAAAACCTCCTCAAATAATGAGCATCAAACTCAAGAAGAACAAAGTGACTCAAATCCCGATGAAACCACTTAACGGTATGTCCTACCTCAAAGAACCAATAGAGGTATTCCACCAAAATGATACTCTCCAGAAAAGAAGCTCAAAGATCTAGATATCCTATGGCTAATGTAGCACAATCAAATCTTTTAAAAGAAGCACAGCAATTCAATTCCGCAATCTACTCTAAAAATATTCTAACTTCCGTTGAACAAGCCTTAAAATCAACAAACTGGAAAAAGGCAATGGATGTTGAAATGAAAGCTCTGAATGAAAATGACACATGGGAAAAATGTGTCATGCCTCAAGGAAAAAATCAGTGGGATGTCGATGGGTATTTACGATAAAACACAAACCATATGGTACTATTGAAAGGTATAAAGCTCGACTGGTTGCGAAAGGGTATACTCAGACATATGGGATCGATTATTCCGAAACTTTCTCACCAGTTGCAAAAATTGATACCATCAGAGTTCTCTTCTCGATCGATGCTAACGAGGAATGGCCACTACATCAATTTGATGTAAAGAAAACATTTCTACATGGCGAACTAAAAGAGGAAGTCTATATGGAAGCACCACCAGGATTTGTTGAAAACTTCAAAAACAGGGAAGTTTGTCTACTTAAAAAACCTTTATATGGGTAAAACAATTCTCACGAGCTTGGTTTGGGAGATACATATTAGCTATGAAAGAATATGGTTTTAAACAAAGCAATTCAGATCATACTCTTTTTCTTAAACAAAGAAACAACATAATCACGTGTCTTATTATCTATGTCAATGACATGATTATCACGGGAAATGATAGAGAGGAAATCTCAAACTTAAAAACTAATTTATTCAAAGAATTTAAAATGAAAGATTTGGGCGGACTTAAATACTTCTTGGGAATTGAGGCCAACAGGGAATATTTATCTGTAAAAAGAAATATATTCTTGATCTTCTCGCAGAAACAGGGATGATTGATTGCAAACCAGCTGAAACTCCATTGATTCCAAATCAAAAGCTATTTATGGAAGATGATGCTGAGCTAACCGATAAAGGATAATACTAAAGGATAGTGGGAAAACTCATTTATCTTGCTCACACTTGATCAGATATAACACATGCAGTCAGAGTTGTAAGCCAATATATGCATCAACCTCAGGTTCACCATATGGAAGCTGCAATGAGGAACATCCGATATCTAACGAAGACACCAGATCATGGAGTTGTATTTTGTGATGCCCCGTACAAAATTAACATATACGGATCATCAACAACAGGTCCATCACAAGGTTACAACATTATATACTATTTTAAAACAAGTTGCATTCATAGCGTTTTACAAAAGATAACATGCTTCTACGAATAGGAAGCGTTGACGCAAGTACGTGACACGAAGGTCATTACAAAGCCATTGTTCAAATGTAACATAAGTTTTGAATGCAAAGTAAAAAGTTCCATGTTAGAGACATCTCTAAATAAGCAGCGGAAATCTAACACCGAGAGTCTAGTACAGCGGAAGCAACATACGTCTAAGCACCTGAGAAATAACATGCTTAAAAATCAACACGAATGTTGGTGAGCTATAGTTTGATTGTAACAATAATGAAATGTAGGACACAAGATTTCGTATTCAAAACTGTATGAAAAGTATATGCTTAACCGTGGGCACTTGGTAACTAACTTAACGTAAATATCACCCCCTAAAAGTACACTTGGCGAGTACGTAAGTGTACGAAGTATTAAACACCCATTAAATGCTAGCGTGACTAGCCCGAGTGGGGATGTCAAACCCTATGGATCCATATCTAAGATTCGCGTTCACCGGTTCAAAAACCAATGACTAAACGTTACCGAGCTAAGGGGAAAGTTTATGCCATTATATAACCCACACATATATAAAGTTTAAGTACTCGTGCCTAGTAAGTAAAACATAAAAAAGTGCATGTATTCTCAGTCCCAAAAATAGTTGAAGTAAAAAGGGAGCTATAACTCACAGTGATAGTGCAGTAAAATCGTTACGAATAAGTGAGCGAGTAAGTCGGTCCGAAACGTCGTCAACCTAAGTCAAAGGTTACTAAGTCAGTAAATTGTCCCAAAAGGTTTATAAATAAATAAATTAAGTCTTAAGTATCATCATCATCATCATCGTACGTAAAAAGTAAAGTAAGTTTTCAATCAAGAATAGAGATCGAAACAAGGGCTGACTTCGTTCAGCTGCTACAACCTCTATATAAACTGAAATGACGGTCAGTGGCCAAGGCTCCGTATGTGAGTCATTTTACCGTTGTCCGATTTTTCAGATCCGAACACGAAGTCATTTGGCCGTGGCGACGGTCCAAGCACGAGTAGGTCAGAATTTTCAGCACGTCATTACAAGGGCGTAGTGACTTTCGGAAGGCTATAAATCCTAAACCGTATATCGGAATAAGACGAGTCTTAAACGAAAAGTCATCTACTCGAACCGAACTATCTGGAAATCAACTTTCCCAGAAGCCCAAGGGCCTGGTCAGACCTTGAAAAACAGAAAACAAGTGCTCCGGTGGGATTCTTGGTGTTTGATGCTCATCACGGTTCTCATCCTTGATGCGTGTAAGCTTCAAGTGTACAACTCTTGATGTTTTAGCATCACTTTTAGCCAAGGTTTAACCATCAACACACAAAGTTAAGACTAAGAAATAAAACACAACTCATGTGAGAGTTTGAGCAAGGTGATGAACCAAAGTTACATCAATTTCTTAGTTTTAACACAAGTACAATTTCTATTAAGCTATAAACTTTGAATCAAAATAAATAAGCAAGACCTTAAGCTATAGAACTTAGATCTTAGCTAAATATTAAAGACCTTAGACTACAAAGTCTAGATCTCATGTTCTTGGTGAAATCCTAAGTCATAACACTTAGACTTTCAACTTTTACACAACCATAAGTTATGAAACTTAGATCTTGTAAAGTAATATGAACATAAGCTAATAAACTTTTGTTTAAACAAAGTAGAAGACCATAAGTTACACAACTTAGATCAAACACAAAAATGAAACTCTATGCTAGAGAGCTTGGATTCCTAACAACACTTATGAGATCTCAAGCTAGTAAGCTTGTATCTTTTGTTTCAAGAAAACACAAGTCACAAAACTAAAGTACAACAAATTAAAGAAGATCATAAGTTAGTAAACTTGGATCTTTACTAACTTTTTGTAGAAACATCAAGCTAGTAAGCTTGTATTTCAAACGTTCTTGAAGATCCATAAAGTAAAGTGTTGGATCTACAAGTTACATGAAGATCATAAACATGAGTTTTGATCTTTTAACACAATTAAAGAGATCTTAAGTTAGTAACTTAGATCTAACAAGATTATGAAGATTCAAAGCTAAAAAGCTTGAATCCTTCATGTTCTTGCAGATTCTTCAAAACAAAGTTGAATCTTACAAGAGTAATGAAGATTCAAGTTACAAAACTTGAATCTTTGTTAATGATGATGATGATTCATGAATTAAAGTAAGAAAAGAAAGAAAAAGAAATCAAGGACTTAGAAGTTCTTCAAGTAATTTTGAGAGAAAACTTTAGAGTGAGAAAGTAGAGAGAAGTGTGTGTTTGAGCAAATGAATGAAGTGTGGGTATTTAACAAAGAAAGAAAAGAAAAGAAAAAAAATATTAAATGATGGTGAGGGTGGGGTGGTGGCCGACGGTTTGGGAGCAAGGGGGACCATTTTGGTCTCATGTGGTGTGGCATGGTGTGGTCCATGGTGGTGGTACATGGAGATGTTGACATGTTGGGTGGTTTGAGACATAATGCAAGCCTTGGTACATAAGCATGCAAGTTAGTTGTCTCATTATTTACATGGGCTAATTATGATTACATGGGCTAATTAATCCATTAAATAGTCCACTAAGTTGAGTAGGTTGGGCCATGGAAGTCCATTAAAGTGTTAAGTCCGTTAAGGTAACTAGTAAGCATTAGTAAACACTAAGCATAATTAAGGAACCATAAAGCCAAGTAATGGTCGTGAATAAATAACAATTATATTTACGTAGTCATAATATTCCAATTATGACAAAAGTTTAACGTGTACCAAGTACGTAGCTCGCTTTAAACAATAAGTGACACTAACGGTCGTAAATGCATTCAAGGATCATGTTAAGCAACTAAGTACTTAAAAACACGTTGTAAGGCATTAACGAAAGTAATTAACATAATTAATGATCCCATAATAAAATCTAAATTAGTACGCACAAATACGCAGTTTCGTAAAAGTAATAAATATAATTAAAAGTCAAAAAAGTCGGGTCGCTACATTACCCACATGTTAAAGAAAATTTCGTCCCGAAATTTAAGCTGGGGTAGATGGTGGAGTTGGGAAAAGGTGAGGATACTTCTGCATCATCTGATCCTATCGCTCCCAAGTAAATTAAGGTCCTCATTTTGCATTCCATTAGACTCGAACGATCGAAATCTTGTTACATTTCAAGGTCTTGACCTCGCGGTCCATAATTTCAACGGGTTCTTTCACGAAGTGGAGTTTGTCATCAATCGTAAGCTCATTGAGAGGGATGACAAGTTCTGATTCAGCAAGACATTTCTTCAGATTCAACACGTGAAAAGTAGGATGAGCGGAGCTCAATTATGTCAGAAAATCCAAACGGTAAGCAACGGGTCCAATACGCTCCAAGATTTCAAAAGGACCAATGTATCGCGGATTTAACTTTCCACGCTTTCCAAAATGGATTACACCTTTCCAAGGTGCTACTTTCAACATTACGCAGTCACCCACTTGGATTTCGAAATCTTTATGTTTAAGGTCGGCATAGCTCTTCTGGCGATCACGGGCCGTCTTGAGCCTCGCTTGAATTTGAACAATCTTCTCGGTTGTTTCATGAATGAGTTCGGGTTCGGTGATTTGATTTTCACCCACTTCGGCCCAACAAATAGGAGAAGGCACTTGCGACCATACAACACTTCGAAAGGTGCGGCATTAATACTCGAATGATAGCTGTTGTTGTAAGAAAATTCGGCTAGCGGCAAATGTTTTTCCCAAGCTTTTCCGAAATCAATAACACAAGTACGCAACATGTCCTTCAAAGTTTGAATCGTGCATTCGCTTTGTCCGTCGGTCTGCGAGTGATATGAGATACTCATGTCGAGATGTGCTCCCAAAGCTTCTTGTAAGGAACGCCAAAATCTAGAGGCAAAACGGGCATCTCGGTCTGAAATAATCGATAAGGGCACACCATGACGAGATACAATTTCCTTTATGTATAGTTGAGCGAGTTTTTCCATCGTATCAGTTTCTTTCATGGCTAGGAAGTGAGCAGATTTGGTAAGACGGTCAATAATAACCCAGATGGTATCGTATCCACCCACCGTCTTTGGTAGTTTCGTAATGAAGTCCATTGTTATCCTTTCCCACTTCCATTGCGGGATTTCGGGTTGCTGAAGTAACCCGGATGGCCTTTGATGTTCAGCCTTAACCTTTGAACAAGTCAAACACTTCCCAACGTAAGTAGCAACATCCTTCTTAAGATTTAGCCACCAATACTGTTCCTTGAGATCGTGGTACATCTTACCGGCTCCTGGATGAATCGAATATCTTGACTTGTGGGCTTCGTCTAGGATGAGGCTTCGTAAATCCCCATAGCTAGGCACCCAAATTCTTCCGGCGAAATATCGGAGTCCATTCTCCTTAACCTCGAATCGAGAGATGAGAATGTTCAGATGTTCATGAGAAATATTCTCCTCTTTGAGAGCCTCATCTTGGGCTACTCGGATTTGGCTATTGAGATTTGAATGGATGGTGATGTTCAAGGCTCGGACACAAAGAGGTACCATTCTTTCCTTTCGGCTCAAAGCATCGGCTACAACATTTGCCTTGCCAGTATGGTAACGAAGTTCACAATCATAGTCGTTCAGTGTCTCGATCCACCGTCGCTATCTCATGTTCAATTGTTTCTGATCGAATATGTGTTGAAGGCTTTTGTGGTCGGTGAAGATAGTACTTTTAGTTCCATAGAGGTTGTGTCTCCACAATTTTAGTGCAAAGACAACATCACCAAGTTCGAGATCGTGCGTTGTGTAATTTCGCTCGTGAATCTTCAATTGATGAGAGGCATAAGCAATAACATTTGTTCGTTGCATCAATACACAACCAAAACCATGTTTTGAGGCGTCGCAATACACAACGAAGTCGTCACTGCCTTCGGGAAGTGATAAGATAGATGTGGATGTTAACTTCTACTTTAGGGTTTAGAATGCCGACTCTTGCTCGGCCGTCCAAACGAATTTCTTCCCTTTGTGAGTCAATGCGGTTAATGGTCAAGCAATCAGAGAGAAACCTTCAATGAACCTTCGATAGTAACCGGCGAGACCTAAAAATTGGCGGATATGAGTAGGAGTAGTGGGAGTTTCCCACTTGCTGATGGCTTCGATCTTTGCGGGATCAACTTTGATACCTTGATCACTTACGACATGACCAAGAAATTGAACTTCCTTCAACCAAAATTCACACTTGGAGAATTTGGCATAGAGCTGCTCTTGTCTTAAGAGCTCAAGCACGAGTTGGAGATGTTGTTCGTGTTCTTCTTCGCTTTTAGAGTAAATTAGGATATCATCTATGAAGACGATAACGAATTTATCTAGGTACGGCTTGCATACACGATTCATGAGGTCCATAAACACAGCAGGTGCATTAGTTAAACCGAATGGCATAATAAGAAACTCATAATGACCATAACGAGTTCGGAACACAGTCTTAAGTACATCGCTCTCCTTCACCCTCAACTGGTGATAACCGGATCGCAAATCGATCTTAGAGTAAATGCTGGATCCTTGCAGCTGATCAAATAGGTCGTCAATCCTGGGAAGGGGATACTGATTCTTGATCGTCAACTTGTTGAGTTCGCGGTAATCAATACGCATGCTGAAAGATCTGTCCTTCTTCTTTACAAATAAAACAGGTGCGCCCCAAGGCAAAGAGCTTGGTTGGATGAATCCACGGTCTAGCAGTTCTTATAGTTAACTCTGCAACTCTTGCATTTCAGAAGGTGCGAGTCGATAAGGTGCGCGAGCTACAGGTGCGGCTCCTGGTACTAGATCAATCTAAAACTCTACTGATCTCGGTGGGGGTAATCCTGGCAATTCTTTTGGAAAGACGTCGGGAAATTCGTTCACAATTCGTACATTATCTACGCTTTTCTCCTCCATTTCTAACTTTTTACGTGCGCCAGAACAGCAAAACGCCCCTTTTTCATAATCTTTTATGCCTTCATGCAGCTAATAAGGTTCAACTTTGGGCTACATCTCTCCCCGTATACAATTAATGGCACACCGTCTTCGCGTGGTATACGAATAATCTTTTCTCCACAGATGACTTCTGCTTGTACTTTTGACAACCAGTCCATGCCAACTATCACATCAAAGCTTCCCAACTTAATGGGTATCAAATCTATCGCAAATTCCACTCCAGCTAAGTTTATAATACCTCCTCGGCTAATTTGGTCACCTTTCTCAAGTTTCCCATTGGCTACTTCAACAAGCATACTCTCCTTCAAAGGTACTAACGACCAATCTATCTTAGAGCAAAAGTGTCTATCTACATAACTCCTATCGGCACCAGTATCAAACAAGACAGAAGCTAATAGTTTATTAATAGTGAATGTACCTGTGACCAAGTCAGGATCCTCACGGGCATCCATGACGTTCATGTTGAAGACTCTCTCACGTGCTGGCCCGCCATCCTTCTTCTTGTTCGGACATTCATTCTTAAAGTGGCCATGCTGGCCATATTTAAAGCATTTCTTTGGCCCATTCGGAGTTGTTCTCACAGCTGAGGTGTTGATCTTGCAATCCTTGCCGATATGTCCAATCCGCTTGCACTTTTTACATACTACGTTGCAGTAACCAGTATGATGCTTGTAGCATCTCTTGCACTGCGGAAGACTTCCTTTGTAGTTAGGGTTCGAGTTAGGGTTCCTTCAGTCGTTGTTTCCCTTGAAATTCTCGTACCTCTTAGCTGGGTTTTGATCAAAACCATTTCCCTTGTTTCCGTCCCACTTACGTTTCCCATTACTAGCTCCCAATTTCAATTTCACCTTTTCTGGCTCTTGTTGGGTAATTTGATTCATCAGGGTGTACGCCATGCGCATAGCTTCCGGGACATCTGCTGGTTTTGAAGAGGTAACATTTCCCTGAATGGTCTTGGGAAGTCCCCACAAATACCGTTCCATTCGCTTAAATTCAGGAGTAACTGATAATGCTAAAAACGAACATATATTTCATAGCATTATTCCTCAAGAAAGACAAGCTTTTAGTTGCAATTGTTCTATTTAAAAGTGATATTCGTTTAAATAATAAAAGGTGAAGACAAAAGACAGATTCGACGAATTGAAGACGCAAACGACCAAAAAGCTCAAAAGTACAAAAGACAATCAAAGAGGTTCCAGTTATTGATAAGAAACGTCTCGAAATTACAAGAGTACAAGATTCAAAACGCAAAGTACAAAATATAAAATTGTACGCAAGGACGTTCGAAAATCCGGAACCGGGACCAGAGTCAACTCTCAACGCTCGACGCAACGGACTAAAAATTACAAGTTAACTATGTATATAAATATAATATAATATATAATTAATTATATTAATTATATATATATTATATTTATAAATAAAAACCGTCGGCAGAGAAAGACTCCAAAGTTGTGAGCTGTAATTTCAATCTCCGCGACTCGCGGAGTTTGAAGGCAAAAATACCGCGAGTCGCGGAGCCCCAATTTCAGAAAATCCCTATAAAGCTCGCGCATTCTGATCGTAATCATCATCTTTTTCTTCTCCTCATTCATACGTAAAATATATATATATATATTTATAATTTATATTTTAATTTTAATTATAATTCTAATAATAAGGGTATGTTAGCGAATGTTGTAAGGGTGTAAGTCGAAATTCTGTCCGTGTAACGCTACGCTATTTTTAATCATTGTAAGTTATGTTCAACCTTTTTATATTAATGTCTCGTAGCTAAGTTATTATTATGCTTATTTAATCCGAAGTAATCATGATGTTGGGCTAATTACTAAAATTGGGTAATTGGGCTTTGTATCATAATTGGGGTTTGGACAAAAGAACGACACTTGTGAAAATTAGACTATGGGCTATTAATGGGCTTTATATTTGTTTAACTAAATGATAGTTTGTTAATGTTAATATAAAGATTTACAATTGGGCGTCCCTATAAATTACCATATACACTCAATCGGACACGAAGGGCGGGGTATTTATATGTACGAATAATCGTTCATTTAACCGGACACGGGAATGGATTAATAGCCACTAGAATAATTAAAACAGGGGTGAAATTATGTACAAGGACACTTGGTATAATTGATAACAAAATATTAAAATCTTGGGTTACACTCAGTCGACATCCTGGTGTAATTATTAAACAAAGTATTAAAATCTTGTTACAGTTTAAGTCCCCAATTAGTTGGAATATTTAACTCTGGGTATAAGGATAATTTGACGAGGACACTCGCACTTTACATTTATGACTGATGGACTGTTATGGACAAAAACCAGACGGACATATTAAATAATCCAGGACAAAGGACAATTAACCCATGGGCATAAAACTAAAATCAACACGTCAAACATCATGATTACGGAAGTTTAAATAAGCATAATTCTTTTATTTCATATTTAATTTCCTTTATTTTATATTTAATTGCACTTCTAATTATCGCATTTTTATTGTTATTGTATTTAATTGCACTTTTAATTATCGTACTTTTTAATTATCGCAAGTTTATTTTATCGCACTTTTATTATTCGCAATTTCATTATCGTTATTTACTTTATGCTTTAATTTAAGTCTTGTATTTATTTTTTTAATATTTTACATTTGGTTTTAACTGCGACTAAAGTTTTAAAATCGACAAACCGGTCATTAAACGGTAAAAACCCCCCTTTATAATAATAATATTACTTATATATATATTTGTATTTTTATAAAAGTAAACTAATATAGCGTTGAGCTTTGTTTAAAAAAGATTCCCTGTGGAACGAACCGGACTTACTAAAAACTACACTACTGTACGATTAGGTACACTGCCTATAAGTGTTGTAGCAAGGTTTAAGTATATCCGTTCTCTAAATAAATAAATATCTTGTGTAAAATTGTATCGTATTTAATAGTATTTCCTGCAAAAATTTAATAGTATTTTATACCTCTCCGCTACCACATCAAGTATTTTTGGCGCCGCTGCCGGGGAAAATCTTAAAAGCCGGAAGCGCAACGCTATATATATAAAAAAAAAGATTTTTAGTTTACTTTTATTAAAATTCGTTTTTATAAAAGTATTTTTTTAAATATTCGAAAATATAAAAAGAAAAACAAAAAAAAATATAAGTATTTTTAAGATTTTGTTAAATATTTAAGTTTTATAAAGTTTCTTTATTTTTTATATAAGTTTTATTTAAGTATTTTGTTTTTATTTAAAAACATATAAAAAAAATATATATATAAATCTAGTTTTAAGATTTTTATTTATAAAATTATAAAATATTTCTATTTTAGTTTTTAGATATAAGTTTTTATTATATAAATACTTTTATTAAAACAGAAAATTAAAAACAGAAATTAAAAAAATATAAAAATAATAAAAATAAAGAAAAACGCGTCAAATTTAAATAACCTGTCAGTTGAAAACTGGAACCCCGCGAGTCGCGGGGTTTGAAGCTTTGAATACCGCAAGTCGCGGAGCTGCTCTGACACACTGACAGAACCCTAATTTCACATTAATTACGGATTATATTATAATTATTAATATAAAACCCTAATTAGGTTTTAATTAATTATTAATTTTAGTTTTTATTATTATTTTGTTTAATTAGTTTAATTAAAATATTAAATTAATAGTTTTAATAAATAAATAATATAAAAATAATATTTTTATAAAAATTGTAATTTTTACAACTTTTTGTATATTTTTATATTTTGTCCCTTTTTAATTGTTTTAGCGTAATATTTGTATTTTTAGCTCATATTTAGTTTTAAACTTAGTTTTTGCTATAGTTATTTTTACTCCTAGATTTTTAGTCTTTGCCGTAGAATTCCTTAAGTGCTTTTTCTCTAGACTAAGATTTAGGTACTTTAGAATTTTGCGACGCCTTTTTAAGTTTTAGTTTCTTTTTAAGTTAATTCCATTTGGGATTTAGTTTTTCCTGTAAGCTTTAATATTTTTAGACACCTTTTACTATGTATCAATTATCATTCCAATTAGTAATCTCAATTTGCGATTATAATTTTAAGTTAGTTGTAGCAATAAGGTTAGGTTAGTCAAGTATTTTTAAGTTTTTATAAGTTTCTTTTATTTTTCCGTCACCTTTTATTTTTCAACCATTTTTCTTTTTCAACCTTTTTCCGACGAACTCTTTTTCTTTCTTATTTCTCGCTATTCTAGTTTTAGGACATAGATTTTTATTCTACTTCTTATCTAAATTTCTTAAAATTACGAAAATTTATTTTAAGTGGTTAAATTAATAGACATCAAAATTTTCTGGTTCGTAGTAATAGTTGGATTTGTACGTGGACCGGGTTATTGGAGCCAAACAGTCCTCAATTATATTGAGACCAAACGAATCCTGCCCTCTGCTGCATCTTTTGGCTATTCGAAACGTGGGCAAAATCAGAAAAGTCTATTGGTTGGATAACTTATTATAATTTTTCTTTCCTTTTAAAAACTAATAGGATATTCAGTGAATGCACCGAGCAAGACGTTCACCACCTTTTGTACGTTCACCACCTGTAACTAGATCAAGACATTTAGCAAATATAACCGCCGTTGATTTTTCTTTAGAATCGTCATCCAGTAGACCAAGTACTTCAGTTCAAATTTCCGATAATCCATTTTTTGAACCCGACCTCACAATTGAGAATCCGGAGAATATTCAGGAACGGTTCGTAGATCCTGAACCACTAAACTTTCCTCCGGAACCACCAATCATTCAAACAGAGATTGTTGAGGAACGAACCATTAAATCAGAATCCTCTAGTGATTCCGATTCAACAAATTCAATTATGGAGAATCTGGAACCTTTAAGTATGGAAGACCGAATGAAAGCTAAACGCACTGGCCAAGGTCACGCAATTACTCATCCAGACATTAATGCGCCAGATTATGAAATCAAAGGACAAATTCTACACATGGTGACTAATCAATGCCAATTTAGTGGTGCGCCGAAGGAAGATCCAAATGAACATTTACGTACCTTTAATAGGATCTGCACACTATTTAAAATCCGAGAAGTGGAGGATGAACAGATATATCTCATGTTATTTCCCTGGACTTTAAAGGGAGAAGCCAAAGATTGGTTGGAATCGTTACCTGAAGGGGCGATTGATACATGGGATGTTTTAGTTGACAAATTTCTCAAACAATTTTTTCCGGCATCTAAAGCCGTAAGACTTCAATCAGAAATTGTTACGTTTACACAGAAACCAAATGAAACTCTATATGAGGCGTGGACAAGATATGGAAAGTTATTAAGAGGATGTCCGCAACATGGTTTAGACACCTGTCAAATAGTACAAATATTCTACCAAGGATGCGACATCACTACAAGAAAAGACATAGATATAGCAGCTGGTGGTTCTATTATGAAGAAAACCGAAACTGATGCTTACAAAATTATTGATAACACTGCTTCCCACTCACATGAGTGGCACCAAGAAAAAGATATCATTAGATCATCTAAAGTAGCTAGAGCCGATTCTAGCCATGACTTAGATTCCATTTTCGCAAAGATAGATGCTGTGGAAAGACGAATGGAAAAGATGATTAAAGATATTCACTCAATACGAATTAGTTGTGAGCAGTGTGGAGGACCACATTTGACAAAAGATTGTCTCAGTATTGAATTAACAATGGAATAAAGAGAGAATATTTCATACATAAACCAAAGGCCTGGAAATAATTATCAGAATAATTATCAACCGCCAAGACCAATTTACAATCAAAACCAGAACTATAACCGAAATATTCCATACAACAACCAACAAGGTCCTAGCAATCAACAAGTATCCAATAATACTTACAATCAGCAAAGACCTAATTTTCAAAACAAACCACCACAACAAACCGATGATAAAAAGCTGAATTTAGAAGATATGATGACAAAGCTAGTTGAAACTCAAACGCAGTTTTTCACATCTCAGAAACAAACAAATGAACAAAATGCACAAGCATTTAGAAATCAACAAGCTTCTATTCAAAATCTGGAACAAGAAGTAAGTAACCTAGCAAGGTTAATAGGTGAAAGAAAACCGGGAAGTTTACCTAGTGATACAAATGCTAACCCCCGGAATGAAACAGTTAAAGCCATTACCACAAGAAGTGGTACAACACTTAAACCACTTGAAATACCTGTAACTTCTGATGAAACTATTCCTACTCCACAAGAACCACAACCTGATCAAGATAAGGAAAAAGAACCGGTAGTTGAAAAGGTTAATGAAGATAACACAGTTAAGGATAAACCTTATGTTAAACCATACCAACCACCACTTCCTTACTCGAGTAAAATGAAGAAAGAGAAACTTGAAGCCGAGCAATCCAAATTCTTGGATATGTTTAAACAGATAAATGTAAATCTTCCTTTCATTGATGTGATTTCAGGAATGCCTAGATATGCTAAATTCTTGAAAGATCTAATCTCAAATAGAAAGAAAATGGAAGAACTCTCGGCTGTTACTATGAATGCTAATTGTTCAGCAGTGCTGTTGAATAAGATACCAGAAAAACTATCTGATCCAGGAAGTTTCACAATTCCATGTTTTCTGGGTAGTCTTAGTTCAATAGAAGCATTGGCAGACTTAGGTGCTAGTATAAATCTAATGCCGTATTCACTATACGCTAAACTAGACCTTGGAGAATTAAAACCAACCAGAATAAGCATACAATTAGCCGATAGATAAATAAAATATCCTAGAGGGATAATGGAGAACATGCTAGTTAAAGTTGGTACTTTAGTATTTCCAGTAGATTTTGTTGTTCTGGACATGGAAGAAGATTCTCAAGTTCCTTTCATAATAGGAAGACCATTCTTAAACACGGCTAAAGCAATGATAAACGTGTTCAGTAAGAAATTGACCCTAAGTATAGAAGATGAGAGTGTTACCTTTTCAGTTGATAGAGCAATGCAACAACCACAATCTGCAGATGATACATGTTATTATATTCAAACTATAGATGCATATGCGGAATTATTAGAAGAATTTCTAGAATTACAAGGAACAGAAGAATGTTCTTTAGGAGAAGGTAATGAACCAATTGATGAAGCTGAAATGTTAGCTACACTTATAGCTAATGGATATGAACCAACAACAGAAGAAATTCAAATGCTAAAAGAAGAAGACAGATATCGATACAAATTATCGATAGAAGAACCTCCGAAATTAGAGTTAAAGCCACTTCCAAACCATTTGGAATATGCTTATTTACATGGTGAATCTGAATTACCTGTAATAATATCGTCTTCTCTTACTGAAAATGAGAAATCACAACTCATTTCTGTGTTGAAAGCTCATAAACCAGCCATTGCATGGAAGATTCATGATGTTAAAGGAATAAGTCCTTCGTATTGCACACACAAAATCCTTATGGAAGAAGGTCATAAAACATATGTGCAACGCCAACGAAGACTAAATCCTAATATGCAAGATGTAGTTAAGAAAGAGATTATTAAACTGCTAGACGCAGGTCTAATTTATCCAATCTCTGATAGTCCATGGGTAAGCCCAGTTCAATGCGTGCCTAAGAAGGGTGGCATGACTGTCATTACAAATGAGAAAAATGAGCTTATTCCTACTAGGACTGTAACAGGATGGCGTGTATGTATTGATTATAGAAAATTAAATGACGCCACCAGAAAAGATCACTTTCCCTTACCTTTCATAGATCAAATGTTGGAAAGATTAGCCGGAAATAGTTACTATTGTTTTCTAGATGGATTTTCCGGATATTTTCAAATTCCAATAGCACCCGAAGATCAAGAGAAAACCACATTCACGTACCCTTATGGTAATTTTGCTTACAAACGCATGCCATTTGGACTTTGTAACGCCCCTGCAACCTTTCAAAGGTGTATGATGGCGATTTTTCACGACATGATAGAAGAATGCATGGAAGTTTTCATGGATGACTTTTCAGTCTTCGGTGATACATTTGAATCATGTTTAGTGAAATGTCCCGTTCTTATTGATTAAAAACGTTCCATATTAATTGATTTCGTTGCGAGGTTTTGACCTCTATATGAGACATTTTTCAAAGACTGCATTCATTTTTAAAACAAACCATAACCTTTATTTCATAAATAAAGGTTTAAAAAGCTTTACGTAGATTATCAAATAATGATAATCTAAAATATCATGTTTACACACGACCATTACATAATGGTTTACAATACAAATATGTTACATCGAAATCAGTTTCTTGAATGCAGTTTTTACACAATATCATACAAACATGGACTCCAAATCTTGTCCTTATTTTAGTATGCAACAGCGGAAGCTCTTAGTATTCACCTGAGAATAAACATGCTTTAAACGTCAACAAAAAATGTTGGTGAGTTATAGGTTTAACCTATATATATCAAATCGTAACAATAGACCACAAGATTTCATATTTCTATACACATCCCATACATAGAGATAAAAATCATTCATATGGTGAACACCTGGTAACCGACAATAACAAGATGCATATATAAGAATATCCCCATCATTCCGGGACACCCTTCGGATATGATATAAATTTCGAAGTACTAAAGCATCCGGTACTTTGGATGGGGTTTGTTAGGCCCAATAGATCTATCTTTAGGATTCGCGTCAATTAGGGTGTCTGTTCCCTAATTCTTAGATTATCAGACTTAATAAAAAGGGGCATATTCGATTTCGATAATTCAACCATAGAATGTAGTTTCACGTACTTGTGTCTATTTTGTAAATCATTTATAAAACCTGCATGTATTCTCATCCCAAAAATATTAGATTTTAAAAGTGGGACTATAACTCACGTTCACAGATTTTTACTTCGTCGGGAAGTAAGACTTGGCCACTGGTTGATTCACGAACCTATAACAATATATACATATATATATCAAAGTATGTTCAAAATATATTTGCAACACTTTTAATATATTTTGATGTTTTAAGTTTATTAAGTCTGCTGTCCTCGTTAGTAACCTACAACTAGTTGTCCACAGTTAGATGTACAGAAATAAATCGATAAATATTATCTTGAATCAATCCACGACCCAGTGTATACGTATCTCAGTATTGATCACAACTCAAACTATATATATTTTGGAATCAACCTCAACCCTGTATAGCTAACTCCAACATTCACATATAGAGTGTCTATGGTTGTTCCGAAATATATATAGATGTGTCGACATGATAGGTCGAAACATTGTATACGTGTCTATGGTATCTCAAGATTACATAATATACAATACAAGTTGATTAAGTTATGGTTAGAATAGATTTGTTACCAATTTTCACGTAGCTAAAATGAGAAAAATTATCCAATCTTGTTTTACCCATAACTTCTTCATTTTAAATCCGTTTTGAGTGAATCAAATTGCTATGGTTTCATATTGAACTCTATTTTATGAATCTAAACAGAAAAAGTATAGGTTTATAGTCGGAAAAATAAGTTACAAGTCGTTTTTGTAAAGGTAGTCATTTCAGTCGAAAGAACGACGTCTAGATGACCATTTTAGAAAACATACTTCCACTTTGAGTTTAACCATAATTTTTGGATATAGTTTCATGTTCATAATAAAAATAATTTTCTCAGAATAACAACTTTTAAATCAAGGTTTATCATAGTTTTTAATTAACTAACCCAAAACAGCCCGCGGTGTTACTACGACGGCGTAAATCCGGTTTTACGGTGTTTTTCGTGTTTCCAGGTTTTAAATCATTAAGTTAGCATATCATATAGATATAGAACATGTGTTTAGTTGATTTTAAAAGTCAAGTTAGAAGGATTAACTTTTGTTTGCGAACAAGTTTAGAATTAACTAAACTATGTTCTAGTGATTACAAGTTTAAACCTTCGAATAAGATAGCTTTATATGTATGAATCGAATGATGTTATGAACATCATTACTACCTTAATTTCCTTGGATAAACCTACTGGAAAAGATAAAAATGGATCTAGCTTCAATGGATCCTTGGATGGCTCGAAGTTCTTGAAGCAGAATCATGACACGAAAACAAGTTCAAGTAAGATCATCACTTGAAATAAGATTGTTATAGTTATAGAAATTGAACCAAAGTTTGAATATGATTATTACCTTGTATTAGAATGATAATCTACTGTAAGAAACAAAGATTTCTTGAGGTTGGATGATCACCTTACAAGATTGGAAGTGAGCTAGCAAACTTGAAAGTATTCTTGATTTTATGAAACTAGAACTTTTGGAATTTATGAAGAACACTTAGAACTTGAAGATAGAACTTGAGAGAGATCAATTAGATGAAGAAAATTGAAGAATGAAAGTGTTTGTAGGTGTTTTTGGTCGTTGTTGTATGGATTAGATATAAAGGATATGTAATTTTGTTTTCATATAAATAAGTCATGAATGATTACTCATATTTTTGTAATTTTATGAGATATTTCATGCTAGTTGCCAAATGATGGTTCCCACATGTGTTAGGTGACTCACATGGGCTGCTAAGAGCTGATCATTGGAGTGTATATACCAATAGTACATACATCTAAAAGCTGTGTATTGTACGAGTACGAATACGGGTGCATACGAGTAGAATTGTTGATGAAACTGAACGAGGATGTAATTGTAAGCAT
Source organism: Rutidosis leptorrhynchoides (assembly GCF_046630445.1). Classification (NCBI taxonomy): domain Eukaryota; kingdom Viridiplantae; phylum Streptophyta; class Magnoliopsida; order Asterales; family Asteraceae; genus Rutidosis; species Rutidosis leptorrhynchoides. The sequence goes on along the minus strand of NC_092337.1, from coordinate 51,233,858 downwards.
TTTTGTTAAGTAGAAGTATTTTGATAAGTGTATTGAAGTCTTTCAAAAGTGTATAAATACATATTAAAACACTACATGTATATACATTTTAACTGAGTCGTTAAGTCATCGTTAGTCGTTACATGTAAATGTTGTTTTGAAACCTTTAGGTTAACGATCTTGTTAAATGTTGTTAACCCAATGTTTATAATATCAAAAGAGATTTTAAATTATTATATTATCATGATATTATGATGTACGAATATCTCTTAATATGATATATATACATTAAATGTCGTTACAACGATAATCGTTACATATATGTCTCGTTTTAAAATCATTAAGTTAGTAGTCTTGTTTTTACATATGTAGTTCATTGTTAATATACTTAATGATATGCTTAATTATCATAATATAATGTTAACTATATATATAACCATATATATGTCATCATATAGTTTTTACAAGTTTTAACGTTCGTGAATCACCGGTCAACTTGGGTGGTCAATTGTCTATATGAAACCTATTTCAATTAATCAAGTCTTAACAAGTTTGATTGCTTAACATGTTGGAAACATTTAATCATGTAAATATCACTCTCAATTAATATATATAAACATGGAAAAGTTCGGGTCACTACAGTACCTACCCGTTAAATAAATTTCGTCCCGAAATTTTAAGCTGTTGAAGGTGTTGACGAATCTTCTGGAAATAGATGCGGGTATTTCTTCTTCATCTGATCTTCACGCTCCCAGGTGAACTCGGGTCCTCTACGAGCATTCCATCGAACCTTAACAATTGGTATCTTGTTTTGCTTAAGTCTTTTAACCTCACGATCCATTATTTCGACGGGTTCTTCGATGAATTGAAGTTTTTCGTTGATTTGGATTTCATCTAACGGAATAGTGAGATCTTCTTTAGCAAAACATTTCTTCAAATTCGAGACGTGGAAAGTGTTATGTACAGCCGCGAGTTGTTGAGGTAACTCAAGTCGGTAAGCTACTGGTCCGACACGATCAATAATCTTGAATGGTCCAATATACCTTGGATTTAATTTCCCTCGTTTACCAAATCGAACAACGCCTTTCCAAGGTGCAACTTTAAGCATGACCATCTCTCCAATTTCAAATTCTATATCTTTTCTTTTAATGTCAGCGTAGCTCTTTTGTCGACTTTGGGCGGTTTTCAACCGTTGTTGAATTTGGATGATCTTCTCGGTAGTTTCTTGTATAATCTCCGGACCCGTAATCTGTCTATCCCCCACTTCACTCCAACAAATAGGAGACCTGCACTTTCTACCATAAAGTGCTTCAAACGGCGCCATCTCAATGCTTGAATGGTAGCTGTTGTTGTAGGAAAATTCTGCTAACGGTAGATGTCGATCCCAACTGTTTACGAAATCAATAACACATGCTCGTAGCATGTCTTCAAGCGTTTGTATCGTCCTTTCACTCTACCCATCAGTTTGTGGATGATAGGCAGTACTCATGTCTAGACGAGTTCCTAATGCTTGCTGTAATGTCTGCCAGAATCTTGAAATAAATCTGCCATCCCTATCAGAGATAATAGAGATTGGTATTCCATGTCTGGAGACGACTTCCTTCAAATACAGTCGTGCTAACTTCTCCATCTTGTCATCTTTTCTTATTGGCAGGAAGTGTGCTGATTTGGTGAGACGATCAACTATTACCCAAATAGTATCAAAACCACTTGCAGTCCTTGGGAATTTAGTGATGAAATTCATGGTAATGTTTTCCCATTTCCATTCCGGGATTTCGGGTTGTTGAAGTAGACCTGATGGTTTCTGATGCTCAGCTTTGACCTTAGAACACGTCAAACATTCTCCTACGTATTTAGCAACATCGGCTTTCATACCCTGCCACCAAAAATATTTCCTGAGATCCTTGTACATCTTCCCCGTTCCAGGATGTATTGAGTATCTGGTTTTATGAGCTTCTCTAAGTACCATTTCTCTCATATCTCCAAATTTTGGTACCCAAATCCTTTCAGCCCTATACCGGGTTCCGTCTTCCCGAATATTAAGATGCTTCTCCGATCCTTTGGGTATTTCATCCTTTAAATTTCCCTCTTTTAAAACTCCTTGTTGTACCACCTTTATTTGAGTAGTAAGGTTATTATGAATCATTATATTCATAGATTTTACTCGAATGGGTTCTCTGTCCTTCCTGCTCAAGGCATCGGCTACCACATTTGCCTTCCCCGGGTGGTAACGAATCTCAAAGTCGTAATCATTCAACAATTCAATCCACCTACGCTGCCTCATATTCAGTTGTTTCTGATTAAATATGTGTTGAAGACTTTTGTGGTCGGTATATATAATAATTTTGACCCCATATAAGTAGTGCCTCCAAGTCTTTAATGTAAAAACAACCGCGCCTAATTCCAAATCATGAGTCGTATAATTTTGTTCGTGAATCTTCAATTGTCTAGACGCATAAGCAATCACCTTCGTTCGTTGCATTAATACACAACCGAGACCTTGCTTTGATGCGTCACAATAAATCACAAAATCATCATTCCCTTCAGGCAATGATAATATAGGTGCCGTAGTTAGCTTTTTCTTCAATAACTAAAACGCTTTCTCTTGTTCATCATTCCATTCAAATTTCTTCCCTTTATGCGTTAATGCGGTCAAGGATTTTGCTATTCTGGAAAAGTCTTGGATGAACCTTCTGTAGTAACCAGCTAGTCCTAAAAACTGGCGTATGTGTTTCGGAGTTTTCGGGGTTTCCCACTTTTCAACAGTTTCTATCTTTGTCGGATCCACCTTAATACCTTCTTTGTTCACTATGTGACCGAGGAATTGAACTTCTTTCAACTAAAATGTACACTTTGAAAACTTAGCGTACAATTCTTCCTTCCTCAATACTTCTAACACCTTTCTCAAATGTTCACCGTATTCTTGGTCATTCTTTGAGTAAATAAGTATGTCATCAATGAAAACAATGACAAACTTGTCAAGGTATGGTCCACACACTCGGTTCATAAGGTCCATGAACACAGCTGGTGCATTAGTTAAACCAAACGGCATGACCATAAACTCGTAATGACCGTAACGTGTTCTGAAAGCAGTCTTTAGAATATCATCTTCTTTCACCCGCATTTGATGATACCCGGAACGTAAGTCAATCTTTGAATAAACTGACGAGCCTTGTAGTTGATCAAATAAGTCGTCGATTCTCGGTAGTGGATAGCGGTTCTTGATGGTAAGTTTGTTCAACTCTCGGTAGTCGATACACAACCTGAATGTACCATCTTTCTTCTTGACAAACAAAACAGGAGCTCCCCACGGTGATGTGCTTGGTCGAATGAAACCACGCTCTAAAAGTTCTTGTAATTGGCTTTGCAGTTCTTTCATCTCGCTGGGTGCGAGTCTGTAAGGAGCACGAGCTATTGGTGCAGCTCCTGGTACAAGATCTATTTGAAATTCAACGGATCGATGTGGGGGTAATCCCGGTAATTCTTTCGGAAATACATCGGGAAATTCTTTTGCAATGGGAACATCATTGATGCTCTTTTCTTCAGTTTGTACTTTCTCGACGTGTGCTAGAACAGCATAGCAACCTTTTCTTATTAGTTTTTGTGCCTTCAAATTACTAATAAGATGTAGCTTCGTGTTGCCCTTTTCTCCGTACACCATTAAGGGTTTTCCTTTTTCTCGTATAATGCGAATTGCATTTTTGTAACAGACGATCTCTGCTTTCACTTCTTTCAACCAGTCCATACCGATTATCACATCAAAACTCCCTAACTCTACTGGTATCAAATCAATCTTAAATGTTTCGCTAACCAGTTTAATTTCTCGATTCCGACATATATTATCTGCTGAAATTAATTTACCATTTGCTAATTCGAGTAAAAATTTACTATCCAAAGGCGTCAATGGACAACTTAATTTAGCACAAAAATCTCTACTCATATAGCTTCTATCCGCACCCGAATCAAATAAAACGTAAGCAGATTTATTGTCAATAAGAAACGTACCCGTAACAAGCTCCGGGTCTTCCTGTGCCTCTGCCGCATTAATATTGAAAACTCTTCCGCGGCCTTGTCCATTCGTGTTCTCCTGGTTCGGGCAATTTCTAATAATGTGGCCCGGTTTTCCACATTTATAACAAACTACATTGGCATAACTTGCTCCGACACTACTTGCTCCGCCATTACTCGTTCCGACACCATTTGTTCCTTTCGTTCTATTAACCCCTGGTCCGTAGACCTCACACTTCGCCGCACTATGACCATTTCTTTTACACTTGTTGCAAAATTTGGTGCAGAATCCAGAGTGATACTTTTCACACCTTTGGCATAGCTGCTTCTGATTGTTGTTGTTGTTGCGGTTATTATTATTATTGGGATGATTGTTGTAGTTGATGTTGCTGTTGTTGTTGTTGTTGTTGTTGGGCCGTTTGTTGTAGTTGCGATTGATGTTGCGATTGTTGGGATAATTGTTGCGATTATTGTTGTAATTGCTGTTGTTGTATTGGTGATTCTTATCACCGTTTTCCTCCCACTTTCTTTTGACTTGCTTCACATTGGCCTCTTCAGCAGTCTGTTCTTTAATTCTTTCTTCAATCTGGTTCACTAGTTTGTGAGCCATTCTATATGCCTGTTGTATAGAGGCGGGCTCGTGTGAACTTATATCTTCTTGGATTCTTTCCGGTAATCCTTTCACAAATGCGTCGATCTTCTCTTCCTCATCTTCGAATGCTCCCGGACACAATAGGCACAATTCTGTGAATCGTCTTTCGTACGTGGTAATATCAAATCCTTGGGTTCGTAACCCTCTAAGTTCTGTCTTGAGCTTATTGACCTCGGTTCTAGGACGGTACTTCTCGTTCATCAAGTGCTTGAATGCTGACCACGGTAGTGCGTACGCATCGTCTTGTCCCACTTGCTCTAAATAGGTATTCCACCATGTTAACGCAGAACCTGTGAAGGTATGCGTAGCGTACTTCACTTTGTCCTCTTCAGTACACTTACTTATGGCAAACACCGATTCGACCTTCTCGGTCCACCGTTTCAATCCGATCGGTCCTTCGGTTCCATCAAATTCCAAAGGTTTGCAGGCAGTGAATTCTTTGTAGGTGCATCCTACACGATTTCCTGTACTGCTAGATCCAAGGTTATTGTTGGTATGTAGCGCAGCCTGTACTGCGGCTATGTTTGAAGCTAGAAAAGTACGGAATTCCTCTTCATTCATATTCACGGTGTGTCGAGTAGTCGGTGCCATTTCCTTCAAAATAGTCAAATGGAACAAGTTAATCATACAGAATATTAAGAGTAGTTAATAGTATTTCGTAGCATAATATGAACTCATTTATAAAAGCTTTTTCTTCATATTAGCGTTTTATAAGTTTAAATTCGGGTAGTACCTACCCGTTAAGTTCATACTTAGTAGCTAATATACAATTCAACAACTACAATTCTATATGAAAAACTGATTATAATAATATTTCGCGTTCAAACTTTTATACAATATTTTACAAACTGACAATACCGCTTATTTTACATAAAGCATGAAATATAGCACACAATAACTTTGATACAAGATAGTTGTGAAGATAATTCTAGCTAGTACACAAGTCGTTCAGCAAAGGCAATAAAGACACGTAATTCATACGTCCATAAACAAGTCATGCATTCTGGTTTTACTAGGACTACTTCCCATCCTTGGTCTTGTGGAACATAACCGTTATGGCCGTTGATAAGACAGCGTGTTGTAACGTCGTCAAAGGGACGAGGGTTACGTAATGTCCAACAGTCCCGTAACAATCTAAAAACCTCATTTCTTACCCCAATTACCGACTCCGTCACTTGTGAGAACGTTTTGTTTAATAGTTGTAGCCCGATGTTCTTGTTCTCACTTTGGTGAGAAGCGAACATTACTAATCCGTAAGTATAACATGCTTCTTTATGTTGCATGTTAGCCGCTTTTTCTAAATCACGAAGTCCAATATTCGGATATATTGAGTCAAAATAATTTCTTAACCCATTGCGTAAAATAGCATTTGGGTTCCCCGCAATATATGCGTCAAAGTAAACACATCGTAACTTATGGATTTCCCAATGTGATATCCCCCATCTTTCGAACGAAAGCCTTTTATAAACCAAGGCATTCTTAGAACGTTCTTCGAATGTCTTACAAACTGATCTCGCCTTAAATAGTTGTGCCGAAGAATTCTGACCGACTCTAGACAAGATTTCATCAATCATGTCTCCGGGTAGGTCTCTTAAAATATTGGGTTGTCTATCCATTTTGTGTTTTTATACTGTAAAATAGACAAGAGTTAGATTCATAAAAAAAATACTTATTAATACAAGCAATTTTTACACATCATAAAGCATAAGCACACTATATTACATATATTACACCACACGAATACAACTATCTTATTCCGACTCGCTTATTTCTTCTTCTTCGGTTTTGGTTCGTTTTGCCAAGTTTCTAGGGATATATGATGTTCCCCTAATACGAGCCGTAATTTTCCACATTGGTTTAGAAAAACCTGGTGGTTTAGAGGTTCCCGGGTCATTGTTACAACTTAAGGACTTCGGGGGTTGACGATACATATAAAGTTCATCGGGGTTGGAATTAGATTTCTCTATTTTTATGCCCTTTCCCTTATTATTTTCTTTTACTTTTTTAAATTCAGTTGGGGTAATTTCTATAACATCATCGGAATTCTCGTCGGAATCCGATTCATCGGAGAATTGGTAATCCTCCCAATATTTTGCTTCCTTGGCGGAAACACCATTGACCATAATTAACCTTGGTCAGTTGGTTGAGGATTCTCTTTTACTTAACCGTTTTATTATTTCCCCCACCGATTCTATTTCTTCTTCCGGTTCCGATTCTTCTTCCGGTTCCGATTCTTCTTCCGGTTCTGACTCTTCTTCCGGTTCCTCTTCGGGAACTTGTGAATCAGTCCACGAATCATTCCAATTTACATTTGACTCTTCATTATTATTAGGTGAGTCAATGGGACTTGTTCTAGAGGTAGACATCTATCACATAATATCAAACACGTTAAGAGATTAATATATCACATAATATTCATATGTTAAAAATATATAGTTTCCAACAAAAATGTTAAGCAATCATTTTTAAAGAAAACACGGTCGAAGTCCAGACTCACTAATGCATCCTAACAAACTCGATAAGACACACTAATGCAAATTTTCTGGTTCTCTAAGACCAACGCTCGGATACCAACTGAAATGTCCCGTTCTTATTGATTAAAAACGTTCCATATTAATTGATTTCGTTGCGAGGTTTTGACCTCTATATGAGACGTTTTTCAAAGACTGCATTCATTTTTAAAACAAACCATAACCTTTATTTCATAAATAAAGGTTTAAAAAGCTTTACGTAGATTATCAAATAATGATAATCTAAGATATCCTGTTTACACACGACCATTACATAATGGTTTACAATACAAATATGTTACATCGAAATCAGTTTCTTGAATGCAGTTTTTACACAATATCATACAAACATGGACTCCAAATCTTGTCCTTATTTTAGTATGCAACAGCGGAAGCTCTTAGTATTCACCTGAGAATAAACATGCTTTAAACGTCAACAAAAAATGTTGGTGAGTTATAGGTTTAACCTATATATATCAAATCGTAACAATAGACCACAAGATTTCATATTTCAATACACATCACATACATAGAGATAAAAATCATTCATATGGTGAACACCTGGTAACCGACAATAACAAGATGCATATATAAGAATATCCCCATCATTCCGGGACACCCTTCGGATATGATATAAATTTCGAAGTACTAAAGCATCCGGTACTTTGGATGGGGTTTGTTAGGCCTAATAGATCTATCTTTAGGATTCGCGTCAATTAGGGTGTCTGTTCCCTAATTCTTAGATTACCAGACTTAATAAAAAGGGGCATATTCGATTTCGATAATTCAACCATAGAATGTAGTTTCACGTACTTGTGTCTATTTTGTAAATCATTTATAAAACCTGCATGTATTCTCATCCCAAAAATATTAGATTTTAAAAGTGGGACTATAACTCACTTTCACAGATTTTTACTTCGTCGGGAAGTAAGACTTGGCCACTGGTTGATTCACGAACCTATAACAATATATACATATATATCAAAGTATGTTCAAAATATATTTACAACACTTTTAATATATTTTGATGTTTTAAGTTTATTAAGTCAGCTGTCCTCGTTAGTAACCTACAACTAGTTGTCCACAGTTAGATGTACAGAAATAAATCGATAAATATTATCTTGAATCAATCCACGACCCAGTGTATACGTATCTCAGTATTGATCACAACTCAAACTATATATATTTTGGAATCAACCTCAACCCTGTATAGCTAACTCCAACATTCACATATAGAGTGTCTATGGTTGTTCCGAAATATATATAGATGTGTCGACATGATAGGTCGAAACATTGTATACGTGTCTATGGTATCTCAAGATTACATAATATACAATACAAGTTGATTAAGTTATGGTTGGAATAGATTTGTTACCAATTTTCACGTAGCTAAAATGAGAAAAATTATCCAATCTTGTTTTACCCATAACTTCTTCATTTTAAATCCATTTTGAGTGAATCAAATTGCTATGGTTTCATATTGAACTCTATTTTATGAATCTAAACAGAAAAAGTATAGGTTTATAGTCGGAAAAATAAGTTACAAGTCGTTTTTGTAAAGGTAGTCATTTCAGTCGAAAGAACGACGTCTAGATGACCATTTTAGAAAACATACTTCCACTTTGAGTTTAACCATAATTTTTGGATATAGTTTCATGTTCATAATAAAAATCATTTTCTCAGAATAACAACTTTTAAATCAAAGTTTATCATAGTTTTTAATTAACTAACCCAAAACAGCCCGCGGTGTTACTACGACGGCGTAAATCCGGTTTTACGGTGTTTTTCGTGTTTCCAGGTTTTAAATCATTAAGTTAGCATATCATATAGATATAGAACATGTGTTTAGTTGATTTTAAAAGTCAAGTTAGAAGGATTAACTTTTGTTTGCGAACAAGTTTAGAATTAACTAAACTATGTTCTAGTGATTACAAGTTTAAACCTTCGAATAAGATAGCTTTATATGTATGAATCGAATGATGTTATGAACATCATTACTACCTTAATTTCCTTGGATAAACCTACTGGAAAAGAGAAAAATGGATCTAGCTTCAATGGATCCTTGGATGGCTCGAAATTCTTGAAGCAGAATCATGACACGAAAACAAGTTCAAGTAAGATCATCACTTGAAATAAGATTGTTATAGTTATAGAAATTGAACCAAAGTTTGAATATGATTATTACCTTGTATTAGAATTATAACCTACTGTAAGAAACAAAGATTTCTTGAGGTTGGATGATCACCTTACAAGATTGGAAGTGAGCTAGCAAACTTGAAAGTATTCTTGATTTTATGAAACTAGAACTTTTAGAATTTATGAAGAACACTTAGAACTTGAAGATAGAACTTGAGAGAGATCAATTAGATGAAGAAAATTGAAGAATGAAAGTGTTTGTAGGTGTTTTTGGTCGTTGGTGTATGGATTAGATATAAAGGATATGAAATTTTGTTTTCATGTAAATAAGTCATGAATGATTACTCATATTTTTGTAATTTTATGAGATATTTCATGCTAGTTGCCAAATGATGGTTCCCACATGTGTTAGGTGACTCACATGGGCTGCTAAGAGCTGATCATTGGAGTGTATATACCAATAGTACATACATCTAAAAGTTGTGTATTGTACGAGTACGAATACGGGTGCATACGAGTAGAATTGTTGATGAAACTGAACGAGGATGTAATTGTAAGAATTTTTGTTAAGTAGAAGTATTTTGATAAGTGTATTGAAGTCTTTAAAAAGTGTATAAATACATATTAAAACACTACATGTATATACATTTTAACTGAGTCGTTAAGTCATCGTTAGTCGTTACATGTAAATGTTGTTTTGAAACCTTTAGGTTAACGATCTTGTTAAATGTTGTTAACCCAATGTTTATAATATCAAAAGAGATTTTAAATTATTATATTATCATGATATTATGATGTACGAATATCTCTTAATATGATATATATACATTAAATGTCGTTACAACGATAATCGTTACATATATGTCTCGTTTCAAAATCATTAAGTTAGTAGTCTTGTTTTTACATATGTAGTTCATTGTTAATATACTTAATGATATGATTAATTATCATAATATAATGTTAACTATATATATAACCATATATATGTCATCATATAGTTTTTACAAGTTTTAACGTTCGTGAATCACCGGTCAACTTGGGTGGTCAATTGTCTATATGAAACCTATTTCAATTAATCAAGTCTTAACAAGTTTGATTGCTTAACATGTTGGAAACATTTAATCATGTAAATATCACTCTCAATTAATATATATAAACATGGAAAAGTTCGGGTCACTACATTTAGTTAATCTGGAACGAATGCTAATTAGATGCGAAAAATCAAATCTAGTACTTAATTGGGAGAAATGCCATTTCATGGTTAAAGAAGGCACCGTTCTTGGACATAAAATTTCAAAAGAAGGAATTGAAGTGGATAGAGCTAAAGTAGATGTAATTGCTAAACTTCCACATCCCACCAATGTTAGAGGAGTTAGGAGTTTTCTAGGGCATGCCGGTTTTTACCGACGTTTCATAAAAGATTTTTCTAAAATTGCCACTCCTATGAATAAACTCCTAGAAAAGGATGCGCCATTCATCTTTTCAGATGAGTGTATCAAATCTTTTAATATTCTTAAAGAGAAACTCACTAATGCACCGATCATGATAACACCAAATTGGAATCTACCATTTGAACTAATGTGCGATGCAAGTGATTTTGCAATGGGAGCCGTTTTAGGACAAAGGATTGAAAAACGATTTCAACCTATATATTATGCTAGTAAGACGTTACAAGGAGCACAAACGAACTATACAACTACTGAAAAAGAACTCCTTGCTATTGTCTTTGCTTTTGACAAATTTCGATCATATCTCGTTCTAGCAAAAACGGTGGTCTATACCGACCATTCTGCTCTTAGATACCTATTTTCAAAACAAGATGCTAAACCAAGATTAATCCGTTGGATCTTACTCTTACAAGAGTTTGATATTGAAATCCGAGATAAAAGAGGAGCAGAAAATCTCGCCGCTGATCATCTTTCTCGTCTTGAAAATCCCGAATTAGAAGTTCTAAATGAATCGGCCATACAAGACAACTTTCCTGATGAATATCTATTGAAGATAGATTATAATGAAATCCCATGGTTTGCAGACTATGCAAACTACTTAGTTTGTGGATTCCTTGAAAAAGGATTATCGTACCAAAGACGAAAGAAATTCTTCAGTGATATAAAACACTATTTCTGGGAAGATCCACATCTGTTTAAAAGTTGTCCCGATGGAATAATACGCCGATGTGTATTTGGAGGTGAAGCTAGTAAAATTTTAAACCATTGTCACACAGGACCAACAGGAGGGCATTATGGGCCTCAACTAACAGCAAGAAAAGTTTATGAAGCTGGATTCTATTGGCCTACAATTTACAAAGACGCACACCTTCTTTGCAAATCCTGTGATGCATGTCAAAGGGCCGGAAAAATAAATCAACGTGATGAAATGCCACAAAATGTCATCCAAGTATGTGAAGTATTTGACATTTGGGGTATTGACTTTATGGGTCCATTTCCAAAATCTCATAACAATCTATATATACTCGTAGCCATTGATTATGTATCTAAATGGGCGGAAGCACAAGCTCTCCCAACTAACGATGCACGAGTTGTAGTCAACTTTTTAAAACGTCTTTTTGCAAGGTTTGGAACACCGAAAGCTTTAATAAGTGATCGGGGTACTCATTTCTGTAATAATCACCTTGAGAAAGTTCTTAAAAGATATGGAGTAACTCATAAAATCTCCACCGCATATCATCCACAAACAAGTGGACAAGTTGAAAATACCAACCGAGCTTTAAAACGTATTCTAGAGAAAACCGTAGGATCAAATCCGAAGGAATGGTCCATTAAATTGGAGGATGCACTCTGGGCTTTTAGAACAGCCTACAAAACTCCAATTGGAACCACACCTTTTAGACTTGTTTATGGAAAAGCATGTCATCTTCCAGTAGAAATTGAACACAAAGCATTTTGGGCTTTGAAGACATGTAATCTTGATTTACATGAAGCTGGACGTCTACGATTAAGTCAACTAAACGAATTAGAAGAATTAAGACATGAAGCATACGAAAATTCGTTAATCTATAAAGAAAGAACGAAGAAATGGCATGATAAAAGAATCAGAAGTTCAAAAGAATTTAAATAAGGAGACAGAGTTCTTCTTTTCAATTCACGATTCAAGCTATTTCCTGGAAAATTGAAATCAAGATGGTCTGGACCATTCATAGTCAAAAGAGTTTTCCCATACGGAACGATAGAATTGATAAATTCAAATGGGATTGAATTTAAAGTTAATGGTCACAGAGTTAAACATTACATACATGGTCCGATGGAAGTCGACAACGAAGTTAATCACAATTTCGACACCACAGCTAACTAAGTGTGGGGAGAATCAAGTCTTTAAAGGATAATATGTATTTCTGTTAGAGTTAGATTGTCTGTTTTCATATAGTTCTCGAAAATGGAACCCGAATGGTCTTTCCCTAGCAGACCCTAAAGAACTAGTCTTCTCCCCCCATTCTGAATTTTTATTTTTTTAGGTTTTTACAAAATGAAGACTGCCTGTGAACTAAACCATGGTCTAATGCTACACGCTTTGATCACTAAAAGAAATAATGACATACTACCAAGTGAAATAGTATCAGTAATCAGAGAAAGAATGGACGGAGTTAGAAAAGAATCCAGATGCGAAGATAATAAGTTACAATTTGGTAAAGGAAAATCAAAATCCGCAGCGAAAAGAAGAGCACGACATCTAGAAAGATGTCACAAATGCGGAAAATGGTCACATGGAGGTAAATGTTCAAATAATCAAACCTATTCAAATACCGAATTTGTTACTTTATGCAGAGACGGACCATTCATATGTTTAGAAGAAAAGACACTAAATGCTCGAGGTTACGCCTATGTAGCCATGGAAAACCAATTAAACCGACTATCTTATGAATGAGATAGATCATATAACTAAAAAATCTATTTCACAGGTATGTCTGTACAGTTTTTATTTTTATTTTTATTTTTATTTTTAACCTTTTGATAATAAACGCTAATTTGTTCGCTAAAAAGTATTAAATTGGTATTGAATAAAATTAGGTTTGGCGACCGAAATTATTGATATCATTCAAAAATTTATTACATCACTGCGAAATTTAACGTTTATTCTTAAGGTATAAATATCTTTAAACAATCAACCCAAAATATTTCAAAAATTCGTCATGAGTTAATTAGGTTTTGGAACTGAAATTACTTTACCGAAAAGAGGGGCGCATATTTTTGATAATATTTGATTGATTAAAGTGGAATAAAAAGACAAAAAGATTTTTAATTTTATTTTTACCATGTTTTTAAAATTAATATTTAAATCTTAAATTAATATTGTAAACTTTGTAAAAACAATATATTTAAAATTGTAAATATTTGAAAAATTAATATAAGTTTGGTGTGAATTTAAAATATGAATTTTTAATTTTATGCATTTCAAATTTTAAGTTTGGTGTGAATTTTTAATATTAATTTTGAATTTTATATTTAAGTTGTGTGAATTTAAAAACAAAAATTTACTTTATCTCATTAAGTTAAAAATATGATTTTTAAAATTCGTCGTAAGTTGAAGACTAGGTCTTTGAACCGAAATTGCTTTACCCGAGAGAGGGACGAGAACTTTTATTATCATTATTTTTAATCTCATTGAATTAAAGTATGCCAAAAACATTAAAAAAAAAAACCCCAAAAATATTAGCTTTTAAAACAATCGCTACAAAAAGACAAATTTTAAAATTTTGTCGAAGGACGAACTAGGACATCGATCCGAAACGACCTCGTCCTAAATAACAAGGGAAACAAAATTTTAAAATTAATTACTTAATTGTTTTAATAAGTTAAAGAAAAAAAGAAAAAAAAATACCAAACTCCGCGACTCGCGGAGTTTGAAGGCTTAAATGCCGCGAGTCGCGGGAGTACCGGATTACAGAAAAAAAATAAAGAGCTGCAACAGCTCAGTTTCACTCCCCACAACCGAAAACCTGCGAAATACTCCGAAAAAAATACCCAAAATCATAATTTTTAACCGTTAATCACCAAATCTTTTGCTAAAATCATGTTGAGAAGGATGCTATCTAGGAATTACTCAAGAAAAACGGTAAATTTCTACACCTAAACACCATTTAATCCGAAATTTGGTGTTCTTGAGCAATTTTTTCCTCAATTTGATTTTGATGCTTTTTAGTGTAATTAGGCTTAAATTATTTATGTATTATGCTTGTATAACCTAGATTGATGTTGTTTAACATGATTAGAAGCTTTAAACTTCAAATTTTGAATAATCTAGGGTTTGTGTTCTTGAGCAAATTTGGGGCTTTTTGATATAAACAGGTTATGGCCGATTTTTGTCATGAATTGTTGCTAAATTAAGTAGTGTAACATGTCTAGGTAGTTAAATGTTCCAAACTTTGAGCCTAAACATGATTTTGAGAATTAAAGTGGACTTTTTCAAGTCTAAAATTCATGAACTTGATTTTTGAAAGATAATGCCATTTGAAACTTGTTTAATTGCTAGTAATGATTATTTTGACATGTTATTTGAGTTGAATGCTTATGAACTTGACGAACATTTTCATATATGCTTGTTTGAAAAAGTGTAGATTTGATGAAAATGTGAAAATGAGCTTAAGTTTGATATAAATTGATCATGTCATTGTAATTATTTTGATTGATTATTTTGCTGACACTAATGCATATTTGGATGCACAAAAATTGTGTTTGATGTGTTTTGCAGACTGAAAGGGGTGAATCTTCATCCCAAGCCCGCAATGCTCCTGCTGAGAACGCGGAACAACAGGAGGTGGATAACTACTACAAGCAGGATATACCTCATCCAGTCATGACCTTTTCTGATATGCACTTGGAAGAGTTGCACCCGAACCTGAGATTTGACAGACTTTGGATAGATTATCCAAAATATCAAAGGGGTTTGCATACTCTTCATTCTAAGGTTGTTGAGGTACCAAGGGTCATAGAATGGGGACCCTTAGAAGCTGTAGAATTGGCCGGGCCAATTAGGGAATTACTTGTACAGAGGTATGGTAATTCTTCTTTTAATGACTGGGTACGTTTATTCACCATGCGAAGACCTGTATATAAAGTATGGTGTGAAGAATTGTTATGTAGTATAGAGTTGAATGATCGGGTAGCTAGTTTAATCGATCGTTCTTTTATTAGATTTTTGTTAGGCGGTTCGATGCGCCACATGTCTTTACTGGACATGGCTCAGGCTTTACGTATATATACACCTGAGGAGTTAGCATCTGCCGATTGTAGAGGGTTGATACTAAACGGTAGAAAGATAGATGAAAATTTTGATACACACGGTGTGTGGAGTCAAATGACAAGCCATCACCGTTTCAAAGGGGGAAATTACTCTTATTTGGATATAGATAGAGCCGAATTAAGAGTGATTCATAGGTTTTTAGCTAATTCGATTACACAAAGGGGTAAAAACAAGGAAAAGGTAAATGAACAGGATTTGTTTTACCATATGTGTATTCGAGACCCACAAAGCGCTGTAAGTATACCATATTGTGTGGGTTATTATTTATCAGCTATGGTTCGGGGGATGCGACCGCATAGCATAATAGGAGGTGGTATTTTTATTACTTTGATTGGTGAATATCTCAGGAATACGAAAATGCTAGACAGAGAGCATTTGAAGATTGGCAAGTTCATCAGAACCAAATCATAGCTCATTGCCAACATATAGGTAGAAACTATATTCCTACACCGAAACCCATCTTCCCTCCCTGGTCTATAGAGATGCAGCCACCATATCCTACGTATAACCCTGCCGAAGCATTCTATAGCACCTATGGTTATGCCTGGAACCCCTATTGGTACCAGTATCATCCCTAGTATACTTATTTTTTTTTTGTAATTTGTAATTATTGATACGTTTAATACTTTTGTTAATATTGTAATCATTTTTATAATTGTCTAACTTTTATTCTTAGATTTTAATAATTTTTGAATGTGGGGTAATATACCAAACTTCAAAAATATGTATATATGTTTGCAGTTTATCTTATGTACACAACAGGGTAAAACAACGCATTTTCAAAGACTGGCATTAAGTTCAGCAAAAGCAACTAATTTTGACGACAAGATGCAAAATATATGTGAAATAACAACAAGACGGAATGAACAAATGATGTGCACCATTTATCATTCAGCAAACAAACGCCAATATATTTGGAAACTTTGGTAAAAATTTAATCATTTTCACACAAATCACCCTCAATAATTTAAATTATTCCTGATTTCTTGCAAATGAGGGCATTGCAAGATCTTAAGTGTGGGAAGGGGTTAAATTCTTTCGGATTTTAAAATTTTTTTTATACACTTGGTTACCATTAAAAATACTAGTAAAGCAGTAGTTGTATTAGAATCTAGTGCTCTCTGATAATAAAGAACAGCCCTGGTCTTATATACTGACTACCCAATTCTAGTAAAATTTTTCAAAATTTTCAATTAAATGAACTCAAAATCATGTTTATACATATTTATGAACGATAAAACTAGGTTTTAACACCGAAATTATTTTTACCTCGGAAAGGACATAAATTGAGAAACAAACCAAAATGTTAAAATTCATTTAAAATGGAATAGAGGACGATAAAAAGGAAAATAAAAGCCAAG
Organism: Rutidosis leptorrhynchoides; assembly: GCF_046630445.1. Taxonomy (NCBI): domain Eukaryota; kingdom Viridiplantae; phylum Streptophyta; class Magnoliopsida; order Asterales; family Asteraceae; genus Rutidosis; species Rutidosis leptorrhynchoides. Next base: position 51,216,954 of record NC_092337.1, on the reverse strand, counting down.
TGTGGGAAAATTTACCAAGTTATCTTAAACATATGTCACATATATCTGTAACAAATAACTGAAAATACTTTTGCTTTGGACTAAACTAAACTGTTTTACCCGATAAAAGAAAAGAAGAGATGGATCTACACGATGAATCAATTCCATCATTAAAAGGAAGTAAAGTCTTCCGAAAAAGAAACGCGCTTCTTGATTTAGGTCATGAAGTTGTCGTCCAGACCAGCTGTAGGTTGACGAAAAATCTAGAAAAGTCATCACTAAAATCAGCAGGAAATCCACGGACCTCAGCATTAAACAGGGTCGCCAAGTGGTCAGATTTATCCTAACCATGAGAAGGATTTATCTCATACAATGGGGGGGCACCATGCAAATTAGCTGGATAAGACTAATGAATCAGATCCCCAGAAAGGATAATCTCCTTAAAGATTAAAAATCAGCTTTTAAGACTGATATTACTCAATCCTAGAGATTGACCTTAAACATTGAGAATTCAAACTCATGGAATTCAATGATATCTAAACTTGAGCTTGAACGAGAAAATATTTTGATCAAAATTACAAACCGATTTGTTTTCTGAAAACCCTATTTTCAATGCATTCATTACCATTGAACGTAAAATCCTAGGAATTCACCTGGAATTCATTAGGTCACCTGAACTAAAACAGGTGTCAACCGTAAGAACGGTGGTTGCATAGTGGTCAAAGACAGGACCTTGTGCCATACCGAAAAATTATAAGGGTGAGCTTTACTATTGCTCCTACCAAGGATAGTAATTGCGTCCGACACGTTATAGACCATAATTAAAAGCATGTCAGGGGACATTGCCTTAACAGTTGCTTGTTCAACGCTTTCCTTTACAACCGGACGGTAGTTTACCGAAAGGTAATATACGGGACAAGTGAACTGGACGTGTTGCTTTCCAAATACAAGGTTAGCAAGTGGGTGACACAAAACCATAAGTTTTGAGCTAAAATTTTCAAATCTGAAACCCACCAAACCCACAAAAATATTTTGCAAACACCGGTAAAGGGTTATCCCGGAAAACTTATCTAGGGTAAAAACTAGATTTAATTTTCAAAAGATCAAATGTTTTCATAAAGATCCAATTTCCTTAATGGATCTAAATTTTTATAGTCATGTGGGACTGTAAACCATATCGTTACTACCATTGTTTATACCGCCGTATAGAAATCACTGATGTACAAAGTGTGAAGAATAAAGAAGTGATTCTAGTATTTCAAGACGATATTGCTTGAGGACAAGCAACGCTCAAGTGTGAGAATATTTGATAATGCTAAAAACGAACATATATTTCATAGCATTATTCCTCAAGAAAGACAAGCTTTTAGTTGCAATTGTTCTATTTAAAAGTGATATTCGTTTAAATAATAAAAGGTGAAGACAAAAGACAGATTCGACGAATTGAAGACGCAAACGACCAAAAAGCTCAAAAGTACAAAAGACAATCAAAGAGGTTCCAATTATTGATAAGAAACGTCTCGAAATTACAAGAGTACAAGATTCAAAACGCAAAGTACAAAATATAAAATTGTACGCAAGGACGTTCGAAAATCCGGAACCGGGACCAGAGTCAACTCTCAACGCTCGACGCAACGGACTAAAAATTACAAGTTAACTATGTATATAAATATAATATAATATATAATTAATTATATTAATTATATATATATATTATATTTATAAATAAAAACCGTCGGCAGAGAAAGACTCCAAAGTTGTGAGCTGTAATTTCAATCTCCGCGACTCGCGGAGTTTGAAGGCAAAAATACCGCGAGTCGCGGAGCCCCAATTTCAGAAAATCCCTATAAAGCTCGCGCATTCTGATCGTAATCATCATCTTTTTCTTCTCCTCATTCATACGTAAAATATATATATATATATATATATATATTTATAATTTATATTTTAATTTTAATTATAATTCTAATAATAAGGGTATGTTAGCGAATGTTGTAAGGGTGTAAGTCGAAATTATGTCCGTGTAACGCTACGCTATTTTTAATCATTGTAAGTTATGTTCAACCTTTTTATATTAATGTCTCGTAGCTAAGTTATTATTATGCTTATTTAATCCGAAGTAATCATGATGTTGGGCTAATTACTAAAATTGGGTAATTGGGCTTTGTATCATAATTGGGGTTTGGACAAAAGAACGACACTTGTGAAAATTAGACTATGGGCTATTAATGGGCTTTATATTTGTTTAACTAAATGATAGTTTGTTAATGTTAATATAAAGATTTACAATTGGGCGTCCCTATAAATTACCATATACACTCAATCGGACACGAAGGGCGGGGTATTTATATGTACGAATAATCGTTCATTTAACCGGACACGGGAATGGATTAATAGCCACTAGAATAATTAAAACAGGGGTGAAATTATGTACAAGGACACTTGGTATAATTGATAACAAAATATTAAAATCTTGGGTTACACTCAGTCGACATCCTGGTGTAATTATTAAACAAAGTATTAAAATCTTGTTACAGTTTAAGTCCCCAATTAGTTGGAATATTTAACTCTGGGTATAAGGATAATTTGACGAGGACACTCGCACTTTACATTTATGACTGATGGACTGTTATGGACAAAAATCAGACGGACATATTAAATAATCCAGGACAAAGGACAATTAACCCATGGGCATAAAACTAAAATCAACACGTCAAACATCATGATTACGGAAGTTTAAATAAGCATAATTCTTTTATTTCATATTTAATTTCCTTTATTTTATATTTAATTGCACTTCTAATTATCGCATTTTTATTGTTATTGTATTTAATTGCACTTTTAATTATCGTACTTTTTAATTATCGCAAGTTTATTTTATCGCACTTTTATTATTCGCAATTTCATTATCGTTATTTACTTTATGCTTTAATTTAAGTCTTGTATTTATTTTTTTAATATTTTACATTTGGTTTTAACTGCGACTAAAGTTTTAAAATCGACTAACCGGTCATTAAACGGTAAAAACCCCCCTTTATAATAATAATATTACTTATATATATATTTGTATTTTTATAAAAGTAAACTAATATAGCGTTGAGCTTTGTTTAAAAAAGATTCTCTGTGGAACGAACCGGACTTACTAAAAACTACACTACTGTACGATTAGGTACACTGCCTATAAGTGTTGTAGCAAGGTTTAAGTATATCCGTTCTCTAAATAAATAAATATCTTGTGTAAAATTGTATCGTATTTAATAGTATTTCCTGCAAAAATTTAATAGTATTTTATACCTCTCCGCTACCACATCAGTAACCATCATGGGGCACATCAAAGCTAACTCCAAGTACCTTCTGTTATAGCCATCAAGATCAGTCCCTACAACTTTCAGTTCCCAAAACTCCGCTTTCATTTTCTGAATTTCGGTTCTGGGGCAGTACTCCTCGATCATAGCCTGCTTAAACTCCTCCATGGTGTAGCATAAGCCTCATCAATTCCCTGAGCTTGGGCGAGTACGTTCCACCAAGTTAAAGTGCCATCCGACAGCGTGCAGGAGGCGTACTTAGTTTTGTTCACTTCGGAGCAGTTACTCACGCGGAAAACAGCTTCCAACTTTTCAAACCATCTAGTCAGCCCAACTGGCCCTTCAGTACCACTGAAATTGTGGGTCTTGCAGCTCTGAAATTCCTTATAAGTGCATCCATTCAGAATGTCCTGGTTAGCCGGTGGAGCTTGGGGGTTGACATCCGCCATAGCTACGGCTACTCTAGCAGCTATCATCTCCTCAATTTGAGCTACTGTGGGCATATCCCTTGGAACTCTTATGTTTGCCATTGATCTTCTTAACAAAATTTCGACTTAAGTCAAAATCCAGCATTCAATAAGTCATAATATTATATTATATGGTAACCAATATGGAATCAACACAAAACACGATAACTAAGCATGGCAAACAGCAGCAGATAGCACAAAATCCAACATGCAATAACTTAAATAAACATCGTACAATAATTAAACAACATTAAGTTCCATTCATTAATAAGAAAGTTGCATACATATCCATAAGGTTCGTACAATACATGAATAAAACAAGAAACTACTAACGGGATTACATAGTGGAATCTATTACAATAGCCCTATGGTGATGGTGGATAAATGATGTCCATCAGGTGGGTCATCTGGTCCTCGAGCTCAGTTACCCAAGCACGGAGTGTATGCACTTCCCTCGTCAGTTCCTCGACGGTGGGAGATGCTGGTGGGGCAGGTGGTGCAGATGGTGCAAGTGGCACCGGTGGTGCAGATGGTGCAGTGCCAGAAGTAGAAGGCGCATAACAAGCGACCTTACGCACGAATGGATCAGCAGGATATGGCACAAGCGGTGACCCTAACCATCAGTCCACGTGCGTTCATGAACTGCTTACTTCCATTAACCCCTGGAATAACAGTACCATCGAAGTGATACCGCTTCTTCGGCGGGGTAGAGGGTGGCTGCACGGGCTCCTCCTCGGAGTCCTCCTCAGAATCCTCCTCGGGATCCTCCTCGCTGGTGTCATCGGATGATGAATCGTCTGAATCATCTGAGGGTGGATGTGCCTGGCCGGTGGTCATAAGTCAATATCTGCCAGGGGGAATCGGCACGGCTCGTCCGTCAGCGATGCGTCTAACCCAATGTCCATGCTCATTACGGAAAGGACCGTCCCCATTTCCCTCAGGGATCACAGAACCACCGGAATGGTGTTGTGGCCCCGGGAGCCTAGGGCTGGGTGGAGCTGAAATCTCCTCTGGATCCTCGTCTCCGTCCGAGACGTCCATCAGGTCAAGCGCATGTCCACTATCTCCAGAAGACGAATAGCCAGAGTCGTCAGAGGGTAGCGGTGAATCAGCAACAATAATAGGCGAAGCAGCAGATGAATCTGAGTCACTCTCCAAATCAACGATAATAGGTGGTATGTCCGACATCTGAACAAGGAAAAATAACTTTTTCCATGTCAGTAAGACATATAGCAAGCACGTAATTAGGTACTACAGCACCCTAGCAGTACATAGCATGGAAATATTAACAGTATTAAACAAAAGTAACATGCAATCAAAGGCAGATAGTAGCATGCAGTAGTGAGAATAAATGGTAGCATACAGTAAGTTCGCATAGCAGTAAAAGTAAGCAGTAGCATGCAGCAAGTTCCGCAGTAACTAGTAAACAAGCAAGTTGTAGATTAGTCCTATTAGTGAATCCTACTCAGCTCGGTTAAGACTCAGTAATGCAACCTAATTCCCTACAACCAATGCTCTGATACCAAATGTGATACCCCATACAAAATTAACGTGTACGGATCATCAACAACAGGTCCATCACAAGGTTACAACACTATATGCTGTTTTAAAACAAGTTGCATTCATAAAAGATAGCATTTTACAAAAGATAGCATGCTTCTACGAATAGGAAGCGTTAACACAAGTACGTGACTCGAAGGTCATTACAAAGTCATTGTTCAAATGTAACATAAGTTTTGAATGCAAAGTAAAAAGTTCCATGTTTGAGACATCTCTAAATAAGCAGCGAAAATCTAACACCGACAGTCTAGTACAGCGGAAGCAACATATGTCTAAGCACCTGAGAAATAACATGCTTAAAAGTCAACACGAATGTTGGTGAGCTATAGTTTGATTGTAACAATAATGAAATGTAGGCCACGAGATTTCGTATTCAAAACTGTATGAAAAGTATATGCTTAACCGTGGGCACTTAGTAACTAATTTAACATAAATATCACCCCCTAAAAGTACACTTGGAGAGTGCGTAAGTTTACGAAGTATTAAACACCCGTTAAATGCTAGCGCGACTAGCCGGAGTGGGGATGTCAAACCCTATGGATCCATATCTAAGTTTCGCGTTCACCGGTTCAAAAACCAATGACTAAATGTTACCGAGCTAAGGGGAAAGTTTATGCTGTTATATAACCCACACATATATAAAGTTTAAGTACTCATTCCTAGTAAGTAAAACATAAAAAAACGCATGTATTCTCAGTCCCAAAAATAGTTGAAGTAAAAAGGGAGCTATAACTCACAGTGATAGTGCAGTAAAATCGGTACGAATAAGTAAGCGAGTAAGTCGGTCCGCAAGGTCGTCAACCTAAGTCAAAGGTTACTAAGTCAGTAAATCGTCCCAAAAGGTTTATAAATAAATAAATTAAGTCTTAAGTATCATCATCATCATCATCGTACGTAAAAAGTAAAGTAAGTTTTCAATCAAGAATAGAGATCGAAACAAGGGCTGACTTCGTTCAGCTGCTACGACCTCTATATAAACTTAAATGACGAACGGTCAGTGGCCAAGGCTCTGTATGTGAGTCCTTTTACCGCTATCCGATTTTCAGATCCGAACTCGATGTCGTTTGGCCGTGGCGATGGTCCAAGCGCGAGTAGGTCAGAATTTTCAGCACGTCGTTACAAGGGCGTAGTGACTTTCGGAAGGCTATAAATCCTAAACCGTATATCGGATTAAGACGAGTCTTAAACGAAAAGTCATCTACTCGAACCGAACTATCTGGAAATCAGATTTTCCAGAAGCCCAGGGGCCTGATCAGACCTTGAAAAACAGAAAACATGTGCTCCGGTGGGATTCTTGGTGTTTGATGCTCATCACGGTTCTCATCCTTGATGCGTGTAAGCTTCAAGTGTACAACTCTTGATGTTTTAGCATCACTTTTAGCCAAGGTTTAACCATCAACACACAAAGTTAAGACTAAGAAATAAAACACAACTCATGTGAGAGTTTGAGCAAGGTGATGAACCAAAGTTACATCAATTTTTTAGTTTTAACACAAGTACAATTTCTATTAAGCTATAAACTTTGAATCAAACTAAATAAGCAAGACCTTAAGCTATAGAACTTAGATCTTAGCTAAATATTAAAGACCTTAGACTACAAAGTCTAGATCTCATGTTCTTGGTGAAACCCTAAGTCATAACACTTAAACTTTTAACTTTTACACAACCATAAGTTATGAAACTTTGATCTTGTAAAGTAATATGAACATAAGCTAATAAACTTTTGTTTAAACAAAGTAGAAGACCATAAGTTACACAACTTAGATCAAACACAAAAATGAAACTCTATGCTAGAGAGCTTGGATTCCTAACAACACTTATGAGATCTCAAGCTAGTAAGCTTGTATCTTTTGTTTCAAGAAAACACAAGTCACAAAACTAAAGTACAACAAATTAAAGAAGATCATAAGTTAGTAAACTTGGATCTTTAACTAACTTTTTGTAGAAACATCACGCTAGTAAGCTTGTATTTCAAACTTTCTTGAAGATCCATAAAGTAAAGTGTTGGATCTACAAGTTACATGAAGATCATAAACATGAGTTTTGATCTTTTAACACAATTAAAGAGATCTTAAGTTAGTAACTTAGATCTAACAAGATTATGAAGATTCAAAGCTAAAAAGCTTGAATCCTTCATGTTCTTGAAGATTCTTCAAAACAAAGTTGAATCTTGCAAGAGTAATGAAGCTTCAAGTTACAAAACTTGAATCTTTGTTCATGATAATGATGATTCATGAATTAAAGTAAGAAAAGAAAGAAAAAGAAATCAAGGACTTACAAGTTCTTCAAGTAATTTTGAGAGAAAACTTTAGAGTGAGAAAGTAGAGAGAAGTATGTGTTTGAGCAAATGAATGAAGTGTGGGTATTTAACAAAGAAAGAAAAGAAAAGAAAAAAAAATATTAAATGATGGTGAGGGTGGGGTGGTGGCCGACGGTTTGGGAGCAAGGGGGGACCATTTTGGTCTCATGTGGTGTGGCATGGTGTGGTCCATGGTGGTGGTACATGGAGATGTTGACATGTTGGCTGGTTTGAGACATAATGCAAGCTTTGGTACATAAGCATGCAAGTTAGTTGTCTCATTATTTACATGGACTAATTATGATTACATGGGCTAATTAATCCATTAAGTAGTCCACTAAGTTGAGTAGGTTGGGCCATGGAAGTCCATTAAAGTGTTAAGCCCGTTAAGGTAACTAGTAAGCATTAGTAAACACTAAGCATAATTAAGGAACCATAAAGCCAAGTAATGGTCGTGAATAAATAACAATTATGTTTACGTAGTCATAATATTCCAATTATGACAAAAGTTTAACGTGTACCAAGTACGTAGCTCGCTTTAAACAATAAGTGACACTAACGGTCGTAAATACATTCAAGGATCATGTTAAGCAACTAAATACTTAAAAACACGTTGTAAGGCATTAACGAAAGTAATTAACATAATTAATGATCCCAAAATAAAATCTAAATTAGTACGCACAAATAAGCAGTTTCGTGAAAGTAATAAATATAATTAAAAGTCGAAAAAGTCGGGTCGTTACATATTTAAAAAAAATGGACATCTAGAAACTCAGATTTATACAGATGCTAGCTGGGCCAGAGAAAAAGGTGATAGAAGATCTACATCAGGGTTCTTCACACTTGTAAGGGTTCTCTAGTTGCATGGAGAAGTAAGAAACAAAAGGTCGTCTCACTCTCAAGTGTCGAATCAGAATTCAGAGGCATAACAAAAGGAGTGGCTGAAGCTCTATGGATCAAAAAGTTACTAAGAGAAATTAGATTTCCACCAAAAGAGACTATTCAAATCATGTGCGACAATGAAGCTACAATCGCCATCTCATACAATCCGGTTCAACATGATCGAACCAAACATGTGGAGGTAGACAGACACTTTATCAGAGAAAAGTTGGATGCGGAAATAATCTCTCTTCCATATGTCAAATCGGAAGACCAATTGGCTGGCATTTTAACCTTTCCCTTTATGTAAAAGTGGTTCCAAAATAAGATTTGAGCCATACTTAAATTAGGAAATAGCTGTTAGGCCACTTGATGTATAAAAACATGTTCATATATACTTGTAAACTCAGTTCATCAGTTTGAAATAACTGATTTATCATCAATAAACTGTTTCTATAAATTAATTGAAAACAAACCGTAGCTGCCGTTGGCCACCACCAGCCCCACATCTGCTGATAGCTCCAGTAGCTTAGTCATCGAAAAAATTCACCACCCCATGTTGTTGCCCGAGCAGGAAATAAAAGGTCGGAAGAACGAGGAGTCCTCTTCAAAGACGTCCTCTTTTAAATGTGGTAACTCGATTAAGTCGGTAAAGTTTGCTAAAGTCAAAGGTAAGGTGATAAATCTAGGGATCAAGAACAAGATCGATGAATATAATTCTGCGTTTTGAATTGAAAAGATTTAGTATGTCCATGGCGAGTATGGAGAAAGAGGAAGGTTAAGCTCCAATTTTTTTTGTCACTTGAGTTCGATGTGGTTGTGAGTGTTATAGTGATGTGCATGTTATTTCGCTTCATTTTTGACAGTTTGTTTTGGTTTTCTATCAAGTTGTTATGGTTTTTCAGGTTTCTATCCTCGTGTCCTTGGTGTTTTTAGTTTCGTTATTGGGAGGTTGTTTGTTTAGTTTTCGTTTGGTGGACCGTTTTAGTTGTGTTTGTTGTGTTATGCCCCGGTTTCTATCCTTCTTCGATTCTTTTATTTATTTATTGATAATACTATTTGAAAAATATAATATCGTATAACATAGAGCATATCATATCCAGCGACAGAGCTTGAACACTTACAATGAGGGGGCCAAAAGAACTCAATCAAAAAATGTATTCTTTTAATTTGATAACCAATGATTGATAAACCGTATGCTAGACATTCAAATATTAATTTGATGGGGTCAAGATTGAATTTTGACATATTTAGTCCCTAAATCTATACAAATTGCTAGTAAAGACCAAACGTTCTTGGGGGACCATGGCAGCTCCCTGCCCTTACAATCCTCCGTCACTGATCATATCATAGCATAATAATTAAAACTTAAAATACCGCATTTAAGTGTAAATTCATTATGCTATAATATAATACAATAATAATTAAAACTTAAAATATCGCATTTAAGTGTAAATTCATTATGCTATAATATAATATAATAATATAATATAATAATAATAATAATTAAAACTTAAAATATCGCATTTAAGTGTAAATTCATTATGCTATATTAACATAATATATAATAATTAAAACTTAAGATATCGTATTTTAATGCAAATTCATTATGCTGTAATATTAATAAAATATTAAAATATAATAATTAAAACTTAATCGAAACCAGTCGTCGAAAATGGGGTCCAAAAACGGAGGCCGAAATCGGGGGTCGAAATCGGGGTCCAAAAAAGGGGCTGAAAACGGGCGCCGAAACAGGGTGTCGAAACCGGGGCGGAGAACGGGGGCCGAAACCGGGGGCGGAAATCGGGGCGGAGTACAGTGTCCCAAAACGGGCGCCGAAAATCGGGCGTCGAAAACGGGGTGCCGAAATCGGGCATCGAAAACGGGGGCCGAAAACCGGGGGCCGAAACCGGGTGCCGAAATCGGGGGCCAAAAACCGGGCGCCGAAAACCTGCACCGAAAACGAGCGCTGAAAACGCGCGCCGAAAACGGGCGTCGAAAACGGGGTCCAAAAATGGAGGCTGAAACCGGGCGTCGAAATTGGGGTCCAAAAACGGAGACCGAAACCGGGGTCCAAAAAGGGGGCCGAAATCGGGCGCCGAAACAGGGTGCCGAAACCGGGGAGGAGAACGGGGGCTGAAACCGGGGGCCGAAAACGGTGTCCCAAAACGGGCGTCGAAAACCGGGTACAGAAACCGGGCGTCGAAAACGGGTGCCGAAACCAGGTGCCGAAAACGGGGCCGAAAACCAGGGGCCGAAAATGCGCGTTGAAAACGGGGTGCCGAAACCGTGCGTCGAAAACTAGGTCCAAAAACGGGGGTCGAAACCGAGGGCCGAAAACGGGGTCCAAAATCGGGTGCCGAAAACGGGGTCCAAAAACGGGGGCCGAAAACCGAGCGCCGAAACCGGGGGTCAAAAACGGGCGTCGAAACCGGGTGTCGATAACTCGCGTCGAAAATGCGCGTCGAATAACGCGCCTCGAACTCGCGCTTTGAAATCAAATCTTTTGAATTAAACCCATTTGGGTCCTCAAGTAATATTCTATAATGTGATTGGACCCATTTGGGTCTTGGAGTAAATTTTGATATTATGTACTTGGACCTATTTGGGTCTTCAAGTAAACCCAATCAACCAATTTTTTAAGCTTTGGGTCTTGTTTGCCAGGTCTAATAAAATATAATAATTAAAATTTGAAATATCGCATTTAATTGCCAATTCATCATGCTCATTTTCTAACTGCACGAAAAATCACCAACGAACGTTTGCTTCAACGTATCAAGCTTCAGTATGGAAAGACCCGCGATTAGTTGTTAAGCAACCCGAGTTCAATTCCTGGTGGCGGAAGGTTTTCTTTTCAATTTCTTACGATTTGTTGCCAAGCAACCCAGGTCTCGCGATTAGTTGCCAAGCAACCCGGGTAGGAGTTTCTTTTTAGTGTGTGTGGGTGCAAATGATGAGGGTCGTTGAAATAAATGATCTGCTGATGCAAATTCGCCGTTAAAAAAAAAAACTGCACGAAAAATCATTTTTTTTTTAAAATATACTCCCTCTCAAAAAATAGTATGGTTTGACTTTGCCGAATATAATATAATATATTAATAAACTGATTAATTTAATATTGTTATAAAAAGTAACTAATAAATTAATTGTTATATTTAATATAAAATTTTTAATACTAAAAATAATAGAATTAGAACTTTAATAATTTTTAATCATTATATAATATTTTTGTAACAAACAAAAAATTGCAAAGTGTACAGCTGGGACTTGGGGAGTGTATATATATCATAGGGTCACAGTTCACTACAGATTGTGTACTGTAGTTCTTCAATTCACAGTAGCAAACCTTCTGAAAATAAACCCTTGTTTTTACAGTCTCATCTCCAAATGTCAAGTGCACAGCAACCTGTTATCCTCAATCTCAATTCTATACCACCTTCAACCCCTAATCATAACCCTAATTCACCGCATACTGATACCAATTCGCAAGCAGCCAATGAGATCACTATACACCAGCAAGTACATTCTTAATCTCTATCATATTCTTTTTTCCTTTAATATCTTCGTTTATGCCTAAGTTTTATTATGATTATGCCCATAAATTCAGTGTGTATAGAGTTACTGTTAAAAAATTTATATCTTGTAGGAAACACTGTAGGTAATTAATTAATTAAAATTATTGTGTTAAACACTGTATGCTGATTAATTATAATTGAGATGTAACTAATTTGCGAGGTAGGTATTATAATAATTCTGTTAAAAAATGTATGCTGATTAAATATGATTGAGATGTATCTAATTTGTGAGGACATATTATGGGTTTTATTCCTTTTTGGTTTGATAAAATTTAAGATTAGAAATAAATTTGCAAACTTGTTAAGTATATGAATACTGATTTTTGATAAAACTTTGGTTTGGTTCAGCTTATTGCACACGCTCCGATATTACGTATGAAGCCCTTTCAGTGTGAAGTATGTAATGTAACATGTGATACTAAAGATGTGCTTGAGAAGCATAAAGTGGGTAAGAAACATGTGAAGAATATGAAAAAGCTGTCCATTTCATCTCCGAATGCACCAAAAATGGCACCACCACAAGCACCTGTTGTTGGTAGTGAAAATTCAGTTGGAGAGTTGGAGAATAAGAAGGATAACTTATTATTTGATACGTTATATTGCCAAATTTGTAATGTGGTGTGTAATATTAATGATTATAAGTCTCATGTTGCTGGTAGAAGGCATTCCGCAAAGGTAAATTATTACATTTCCATTTTGTTTTCACCTTTTTGATGCTTTGTTAGTATTAATTAATATACACCCTTATGAACGTTATGATTTTAACACGTTTGGGGTAAGATTTAGAGTTGAAGATTGTTCATTTGCTAGTTACCATACTTGCAGGATAATTAATTTCGCATCCGTAAAATTTCTTTATCTGTTTTTGTCATCAAGTAGATTACTAATTTGACAAGTTGCGGAGACACTTTGCCTAAATTGTGTTAAAAGTTAAACATAAGCCATCAGCTGTGTATTCAAATTTAGGGTAGCATTTTTCTATCATCTGTTTCCATAGTAGTTGCTGCATGAATCAAATCGTTGCATTTTTTATTCAAATCGACGCCTGAACACTTTTCTTGTATACTTGTAGAAAATTGCATGCACCTTCATAATTTTACATACGTACCCACTCACGACACTTTCATACACAATACGGTGGTCTGCAGAAACATGTCTGGAATCACCAAATTGAAGACATACTGGGCAGACCAAATCTGTATGTCAAGCAGTTGCTTTTCGGGTTTCAAAAAGTGGTTTGCGAATCAGTCTGGTTCCATCCAAAACAGCGTGATCTTAATTTTCAAATTTGACTGCACTTCATGTTATAGGTGTTATTTAAATCATAAAAGTTATGTTTGTATCCAGTTTACTTGTCCTGTTTAATGCAAATTCTACCGGTGAAGAACCGGTTTAGACGAGTTTCCTTTTATGAAATATATTAGATCCACATATATACATCCACACGCGCGCGCGCACACATACGTATGCCTAAGAAGTTATAATAAGCATACACTCTTGCTTGCTGTTATACAGGTGGCGAAAGCAAACTGCAGCTCTCAGGCTCAGCCTTCCAACAAGGGTGCATCGAAGAAACGTGTCAACCTTCTTTTCTGGTGCGAACTTTGCAAAATCAGCTGCACAAGCAATGCACTTTTAAACTTGCACTTATCAGGTAAGAAACATCTCAAAAACCTAAAAAGGTCTGAACCGGATCTATCTTTAACAATGGAGTACAAAGAGAAAGTGGAAAACCCAATTGAACCAAATCGTACAGTCACTACTGAACCAAACCGAAAGAGAGTAGGAAGTCATGAGGATGTGCAGACCAAGAAACGAAAGGTTGTACAAGGAGGGGGAGTATCGGATGCTGCTTCAAAGACTTGTACTATGTGCAATGTCATTTGTAACAGTGTCTCTAGTTATCATGCTCATTTGGTTGGTAGGAAACATGTTATGACAGTTGTGAGACAAGCAGAAGCTCAACTGTAATGAGGCCTTTGTTATATTCGTCTTATTTTCATGAGTTTTTAAGTGTTCTTTTTAGGCTATATAATTTAGTAATATGTTGTGATGCGAGCCAATCGGTTGCTACTAAAAAAGGTTTTTTTTCAATGAAGGATCAAGGAGTGATTCCACCTAGTGAGGGCATTCATATTAGTAAAAATTCGTCGAACGTTCTTACCTATAAATTTCCTTCTTGAAGCGGCAAAGGTGTTCATATTAATAAGACCGAGGGAATGACGCCACACCTAGACAAAAGGAATGGTAAAGGTCCCTCGTAGTTGTCTTCGTTTTTTTCTTTTCTTGAGTTATTAGATTGTTGTGCTCTCATCTTGGGTTGTGTTTAGGGTATGCTCGTCGTTTTGTTTAGTTTAGTTGTGGTTGGTTATAGTTTTTAGTTTGGTTGTGATTGCTTGTTTGCGGTCGTTCTTGTTTTGGCTCGGATTGAGTTAGCTGGGTTTTAGATCTTTCTAGATGGTTTACTCATTTTTAGTCTTAACGGTCGTCGATTCGTGTATCAGTTTTTAGAATGCTTCATTGATTGGGATTGGGGAAGGTATTCTAATTTTAATAGTAATAGTTAAATAGTTATTTTAGCCAAAAATAATACGTAATTAGTAATATGTTGTGAAGTATTTAGTTGTGAAGTCTGTATTGTTAAGGGATCTCTGTATTCTATATTAGTATGCATTTTAGTATTTTGAGACAATTTGGTAAGTTGAGACAATTTAGTAAGTTTGAAAATGACAAATGGTTATGGTCATTATGCAATGAAAGTAAATTATGTGGTAGAAAAATGCTCGTTGGCAAATCCATCACATATAAATTGCAATTAAATTATCTTATAAGTTACAAACCGCGAAAATTGTGTGTATAGATAATTAGATGGTGATTTTATGTGTAAGAAGCATATACCGATTCAAAGGGGCAAGCATTTCAAAACATTTAGACAATTTTAAGTTTGTAACGCGTTCGACCCATTAAACGCATTTTATTTAATGTTAACCTCGATATTTAGAACGGAGCGATTGATATCAGTAAGCATTTGGTCGATGAGAGATGGCCAAAATTTTCCCAAATTAGCGACTTTCACCAAGGCTACTTCGGCAATTTTAATGAACCTTTTTAACATATATTCGTTCCTTTTGATTTCAATTATATTCATTCATTTTAACAGTACACAGGGGTGGTATGAGAACGCTAACACACACCTTTTGAGTCCTGCCAAAGTTCAAATGTTATTTACATGTTTACAACCACACAAAGCCTGTTTCTAACTATCAAAGCCATCCACGCTGTTAAAAACTGTATCATACACACAAACAGCAACTGTTGGAAACAAAAAACACATGATCAGACTCGTCCTCTAATTCTGTTGTATTGCTTCACTCGTAATACACCAGGCACAATGAGTTGCATCTTCATCTACTGCGACATTTCTACAACATAGATGGGACAGCTTATATTAAGTCGTATTTGTCGATTTGCATCTGGTTAGCAGTGGATGTTTAGTCTGCGGGTATTGGTTTTTTGGTTTTGGGCAGGAATAATCCCTGCGCCTTTCTTTTGTACGGATGGTTATTTGCTAATACGGAGTAAATCTTTGCCTTCTAAAATTACATTAGTAGAACAATATATGTATTCTAACATCTTGTGTCTCGATAAAAATATATGTATTTCATTTGGCGAAAAAGTTACAATTTTTCGGTAAAAAATTATTTTGAGCTGTTTCGCTATTTTAAGCATAAGTGCTCATACGGATTCAGAATGAGGCGATACAAAAGCTCAGACGTTCGTATTCAAAGGGCTACGACTTTCGTGTTTGAGTTTTCTGAGATTCGACACGAGTCACGGGATATGAGGAAAACTGTCGGCTGGCTTGAAAGGAAGGGTTGTTTGTGTCAAAAAGTCAAAATAGAGGGACTGCTTCTGCATAAACAACAAAAAAGGGATTTTATTCCCCAAATAAGATTGTGGGTGTGTTTGGCGCTCTAAGCTTATTTTTTCATAAGCTCTAGCTTATAGCCTTGTTTGGTATATAAACATTCGAGAGCTTACAATCTCATTAATTCTTTTAATTAACATTAAGACTAAACTTCTATAGTCCTATTTTATTCCTGTAACTTATATAAATTGATTATTATGTATATAAAAAAAAAAAAAAACTGACAAAGTATTGGTCAACCCAATCTTGTCCATCTCAAGTCTCGACCCACACCCAAAAAGCCACCCTCAAAACCTAGGGTTGGCATTTCTTCATTTAAGATTCTATTTAACTACTTCTGATATAGATTTCCCCTAAATCTAGGTTATAACCCTATGGTAGAAAACAAGTTCTATAACCTTTGGGTTATAAGCAATAGTACTGAATGTTTAACAATAAAAACGTACATAGGGGTGGTATGAGAACGCTAACACTCAACTTTTGGGTCCTACCAAAAGTTCTAATGTTACACTGGTTGCAAACAGGCGTTTTGATGACTAGCCCGTCACGTTTCGCTCAAAAAATGTCTAATTAGTTGGTCAGCGCTAAAAGGGACGAGGGTTACGTAATGTCCAACAGTCCCGTAACAATCTAAAAACCTCATTTCTTACCCCAATTACCGACTCCGTCACTTGTGGGAACGTTTTGTTTAATAGTTGTAGCCCGATGTTCTTATTCTCACTTTGGTGAGAAGCGAACATTACTAATCCGTAAGCATAACATGCTTCTTTATGTTGCATGTTAGCCGCTTTTTCTAAATCACGAAGTCCAATATTCGGATATATTGAGTCAAAATAATTTCTTAACCCATTGCGTAAAATAGCATTTGGGTTCCCCGCAATATATGCGTCAAAGTAAACACATCGTAACTTATGGATTTCCCAATGTGATATCCCCCATCTTTCGAACGAAAGCCTTTTATAAACCAAGGCATTCTTGGAACGTTCTTTGAATGTCTTACAAACTGATCTCGCCTTAAATAGTTGTGCCGAAGAATTCTGACCGACTCTAGACAAGATTTCATCAATCATGTCTCCGGGTAGGTCTCTTAAAATATTAGGTTGTCTATCCATTTTGTGTTTTTATACTGTAAAATAGACAAGAGTTAGATTCATAAAAAAAATACTTATTAATACAAGCAATTTTTACATATATCATAAAGCATAAGCATACTATATTACATATATTACACCACACGAATACAACTATCTTATTCCGACTCGCTTGTTTCTTCTTCTTCGGTTTTGGTTCGTTTTGCCAAGTTTCTAGGGATATATGATGTTCCCCTAATACGAGTTGTCGTTTTCCACATTGGTTTAGAAAAACCTGGTGGTTTAGAGGTTCACGGGTCATTGTTACAACTTAAGGACTTCGGGGGTTGACGATACATATAAAGTTCATCGGGGTTGGAATTAGATTTCTCTATTTTTATGTCCTTTCCCTTATTATTTTCTTTTGCCTTTTTAAATTCAGTTGAGGTAATTTCTATAACATCATCGGAATTCTCGTCGGAATCCGATTCATCGGAGAATTGGTAATCCTCCCAATATTTTGCTTCCTTGGCGGAAACACCATTGACCATAATTAACCTTGGTCGGTTGGTTGAGGATTTTCTTTTACTTAACCGTTTTATTATTTTCCCCACCGGTTCTATTTCTTCATCCGGTTCCGATTCTTCTTCCGGTTCCGATTCTTCTTCCGGTTCCGACTCTTCTTCCGGTTCCTCTTCGGGAACTTGTGAATCAGTCCACGAATCATTCCAATTTACATTTGACTCTTCACTATTATTAGGTGAGTCAATGGGACTTGTTCTAGAGGTAGACATCTATCACATAATATCAAACGCGTTAAGAGATTAATATATCACATAATATTCACATGTTAAAAATATATAGTTTCCAACAAAATTTGTTAAGCAATCATTTTTCAAGTAAACACGGTCGAAGTCCAGACTCACTAATGCATCCTAACAAACTCGATAAGACACACTAATGCAAAATTCTGGTTCTCTAAGACCAACGCTCGGATACCAATCGAATGAGTCAAAAACTAATGCATTGACGCCTTTGGATAGTAAATTTTTACTCGAATTAGCAAATGGTGAATTAATTTCAGCAGATAATATATGTAGAAATCGAGAAATTAAACTGGTTAGCGAAACATTTAAGATTGATCTGATACCAGTAGAGTTAGGGAGTTTTGATGTGATAATCGGTATGGACTGGTTGAAAGAAGTGAAAGCAGAGATCGTTTGTTACAAAAATGCAATTCGCATTATACGAGAAAAAGGAAAACCCTTAATGGTGTACGGAGAAAAGGGCAACACGAAGCTACATCTTATTAGTAATTTGAAGGCACAAAAACTAATAAGAAAAGGTTGCTATGCTGTTCTAGCACACGTCGAGAAAATACAAACTGAAGAAAAGAGCATCAATGATGTTCCCGTCGCAAAAGAATTTCCCGATGTATTTCCGAAAGAATTACCGGGATTACCCCCACATCGATCCGTTGAATTTCAAATAGATCTTGTACCAGGAGCTGCACCAATAGCTCGTGCTCCTTACAGACTCGCACCCAGCGAGATGAAAAAACTGCAAAGCCAATTACAAGAACTTTTAGAGCGTGGTTTCATTCGACCAAGCACATCACCGTGGGGAGCTCCTGTTTTGTTTGTCAAGAAGAAAGATGGTACATTCAGGTTGTGTATCGACTACCGAGAGTTGAACAAACTTACCATCAAGAACCGCTACCCACTACCGAGAATCGACGACTTATTTGATCAACTACAAGGCTCGTCTGTTTATTCAAAGATTGACTTACGTTCCGGGTATCATCAAATGCGGGTGAAAGAAGATGATATTCCAAAGACTGCTTTCAGAACACGTTACGGTCATTACGAGTTTATGGTCATGCCATTTGGTTTAACTAATGCACCAGCTGTGTTCATGGACCTTATGAACCGAGTGTGTGGACCATACCTTGACAAGTTTGTCATTGTTTTCATTGATGACATACTTATTTACTCAAAGAATGACCAAGAACACGGTGAACATTTGAGAAAGGTGTTAGAAGTATTGAGGAAGGAAGAATTGTACGCTAAGTTTTCAAAGTGTGCATTTTGGTTGAAAGAAGTTCAATTCCTCGGTCACATAGTGAACAAAGAAGGTATTAAGGTGGATCCGGCAAAGATAGAAACTGTTGAAAAGTGGGAAACCCCGAAAACTCCGAAACACATACGCCAGTTTTTAGGACTAGCTGGTTACTACAGAAGGTTCATCCAAGACTTTTCCAGAATAGCAAAACCCTTGACTGCATTAACGCATAAAGGGAAGAAATTTGAATGGAATGATGAACAAGAGAAAGCGTTTCAGTTATTGAAGAAAAAGCTAACTACGGCACCTATATTGTCATTGCCTGAAGGGAATGATGATTTTGTGATTTATTGTGACGCATCAAAGCAAGGTCTCGGTTGTGTATTAATGCAACGAACGAAGGTGATTGCTTATGCGTCTAGACAATTGAAGATTCACGAACAAAATTATACGACGCATGATTTGGAATTAGGCGCGGTTGTTTTTGCATTAAAGACTTGGAGGCACTACTTATATGGGGTCAAAAGTATTATATATACCGACCACAAAAGTCTTCAACACATATTTAATCAGAAACAACTGAATATGAGGCAGCGTAGGTGGATTGAATTGTTGAATGATTACGACTTTGAGATTCGTTACCACCCGGGGAAGGCAAATGTGGTAGCCGATGCCTTAAGCAGGAAGGACAGAGAACCCATTCGAGTAAAATCTATGAATCAAGATAATATTTATTTCTAATAATATAATATAATAATAATAATAATAATGATGATAATAATAATAATAATAATAATAATAATAATAATAAATAGTTATGGGTAAAGTCAACAGTTACATACATCTTTACAAGTACAAAAAGCACGAAGTCCATTTTTTTTTTAAAAAAAAAACCAGAACCTATGGTTAAGGAGATAGGGTAAAAGTGATCATGAATGTTTCTAGCTTACAATGCCATCATCCACACTGTTAAAAACTGTCATCATACATGCCATCAGAAACGGTTGCGCAAAACAAACAACACTTGATCAGACTCATCCTCTAATTCTGTTGTAATGCTTACCAGACACAATGAGTTGCATCTTCATCTACCACAACATTTCGAGGACATAGATGGGACAGCTTATTTTAAGTCATTTTTGTCGATTTGCATCTGGATGTCATTGGATTAGCTTGCCATTGATGGATAGTTTAGCAGTCGACGTTTATCAATATACAGTAGGTTATGCAGTTGTTCCTAATATTCAAGTGACCTTCCCCTATTGGTTTTAAAGCTAACTAAAATCACCATTATATAACGGCGGAGCCAGCAAACAAAGAAGAGGTATGAAATTTTTCCAATTAGTTATCTATTAATAAGATAACTACTTTATGATTATAATCTACAACGTTACACAGAAACAGGATAAAATCATGAAATCTGTAGCAGAATATACTCAATTCAAGTATCAAGTATATGAAAGAAAATAGGATTCCCTAAATTTTTATTTATAGATATTTTACACAATTCTAGTTAGTCTCTACCATAATCAGGTATATTAGGATTCAGTGAGCTACATAATATAATACAGATGTTTATTTATGACATAAGAAGCAAGATATATAAACACAAAGTATACTTTTATAAGTAAATTATTAAAAACTAAATAAAAACTTCAAAACTCGAAATACATACTAACATACATCGATAGGTTTATAAACTCAATTAAATAAGCTTTTGATGAACAGGACACCGTATTGATCTAAATCAATGCTTAATTTCCATAATGCTTTTGACTTTAGGAGCATAGAGTGAATAAACAACAGCTTGTCGTTTAGCAACCTGAAGATGAGACTTGCCGTCGGTGAACGCAGCGGCGATTGAAGACGGATCCGATAAGGTTTTATTGCCACGAAACGAATCAATTGTACGGCGCTTTGCGTATTCTCTGATGTTGTAATCAGAAAACTGACGAGCTGACCGAAGAAGTGACCGGAAAAGTGAAATGATTTCCGTACGAGACGGTGTTGATATAGCCGTCGCCATTTTTTAAAAATCCGGTAAAGGTGAATGAGAATTAGGGTTTGCGAGTAGAAAGTCGTGGTAGTTTCGTAGCCGATGTTTAAGACTCGGGTGTTTTTTTTTACAACGTGTTACCTTCTGGAACGGGCGATTTTGTAGATTCTTTAGGTTTAGCTAGGCCCAAAAGACGCATTTATCATTAAATGTGATCAAAGCATAAAATATCTTTATGAGTTAGGGTGTGTTTGAACGAAAGTAGCTGGAGCTGGAGCTGGAGCTTATGGGTATGTTTGAATGAAATTAGCTGGAGCTAGAGCTTATTGCTGGAGCTGGAGCTTATGGGCTAGAGCTGGAGCTAGAGCTTATTTTTAAAGCTGGTAGCTGGAGCTTATTATTTTTTATAAGTGTTTGGTAAACTAGCTGAAACTTATTTTTCAGTTCATAAGCTCTACTTTTTTTCATAATCTACTAGAAGTAGCTTATTTTTTGAGAGCTTATGATTTTCATAAGCTCTACTTTTTATGTCTACCAAACAAAGCTTATGACTTGGAGCTTATTAAAATCATAAGCTCAAGCTCCAATAAGCTCCCATAAGCTTCAAGAAGCTCTTGTGCCAAACACACCCTATGAGAAGGAGCTTGAGCTGGAGCTTATTTTTGAAGCTGGTAGCTGGAGCTTATTATTTTTATAAATGTTTGGTAAATTAGCTGGAGCTTATTTTTCAGTTCATAAGCTCTATTTTTTTTTCATAGGGTGTGTTTGGGTGACGAGCTTGTTGGAGCTTATGGGAGCTTATAGGAGCTTGAGCTTATGATTTTAATAAGCTCCAAGTCATAAGCTTCGTTTGGTAGAGAAAAAAAGTAGAGCTTATGAAAATCATAAGCTCTGAAAAAATAAGCTACTTTTAGTAGCTTATGAAAAAAAGTAGAGCTTATGAACTGGAAAATAAGCTCCAGCTAGTTTACCAAACACTTATAAAAAATAATAAGCTCCAGCTACCAGCTTAAAAAATAAGCTCCAACTCCAGCTCTATCTCATAAGCTCCAGCTACAAGTTTCAGCCCCAGCTACTTTCATCCAAACACACTCATAAGCTACTACAAGTAGCTTATTTTTTCAGAGCTTATGATTTTTATAAGCTCTATTTTTTTTTTTGTCTATCAAACGAAGCTTATGACTTGTAGCTTATTAAAATCATAAGCTCAAGCTCTCATAAGCTTCCATAAGCCCGAATAAGCTACGCGCCAAACACACCCTTAGAGAGAATCCAACAATTCAACTGACCAATTATAGCGTAACATGTGATGCGACAATCAAACTTGATTGAAAAAATATACTCCCTCCGTCCCTAAATTATTGTCCAGTATTCCATTTTGGGATGTCCCAAATTAATTGTCTACTTCCATAAATAGAAAGGAAAGGAGATATTTCATTGGTGGATCTGGAGAGAGAAGATATTTCATTGGTGGAGAAATAAAGTTAGTGGGATTTCCTAAAACTGTGTGTTTTTTGTCTGGAGACAATTAATCTGGGACGGATGGAGTATTATTTATTTTCAAAAATTTAATAAAAAAAATTGTTTTTTTTAAATTAACATGTCAACCCAATCACAATAATTTTGTATCTCAAATTTAATCACATGTGATTAAAAAAAAAATTAAATTATTTTTTTCAAAAAAAAAAAATTTCAATTTGTTTTTTCAATCACATGTGATTGGATTTGATACGAAGAATCACATGTGATTGACATGCAAAATCACATGTGATTCACTGCATGTCAAATACAATCACAAAAAAAAAAAAAAATTTAAAAAAAATAAAATCTTGAAAATAAATAATTCAAAAATAAAATAAAATAAATCAATCACATGTTATCGTCGCACTACATGTCGCACTCGGATATTTTCCTTGAATCTTAACTTAAAAGTTTGATTCATTTGAATATTCCTCTAAGGTAATAACATACTTTAGTCCAATAATGAATGTTTTTTTTTTTTAACAACGATTAGGATCACCCAAGGGGGACTAAACCACCCGTTGCGATCATTACCCGTTTCGACTATGCCGATTCAGTGATAATAACCTCGCTCCCATCGCTGCCCGGGAGAAAACCTTGTAACATCCCGCGTTTTTCCGTTAAATTTATTTTAACACCGTTTTTTTTTTTTTTAAATAATATCTTTCGTCATTTAATTTGGCATCTTTCGTTAACTAATGTTCATAATATCCTCGTTATTTAATTATAACGTCACCCGTTTACTCGAGCGTTTTAAATATTCGTTTGGTTATTTCCCGCACCCGCTTTGAAACTAGAGGGACCAAACTTGCAAAGAGGCCAAAGATTTGACTAGGTCAACTAGTCAAACCTTCAACCTCCTCCTCTCATTCATCTCTCTCTTTCTCCTTTTGATACTTCCAAATCCTCTCAACTTTCTAACATAAATTCATCATCTAAATCCGGATTTGGGAGCTAGCAACCAAATAAATTACATATTCTTGATCCTCTCATCATCCTCTTCGATTTGATGCTAACTACTTCGATTTTGGGTAACATTTCTAAAACACTAGATTTCTTTAAATTTGTGTTCTTGACTTAAAAGTGTGTTAATTAGTGTCTATGGCTCATTGTGATGTCGTGTATGTAATTTGTATGCTCGATTTGTTGTTTTTGGTGTAACTAGCTTGAATATGAAAATTGCTTGCTTAATCTTTGATTTTGGATGATTAAAAGTTGTTTAAATTGTTAAAGTTCATGTATTAAATGTATTACTAGCATCATTAGCTTCAAATTGATGTGTAGGTTGATTAAGAAAACTTCAAAAACATGATTATTGATTTTGAGATGTTTGACTAGGGTTTGATAGTTCTTGACATGAATTTTTAGATGCTTGAATGTCATGGAATGTTAATTGTTAGTGTTTAGTAGTAATGTATGCTTCATTACCTTCAAAACGGCATATCATATGTGTGAATTGGTTTCCCGAAACTCAAAATGCAATTGATGAACTTGAAACTTTGAAAATGGACTTTTATTGTTCGCTTGATGAGATTTCGGCTATTGTAAATGATGTTATTGTTGGACCATAAGTGCTTAGTTGTATTCCTCGTCAAAATACCTTTCCAACGATATATGATAGGCATTATAAGTGTTTGCGGGTCAAGAGTTGGGTTGGAAAAGGTTTTGGTTCGTGCATACTTTGAAAAACTGACCAGAATTCTCTGCCCAGATGGTGGCGCGGCGCGCCCCATCCCCGCGCGGCGCGCGGATTGGCCTGGTCAGATTCTGACCTCTTTGTCCCATTTCACGTGAAATGTTTGACTAGCTACCGACCTCCGATTCACATGAAACTTGTTCTAATATACTTGTATATGAATAATTAGCATAGAAAAATAGTCCGGGACCCGACCCGAACATGTTGACTTTTTCGTTGACTTTGACCCGACCAAGTTTGACTTTTTGTCAAACTTAGCCAATTAATTATGCAATCTTTCTAACATGATTCTATACTTGTATCTTGAATGAAACTTGACAATTTTCTTCACATGCTACATAATCGAGTCGTGTCGAGCCATAGGACTAATTGAACAACTTTGACCCTTCGTGACTATCGTTATTGATACAACCTACTTGTTTAGGTCGAGATTAGCTTTGTCTTTGCACGCGTTTACTCGTTGAAGTACTTTATTAACTCTTGCGCTCAAGGTGAGATCATAGTCCCACTTTTACTCTTTTTGAACTTATATTTGGGATGAGAAAACATAAACGATTCTTTTGAATTAAGTGAACACAAGAACGGGAAAACAAACATTCTACATACGAGTTTAGAACAAAAATCCTCAATTCGATTATCATTAGTTACACTTGACGGGTGTAAGCGAGAACTTATGTTATATGGCCATATGGGTTGACAACCCTCATCTTTGACGGTTCGCTACCGTCTACGGATGAAATATATTTTCGAGAATCAGTGTTTGTTCTAGCACTATGGATGGGGTATACAATGGATGGAATGTTAAGCTTTGATAATTGGGTGCTCGTGAATATTAACTTTTAGAATGTATTACTATTATTTCAACTTTGCAAACCTTGTGGTTCGACTTACTTACTTTTACTCACTTATTTACTTAAACCTATGATTTCACCAACGTTTTCGTTGACAGATTTCTATGTTTTTCTCAGGTCTTGCACGATATGTGATACATGCTTCCGCTCATTATTTGATACTTGCATTGGATGTCGAGTATACATGCATTTCATGGAGCGTCTTATGACTTTACTTTAAACCGTGTCGCCTAGATTTCATTTGTACTTATAACCTTGTAACTTAACTTTTGGTCGAACAATTCTTTTAAACTTTGGAAACAATCTTTATGTTGAAATGAAGGCGACATATTTTGGTCAAACGTTGTCATAAAGACTTATGACCAGGTAATGGGACCCATGTAGACGACGCCGTCACTTGACGATTTGTCGGGGTCGCTACAAGTGGTATCAGAGCTTTGGTTGTAGGGATTTAGAGTTCATTTGTGTCCACCCCGAGTCATAGGGTACATAGGTGAATCTAGACTACAACCGGCATATAGACTGAAGTAGGAATTACTTGACTATTTGTGCATTTATACTCGAACTCTTCTATCATATCTAACTCGTATTCGATCTTGATCTTACGTTGATAAATTTTGTTGACGCGCCACCTTGACTTTAGGAAGTAATGTTAAATGCACATGAGAATCAGGGTAATATAATTTCCGGGATTATATTACGGTGATTCACATGGACGTTCCGACATTATGACATAAAGAATTTAAGGCGAGTCAAGGAAAAATTTTCTCTCTATTCTTATTCCATATCACGGTTAGTATTGTTAAGAATACTAATCAACGATATTCTTGTGTCATGAAGGAACAATGGCTCACCAAGGTCAACACAATACCCCTCTCGAAACTCTAGAACAAGCTCTTCAACGAATGATAACCACCGCCGTGGGTACGGCCGTGGCCGATCACTTTTCCAACAACACCAATCGTGGAGCCGGTAATTCAAGCAAAGGTTGCTCCTACAAGAACTTCATGAAGTACAACCCTCCCACTTTCGATGGAACCGGAGGACCGGTTGTTCTCACCCGATGGTTTGAACAAATGGAGACCGTTTTTAACACAAGCGGTTGTCGAGACCAAGATAAGGTCAAGTTTTCCACCCTCACTTTCACCGGCATTGCTCTTTCGTGGTGGAACAAGTACGTACAATTGGTGGGTATCGATGAAGCCCACACACTCTCATGGACCGAATTTAGAGAAAGAATGATCACCGAATATTTTCTGCGCGACGAGACTCGAAGGCTCGAACAGGGTCTAAGGAATTTAAAAACGGTCGGGAATGACCTCGGAGCTTATAATCAACGGTTCACCGAACTAGTCTCAATGTGTCCAAATCTCATGACTCCCGAATCCCTAAGAGTCGAACTTTACATGGATGGCCTCCCTAAGAGCATTCAACACGGGGTAATGGCATCCCAACCCACTAACCTACAAGAGGCTTTAAACAAGGCCCGCCAAACTTTAGAAACGGCGAATGAAATGGAAGCACCGGCACCAATGGTCGAGAACCACCCGAGTAACAACAAAAGAAAATGGGAAGCCTCCCAATCAAGCAACCGCAACAATAACAACTTCACCAAAGAGCCCTTTTTCCCCGGCGACAAGAAAGGGTATGCCGGAAAACTACCTTTTTGTAACGAATGCCACAAGCATCACTTTGAAGGATGTGGCAGGTTTCGCCACCGGCGCCAAGGAAGTGGTCACATCGACAAACATTGTGGAAGTGCCACCCCCGTCCCTCGAAAGGGACCCAACACACAAAAGTCGGTCACTTGCTACGCATGTGGCCAAACGGGTCATTTTAGGAATGAATGCCCAAATAAGAAAATCAACCCCAACGCACGCCGTTAAACTTTCAACATCAACGCCTAGGATGCCCGAGACGACGATGGACTAGTCACGGGTATGTTTCTTCTCGAAATTCTCACGTTTCATGTTTATTCGATTCGGTTACCGTTAGACGTTTTATAATCAAGGCTCTGACTCATACTCTTTGCACTTCACCTTTTTCCCCTAGACACTACTTAGGCAATTTAAGTGACCAACGGAAAATATTGTGTGCCTATAAATTTTATTGGAGGATATACGTTAAGACTTTTGACTTGACACCTATAGAACTAGGGAGCTCGGAACCTATTCGTCAAAAAGAAAATGTTTCCCCATCATCTTGTATAGATTATTGTGAACTGAGTAATTTTCGGTTGGAAACCGATACCCTCTCCCTCGCATCCATGACCTCATGATTACTTGCATGAATCCCGTGTGTATTCCAAAACGACCTCCGTTCCGGTTATCATCAATTGGGGGTTAAGGGAGACGATGTCTCCTAAGCCATCTTCCGAACTCGCAACGTTAGTTGTAAATCTCTCTTAGTACCGTCGATTTATTTAGGACTCCGTCCGTATTCATGAACCTCCTAAACCACGTATGCAAACTTATCTAGACAAATCTGTTATCATATTTATAGATGACATCTTAACTTATTCAACTAAGTCCAATTTTCTAGACTATGATGTTAATGGTCAAGGCATTACAATCAATCTCGAAATCAAGCCACATGTAATCAGGGAACTCTCCCAACTCAGACTTGTATTCGTAAAAATCTTAGATCTCACCGGTTCTTACCGAAAATTCATTTCTGACTTTTCTCGTGTTACACGACTTTAATCTCTCCGCGATCGAACCTTGAGCGTGATTCTTCACACCAACATTTCTAGCTAAATTCGTACAACACCAGATGGGACTCAAATATGGAAATATTTCTACTTGGACGCCGAAAGGCATACTCCCTCGACTCGAAATCAACGGAACGGAAATTCGTTATTTTGCACGAAGAATTCAAATACTAAATTGTGGATCCGATCAATATTCTCGTCATCACGTACCACACTACATACCTCTGTTATTTCACCGTTACCGTCTGATATTACTGGAAATTAAGATAACACACAATCCAACGATACTTCACTCTTCTTTGACTTAACGCCCTTGTGTTTCTGATAATCGGCCAACTATTATTCAACCCCGAACTATACAACTACGTTTACTATCTCGTTTCTCTTTCAGACTTCAACTTTTGACAACTAGAGGCACGTTATGGCAACCTCGAGATGCAAGCTCATCCTATTCTAAGTCCTCATTTCACTCCTATCTTTATCGCTCGCATTTCCGTTTAAAGAAACTCCTTGTAACATTTCTCCATGGTTAGAGAAATTCCTCATATTACATTAGTATTCGCCACGAGGGTGAATAGTCCTAACGAACATTTTTCGAACCCTAACTGACTTGTTCAAACATATCCTAAGAGATTCTATTCTAACACGGAGTATCCTTGTCAATTATCCCGTATCGAAATACTCGTTTCGCCTCTAGTTTTACAAGAAACCTTGGAGACCCGCTTAGACATGAGTACCGCGTACCACCCACAAACAGACGAACCGAACAAACGAACGATTTACGTCTTCGAAAGACATGTTTCAAACTTGCATGGTCGCTTTTAGTAGATCCCTCTTACAACAGTAGTTACCACTCGTGTGTTCACACGCACTTTCCGAAACTCTATATGACCGCTAATGTCATACCCCTATTCGTTGGACCAAAGCATGTGGCAAACAAAACACCGAATCTTAACTCATCCAAGAAACAACAATTGAGATAATCCAAGTCCGAGAAGGGCTCGAGACGACCCGTAGTCGCCCAAAAGAGTCATACCAAACTTAGATGAAAACCTCACAAATCCCAGTGTGTAACCGCGTAATATTGAGAAACCGCACCTTGGAAAGGTGTAATCCATTTTGGGAAATCGAGAAAGGCTATATCCGCAATATCGAACCTTTTGA
This sequence comes from Rutidosis leptorrhynchoides, assembly GCF_046630445.1. Lineage (NCBI taxonomy): Eukaryota > Viridiplantae > Streptophyta > Magnoliopsida > Asterales > Asteraceae > Rutidosis > Rutidosis leptorrhynchoides. The sequence goes on along the minus strand of NC_092337.1, from coordinate 51,187,893 downwards.
AACCTTGGGGCGTATTGGAACCGCTTCCTATCGTTTAGAACTTCCGACTCAATTAAGTTTCCGTTTACCCTACATTTCGTGTAACAAACTTAGAAACGTGTCCTGCGGAACAGGAACGTGTAAATCCTTCTAGATGCACCAACTATTGATGACAAACTCCTCCTCATAGGAAAAACCGGCTGAACTTGTGGATCGTAAAACCAAGCCCTAATACAACGTAACACCCCGACTATCCGGATTCGTGGAATGTCCAAGAAAGTACCTTCAGTCATTTGTAGAGTTACTACACTAGGTCTCGAGTAAGAGACATCGACTATTACTTCCAACTAAATTTCGGGACGAAATTTCTTTTGAGGTGTGGATAATGTAACATCCCGCGTTTTTCCGTTAAATTTATTTTAACACCGTTTTTTTTTTTTTTTTAAATAATATCTTTCGTCATTTAATTTGGCATCTTTCGTTAACTAATGTTCATAATATCCTCGTTATTTAATTATAACGTCACCCGTTTACTCGAGCGTTTTAAATATTCGTTTGGTTATTTCCCGCACCCGCTTTGAAACTAGAGGGACCAAACTTGCAAAGAGGCCAAAGATTTGACTAGGTCAACTAGTCAAACCTTCAACCTCCTCCTCTCATTCATCTCTCTCTTTCTCCTTTTGATACTTCCAAATCCTCTCAACTTTCTAACATAAATTCATCATCTAAATCCGGATTTGGGAGCTAGCAACCAAATAAATTACATATTCTTGATCCTCTCATCATCCTCTTCGATTTGATGCTAACTACTTCGATTTTGGGTAACATTTCTAAAACACTAGATTTCTTTAAATTTGTGTTCTTGACTTAAAAGTGTGTTAATTAGTGTCTATGGCTCATTGTGATGTCGTGTATGTAATTTGTATGCTCGATTTGTTGTTTTTGGTGTAACTAGCTTGAATATGAAAATTGCTTGCTTAATCTTTGATTTTGGATGATTAAAAGTTGTTTAAATTGTTAAAGTTCATGTATTAAATGTATTACTAGCATCATTAGCTTCAAATTGATGTGTAGGTTGATTAAGAAAACTTCAAAAACATGATTATTGATTTTGAGATGTTTGACTAGGGTTTGATAGTTCTTGACATGAATTTTTGGATGCTTGAATGTCATGGAATGTTAATTGTTAGTGTTTAGTAGTAATGTATGCTTCATTACCTTCAAAACGGCATATCATATGTGTGAATTGGTTTCCCGAAACTCAAAATGCAATTGATGAACTTGAAACTTTGAAAATGGACTTTTATTGTTCGCTTGATGAGATTTCGGCTATTGTAAATGATGTTATTGTTGGACCATAAGTGCTTAGTTGTATTCCTCGTCAAAATACCTTTCCAACGATATATGATAGGCATTATAAGTGTTTGCGGGTCAAGAGTTGGGTTGGAAAAGGTTTTGGTTCGTGCATACTTTGAAAAACTGACCAGAATTCTCTGCCCAGATGGTGGCGCGGCGCGCCCCATCCCCGCGCGGCGCGCGGATTGGCCTGGTCAGATTCTGACCTCTTTGTCCCATTTCACGTGAAATGTTTGACTAGCTACCGACCTCCGATTCACATGAAACTTGTTCTAATATACTTGTATATGAATAATTAGCATAGAAAAATAGTCCGGGACCCGACCCGAACATGTTGACTTTTTCGTTGACTTTGACCCGACCAAGTTTGACTTTTTGTCAAACTTAACCAATTAATTATGCAATCTTTCTAACATGATTCTATACTTGTATCTTGAATGAAACTTGACAATTTTCTTCACATGCTACATAATCGAGTCGTGTCGAGCCATAGGACTAATTGAACAACTTTGACCCTTCGTGACTATCGTTATTGATACAACCTACTTGTTTAGGTCGAGATTAGCTTTGTCTTTGCACGCGTTTACTCGTTGAAGTACTTTATTAACTCTTGCGCTCGAGGTGAGATCATAGTGCCACTTTTACTCTTTTTGAACTTATATTTGGGATGAGAAAACATAAACGATTCTTTTGAATTAAGTGAACACAAGAACGGGAAAACAAACATTCTACATACGAGTTTAGAACAAAAATCCTCAATTCGATTATCATTAGTTACACTTGACAGGTGTAAGCGAGAACTTATGTTATATGGCCATATGGGTTGACAACCCTCATCTTTGACGGTTCGCTACCGTCTACGGATGAAATATATTTTCGAGAATCAGTGTTTGTTCTAGCACTATGGATGGGGTATACAATGGATGGAATGTTAAGCTTTGATAATTGGGTGCTCGTGAATATTAACTTTTAGAATGTATTACTATTATTTCAACTTTGCAAACCTTGTGGTTCGACTTACTTACTTTTACTCACTTACTTACTTAAACCTATGATTTCACCAACGTTTTCGTTGACAGATTTCTATGTTTTTCTCAGGTCTTGCACGATATGTGATACATGCTTCCGCTCATTATTTGATACTTGCATTGGATGTCGAGTATACATGCATTTCATGGAGCGTCTTATGACTTTACTTTAAACCGTGTCGCCTAGATTTCATTTGTACTTATAACCTTGTAACTTAACTTTTGGTCGAACAATTCTTTTAAACTTTGGAAACAATCTTTATGTTGAAATGAAGGCGACATATTTTGGTCAAACGTTGTCATAAAGACTTATGACCAGGTAATGGGACCCATGTAGACGACGCCGTCACTTGACGATTTGTCGGGGTCGCTACAAACCTTGAAACCGATCCAAGGGCACAACCAAGTAAATTCCCCCTCCTCTTTACCCACCCCAAACGATATGGGAAAGGTGTCATGTGTGAATACTTGAGGGATGACATAACTTAATTCTCCGGTGACACACTCAACACTGTAAATAACTTAAGTGAAATATTAATGATTTCGAGAGAGTTGCTTAATGTTGCGTCCACCATCGATCGGACATACTAAAACGATGATTATAGATTTGTAGGGTTTAATATTTAAGAAACATATCTGAAAACTTTAAGAATGAGTGAGTTGAGAAAACTTGATTAGTCCAAATGCTTTGTATGCTATAATATGTGTAGAACGTGCTAAATTCGCAGATCTTTCTTCCATTAAATATGGGAATGAAATCGGGATAATCAATATCCGATAATCTAACCCTTCAAGACTCTCTCTAAAAGAACAGTACTCTTTTCTCTCTATTCTGGTTACATCTTTGTGCCGCCGCTGCTGCCATTAATGGCCTCCGACAGCTCGCCGGAGGTCAGGCTTCTTTTCCTTTTCGCTTTTTACAGCTTTCCTCTTCTTATCCTCACAGATACAAGCTTTGTTCTCGATTTCAGAGCGTGATGTTTTCCGGCAGCTCTTCTCTGTTGGATTCTGGCAGCAGGCGGCGAACGCCGTGGGTTTTCCACACGCGTTATGCTCGTTGGGGTGTTTATGGGGGTTCTTTTCGGTTACTTCTCTCTGTGTATCTTGGATGGCCTTGTTTTGTATCGTCGGAGACTGTTTTGGGACTCTCTTTCATCTTCTCCGCAGGCGGCGACCTCTATTCGGAGGTTTGTGGTAGTTGATGATTTGGTACTCCTTTTATTTTGTTCTGTCTCCTTTATCTTTCGTTTGTATGCTTGTACTTTTGAGATCCGGTGTCTTCGCCGGAGACTTTTTTCTGCCGGTTGTATCTTGTAAGCCCGGATCTGATCTGTTTCTTCTTTGTTTCTTTTATTTTTTATAAAATGGCATTTTTTAGTAGATGGATCTGGTAGGACCTTTTCCGTTTGATGGTGGTCTTGCTTGAACCTACTACCGGTTCCGGTGAGATCATGTTTCTCCGGCGAACGATGGTGGGTCTCGCTGTGAGAGACCAGCGGGAAGGTGTGTGGATCTTTTTACTTCTCTTTTTTTCCTTGATTCTACTGCTCTCCTTTGTCTGCTGTTGCGTTTTGGTGGTGGTCGACTTTCTTGGCCGGATTCCGGCCGGATTAGGCTGCTGAAGTGGGTTGTGGCAGGTTGTTCCTTCCGTTTGCTTTGTTTTCATTTCGTGGTTCTGCTCGTTCCATCTTCCTCGTCGTTGGGTTCGGTACGGTTCGATCCTTGCGTTGTTGCCGCCTTAGCGACTTCGGTCGTTAAGCGCCAAAAAATTGGGGTATTGGGGGTTTCTCTCGGTTGTTTTTCCATTGTCTGTAGGTTGGTTTGCAACTGGCTTGGGTTTCTAGGTGGTTCTTTTTGGGTTCGCTTGGTTTTCTGGCTAACGAGAGTTTCTTTCGGTATTCTGGTTGCGGTCTCGAGGCGGGTGTTCTTGGGTTGCCCGGCGGGCAGTTTTGTGGATGGTTAGCGAAGCTGAGGTGGGCACGATTCACAGAGGGGTGTGTAGATTAGAGGTTTTTTCAGATTTGATGTTTGGATGAGAGTTTGTATGGTGTTGGGTGTCAATTGTAGTCTAGTTTTAGTTGGATCGGTTTGTGTTTGCCGACTTGTTAGGCGAAGGTTTCAATAGTGACATGTGTATGTTGACTACGGTTTGTGTTATTTGTCTGTTGTAGCGGTCAGTAGATCGTTGTGTTGGTTCAATCAGTCCGAAGGGACTGCAAACTTTGTAACTCATCTGATCATTAGATCATTTTATATATATATATATATATATATATATATATATATATATATATATGTGTGTGTGTGTGTGTGTGTGTGTGTGTGTGTATTTTGCCAAAAAAAAAAAAAAAAAAAATTCAATATCCGATATAAATATTGATACATTACTTTAATACTTATTCAACCTAGTTGCATTTTATTCAGATTTTTCTTCTTAAAATAAAAGACATGTTTGACAACAAGCTTTTTGGAGCTTTTTGGAGCTTTTTGAAGCTTTTAACTTTTAGCTCTTGTAAAAAAGCTCCTTACTAATAAATAATCTTCGTTTGGTTCAAGAGCTACTAGCTTTTAAGAAAGAGAAAAAGCTTCTTTTTCTGAACGCTAATACCACAAGCGTTTGTGGATTTGAAAGAGCTTTTTGTTTCTAAATTACCTAAATAGCCCATCGTGCCACGTTTTATGCATTATGGACACCTTGTCTTATGTACGAGTATAAATTATTTGAATATTAGTTAGTTCGTGGATCTCATAATTATTAGATTATGCAATTATATAGATTATTAATTATTATTATTATTAGTTCCGACTAAAAACCACTTCAACTCTATTTTGTGTATATAGTAGAAATGCTATTCGATATATAACTATTTATTGACCTCCTTACTGTAATGTTCAAATCAATCGTTATACAATTTTGATTTATGGTATGCTATTACAAAGTTTCTATAATGATATTTAAAATAATGATATTTAAGTATTTTTTTCTAGTGTTCATTTTTGTCATTTTACTTATTTTATAACAGCTTCAGCTACTTTGTCAAACAATTAAATACATTTAAAAAGCTTCAGCTAAACGCTTTCAGCTAAACGCTTGCAGCTAAACGCCTGCAGCTAAACGCTTGCAGCTTCCAGCTAGTTTTGCCAAACATACCCAAAGTAGACTAATATTTCAACGGACCAGGGCCGGATATTGGACCGTGCAACCCGTGCAGCCGCACAGGGCCCAATATCTATAGGGGCCAAAAAAATATATTCTAATGTTGCATATCTAGGCCCATTATTCATACATGAGTCCATTTGATAATTAATAATTTGAAAAACTAAAAGAAAAAACACATCATACCATGTTTTCTATTGGATCTGATACTACGTTTTCTACGTCCGTTATTTTAATTGATGATAGTAATTATGACTTTATTAGTATTATTCAACTTTATTATTATATCATTGAAATTTTTTTGTATATAAGGGTCCACTTTTATTTATGGCACATGACCCATAAATTTGACAGGACGGCCTGCAAATGGCCTGCAAATGACGTGGTTACTAATTTTGCATTGCACGACTCAAATATTAATTTTGTACAAAAAGGTGTTGTTTGTTTTTCTGTTTACAGATTTTATTATGTTTTATGTCTACGCTTGCAAAAGTTTTTATTGCTCACTAGTTTTTGAACGAGGTTACATATCAAATGTAATTTCTTGAGTCGTATAAAAGTCTATTAAAATGCTCACTAGTTTATTTGGAAATAAAAATGTTACCAAAATAAAAGACCAAATACGAATTCTCTAAAGTGAGGTATTAACTAGTAAACAAATTCATATATCAAGAATGCAAATCAATTACAATACAAATGTATTACAAATTCGACAATCGAGCGGAAAAAAAATCGACGCGAAATAGTGGATGGTAATTTGAAAAAAGCGTAGATTTGTTTGTTATTCGTTAGTGGGTCTTGTTTGTGTACTAATTTCCTTGTTTGGTTACTTTCGGTTATTTCCCTTAATGTAAGTGTTCAGGGATGTAGTTTCGTTGAGGCTCGATAGTTTTTATAGTCTTCAGCTTTTTTTAGGTATGAGCATCTTCGATTTCATTATTGTATTATTTGGTCGAAGTTGTTTTCTTTTAAAAAATGTTTTTTGTTTTCTATAAGTTTTCGTTATTTTCGCGATAAAATAAAATAAACGCAAAGCAATAATTTTTCTAAACATAACCCTTTAAGACATACATCACTTGTACATTGTTAATAAGCACTCTAAATAACTACCATACTAACTTTCATGTATCATTATTAAAGCTTTTATTATTTTCTTAAGCATAGCTACAAGGGCTAATAATAAAAAATTTCAAAAATGTAAAAACAACCGCAACAACTTAGATTGATTAGTTTAGACCATCTTCAATGGGGCGTGTTAGCCCTTTGTGTGCTCGAAACAGTCAACACACCTTCAACACGCATCTAGTGCGGCATGTTGGAGGCCTCCAAGTGGCGTGTGTGCTTGGAGAAGTGGAAAAGTAGTTGACATGCATATATAATGGCCGATTTTGATTGGTCCAAATTTTTTTTATTTTTTTTAACTTATTATCCATTATTTCTCTTCACTTCCAATCATATTTTAATACATCACCTAACACGTCACTCAACAAGCCACCTCATTATTTTCTAGTTTACCAACACACCTGTCACGACAGCGTCAAACACCCCACCCTACCCCCAACATGACACTTTTAACCATCACAATTGAAGATGGTCTTACGGATCTAGAGTATTGTTGTTAAGGAAAATAAGAAACATAGTATGCATATGTTATTTCGGTTAAAATTTTAAGTTTCATACTATATTTTAAAGTGATCAAAAGTAATATATCAAATCATAACTATTACCTTCAGTACTTACATCTTACATACATGTACAGATGTACTAGTATCCAAAATTTTGAAAGAACGTAACCCATCTTTGCATTAGAGCACTCTCAATGGAGATGTTAAAGTTTTGGCAATATTCTAGCCAATAATTGGCAGCATTGGGAGCAAAGTGCCAAAGTAATGCCAATCTTAGCAAGTCAATGATTTTGTGAATGTTGAGCATAAATCATCACGGTCTTTATTAGTTTAATAGGTTGTACATTTTGCTTTAATGTGTACTATGATTTATTTAATTAATTTATAGCGGTTGAGAAAATGTGTGATGATTTGGAAGTGATATGTGATGAAAAGAAAATATGAAGAAAATAGGGATGTGGCACTTATGTGGTAATGTGTTAATTTAAAGAAGGGTTTTATCGAGGGAGTGTTTTATGCACGTATCACTTTTTATCCAATTTACAAAATAAGCTGTTGATAGTTAATACACTACACATAACCACTTTTTAGGTAAAACGAAAAAATTATGATTCATAAATATAATGCTTGCTTTCCTTTTCAACCATAATACATAACAATTTTAGCATAGTGTGGATTGAAGATTAGTATTTGACATATCTGAACATGTGTTACTAATGAACCAATTGAGTAAAAAATGAGTTTTTTTAAATGCAAGTTGCAATAGATATAATGCATGAACAGAAAAATAAATAACCAAATACCCACCCAAAAACTTGAATAAATTGGCACCTTATCATTCAAATACATACTCATATCTTCTAAAACATAAGTTTTGAATAAGTTTGTTCGACAAATTTGCAACCCTAATTGATGATCTCCCTAACCAACCAATCGAGACTTGGGTATGCGAAATACAAAACAAGAAAAGACGGAACAGCAAACAGAATCGTAATGAGTATGTACACTGCTAATATGATTGCACTTGCAGGTATGGCATATAGCACAATAAGAAGAAATATAAAGACCAACGGAAACTTAGCTGTTAGATGAACGAAAAAGACTAGCGACTTACGAAGAGACAAGTGTAGTCTTTCTGTAACAGAATGAGTAACCCGAGAATCATGATTATGGTCTGAGTCATAGGTAAATGGGCCAACACGGGTATTAGCCCGGCTGGACTGACCAGTGGTCCAACCATGGTTCCATGACCAAGAAGACACGGGTACATGGTCTCCACAAGAAGATGAATGAGACTTAACCCGATCACCATTCATGCTTTCGACCATCCAAAGAAGAAAGTAGTTCTTTTTCGGAAACTTGAGGTTTCCTTTGTAGACTAAACGAAACGATAACAAGTTGCACCAAGGGCACGATATGAAAAACGGGAGTTGAATGGGGAGAGTTGGTAGTTTCACGACAGCCCATTGAAGACCGAGGACACAGTTCTTACAGAGAGTATGACCACACCATAACACATAAGGTACGTTTTCTACAATGTTAAAGGATTCACAACAAATCGGGCACTCAAAACCTTCTTCTCCACTGTTGGTTTGTGAGATCTCGTCATCTGAGCAGTCGGAAGACACGTGAGTTGGTCGTAATGAATTGTGCTTTAGTCCAGAGTTACCAGTAATCGCGTTTGAAGCAAAACCCCACATGTTGAGCACGACAGTTTTATTCGCAAAACCAGCTGGTCAGATTCATCTCTGCAAAATAAATAAATCTTCAAAAGAGATAATGAAATCAAGAACAACATATAGACAACTTTAGTATACTTTATTGTTCACCTATTGCTTTAGATTGATGTACAACGGATGGCATACAAATTAGTTGATTAACGACAGAAGTCAAGGGACCAAGGGTGCGCTTGATAATACATAATGATTAAGCGCTCAATGATTCATAATCTGAATGATTCAAAGGCGAATAACAAAAAGATGTTTGATAATCAATATGAACGAACAATATGAGTGAGGTAACATTAATTACCTTATTAACGTTTTAAATGAATAATAATTAAATATAACTATTCGGTATCATACGTAATTCAGAGGTCAGAAATAAACGCACTGAAGCATTCAGCAACCATTCAAATTAAGGGACTTTATCATATTTATCCCTCCTAAACCCATAAATTACATATTTCCCCAAAATACAACTTTTCAATGCATAAAGTACAAAGATTTTAATGCATATTTGGGGATATATGTAATTTATAAGTTTATGAGGAGGAAAGCTATCAGAGAATAGACCACCCAATCAAAATATTATCTTTTAGGCACATTACCCATGAATTCTATAAATTCTAGCACATAAAGGAAAACCACAAAGGAGGCAAACGCAATTTAACAAAACCATACAAATTCTAATGCAAAATTTTAAATAATCGTGTGATCTAGTCGTTTTCTTCTTTCTAAAACCTTCAGTGAGAACAAGTGTCATTGCTTATAAAAAGATTTCCTTTTTCATTTCGACAACCTTTAATGATTATAATCAACAAGGATATGTGATATGTAATTAAGCAAGCTTTAAAAGTCCCATACGAAATGTCAAATGTGGGTTCACAAGTTATAAAGAGTTCATCTTTCAACCATATTTTTCTAAACAATGTGCAGATAGATAACCAAATAATTGATATACATCACATAACATTTTAAGCTCAAGTAACTGAAAAAATGCGTACACGCAAGATATATTTAGGCTTAAATCTTGGAAAATTTAGCTCAAATTCAAGCTCAAGCATAATATATCCCAAATTATGGGAATATGATTATACTAATCGAATTTCGGATTATACTATGATGAGAAAACAGAAAATTTCATCGATCAATCAAAACAAACCCTAGATTTCATTCATGTACAATCATTAAACATTATAGCCAATAACACAACACTAGAGAAATTAATCAGAGCCCTAATTATCTTACAAAAATATATTCAATTACACAGAACGTATTCGGTATTAACGAATTGAATCGATCAGATAGCAGATACCGATATATACCTGAATATATCTATGATTTATGCTTTGTTTACCGAATGATTTTGTTTAAGCTGAACATCCAACACACCACCGGATTTAGAGATGCAATTTCAGTTTTTTTTTTTTTTTTACAGAGTGTCAGAAATTGTGATAATTTAGAGAGAGAAAACATGGGAGGAAAGATGTAACGGTGATCAATTTGCGACAACATTGTTACAAGTGTGAGGATCAGAATGATCGGGTGAATCGCAGCTTCACTGTACTTGTCTACATCTTACGCTTTCCCTTGTGGCCTATCTGTGTGGGCTGAACATGGATTGGGCTTACAAATAGGCCCATTTACTCATTTAGTAGTTTATTTTGTAGGAGTGTTTAGATCGGGGAATCATACAAAAATAAACGTTTTCACCCATTTTCCTTATCCCTTAAATGATTGTGAGAACATCAAAACATGTGAGCACAATTGATTAAAAGCATATTCATTTCATAAGGTTAGGCATCTGGTAAATAGGTTACTAAACCAGTTTGTTAGGTTTCGTCTTTGTTGCACTGAGGCCGGCTTGGATCACATGTATTTTGATTTTGATAATTATTTTCATCTTTTGATAAAAAAAATTTAGTTATATACGTTCTTTATTTTTTGCCAAAAAAACAGAGAATAGGTTACTATATTTTTTCTTTTTGGCAAAAGTAACGATAACATATAATCAAGTCTTTTCATCAATCGATGAAAAAGACGAAAAAATACAATCGAACCAAACACAAATCAAGGCTCGAAAGCAGTAAACGTTCCCTAAAACTAAACAAAGAGCCTAAAAAGCTAACTAATCCCGAGTCTTGAGCAACCAAAACACTAAAACGCACACGAGACATTATCAAAAACCACAACCAATACAACATACAAATCTAAATATACTTAATATATACTAGTAATAGTAATAACATATATATAGAATGAGCTACAATCAGTTTAGTACACCTCAAGAAGGTGTGATGGTGATTGACTTCCAGTCTCACATAATATAGTATCTTATGTAGTTCCACAGCTCATATTGGATCAAAACATTGGACACAAAAGGTCCATCCATCACATACATAATTCTATCGAATAGCCAAATCAACTGATTCAGCACAAAAATAGACTAAAAAGGCATATTTATTCTCATAAAGTAACAAGTACTCAACATGAAATCAACTGAAATCCAAATGATCACTTTCATAACTTAAAAAACTCATGGTACAAAATATGTTTGTCCTTCCCCAGTTATCCAAACACATTACACCCCCTAAATATACAAACATCATTTCTTCATTTCACAACTAAGCCCATGAAATCCATACACCAAAGTTGACTACTTTGAATCTTTACTCAGCAAGTACTTCTTAAGAACATCCATAACCGACCCAAAATCCGCCTTAACATTAACCGGCGGATTAGCCAACTTACAAGCCATATCCGGGATCGCTTTCGAATGATAATCAATCTTCGACTGAGTAAACTTCAACCCATGTGCCGTACTCACCACAACAGTCCTATCAGTAGGCCGAATCACACCCTTGTTCCTCAACTTAGCTAAAGCAGATAACGCAACACCAGTATGCGGACAAATAAACATCCCAGTTAAATCCGCTTGTGTCATTGCATCCATTAATTCTTCCTCAGTAGCTTCCTCAACAATCCCATCGCTGTTCTTTAAAGCGTAAACAGCCCGATCGATCGAAACCGGGTCACCAATCTGTATAGCAGAAGCAAAAGTCGTTTGCGCCTTCACAGGACTAAAATCAGACCACCCGGATTTATAATATAAATAAAGCGGATTAGCATTCGCAGCTTGAGCACACACAAGTCTCGGAATCCTATCAACTAATCCCAACTCTTTACACATGTGAAATCCTTTATAAAACGCGTAAATATTCCCTAAATTTCCACCTGGAACAATCACCCAATCCGGTACCTCCCAATCAAACTGTTGCAAAATCTCGATAGCAGCAGTCTTTTGTCCTTCTAACCGCAAACTATTCAAAGAATTGGCCAAATAAATCGGTAATTCAGCAGTCACTTCCCTAACTAACTGCATACAACCATCGAAATCAGTATCAAGACTCAACACAAACGCACCATTCGCAATCGGTTGAACCAATTGCGCCATCGAAATCTTATTCGCAGGCAAAAAAACAATACTAGGAATACCAGCAGCTGCACAGTAAGCCGATAACGCGGCTGAAGTATCACCAGTAGACGCGCAACCAACACCGACAACAGGGCGGTTCATTTTACGTAATCGGTTAACTTGACTAACTAAAACAGTCATACCTAAGTCCTTAAAACTACCAGTATGACTAATACCACAATGTTTAACCCATAAATCATTCATGCCCATAAACTGTTTACCATAACGCTCAGCCCAAAACATATTAGAATTACCTTCGAATGCCGATACGATATCATCTGAATCGATCTCCGGTAACACCCATTCCTTTTTCGACCAAACGCCCGATCCGTACGGCCAATTAGTCTTCCCAATTCGTGAATCAAACAACGATTTCCAATAATTTCCATCGAACTCTTTTAACGCTTCCATATCGTGCTGAACATCGAGTAACCCGCCGGATCGTGATCGGTACACGATTTCGTCTAACGAGTATGATTCCGTACAGGATGGATCGGCGTTGAAGGGGACGTATTTGGCGGAGAAGTTGTTGTGTTCGGAGGAACAACGGCGGTGAGCTTCTTGTCGGATGTTTTCGTCGGCGGGACGGCGGTGTTTGATTGCTGGAGCTGCGGTGTCGGTTGGTTTGTCGGATGATGAGATTGTGGCTTTGATTGAATGGAATTTGGGGTTTTGATTGGTAATGGTGGTCCTAGGGTTAGGGTTTTGGGGAGTGAGGAGAAAAGGGGATGAACGAAGAAGAGAAGATGCAGCCATTTTTTTGGTGAGATTAGGGATCAGTGGTTGATTGCGGCGAGTATGGGGTGTTTTAAAATGTACTCCGTACATTTACAGGTTGGTGTAGTGTTAAAAAGGTCAAAATTTGTGGCCTATCAAACTTTAGTACTAGTATAGTATTTTAATATATGTATTTTTTATTTTTGAACGATCATATTCCGGAAGAAAACTCAACTCGTGACGATGTTGGCAGTACCATCGAAGATTGAAAAAACTCCGAAGCCTTCCCAAATCGTATCGATGTTTACAGTACCATCAAGGGTTGGAAACTAACGCTTGAAATGAGAATTGAACTTGGATTAGCAGTACCCTATTGTCAAAATTTGGTATGTCATGTAGCAAACTAGATTAAATTCCAGGCAGGAGTTAAAAAACTCATGAAAATTTGATTCTACCATTTTCATGTCGTCTAATTATTTTTATTTTATTATTTTTATTTCTTTTTAAACTTTTTCCTACTTAAAGGCCGGAGGTCCTCTCGGAAGTAATCTCTTTATCCGTCGAATAGAGAGAGAGATGACTTTCTCTACTTTTGAGTGTTTCACTCTGGGTGAAGAAATGACTTGCCTTTATTCTCGGATAGGGGAATGATTGTCTACATCTCACCTTCTCATACACTACTTATGTGTTATTGGGTTTTGTTATTGTTGTTGTTATGTAGCAAACTAGACAATAGTAAAATCAAACCAAGAAACCAAACAACTACTCCGTAAATGGCTTATGAGTACTTTACTGTAACAAAATTACAGTAGTAAACTAGAAACTTACCAAAGCTAATAGTAGAAACTGGTCCCAATTCCTTAGTTTAGCAAATTCTATTAGTTAGCCTATCTAAGCTCTTCTAGTGATACATCCTTGAATTTTCTAATACTTATCTTTTGTGGATTCTCCATTTTTTTTTTTTTTTTTAGTTACTCAGGAACCCCCTACGAACGAATCTTTGACTCCCCCGCAGAGGGTAAACCTGGGGGAACGAGCCCGCTGAGTGCCAGACCCGCTACTGGGTGAATTGTCTTTCGACATCCCTCCAGTCATCTCCCTTTTTGAACAAGCCGAGGCGGAACTCAAACTCGAACCCGGGTGGATGCTATCATGGGGATAGCTCAGTGGCCATCCAGGCTATGCCCGGATGGTTAATTCTATATTGCATGTTTAATTTAGGCATTTACTTCTAATTATATCATAACTTAACAACTATGTGACATATAGAGGAGGGGCCCTATGGTAGGGGAATTTTTTTCATTTATTGGTATATACCGTATAGTTTTCTATATTGAGCACTACTTTTAGACGGTTACTTTTGTATTCTTTCTGCAGGTTTCTTGAGAAAAAAAACAAATGATCTCACAATGCATGGTGGTAACGATTAGTCACTCATGATTCTAAAATCAAAACTCAAAGTTGTCCTATACAATATGAGTGTTACATTATAATTTTTTCCCCAAAGAATGTTAATAAAAAAACATTGATTATAAAAATATATGAGGGGTCCTATCTTTATCTTTATATTTAATAGTATCATATACAAGTTTACCAGTAACTTATAAAATAAATTTCTAAACTAGTGGGTCCTTGGACCCCACATCTCTCCATGTAAATTCGCCAGTGCAATGAGTTCGATTCAGTCAATTAGAACATTTTTGTTCATTTTCACAATCTTTGAATCTTATTTATATAATAATATATCTGATAACAGAAGGTTACATTAGTTTGATTCATAAGGTTTTGTGCCTTAGAAACACAATTTGGGTGAATTTTAACTCATTTAGCGCGTAAATATCTCCAGTGCAAACATAACCCAAAAAAATCAGAACAGCGCATATGCACTGCACAGTCAGGTATGCATTTTATTTACAAAACTGAGGCATGTTAACATGCCTAGGGTATATCATAATTCATATATGACACAATTTAGCATCACAATTCACTAAACAAATACATTAAAGTATAAAAGAGTTTAATACATCCATTAATTAGTATATCAGATAAAAGTTGTCCTTAGATTATTTAAATACAGTCAGTGACACTTCATTAGACAAATATTAAAAAAAAATAGTTTTAACTTGGCAGCAATAGTTGATTTTGAACTAGATTTTCATTTTAAGAAACTTACCTAATGGCATGTATGTTTTAGAATTATCATCATAATCCAAATTACGACTCGATTTTGACATCGTTTCTGCTCTAAGGGCAGCTAATGCTGCCCGCCGCCTCTGCTTCTGTTCTTTCAACCCTTTTACTTGTTCTTCGAGGGCGGCATTCGCCAACTCAGAAACTTCCGCCCGTGTGGCAGCTTGTTCGGCCCGGGTCCTAAACTCACTCACTTTCTCCAACGCGTTCGTTAAATCTTTCTTCAACCTCTCCATTTCTTGTTGACTTTTTGACTCCAATATTTGTAATTCAGCTTTACCTTCCTCACATTTCTTCACCATGTTTTCATATTCTTCTAGCGAAATAGTAATCTCGTCGTCACAATTTGAATCTTGAAACTCCATCTCTTCCTGTTCGAATTTTAATCTCTGTTTAATTTCTTGATTTTCGATCGCCATTTGTTGAAGTGCAAAATAAGCAGCCGCTTTTTCGCCTTTTGCCTTTAACTCAGCAACCTCTGCAGCCGCCGTTTTTGATCTTTCTTTATGGAGTTCGGCTTTCAATAACGCTACTTCGATCTGCGCTTCATTTTCTCTCTTACTAACCTCTTCCAATTCGCTTCTCATCACTTCTAACCGAGTCAACTCGCACTCATCCTTGTCTTTAACTCCCACCTTCAATTGAGTCAACTCACTTTCTAATAACTCAATATGCTTTACTTGAGTTTCCATCACCTCAACTTGTTTTAACGCCTCGAGTTTAGCATTAACAAGGTCGGCTCGTGTTGACTTTAACTCAATCAACTCATTTTCCATTTCTTGAACTTTGGATTCGAGTTCTAATACACGAGTTTTCGCTTCCTTGCATTCGTTGACGTATATATCTTTTTCAAATTCCGAGCTTTTTAACAACGTTGAGAGCCCTTCAACTGTTTTTTCGTGTTGATCTTTGTTGAGAAGATTTTGCTTGTGGATTGCATCCATGGCTTCAAGTTGAACCTTGCAATTAGCTAAGTCTTGTAGTACACCTTGAAGCCCTTTCTCCTTCTCTGATTCCTATAAAAATAGTAAAAAGAGATTATCCTTTATTCAACCCAAACAAATCATAATACGATGTGTAAGGCTGCCATGTCATCCGCCACATCATCAAAAACTCTACCACATCATCGTTTTACAACGTATAAGGCTTAACTTGATTGTCTCTTAGTTTTACGATTCCGCGCTGAATCATAAACAACTTAGCATTGAGCGTATTTGTTTGTAACATCTGAATGACGAAAACTTTAAAGTTGGTTGCATAATTTGAATATTATGTAGCTTATAGTTCTTGTAAAAAATTTCAGAAACTTACCATATTTCGATTAATTCGTAATCACGTTAATCTTATAAACTTACATCGTCGCTACTCAACCGGCTTTTGATCTGACTACATTTTTCCCCGAAACGAAATACTGATGCTCGAACCGACTTGATTGAATCTGTATCAATCTCCCCCATTTTTTCCTATTAGTTTCCTTGAAAATCAATCAATATGACAATTTCATACAGTTCTGCAAACAATGTAATTGATCAATGACCAAGTTATGTAATAACAAAAACATAAAAACTGAAAAATCATCTTCTGCTAGATATAGATGTAGTAATAGATTATATATGGAATAAATATGAGAAGTAGTAATATTGTTAGTACCGTTGGATGTTACAAGACTTTTGGTATTTTTTAATTTACGATAAGATCAAAGACGGAATTTCTGGTACTCTTTTTTAGATATTGAAATATTTTTGTACATATACGATACACAAATAAATATAAACATATGAGACAAAAAGCTTGAGGATCATGAGCCGTCCACTGCGCTTAGTGAAGATCGACGGCCGGTTAGGTGACTCACCAAACTATAACAATGGCGCAGATGTCATGATCTCATAGTTGTTTGTCCGTCATTTTGGTTTGTAAACAAAATTTGACTACCTAATTCATAACATGTCCAAAACGAGACAGTATTTGACTTCCATGTCCAAAAACTACCTAGTTCATCGCAGTCCATTTTAGCTTCTTTTCTTTAATAAAAGTTTGGCTTTTCAAAAAAAAAAAAAAAGTCCATTTTAGCTTGTTAACTTTATTTGAGAAAAAAAAACCCTACTATTTCAGACCTTACATTATTTCGGTAGTTTATAATTATAATCCGAACATTAACTATTAGTATAAACTATTATTTATCAAGCGAATGAGTAAAAACACATATATTGAACAAATTTAAAGTTTATAAAAAAAGTTAAACAAACAACAATTATTATAAAAATTTCATTGTTACAAAAGATTATAAAAGAGTTAAAACAAACATTAAAACAAACGACTCCCTAGCAAGGTGCTAGAAAAAAATTACAAGAGACATAAAGTCATAAGTTTCAAATAGAAACTACATTATCCATATACCTAAGCAAAGCAAACGAATAAAATTTAATGGAATCAATGATACAACACTTTTTTAAGCATTTGTCGTTGTGTAACGAACAATTCCTAAACTACCAAATCGTCCAAGAACCACAATAACGATCCTAACAGCTTTTTTGCGCATTACTTGACCTATTACCGCCTTCAATCCAACGTACTTAGAATCTCTTGCCATGAAGCAAAACCAAGAATCAACAAGTTGATCCATAAATACACGGTTTTCCAAACTATTGATGTCAAAGAACATGTAAAGAACGTACGAGGAATGTTTTGATACCTTGATTGCAGATAACACAGCTTATGGATTCAATCTCCAAACCTCGCCTCAAGAGATTATGTATGTGATGAACCGCTAAAGAAAAAAATTAATCTTTCCAATTTCTTCCAAGTCGTATGATATCCAATGAAGGTAACAAAAGTCAATCTAAATGATCCCTCGCCCTGAAAAAACTCCATCACCTACAATTGACCATTTTCAATAATACTCATGATCATACAACGCAACATATGACAATTCTTCGCAAAGTAGCTCCGAAGATGCCATGTTTCTACTACCAATATCGTTACGAGACTAACTCCATAACCTTCCCCATTTACGTACTTATTTTCAACAAGAACATCTCGATCAATTTTCAAATGGTATAACCGATTATAGCGAACATAGAATGGAGAATCACTAATCTAAGTATCGTGCCAAAATTTGATTAAATGACCATTACCTAGTTTCACTTTAAACGCATCACTTGAAATAAGATGTTGATCCATCGCCTTATTGCAACTATTGACGTATTATTCCATACTCCGCTTATACTCGACTTTTTATAACCCTTTTGGTTAAGTTATTATTATTATTTTTTTTTTTAATGGATTTTTAGTTTAAACCGAAACCTAACAAGCTTCAAATTTGGTTTTAGGTGCAGTTTCGATTTCGGTTTTGAATTTGATCTTTAGTTGGTTTTGGTTTTCCCGACATTGTAATAAAACTTAACATACCGATTCGGATAAATCGAAATAATTTGAAAACAGAAGCTACATATATACGCACTGTTATAAAAAACCCGATTATTCGTCGGATAATTCCCGATTACTGCCCAGTTACTCATTTTTAAGAGTAGTTCGTTCCGATTTTTGAAAGTACGTTTGTGTAATCGGTCAACGTTAATTGATAGTCAAAATCGAGTTGGTAAGCAAAGTCGGTCTGGTCAACATTTTAACATGAATTTAAACTTGAACTTTAGAGTTTTTAAACAAAATGAACTAGTTTAGTCAATTTTATTAAAAGTTTATGTTTATGGTTTTTTCTATATTTACAAGTATAATTTTAAAATTTAATATTTAAATGTATAAAGGACAATCCGATTAATCCCGATTAATCCCCGAATTGCTAATCAATCCTTTAAATGTTCTGACCGATTAATACCCGAATAATGAATTTCGCAACCTTGCATATACGTATGAATAAGGAAAAAATTTACATGGAATTTTAGAATTTAGAAATTTTAAAACACACATACTCCGTAATAATGAACCATATTCATTATCTAGCTGAGTGGTTATCGCTATTTTAAATCTCCGTGAGATCTCGAGTTCAAGTTTTACTTGAAAATTTCATAATGCAATTTCGTTTTCAAAGTTGGTTATGGAGTCAATTATATTAAAAGTTTGGATGGGTCAAGAGCTATTGGAGATTACGTGAAAGAGTCTATAACTAAAAGCTTCTATTATCACGTAGATACCAAAAGCTATTAAAGGGTATTTAAGTCACGTAGACATCAAAAGCTCCTATTATCTCTTAAAACACTAATTGTTGAAGCGTTTCATCAAACAATTTTTTATTAGATAAGAATTTTTTCATAAATAATATGAGTAGAAGCTAAAAGTTTTAAAAAATTACAAAAAAACTCATTCCCAAACATACTAAAGTGATCATGATCTACCACCGGTAAAAAAAAAAAAAAAAAATGAACCGTATTCGGGTCGGTGAATACACGCACATGTCCGAAACTCCGAATCACTTAACTCGGCGTCATCGAAACGCAAATATTATCCGAACCAACGGCTGAACCGGGTTTAGGCCCCACCAACACATACACTAAACCCTTGATATATATTCACCCCCAATTTCACCTCCGCTGCGCCCCTCTTCTCAAACTCGTTACTTCGATCCATCCATATTCATTCATCAAAACACATCAATCAATTTTATCAATCCATCGGAGATCGGAAAGCATGTCGGACGAAGAGCATCAATTTGAATCAAAGGCCGATGCCGGTGCTTCAAAAACCTACCCTCAGCAAGCTGGTACTATCCGTAAAGGTGGTCACATCGTCATCAAAAATCGTGCTTGCAAGGTTTAGTTTTCACTTTTCAACTCTTAATTTTCTATAATTCCTGCTACTGATTTGTTCTAATTAGTTGTTGATTTGAGTTTGCTTAGTGGTGAATTAGGGTTTTGTTATTATTCGTGTGTGTGTGTTTTTAGGTTTAGCATAGTTTTTTTTATTAATTGTTATGATTGATCCATTATATATGTATGTATATAAGATTCGCACAATCAATTGATAATATACCTAATGATTATTAATATAAATATAAATATAAATTAATCTAAATTGAAACACTTGTTAATCAGTCCAAGTTGAGGGCCACTATAATGTAACATGGGATATTTACCTAGATTCATCATTTCATTGTATTAAATATGTATATTGTTCAAACTGAAGAGGTATCAGGACGAAATTAATGAAAAATGAAGCTGGATCTTGATGTAGCTTATTGTGTTATTTGTTTTTTTTTTTATTAAATGGAGACAGTTAGGTACTTCTACTGTATTAGTAGATCTAGCTATGTGCTTTGTCACAAGTGAAAGATTGCATATCATAGTTTGATGCAAGTTGAAAGATTGTATATTGATTATCTTCTCCAATTTGGTAGGCCTAAAGCTTGATGTTCAATGATTTGTATTTACTAGTGATGTCAAATCAGGTTTACTATTTTGTTAGACTGTTTTTGACCCCTTTCTTAGTTTGTTTTGAATAGATAGTGATACACTTATACATTTCATATATATGTCTTGGTTTCATGACGTTTTACCAAAATTTGATAGGTTGTAGAAGTATCTACCTCCAAGACCGGCAAGCATGGTCATGCTAAGTGTCATTTTGTTGCAATTGACATCTTTAATGGGAAAAAGCTTGAAGATATTGTTCCATCGTCCCATAACTGTGATGTAAGTCATTCTTGTTTTTTTGCCCCTTTGTCCCATTTATTTTCTACTTTATTGTTTGCTTTTTTTTGTTGTTGCAATAATAGGTTTTTATTAATATCTGTTTTGTAGGTTCCTCATGTTAACCGTACTGATTACCAGCTTATTGATATCTCTGAGGATGGATTTGTATGGTTCATTCTATTCAGGCTTTTACATTAGATAATAGGTTATAATTCTTACTTTGATTCGATTCTAAACTATCTCAGGTGAGTTTGCTGACTGAAAATGGCAACACCAAAGATGACCTAAAGCTCCCAACTGATGATGCTCTCCTGACACAGGTATATCATGCCTTACAAAGTTAAAGATTCACTCTGTATTCTATATGCACAATATATCTAGTATTTTGTAAGCTCATTTATTTCAAGTATGAATATATGATAGAGATTTACGAGTACTTTCTTTTTAAAATTTGTAAAAGGAACCCCTTTTTGTCTAAAACTATGATTAACCGCATATATTCATGTTGACTTTTGTAAAAATTTGCCGAGTTATTGTAAAATACAATAAAAACGTCTCTATATTTTGATTTTTTTCATTTTTAGAACTTATGAAATACCTTCTTAATAATATGTAAATGAAAATCTTTTACAGACGCATAGTTTAAGTAATTTGTTGGACTAAGTCTTTTTTTCTTTTAAACTCGTAGCATTAATTTGTCTATACTTATGATTTTAGATACTGAGGTCTTCACATAAGGTGTAATTCCGTGCAGTGGCATGGGGAGAAGTAACACTTCTAGATTAAGTAACTATCTTAGCTTAAGTTACAACTTACAAGCATTGTGCTAATCTTCATTAATTACTTTCTTAGCTTTAGTTAGAACTTACAAGCATGAACTGATAAGTTGCATTTGCTTTATGTCATGGTCAAACCTTGGTTCACAGAAATACCATTTGTCAAGAAGTATTTAATTGTGTTATATATATTTGCTGTTAAATGCAATCCCAAAAGTTTGTGATAACATTATGGATTCATATTCTATTGTTACTGTTAATGACTGCTACTGATTGCATGAATGATAGATTAAGGATGGATTTGGAGAGGGAAAGGACCTGGTCGTGAGTGTGATGTCTGCAATGGGGGAGGAGCAGATTTGTGCTATTAAGGACATCAGTGGCGCAAAATAGTATCATCTATGTGAACTTTTGCATTATCAACAGAAACTTCTCTGTTCTAATACTAGAAATCTACCAGACGCTTTTTCGTGTATTTGTGGACTATTTTCTGTTTGGGTTCTTGAACATACAAGTGTTTGACCTTCTTTCTATGTACCTCAAGTCTATTTGAATTGTGGATTCGATAAAGGCAGCAGCTGTTGTTTGGATCATTTCATATTTATAATGGTTTCTTTTTGAGGTGTTGAAATATTCGAAATATGAATTGTGTGTTTGAGCTTTTGCTTAGGGTTTAAATCTTCTTCGAGCAAGCTAAGCTTATGGCTGGCAGCTTTTTTGAGGATTAGTCTGTGGACATGTTTGATATGTTCATAGTTTTAAAAAACGGTCGAGGCGTTCGCCTCGAGGCGCGCCTCAGTACGATTTTCAAATTCTCCGTTTAGGAGCGTACGCCTCAGGCCGTTTAAAACGTACGCCTCAAATGGGAGATGCGGTTCGATTTTGATATGAGGCGGTTCGATTGAAGAGGCGTGCGCCTCATGGTCAAACGAAAAATCGGTGTCTAACTCGCTAATTACTCGGTCAACCGCCGGTGAACGGCAGTCAAACGGCGGTCAACGGCGTCGGAAAACTTAAAACTTGCCGGAAGATGAGGAAGGAAAACAGAAAAAGAGAAAGAAGATGAGGGAGGAAGGAAAATTAGACCTGGTAACGTTGATCTTTCATCGGAACAAAAGCTGATGTTTCATCGGAAGAACAAGCTGATGAGGGAGGAAGGACAGATCTGACCTTGGTTTTCATCGGAAGAAAAAGCTGGTTTTCTTTTATCAAGTGTCAGATCTAAACGTATCTATAGACTATATCTTTATATATTTTAAATATTTTAATTTCTTTTTTCTTTTATCAAATTTCAATTACAGCCCCTAAACTTTTACTAAATTTTAATAATAAGAACAAACTTAATATACACTCTTTAATCTTTAATAAAATGACAATAACAGCCCCTATTATTTATATATTATCAGAATATATATATTTATTATTAAAAGTCAACAAAAGTCAACTCCGCCTCGAACGTACGCCTCGGTTCGCCTCGAGGCATACGCCTCGCCTCACAGAGGGAAAACGCCTTGAGGCACGTTTCCGTTTTTTTAAACCTTGGATATGTTAATTTGTTTCGTTTGAAAATTCTGATGCAGACTTCAAATTTTGGTTGCTAGAAAAAAAAGGTAACTTGTAAACTTGGATACCATGAATATGACTGAGAATTTTTTATTTTTTATTTTACTTTTCGAAAAAACTAGAACCATATTAAAAGTAGGATCGCTTCATCAAATTGATGGAAGGTCTAACAATATACATTATACAAGCAAGGGAATCAAAACTCGAGCTCAACCCAATCAAGATAACCAAACGAGGAGGCCGAGCAAACCAACTGAACCAAACGAAGTAACCGACTAAGCAACATTAAGCAACAAACAAAAAATAGACAAAAAGAGAGACCATAATCTAACCGTCACCGGAAGATTGTGTTATCTCCTGCACAACCCACAACAACCGCCATCGAACAAAAACAGATAAACAAAAGGATGCACCAACTAAGCAAACAGATCAAAAACCGTCGACGTTGAAATCTTTAATTCGACCGCATTCACTTTCTTCATTTTTCCGACTTAGCATTAGGCTTGAAATTAATCAACTTTGCTTCTACTTATCAGCTTCAAGATTGCTCATAACAGAGTCGAAAAACTGAAAGATGAGCCCATAACCGCCTTACCAACACTGGAACTTGAGGCACTCTTGCAACCAACAAAAGACCCGCTTTCCAACATCGAACTACATCCGAACTGGCAATCGGTCACGCGGGACCGCAAACTGTTCTCTTTATCACGCCAAGCAAAAGAATTACTCAAGTCGGGTTCTTCAACTTTGCTTATTTTCGACATATCCTTAAAAATATCATACAAATCCGTACCTTTCACCAAAAATCTTCACTATCTTCTGGCTTTGAATGTTGTTCCATGCCTTAACACAAGCCTTAGAAGTGTTACCCGAAACCATATACTAATAAAAAAGGTTTATTGTGCAAACAGTTCATTCAAATCAATGACCACTTTTGTAGTTTCTCAAAATTCTAACGTGGCAAAATATATCGGCAACATGGGTGTACATTTGGGTGAATTTACTTTAGCTTTTGGTATATGTTAAGACTTCTATACAAAGGTGTTAATCAATCCGATTTTCGATTTTTCTCAATTTATTTGGTTCGTAATGTTCGGTTATAAATTTATGGAAGCAAAATCGAACTGAAATCGAATACAGATTTCAAAATCAAAGTCAAAACCAAATCGAAAACGAAATTTAAATTCGATTTGGTTAAAAGAAATAAAAATCTTATCAAAGGGCTTATAGTCTAGCTGCATTTAAGAAGTCTTTCAATCGAAGTGGTTGGAGGTTCAAGCCTCGAAGTAAATATTTTGGTAGATTAATAGGACTTGCTTGGTGCGAGTTGTCATTCCAAAAAAAATCTTTATCCAAATTCCAAATAAATAAATAACATAGTAATTATTTATTAAAGGGTTAATTCAGTTTAAAAAAAAATTAAAATAAAATCATAATTCAATTTAAACAAAATCAATTGCATCTTTCATTTTTAACCGGAGACTGAGTAGTAATATGACTTCCAGTGCTCCTGCTCCGCCATCGCCACAACGTCACCGTTCCGGCGCCGATCATTCCAGCAGCGGCAAGGACGATAGGCCACGATTTTTTGACCACATGACGAAGAAACTGTGCTGGTCCAAAGCTGAAATAGTCCCCGGACGACATCCAGAACGGTGGCGTAAAGATGCCGCCGGTAACATCGTCTGCAAACGCTTCTGCAATTGTCAAGGATGTCTTTGTTTTGAATACGATCACATCATCCCTTTCTCCAAAGGTGTTTGTAATTAGTAAGCTTCATAAATCGTGTTTAATTTTTGCGAATTATTTCTAGGGTTTCAGTGTTGGTATGTGTTTAGTAAAGTGACAGTGTATGATTGATTTTTGTGTTGCAGGTGGTGAATCAGTAGTTGATAATTGTCAGATATTGCAAACCAGGGTGAACAGATTCAAATCGGACAAGGATCAAATCGATAAGACTATATTACACGGTTATTCGTGTGATATCAATTTCAGTGGTATATTCTATTTTATGTATTTAGTTGATCTGTTTATTCAGCTATGCTATTGATACTAAATGGTGTTTAGCATTAAGATTTGAAAGTGATTATTGAGATTGTGTGTTTGAGTGATTCCTTATACATGGAAATCTGTAAAATTATCGAACTTTGCTGAAGAGTCAAACAATAATACTAGCAAACATTGTCTTCTTCAGATGGTGATGTTGAGCTATCACATTCATATCGTAAAGTTAAACAACTCCCTAGTATTAATCTCAAATTTAGTGTTAGGTCTTACATATTATAACTTTGATTAGTCACAGAATCTTAAGTGTGTATTAATTTATTTATTATTAGAATTACTAGATATCAGCATTTGCATGACCGATTGACTGGTACTTCTTTATAGAAAAGCGACAAATTGAGTATCTCTGAGGTAGTTAAGTATTGTATTGCTACCATCTATTTTTATTAGTGACATATTCCTTTAACCATCAACATCATATATAAATATATATGTATCTGGAGTAACATACTAGTATCCAAACTCATGCTGCCCTTACATCGTCAGTTACACATTATTAGTAACTTCTGGTTTTAATAGATAGTGTAACTATATCATCGATATCTGTCGTTTTGTATTGCATTTATTTCATATTATAACTTATAAACTTCCTCTGTTCAGCTATCAATAAGATGCAGCGTACACAACCTATTCTGATATTTAACAGTACTTGAAAAAAAGATGCAGCATACATAAAACATATTTTTACTCTGAAATTTAACAGTACTAGAATTTAAGATGCAGCAAACACAAAACATATTTTGACTTTGTAATAACAGTATTTGAATTACATTATTATGTGTAACATGTTCCCTGACATTACGTAATTTTTTCCTTGAATTTTAGATCTTGCATATGTCTCTTTTTTTTTTTCTTTTCCTTATTCTGTTTATGGGCCATCTTCGATGATTATGAAGGTACAATCGATTAATGATTAAAGATATGAAAATGCTTATTTCTATAGATAGAAGAAATGAGGTCTTAAATTTTATGAAACCTACTTGTGATGAGTTAGATTTTTTTGGATTTGACAAACTTTCAACTAAGAGTTAAAAAGTGAACCATTGTTTACTTGTTTTTTTGTAGATCATGTTTATTACTCTGTATAATTATTGTCACAAATTTATTGATGACAGGTCTTTATTTAGACTAACACGTACATACATTTTGTTTGCAGATAAGGAGCTCGACATTATCGAAATGGCTGTATACGGTGATGTAATTCGGCCAGGGAATCAATGTCGTTGCAGAAGCGTTGCTGAATTGCTTGGGAAGTTCAAGACGAAAGACAATACAGCCGCCTGTAAGTTGCCCTGAAGCAACTTCTTGTCATATACAGTACTAGACATCATTCATTTTAAGTTGTCATTCTTTTGGCATCTATTTCTTTTTTTTTTTCTGTGGGTCCCTTTTTATGTGCAAGGAAGATAAGCAATTGTAGAAAAATGGGCATAAATCTGGAAATAGATATTTTAAAGGCATGAAATTCGATATATCATATGATTCTTGTTAACTGATTAACATTAGTTTTTGGTTAAGCCAAGAAGAGACATGAGAACAGTATACATGGGTAAGGTGTCCAGGTGGCTGTGGTTGCTCTGCTTTATATCATTGTAGAAAAATTATTTCTAAAGTTTATTTTCTTCAGTGTTCCTAATTCAGTATGTGTTTGGCTCCAAAATGATTCATCCTTTACCTAAAATAACTAAATTACTACACTACTATGCAGCATAAAAGAATCATTTATGGAATCTATCTATATCTATATCTATCTATATATATATATATATATCTATAGTAATTGAGTCCTAGAATCATAAGTATGGTGTATTAAATACGTTTAATTCAATAAATTTACCCACGTAATTTAATAGACTGATAAAAAAGGTTAAAATTATTATGATAAAAATGTAAAAAAAATAAAAATCATATTAAATAAAAATATTATAAATAAATTTTAAGCAATTAATAATCAATAAATATAAAACCTTTCGTTTTCTAAGTAACGTAAGTTATTTTTTTAGCCTATAAATATGTCTATATATATATATATATATATATACTCCAAATGTCATAAATATGCTCATTAACCCAACTCAATTATTATTATTTTTTACTCAATATAACCACTTAACAACATGGTAAAAGTTTATAATTTTATTATCTCTCTCTCTCTCTCTCTCTCTCTCTATATATATATATATATATATATATATATATATATATATATATATATATATATATATAATGTCCTAGAAAATTAAGTATGTTATAATAAATAGAATTAACTAAATAAAAAAATATAAAATAGTAAAGTAAAGAATTATGAATTATTTATGAATATAATGATTATTAGATAGATTATTAAATAAGTATCATTTATGAATAACTTAGCTCTTAATTTTCATAAGTATGAATTACCTCTTGCATTTATCATCATAGTAAAAAAGTTAAAAATAAAATCTACCCATACTAATAAATTTATAGATAAATTTATATTATCATAGTTAAAAAGTTTTAAAACTAATCTATCAATTTTAATAAATATATTTAAATATATAGACTTAAAGAGAGATTTATATCAACATTCATAGCATATTACCGTTTATAATTGGGTAATTAAGTAGATATAACCCTAAAACTAAAGAATTGGTATATGTGACTATTGTAGAGTTTTATAGAATTGGTATAGGTGACTAAAGTTAATCATACTTTGCAATTGAAGTAATTGATAGAGTTTTATAGACGTTAGTTATTCGTCATCGTCATCATGAATGATTTGTTCTTTCAATGTCAAACATCCATCCATCACATTATATATATATATATATATATATATATAATGGTAGGATCAAGAGGGAAGTAACTAATCGGGGGGAAGCGGGGGGAAGCAACAACTTTTTTTTTTCTTCGTTTTTTGAAAAAACTTTGTTCACGAACATTATAGATGGGATGAAAATATGAACATTTAGTAGAGACACTTTGTGATAAATGTTTTTATTTTGGCGGGAAAACGCTCGAAGAAGTAATATATAACAATTATCGTGTTTTTCGAGCGTATGTTGAGGTTTTAGCTATTGGGGTTTAGATATTAGGGTTTAGATATTAGGGTTTATAGGGTTTAGAAATTTAGGGTTTAGGGTTTAGATTTAGGATTTAGATTGAGTTTTTTAACACGAACGGTTTAGAGTTTAGGGTTTAGGGTTTAGGGTTTGGTGTTTTGGGTTTATTCCATAAACCCAAAACACCAAACCCTAAACCCTAAACTCTAAATCGGGCTAAATTTTACTTCACAAAACATGGAAAAAAAACGTTCATATTCTTCACGAACAATATTATCTTGAATGTTATTTTTGTCGATCGTTTTCCCGCCTAAATAATAACATTCATCACGAAGTGTCTCTTTTAAATGTTCATATTTTCGTGTGATCTTGATGCCGGAAAAAAAAAATTCAAAAAAAATATTTTTTTTGCTTCCCCCGAATGGTTACTTCCCCATTGATCCTGCCCCTATATATATATATATATATATATATATATATATATATATATATATATATATATATATATATATATATATATATATATATCATTTAAATGTAATTGGTGTGGAATGAATTTTTATCTTATTTCACGTAATTTTTATCTTCTTTGATAATTGTTTAGAATTCACTTAAAGATGTACATTTGATTTGTGTGTTGTTTTAATAATATATGTATATATGTATATATGAGTGCACTTTCTTTGATAGTTGTTTTTATCTTTTTTATGGTTGACAACTCTTGCTTACTAACGATTCGATACATAAATTTTAAAACATTAAAATTTGGAGCAAGTCGTGCAACGCACCAGCATTGCCCACTAGTTTACTCTAATAATTAAGTAATCCAAACTCATTTCAGCTAACGTATATGGAGCATAAAATAATGTGTTTTTTAAAGTAGAAGCATAATATAAATTATATTATATTATATTATATTATTATTATATTATATTATATTATATTATATTATTATATTATATTATATTATTATATTATATTATACTTACATACTAAACCTCCTCCCATTTTTGGTCGTTTCAGCTTTACCGAATTGTCGTTTTGAGTTTGTGTTCACAAATTACACAACAACCTCTCAACCTTACACTTTTTTCAGGGTAAAAAACGTAAATTTATGATTTAATTAAAATAAAAAACCCTTACTCCACCCGAATTTATAACGGGCCCTATCTTCTCGCTCGGTGCGAGTTAAATTTTTCCGAGGCCACCGTTCAACTCGAAAAAATCTCACGAACCCAACGGGACTAACTATATGCAAAACGGACATCGTTAAAAAAACACTAAATAACGGGCCCTATATTCACGCTCGGTGCGAGTTAAATTTTTCCGAGACCACCGTTCAACTCGAAATAATTTTACGAACACAACGCGACTAACTATACGCGAAACGGACATCGTTAAAAAAAATAAATATTTCGGGCTATATTACATACATATATATACATATACAACACGACTAACTATACGCGAAACGGACATCGTATATCCAAATTGAACCGCGCGTCGAATACAACCGCAGCAACGCGCGGTCGGATTTTGTAAGACCCGAATAATTGAAGTGTACATATGTGTATATAAGTGTAATGTGCGGTACTCGAATCGGGGTTGGTAGTATATATTTTAAAAAGGCAAAAGAAGCTGGACTGGGAGGATTGCGCGCCGCGCGGATTGGTGGCGCGCCGCGCCATATGACTGTGGCAGATTCTCCCTTTCTTTTAAATTAGATATTTTGTGGGTATTTTGGTAAATTCACCTTGGGGCCGGATTAAAGGCTTGGAGAGCAGATTTGGTAGAGCCATAACTCCACTTTTACCAACCTTATCTTCCCCAAATCAATTTTAGAGAGAGAGGTAAAACCTTGAGAGAGAAAGCTCATTGTGAAGGTGAAGGAGTTCGTTTCGGGTTTTATCGCAAGTCCTAAAGTTGTTCATCTCGTCATTATCTTCGTTTTGGTAGTTGTGGTATGCTCTAATCTTAATTCCTTTGTTTAATTTGATTTAGGGCTAGGGTTTGAGTCAAAGGTGAACATAAAACCCACTTTTGGTTAATTTTGGGTATTCTTGGGTAATTTGGGTCATATAGACTCAATATTGAGTTAACTAGGGTTTTGGAAGTGTTAATTGATGTTAGAGAACCCTAATTAGCTAGTAAGAGGGTTAGAACACCATGATTTATGTAAATGGGTGTAAAAGGGTTAGTGGTTGACCCAAAAATGGGTAGGTTGACTTTGAAAGTGCCAAATGGGTCAAATTGAACTTAAGCTAATTAATATGTGTAGTTGAAGCCTAAAACTAATGTTAAAATGTGTAAAGAACCTACTTTGGTTAATGATAGGGTTTTGTGATGAGTTAACCCGATTTTAGGGTTAAGGGTGCAAATGGGTCGGATTTGCACCATAGGTCAAATTGGCTCTAGGAGTGAGCTTTAGAGTGTTGACCAACTTGAGTTATGATTTTGATATTGTGATAAATGTAATAGGTGCGTTACATTGAAGTGTTCAAGCTCGGTTATCTTTCGACAAGAGATTTTGAGGTGAGTGGAATATCTATATATGTATGTATATGATTTATGTACCGTGTTGATGGTGTCACATAGCCGTTTTGTGACCAAGGTTGTGGGACTTAGCCGTATTAGTCCATGTTTTGTACTAAGGCACATAGCCGTGTTTGTGCATTTAGTGGCGAGTAATAGCCGTGTTTTACTCCCACGTTGTTATTTGAGTTACCCGTACACATAGCCGTGTTGGTGTACGAAAGCGTGAGTAATAGCCGTGTTCTACTCACATTGAGCAAGTGATGCCATAGCCGTTTTTGGAACACTTGAGGGGTGATGCCATAGCCGTTTTTGGAACACCTCGGGGGGTTAGCATGCCATAGCCGTTTTTGGAAGCTAACGAATGTTATGAACATCGATGACTTGTTTCGCGAAGTCGTTCCCTAGCGAAGAGATTGGTTAACCATGATTTATTGTTGTTCATACTAGCATTTGATTATTGTTATGAGTATTTATGCTATGATTATTGCTAGTGATACGTTTGGTGATACTAGCTTGCTTATCGAGATTTGTTATGTGTTATTTGATATCGTGGATGCGTGTGGGTAAGTTGTATATGCATGTGTATATATGTTTTACTCACTAAGCTTTGCTTACCCTCTCGTTGTTTACTATTTTTATAGGTTCCGGTGTGGACAAGGGTAAGGGCATCCGGTTGGATTAGAGATCCCGTCTTGTTTAGTGACGCTTTTGGGATGTGATGATTTTGGAGTTTGACCGAGATTTGGGTAGTTTAACCCCAAACACCATGCTCGTTGTATCGTTTGGCAATTAAACTTTTCGTGGTCGAAACTCTAATTTGTATTAAACATTGTATTTTAAACTTAGTGGCGTTTTGGGCACGTGTGGGCCCCACCTTGTAAAACTTGTTCATACCTTAGTTATGTGCTAGTTTTACATATATGAATGTATGGTTAAAAGCGTTTTGGCTAAAAATGTCGAGAACTAGTCAAACATTTTCATTAAATTGACTTCCGGGGACAGCGGGCTGTCCAGGTGGTTTGGCGCGCCGCGCGGCCACCTGGCGCGCCGCGCAGATGGCCTGCACCAGAAATTTTTTTTTTGTTTGAAATTTCGTCGTGTTTGGTCGGTTACGGTTTGGGATGTTACAGATTTTTTCTAGTTACATTACACTTCGATTAAAAGGTTGCTACAACATTGTCTTTAGGAATATGAATATTAAATTCTTGTTATTGTAAATTGTCAATTTAAAACAAAACAGAACGTATAGAAAGTGTCACACTTTTTATACAATAAATAAATACGACAATAATAACAAAAATAATAATACTATAAAATTATTTAAATTAAAAATAATCTAGTATAATGTAAATTTTTATAATCCAAAAAGCTGATCAACAATGTTACGTACGTACGGTGGGTGACTTGACCAACTCAACCATCATCCTTAAAATATGCATGAACGTTGTTTATCATAATGAAATTCTGGCCTTTGTTTATCGTCCTTTGAATCTTGTAACGGATCAATATTGCATTTTTCATCATTCTCATCCACCCAAAATCAAACAATATATATTTCCCAAATTATCGAATTGTTTCATTTGCTTTGATCGCAATTTTTCCATTATTTCTCAGAAACCCTAACAATCTTGCTTTTAAGAAAAACATTATGGATTTTTCAAAATTATATCCGTTAACCTAAATTATATATGCATATACCTATCTATAATCATAGGAGCTCACATCAAAATAAGAACCCGGAATAAAAGCTTTGAAATTGAAAGTTTTCAGCTGATCGTCATATATATAAAGCAAGAAAATTGGAGGATTGCAAGGTTGGATTTTTATTAATAAGATGTTCAAGAAAATGAAAAATTGTGTAGCAATGCCATTGCATCAAATGGCGCTGTTCAGACGCTTTTTTTATTGTAAGCCGCCGGATTACCTACTTGAGATTATTTTATTATTTGATTGATTCATTGATGCTACATTTGATAGATATATGTATTCCTTAGTTAATCTGTCGAATAAGCTGCCAATAGTATTTTATGAAGGTGTTTAGGGTGCTAAAATATGATGCAATAATTAAGATAAGGTTGTAGCTAAATTACTATGTATACTTAGCAATGCTAATGATAATGTTTCGTGAGTAAATTGAAACCGAAGTTATATATGTTTAGATATATTTATAAATATGAGGCTGAGATATGCTTAATTATTATATATCATTGATCTGTTCACATTTTCGTTTTTTCTAATAAAACATCATTATGAACATTATGAATCATGATCTTGTAAGGAAGTATAGTATTTAATGTAACCCTATCAATTTGATAGTTTGACCAATAGTTGTGCATCATCCCATCATCTACTAGCCTGTATTATACTCTATTATTGTCATTTAACAGCCGTTGATTTTGGTTGTTTAATTCAATTCATAAACATATATGCCACTTAAGTTCTTGATAATAAATACTGGTCGTAAATACTTTTTTTTTTCTCTAGTATTTGATTATTGCTGCTTCTCTACGGATGTACTCGAAGAAGATGCCTACATGAGTGGCATTGTTGCTCAACTTCAAGACTACTATCCCGACTCTTCTTTCATGGTTTTTAATGTCAAAAAAGGCGGTGACAAAAAGACCCAAATCTATGATATATTGCCCGAATATGATATGAAACTCTTGGAGTATCCTTGGCAAGTTGCAGATTCTGTGTGTGAAACTGCAACGCCACCTAATGAAAATAAAGCCATATCCGCTCCTCCGCCGTCGTTTCATGACGCCCCACCTCCTCCATCGCCATCGTTGCTCGAAGCTCCGTCTCCTCACCCGTCGCCGATGTACGAAACACCACCTCAACCGGGTGGTTATATACCTAGACCTCCTCCACCACCTACCGCACGACCTGCAGGAGAAGCTCCTCCACCTCCACTGCTGCCCATTGCACCTCCTCCGTCTCCAC
Source organism: Rutidosis leptorrhynchoides (assembly GCF_046630445.1). Classification (NCBI taxonomy): domain Eukaryota; kingdom Viridiplantae; phylum Streptophyta; class Magnoliopsida; order Asterales; family Asteraceae; genus Rutidosis; species Rutidosis leptorrhynchoides. The sequence goes on along the minus strand of NC_092337.1, from coordinate 51,154,078 downwards.
CGACGCTTAGGGGAGCTCTTCCGCCTCCACGGCGGCCCATGAGAGCTCCTCGGTCTTCACCGCCGCCCAGGGGAGCTCCTCCACCTCAACTGCTTCCCGAGATAGCTCCTCCACCTGTAACACCGCCCGAGGTAGCTCCTCCACCTCCACTGCAGCCCAGGGGAGCTCCTCCGCCTCCGCCTCCACCTCCGACTGGAGGGGCATCCGGAGGAGCACCAGGATCACCCAGTTGGCCTCCTCTTTTGCATGGTGGACTAGGTGGTCCAAGTAAATGGCGTGGACGTGGAGGACCTGCGGTGAAAAAATCGAACTTAAAGCCTTTGCATTGGAACAAGGTAGCTAAGGTAGTGAAAGGAAGCTTATGGGAGGAATTACAGAGAGTTTCAAATGTCCAAAGGTATATAGAGCATTACCATGAATTAAGCTCTTGCTTTCGTATGATAGGTTGGTTACATCTAATTATTGACTTATTCTAACGACAGATTTTTACACGATTGAATAGTAGTTCGTCAGAATTTGATGTAAGACTATATATAACCCTGCCTGTGACGTCACAGGCAGATTGACCACTTTTTGGCCAAAAAGTGCAATCTGCCTCTGACGTGGCAGTGTCACCCTCTGACACCAAAATAACCCTGACGCCCCTCCAGTGTCAAATAGGTCCCACCAGTTTTATTTTTTCTTTTTCTTTTTTATTTTATTATGCATACAAATTATATTACATATAATTAAAAAACATATAAAAATTAATCATTACATAAAAAATTAACCATTACATAAAATTTAACCATTACATAAATCATTGAGTTTGATGTGTTAAAAATGATATGTTTTGATGGGTTTATATAGAAAAGAATATAAATAATTCAAATAAAAAAACAATACAAAACAAAACAAAAATCATTTGAATGAAAGTGTTAAAATGAGAGAAAAAATTGAGTTTGATGTGTTAAAAATGATAGGTTTTGATGGTTATATATAAAAGAAAATAAATAATTTAAATAAATAAAAAAAACAAAAAAAAAATATTTGAATGAAAGTGTTAAAATGAGAGAAAATATTGAGTTTGATGGGTTAAAAATGATGGGTTTTGATGTGTTTATATAGAAAAGAATATAAATAATTTAAATAAAAAAAAAACAAAAACAAAATTAAAATCATTAAAATACGTGGACCAATCAGAAACCCTGACGAATTTTTTTTTTTCGTGAAAAAGTTGACTGACGCCCCTCCCGCGTCAGCCGTAACGCCCCACTAGGGGCGTCAGGGGGCGTCACCCACTGCCAGCGCGTCTGACGGGACCCCTCTGACGCCGCGTTAAAAATGGTCTAACAGAACTTGAGAAATTGTTTCCTGCGGTGGTCCCCAAAAAAGATGCAGACAAGAAAATGTTAGAAATAGGAGGTTATGTGTATATTATTTATGGAAGAGAGGATTGATAATTTAGAAGTTTGATTGATCTTGAAGGCTTTGTTTATTGCTTATTGAATTTGCTTATTGAATTGCTTTGTTGCTTGATTACAAATGAGGGGTGAAGCCCTCTATTTATACTACTCAATGGAGTAGTCTAGATCACTCCATCATCTACTACTATCTAGATATTTCCTAGTATTTCTAGACCTAGATATTTTACAAGATTATTCTACACACATTCTACACACTTTCACTACTACATATTACAAGAAGTTTCTACATAATGGGCTATAATCTTGATTCAAAATATTTGTATACTTGCAAGCCCAAATCCAAAACAAATAGCCCATAATCAAGTTTAGTTTCCAACAGCCCCCCTTAAACTTGATTTCGTCACTCCGAGCATATTTCGTAATCTCTGAAAAGTCTCGTGTTTTAGAGGCTTTGTGAAAATATCAGCAACTTGGTCGAATGACTTCGTGTACTTTATCTGCACCTCTTTATTTGTAACACACTCCCTGATGAAATGGTATTTCGTATCGATGTGCTTGCTTCGATCATGGAAGACTGGATTCTTTGCTAGAGCAATCGCAGACTTGTTATCCACATATATCTCCGTAGCTTCCTTTTGAAAAAACTTAAGCTCATTTAGTAACTTCCTGAGCCATATTGCATGACAGGTGCACGATGTTGCTGCTACAAACTCGGCTTCACACGTTGACAGAGTCACAATGGGTTGCTTCTTCGAGCTCCATGTGAACGCCGTATCTCCCATATAGAACACGAAACCACTCGTACTCTTACGATCATCTATGTCTCCAGCCCAATCACTATCACTGTATCCAACTAGCTTGAAGTGCTCAGAAGGCGAATAAAACAGGCCATAGTCAATCGTACCTTTGATGTAGCGAAGTATCCTCTTGGCCGCCTTCAAGTGATTTATTGTAGGTGCTTCCATGTATCGACTTACTAGTCCAACTCCGTAGAGAATATCTGGCCTCGTGCAGGTTAGGTACCTCAGACTTCCAACCAAACTCTTGTATTTTGTTGGGTCCACCAAGTATCGTTCATCATCTTTTGACAATTTGAGATTGCAATCCACCGGTGTATTCATTGACTTGCAGTCATTCATCTTAAACTTCTTGAGCACCTCATTCGCATAACCTTCTTGGGATATGAATATTCCTTCTTTCTTTTGTTTTACCTCGATCCCAAGATAGTAAGCCATAAGTCCAATGTCGGTCATCTCGAACTCCCGAACCATTGCTTTCTTGAACTCCTCAAACATTTTAGGATTACTACCGGTGAATATCAAGTCATCCACATATAGGCACACAATCATAACATCTCCATCATTGCTAACTTTGGTGTAGAGGGCATGCTCATGGGGGCATTTCGTAAAGTCATTCTGCTGGAAATACTTGTCTATCCTGCTATTCCATGCCCGAGGCGCTTGCTTCAACCCGTATAAGGCCTTTTTCAATTTTAGCACCTTATTCTCTTGGCCTTTCACGATGTATCCCAAAGGTTGTTCTATATAGACTTCTTCTTCTAAGTGGCCATTAAGGAACGCAGATTTGACATCCATTTGATAAATCTTCCAATTATGTTGAGCCGCAAGTGAGATTATCAATCTTATAGTTTCTAGACGAGCGACGGGAGCAAATACCTCTTCATAGTCTATGCCGGCTCGTTGACTATATCCCTTCGCCACCAACCTTGCCTTATATCTTTCAACTTCACCTTTGGAATTCTTCTTGGCCTTGTACACCCATTTTACACCAATAGCCTTATGTCCCTTTGGTAGTGTGGCAAGATCCCACGTATTATTCTTCTCGATTGCTTGAATCTCTTCGTCCATAGCACATTTCCACTTTTGGCTTTTTGTTGCGTCTTCATAGCTTATTGGCTCATAATCGGCAAGAAGGCAGAACAATGATAGATCCTCCATAGGCTGTGTTACCTCGTACAACTCCTCAATGCTCCTTGTGTGATGTTGTAGCCTACTTGATTCTCCTCCTGATGTTGGTGTCACTTCATTAGGTGTAGTGGTTGGAGTATGTGGAGAGTGCGGAGATGGTGTACCAGAAGGTTCTTGAACTTCTAGATATTCTTCGTTCTTTGCAGTACTCTCGAATGGATAAGGGAGAAAGTCGTAGTTCTCCTCTTCGGGAACATTCCAATCCCATGTTGTTTCTTCATCGAACACCACGTCTCGACTTGAGATTACTTTACCATTCTTGGGATTGTATAGCTTGTAACCCTTCGAACTTGAGTCATAACCCACGAATATGAGTTTCTCGCTTTTATCATCGAGCTTCGTCCTCTTCTGATCTAGCACATGAGCATATGCCACACTTCCGAACACTCGAAGGTGTGAGATGCCGGGCTTCCTTCCACTCCAAGCTTCAATGGGCGTTTTGTTCTTGACACTTCTAGTGGGCGAGCGATTTGATAGATAGATCGCACAGTCCACTGCCTCAGCCCAAAACTCCTTAGGCATCCTTTTGCTCTTTAACATACTCCGGGCCATATCAAGAATGGTCCTATTTTTTCTTTCCGCAACACCATTTTGTTGAGGTGAATACGAAAGAGTTAGAGGACGTCGTAAGCCATTGTTGTCGCAAAATTTCTTGAATTCCTTAGATATGAACTCTCCTCCACGATCGGATCTCAACGCCTTTATGGTGAGACCACTTTGATTCTCCACAAATGCTTTAAACTTCTTGAACATTCCAAAAGCTTCCGACTTCTCTTTTAGAAAATAGACCCATGTCTTTCGACTAAAATCATCAATGAATAGAATAAAATATCTATTTTTACCAAAAGACGGTGGGCTGATGGGTCCACACACATCCGTGTGAATAAGTTCTAGAGGTTTCTTCGCTCTACTAGAAGCTTCTGTTGGAAAACTGTTTCGGAAGTGCTTTCCTAGAAGGCATCCCTCACATATTTGATCCGGATGATTAATTGGAGGCAAACCCTTCATCATTCCTTTACTTGATAATAATTTTAACCCTCCAAAATTTAAGTGCCCGTATCTCATGTGCCAAAGCCAAGAATTATCTTTGAAACATGCTTTTAAACATCTTGGAATGTCATGTTGAATATTTAGCATGAACATCCTATTCGTTGACATTGGCACCTTAGCAATCAAACCTCCTTTTTGGTCTCTTAAAGAAAGAGTACGATTTATCATGTGAATATCATAGCCTTTCTCTAAGAGTTGTCCAATACTCAGTATATTCGTCTTCATATTAGGCACATAATACACGTTAGAGATAAATTGATGCCTTCCATTTTTCAAGCGGATGAGAATCTTACCTTTGCCTTTAACCGGGACTTTAGAGGAATCTCCGAAGGTGATATTTCCACTAATTACCTCGTCTAACTCCACAAACATGTTTTTGTCACCGCACATATGGTTGCTTGCACCTGTGTCGAGATACCATAAATTTGATTCTCCGTTATCTTCACCTTTGCATGCTAGTAACAAAGTGTTTTTCACGGCTTCGGTATCTTCTTGCACTAAATTTGCTCTTTCTTGCACGTAATTGTTTGACTTCTCGCATTCCGAAGCATAGTGGCCAAATTTATGACAATTATAGCATTTGGTTTGAGAATTGGCATACCTTGGCCTTATACTTGTGTAGCCTCTCCCGCGACCTCTTGTCGGGTGAAAATTTTGACTTCTTTCTTCATTTCTGTAAGAACTATAACCTCCACGTTTGATATATCCTTGTCCTCGTCCTCGACCACGTACTTGACCACGACCTCGTTGACTCGTTTGATGAGTCTTTTCACTGCTCTCTTCCTTGAAAGACAGTTTTGCTTGTAAAGCTTGCTCCAATGGCTCCTTATTATTCTTATTGAACCTCTCTTCATGGGCTTGTAGTGAACCCATGAGTTCATCGATAGTCATTGATTCTAGATCTTTAGATTCTTCGATGGCTACGACTATATAGTCGAATTTTGAATCTAATGATCTAAGAATCTTCTCAATGACTCTTACATCACTTAGAGTTTCACCATTCCTCTTTAATTGATTGACAATCACCAAGACTCTTGTAAAATAATCAGAAATTGATTCTGAGTCTTTCTTATTTAAGGATTCGAACTCACCCCGTAGTGTTTGTAGTCGAACCTTTTTCACCTTTTCAACTCCCTTGTGAGAATTCTCCAAGATCTCCCATGCTTTCTTGGCGGTGGTTGCACTTGCAATTTTCTCAAAAGCTCCATCATCTACACTTTGTTGGATGATGGAAAGAGCCTTTTGATCGTTCGTCTTCATTAATTTTTTCTCCTTGCCGAGAGGACCTTTTTCTGCAGGTTCCTCATAGCCTTCCTCCACAATCTCCCATAAGTCTTGTCCACCTAGGAAGGTCTTCATTTGGATGCTCCATCGATCATAATTATCCTTTGTGAGGCGAGGAAATGTGATGACATTGTTGGCCATCATCTTGTCGAACCAAGCTCTGATACCAATTTGTTAGAAATAGGAGGTTATGTGTATATTATTTATGGAAGAGAGGATTGATAATTTAGAAGTTTGATTGATCTTGAAGGCTTTGTTTATTGCTTATTGAATTTGCTTATTGAATTGCTTTGTTACTTGATTACAAATGAGGGGTGAAGCCCTCTATTTATACTACTCAATGGAGTAGTCTAGATCACTCCATCATCTACTACTATCTAGATATTTCCTAGTATTTCTAGACCTAGATATTTTACAAGATTATTCTACACACATTCTACACACTTTCACTACTACATATTACAAGAAGTTTCTACATAATGGGCTATAATCTTGATTCAAAATATTTGTATACTTGCAAGCTCAAATCCAAAACAAATAGCCCATAATCAAGTTTAGTTTCCAACAGAAAAAAGCTTCAGGTTCAGAACCTGTAAAAACTCGTTTGGTAATGCAAATTAAATTGAATACCTTATCTTTACGTTATTATTTTTTTCTATTGTCTTAATGTTACTCTATAACAGAGAAATAAAAGTTTTAATTATTATAAACAATTTCTTATTACTAGATTGATCTGAGGAGGTCCAATAACATAAAATTTATGCTTACAAAGGTTAATTAGATGCCGCTTTCTGATATGACCGTAAGTATGAAAGTCACGTTCTAATACATGTCTTGTTCTACTTGACTTATTTTCAGTATCTTTTTAACTTAATTTTTAAAGCGGTTTATGATGGAGAGCTTTTGTGTAATCTGCAGGATGCAATATTAGCTATGGATGACGCACTTTTAGATATTGACCAAGTTAAAAATATTTTAAAATTTTTTCCTACCAAAGAAGAGATGGAGCAACTCGAGGTGAAGCCATTTTAACTTATTAATTATTAAAATGCATTTTAACTTATGGTGGATTAGTTAAGTATGTATTTGTTTGGGTATAAAAATTTGATTATTTCAATTATGTATTCATCTTTCTCGCTGCGACCTTTCAGAAGTTTACTAAGTTTACAGGTGACACTGAGTCACTTGCCAAGTGCGAACAGGTCAGTCCTTATCAACATCTGAATATATTACTTCGTACTATTAACATTAACATCGATATTTATATTTGTATTAATATTACTTATTATTGCTGTTATTATTATTATTATTATTATGTCTATGTCTATGTGTATTTCAATGGGACGGTGTTTGTAATTTTTAACTTTCTCGCAGTTTTTTCTGGAGCTAATGAAGGTCCCACGTATGAAGACAAAATTAAATTGTTTTTTGTTCAAAATTCAGTTTAGTACTCAGGTTTGATTGTAATGGCGCTGCTAATACTTATATTTTCACAGTTTTTATTATTATTATATATATCATTTGGCTTTTCTTTCAGCTTGCCGAGTTTAAGAAGAGTCTAAACATCGTAAACTCTGCATGTGACGAGGTACTTCTACTATTTTAAATGCTATAAATAATAAATAATACTCTCATCTATAATTAGTAATTAGTTTACACTATATACGTAGTATACTAATTTAGTTCTCTTGTTGGTTTATTAGGTCCGAAAGTCTACAAAATTTAAGGAAATATTGAAGAAAATTTTACATTTGGGAAATATATTAAATCAAGGAACTGCCAAAGGTAATAATAACATTTAGACACGCATAAATAAAAAAAAAAAAAATCATCATTAGTAGTATTTATTTACATGTCTTTTTTTTATTTTTTTTTTTAAAGAATTCTAGTCTTGATGCTATCCAAAATTATACAGGTCCTGTAATTGGTTTCAAGTTAGACAGTCTTTTGAAACTGAACGATACACGATCTTCAACCACCAACATTACTTTAATGCATTATCTATGCAAGGTACAAAATTCTGTAAGGCTTATATTGCATTTTTACACTAATTCTAGAAACTGTTTAATACCCATTATTATATATAATTGTATATATTATATTATATCTGTTATTTACGTCTACAGGTTATTGCTCAAAAGAACCCCGATCTTTTAGATTTCCATGACGACCTTGTTAGCCTAGAAGCTGCAACACAGGTTTAAGTAAATCTGATTTGTTAAGACGATCTTTGATACTCTTAGACCATTTCTAACCGTGACTGTGACGTCAAAGTCAAAGGCAGTTAGTTCACTTTTTGGCCAAAAAGGTCAATCTGCCCGTGACATGGCAATGTCAGTTTCTGACATTTTTTAACTGTTGTGTCAGTTTTTTTGTGTCAAATTGAGTTGATGATGTGGTAAAATCTGATTGGTAATTGGGTGGGAAAAAATAAATTAATAATAAAAAATATATAGTTATTAAATCAAAAAAATCAATTATTGGTCGGTGAAGAAAGTCATGGACGGTTTCAAAATCGTCACATACATAACTGACAGTACTCAAATTGACTAACTGACGCCTCTTTATACTCTGTTAGTTTTCGTCAGTTTTGCCACATCAACTGACGAAAGGTAAGTGACAAATGGTTATATATGGTCTTACTGATGACGTATATGATTAACGTGTGCAGATAAAATTGAGAACCTTAGCAGAAGAAATGCAAGCCCTTATCAGTGGACTGAACAAAGTTAAACAAGAATTTGATGCGTGTGCAAATGATGGTCCAATATCTGAGGGTTTTCAGCAGGTACTACGTAGACTTCCTAGTTCCTACACAATTTCCCATTTCTTATTTTATATTTATTTTTATTATGCGGGATTGGGTATTGTTGTTGTTGTTGAAGCAAGTTATTTTTAGAATGTACGAAAGATATTACTCCGTAGTAGTAAATATTTAACTTGCCATTCATTCATAAACCAAAATCCCAGTTAATTCACACATTATATTCATAAACTACTTGCTATTCCTAATAATTTTTTTTTATTTTTTATAAACCACTGATTTAATGCTTTTGACTATAAATTCTGATAAATTATTATTTCACATTGTTAGGCATTGAAGGAGTTTATTGGTCATGCTGATGGGAAGTGGATAGTGCAATAAAATTCTATTCGGATGTGGTAAATTTTATTTCTATTCCGTTGAAGGAGTTTATTTTTGGGAATGTACTTATCATAAGGGTCTATAAATGCAAATATTGAAAGTACCTTCTCTAAAATAGAAATTGGTTGAATTTTTTTTTTTTTTTTTTTTTTTTTTTGTGCAGTTCGATATTATCTCACGCGACTAGTTTTTTTTTTTTCATTATTATTCGAGTGAAGCTACCTTTAGGATTATTTTTATTGATTTGTTTCTGCTGCAGGGAAGGAGTGCTGATGGGTTAGCTCTATATTTTGGTGAAGACCCTGCTCGCTGTTCTTTTGAAAAAGGTAACATGCTTATAATAATTGGGAGATATTCGAAAATAATATCATGTGCATTTTAACGTTTGGGGCAGTAATGTCCTTAAACTTTGTTTTTGCGTGATTAAATCCCTCAACTGATGAAACTGAACGAAACTGTCGTTTTGAACAAGTTAAAAGATTTTATCAAGAAAAATGTAAGGACCCTTTCATTTTTGTTTAACTCGTTAAAGTACATTTTTGTTAAATATTAACAAGTTTAAGGGGTAGATAATGCCAAATATTTTTATAGTTTGGTCTTTAAGTAGGGTACGGCTCTACTAAGTGAGGTAATAGCAAGCGTCGACTTATTGGTGTTTTGACTGTGCTTAGAGCCTAAATTGAACTCCAGGCATGTTCTAAACCCATAGAAATTTGATTCTACCATTTCCATGACGTCTTTATTTATTTATTTATTTAGCTATTTTTTTTTTTAAATCCCCTCTACTTTTTGGCCGGATGTCCGCTTAGAAGCAATCTCTTTATCCGGCGAATCGAGAGAGGGATGACTCTCTATACTCTTGTGAGTGTTTCACTCGGGGTGGAGAAATGATTTCTCTTTATTCAAGGATAGAGGAAGGATTGTCTACGTCCCACCTCACCCATATCCCATACATATGGGATTGGGTTTTGTTGCTGTTGTTGTCGTCGTCTTATAAGTAGGGTTTAATCATGCAAAATTAAAGTAAAGACTTAATTGGCCAAAAGTTCAAAGTCCTTTGGGTTATTCTATACCTGGCAATTGAGACTAATACTCTCAAATTTTTGTCAAATCGGTCAAGATTTTAGATCAATTGGGTCTTGAAAAAAATTAGGCCTAATAATGTAACCGAAACTTAAAAAAAGGTCCAATGAATTTTTCTTTAACATATTGGGTCTTATACAAAATATAAAAGAATGGGTAAAATGGGTATCAAATCCTAAAGTTCGATAAATAGAGACAGGTCTAATGGGTCTTGTGAATGGATTAAATGGGTTGAGCATATAAACGAGAACTTTTGTTGGTTGTTGACCAACGGAAAGAAATGGGATTGTGTCAACAGGCCCCTATTCCGACGAAAAACAGCCCCTTTTCTTTTTGTTTTGCCTGATCATTTATGAAAGCATTAATAGTTATATCAATTATTATGTATATTAATACTCCGTATTTTCTTATGTATATAATAAATAGTAATAATAAATAAAACAATACAATAAATGTAAAAAATCAAAGGTAAAGTATATGACATGTTTGGACCTATTTGACCCATTTAACCCATTGTCCGTTTCGACCTGTTACCCAAACCAAACCAACATGGCTCGTTTGGACCCGTTTAGATTTTTTTACCCGTTTAACCCATGTCCCATTTCAACTCAAAACCGTTTTGACCCGTTACCCAACCTGACCCGTTTCCCAGGTATAGGTTATTCATATATATGCTCATGATGAAACACTGTAAGTAGATGTTGATATTTTGATCCATTTACTAATAAAGTAATAACTAAACTGAGTCAAGTTATTTTTCTCTTTTATGAGGCAAATTTTGACCCAGCCTTCCCGACCCACCCATTTTGCTATCTCTTATTCAAATAATTGTCTGTTCAGTACGTTAGTATGTTGTGTTTTGCAGCTACTCTCACCATGTTGAACTTCGTGAGACTATTTCGAAAAGCAGTTGAGGAGAACTATAAAATGGCCGAAGCTGAAAAGAAGAAAGCTGAGAAGGTGATGGAAATGGAGAAAGCAAAGTGTATACAAAAAGACGGTTGAAATAAGAAGCATTATTCAAAATTTGATTTAAAAAATAATAATATACAATATAAAAATCCTTAACATGAATTAACAATTCTATAATGATTTTATTTAAGGTTATAATAACAAAGTGACTAGCTTAAACCATAAACCATAGAATACAACAATAGGCTTAAGATAATGTTTATTACGTTTCACTATTGACTGCTAAAGTGCTAAGTATGTCTGATAAATAAGCATTTAGCAGTGGACTAAGGAAACATCTTTTTTTATGGTTTGACTATGTTTGTAACTTTTGTTGGGAGGTTAATATGATATTTGTGACATCTGTCATTATGTTTGTTTTGTTCGTTGGATCTTGATTTAAATTATTTTTAAAAGACATCTTTTTTTATGGTTTGACTATGTTTGTAAATTTTGTTGGGAGGTTAATATGATATTTGTGACATCTGTCATTATGTTTGTTTTGTTCGTTGGATCTTGATTTAAATTATTTTTAAAAGACAGAAATTATTTTTAAATTATTTTTAAAAAGTGGAAAAAGGACACAGAAGGTTGAAGTTGGTAGATTGTGTTGAGTTAGTTTAAAATGAGAATAGAACGCAATACTATTTTAACTTTCTTGCAAGTTCCTTGCATCACCGAAAAATGAACTTTTTTTCGTTAGTTCAATTTGTTACTATTACATTGTCACCTGAATTATGTTTAGTTACGACAGTCGTGAATTGGTCATTACTACACGTAACCATAATGTATTCTGTCTCTGAATTTTTCCATGTTTAATCCATTCAAGATTTAGTAATACGACGATCATAAACAAATACAATTAAATTTATTATAAATGAGTAGACGATGATTCTTCTCGGATTTTTTCGGCTTCGTGAGCGAGGAGTTTAACTGATAAGCAAGAGTTCGCTTCTTTCGATAAGCTAACCATGTGGAACAAGTTCATTCCAATTAAAATGAACATATTTAATTGGCGTTTGAATCATCTTCGTCTTAATATCAAGGTTAATTTATCGCATCGTGGAATTGTCTTAGATACTCTTTTGTGCAGCATATGTGATCATCATGATGAAGATGAGATTCATCGTTTTCTTTCTTGTGATACTAGCATTCAAGTTTGTCAACAGATTGGACTTTGGACTAGTATTAACTTCCCTTCTTGGAGCACTATCTATGGCATGGGGTTATGGGTTGATGGAATTGCTTTAATTTGGTAATCAATGCCTCATTCTAAGGACTATAATTACCTCGGTGCTTTGGAACATTTGGGGGGCTTCGTAATAGTACCATCTTCAACGACTCAAAATTCAAGAAACCTCGTATTATTGATAGCATTGTAATTGCGAGTTTTAATGGAAAAATTGACCAAAAAGGTAACATAAAAGTCACAATTTTCCAATAAAGTGTATATGGTTTTTTTCCCCCCCCAAAAGGTGTCTGATTTGAATTTAGTGCGTAAAAAGAATTCTGACTTGAATAAAAACCAATAGAGGTAATATCCATCGACATGTGCTTTCACAGAGATGCCATCTCATCAAATCTGATGAGGTGGCACCACGTCATCAACTTCTCCAATGAGGTGGTTGCCGGAAAATCAGAATTTTGGCCAGAAAAGTCGGAACTTTTTTTGGCCAATAAATTCGATGACATGGCGTCGGAGAGTTCGATGACATGGCGCCACCTCATCAAATTCGATGAGGTGGCGTCTATGTTGAAGCACATGTGGACGGATATTACCTTTATTAGAATCATTTTTACGCACTAAATTCAAATCAGACACCCTTTTGAGCAAAGAAAAAAATAATATACCTTCCATTGGGAAATTGTGACTTTTATGTTACCTTTTTGGACAATTTACCCAGTTTTAATTGGTTGTTTTCTCGTTTTTATAAACGTAGTATTTATTGGGTGGAGTGATTACAACGCCACACGAACGCTTTGTAATTTTGTTTTTCTAGCTCCTCGCTAGTTTTTTAATTAATTTTTTTGCTGCCGTTTCAAATAGATAAATAAATAAATAAATAAATGAGTAGAAGAAAGACAAGTTAATAATTTGGAGTAATGATATCTTGATCTGTTAATATTGTCTCTAGAGATTATACAACATGTTCATTGTTACAATGGCTTTTGTTTCTCTAGCTACTTCCTAATTCTCTTCCCAGTACTCTTAAGCGTGAAATCTAACAAACTAGGATGAGGGAAGGGTTTCTCATGTGCAGTAGCGGAGACAGGGAGGGGGGACAGAGGGGTGCTCAGCCTCCCCTAATTGGCTCAAATGCAATGAAAAAATTATAGTCCATATCTGATAAATTTTGTTTAAGCATCCCTCAATTCAAGCAAATCAACTTTGAATTATATGTCTAACTCATTTACAATCGATATTTTGTTTACAAATTCAACTTCCCAACTCAAATAAAATTAACACAAAGCCCTACAAGTTAATTATCGATTATATACTTTTCTTTAATTGTCTATAATTTCTTAAAAGTTGTTAAGTTGTTTCTACTAATTGGTAGAGAAATTGTCCAACTTCTGACACAAGGTACCATATTAAAAAGTCCGTACGTTAACTCCTTCTAACCTTTTCAAATTTAAATGTCAATAACATGTTACTTCGTGAATAAAATGGCTTGCTTGGTGCAAAATGAGCTAATTTTAGCTTATTATTTTGAAAAAAAACCTTATTTCTTTGATTTAACTCGTACATTTTTTTTTATTTAAGACGATTATGGTTGTTTACATCGTTTTCAATATAATACTTGGTTACGATGAATGAACAAAAGTTTTTATTATAACTATTTAATCATCGAGTAAGCCTCCCTTATCGTCAATTCCTGGCTCCGCCTCTGCTAATGTGTTCACGTAGTTAGTTTCATGTCGAATGATATTTAGAATCATGATCTCCGGTGTGAATATGTAATATAAAGAATGTAGGACTGGTCCTTAATTTTTGCTCCATGTTTTTTTTTTTTTTTTTTTTTTTTTTTTTTTTGATAAAAATACATATCAATCAATATCAATATCAATCAATCAATATCAATATCAATCAATATATCTATATAAAAAATAGTTTAAAAATTTGACATGTAATTAGCACCTTAATTATTGGTAATTGTGCCAAGTAGAGATTTCAAGTGTCCCTTCTACAATTATTCACAAAATAAAATAATTTGTACAAATTTGATAGAAATTGGCTAACTTATGCCCTAAGGGCATAAGTTAAGTCTCATTTATTACACTCAAACTTTTCAAATATATTACAAAATTAATTTATCAAACTCACAAATTTCCTAATTTACATATGTATTAACTACACTTTTATATTATTCATGAAAACTTTTGTATCATTAATGGTTCTTAATATGTGCCTTAGGGCACAAGTTAGCTTTTCCCAATTTGATGGAGTAGTAGTTAATGAAATTAATTAAATAGAAACGGGTCCCTTTTAAAGCTTGAAAAAATCAAATAGGGTTGGAATATATTTTTGTGTTCGTTAATTTTTTGTTATAGAGACTAATTCGCTTTGATTTGATCTTTAAATTAATTAATTGACCTTAATTCTATTTAATATTTAAACCCGAATGTAATTTAAAATTAAATTTGAATTTAATACAATATGGAATAGAGTTTGAATATAAATTGCTTTTTCAATTTCTTTAATTTTGGTTACATCTACCAAAAACTGTATTCCCTCTAATGTCGGCAAATTAATTAACCTGAAAAGGTTTTTGAATCCCTACCATATTATCTTCTAATAGATGTGATTTTGATTATAATAAGTATAATTATATTCAAATGAAATGATGCCTTAGAATACATGTTCTTGTCGAGAACTTTATGTCAAGTTTGTGACATAATAGCTAGATAGAAATAAAGCCAAGATAAGTATATAATGAAGCCAAGTCCAATCTATAAGAAGCTTTTCTCTTGGCTTCACTTAGACTAAGGTGTAAATGTTTTCTTAATACTGAGTTGTTCATACTAGCATGTTATTTACCATGTAATCAATATTTTGATATTTATATAGGATTTAACATAATTACTATCTTAATTGCAGAAAAATTCTAAATGATATGACCTATTAGAGAGCTGATCGAAATTAACCAGACTTTAAGCTATGGGTCGAATCCCCCCTTTTAAACACAACCACAAACATAGTCCGATTTAAACATTAAGCGTTATAAAATAAGTGATTCATTTAAAACGATTTTCGAGCAGTCGTGCAACGCACGTGTAACGACCCGGCCAAAACGTCATTGACGGCGTCGTTAACTTAGGTCCCGTTACGTAGTCATAGTCCCTATATGAGACGAGTTTGACCAAAATTATGTCGCATTCATTTGAAACGTACAAGACTTACAAAGTTTAGTTTACCAAACAGTTCGACAAGAAGATAAGTTTACAAAAGTAGTAAAGTATAAATGAAACAACTTGCGACATAATATAAGTTGAAAATCACGGTTTGCTATAAATAACGTAAGTATGTATGCTTAAGTTAAATCCAAAAGTGCTATCACTAGCGTATGCATGTATGCTTGACTCCAAGCAAGTAATCAAAGTGTGCGGAAGCATGTATCAAGTACCCAAGTATGAACCTGAGAAACATATAGAAAACTGTCAACGAAAAACTTTGGTGAAATCATAGGTGTATTTGTAAACGTTGTTTTTGAACCACAAGATTTTGTATTTCCATAACGTTGATTATCCAAATCGTTTGCATTCCAAAAGTATGTTCGCGAGCACCCAATTATCAAGACTTAACTTTTCTTCCATAGAACCCCATCACAATAGTGTTAGAACATACACTGTTTCTCGAAAATATATTTCATCCGCACAACGGTATTGAACCGTCCGAATGAGGGTTTGTCAAACCCGTATGGCCACACAATATAAGTTCTCGCTTACACCCTGCAAGTGTAACTAATGATAATCGAATTGAGGATTTTTGTTCAAACTCGCTGTGGAATGTTTGTTTCTTCGTACTTGTGTTCAAAGTATAAAAGTATGTAGTATAAAACTGTATATGTTTCTCATCCCATGATTTAAAAGTATAAAAGTTGTTGAAAGATGGGACTATGATCTCACCTCGAGTGCACGAGTATAAAGGTACTTCACAAAGTAAACGTGTGCATGAAAGTTGTTTAGTCTTGACCTAAACAAGTAAGTTATATCAATTACCGGGTAAGACACAAGGTCGGGCGAAATATGTTCAATTAGTCCTATGGCTCGTTACGACTCGAATATATAGCATGTGAATCACGTTGTCAAGTTTCATGCAAGAATCAAGTATAAAATAAGATTAGAACAATTGCATAAGTGTTTGGTTAAGTTTGAATAAAAGTCAAACTTTGGTCAAAGTCAACGAAAAAGTCAACGTTTTCGGGTCGGGTCTCGGACATTTTTTCTAAGCTTAGAAGTCATATATAAGCATGTTGGTCAAGTTTCATGTCAATCGGAGTTGCGTAGCATAGGTAGAATTTTACGAAAATTGGTAATTTTGGACAGCCCACTTTCCACGCTTTAAGCCGCGCCGTGGCTAGAGGAGCCGCGCCGCGGCTTAACACTAGAAAAAAATGCTGGGCTGTTTCATGTATATGCTCGAACCAAACTTCAAACAAACATAACTTATGAACCGTAAACATTCAAAACACGTATTTTATATCGCTGGAAAGGTAATTTAACAAGGAATACAACTAAGCACATTTCCTTAAACAAAAACATCATTTACAATAACCGAAATCTCGCCGAACGATCATTATTTAACGTTTCAAGCTCAAAAATGCAAATGGTGATTCGGGAATCCAATTTACACATACGATATGCCGTTTCGAAGGTAATTAAACATACATTGCAACTAAACACCTACTAACAACATTTCATAGCATTCAATGCATCAAAATTCATATTCAAGGTTACTAAACCCTAACCAAAAATCATGAATTCAACAATTTTGTAAATGGAGTTTTTCTAAATCAACCTACATACCAAAACAAAGCTAATGATGCTAGTAACACATTTAATACATGAACTTTAACATAATAACAATATTTAATCAACCAAAACCAAAGATTAAACATACCCATTTTTCATATTCAAGCTAGTTACTCAAAACAACAAATCGAGCAAACCAAACACATATTCATGTTAGACTTGAGCCATAGACACTAACTAACACCATTTCAAGTCTATAAAACGAATTAGAGAAATCTAGAGTTTTAGAAATGTTACCCAAACGAAATGGAATTGGTATCAAGTTGTAGAGGATGAAGAGAGGATTCCAAAAGTACGATTTGACTCTCTTGGCCAAGTTTGGTCACTTGGCACAAATAGTCCCTCGAGTTTGGAAGCGGGTGCGTGAATTAACCACACGAATTATTTTAAAAACGCTAGAGTAAACGAGAGATGTTATAATAAAATAACGAAAATATTAAGAACGTTAGTTAACGAAAGATACGAATTTAGGTAACGAAAGATATTATAAAAAAAAAAAAGACGGCGTTAAAATAAATTTAACGAAAAAATGCGGGATGTTACATTACCTACACCTTAAAAGAAATTTCGTCCCGAAATTTAGTTGGAAGTAGTAGTCGTTGATACTTCCCCGAGATCTCGCGTTGCCAATTCTACAAATAAGTAAGGGTACTTCCTTGGGCATTTCAACGAACTTTGACAGTCGGAATTTTATGTTGTTTTAAAGTTTGGTTTCACGATTCAATAATTCAACCGGTTCTCCCAGGAAGGGAAGTTTGTCATCGATAGTAAGTTCATCGAAGAGGATAACAAGTTCTTGTTCGGTAAGACACTTTTTCAAGTTTGATACATGGAATGTAGGATGAACGGAGACTCAAATGAGTCGGAAAATCTAAACGGTAAGCAATGGGTCCAATACGACCCAAGATTTCAAAAGGATCAAAATATCGCGGATTTAGCTTTCTACGTTTTCCGAAACGGATTACACTTTTTCAAGGTGCGACTTTTAACGTTACGCGGTTATCCACTTGAAATTCGAAAGGTTTACGTCTAACATTGGCATAGCTCTTTTGGCGACTACGGACCGTCTTGAGCCTTTTTTGGGTTCGAACGATCTTAACGGTTATTTCATGAATGAGTTCAGGTTCGGTGGTTTCCTTGTCACCTACTTCGGTTCAACAATTAAGAAAACGACAATTGCGGCTATACGAGTTCTTGAAAGGTGTGACGTTAATACTCGGGTGATAACTATCGTGGTAAGAGAATTCGGTTAAAGGCAAATACTTTTCCCAAGTAAGTTTGAAGTTGATAACACAAACGCGTATTATGATTTCCAAGGTTTGAATCGTATGTTTGCTTGGTCTATCAGTTTGTGGGTGATACGCGGTACTCATGTCTAAACGTGGTCCCAAGGCTTCTTGTAAGGCACCCCGAAATTTAGAAGTGAAACGAGCATCTCAATCCAAAATGAGGTACATTTCTTTAAGATATATTTGAATAAGTTTGTTAGGACTTGAAAACGTTTATTAGAACAAGTTTCTTATAGGTTTCTGAAAACGTTCGTTATGACTGTTCACCCTCGAGGCGAATACTAGTATAATGTGAAGAGTCTCTCTCTCCATTGTGAATTTAGATAAAATATTTCCTTATACAGAAGTACGAGTGTAATGCGAGAGAAATTTCCGCCTCGATGTGAGCATAACAAGCATATTGTAATTCGTCGGTAAAACTGTGCGAAAACGAGATAGTATACACGTGTAACATATGTTTTGAAGCTGAAAGAATTTGTCATTCATTCGGAAGCATAAATATGATTCGGCAATAATCGAAGGTGTGTCCTTGGTATGGTCGTTATCAATACTCTCGGAGTTTTCGGATATTCAACAAGAAAAATGAAGTCATGTACATGGCACATGGTGGTGATTAGGTTGATCGAGTCCAATCACCATCACGTGTCACTAGAACTTTGGTATGACTTACCATAATATGACCACGTTGATCGAGTGTCGTTATATTACGCTAACTCATACCTCCATTCCCCCATCACTACATAGATTCAAGTTCGTGTAATCGTGAAGATTTAAAATGAACAAAGTGTAACGCCGTCTCAAAAGTGACTCATATTGGATAGAAAGAATTAGTGCAACTCTGAAGAAGCGTTTCCCGAGGGAAGGGTATAAATGATTGTTCACGTCAATGCGGTTCAAGTCAAACAATAACGTCTTTAGGTGCGAAAAGAGTAACTAATTATGATAACGAGACATACGTAACCGTAGTGATAATTAGTGATGACGATACTCATCAAAAGTAGTGGTGGTAACTTTACAACACTTGTGGATAGTAAGTCGGGACGGTGACGAATAACAACCGAGGAGACAGAGTTCTCGAACTAGTATGACTAATGAAGTCGTTGCCATCCTTACGCGTATGAATCATGAATTTACGTGTGTTACCAGAAAGTGGCAGAATACGGATTCGTATGATGAAAGTTTGGTACTATTAAGAAGTTCACCTAATAAAGATTCAAGTATAAATGCACAAGTAGTCAAGTAAGTGCTATCTATAGCAAATGCAAGTCAGAATGCAATGATTAACTATCCGGTTGTAGTCTAGATTCACTAATGCGTCCTAACGACTCTGTCAAACACACTAATGCATATCCTAGATCCCTATAACCAACGCTCTGATACCATATGTAACGACCCGGCCAAAACGTCATTGACGGCGTCGTTAACTTAGGTCCCGTTACGTGGTCATAGTCCCTATATGAGACGCGTTTGACCAAAATTATGTCACATTCATTTGAAACGTACAAGACTTATAAAGTTTAGTTTACCAAACAGTTCGACAAGAAGATAAGTTTACAAAAGTAGTAAAGTATAAATGAAACAACTTGCGACATAATATAAGTTGAAAATCACGGTTTGCTATAAATAGCGTAAGTATGTATGCTTAAGTTAAATCCAAAAGTGCTATCACTAGCGTATGCATGTATGCTTGACTCCAAACAAGTAATCAGAGTGTGCGGAAGCATGTATCAAGTAGCCAAGTATGAACCTGAGAAACATATAGAAAACTGTCAACGAAAAACGTTGGTGAAATCATAGGTGTATTTGTAAACGTTGTTTTTGAACCACAAGATTTTGTATTTCCATAACGTTGATTATCCAAATCGTTTGCATTCCAAAAGTATGTTCGCGAGCAACCAATTATCAAGACTTAACTTTCCTTCCATAGAACCCGATCACAATAGTGTTAGAACATACACTGTTTCTCGAAAATATATTTCATCCGCACAACGGTAGCGAACCGTTCGAATGAGGGTTTGTCAAACCCGTATGGCCACACAATATAAGTTCTCGCTTACACCCTGCAAGTGTAACTAATGATAATCGAATTGAGGATTTTTGTTCAAACTCGCTGTGGAATGTTTGTTTCTTCGTACTTGTGTTCAAAGTATAAACGTATGTACTATAAAACTGTATATGTTTCTCATCCCATGATTTAAAAGTATAAAAGTTGTTGAAAGATGGGACTATGATCTCACCTCGAGTGCACGAGTATAAAGGTACTTCACAAAGTAAACGTGTGTATGAAAGTTGTTTAGTCTTGACCTAAACAAGTAAGTTATATCAATTATCGGGTAAGACACAAGGTCGGGCGAAATGTGTTCAATTAGTCCTATGGCTCGTTACGACTCGAATATATAACATGTGAATCACGTTGTCAAGTTTCATGCAAAAATCAAGTATAAAATAAGATTAGAACGATTGCATAAGTGTTTGGTTAAGTTTGAATAAAAGTCAAACTTTGGTCAAAGTCAACGAAAAAGTCAACATTTTCGGGTCGGGTCTCGGACAATTTTTCTAAGCTTAGAAGTCATATATAAGCATGTTGGTCAAGTTTCATGTCAATCGGAGTTGCGTAGCATAGGTAGAATTTTACGAAAATTGGTAATTTTGGACAACCCACTTTCCACGCTTTAAGCCGCGCCGTGGCTAGAGGAGCCGCGCCGCGGCTTAACACTAGAAAAAAATGTTGGGCTGTTTCATGTATATGCTCGAACCAAACTTCAAACAAACATAACTTATGAACCGTAAACATTCAAAACACGTATCTTATATCGCTGGAAAGGTAATTTTACAAGGAATACAACTAAACACATTTCCTTAAACAAAAACATCATTTACAATAACCGAAATCTCGCCGAATGATCATTATTTAACGTTTCAAGCTCAAAAATGCAAATGGTGATTCGGGAATCCAGTTTTACACATACGATATGCCGTTTCGAAGGTAATTAAACATACATTGCAACTAGACACTTACCAACAACATTTCATAGCATTCAATGCATCAAAATTCATATTCAAGGTTACTAAACCCTAACCAAAAATCATGAATTCAACAATTTTGTAAATGGAGTTTTTCTAAATCAACCTACATACCAAAACGAAGCTAATGATGCTAGTAACACATTTAATACATGAACTTTAACATAATAACAACATTTAATCAACCAAAACTAAAGATTAAACATATCGATTTTTCATATTCAAGCTAGTTACTCAAAACAACAAATCGAGCAAACCAAACACATATTCATGTTAGACTTGAGCCATAGACACTAACTAACACCATTTCAAGTCTATAAAACGAATTAGAGAAATCTAGAGTTTTAGAAATGTTACCCAAACGAAATGGAATTAGTATCAAGTTGTAGAGGATGAAGAGAGAATTCCAAAAGTACGATTTGTTTTGATGTTTGCTTCCTTGAAAAGATTTGGATGATGATTCTTTATTGAGAGGATTTGAGAGAAAAATGAAAGTATGAAGATGGTGGTGGGTGATGAATGAATGGTGGGGAGGATACTTTGACTAGTTGACTCTCTTGGCCAAGTTTGGCACCTGGCACAAATAGTCCCTCGAGTTTGGAAGCGGGTGCGTGAATTAACCACACGAATTATTTTAAAAACGCTAGAGTAAACGAGAGATGTTATAATAAAATAACGAAAATATTAAGAACGTTAGTTAACGAAAGAAACGAATTTAGGTAACGAAAGATATTAAAAAAAAAAAGACGGCGTTAAAATAAATTTAACGGAAAAAGGCGGGATGTTACAGCACGGGCTCAAAACCTAGTTATGTATATATATAAAATAGATCCGGAGATTTAGCAGTGTTACAATTGGATCATCATTCACGACAGAATCTGCAAATTACAAGCGCGTTCAATCATGAACCGCATATGATGAAAAAAGCCACCTAATACAATTGTGTACAACAAATCAAAACATGCGACCTATACAATTGAAACCTTACAAGCTCGGAAATAAACATTAATCCGATATAACCAACAAAATCCACTGATGTAACTCACTGCCAGAGCTCCAAACCTAAAAAAAACATCAAACCTGAGTCGCGACCAGCAACGCGGATCACGTTTCGCACTCCCTCGAACCACTGCCCCCACCCCTGCATCGAAAAACCACCTACAAAACCGCCCACCGAGAAACTCAAGAACACCTGCATCGAGACCGCAACCAGAGAACGGGAAAACCCCTCGTCAGCCAGCACAACCAAGAAACCTTAATCGAACCACTTGAAACCTTAGCCCGTTGAACCCCAGCCTATGAAAGAAGGAGAAACAACCAAGAGACAACCCCAACAAACTGATTTATTGTCGCTCAACAGCAAAATCGCTGAGGCGGCAACAACGCGGGAACCAGTTCGTACCAGACCTTGCGACGAGGAAGATGGAGCAAGCGACAATGAGACAAATTAAGCAACACACAAGAAGGGAGAACCACAGGCGACGAGAAACCAAACCGATAAACTGGTTTTTTCGCTCCATGTTGAATAATCAAAATATGCCCTTATTAATATTTGTATACGAATAACACGGCTTTTTTGTGGGTTTCTATATCAAATTAAGTGTCCATGTTCCTATTTATCAGATAAAAAACTGTTACTACTCGATGAGACATGCACAAAATTATAAGTCCAAAATAGATTGTCCAACATGATGTTTTATGTGTTTCTGAAGCAAAAGTTGTTTTTATGTTCAAATTCAACATAAATTATCATCTATGATGCCCCATCGATTTTCGACGCCTTTAATTGTTCCCCATGCAACTCGGTATAAAATCAAACCCCACAGCCAACCATTCACTTGTGTTAAATACTTGGAACTAGTAGTATAAATGTAGTTAAATTCGTATTTTAAAAACAAAAAATCAAAGCCTCACCTATTTTTCAAATCCGTGGCCACCCAATAGTAAAACCGTAAGACAAACCATTCGGCCACCAATCCATTTGTGTTATATGCTACAACTTTTTTTTTTTTTTTAACAGCTGTTAGGATCACCCAGGGGGACTTAACCACCCACGCGTTCATCTCCTACACAGTTATACCCGCCCCCAACTGCGTGCTCAAAAGAAAACCCGCACCAATCCCATACGGGGCATGGACGGTAAAAACCCCATCCCCTTTACCCCCCAACGCGATGTGGGAAAGGTGCCATGGGTGGAACTTCATGGCGGGGATGAAATTGTGGGTTAATATGTAGCCAACGGGGTCGAACTCCTGACCTCCCCTAAAGGAGGCAGGCCACCAACCGCTGGACCACGTCACAACTATTACTATATATCTACTAGAAAAAATGGGGCTTTGAAAAGTCAAAATTGACATAATGAACAATACCAATTTCATTTATATATATATATATATATATATATATATATATATATATATATATATATATATATATATATATATATATATATATATATATATATATAACATTCAATACGGTTGTTTGAATAAAAAAGGTTATATAAAGATACATACAAATGAACAAAGATGGAAACATGAAATAAAAATTAGTGTAAAGTAAATTAATGGTTGTTCTGGTTTATATCAATCAATAATAAAATAATTTTTATATTATTATTTTTCTTCACATTTTCATAAGTATGCAAAATCGGCCTAAGTTGGCAGAGAACTTGGAGAGTTCTCGGTTTCAAATGGCTACTGAGTTCTCGGGCCCAGACTCGGCCAATAAATCGGTCAAAGACCGAGTCAACAGGGTCAACGGCAAAAAAATCGGAATAATCGGGGGAAAAAAAAACAGAAAATCGGGAATAAACTCGATTAACTGATAGCTGCGATTTTATATGATTTTAACTTTTAACCCTTGTACTTACAAACTAACTCTATACTCTAATATACACTTTTAACCCTATATCTTAATTTATTTAATGTTTTCATCAAATATATACACATTATACCATATATTTTAAAACTTATACCATAAACTTTATAATTTATATCAAATATATATATATATTTTTTAAAATTTATTATTTATATATTTAAAAGTCAATGTTATTTAACATCCGAGTTCTCCCCCGAGAACTTTCCGAGTTTCCGAGAACTCCTTCAAAAGTCTCTGTCGAGTTCTCCCCGAAAAACGATTTCTTCAACCCAATTTAGCTCGAAAATGGTTGATTCTTCACCTAAAATAATTCTATAATTATTATTAGACACAATTTCTGTGACGACCCGAAAATTTCCGAACAAATTTAAACTTTATCTTTAAATGATTTAATATTTTCGACACGATAAGCAAAGTCTGTAATGTTGAGTCACGAAAGTTTTGGAACTATATTCATATAATCAATTATTCTTTGACTGTTCTCGACAATTCACGAACAATATATATATATAACTTAATGTGCATATATATATATATATATATATATATATATATATATATATATATATATATATATATATATATATATATATATATATATATATATATATATATATATATATATGATTTCAAGTTATTTAGTAAACGATATTAACATTCGATTATTGATTCGATTAATATTTAGATAAGTTAACTAAAACGTTTAAGATGAACCAGTAAAACACTAATTTGCTACAGTATTTTCGAATTGCTACAGTACCCGAAAAGCTACAGTGTTTTCAAAATGAAAATGTACATATTATATATATATTAACAAATAGCGAGACGATGATTTATAGAAGTAAATGACCAAAACACTCGAAAGTTTAAGATATGCTTTGAGTGGTATAGTTTATGGATAACTTAAGGCTATATTTTGACAAATGTACGTGACATGAAACGTAAAATGCAAGTTTTCTAAATGTACGAAAGAACGTTCGAAAAACCGGAACCGGGACATAAGTTGAGTGATGACGTACGACTTATCGGAACTAAAATTACAAATCAACTATGCATGTGAATTTAATATAATATATAATTAATTATTTAAATTATATATATTATATATTTATTTATTATGTCGACAAGCTAGATTACAAAAACAATTTGAGCTGGCAATTGATCTCATGCGATCGCATGAGTATTGCACTCCAGAGTCATGCGATTGCATGACCACAGGGATCAGCAAACATCTATAAATTCGAGCGAGTTCAGGCTTAATCACACACACACATATATTCATTTTTACTTCGTATTTATTTATTTTATTTATATTATTATTATTATTATTATTATTATTATTATTATTATTATTATTATTATTATTATTATTATTATTATTAAGATTAATATTATTATTAATCTTATTATTATTAAGTAGTATTAATATTATACATAAAATACTACGACGAGGTCTTGAGCGTGTCACTTTCAAAATGGGTTTTCAAGCGGGATAGAGCTAAGGAAATTATGGGTAATGTTCGGGGGTATATTTATTAATCAAACCTAGTGTTTATCATCCCCGTTACGTCTACGTACTTTCCTACAATATTGAATCTCAATATTGATACGTAAGCACTCATATTTTATCTTTTATATATTAATTGTGTATCCATGTCTAGTGCTCGAGTATATATATTTATACATACGTGTATGCTAAATTTCGTCGTTAAAAAATTTATAATATATCACGAATTAAATACATATATTACTAGTAAAAGGTATATGATATACATGTTTTTGGAAAGCTGGCGAAAAATCAATAACTTTTCATTTAGATATCGAATAGTTTCGATGAACGGATTAAAAGATATGATCAACTGAATTATAATTGACGTTAATTGGAATTGCTTTTGAATCTGCAATTAATATTTAAACAACTTGTTTGTAAGATTGATAAATTGGATTTTTGAATATTACTAACCGAGTAAATGAATCCTTATATAAGGTACGTCTCGTTTTGTTGAACTATTGTCAAAATTGACTTTTTGAAACGACTTTGGATAACTTTTGTATGTCAATCTCGAGCATTAGGATTGTGATACACTATGACCTGACCTAGCTTGATAAACATTTATTGACCAACATATGTTCTCTAGGTTGAGATCTACGGTTATTTGGTAATCCGAGTTTCGGTCACATTTTGGTGAACGACTTTATATGCTGCTAAAGTGAGTTTCATATGCTCCCTTTTTAATTGCTTTTGCAATCTATATTTTTGGGCTGAGAATACATGCACTTTATTTTAAACGCAATGGATACAAGTACATACTAAATTCTACACCGAGTTTGAACCAAAAATCCCTTAGCTTTGGTAACTAGTAACTGCCGGTTATAAGAACTGGTGGGCGCGAGTAGTTATATATGGATCCATAGGGCTTGACATCCCCGTCTGTTCCAGGTATAGAAACCCTAGCCTGAACTATAAAACAGACGTATGGTATTTATGTTTAGTACACGTTGGTTTGCGTGTATTGTACATGTTGGTTGCATGTATGTTAAAACATGGGTACTTATTATAATGATAAAGCTTAGTTACCAGGGTGCTCAATCTTGTAGAATATTTTGATAAATGTTTTTGGATGAAACAACTGAAATCTTGTGATCCACCTTTATATATAGATTATGCGAAACACTAAAACTATGAACTCACTAACCTTTGTGTTGACACTTGTTAGCATGTTTATTCTCAGGTTCCCTAGAAGTCTTCCGCTGTTTGCTTATATGCTAGACAAGCTATGTGCATGGAGTCTTACATGGCATATTTATCAAGGAAACGTTGCATTCACCAAATCATCACCATGTATCTTAGTTTGACTGCATTGTCAACGGAAGTACTATTGTAAACTATTATTTACGGTGATTGTCTATATGTAGAAATCATCAGATGTCGAAAACCTTTGATTTAAAGATTCATTTATGGTGTGCCTTTTCAAAAGAATGCAATGTTTACAAAACGTATCATATAGAGGTCAAATACCTCGCAATGAAATCGATGAATGACATGTTCGTCCATATGGATTTGGAGCGATCGTCACAGTTGGTATCAGAGCGTTGGTCCTAGCGAACCAGGTCTTGCATGAATGTGTCTAACTGATAGTTGTTAAGATGCATTAGTAATTCTGGACTTCGACCGTGTCTGCATGTTAAAAGTTTTGCTTATCATTTCTTGTCGGAAATTACATGCTTATCATTCTTAAGTCTAGACACATTTTCCTGCATTTATTGCATAAATAGTGTATAGAAAAAAATTCATATCTTAGCGTATCTGTTACTGTAAACTTTTCTTGACATCTTTCGAAAATTTCTCCGTGATTTATGGAATTTGGTATTATATATACATATGTAAATTATGTATTGAAGAATACCAAACTAAATTCAATAATCTAATTCATATCAAAAATCATCTCCCTAATTATACAAGATGGATCCCGTATCTAGTTCAAATTCCTTAAACTCCGACAGCTATTCCGATATGGATATTCACCTGAATTCCGAAGACAGTGTAACCGGAATGGATCAACCAATTAGCCATCATCTATTCTGGATGAATTGGGGATGGGTTCGTAGTCTACTTAATCATTGGAGACAAGAAGAAGGTGATCCCTTCCATCCACCACATTGCCCTCTTGGCGAAGAACCTGACGCACTTACCGGCGAACCTGTTCGAGACACCATTTTCTCTCTCATTTCTAGAGTATCTCGTCACGATAATATACTATCTCAAATTCTGGATCTTATTCATCCGCTCGTTCGAACCGCCAATCATCCCGGTGTAGTAGAAGAAGTCAACGAGCTTCGCGCTCTGGTAGTGGCTTTGGAGAATATGGTGCTGATGTTAAAGCGAAGGGGTATTAAATACTATTAATTTTTACTAGGAAATACTATTAAATACGATACAATTTTACACATGTTATTTATTTATTTATAGAGTGGAAATACCTAAACCTTGCTACAACACTTATAGGCAGTGTACCTAATCGTACAGTAGTGTAGTTTTTAGTAAGTCCGGTTCGTCCACAAGGAACTCGCCAAATTTAACCCTATATTTTTAAAACTATATTTGTATAAATATAAATATATATATAAGTAATATTATTATTATAAAGGGGGTTTTTACCGTTTAATGACCGGTTTGTCGATTTTAAAACTTAAGTCGCAGTTAAAACCTAATGTAAAATATTAAAAATAAATATAACTTAATTTTAAGCGTAAAGTAAATAACGATAATGAAATTGCAATAAATAAAAGTACGATAATTAAAAGTGCAATAAAATGACAGTAAATAAAATGCGATAATTAAAAGTGCAATTAAATATGAAATAAAGGAATTATGCTTATTTAAACTTTCGTAATCATGATGTTTGACGTGTTGATTTTAGTTTATTACCATGGGTTAATTGTCCTTTGTACTGGATTATTCAATATGTCCGTCTGGTTTTTGTCCATAACAGTCCATCAGTCATAAATATAAAGTGCGAGTGTCCTCGTCAAATTATCCTTATATCCGAAGTCAAATATTCCAACTAATTGGGGACTTAAACTATAATTACACCAATTTTCCTTGTATATAATTCACCCCTATTTTAATAAGTCCATAGACTATTAATCCATTCCCGTGTCCGGTTAAATGAACGATTATTAGTACTTATAAATATCCCGCCCATCGTGTCCGATCAAGTATATATGATTATTTATAGGTACGTCCAATTGTAAATCTTTATATTAAATTAACAAACTATCATTTAATTAAACAAATATAAAGCCCATTAATAACCCATAGTCTAATTTCCACAAGTGCCGTTCTTTTGTCCAAACCCCAATTATGGTACAAAGCCCAATTATCCTGTCTTTAATATTTAGCCCAACATCACGATTACTTCGGCTTAAATAAGTATAATAATAACTTAGCTACGAGACATTAATTTAAAAAGGTTGGACATAAATTACAATGATTAATAATAGCGTAGCGTTACACGGACAGAATTTCGACTTACACCCTTACAACATTCGCTAACATACCCTTATTATTATTAAAATTAAAATTAAAATTATAATATATATATATATATATATATATATATATATATATATATATATATATATATATATATATATATATATATATATATATAATACGTTGAGAGATGAAGAAAGAAAAAGATTGTGTTTATTTTGGCCAAAACACGCGAAATTTATAGATGTGGCCAGCATATTGGGGTCATGCGACCGCATGACATTTGTTCTTCCTGGCCATGCGATCGCATGGCCAGCTGGTTCCATTCACATGGTTTTGTTTTGTTGTTTTGCCGACGTTTTAATAAATAAATATAATATATAAATAATTTTAAGAATTATTTATATATTATATTATATTTATGTACATAGTTGACTTGTAATTTTTGCTCCGTTGCGTCGCGCGTTGAGAGTTGACTTTGGTCCCGGTTCCGGATTTTCGAACGTCCTTGCGTACAATTTAATATCTTGTATTTTGCGTTTTGCCTCTTGTACTCTTGTAATTTTGAGACGTTTATTATCAATAATTGGAACCACTTTGATTGTAATTTGTACTTTTTAGCTTTTTGGTCGTTTGCGTCTTCAATTCGTCGAATCTGTCTTTTGTCTTCACCTTTTATTATTTAAACGAATATCACTTGTAAATAGAACAATTGCAACTAAAAGCTTGTCTTTCTTGAGGGATAATACTATGAAATATATGTTCGTTTTTAGCATTATCAAATATTTCTACACTTGAGCGTTGCTTGTCCTCAAGCAATATAGTCTTGAAATAATAATACTAGAATCACTTCTTTATTCTTCACACTTTGTACATCAGTGATTTTTATACGGCGGTATGAACAATGATAATAACGATGTGGTTTACAGTCCCACATGACTATGAAAATTTAGATCCTTTAAGGAAATTGGATCTTTATGAAAACATTTGATCTTTTAAAAATTAAATCTAGCTTTTACCCTAGATAAGTTTTCCGGAATAACCCTTCACCGGTGTTTGCAAATTGTTTTTATGGGTTTTGTGGGTTTCAGATTTGAAAATTTTAGCTCAAAACCTATGGTTTTGTGTCACCCACTTGCTAACCTTGTATTGGGAAAGCAACACGTCCAGTATACTTGATCCGTATATTACCTTTCGGTAAACTACCGTCCGGTTGTAAAGGAAAGCGTTGAACAAGCAACTGTTAAGGCAATGTCCCCTGACATGCTTTTAATTATGGTCTATATCGTGTTGGATGCAATTACTATCCTTTGTAAGAGCAATAGTAAAGCTCACCCTATAGTTTTTTGGTCTGGCACAAGGTCCTGTCTTTGACCATGCTATGCAACCACCGTTCTTACGGTTGACACCCGATTTGGTTCAGGTGACCTAATGAATTCCAGGTGAATTCCTAGGATTTTACGTTCAATGGTAATGAACGCATTAAAAATGGGTTTTCATAAAACAAATTGGTTTGTAATTTTGATCAAAATATTTTCTCGTTCAAGCTCGAGTTTAGATATCATCGAATTCCATGAGTTTGTAATTCTCAATCTTTAAAAGTCAATCTCAAGGATTGAGTAATATCAGTCTTAAAAGCTGATTTTTGATCTTTAAGGAGATTATCCTTTCTGGGGATCTGATTCATTAGTCTTATCAAGCTAATTTGCACGGCGCCCTCCCCATTTTACGAGACAGATCCTCTCATGGTTAGGATAAGTCTGACCACTTGGCGACCCTGTTTGATGCTGAGGTCCGTGGATTTCCAGCTGATTTTCGAGAAAACTTTTCAAGGTTTTTCGTAGACTCTACAACTGGTCTGGACGACAACTTCCTGACCTAAATCAAGAAGCGCGTTTCTTTTTCAGAAGACTTTACTTCCTTTTAATGATGGAATTGATTCATCGTGTAGATCCATCTTTTCTTTCAAATATATTATAAGAAATTGGGTAAAACTGATAAAATTGTCCAAAACAAAAGTATCTTCAGTTATTTGTACAAAAATATGTGATATATGTGTAAAATAACTTGGTAAATTTTTCCCACACTTGGCTTTTATTTTCCTTTCTTTGCCTTCTTATTGTCCTCTATTCCATTTTAAATGAATTCTAACATTTTGGGTTGTTTCTCAATTTATGTCCTTTCCGAGGTAACAATAATTTCGGTGTTAACACCTAGTTTTATCGTTCATAAATATGTATAAACATGATTTTGAATTCATTTAATTAAAAATTTTGAAAATTTTTACTAGAATTGGGTAGTCAGTATATAAGACTAGGGCTGTTCTTTATTATTAGAGAGCACTAGATTCTAATACAACTACTGCGTTACTAGTATTTTTAATGGTAACCAAGTGTATAAGTTAAAATTTTAATAATCCGAAAGAATTTAATCCCTTCCCACACTTAAGATCTTGCAATGCCCTCATTTGCAAGAAATCAGTAACAATTTAAATTATTGAGGGTGATTAGCGTAGAAAAATGATTAAATTTTACCAAAGTTTCCAAACATATTGGTGTTTATTTGCTGAATGATAAATGGTGCACATCATTTGTTCATTCCGTCTTGTTGTTACATCACATTTGTTTTTCGTTTTGTCGTCAAAATTAGTAGCTTTTGCTGAACTTAATGCCAGTCTTTGAAAATGCGTTGTTTTACCCTGTTGTGTATATGAAATAAAATACATACAATACAAATATAAACATGCATGGTAATTTGAAATGGGACTTAAAATCCCACTTTCAAATTAAATGTAAAATATTAGTACAAAATATTAAACATTACAATAAAAGTAGCATAATATTATATGTTTAAACATAAATAAATAGAAATAAAAAAAATAAAAATCATAGAAATCACCAACGGGAACTATATCAATCTGGATAGGGGTTCCAGTTCGTTTCGTCGGTCGGGTTCCATGGTTGGTGATAGGTGTACTGGTAGGCCTGGTTAGGGTCGTATAGAGTAAATGGTGGTCTCATCTCGGGCTGGTGTGGAGGATAGTAAGCGGGTCGGGTCGGTACGTAGTGATCCTGAGGTGATAGCCGACTCATGATCTGACGCTGATGATAGTCCCATCTATCATGCTGTCGTTGCCTAGAATGCTCGTACTCATTTCGGGCTTGCCACTGCTCTAACTGACTAAATCTATCCTCGTTTGTCATTTCTACCTCATCTATACGCTGGTAGACGTCAGTCATAGCCTCCCTAATGACATCCCTAATGTCATCCGCTTCCTCCATTTCCTCATCTGAACCTCTCTCTACCTGTGGATGATTACCATCATAGGGTACTGCCTGGTTGCGTCTGCTCTTTAATACCTTAGCACCCTGATAGACCCTCAATCCTAAAGG
This sequence comes from Rutidosis leptorrhynchoides, assembly GCF_046630445.1. Lineage (NCBI taxonomy): Eukaryota > Viridiplantae > Streptophyta > Magnoliopsida > Asterales > Asteraceae > Rutidosis > Rutidosis leptorrhynchoides. The sequence continues at coordinate 51,121,554 of NC_092337.1, read as the reverse complement.
CTCAACCTGTTCCGTACATGCCAAAAGTGGACCCCCTTGATCCCTATCTACACCCAAATACTCTCCAATGAGAGTAACAAAAATACCTCCTCCTATTACTCCCCCTTCCTGTATTCCTTCCACCATCTTAGACAAATAAAAACCAACACAGTAAGGGATATTGATGTGTATTATAGTGTCTATAATTTATATTGGAAAAATGCCTGTTAAATGATTACTACACACTAACGGGCAGTGTACCCGATCATGTAGCAGTATAGATATTGGTAATTCCGAAATCGTTCCAAGGACAGTATTAAGTGAAAATTAAGTTTGTAACTAATAAAAATAAACTAAGTTAAACTATGAAAATCGAAAGTACGAGAATATTTGTTTTGTGGCTATTTAACGATTAGCCAAATCAAAGATAGATCAAAAGTAAAAGACAATATTTTTGGGTTTTTAAGTTTAAATAAATCAAATTGCAGACTCAATGGAAAATAAAGATAGTTTGAATTCAATAGATAAAGGAATGCTCGCCTAGATCTCCTATTCGCAGTGTTGGATGATTTGTTATTAAGCACTAGTTCTATTTATCAATGCACGCAACTACATAGTCGGTTTACCCAGAGTTCTCTTTTAGCAAACACGTCAAACTAGGATTTATTGGCTTAGGGTTCCCTTTCACCAAAGACCTCTTTCGTTTGTGACTTAGTAATTAGCTAATTATAAGATTAAGATTCAATTGGTTACGCGTTCGCTCCACACAATTCACCCCTATTTTGTTCAATCAATGTTACCCGGTTTACCCCCTTGGTCCAGTAAGCACCCAATCGGTTAAGACAAATCAATTGGAAATTAGATCACTAAATTGAAACAGGGTTCCCTTTGTTCAAACAAGATTCACTAATCAACCTAGTAACAATAATCAACACCCACAAGAATGGTTTGTAACGACCCAACCCGTATTAAAACCGGCCCATAAAATTTTTTCCTTTTAATACGCTTTAAATAACACTTTAGGTCCCAATTGTGTTTCCATAAACATCTTTAATTACAATAGAAGGTTTAATAACCTTAAAACATTTAATACATTAGTTAATTGTCCAAACGGACATACACGACCCGACTAGATTAGTTTCCAACCAAAACTGAGCATGGTGATTTGGGACTACGCTACCCAAATCCTAATCGAATACAAAAGCAAGATCTTCTTAGCAACCTAGCCAAGATCTCTAATCCCCAAGCTTACCCGAGCCGCCAAGCATGCTATCCTATAAAAATAGCAACAACGAGAGGGTAAGCTAACGCTTAGTGAATGATAATATACTACATACATATATATGTATAAAATGGACACGCCACACAAATATCAAATACCGCATACCGAAGCATCCATGTATAAGGCAACTACACTAAGCATACCGTACTCTCTCTAAGCAACAAGCTAAAGATATCAACAAAGTATAAGTTCACCAACGACGATGTGAACAACGCCAATAAGCTACACCCGGAGGGTTAGCTACAACACAACATTACATTAATATATATAACAATATAAAACGAATAAGGTTAACCCCTTAACCCATTACCGAAAACCAAACGCCACAATGAAGATTTACCGAGCTACACGAGCCTTAGTAATCCGAACCCACACGAGATTACTATCTTCACAACATCGAGGTTGGCCGAACTACACGAGCCTTAGTAATCCGAAACTACACGAGATTACTACCTCAATAAGATGACCGAACTACACGAGTCATCGTGAATCCGAACTACACGCGATTCACTTCCCAACAATATCAACCCTTCGCCATTGGGGTTATAACATCCAAATCACAACCACGTGTGATAACGTACACACAAGCGTGTACCTCGCCAAAGGTGGTCAACCAAAACGCACAAACGTGCCAATTGGACTCATACAAAAGTCCATCAAATCCACCTATATGTGAAGTGAGCTCTATAGCCGAGAATCACTTCACCCGACCCGCACCCATCCTACACATACATATGCATATAGGATATTAACACTCACCTTGTCGCCTTGAAGAATGCTTCCAAGTAATCCGCAACTCATTAATGGAAAGTACCTATTCCATTATCACAAATTCAACAACATACTTAGATTGGATTTACAAACCAACCTAATTTGACACTTAGTGCAATTTCGACCCAAATGCACTTCCAAGTACAAACCGCGCCCAAACTATCCAATAATTACTAACACGGGTGAAAATGGCCCTAACATGCCAATTAAACTTAAACCCAAGTGTTAAACACTTATCGTTCTCAAAATCGCCCATAAACCCTAATTTTGACCCATAAGGTCAAAATCTCACCATTTACAAGTTTTAACACCAAAACATATTTAACTCGGTTATATACTTCAACTTAATCAATTTTAAGTCTATAAACCTCATCGAATCGACATTCGGGTCATAATCATCAACAAACTATAATTTTGACTTTAGTCAAAATTAGTCAACCACAAGACCCTAAATGTCTCCAAAGCACCAATAATCACTAATACTAGTGATTATACACCATTCTCAACTCTTAAACATGGTTAAATCATTAACCAACCCAAAACCCGCCTTTAACATATATAAACCCGAATCTTGGTGTTAATTTCCAATTAACAACTAAATGGGTTCCATCTATGAGTCATACAATCAAAAGCCCTAAATTTGAATGATGAACACAAAATGAAATTCAGAGTTAGAGCTTACCACTAGTATCACCGTGTAGCTAAGAATGAGGAGAACAAACTTGTCAACTACGCCAAAGATCAAAACCCGCTTCTTCCTTTCCAAAATCCCACTTGAATCACTTGAGGAATTTATGTTTTGAGAGGAAAATAGGAAAGAAAAGGAAAAAGAAATTAAAGAAAATGAATGAGTGGATGAGGTTAAAACCTCAAATCTGGCTCAAACGCGAAATGACCAAATTGCCCTTGAACCTTATTTAAAATTACAAGAATCAGGTACCAGTTTGCCCGTATCACCGCGCCGCGGCCTTAAATGTCGCGCCGCGACCTTTGCCCAGGTCTGGGATCATTTTTAATCAAGCTTCTGATCTGGATTCCAGTTAAATGCCGCGCCGCGGCCTCCTTTGTCGCGCCGTGACATTCAACGTGGTCTGACTCATTTCCTTGCATACAAGACCTCAACACCCGAACATGTCCTGAACCCTTCATACGCCTATCGTACATACACAATACACCTATAAATCATGTACGGGGAAAAATGGGGTGTTACAACTCTCCCCCACTTAGACTCGATCACGTCCTCGTGATCCTCGTCACTTAACCAATCGGACCACACTTCACGGTCCTCAAACATAAGTCCCAACCGACTTTCCTAAGCAATTCTTCCCACTGAATTGCCTTTAACAACTAAATTGTCACCCGCGATTTATCAAATCCACAATCCGAGCACTAAAACCATGCTCATTCCCTCACATCGGGAAAAGCTCAACCAATCTCGAACCGAGATATCAACCCCTAGCATACCATACCAAGTACATCGCTAGTATCAACCGCATATCAGAATAAAGTCAACCGTCTAAACCAACGAAGACCAAATAGAAGCGAATCCTTACAGATAACACCACTCACTAAACATCCCTTGTAGTGAGCAATACGACCAATACGCAACTACCGTAACATCATAATCCAACGGCTAAAACCGATAGATCCCAAAACGACTATGGCAACGCAAATCCCAAGGTGTACAAAATCGACTATCGTCACACCCGTAGCAACATGTGAGCGAAACACGGCTATCGCATCACTAATCATACAACATGGTCCTCACGACCCCACCATTGGTGTATCAAACAACCAATAGATCACACGACATGGTCCTTACGACCCCACCATCGGTGTATAAAACAACCGACAGATCACACAACACGAAGGATGGCCGAAAACACACGCGCCTTAGTGAATCCAAACTACACGCGACTCACTACCTTCACCACAACAACAATCGGAATTGGCCGAACTACACGCGCCTTAGTGAATCCGAACTACACGAGAGTCACTATCCCTGAGGAATGACCAAACTACACGAGTCATTTGTGAATCCGAACTATACGAGACTCACTCCTCAATACAATGACCGAAACCACACGAGTCATTGGTGAATCCGAACTACACGCGATTCACTTCCACAATAAGATGACCGAACTACACGCGTCATCGTGAACCCGCAAACACACGCGATCCATAATCTCAACACAGGAATGGTACTCGCATTTCCCACCGGTACTCGCATTTCCCGATAATGTTATACCACGCCGATATAACACTACTCCCATCACACACGCTCTTTTGGCCTCCATCACGACGAGTAGTGTAACATCGCGCACTGCTACACCATAGTGAATCCTAACAGAATACACTAACCATCAACACACACTCTTTTGGCCTCGATCAACGAGTAGTGTAACATCACGCACTGCTACACCATAGTGAATCCTAACGGATACCACTAACCATCACCATACGTACGCGTACACAACGCCAACACAATCGAGCAAGAACCACCTATATCGCACATAGGCACAAAACAACAATTCTCCATAAGAGAATCTACTACGCACATCCCTGAACCGAGGGATTTCACCTTGCTCGTCAACCACGTCCATTATCTCTCAACGAGATTACCACATTATCACCTCGGTGACAATTTACATCCAAAACCATAAGTACAATTTATCCGAAATTGTAATCTACCACAAATCGACCAAAACCAGGTCTCGACAACATTTTCCGGATCTACCAAAAGCATCATTCCAAATCTCACACTAAAACTTCCTCGTGTGGGAGTGTAACTCCCCCACTTGGAATTACGTTCCATATCCACAACTCGTACAACCGTACAATGCTACCAAAGGTAGACTTTACAAACAATTGGGCTCACACGACCCATCACCATATCTTGCTCCAGCCTTGAGCACACGAAGGATTTCAATCAATCCTTAAACACTTCGAACAAAAAGTGTACCACGAATTACACAAACCACACCCTCGCAATCATCCAATTGCTCTAGTTTGTCAATTTCCACCTAGTCACTCATGTACCTAAGGGTTTCACTCCGGTACCCTAAGTACAATGTAACCACAACACAATCGGAGTCGAACACCATGCTAGTAGGTATAAAAGAGGCACCTAATGTCGCGTCACGTAGACTCCTTTACCAACGTACATCGAGATCCAAAACACTCGATTTCAAGGGTTTCATCCCACCCGTCGAACCTCATGGTTCATCAACTCCAACACACAAGCGAACACGCGCTTAACAATCGAACACCAAAACCCATTTCCATGGCTTGGTAGAAACATTTCCCAAATACTAAGGAATGCTTGGTTGCACCAAGTCTTACGCCCTTCACCCGACAATCAACATCACCATTGGGTACTTCCATTAGGAACGTCACCCATAACAACAATATGCACAACACAAGGCATTTAATCAACTCAAATTCAAACGGCACTTAATAAATAATCAAAGGGCATATTTATTAAAACGAAACGTACCTTAACGTCTCCTTGCCGCACCCGTCCCCACCAACTTGGGACATTCCGACTTACGATGTCCTTCTTCTTGGCAATTGAAGCACACCATGCCATCACCATTTGGTACCGAACATTCCCAAGACTTGTGACCCCTCACGCCATAATTGTAACACCTAGACGCACTAGCATCCGATATACCCGTCCGTGCACCACCCGTGCTCATGCTCGGACCCTTAGTCCTCTTACTTGGAGCACCATACGAAACAACCCTTCTTTCACTTGAAGGTTCACTCTTCTTGGATCGTGAATACGACTCGAAACCTCTAGCTAAGGCGAATAATTCCGCAAACGATTTCGCTTGACCCCGGCTAATTTTACTCTTCAAGTCGTCATTCAAGGTTCGATAGAAATCTTGCATCAACAAATTATCATTCCCCAAATACTCCGGGCAAAAACGAGCCTTCGCCAAAAAAGTCGTCTTGAGAGTATTTAAATCCATAGAACCCTGTTGCAAATTTCGCAACTCATTACGCATTTCCGACAAATCGGCTGAAGTCCGGAACTCCTCGAAGAATTCCTTCTTAAACCCGTCCCACGATAACGCCATAAACGGTTCACCACCGACAAGATCAATCTTACCATCCAACCAATCCTTTGCCCTACCCCGCAACAAACTAGTAGCGAGTCTCGTCTTCTTCTCAGGAGGGCATTTAATAGTACGAAAATACCCTTCGACATCCGAGATCCAAGTTGTGCTTACCAAAGGATCCGGTTTCCCGTCATACATCGGGGGTTTAGTCCTCATGAAGCTCTTAAGACAACGCTCCATTTCACTACTACCCCGAAATTCGGAATACTTCCTATCCATTTCTTCTCGAAAACTCATTTGCTCCGCAACAGCGGCCGCAACTCTAGAGTTAAACTCCTCGTCATTCGTCTCGATCTCATTTCGCGTCGTCATTCTAAAGAATGCAAAACGATTAGTCCACGAACGTATAAAACAATATGCATAACACTGCCCCATCTTGCTCAACACTCGTCGTACATCACTTGTTAGACACGATTTGCACCCTTAATAAGGTTTGCAAGTCTTATTACGCACACATGTCATCTCAACTCGTTAGTACAACGACCGCCTCGCTCGATGATATAACCAACACAACGACAATTCCATGCGATATAAACACACGCAAGGGAATAGCATCACAGCACAAGCCAAAAATCCTAGTTAGTCCACCTACAAACAAGGCACTAACTATAACCCGTTCCGACCCGTTCACCTACAAGTCCCGCAACAAATAAGCACACACAAAAGTCTAAGTCTAGGCACCTATCTCAAGTCGTCTAAATCCCTTAGACCATGCTCTGATACCACTTGTAACGACCCAACCCGTATTAAAACCGGCCCATAAATTTTTTTCCTTTTAATACGCTTTAAATAACACTTTAGGTCCCAATTGTGTTTCCATAAACATCTTTAATTACAATAGAAGGTTTAATAACCTTAAAACATTTAATACATTAGTTAACTGTCCAAACGGACATACACGACCTGACTAGTTTAGTTTCCAACCAAAACCGAGCATGGTAATTTGGGACTACGCTACCTAAATCCTAATCGAATACAAAAGCAAGATCTTCTTAGCAACCTAGCCAAGATCTCTAATCCCCAAGCTTACCCGAGCCGCCAAGCATGCGATCCTACATACATATATATGTATAAAATGATAATATACTACATACATATATATGTATAAAATGGACACGCCACACAAATATCAAATACCGCATACCGAAGCATCCATGTATAAGGCAACTACACTAAGCATACCGTACTATCTCTAAGCAACAAGCTAAAGATATCAACAAAGTATAAGTTCACCAACGACGATGTGAACAACGCCAATAAGCTACACCCGGAGGGTTAGCTACAACACAACATTACATTAATATATATAACAATATAAAACGAATAAGGTTAACCCCTTAACCCATTACCGAAAACCAAACGCCACAATGAAGATTTGCCGAGCTACACGAGCCTTAGTAATCCGAACCCACACGAGATTACTATCTTCACAATATCGAGGTTGGCCGAACTACACGAGCCTTAGTAATCCGAAACTACACGAGATTACTACCTCAATAAGATGACCGAACTACACGAGTCATCGTGAATCCGAACTACACGCGATTCACTTCTCAACAATATCAACCCTTCGCCATTGGGGTTATAACATCCAAATCACAACCACGTGTGATAACGTACACACAAGCGTGTACCTCGCCAAAGGTGGTCAACCAAAACGCACAAATGTGCCAATTGGACTCATACAAAAGTCCATCAAATCCACCTATATGTGAAGTGAGCTCTATAGCCGAGAATCACTTCACCCGACCCGCACCCATCCTACACATACATATGCATATAGGATATTAACACTCACCTTGTCGCCTTGAAGAATGCTTCCAAGTAATCCACAACTCGTCAATGGAAAGTACCTATTCCATTATCACAAATTCAACAACACACTTAGATTGGATTTACAAACCAACCCAATTTGACACTTAGTGCAATTTCGACCCAAATGCACTTCCAAGTACAAACCGCGCCCAAACTATCCAATAATTACTAACACAGGTGAAAATGGCCCTAACATGCCAATTAAACTCAAACTCAAGTGTTAAACATTTATCGTTCTCAAAATCGCCCATAAACCCTAATTTTGACCCATAAGGTCAAAATCTCACCATTTACAAGTTTTAACACCAAAACATATTTAACTCGGTTATATAGTTCAACTTAATCAATTTTAAGTCTATAAACCTCATCGAATCGACATTCGGGTCATAATCATCAACAAACCATAATTTTGACTGTAGTCAAAATTAGTCAACCACAAGACCCTAAATGTCTCCAAAGCACCAATAATCACTAATACTAGTGATTATACACCATTCTCAACTCTTAAACATGGTTAAATCATTAACCAACCCAAAACCCGCCTTTAACATATATAAACCCGAATCTTGGTGTTAATTTCCAATTAACAACTAAATGGGTTCCATCTATGAGTCATACAATCAAAAGCCCTAAATTTGAATGATGAACACAAAACGAAATTCGGAGTTAGAGCTTACCACTAGTATCACCGTGTAGCTAAGAACGAGGAGAACAAACTTGTCAACTACGCCAAAGATCAAAACCCGCTTCTTCCTTTCCAAAATCCCACTTGAATCACTTGAGGAATTTATGTTTTGAGAGGAAAATAGGAAAGAAAAGGAAAAAGAAATTAAAGAAAATGAATGAGTGGATGAGGTTAAAACCTCAAATCTGGCTCAAACGTGAAATGACCAAATTGCCCTTGAACCTTATTTAATATTACAAGAATCTGGTACCAGTTTGCCCGTATCGCCGCACCGCGGCCTTAAATGTCGCGCCGCGACCTTTGCCCAGGTCTGGGATCATTTTTAATCAAGCTTCTGATCTGGATTCCAGTTAAATGCCGCGCCGCGGCCTCCTTTGTCGCGCCGCGACGTTCAACGTGGTCTGACTCACTTCCTTGCATACAAGACCTCAACACCCGAACATGTCCCGAACCCTTCATACGCCTATCGTACATACACAATACACCTATAAATCATGTACGGAGAAAAACGGGGTGTTACATGGTTCTTAATCAAACCTCATAATTATCATGCATTAATCAATAAAACTTTAAAGTATCATCCAAACACATGCAAATATTCAATCTAGACAAACATTAAAAGCTTAGCCAACAATCATGGCTAGAACAAAAATCACAAATAAATTAAGGAAAGAATTCATTGTTTATGACAAAGAAATCAACCTAATTAAATAAGCAATCGCGGATGATGAACGGATTGAAGGTTGAATCTAGAATGATTGAAGTGATTGAATGACCTTGGAGTTCTCCAAAAATCACCAAAAATCGCCCAAAAGCTGCCACCATTCGTCTGGATGGAAGAATGAATAAATTAGGGTATTTTCGGGCCTTTTATACTTGCTAAATAATCTGGACCGACAGAACCATCGCGCCGCGACCTAAACTGTTGTGCCGCGACATATAATGTAAAATTACACCCTTCTTAAACCCTGTTTAGATCTGGAAACGCGTTAAACGTCGCGCCGCGGACGCATTTGTCGCGCCGCGACAATCAACTAAACCTGGTTCTCACCTTTATTTTTCTCTTTTTCCTTACTTTAACTAACTCAATTCCTCATGAACCAATACGTACTTAACATTTTAATCCTCGGTGCACTAACAATAACATCCGATCAACAAAATGCCTCAAAAGCTTCAAAAACCGCATCTCTTCTACAAATAGCTCTCCAAACTCGAACATTCTCAATATTATCAAAATAAACACCAAATCGTATCCGAACGGACTAAATTATGATCGATATCGCTAAGGAAAACGTGTATAAAATATGCGATATCAGATATTAACAAAGCCTCTTGGGTCTCGAATACACTTTAGGTAAAATAAATCATGTAAGGTCATTTTCTCCTTGTTGTGACCTCTCTGTGTAATCGAGTTAGCCAGAAATCTATGAATTATACGAAGCTCGGCTCTGTTAATATGTAAGTAGGAGTGTGTTCCTGCCCACCCAAAAACATTATAATCTGATATACGCCTCCAGACGACGTTAGCATCAAAATTCCTATCTACCCTTTCACCATGATAAATCAAGTTTGTACAATCGGGTAATAGTAATTCAGCGGGCGTATATATCTGTAAAGCCCTGGCCATGTCCAGCATGGACATCCTATACATCCTACGGCCAAGTATTAATCTAAGAAAAATTCTATCATCTAACCTATCTACATCCGCATTTAACGCTATAGTACTCATAAGCTCAATGCACCATTCTTTATATACAGGCCTACGAATGGTGAATAAACGTTCCCAATCGGGAAAAGAAGAGCTGCCATACCTTTGGATCAGTAGCAGTCTAACACGGTTAGCTAGTTGGACCCTTTCCAAAGGCTCCCAATCGATTACCCTTGGCACTTCTACATTTTTTGATACCAGTTTGAATTTGTTACTTTGATATGTTGGGTAATCTTTCCAGCTTCGATCAAATTTCAGATTAGGATGCAACTGTTCTTCATGAATCGTTAGGTGTTGTACTATTGGATGCATCGGAAATACTACGTAGGCATCAACATATTCTTGTTGCGGATCATAATAAGGTACGTGTTGATCAGGTTGTTGTTGTTGTTCCCGTTGTTGCTCCGGTTCATATTGCATTTCTGGTTCAGGTTCTGGAGCAGGTTGTCTAGATGATGATGATGCACTATCAGTATCGGTATTTCTCTGCAAAACACATTAAACATAAAATTTGTGCATCCAAATATGTATTAGTGTTAGCAAAATAACAACTCGAAACAATTACAATAACATGTTTAATCAAAATTAAATTTATACACATTTTCACAATTTTAACAATTCTATACTTTTTCAAATAAGAATATATGAAAATATTTACAAAGTTCGTAAGCATTCTACTCAAATAACATGTTAAAATAACCATTACTAGTAATTAAACAAGTTTCAAATGGCATTTATATCAATTTAATCAAGTTCATGAATTTTAGACCTAAAAAGTCCACTTTAATTCTAAAAAATCATGTTTAGGATCAAAGTTTGGATCATTTAGCTACCTAAACATGTTACACTACTTAATTTAGCAATAATTCATGACAAAAATCGGCCATAACCTGTTTATATCAAAAAGCCCCAAATTGTTCAAGAACACAAACCCCAGATTTCTAAAAATTTTGAAGTTTTTGGCTTCAAATCATGTTAAATAGCATCAATCTAAATAGCATCAATCTAGGTTATACATGCATAATATACTAACAACTTAACTCTAATTACACTAGAAATTAACAAAATCAAATTAGGTAAAATATTGATAAATATCACAAAAACTAGAAAATTTATGAGTTTAGGGGTGTAATTTTTTACCTTCTTGCTGAAAAATGCGAACCTAGGCATGATTAGAGCGGATTTTAGGACGAAATTTGGTGAAAAAATGGTGATTTTAGGGGTGTTTTTGGAGTGTATTCGCGTATGTATGTGTGTGTGGTGGTGAAAGAGCAGAACAGCTCGCTGGATATTTCAATCTGACCAGAAATTGGCCTCCATGCGATCGCATGGATATACAGGCCAAACCCCATGCGATCGCATGGGGTCCTGGTAATTTTTTTTTAAACATAAAACCTTATACTTATTAAAACAAATAATTAATTAAATTTTAAAAATTTTGTTTCTTTTTAGGATGAGGGCGTTTCGGATCGTTGTCCTAGTCCGTCCCTCGACAAAATTTTAAAATTTGTCACTTTTTAAGCGTTGTTTTAAAAGTAAAGATTTTTGGGGTTTTTTTAAATATTTTTGGCATACTTTAATTCAATAAGATTAAAAATAATGATAATAAAAATTCTCGTCCCTCCCTTGGGTAGAGCAATTTCGGTTCAACGACCTAGTTTTCAACTTACGACGAATTTTTAGAAATCATATTTTTAACTTAATGAAATAAAGTAAATTTTTGTTTTTAAATTCACACCAAACTTAAATTTAAAATGCATAAAATTAAAAATTCATATTATTAATATTTTAAAAATTCACGCCAAATTTATATTATATTTTTGTTTTTAAACATACAAACTTATATTAGAAATATTAATTTTTCAAATATTTACAAACTTAAATATATATTGATTTTAAAAAGTTTACAATAATAATTTAATGTTAATATATTAATTTTAAAAACATAGTAAAAATAAAATTAAAAATCTTTTTGGTCTTTTATCCCACTTTAATCAATCAAATATTATCAAAAATATACGCCCCTCTTTTCGGTAAAGTAATTTCGGTTCAACGACCTAGTTTTACTCCTGACGAATTTCTGAAATATTTTGGGTTGATTGATTAAAGATATTTATACCTTAAGAATAAACTGTAAATTTCGTAATGATGTAATAAATTTTTGTATGATATCAATAATTTCGGTTACGCATACCTAATTTTATTGAATACCAATTTAATACTTTAACGATTCAGCGTTTATTATCAAAAGGTTAAAAGCAAAAAAAAAAATATATACATACTTACCTGTGAGATAGAATTCTCAGAGACCTGCTTTAGCCGACTCATAAGAGAGTCGTGTGATTTGGTTCTCCATAGCTACATAAGCATAACATCGATTCTTCAATATCTTTTTTTCTAAACATATGAACGGTCCTTCTCTGCATAAAGTAACAAATTCGGTATTTGAATATGTTTGATTATTTGAACATTTACCTTCGTGTGACCATTTTCCGCATTTATAACATCTTTCAAGGTGTCGTGCTCTTCTTTTTGTTGCGGATTTTGATTTTCCTTTACCAAAATGTATCTTATGATTATCTTTTCTGAGTTCTTTTCTTACTCCGTCCATTTTTTCTCTTATGAATGATACCAGTTCACTTGGAAGTGTGTCATTATTATGTTTAGTAATCATAGCGTGTAGCATTAGACCATGGTTCAGATCAAAGGAATTCTTCATCTCGTAAAACCTAAAAAAAATAAAAATTCAGAATGGAGGGAGAAGACTAGTTCTTTAGGGTTTGCTAGGGAAAGACCATTCGGATTCCATTCTCGGAAACTACACGAAAACAGAATATCTAACTCTAACAGAAATACATATTACCCTAAAAAGATTCGAACCTTCCCACACTTAGTTAGCTGTGGTGTCGAAATTGTGATTAACTTCATCTTCAACTTCCATTAGATTATCTATGTAATGTTTAACTCTGTGACCATTAACTTTAAATTCAATCCCATTTGAATTTATTAAATCTACTGTTCCGTACGGGAAAATCTTTTGACTATGAATGGTCCAGACTGTAGCGACCCGACCAAATCGTCACTGACGGCGCCGTCTACTTAGGTCCCGTTACGTGGTCATAAGTCTTTAAAACAACGTTTGACCAAAAGATATGTCGCATTCATTTCAAATGTAAAGGTTGTTCAAGTTTACAAGAATAGTTCCACCACAAGTTACGATACAAAGTTTTAAGTACAAATGAAACTTATGCGACACAATTTAAAAGTATCCAAAAGACGCTCCATGTATGCATATATACTCGACATCCAATGCAAGTATCAAAATAATGAGCGGAAGCACGTATCATGTATCGTTCAAGGACCTGAGAAAAAAATAGAAATCTGTCAACGAAAACGTTGGTGAAATCATAGGTTTAAGTAAGTAAGTACAAGTGAACCACAAGATTTGCATCAATGAAATAATAGTAATACATTCCAAAAGTTTGTTTCACGAGCACCCAATTATCAATGCTTAACATTTCCTTCCATTGAACCCCATCACTTAGTGCTAGAACATACACTGTTTCTCGAAAATATATTTCATTCGTAAACGGTAGCGAACCGTTTGAATGAGGGTTTGTCAAACCCATATGGATCCATACAACATAAGTTCTCGCTTACACCCGGCAAGTGTAACTAATGATAATCGAATTGAGGATTTTGTTCTAAACTCGTATGTAGAATGTTTGTTTTCTTGTACTTGTGTTCACTTAGTAAAAGAAATGTTTATGTTTTCTCATCCCAAATGTAAGTTCAAAAAGAGTAAGAGTGGGACTATGATCTCACCTTGAATGCACGAGTAGTAAAGTACTTCAACAAGTAAATGTGTGCAAAGAACAATGCTAGTCTTGACCTAAACAAATAGGTTGTATCAATAACGATAGTCACGATTGGTCAAAGATGTTCAATTAGTCCTATGACTCGTTACGACTCGATTAATATAGCATGTGAATCAATTTGTCAAGTTTCATGCACGATACAAGTAGTTAAGTATGTTAGAACGATTGTATAATCGTTTGGTTAAGTTTGACTAAAAGTCAAACTTGGTCAAAGTCAAAGTCAACGGGGTCGGGTCGGGTATCCGACAATTTTCCGAAGACGAGAAGTCATATAAGAGTCTAATAGTCAAGTTTCATGTTAAACGGAGTTTTAGTTAAGCGGAAACATTTTTGTGACATTTAAAAACAAAAGAGAGTGGCCTGGGGCTTTTGCGCGGCGCGCACCCAAGTGCAATTTCTGGTCAGAACTCAACCAAAAAGGCAAACATCTGGGATCTCTGATTCTGCGCGGCGCGCGGGTAAATGCGCGGCGCGCAATACCTGGGAATCATGCAGTTTGCAGAAAAAAAATGGTCCAAGTCACGAACCAAAATACAATATAACACATTTCATGCACCGAAAACACTTAAAACGCATAATCTATATCATTAGAAAGGTAATTTGACAAGGAAAACAACTAAGCACATTTCATCAAGCAATTCATCACTAACAACAACCAAAAACCGCATTAAACGTTCATAATCAAAGTTTCAAGTTCTAAAACGCATTTTATGATTCGGGCAACCAATTTACATGTATGATATGCCGTTTCGAAGGTAATCATACACACATTGCAACAAAATTCTTATCTACAATATTTCATAGCATTTGGTGCATCAAAAGTTCATCTAAAGCTTATCAAACCCTAATCCAAGTTCACAAAATCACTAATCATGTTCTTGGAGTTTCCTTAATCAACCTATACATCAAAACGAAGCTAATGATACTAGTAACACTTTTAAAACATGCACTTTAACAATCTAACAACATTTGATCATTCAAAATCAAAGATTTTAGCAAGCAAATTTTCATAATGAACTAATTACACCAAAAACAACGAATCGAGCATACAAATTACATACACGACATCACGATGAGCCATAGACACTAATTAACAACTTTATAAGTCAAGAACACGAATTTAAAGAAATCTAGAGTTTTAGAAATGTTACCCAAACTTGATGATATTGGTATCAAAATGTAGAGGATGAAGAGAGGATCACAAATATGTAGTTTATTTTGTTGTAAGCCTCCTAGATCGAATTTAGATGATGATTGAATAAATTTGGTAAATGAGTGTGTGTTCTTGCTAGAGAGAAAGAGAGAGAGAGAGATGGAGATGATAATGAATGGGTGAAAGGGGTTTGACCCTTTGACCTAGTCAAGGGTTTGATCCCTTATCAAGTTTAGTCCCTCAACTTTCGTTCGGGTGCGGGAATTACCTAAACGAGATAATTTAAAACGCGTATCAACGGGAGATGTTATAAACATATAACGGACTTTATATTAGTATAACGGAAAAGTAAATGGAAAAAGGCGGGATGTTACATTACCTACTCCTTAAAAGAAATTTCGTCCCGAAATTTAAGTAGGCGTAGTAGTCGTTGTTTCTTCCTCGAGATCTTGCGTTTCCGAATTCACGAATAGATGAGGATACTTCCTTTGCATTTGATCTTGTCTTTCCCAAGTAAACTCGGATCCTATTTTGGCATTCCAACGAACCTTGACAATCGGGATTCGGCTTTGTTTCAATGTCTTGACGGAGGTGTCCACAATTTCAACCGGTTCCTCCACAAAATGAAGTTTGTCATCAATAGTAAGTTCTTCGAGAGGGATGACGATATCGGGTTCGGCAAGACACTTTTTCAAGTTAGATACATGGAAGGTAGGATGAACGGAGTTCAATTGAGGCGGAAGATCTAAACGATAAGCAACGGTTCCAATACGCTCCAAGATTTCGAAAGGACCAATATACCGCGGATTTAGCTTCCCGCGTTTCCCAAAACGGATTACACCCTTCCAAGGTGCGACTTTTAACATTACTCGGTCACCGACTTGAAATTCAAGATCGTTGCGTCGTTTGTCGGTATAGCTCTTTTGACGACTTCGGGCCGTCCTAAGCCTATCTCGGATTTGAACGATTTTCTCGGTGGTTTCGTGAATGAGTTCGGGTCCGGTGATTTGCACGTCGCCTACCTCGGCCCAACAAAGAGGTGAACGACATTTGCAGCCATATAGCGCTTCAAAAGGTGCGGCTTTAATACTCGCGTGATAACTATTGTTGTAAAAGAACTCGGCGAGAGGTAAGTGCTTGTCCCAAGCTTTTCCGAAATCAACCACGCAAGCTCGTAACATGTCCTCTAAGGTTTGAATTGTACGTTCGCTTTGTCCATCGGTTTGAGGATGATATGCGGTGCTCATGTCTAAACGCGTTCCCAACGCTTCTTGCAATGTACGCCAAAATCTAGAAACGAAACGGCCATCTCGGTCGGAGATAATCGATAAAGGTACACCGTGTCAGGCTACGATCTCCTTAATGTAAAGTTGTGCAAGTTTCTCCATTTTGTCCGTTTCTTTCATGGCAAGGAAGTGTGCGGATTTGGTGAGACGGTCAACAATAACCCAAATGGTATCATAACCGCCCGTCGTTTTTGGTAGCTTGGTGATAAAATCCATCGTTATCCTTTCCCACTTCCATTGCGGGATCTCGGGTTGTTGAAGTAGTCCAGACGGTCTTTGGTGTTCAGCTTTGACTTTGGAACATGTCAAACACTTGGAAACATAAGTAGCTACGTCCCTTTTGAGGTTCGGCCACCAATATAGTTGTTTAAGGTCGTGGTACATCTTATTGGCACCGGGGTGAATCGAGTATCGTGACTTATGGGCTTCATCTAAAATAAGGCTTCGTAGATCCCCATAACTAGGCACCCAAATTCTTCCGGCGAAATATCGGAGTCCGGTTTCTTTAACTTCGAATCGAGAGGTGAGGACGTTCAAGTGTTCGAGAGAGATGTTTTCATCCTTGAGAGCCTCATCTTGGGCTACCCGAATTTGGCTATTAAGGTTGGTGTGAATGGTGATGTTTAAAGCTCGAACACGGAGAGGCACCGCTCTTTCTTTTCGACTTAAGGCATCGGCTACTACATTTGCCTTCCCGGGATGGTAACGAAGCTCGCAATCGTAATCGTTTAAGGTTTCAATCCACCTTCGTTGTCTCATGTTTAGTTGCTTTTGATCGAAAATGTGTTGAAGGCTTTTGTGATCGGTGAAGATAGTACTCTTGGTTCCATAAAGATAGTGTCTCCACATTTTAAGTGCAAAGACAACGGCTCCGAGTTCGAGATCATGTGTCGTATAGTTTCGTTCATGAATTTTGAGTTGTCGAGAAGCATAAGCAATGACTTTCGTTCGTTGCATCAATACACACCCAAAACCATGTTTTGAGGCATCGCAATATACAACAAAGTCATCATTGCCTTCGGGAAGTGACAAGATAGGAGCGGTGGTTAGCTTCGTTTTCAAGATTTGGAATGCGGATTCATGTTCGGTCGCCCAAATGAATTTCTTTCCCTTGTGAGTCAATGCGGTTAGAGGACGTGCAACCAAAGAGAAATTTTCGATGAATCTACGATAGTACCCGGCGAGACCCAAAAATTGACGAATGTGAGTAGGAGTAGTAGGAGTCTCCCATTTGCTAATGGCTTCGATTTTCGTTGGATCGACTTTAATACCTTGGTCACTTACAACATGACCAAGAAATTGAACTTCCTTTAACCAAAATTCACACTTGGAGAATTTGGCATAGAGTTGTTCTTGTCTTAAATGTTCAAGCACAAGTCGGAGATGTTGTTCGTGCTCTTCTTCATTTTTAGAATAGATCAATATGTCATCGATGAACACAATAACGAATTTATCGAGATACGGTTTGCACACGCGGTTCATAAGATCCATGAACACCGCCGGTGCGTTAGTGAGACCAAATGGCATGACAAGGAATTCATAACTACCATAACGAGTTCGGAAAGCGGTTTTGGAGACATCTTCCCCCTTAACCCTCAATTGATGATAACCCGAGCGGAGATCGATTTTCGAATATACACAAGACCCTTGTAGTTGATCAAAGAGGTCATCGATGCGAGGAAGAGGATATCGGTTCTTAACCGTCAATTTATTTAGTTCACGATAATCAATGCACATTCGTAGGGATCCGTCTTTCTTTTTAACAAACAAAATCGGAGCGCCCCAAGGTGAATGGCTAGGTTGGATAAAACCTCGATCAAGTAGTTCTTGGATTTGACTTTGCAATTCTTGCATTTCAGATGGAGCGAGTCTATATGGTGCACGTGCTACGGGTGCGGCTCCCGGAATAAGATCGATTTGGAATTCAACCGGTCGATGAGGCGGAAGACCCGGCAATTCGTCGGGAAATACATCGGAATAGTCACTAACAATTGGCACATCATCGATGTGCTTCTCATCGGACTCGACTTTCTTAACGTGAGCAAGGATCGAAAAACAACCCTTACGGAGTAGTTTTCTAACTTTAACACACGAAACGAGGTTGAGTCCGGTGCAACTCTTATCGCCATAGACGATCAAAGGTTCACCATTCTCGATAGGAATTCGGATTGCGTTAAGATCACAAAGAATGTGAGATTTCGTTTTGACTAACCAATTCATACCGATTATTACATCAAAGCTTCCTAGTTCCATGGGTATCAAATCAATTTCAAATTCCTTACCCAAAATGTTTATCGTACACCCCCGGTAATATGTGTCGGCACTTAATAGTTTCCCGTTAGCCACTTCAATGGTATAAGTGGTATCTAATGGAAGAGGTGGAGTGCTAAAAGAATGAGTCAAAGTCTTGGATACAAAGCATTTATCGGCACCTGAAACGAATAAGCAAGAGATATAAGAATTGTTGAGAAGAAACGTACCCGTGACTAGTTCAGTGTCATCCTGGGCTTCCTCGGTGTTGATGTTGAAAGCTCGGCCGCGCGTGTTGGGGTTATCTTTCTTCTTTGGGCATGCATTTCTATAATGACCTGTTTGACCACATTCGTAACAAGTGCCCGTCTTTGGTGCATTGGGCCACTTTCGAGCAACGGGAGTGGCACTTTTACAATCGTTGGCCTTATGACCAACTCCTTGGCACCGGTGGCAAATTAACTTGCCACATTCACCAAAGTGATGTTTGTTGCATTTGTTGCAAAGAGGTAGGTTCCCGGCATAACCCCTCTTGCCGTCGGAGGTGTAAGGCTTCTTAGCAAAGTTGTTGTTGCTTGATTGGGAGGGTTCCCACTTTCTTTTGTTGCCGCCCGATTTATCCTCGGCCTTAGGTGCCGGAACTACGATTTCGTCAACCGTTTCAATTAGTTGGCGAGCCATGTTCATAGCGGCTTGATGAGTAGTGGGTTTGGATGACATCACCCCTTGTTTGATGCTTTTTGGAAGACCGAGCATGTAGAGCTCAATCCTTTGAGATTCGGGGTTAACAAGATTAGGACACATCAAGGATAGTTCGGCGAAGCGTTGATTATAAGCTTTAAGATCGTTTCCGACCGCTTTCAAAGCTCTTAGTTCTTCCTCAAGCTTTCGGGTTTCTTCGCGCGGAAAATATTCAACAATCATCTTTTCCTTTAGATCGGCCCAAGAGAGGGCATGAGCTTCATCGGTACCCACCGATTGAACATAGGTGTTCCACCATGTTAGAGCAATTCCGGAGAAAGTGTGAGTGGAGTATTTGACCTTGTCTTGGTCCCGACAACCGCTTATGCTAAAGACGGCTTCCGTTTGCTCAAACCATCGGGTGAGCACGACCGGTCCCCCGGTTCCATCAAAGGTGTGAGGTTTGCACCCCATGAAAGCTTTATAGGAGCATCCCTCGTTTGAGTTTCCGGCTCCATTGTTGTTGTTGTTGTTGTTGTTGTTGTTGTTGTTGTTGTTGTGGTTGTTATTATTATTGTTGTTGGATGAGAGACCGGCCATGGCCGCATCTACGGCGGTAGCTATCATCCGTTCGAGAGCTTGTTCGGGAGTTTCATTGCGGCGTACACGACGAGGAGCCATTGTTCCTTCAAGACACAAGAATATCATTGATTAGTATTCTCAATAATACTAACCGTGATATAGAATAAAGATAAAGAGAAGTTTTTCCTCGACTCGCCTTAAATTCTTTATGTCATAATGTCGGAACGTTCATATGAGTCACCGTAATATAATCCCGAAAATTATATTACCCTGATTCATATGTGCATTCGACATCATTTCATATAGTCAAGGTGGCGCGTCAATCAAATTAAACAACGTGAGATTAAGATGAACTAAGAGTAGATATGAGTAGAAGCGTTCGAGTATAAATGCACAAGTAGTCAAGTAATTCCTACTTCAAGTCTATATGCCGGTTGTAGTCTAGACTCACCAATGTACCCTATGACTCGAGGTTGACACCAATGAACTCTAAATCCCTACAACCAATGCTCTGATACCATCTGTAGCGACCCGACCAAATCGTCACTGACGGCGCCGTCTACTTAGGTCCCGTTACGTGGTCATAAGTCTTTAAAACAACGTTTGACCAAAAGATATGTCGCATTCATTTCAAATGTAAAGGTTGTTCAAGTTTACAAGAATAGTTCCACCACAAGTTACGATACAAAGTTTTAAGTACAAATGAAACTTATGCGACACAATTTAAAAGTATCCAAAAGACGCTCCATGTATGCATATATACTCGACATCCAATGCAAGTATCAAAATAATGAGCGGAAGCACGTATCATGTATCGTTCAAGGACCTGAGAAAAACATAGAAATCTGTCAACGAAAACGTTGGTGAAATCATAGGTTTAAGTAAGTAAGTACAAGTGAACCACAAGATTTGCATCAATGAAATAATAGTAATACATTCCAAAAGTTTGTTTCACGAGCACCCAATTATCAATGCTTAACATTTCCTTCCATTGAACCCCATCACTTAGTGCTAGAACATACACTGTTTCTCGAAAATATATTTCATTCGTAAACGGTAGCGAACCGTTTGAATGAGGGTTTGTCAAACCCATATGGATCCATACAACATAAGTTCTCGCTTACACCCGGCAAGTGTAACTAATGATAATCGAATTGAGGATTTTGTTCTAAACTCGTATGTAGAATGTTTGTTTTCCTGTACTTGTGTTCACTTAGTAAAAGAAATGTTTATGTTTTCTCATCCCAAATGTAAGTTCAAAAAGAGTAAGAGTGGGACTATGATCTCACCTTGAATGCACGAGTAGTAAAGTACTTCAACAAGTAAATGTGTGCAAAGAACAATGCTAGTCTTGACCTAAACAAATAGGTTGTATCAATAACGATAGTCACGATTGGTCAAAGATGTTCAATTAGTCCTATGGCTCGTTACGACTCGATTAATATAGCATGTGAATCAATTTGTCAAGTTTCATGCACGATACAAGTAGTTAAGTATGTTAGAACGATTGTATAATCGTTTGGTTAAGTTTGACTAAAAGTCAAACTTGGTCAAAGTCAAAGTCAACGGGGTCGGGTCGGGTATCCGACAATTTTCCCAAGACGAGAAGTCATATAAGAGCCTAATAGTCAAGTTTCATGTTAAACGGAGTTTTAGTTAAGCGGAAACATTTTTGTGACATTTAAAAACAAAAGAGAGTGGCCTGGGGCTTTTGCGCGGCGCGCACTGGGTTGCGCGGCGCGCACCCAAGTGCAATTTCTGGTCAGAACTCAACCAAGAAGGCAAACATCTGGGATCTCTGATTCTGCGCGGCGCGCGGGTAAATGCGCGGCGCGCAATACCTGGGAATCATGCAGTTTGCAGAAAAAAAAATGGTCCAAGTCACGAACCAAAATACAATATAACACATTTCATGCACCGAAAACACTTAAAACGCATAATCTATATCATTAGAAAGGTAATTTGACAAGGAAAACAACTAAGCACATTTCATCAAGCAATTCATCACTAACAACAACCAAAAACCGCATTAAACGTTCATAATCAAAGTTTCAAGTTCTAAAACGCATTTTATGATTCGGGCAACCAATTTACATGTATGATATGCCGTTTCGAAGGTAATCATACACACATTGCAACAAAATTCTTATCTACAATATTTCATAGCATTTGGTGCATCAAAAGTTCATCTAAAGCTTATCAAACCCTAATCCAAGTTCACAAAATCACTAATCATGTTCTTGGAGTTTCCTTAATCAACCTATACATCAAAACGAAGCTAATGATACTAGTAACACTTTTAAAACATGCACTTTAACAATCTAACAACATTTGATCATTCAAAATCAAAGATTTTAGCAAGCAAATTTTCATAATGAACTAATTACACCAAAAACAACGAATCGAGCATACAAATTACATACACGACGTCACGATGAGCCATAGACACTAATTAACAACTTTATAAGTCAAGAACACGAATTTAAAGAAATCTAGAGTTTTAGAAATGTTACCCAAACTTGATGATATTGGTATCAAAATGTAGAGGATGAAGAGAGGATCACAAATATGTAGTTTATTTTGTTGTAAGCCTCCTAGATCGAATTTAGATGATGATTGAATAAATTTGGTAAATGGGTGTGTGTTCTTGCTAGAGAGAAAGAGAGAGAGAGATGGAGATGATAATGAATAGGTGAAAGGGGTTTGACCCTTTGACCTAGTCAAGGGTTTGATCCCTTGTCAAGTTTAGTCCCTCAACTTTCGTTCGGGTGCGGGAATTACCTAAACGAGATAATTTAAAACGCGTATCAACGGGAGATGTTATAAACATATAACGGACTTTATATTAGTATAACGGAAAAGTAAATGGAAAAAGGCGGGATGTTACACAGACCATCTTAATTTCAATTTTCCAGGAAATAGCTTGAATCGTGAATTGAAAAGAAGAACTCTGTCTCCTTCTTTAAATTCTTTTGAACTTCTGATTCTTTTATCATGCCATTTCTTCATTCTTTCTTTATAGATCAACGAATTTTCGTATGCTTCATGTCATAATTCTTCTAATTCGTTTAATTGACTTAACCGTAGACGTTCGGCTTCATGTAAATCAAGATTACATGTCTTCAATGCCCAAAATGCTTTGTGCTCAATTTCTACTGGTAGATGACATGCTTTTCCATAAACGAGTTTAAAAGGTGTGGTTCCAATTGGAGTTTTGTAGGCTGTTCTAAAAGCCCAGAGTGCATCCTCTAATTTCATGGACCGTTCCTTCGGATTTGATCCTACGGTTTTCTCTAGAATACGTTTTAAAGCTCGGTTGATATTTTCAACTTGTCCACTTATTTGTGGGTGATAAGCAGTGGAGATTTTATGAGTTACTCCATATCTTTTGAGAACTTTCTCAAGTTGATTATTACAAAAATGAGTACCCCGATCACTTATTAAAGCTTTCGGTGTTCCGAACCTTGCAAAAAGACGTTTTAAAAAGTTGACTACAACTCGTGCATCGTTAGTTGAGAGAGCTTGTGCTTCCGCCCATTTAGATACATAATCAATGGACCCATAAAGTCAATACCCCAAATGTCAAATACTTCACATACTTGAATGACATTTTGTGGCATTTCATCACGTTGACTTATTTTTCCGGCCCTTTGACAAGCATCACAGGATTTGCAAAGAAGGTGTGCGTCTTTGAAAATTTTAGGCCAATAGAATCCAGCATCGTAAACTTTTCTTGCTGTGAGCTGAGGCCCATAATGCCATCCTGTTGGTCCTGTGTGACAATGGTTTAAGATTTGACTAGCTTCATCTCCGAATACACATCGGCGTATTATTCCATCGGGACAACTTTTAAACAAATGTGGATCTTTCCAGAAATAGTGTTTTATATCACTAAAGAATTTCTTTCATTTTTGGTACGACAACCCTTTTTCAAGGAATCCACATACTAAGTAGTTTGCATAGTCTGCAAACCATGGAATTTCACCATAATCTATCTTCAATAGATATTCATCAGGAAAGTTATCTTGTATGGCCAATTCATTTAGAATTTCTAATTCAGGATTTTCAAGACGAGAAAGATGATCAGCGGCGAGATTTTCTGCTCCCTTTTTATCTCGGATTTCAATATCGAACTCTTGTAAGAGTAAGATCCAACGGATTAATCTTGGTTTGGCATCTTGTTTTAAAAATAGGTATCTAAGAGCAGAATGATCGGTATAGACCACCGTTTTTGCTAGAACGAGATATGAACGAAATTTGTCAAAAGCAAAGACAATGGCAAGGAGTTCTTTTTCAGTAGTTGTGTAATTCGTTTGTGCTTCTTGTAATGTCTTACTAGCGTAATAAATAGTTTGAAATCATTTTTCAATCCTTTGTCCTAAAACGGCTCCCATTGCAAAATCACTTGCATCGCACATGAGTTCAAATGGTAGATTCCAATTTGGAGTTATCATGATCGGCGTATTAGTGAGTTTTTCTTTAAGAATATTAAAAGATTTGATGCATTCATCTAAAAAGATGAATGGAGCATCCTTTTCTAGGAGTTTATTCATAGAAGTGGCAATTTCAGAAAAATCTTTTATGAAACGTCGATAAAAACCGGCATGCCCTAGAAAACTCCTAACTTCTCTAACATTGGTAGGATGTGGAAGTTTAGCAATTACATCTACTTTAGCTCTATCCACTTCAATTCCTTCCTTTGAAATTTTATGACCAAGAACGATGCCTTCTTTAACCATGAAATGGCATTTCTCCCAATTAAGTACTTGATTTGATTGTTCGCATATAATAAGCATTCATTCCAGATTAACTAGACATGATTCAAATATATCACCGAAGACTGAAAAGTCATCTATGAAAACTTCCATGCATTCTTCTATCATGTCGTAAAAAATTGCCATCATGCACCTTTGAAAGATTGCAGGGGCGTTGCAAAGTCCAAATGGCATGCGTTTGTAAGCAAAAGTACCATAAGGTCACGTGAACGTGGTTTTCTCTTGATCCTCGGGTGCTATTGGAATTTGAAAATATCCGGAAAAACCGTCAAGAAAACAATAGTAACTGTTTTCGGCTAATCTTTCCAACATTTGATCAATGAAAGGTAAGGGAAAGTGATCTTTTCTGGTGGTGTTATTTAATTTTCTATAATCAATACAAACACGCCATCCTGTTACAGTCCTAGTAGGAATAAGCTCATTTTTCTCATTTGTGATGACAGTCATGCCACCCTTCTTAGGTAAGCATTGAACTGGGCTTACCCATGGACTATCAGAGATTGGATAAATTAAACCTGCATCTAGCAGTTTAATTATTTCTTTCTTAACAACATCTTGCATATTAGGATTATTCGTTAGCGTTGCACATGCGTTTTATGACCTTCTTCCATAAGGATTTTATGTGTGCAATATGAAGGACTTATTCCTTTAATATCATGAATCTTCCATGCAATAGCTGGTTTATGAGCTTTTAGCACAGAAATGAGTTGAGATTTTTCATTTTCAGTAAGAGAAGACGATATTATTACAGGTAATTCAGATTCACCATGTAAATAAGCATATTCCAAATGGTTTGGAAATGGCTTTAACTCTAATGTAGGTGGTTCTTCTATCGATGATTTATATCGATATCTGTCTTCTTCTTTTAGCATTTGAATTTCTTCTGTTGTTGGTTCATATCCATTAGCCATAAGTGCGGCTAACATTTCAGCTTCATCAATTGGTTCAGTTCCTTCTCCTAAAGAACATTCTCCTGTTCCTTGTAATTCTGGAAATTCTTCTAACAATTCTGTATGTGAATCTATAGTTTGAATATAATAACATGTATCATCTGCAGATTGTGGTTGTTGCATGGCTCTATCCACAGAAAAGGTAACACTCTCGTCCTCTATACTTAGGGTATGTTTCTTACCGAACACGTCTATTATTGCTTTAGCCGTGTTTAAGAGTGGTCTTCCTAATATTAGAGGAACTCGAGAATCTTCTTCCATGTCCAAAATAACAAAATCTACTGGAAATACTAAAGTACCAACTTTAACTAGCATGTTTTCCATTATCCCTCTAGGATATTTTACTGATCGATCGGCTAGTTGTATGCTTATTCGTGTTGGTTTCAATTCTCCAAGGTCTAGTTTAGCGTATAATGAATACGGCATTAGATTTATACTAGCACCTAAATCTGCCAATGCTTCTATTGAACTAAGACTACCCAGAAAACATGGAATTGTGAAACTTCCTGGATCTGATAATTTTTCTGGTATCTTATTCAACAGTACTGCAGAACAATTAGCATTCATAGTAACAGCCGAGAGTTCTTCCATTTTCTTTATATTTGTGATTAGATCTTTCAAGAATTTAGCATATCTAGGCATTCCTGATATCACATCAATGAAAGGAAGGTTGACATTTATTTGTTTAAACATATCCAAGAATTTGGATTGCTCGGCTTCAAGTCTTTCTTTTCTCATTTTACTTGGGTAAGGAAGTGGTGGTTGGTATGGTTTAACATAAGGTTTAACCTTAATTGTGTTATCTTCATTAACGTTTTCAACTACCGGTTCTGTTTCCTTATCTTGCTCAGGTTGTTGTTCTTGTGTAATAGGAATAGAGTCATCAGAAATTACAGGTATTTCAGGTGGTTTAAGTGTAATACCACTTCTTGTGGTAATGGCTTTAGCTGTTTCATTCCGGGGGTTAGCATTTATATCGCTAGGTAGACTTCCTGATTTTCTTTCACCTATCAACCTTGCTAAGTTGCTTACTTCTTGTTCCAGATTTTGAATAGAAGCTTGTTGATTTCTAAATGCTTGAGCATTTTGTTCATTGGTTTGTTTCTGAGATGTGAAAAACTGCATTTGAGATTCAACTAGCTTCGACATCATATCTTCTAAATTTGGCTTTTTATCATCGGTTTGTGGTGGTTTGTTTTGAAAAATAGGCCTTTGCTGATTGTAAGTATTGTTGGATACTTGTTGATTACTAGGACCTTGTTGGTTGTTGTATGGAATATTTCGGTTATAATTCTGGTTTTGATTGTAGATCGGTCTTGGCGGTCGATAATTATTCTGATAATTATTTCCAGGCCTTTGGTTCATGTATGAAACATTATCTCTTTGTTCCATTGTTTGTTCAATACTGAGACAATCTTTTGTCAAATGTGGTCCTCCACACTGCTCACAACTAATTCGTATTGAGTGGATATCTTTAGTCATCTTTTCCATTCGTCTCTCGACAGCATCTATCTTTGCAGAAATGGAATCAAAGTCATGGCTAGAATCGGCTCTAGCTGCTTTAGATGATCTAACGATATCTTTTTCTTGATGCCACTCATGTGAGTGGGAAGCAGTGTTATCAATAATTTTGTAAGCGTCAGTTGCGGTTTTCTTCATAATGAAACCACCAGCTGCTATATCGATGTCTTTTCTTTTAGTGATGTCACATCCTTGGTAGAATATTTGTACTATTTGACAAGTGTCTAAACCATGTTGCGGACATCCTCTCAATAACTTTCCAAATCTTGTCCACGCTTCATATAGAGTTTCATTTGGCTTTTGTGTGAACGTAACAATTTCTCCTTAAAGTCTTATGGCTTTAGATGCCGGAAAGAATTGTTTAAGAAATTTTTCAACAAAGACATCCCATGTATCAATCGCCCCTTCAGGTAACGATTCTAACCAATCTTTGGCTTCTCCCTTTAAAGTCTAGGGAAATAACATGAGATAGATCTGTTCATCCTCAACTTCTCGGATTTTAAATAGAGTACAGATCCTATTAAAGGTACGAAGATGTTCATTTGGATCTTCCTTCGGCGCACCACTAAATTGGCATTGATTAGTTACCATATGTAGGATTTATCCTTTGATTTCATAATATGGCGCATTAATGTCAGGTTGAGTAATTTCGTTACCTTGGCCAGTGCGTTTAGCTCTCATTCGGTCTTCCATACTTAGAGGTTCCAGATTTTCCACGATTGAATTTGTTGAATCTGAATCACTAGAGGATTCTGATTTAATGGGTTGTTCCTCAACAATCTCTGTTTGAATGATTGGTGGTTCCGGAGGAAAGATTAGTGGTTCAGGATCTCTGAATTGTCCCTGAATATCCTCCAGATTCTCAATTGTGAGGTCGGGTTCAAAAAATGGATTATCGAAAATTTGAATTGGAGTACTTGGTCGACTGGATGACGATTCTAAAGAAAAATCAACGGTGACAATATTGGCTAGATGTCTTGATCGAGTTACAGGTGGTGAACGTATAAAAGGTGGTGAACGTTTTGCTCGGTGCATTCACTGAATATCCTATTAGTTATAAAAGATAAAAATTATATAAGTTATCAAATTAATAGACTTTTCTGATTTTGCCCACGTTTCGAATAGCCAATAGATGCAGCAGGTAGCCAGGACCCTTTAAATCGGAAGCCCTCAACTCGCCACTAACAAATCCAACTATTACTACGAACCAGAAAATTTCGGATGTCTATCAATTTAACCACTTAAAATAATTTTTCGTTGAAATTTAAAGAAATTTTAGAGAAGAAATAGAAAATTCTATATCCTAAAAACTAGAGCGTCGTGAAATAAGAAAGAAAAAGAGCGCGTCGAAAAACGTCGAAAAATAAAAGGTCGAAAAAAATAATAAAAAGAACGTAGCGAGTCGAAACTTAAAAGTCTAAAAACTAAGAATTAAAAGTTCGTCTAAAGGTATTAAAGCTTAAAAGAAATTCTATATCCAAAACGGTAATAACTTAAAAAAAAATACTAAAATATAAAAACGGCGTCGCAAAATTCTAAAGCACCTAAATCATAGTCTAAAGAAAAAGTACTTAAGGGATTTTACGGCAAAGCCTAAAATTCTAGAAATAAAAATAACTATGGCAAAAACTATGACTTAAAACTAAATACGAACGAAAAATACAAATATTATGCTAAAACAAATAAAAAGATACAAAATATAAAAATAAACTTAAAGTTGTAAAAAGTATAATTTTTATAAAAATATTATTTTTATATTAATATTTTATAAAAGTATTAATTTTTCTATATTAATAAAACTAATTAAACTAAATAATACAAATTAATTAAAAACTAAAACTAAATAATTAAATAATTAACCCTAATTAGGTTTTTAATTAATAATAATTATAATTATTAACCCTAATTTCGTACAGCTAAGGTAACAGACGAGTCAAATCACTCCATGCGATCGCATGGAGTGCTAGTACATTTTTCATGCGGTCGCATGAAGTAGGAAATCGAGCCAGATTGTTTGGGCTGCTACAGTGTAGCCCGATTACTTTTTATTAATTTTTTTTCTGTTTTATATTTATACAAAATATATATAAAAATTAAATAAAAACTTAATTTTTAAATAAAAATAAAATTTTTATAATTTTATATATTTTAAACAAACTCTTAAAAATATATATATTTTGTTTTTCTTTTTATATTTTTATATTTTTAATATTTAAAACGTATTTTTACAAAAGTAAACTAATTTTTTTTTATATATATATAGCGTTTCGCTTCCGGCGTTTAAGCAGTTCCCCGGCAGCGGCGCAAAAAATACTTGATGTTAAAGCGAAGGGGTATAAAATACTATTAATTTTTACTAGGAAATACTATTAAATATTATACAATTTTACACAAGTTATTTATTTATTTATAGAGTGGAAATACTTAAACCTTGCTACAACACTTATAGACAGTGTACCTAATCGTACAATAGTGTAGTTTTTAGTAAGTCCGGTTCGTCCACAGGGAACTCGCCAAGCTATATTTTTAAAACTATATTTGTATAAATATAAATATATATATATAAGTAATATTATTATTATAAAGGGGGATTTTTACCGTTTAATGACCGGTTTGTCGATTTTAAAACTTAAGTTGCAGTTAAAACCTAATGTAAAATATTAAAAATAAATATAACTTAATTTTAAGCGTAAAGTAAATAACGATAATGAAATTGCGATAAATAAAAGTACGATAATTAAAAGTGCAATAAAATGACAGTAAATAAAATGCGATAATTAAAAGTGCAATTGATATGTGAAACGTGGTATATGATTTATCGTATGAAATAGTATGGAAAAATACCGATTAGAGATTGCTACACACTAACGGGCAGTGTACCCGATCGTGTAGTAGTATAGTAAATGGTAAAATCCGTGTATCGTTCCAAGGACAGTATCTAAATCAAATTAGGATTATAGACTAAATTGTGATCAACTAAGAAAATTACAAGTACAAGATATATTTTGGTTTGCCCTTTTACGATAGGCGAATCAAGTGATGAATAAGATTAAAAAGACAATATTTTTGGTATTTTTAGTTTATGAAAACAGAAAGATAGTTTTGAATTCAAATTAAAGAAATATGCTCATCTAGACTTTTTACCCTTAATGTTGAATGTTATTTAGGATTAAGATCGGATTGATTGGTTATGCACGAGAACTAATTAATTGGTTCACCAAGAGTAGTCTTGCGCAAACACTCAAACGGGATTACATGATGCAAGTGATGTTCTTGTCATCTAAGACCTCCTATTTGTAATCAACTAATTCAACTAGTTTGAAGACTTGAAGAATGATCAAGTCAATGGTGTGTTGTACATGATCCACTCCTATATCAACTAAAGGTTTAACTTA
Source organism: Rutidosis leptorrhynchoides (assembly GCF_046630445.1). NCBI lineage: Eukaryota > Viridiplantae > Streptophyta > Magnoliopsida > Asterales > Asteraceae > Rutidosis > Rutidosis leptorrhynchoides. The sequence goes on along the minus strand of NC_092337.1, from coordinate 51,090,719 downwards.
GTTCATTCCATTGGTCCGGTTAAATGCTCAATTCACCCAACCCAAATAATTAACTAAGTGTTATAATAAGATCCCTATAAACGTCACTAGATAAGGCAAATCACCAACACATGTTAATTGATGGAACTAGGTAGTTGAAAGTGTGTATAATAGATTTTAAGGAATTGGTCATTCTCCTAGATAATTACACATACTAATTAAGCTATTCCAAAGTATCTACAAGAGTCGTTCTTACATTCTTATGTAAATTAACCATTTGAACTCAACTTATCCCTTTTGGTAAAAGACGGATAAACACATGTCACTAGGTGTAAATCAATACATTAACTTAACAAGATGATGTTTCTTAATCAAATGAACATATCAACTAGTTGAATCGAAAGGATTAAACTTAACAAGAATGGTTCTTGCATTCAAACATCAAACTATCGTGCATAATTACAATCAATAGTAAACATTCAACATCTCGGTTTTTATCTAGATGAACATAAAATGGACTAGCCAACAATCATGCTTGAAAACTTAAACACAACAGTAACAAAGATAGAATTCATTGTAAATACAAGATTAACCTTTTAGGAGTAATCTTGGATGAAGCTCTTGAATGATCTTGGATTCTTCAATGATTTGAGTGCTTAGATGCACTTTGATAAGCCCAAGAACTGCTTTGAATCGTATGTTTTCGTCTCTGAGCAGAAAGGAAACTGGTACTCTTCAATTGAAACTGGAAATGGAATTAAATAAGCTGGAAAGTTGGTGAAAAGCACTGTGCGCGGCACGCACAGTAAGGGTGCGCTGAGCGCACTCTCACCTACGTCACCTTTTACTTTACAGCTCGACTACGCACGTTCAAATCTGCTTTTCTGTTAAAAGTACGCGTACGGGTGCGCTGAGCGCACTACTGTGCGCAGCGCGCACCATCAAAAATTGCGCTTGGCGCACTTTGGTTTTGGCCAAGAAATCCTCTGATCAAATTTATGCAATGTGCGCTGAGCGCACATTTTGTGGTGCGCTGAGCGCACTCTTCTGTCTTTGGGTTTCTGGTCTCGTTTTCGATCTCTGAGCTGTTACCATACATAATCTTCATATTTCTTCAAGTTTACAATGATTCTAGACTATATTACAATACTATGAAATACAAACGGAATTACTATGTTTACATATGAAATAAATAACAATAGGACGCGATATTACGACTAAAGATATGACTAATTTGAGTAATATCAAAATCCCCCATACTTAACTCTTGCTTGTCCTCAAGCAAGTCTTGTTCTAATCATTCATATACAAAACACAAACATCAATGAATCATACGCATTATTTGATGTACAAATTACACAAATCACACTAATCACGCAAAACACACACAAACTCACGCTATATGAAACCCATAAAACACAAATGGAATACACACTCATTTAGGTACACACACAATTTATGGAACACACGCACACATTTGGATTATATGGGAGAGACGAACTTTGGTGAAAGTTCTTTTAAAAGTTTGGATCCTTAGGGAAAGTTGGATCTTTGAGAAAACGTTTTAAGATTTTCAAAATGTCAATGCTAGTTTTTAAACTAAACACATTTTCCAGTTTTAACCTCAAATTCCGGTCGAGGGTAACTGAAAACCAAAGTCTCAGTCGGCGATTAGCAAGCTATCCGCCCCCATGATTGTAGTATCATGGAACTCTTAACCGGGCGCCCTAAAAATGGTTTTACACAATATAGTTCATAAAATAGCATAAGTTTTAGAAGAAACTTATATCGTGTCCAAATATCATCGGTGAACCATGAGTTTGCACACCTCAATTTGTTATGGCATATGTATGTTGACCGCGGTCAAACATAGATGCGGTTGATCTTTACGGAGATCATCCATCTGGGGATTAGATTCATTAGTCTTAAAAGCTAATTTGCAATGTGCCCCCCATTGTACGAGACAGATCCATCTCATGGTTAGGATAAGTCTGACCACCAAAAACCCTGTTTGATGCTGAGGTGAGGTGGATTTCCAGCCGATGATAGAGATGACTTTTCAAGTTTTTTCGTCAACCTACAGCTGTTCTGGACTACATCTTCTAACATAAGTTAGCAAGTGTGTCATTTTGGAAGACTTCACTTCCTTAAGGGATGAACTTGATTCATCCTTTTCGTTCAGTGACTTTTATTTCTTTTATTTCCAAGCCAAAAGTACTTTAATCGTTTTAACTTTGCAAAAACTTGTGATAATAATTCGAAAAGATTAGTAACATCCCCCACACTTGGCTTTTTCGCTAATACTTTTAGTTCTAAAATTTAAAATTTTTCATAAAATGCGACAATAAGCCAAGTTGTATTGCATATCCGAGAGAATTACCCCCTTCCCCACACTTAAGATTAAGTAAGGCCCTCATTACTTAAAATCAGAAATAATTTAAAAATTCGCGAGGGAATTAGTGTAAAAAGAGTTCGAAAAACCTTGGCATAAAGCCGGAGATCGTGAAATGTAGGTGAGCGATGGCACTGAACTTAATGCCAGCATAAGAACATCATTCATTCCTTGATCTCTATCACAAATTCCCAATTGATTGTACTTCGCTGAACTTAATGCCAGCATCACTAAACCTTAACAATAAGAAATAAACAAACACACAAAATAGAATAGATAAAAGTAGTGTATGTAACACAACCTCAACAAATGTTGAGCGTACAATATAAATATTCTAATTATTACACACCATTGTCTTAAAAGAAACAATTCTGAAAAATTACCAAATGTTACCAAATATGACCAAATAGGGCATATGAGCCCTCTAAGTGTCACCAAAGAAGTTACCAAAAGGCCAGCCGGAGTAGGTTCCCGAACCATCATTCCTAGGTCTTCCCTGCGGGTATTGCTCCTCAAAGCGTCTTTGAGCATCTTGCATGGCCGCCTGTTCCTCATATAACGGAGGACTCGGAATTCGGTTTGGGGTGTTGTAATAGGTCGGATGTTGGTAGGAAGTAGCATAATATTCTTGTGGGTTTTGCATATATAAACCAACAATATGGTGAAGCCAATCGCCCCTGTAATTCCCCCACCTTTGGTCATACCTTACCGCCCTATTATGCTCGCGTTGTTCTTCATGATATTGGTTAAATTTTTGCCTTTGTTCCTCATGTTGGTTATCCCTGTGTTGATAACCTACCCTCATATCATGAAAATCGAAAATCACTTCCTCCAACTCTTCTTCCCTTGACCTTTGTGTCCACCTACGCCTTCGCCTTTGAGCTTGTGGTAACTCTTCTTCAGTTTCAGGTTCTTCCATGTGAACCTCTTCCCCCGTTTCACCTCTTCCAACACCGCTACCACCCGCTTCATGATCATGGACACGTGGTGGTTCGTTTACCCTCAGGACAAATGGAATAAGCCTTTGATGATTGTTGTAGCTCAAAAATTCTGCATTCAGATAATAAGTCTTGCTTAAAGACTTCATTGTTGTACTGTTTGGAATCAACCGAGAGAAATCGACACCAAATGCCTGGCAATTTGGGTGATGTAATGCCCACCAACAATCTGATTCAACCCTCTATCTCCCCACGAGTTGTCAAGATAATCCGCCAAAGTAGATGGAATGTCGACACTACTTTGGTTGTAGATTTTGTCTACAAGAAAAACATCTTGACGTGTTACCTTATTTGTGCCATGTTTTCTTGCATTAAACGTACATACAACTAGTCGATGAAGCATTCTTTTGTCTTTATCATTTATATCGGTGAACTTGCTTCGGCTAGAGGAGAATTGAGTGAAATGTCCCGTTCTTATTGATTAAAAACGTTCCATATTAATTGATTTCGTTGCGAGGTTTTGACCTCTATATGAGACGTTTTTCAAAGACTGCATTCATTTTTAAAACAAACCATAACCTTTATTTCATAAATAAAGGTTTAAAAAGCTTTACGTAGATTATTAAATAATGATAATCTAAAATATCCTGTTTACACACGACCATTACATAATGGTTTACAATACAAATATGTTACATCGAAATCAGTTTCTTGAATGCAGTTTTTACACAATATCATACAAACATGGACTCCAAATCTTGTCCTTATTTTAGTATGCAACAGCGGAAGCTCTTAGTATTCACCTGAGAATAAACATGCTTTAAACGTCAACAAAAATATTGGTGAGTTATAGGTTTAACCTATATATATCAAATTGTAACAATAGACCACAAGATTTCATATTTCAATACACATCCCATACATAGAGATAAAAATCATTCATATGGTGAACACCTGGTAACCGACATTAACAAGATGCATATATATAAGAATATCCCCATCATTTCGGGACACGCTTCAGATATGATATAAATTTCGAAGTACTAAAGCATCCGGTACTTTGGATGGGGTTTGTTAGGCCCAATAGATCTATCTTTAGGATTCGCGTCAATTAGGGTGTCTGTTCCCTAATTCTTAGATTACCAGACTTAATAAAAAGGGGCATATTCGATTTCGATAATTCAACCATAGAATCTAGTTTCACGTACTTGTGTCTATTTTGTAAATAATTTATAAAACCTGCATGTATTCTCATCCCAAAAATATTAGATTTTAAAAGTGGGACTATAACTCACTTTCACAGATTTTTACTTCGTCGGGAAGTAAGACTTGGCCACTGGTTGATTCACGAACCTATAATAATATATACATATATATCAAAGTATGTTCAAAATATATTTACAACACTTTTAATACATTTTGATGTTTTAAGTTTATTAAGTCAGCTGTCCTCGTTAGTAACCTACAACTAGTTGTCCACAGTTAGATGTACAGAAATAAATCGATAAATATTATCTTGAATCAATCCACGACCCAGTGTATACGTATCTCAGTATTGATCACAACTCAAACTATATATATTTTGGAATCAACCTCAACCCTGTATAGCTAACTCCAACATTCACATATAGAGTGTCTATGGTTGTTCCGAAATATATATAGATGTGTCGACATGATAGGTCGAAACATTGTATATGTGTCTATGGTATCTCAAGATTACATAATATACAATACAAGTTGATTAAGTTATGGTTGGAATAGATTTGTTACCAATTTTCACGTAGCTAAAATGAGAAAAATTATCCAATCTTGTTTTACCCATAACTTCTTCATTTTAAATCCGTTTTGAGTGAATCAAATTGCTATGGTTTCATATTGAACTCTATTTTATGAATATAAACAGAAAAAGTATAGGTTTATAGTCGGAAAAATAAGTTACAAGTCGTTTTTGTAAAGGTAGTTATTTCAGTCGAAAGAACGACGTCTAGATGACCATTTTAGAAAACATACTTCCACTTTGAGTTTAACCATGATTTTTGGATATAGTTTCATGTTCATAATAAAAATCATTTTCCCAGAATAACAAATTTTAAATCAAAGTTTATCATAGTTTTTAATTAACTAACCCAAAACAGCCCGCGGTGTTACTACGACGGCGTAAATCCGGTTTTACGGTGTTTTTCGTGTTTCCAGGTTTTAAATCATTAAGTTAGCATATAATATAGATATAGAACATGTGTTTAGTTGATTTTAAAAGTCAAGTTAGAAGGATTAACTTTTATTTGCGAACAAGTTTAGAATTAACTAAACTATGTTCTAGTGATTACAAGTTTAAACCTTCGAATAAGATAGCTTTATATGTATGAATCGAATGATGTTATGAACATCATTACCACCTCAAGTTCCTTGGATAAACCTACTGGAAATGAGAAAAAGGATCTAGCTTCAAAGGATCCTTGGATGGCTTGAAAGTTCTTGAAGCAGAATCATGACACGAAAACAATTTCAAGTAAGATTTTCACTCGAAATAAGATTGTTATAGTTATAGAAATTGAATTAAAGTTTGAATATAATTATTACCTTTTATTAGAAAGATAACCTGCTGTAATTAACAAATGTTTCTTGATCTTGGATGATTACTTGGAATGGATTTAGAAAACTTGGAAGTAAACTTGCAATCTTAGAAGTATTCTTGATTTTATGAAACTAGAACTTTTGGAATTTATGAAGAACACTTAGAACTTGAAGATAGAACTTGAGAGAGATCAATTAGATGAAGAAAATTGAAGAATGAAAGTGTTTGTAGGTGTTTTTGGTCGTTGGTGTATGAATTAGATATAAAGGATATGTAATTTTGTTTTCATGTAAATAAGTCATGAATGATTACTCATATTTTTGTAATTTTATGAGATATTTCATGCTAGTTGCCAAATGATGGTTCCCACATATGTTAGGTGACTCACATGGGCTGCTAAGAGCTGATCATTGGAGTGTATATACCAATAGTACATACATCTAAAAGCTGTGTATTGTACGAGTACGAATACCGGTGTATACGAGTAGAATTATTGATGAAACTGAACGAGGATGTAATTGTAAGCATTTTTGTTAAGTAGAAGTATTTTGATAAGTGTCTTGAAGTCTTTCAAAAGTGTATGAATACATATTAAAACACTACATGTATATACATTTTAACTGAGTCGTTAAGTCATCGTTAGTCGTTACATGTAAATGTTGTTTTGAAACCTTTAGGTTAACGATCTTGTTAAATGTTGTTAACCCATTGTTTATTATAACAAATGAGATGTTAAATTGTTATATTATCATGATATTATGATATATAATATATCTTAGTATGATATATATACAGTTAAATTTCGTTACAACGATAATCGTTACATATATGTCTCGTTTCGAAATCATTAAGTTAGTAGTCTTATTTTTACATATGTATTTCATTGTTAATACACTTAATAATATATTTACTTATCATTTAACATAATTAACCAAGTGTATCAATATCTTAATATGATTCATATGTACCTAGTAAGACGTTGTTATAACGATAATCGTTATATATATCGTTTTCGAGTTTCTTAATTTAATAGTCTCATTTTTATGTATATAACTCATTGTTAAAATACTTAATGAGATACATAATTATAATAAAATCATGTTAACTATATATATAACCATATATATGTCATCGTATAGTTTTTACAAGTTTTAACGTTTGTGAATCACCGGTCAACTTGGGTGGTCAAATGCCTATATGAAACCTATTTCAATTAATCAAGTCTTAACAAGTTTGATTGCTTAACATGTTGGAAACACTTAATCATGTAAATAACAATTTCATTTAATATATATATAAACATGGAAAAGTTTGGGTCACTACAGTACCTACCCGTTAAATAAATTTCGTCCCGAAATTTTAAGCAGTTGGAGGTGTTGACGTATCTTCTGGAAATAAATGCGGGTATTTCTTCTTCATCTGATCTTTACACTCCCAGGTGAACTTGGGTCCTCTACGAGCATTCCATTGAACCTTAACAATCGGTATCTTGTTTTGTTTAAGTCTCTTAACCTCACGATCCATTATTTCGACGGGTTCTTCAATGAATTGAAGTTTTTCATTGATTTGGATTTCGTCCAACGGAATAGTGAGATCTTCTTTAGCAAAACATTCCTTCAAATTTGAGACGTGGAAAGTGTTATGTACAGCCATGAGTTGTTGAGGTAGCTCCAGTTGGTAAGCTATTGGTCCGACACGATCTATAATCTTGAATGGTCCAATGTACCTTGGATTTAGTTTCCCCCGTTTACCAAATCGAACAACGCCTTTCCAAGGTGAAACCTTAAGCATGACCATTTCTTCAATTTCAAACTCTATATCTTTTCTTTTACTGTCCGCGTAGCTCTTTTGTCGACTCTGGGCGGTTTTCAATCTTTGTTGAATTTGGATGATTTTCTCGGTAGTTTCTTGTATTATCTCCGGACCCGTAATCTGTCTATCCCCCACTTCACTCCAACAAATCGGAGACCTGCACTTTCTACCATAAAGTGCTTCAAACGGCGCCATCTCAATGCTTGAATGGTAGCTGTTGTTGTAGGAAAATTCTGCTAACGGTAGATGTCGATCCCAACTGTTTCCGAAATCAATAACACAAGCTCGTAGCATGTCTTCAAGCGTTTGTATCGTCCTTTCGCTCTGCCCATCAGTTTGTGGATGATAGGCAGTACTCATGTCTAGACGAGTTCCCAATGCTTGCAGTAATGTCTGCCAGAATCTTGAAATAAATCTGCCATCCCTATCAGAGATAATAGAGATTGGTATTCCATGTCTGGAGACGACTTCCTTCAAATACAGTCGTGCTAACTTCTCCATCTTGTCATCTTCTCTTATTGGCAGGAAGTGTGCTGACTTGGTGAGACGATCAACTATTACCCAAATAGTATCATAACCACTTGTAGTCCTTGGCAATTTAGTAATGAAATCCATGGTAATGTTTTCCCATTTCCATTCCGGGATTTCAGATTGTTGTAGTAGACCTGATGGTTTCTGATGTTCAGCTTTGACCTTAGAACACGTCAAACATTCTCCTACATATTTAGCAATATCGGCTTTCATACATGGCCACCAAAAATGTTTCTTAAGATCCTTGTGCATCTTCCCCGTTCCAGGATGTATTGAGTATCTGGTTTTATGAGCTTCTCTAAGTACCATTTCTCTCATATCTCCAAATTTTGGTACCCAAATTCTTTCAGCCCTATACCGGGTTCCGTCTTCCCGAATATTAAGATGCTTCTCCGATCCTTTGGGTATTTCATCCTTTAAATTTCCCTCTTTTAAAACTCCTTGTTGCGCCTCCTTTATTTGAGTAGTAAGGTTAGTGTGAATCATTATATTCATAGATTTTACTCGAATGGGTTCTCTGTCCTTTCTGCTCAAGGCGTCGGCTACCACATTTGCCTTCCCCGGGTGGTAACGAATCTCAAAGTCGTAATCATTCAACAATTCAATCCACCTACGCTGTCTCATATTAAGTTGTTTCTGATTAAATATGTGTTGAAGACTTTTGTGGTCGGTATATATAATACTTTTGACCCCATATAAGTAGTGCCTCCAAGTCTTTAATGCAAAAACAACCGCGCCTAATTCCAAATCATGCGTCGTATAATTTTGCTCGTGAATCTTCAATTGTCTAGACGCATAAGCAATCACCTTCGTCCGTTGCATTAATACACAACCGAGACCTTGCTTTGATGCGTCACAATAAATCACAAAATCATCATTCCCTTCAGGCAATGACAATATAGGTGCCGTATTTAGCTTTTTCTTCAATAATTGAAACGCCTTCTCTTGTTCATCCTTCCATTCAAATTTCTTCCCTTTATGCGTTAATGCAGTCAAGGGTTTTGCTATTTTGGAGAAATCTTGGATGAATCTTCTGTAGTAACCAGCCAATCCTAAAAATTGACGTATATGCTTCGGGGTTTTTGGGGTTTCCCACTTTTCAACGGTTTCGATCTTTACCGGGTCCACCTGGATACCTTCTTTGTTCACTATGTGACCGAGGAATTTAACTTCTTCCAACCAAAATGCACACTTTGAAAAATTAGCGTACAGTTTTTCTTTCCTCAATACTTCTAGCACTTTTCTCAAATGTTCTTCGTGCTCTTGATCATTCTTTGAGTAAATAAGTATGTCATCGATGAAAACAATGACAAACTTGTCAAGATATGGCCCACACACTCTGTTCATAAGGTCCATGAACACAGCTGGTGTGTTAGTCAATCCAAACGGCATAACCATAAACTCGTAATGACCATAACGCGTCCTAAAAGCAGTTTTTGGAATATCATCCTCCTTTACTCGCATTTGATGATATCCAGAATGTAAATCGATCTTCGAATAAACCGACGAGCCTTGTAGTTAATCAAATAAGTCATCAATTCTCGGCAGTGGATAACGGTTTTTGATGGTAAGTTTGTTCAACTCTCTGTAGTCAATACACAACCTAAATGTACCATCCTTCTTCTTGACAAACAAAACAGGAGCTCCCCATGGTGATGTGCTTGGTCGAATGAAACCACGTTCTAATAGTTCTTGCAGTTGGCTTTGCAGTTCTTTCATCTCGCTGGGTGCGAGTCTATAAGGAGCACGAGCTATTGGTGCAGCTCCTGGTACAAGATCTATTTGAAATTCAACAGATCGATGTGGAGGTAGTCCCGGTAATTCTTTCGGAAATACATCAGGAAATTCTTTTGCAATGGGAACATCATTGATGCTCTTTTCTTCAGTTTGTACTTTCTCGACGTGTGCTAGAACAGCATAGCAACCTTTTCTTATTAGTTTTTGTGCCTTCAAATTACTAATAAGATGTAGCTTCATGTTGCCCTTTTCTCCGTACACCATTAAGGGTTCTCCTTCTTCTCTTACAATGCGAATTGCATTTTTATAACATACGATCTCTGCTTTCACCTTCTTCAGCCAGTCCATGCCAACTATTACATCAAAACTCCCTAACTCTACTGGTATCAAATCAATCTTAAATATTTCGCTACCCAGTTTAATTTCTCAATTCCGGCATATATTATCTGCTGAAATTAATTTACTGTTTGCTAATTCGAGTAAAAATTTACTATCTGATGGCGTCAATGGATAACTTAATTTAGCACAAAAATCTCTACTCATATAGCTTCTATCTGTACCCGAATCAAATAAAACGTAAGCAGATTTATTGTCAATAAGAAACGTACCCGTAACAAGCTCCGGGTCTTCCAGTGCCTCTACCGCATTAATATTGAAAACTCTTCCGCGGCCTTGTCCATTCGTGTTCTCCTGGTTCGAGCAATTTCTAATAATGAGGCCCGGTTTTCCACATTTATAACAAACTACATTGGTATAACTTGCTCCGACACTACTTGCTCCGCCATTACTCGTTCCGACACCATTTGTTCCTTTCGTTCTATTAACCCCTGGTCCGTAGACCTCACACTTCGCCGCGCTATGACCATTTCTTTTACACTTGTTGCAAAATTTGGTGCAGAACCCCGAGTGATACTTTTAACACCTTTGGCATAGCTGCTTCTGATTGTTGTTGTTGTTGCGGTTGTTATTGTTGTTGGGATGATTGTTGTAGTTGTTGTTGTTGTTGTTGTTGTTGTTGTTGGGCCGTTTGTTGTAGTTGCGATTGATGTTGCGATTGTTGGGATAATTGTTGCGATTATTATTGTAATTGCTGTTGTTGTTGTATTGGTGATTCTTATCACCGTTTTCCTCCCACTTTCTTTTAACTTGCTTCACATTGGCCTCTTCAGCCGTCTGTTCTTTAATTCTTTCCTCAATCTGGTTCACTAGTTTGTGAGCCATTCTACATGCCTGTTGTATGGAGGCGGGCTTGTGTGAACTTATATCTTCTTGGATTCTTTCCGGTAATCCTTTCACAAACGCGTCGATCTTCTCTTCCTCATCTTCGAACGCTCCCGGACATAATAGGCACAATTCTGTGAATCGTCTTTCGTACGTGGTAATATCAAATCCTTAGGTTCGTAACCCTCTAAGTTCTGTCTTGAGCTTATTGACCTCGGTTCTGGGACGGTACTTCTCGTTCATCAAGTGCTTGAATGCTGACCACGGTAGTGCGTACGCATCATCTTGTCCCACTTGCTCTAGATAGGTATTCCACCATGTTAACGCAGAACCTGTGAAGGTATGCGTAGCTTACTTCACTTTGTCCTCTTCAGTACACTTACTTATGGCAAACACCGATTCGACCTTCTCGGTCCACCGTTTCAATCCGATCGGTCCTTCGGTTCCATCAAATTCCAAAGGTTTGCAGGCAGTGAATTCTTTGTAGGTGCATCCTACACGATTTCCTGTACTGCTAGATACAAGGTTATTGTTGGTATGTAGCTCAGCCTGTACTGCGGCTATGTTTGAAGCTAGAAAAGTACGGAATTCCTCTTCATTCATATTCACGGTGTGTCGAGTAGTCGGTGCCATTTTCTTCAAAATAGACAAATGGAACAAGTTAATCATACAGAATATTAAGAGTAGTTAATAGTATTTCGTAGCATAATATGAACTCATTTATAAAAGCTTTTTCTTCATATTAGCGTTTTATAAGTTTAAATTCGGGTAGTACCTACCCGTTAAGTTCATACTTAGTAGCTAATATACAATTCAACTACTACAATTCTATATGAAAAACTGATTATAATAATATTTCGCGTTCAAACTTTTATAAAATATTTTACAAACTTACAATACCGCTTATGTTACATAAAGCATGAAATATAGCACACAATAACTTTGATACAAGATAGTTGTGAAGATAATTCTAGTTAGTACACAAGTCGTTCAGCAAAGGCAATAAAGACACGTAATTCATACGTCCAGAAACAAGTCATGCATTCTGGTTTTACTAGGACTACTTCCCATCCTTAGTCTTGTGGAACATAACCGTTATGGCCGTTGATAAGACAGCGTGTTGTAACATCGTCAAAGGGACGAGGGTTACGTAATGTCCAACAGTCCCGTAACAATCTAAAAACCTCATTTCTTACCCCAATTACCGACTCCGTTACTTGTGAGAATGTTTTGTTTAATAGTTGTTGCCCGATGTTCTTGTTCTCACTTTAGTGAGAAGCGAACATTACTAAACCGTAAGCATAGCATGCTTCTTTATGTTGCATGTTAGCCGCTTTTTCTAAATCATGAAGTCCTATATTCGGATACATTGAGTCAAAATAATTTCTTAACTCGTTGCGTAAAATAGCATTTGGGTTCCCCGCAATATATGCGTCAAAGTAAACACATCGTAACTTATGGGTTTCCCAATGTGATATCCCCCATCTTTCAAACGAAAGTCTCTTATAAACCAAGACATTCTTGGAACGTTCTTCGAATGTCTTACAAACTGATTTCGCCTTAAATAGTTGTGCCGAGGAATTCTGACTGACTCTAGACAAGATTTCATCAATCATGTCTCCGGGTAGGTCTCTTAAAATATTGGGTTGTCTATCCATTTTGTGTTTTTATACTGTAAAATAGACAAGAGTCAGATTCATAAAAAAAATACTTTCAATACAAGCAATTTTTACATATATCATAAAGCATAAGCACACTATATTACATATATTACACCACACGAATACAACTATCTTATTCCGACTCGCTCGTTTCTTCTTCTTCGGTTTTGGTTCGTTTTGCCAAGTTTCTAGGGATATATGATGTTCCCCTAATACGAGCTTTCGTTTTCCACAACGGTTTAGAAAAACCTGGTGGTTTAGAGGTTCCCGGGTCATTGTTACAACTTAAGGGCTTCGGGGGTTGACGATACATATAAAGTTCATCGGGGTTGGAATTAGATTTCTCTATTTTTATGCCCTTTCCCTTATTATTTTCTTTTACCTTTTTAAATTCAGTTGGGGTAATTTCTATAACATCATCGGAATTCTCGTCGGAATCCGATTCATCGGAGAATTGGTAATCCTCCCAATATTTTGCTTCCTTGGCGGAAACACCATTGACCATAATTAACCTTGGTCGGTTGGTTGAGGATTTTCTTTTACTTAACCGTTTTATTATTTCCCCCACCGGTTCTGTTTCCTCCTCCGGTTCCTCCTCTTCCGGTTCTGATTCTTCTTCTGGTTCCGACTCTTCTTCCGGTTCCTCTTCGGGAACTTGTGAATCAGTCCACGAATCATTCCAATTTACATTTAACTCTTCATTATTATTAGGTGAGTCAATGGGACTTGTTCTAGAGGTAGACATCTATCACATAATATCAAACGCGTTAAGAGATTAATATATCACATAATATTCACATGTTAAAAATATATAGTTTCCAACAAAATTTGTTAAGCAATCAGTTTTCAAGTAAACACGGTCGAAGTCCAGACTCACTAATGCATCCTAACAAACTTGATAATACACACTAATGCAAAATTCTGGTTCTCTAAGACCAACGCTCGGATACTAACTGAAATGTCCCGTTCTTATTGATTAAAAACGTTCCATATTAATTGATTTCGTTGCGAGGTTTTGACCTCTATATGAGACGTTTTTCAAAGACTGCATTCATTTTTAAAACAAACCATAACCTTTATTTCATAAATAAAGGTTTAAAAAGCTTTACGTAGATTATCAAATAATGATAATCTAAAATATCCTGTTTACACACGACCATTACATAATGGTTTACAATACAAATATGTTACATCGAAATCAGTTTCTTGAATGCAGTTTTTACACAATATCATACAAACATGGACTCCAAATCTTGTCCTTATTTTAGTATGCAACAGCTGAAGCTCTTAGTATTCACCTGAGAATAAACATGCTTTAAACGTCAACAAAAATGTTGGTGAGTTATAGGTTTAACCTATATATATCAAGTTGTAACAATAGACCACAAGATTTCATATTTCAATACACATCCCATACATAGAGATAAAAATCATTCATATGGTGAACACCTGGTAACCGACATTAACAAGATGCATATATATAAGAATAACCCCATCATTCCGGGACACCCTTCGGATATGATATAAATTTCGAAGTACTAAAGCATCTGGTACTTTGGATGGGGTTTGTTAGGCCCAATAGATCTATCTTTAGGATTATCGTCAATTAGGGTGTCTGTTCCCTAATTCTTAGATTACCAGACTTAATAAAAAGGGACATATTCGATTTCGATAATTCAACCATAGAATGTAGTTTCACGTACTTGTGTCTATTTTGTAAATCATTTATAAAACCTGCACGTATTCTTGATGTGAAGCGAGGTGTATATAAAATAGTTTATATTTTACTAGGAAAAACTATTAAATACGATACAATTTTACACAAGATATTTATTTATTTATAGAATGGATATACTTAAACCTTGCTACAACACTTATAGGCAGTGTACCTAATCGTACAGTAGTGTAGTTTTTAGTAAGTCCGGTTCGTTCCACAGGGAAATCTTTAAACAAAGCTCAACGCTATATTAGTTTACTTTTATAAAAATACAAATATATATAAGTAATATTATTATTATAAAGGGGGGTTTTTACCGTTTAATGACCGGTTTGTCGATTTTAAGACTTTAGTCGCAGTTAAAACCTAATGTAAAAAAAATAAATACAAGACTTTAAATTAAAGCGTAAAGTAAATAACGATAATGAAATTGCGAATAATAAAAATGCGATAAAATAAAATTGCGATAATTAAAAAGTACGATAATTAAAAGTGCGATTAAATAACAATAAATAAAAGTACGATAATTAGAAGTGCAATTAAATATAAAATAAAGGAAATTAAATATGAAATAAAAGAATTATGCTTATTTAAACTTCCGTAATCATGATGTTTGACGTGTTGATTTTAGTTTTATGCCCATGGGTTAATTGTCCTTTGTCCTGGATTATTCAATATGTCCGTCTGGTTTTTGTCCATAACAGTCCATCAGTCATAAATATAAATTGCAAGTGTCCTTGTCAAATTATTATTATACCCGAAGATAAATATTCCAACTAATTGGGGATTCGAATTGTAACAAGGTTTTAATACTTTGTTTAATGAATACACCAGGTTATCGACTGCGTGTAAACCAAGGTTTTACTACTTTGTTAACAATTACACCAATTACCCTTGAATGTAATTTCACCCCTGTTTTGATTATTCTAGTGGCTATTAATCCATTCCCGTGTCCGGTTAAATGAACGATTATTCGTACATATAAATACCCCGCCCATCGTATCCGATCGAGTGTATATGGTAATTTATAGGGACGCCCAATTGTAAATCTTTATATTAACATTAACAAACTTTCATTTAATTAAACAAATATAAAGCCCATTAATAGCCCATAGTCTAGTTTCCACAAGTGTCGTTCTTTTATCCAAACCCCAATTATGGTATAAAGCTCAATTACCCAATTTTAGTAATTAGCCCAACATCATGATTACTTCGTTTTAAATAAGCATAATAATAACTTAGCTACGAGACATTAATGTAAAAAGGTTGAACATAACTTACAATGATTAAAAATAGTGTAGCGTTACACGGACAGAATTTCGACTTACACCCTTACAACATTCGCTAACATACCCTTATTATTAGGATTTAAAATTAAAATTAAAATTAAAATATAAATTATATATATATATTACGTATATATTGAGAGAGAGATGAAATAAGATATGAAATTTGATCAGAATTCGGTTGGCTTTATAGCCAGAGTTGAAAATTGGGGCTCCGCGACTCGCGGCAAAATGCCCTTAAAACTCCGCGAGTCGCGGAGATATATTTACAGCTCACACCCTTGGAGTTTCTTGCTGCCGACGATTTTTAATATATATATATAATATATATATAATTAATATAATTAATTATATATTATATTATATTTATATACATAGTTAACTTGTAATTTTTAGTCCGTTGCGTCGAGCATTAAGAGTTGACTCTAGTCCCGGTTCCGGATTTTCGAACGTCCTCGCGTACAATTTAATATCTTGTACTTTGCGTTTTGAATCTTGTACTTCTGTAATTTCGAGACGTTTCTTATCAATAATTGGAACCTTTTTGATTGTCTTTTGTTCTTTTGAGCTTTTTGGTCGTTTGCGTCTTCAATTCGTCGAATCTGTCTTTTGTCTTCACCTTTTATTATTTAAACGAATATCACTTGTAAATAGAACAATTGCAACTAAAAGCTTGTCTTTCTTGAGGAATAATGCTATGAAATATATGTTCGTTTTTAGCATTATCAAATATTCCCACACTTGAGCGTTGCTTGTCCTCAAGCAATATCGTCTTGAAATACTAGAATCACTTCTTTATTCTTCACACTTTGTACATCAGTGATTTCTATATGGCGGTATAAACAATGGTAGTAACGATATGGTTTACAGTCCCACATGACTATAAAAATTTAGATCCATTAAGGAAATTGGATCTTTATGAAAACATTTGATCTTTTGAAAATTAAATCTAGTTTTTACCCTAGATAAGTTTTCCGGAATAACCCTTTACCGGTGTTTGCAAAATATTTTTGTGGGTTTGGTGGGTTTCAGATTTGAAAATTTTAGCTCAAAACTTGCGGTTTTGTGTCACCCACTTGTTAACCTTGTATTTGGAAAGCAACACGTCCAGTTTACTTGTTCCGTATATTACCTTTCGGCAAACTATCCTTCTACCGTTTCCCCCTTTGAAACGGTGATGGCTTGTCATTTGACTCCACACACCGTGTGTATCAAAATTCTCATCTATCCTTCTACCGTTTAGTATCAATCCTCTACAATCGGCAGACGCTAACTCCTCAGGCGTATATATACGTAAAGCCTGAGCCATGTCCAGTAAAGACATGTGGCGCATCGAACCGCCTAACAAAAATCTAATAAAAGAACGATCGGTTAAACTAGCTACCCGATCATTCAACTCTATACTACATAACAACTCTTCACACCATACTTTATATACAGGTCTGCGTATGGTGAATAAACATATCCAGTCATTAAAAGAAGAATTACCATACCTCTGTACCAGTAATTCCCTAATTGGCCCAGCCAATTCTACAGCTTCTAAGGGTCCCCATTCTATGACCCTTGGTACCTCAACAACCTTGGAATGAAAAGTATGCAAACCCCGTTGATATTTTGGATAATCTATCCAAAGTCTGTCAAATCGCAGGTTCGGGTGCAACTGTTCCAAGTGCATATCTGAAAAGGTCATGACTGGATGAGGTACATCCTGCTTGTAGTAGTTATCTACCTCCTGTTGTTCCAAGTTCTCAGCAGGAGCATGGCGGGCTTGGGATGAAGATTCACCCCTTTCATTCTGCAAAACACATCAAACACAAATTTTGTGCATTCAAATATGCATTAGTGTCAGCAAAATCATCAATCAAAATAATTACAATGACATTATCAATTTATATCAAACTTAAGCTTATTTTCACATTTTTATCAAATCTACACTTTTTCAAATAAGCATATACGAAAATTTTCGCCAAGTTCATAAGCATTCAACTCAAATAACATGTCAAAATAATCATTACTAGCAAATAAACAAGTCTCAAATGGCATTATCTTTCAAAAATCAAGTTCATGAATTTTGGACTTGAAAAAGTCCACTTTAATTCTCAAAATCATGTTTAGGCTCAAAGTTTGGATCATTTAACTACCTAGACATGTTATACTACTCAATTTAGCAACAATTCATGACAAAAATCGGCCATAACCTGTTTATATCAAAAAGCCCCAAATTGCTCAAGAACACAAACCCTAGATTATTCAAAATTTGAAGTTTAAGGCTTCTAATCATGTTAAACAGCATCAATCTAGGTTATACAAGCATAATACATAAACAATTTAAGTCTAATTACACTAAAAAGCATCAAAATCAAATTGGGGAAAAATAGCTCAAGAACACTAAAATTCGAATTAAATGGTGTTTAGGTGTAGAAATTTACCGTTTTTCTTGAGTAGTTCTTAGATATCATCCTTCTCAACATGATTTTAGCAAAAAATTTGGTGATTAACGGTTAAAAATTGAGATTTTTGGGGGTGATTTTCGGGTTTTTTCGCAGTTATTTTCGAGCTGTATGTTTCTGTTTTGTGTGTGGGGGAGTGACTGATCGTTCAGCTATTTTTATTTTTTTTTTCTGTGTTTTGGTCCCTCCGCGAGTCGCGGAGGTTTTGCACTGCAAACTCCGCGAGTCGCGGAGTTTACCCTTTTTTTTTTTTTTTTTTTTTTATAATCTTTAACTTATAAAACAATTAAGAAATTAATTTTAAAATTTTGTTTTCCTTGTTATTTAGGACGAGGTCGTTTCGGATCGATGTCCTAGTCCGTCCTTCGACAAAATTTTAAAATTTGTCTTTTTGTAGCGATTGTTTTAAAAGCTAAGATTTTTGGGTTTTTTCAATATTTTTGGCATACTTTAAATCAATAAGATTAAAAATAATGATAATAAAAGTTCTCGTCCCTCCCTCGGGTAAAGCAATTTCGGTTCAAAGACCTAGTCTTCAACTTACGACGAATTTTAAAAATCATATTCTTAACTTAATGAGATAAAGTAAATTTTTGTTTTTAAATTCACACAACTTAAATATAAAATTCAAAATTAAAAATTAAAAATTCACACCAAACTCAAAATTTGAAATGCATAAAATTAAAATTTCATGTTTTAAAAATTAAAAATTCACACCAAACTCAAAATTTGAAATGCATAAAATTAAAATTTCATGTTTTAAAAATTAAAAATTCACACCAAACTTAATTTAAAAATTTATAAATTCATATCAAACTTATATTAATTTTTCAAATATTTACAATTTTAAATATATTGTTTTTACAAAGTTTACAATATTAATTTAAGATTTAAATATTAATTTTAAAAACATGGTAAAAATAAAATTAAAAATCTTTTTGTCTTTTTATCCCACTTTAATCAATCAAATATTATCAAAAATATGCGCCCCTCTTTTCGGTAAAGTAATTTCGGTTCCAAGACCTAATTTAACTCATGACGAATTTTTGAAATATTTTGGGTTGATTGATTAAAGATATTTATACCTTAAGAATAAACGTTAAATTTCGTAGTGATGTAATAAATTTTTGAATGATATCAATAATTTCGGTCGCCAAACCTAATTTTATTTAATACCAATTTAATACTTTTTAGCGAACAAATTAGCGTTTATTATCAAAAGGTTAAAAATAAAAATAAAAATAAAAACTGTACAGACATACCTGTGGAATAGATTTCTTAGTTATATGATCTATTATATTCATAAGATAGTCGGTTTAATTGGTTTTCCATGGCTGCATAGGCGTAACCTCGAGCATTCATTGTCTTTTCTTCTAAACATATGAACGGTCCGTCTCTGCATAAAGTAACAAATTCGGTATTTGAATAGGTTTGATTATTTGAACATTTACCTCCATGTGACCATTTTCCGCATTTGTGACATCGTTCTAGGTGTCGTGCTCTTCTTTTCGCTGCGGATTTTGATTTTCCTTTACCAAATTGTAACTTATTATCTTCGCATCTGGATCCTTTTCTAACTCCGTCCATTCTTTCTCTGATTACTGATACTAATTCACTCGGTAGTATGTCATTATTTCTTTTAGTGATCAAAGCGTGTAGCATTAGACCATGGTTTAATTCACAGGCAGTCTTCATTACGTAAAAACCTAAAAAAAATAAAAATTCAGAATGGGGGGAGAAGACTAGTTCTTTAGGGTCTGCTAGGGAAAGACCATTCGTGTTCCATTTTCAAGAACTACACGAAAACAGACAATCTAACTCTAACAGAAATACATATTATCCTTTAAAGACTTGATTCTCCCCACACTTAGTTAGCTGTGGTGTCGAAATTGTGATTAACTTCGTTGTCGACTTCCATCGGACCATGTATGTAATGTTTAACTCTGTGACCATTAACTTTAAATTCAATCCCATTTGAATTTATTAATTCTATCGTTCCGTATGGGAAAACTCTTTTGACTATGAATGGTCCAGACCATCTTGATTTCAATTTTCCAGGAAATAGCTTGAATCGTGAATTGAAAAGAAGAACTCTGTCTCCTTCTTTGAATTCTTTTGAACTTCTGATTCTTTTATCATGCCATTTCTTCGTTCTTTCTTTATAGATTAACGAATTTTCGTATGCTTCATGTCTTAATTCTTCTAATTCGTTTAGTTGACTTAATCGTAGACGTCCGGCTTCATGTAAATCAAGATTACATGTTTTCAAAGCCCAAAATGCTTTGTGTTCAATTTCTACTGGAAGATGACATGCTTTTCCATACACAAGTCTAAAAGGTGTGGTTCCAATTGGAGTTTTGTAGGCTGTTCTAAAAGCCCAGAGTGCATCCTCCAATTTAATGGACCATTCCTTCGGATTTGATCCTACGGTTTTCTCTAGAATACGTTTTAAAGCTCGGTTTGTATTTTCAACTTGTCCACTTGTTTGTGGATGATATGCGGTGGAGATTTTATGAGTTACTCCATATCTTTTAAGAACTTTCTCAAGTTGATTATTACAGAAATGAGTACCCCGATCACTTATTAAAGCTTTCGGTGTTCCAAACCTTGCAAAAAGACGTTTTAAAAAGTTGACTACAACTCGTGCATCGTTAGTTGGGAGAGCTTGTGCTTCCGCCCATTTAGATACATAATCAATGGCTACGAGTATATATAGATTATTATGAGATTTTGGAAATGGACCCATAAAGTCAATACCCCAAATGTCAAATACTTCACATACTTGAATGACATTTTGTGGCATTTCATCACGTTGACTTATTTTTCCGGCCCTTTGACATGCATCACAGGATTTGCAAAGAAGGTGTGCGTCTTTGTAAATTGTAGGCCAATAGAATCCAGCTTCATAAACTTTTCTTGCTGTTAGTTGAGGCCCATAATGCCCTCCTGTTGGTCCTGTGTGACAATGGTTTAAAATTTTACTAGCTTCATCTCCAAATACACATCGGCGTATTATTCCATCGGGACAACTTTTAAACAGATGTGGATCTTCCCAGAAATAGTGTTTTATATCACTGAAGAATTTCTTTCGTCTTTGGTACGATAATCCTTTTTCAAGGAATCCACAAACTAAGTAGTTTGCATAGTCTGCAAACCATGGGATTTCTTTATAATCTATCTTCAATAGATATTCATCAGGAAAGTTGTCTTGTATGGCCGATTCATTTAGAACTTCTAATTCGGGAGTTTCAAGACGAGAAAGATGATCAGCGGCGAGATTTTCTGCTCCTCTTTTATCTCGGATTTCAATATCAAACTCTTGTAAGAGTAAGATCCAACGGATTAATCTTGGTTTAGCATCTTGTTTTGAAAATAGGTATCTAAGAGCAGAATGGTCGGTATAGACCACCGTTTTTGCTAGAACGAGATATGATCGAAATTTGTCAAAAGCAAAGACAATAGCAAGGAGTTCTTTTTCAGTAGTTGTATAGTTCGTTTGTGCTCCTTGTAACGTCTTACTAGCATAATATATAGGTTGAAATCGTTTTTCAATCCTTTGTCCTAAAACGGCTCCCATTGCAAAATCACTTGCATCGCACATTAGTTCAAATGGTAGATTCCAATTTGGTGTTATCATGATTGGTGCATTAGTGAGTTTTTCTTTAAGAATATTAAAAGATTTGATACACTCATCTGAAAAGATGAATGGCGCATCCTTTTCTAGGAGTTTATTCATAGGAGTGGCAATTTTAGAAAAATCTTTTATGAAACGTCGGTAAAAACCGGCATGCCCTAGAAAACTCCTAACTCCTCTAACATTGGTGGGATGTGGAAGTTTAGCAATTACATCTACTTTAGCTCTATCCACTTCAATTCCTTCTTTTGAAATTTTATGTCCAAGAACGATGCCTTCTTTAACCATGAAATGGCATTTCTCCCAATTAAGTACTAGATTTGATTTTTCACATCTAATTAGCATTCGTTCCAGATTAACTAGACATGATTTAAATGTATCACCGAAGACTGAAAAGTCATCCATGAATACTTCCATGCATTCTTCTATCATGTCATGAAAAATCGCCATCATACACCTTTGAAAGGTTGCAGGGGCGTTACAAAGTCCAAATGGCATGCGTTTGTAAGCAAAAGTACCATAAGGGCACGTGAATGTGGTTTTCTCTTGATCTTCGGGTGCTATTGGAATTTGAAAATATCCGGAAAATCCATCTAGAAAACAATAGTAACTATTTCCAGCTAATCTTTCCAACATTTGATCTATGAAAGGTAAGGGAAAGTGATCTTTTCTGGTGGCGTCATTTAATTTTCTATAATCAATACATACACGCCATCCTGTTACAGTCCTAGTAGGAATAAGCTCATTTTTCTCATTTGTGATGACAGTCATGCCACCCTTCTTAGGTACGCATTGAACTGGACTTACCCATGGACTATCAGAGATTGGATATATCAAACCTGCATCTAGCAGTTTAATAATCTCTTTCTTAACTACATCTTGCATATTAGGATTTAGTCTTCGTTGACGTTGCACATACGTTTTATGACCTTCTTCCATAAGGATTTTATGTGTGCAATACGAAGGACTTATTCCTTTAATATCATGAATCTTCCATGCAATGGCTGGTTTATGAGCTTTCAACACAGAAATGAGTTGTGATTTCTCATTTTCAGTAAGAGAAGACGATATTATTACAGGTAATTCAGATTCACCATGTAAATAAGCGTATTCCAAATGGTTTGGAAGTGGCTTTAACTCTAATTTCGGAGGTTCTTCTATCGATGATTTATATCGATATCTGTCTTCTTCTTTTAGCATTTGAATTTCTTCTGTTGTTGGTTCATATCCATTAGCTATAAGTGTAGCTAACATTTCAGCTTCATCAATTGGTTCATTACCTTCTCCTAAAGAACATTCTCCTGTTCCTTGTAATTCTGGAAATTCTTCTAATAATTCTGCATGTGCATCTATAGTTTGAATATAATAACATGTATCATCTGCAGATTGTGGTTGTTGCATTGATTTATCAACTGAAAAGGTAACACTCTCATCCTCTATACTTAGGGTCAGTTTCTTACCGAACACGTCTATCATTGCTTTAGCCGTGTTTAAGAATGGTCTTCCTAATATGAGAGGAACTTGAGAATCTTCTTCCATGTCCAAAACAACAAAATCTACTGGAAATACTAAAGTACCAACTTTAACTAGCATGTTCTCCATTATCCCTCTAGGATATTTTATTGATCTATCGGCTAGTTGTATGCTTATTCTGGTTGGTTTTAATTCTCCAAGGTCTAGTTTAGCGTATAGTGAATACGGCATTAGATTTATACTAGCACCTAAGTCTGCCAATGCTTCTATTGAACTAAGACTACCCAGAAAACATGGAATTGTGAAACTTCCTGGATCAGATAGTTTTTCTGGTATCTTATTCAACAGCACTGCTGAACAATTTGCATTCATAGTGACAGCCGAAAGTTCTTCCATTTTCTTTCTATTTGTGATCAGATCTTTCAAGAATTTAGCATATCTTGGCATTCCTGAAATCACATCAATGAAAGGAAGATTTACATTTATCTGTTTAAACATATCCAAGAATTTGGATTGCTCGGCTTCAAGTTTTTCCTTCTTCATTTTACTCGGATAAGGAAGTGGTGGTTGGTATGGTTTAACATAAGGTTTATCCTTAACTGTGTTATCTTCATTAACCTTTTCAACTACCGGTTCTTTTTCCTTATCTTGATCAGGTTGTGGTTCTTGTGGAGTAGGAATAGTTTCATCAGAAGTTACAGGTATTTCAGGTGATTTAAGTGTTGTACCACTTCTTGTGGTAATAGCTTTAGCTGTTTCATTCCGGGGGTTAGCATTTGTATCACTAGGTAGACTTCCCGGTTTTCTTTCACCTATTAACCTTGCTAGGTTACTTACTTCTTGTTCCAGATTTTGAATAGAAGCTTGTTGATTTCTAAATGCTTGAGCATTTTGTTCATTGGTTTGTTTTTGAGATGTGAAAAACTGCGTTTGAGTTTCAACTAGCTTCGTCATCATATCTTCGAAATTCGGCTTTTTATCATCGGTTTGTTGTGGTGGTTTGTTTTGAAAATTTGGTCTTTGCTGATTATAAGTATTATTGGATACTTGTTGATTGCTAGGACCTTGTTGGTTATTGTATGGAATATTTCGGTTATAATTCTGGTTTTGATTGTAAATCGGTCTTGGCGGTTGATAATTATTCTGATAATTATTTCCAGGCCTTTGGTTTATGTATGAAATATTCTCTCTTTGTTCCATTGTTAATTCAATACTGAGACAATCTTTTGTCAAATGTGGTCCTCCACACTGCTCACAACTAATTCGTATAGCATGAATATCTTTAGTCATCTTTTCCATTCGTCTCTCCACAGCATCTATCTTTGCGGAAATGGAATCTAAGTCATGGCTAGAATCGGCTCTAGCTGCTTTAGATGATCTAATGATATCTTTTTCTTGGTGCCACTCATGTGAGTGGGAAGCAGTGTTATCAATAATTTTGTAAGCATCAGTTTCGGTTTTCTTCATAATAGAACCACCAGCTGCTATATCTATGTCTTTCCTTGTAGTGATGTCGCATCCTTGGTAGAATATTTGTACTATTTGACAGGTGTCTAAACCATGTTGCGGACATCCTCTTAACAACTTTCCATATCTTGTCCATGCCTCATATAGAGTTTCATTTGGTTTCTGTGTGAACGTAACAATTTCTGCTTGAAGTCTTACGGCTTTAGATGCAGGAAAGAATTGTTTAAGAAATTTGTCAATTAAAACATCCCATGTATCGATCGCCCCTTCAGGTAACGATTCCAACCAATCTTTGGCTTCTCCCTTTAAAGTCCAGGGAAATAACATGAGATATATCTGTTCATCCTCCACTTCTCGGATTTTAAATAGTGTGCAGATCCTATTAAAGGTACGTAGATGTTCATTTGGATCTTCTTTCGGCGCACCACTAAATTGGCATTGATTAGTCACCATGTGTAGAATTTGTCCTTTGATTTCATAATCTGGCGCATTAATGTCTGGATGAGTAATTGCGTGACCTTGGCCAGTGCGTTTAGCTCTCATTCGGTCTTCCATACTTAAAGGTTCCAGATTCTCCATAATTGAATTTGTTGAATCGGTATCACTAGATGCTTCAGATTTAATGGTTCGTTCCTCAACAATCTCTGTTTGAATGATTGGTGGTTCCGGAGGAAAGTTTAGTGGTTCAGGATCTATGAACCGTTCCTGAATATTCGCTGGATTCTCAATTGTGAGGTTTGTTTCAAAAACTGGATTATCGGAAATTTGAACTGAAGTACTTGGTCGACTGGATGACGATTCTAAAGGAAAATCAACGGCGGTTATATTTGTTAAACGATGTCTTGATCTAGTTACAGGTGGTGAACGTACAAAAGGTGGTGAACGTCTTGCTCGGTGCATTCACAGAATATCCTATTAGTTTTTAAAAGGAAAGAAAAATTATAATAAGTTATCCAATCAATAGAATTTTCTGATTTTGCCCACGTTTCGAATAGCCAAAAGATGCAGCAGAGGGGCAGGATTCGTTTGGTCTCAATATAATTGAGGACTGTTTGGCTCCAATAACCCGGTCCACGTACAAATCCAACTATTACTACGAACCAGAAAATTTTGATGTCTATTAATTTAACCACTTAAAATAAATTTTCGTAATTTTAAGAAATTTAGATAAGAAGTAGAATAAAAATTTATGTCCTAAAAACTAGAATGGCGAGAAATAAGAGAGAAAAAGAGTTCGTCGCAAAAGGTTGAAAAAGAAAAAAATGGTTGAAAAATAAAAGGTGACGGAAAAATAAAAGAAACTTATCAAAACTTAAAAATATTTAACTAATTTAACCTTATTACTACAACTAACTTAAAATTATAATCGCAAATTGATATTACTAATTGGAATGATAATTGATACATAGTAAAAGGTCTAAAAATATTAAAGCTTACAGGAAAAACTAAATCCCAAATGGAAATAACTTAAAAAGAAACTAAAACTTAAAAAGGCGTCGCAAAATTCTAAAGCACCTAATTCTTAGTCTAAAGAAAAAGTACTTAAGGAATTCTACGGCAAAGCCTAAAAATCTAGGAGTAAAAATAACTATAGCAAAAACTAAGTTTAAAATTAAATATGAGCTAAAAAATACAAATATTACGCTACAACGATTAAAAAGGGACAAAATATAAAAATATACAAAAAGTTGTAAAAAGTACAATTTTTATAAAAAAAAATATTATTTTTATATTATATTTTAATAAAACTATTAATTTTATAAGTTTATTAAACTTATTTATACTAAATACATTAAATTAAATAAAAAGTAAAATTAAAATTAAAACTAATAATAATAATAATAATAATAATTATAATTAGGTTAAATAATAATAATTAATTAATAATATCCGTAATTAATGCTCTATTAGGGCTTCCTTGTCGCCTGTCAGAGTAGCTCCGCGAGTCGCGGCAAATAAAGAAGAAAACCCCGCGAGTCGCGGGGTTCAGGAATTCAGTTGACAGCTTTGTGTTTTTGCGCGTTTTTCTTTATTTTTTTTATTTTTATTTTTTTTTATTTTATGTTTTCTGTTTTTAATTTAAATAAACGATTTTAAAATAAAACTTATATTTTTATAAACTAAAATAGAAATAAAGAAACTTATAAAACTTAAATATTTACAAAATCTTAAAAATACATATATTTATGTTTTTCTTTTTATATTTTTGAATAATTAAAACGTATTTTTACAAAAGCGAATTTTTAATAAAAGTAACTAAAAATTTTTTTATATTAGCGTTGCGCTTCCGGCGTTTAAGAGTTTTTTCCCCGGCAGCGGCGCCAAAAATAACTTGATGTGAAGCGAGGTGTATATAAAATAGTTTATATTTTACTAGGAAAAACTATTAAATACGATACAATTTTACACAAGATATTTATTTATTTATAGAATGGATATACTTAAACCTTGCTACAACACTTATAGGCAGTGTACCTAATCGTACAGTAGTGTAGTTTTTAGTAAGTCCGGTTCGTTCCACAGGGAAATCTTTAAACAAAGCTCAACGCTATATTAGTTTACTTTTATAAAAATACAAATATATATAAGTAATATTATTATTATAAAGGGGGGTTTTTACCGTTTAATGACCGGTTTGTCGATTTTAAGACTTTAGTCGCAGTTAAAACCTAATGTAAAAAAAATAAATACAAGACTTTAAATTAAAGCGTAAAGTAAATAACGATAATGAAATTGCGAATAATAAAAATGCGATAAAATAAAATTGCGATAATTAAAAAGTACGATAATTAAAAGTGCGATTAAATAACAATAAATAAAAGTGCGATAATTAGAAGTGCAATTAAATATAAAATAAAGGAAATTAAATATGAAATAAAAGAATTATGCTTATTTAAACTTCCGTAATCATGATGTTTGACGTGTTGATTTTAGTTTTATGCCCATGGGTTAATTGTCCTTTGTCCTGGATTATTCAATATGTCCGTCTGGTTTTTGTCCATAACAGTCCATCAGTCATAAATATAAATTGCAAGTGTCCTTGTCAAATTATTATTATACCCGAAGATAAATATTCCAACTAATTGGGGATTCGAATTGTAACAAGGTTTTAATACTTTGTTTAATGAATACACCAGGTTATCGACTGCGTGTAAACCAAGGTTTTACTACTTTGTTAACAATTACACCAATTACCCTTGAATGTAATTTCACCCCTGTTTTGATTATTCTAGTGGCTATTAATCCATTCCCGTGTCCGGTTAAATGAACGATTATTCGTACATATAAATACCCCGCCCATCGTGTCCGATCGAGTGTATATGGTAATTTATAGGGACGCCCAATTGTAAATCTTTATATTAACATTAACAAACTTTCATTTAATTAAACAAATATAAAGCCCATTAATAGCCCATAGTCTAGTTTCCACAAGTGTCGTTCTTTTATCCAAACCCCAATTATGGTATAAAGCCCAATTACCCAATTTTAGTAATTAGCCCAACATCATGATTACTTCGTTTTAAATAAGCATAATAATAACTTAGCTACGAGACATTAATGTAAAAAGGTTGAACATAACTTACAATGATTAAAAATAGCGTAGCGTTACACGGACAGAATTTCGACTTACACCCTTACAACATTCGCTAACATACCCTTATTATTAGGATTTAAAATTAAAATTAAAATTAAAATATAAATTATATATATATATTACGTATATATTGAGAGAGAGATGAAATAAGATATGAAATTTGATCAGAATTCGGTTGGCTTTATAGCCAGAGTTGAAAATTGGGGCTCCGCGACTCGCGGCAAAATGCCCTTAAAACTCCGCGAGTCGCGGAGATATATTTACAGCTCACACCCTTGGAGTTTCTTGCTGCCGACGATTTTTAATATATATATATATAATATATATATAATTAATATAATTAATTATATATTATATTATATTTATATACATAGTTAACTTGTAATTTTTAGTCCGTTGCGTCGAGCATTAAGAGTTGACTCTAGTCCCGGTTCCGGATTTTCGAACGTCCTCGCGTACAATTTAATATCTTGTACTTTGCATTTTGAATCTTGTACTTCTGTAATTTCGAGACGTTTCTTATCAATAATTGGAACCTTTTTGATTGTCTTTTGTTCTTTTGAGCTTTTTGGTCGTTTGCGTCTTCAATTCGTCGAATCTGTCTTTTGTCTTCACCTTTTATTATTTAAACGAATATCACTTGTAAATAGAACAATTGCAACTAAAAGCTTGTCTTTCTTGAGGAATAATGCTATGAAATATATGTTCGTTTTTAGCATTATCAAATATTCCCACACTTGAGCGTTGCTTGTCCTCAAGCAATATCGTCTTGAAATACTAGAATCACTTCTTTATTCTTCACACTTTGTACATCAGTGATTTCTATATGGCGGTATAAACAATGGTAGTAACGATATGGTTTACAGTCCCACATGACTATAAAAATTTAGATCCATTAAGGAAATTGGATCTTTATGAAAACATTTGATCTTTTGAAAATTAAATCTAGTTTTTACCCTAGATAAGTTTTCCGGAATAACCCTTTACCGGTGTTTGCAAAATATTTTTGTGGGTTTGGTGGGTTTCAGATTTGAAAATTTTAGCTCAAAACTTGCGGTTTTGTGTCACCCACTTGTTAACCTTGTATTTGGAAAGCAACACGTCCAGTTTACTTGTTCCGTATATTACCTTTCGGCAAACTACCGTCCGGTTGTAAAGGAAAGCGTTGAAAAAGCAACTGTTAAGGCAATGTCCCGTGACATGCTTTTGATTATGGTCTATAACGTGTCGGACGCAATTACTATCCTTGGTAGGAGCAATAGTAAAGCTCACCCTTATAATTTTTCGGTCTGGCACAAGGTCCTGTCTTTGACCATGCTATGCAACCACCGTTCTTACGGTTGACACCCGATTTAGTTCAGGTGACCTAATGAATTCCAGGTGAATTCCTAGGATTTTACGTTCAATGGTAATGAACGCATTGAAAATAGGGTTTTCAGAAAACAAATCGGTTTATAATTTTGATCAAAATATTTTCTCGTTTAAGCTCGAGTTTAGATATCATTGAATTCCATGAGTTTGAATTCTCAATCTTTAAGGTCAATCTCTAGGATTGAGTAATATCAGTCTTAAAAGCTGATTTTTAATCTTTAAGGAGATTATCCTTTCTGGGGATCTGATTCATTAGTCTTATCAAGCTAATTTGCACGGTGCCCCCCCCATTGTACGAGATAAATCCTTCTCATGGTTAGGATAAATCTGACCACTTGGCGACCCTGTTTAATGCTGAGGTCCGTGGATTTTCTGCTGATTTTAGTGATGACTTTTCTAGATTTTTCGTCAACCTACAGCTGGTCTGGACGACAACTTCATGACCTAAATCAAGAAGCGCGTTTCTTTTTCGGAAGACTTTACTTCCTTTTAATGATGGAATTGATTCATCGTGTAGATCCATCTCTTCTTTTCTTTCATTGGGTAAAACAGTTTAGTTTAGTCCAAAGCAAAAGTATTTTCAGTTATTTGTTACAGATATATGTGACATATGTTTAAAATAATTTGGTAAATTTTCCCACACTTGGCTTTTTATTTTTCTTTTTATCGTCCTCTATTCCATTTTAAATGAATTTTAACATTTTAATTTGTTTCTCAATTTATGTCCTTTCCGAGGTAACAATAATTTCGGTGTTAAAACCTAGTTTTATCGTTCATAAATATGTATAAACATGATTTTGAATTCATTTAATTGAAAATTTTGAAAAATTTTACTAGAATTGGGTAGTCAGTATATAAGACTAGGGCTGTTCTTTTTTATCAGAGAGCACTAGATTCTAATACAACTACTGCTTTACTAGTATTTTTAATGGTAACCAAGTGTATAAAGTAAAAAATTTTAAAATCCGAAAGAATTTAACCCCTTCCCACACTTAAGATCTTGCAATGCCCTCATTTGCAAGAAATCAGTAACAATTTAAATTATTGAGGGTGATTTGTGTGAAAATGATTAAATTTTTACCAAAGTTTCCAAATATATTGGTGTTTGTTTGCTGAATGATAAATGGTGCACATCATTTGTTCATTCCGTCTTGTTGTTATTTCACATATATTTTGCATCTTGTCGTCAAAATTAGTTGCTTTTGCTGAACTTAATGCCAGTCTTTGAAAATGCGTTGTTTTACCCTGTTGTGTACATAAGATAAACTGCAAACATATATACATATTTTTGAAGTTTGGTTTATTACCCCACATTCAAAAATTATTAAAATCTAAGAATAAAAGTTAGATAATTATAAAAATGATTACAATATTAACAAAAGTATTAAACATATCAATAATTACAAATTACAAAATAAAAAAAAATAAGTAAACTAAGGATGATATTGGTACCAATAGGGGTTCCACGCATAACCATAAGTGCTATAGAATGCTTCGGCAGGGTCATACGTAGGATATGGTGGCTGCATCTCTATCGACCAAGGAGGGAAGACGGGTTTCGGTGTAGGAATATAGTTTCTACCTATATGTTGGCAATGCGCTATGATCTGGTTCTGATGAACTTGCCAATCTTCAAATGCTCTCTGTCTAGCATTTTCGTATTCCTGAGAAGCTATAAACCTATGCATTTCTTGCATCTCATTCCCCCCTCCTACATTACCTTGTTCCTGGTTTCTCTCCACCTGTGGATGTCTACCATGGTATCGTACTGCGGCGTTATTTCGCCGCTTCAAAACTTTCGCACCATGGTATACATTTAAACCTATAGTGTCGCGGGGTTCCGGCTCTTCTACTAATAATCCCCCCCGACTTATATCCACACCGAGATATTCACCAATCAAAGTAATAAAAATACCACCTCCTATTATGCTATGTGGACGCATCCCCCGAACCATAGCTGATAAATAATAACCCACACAATATGGTATACTTACAGCGCTCTGTGGGTCTCGAATACACATATGGTAAAACAAATCTTGTTCATTTACCTTTTCTTTGTTTTTACCCCTTTGTGTAATCGAATTAGCTAAAAACCTATGTATTACTCTTAATTCGGCTCTATCTATATCCAAATAAGAGTAGTTTCCCCCTTTGAAACGGTGATGGCTTGTCATTTGACTCCACACACCGTGTGTATCAAAATTCTCATCTATCCTTCTACCGTTTAGTATCAATCCTCTACAATCGGCAGACGCTAACTCCTCAGGCGTATATATACGTAAAGCCTGAGCCATGTCCAGTAAAGACATGTGGCGCATCGAACCGCCTAACAAAAATCTAATAAAAGAACGATCGGTTAAACTAGCTACCCGATCATTCAACTCTATACTACATAACAACTCTTCACACCATACTTTATATACAGGTCTGCGTATGGTGAATAAACATATCCAGTCATTAAAAGAAGAATTACCATACCTCTGTACCAGTAATTCCCTAATTAGCCCAGCCAATTCTACAGCTTCTAAGGGTCCCCATTCTATGACCCTTGGTACCTCAACAACCTTGGAATGAAGAGTATGCAAACCCCGTTGATATTTTGGATAATCTATCCAAAGTCTGTCAAATCGCAGGTTCGGGTGCAACTGTTCCAAGTGCATATCTGAAAAGGTCATGACTGGATGAGGTACATCCTGCTTGTAGTAGTTATCTACCTCCTGTTGTTCCAAGTTCTCAGCAGGAGCATGGCGGGCTTGGGATGAAGATTCACCCCTTTCATTCTGCAAAACACATCAAACACAAATTTTGTGCATTCAAATATGCATTAGTGTCAGCAAAATCATCAATCAAAATAATTACAATGACATTATCAATTTATATCAAACTTAAGCTTATTTTCACATTTTTATCAAATCTACACTTTTTCAAATAAGCATATACGAAAATTTTCGCCAAGTTCATAAGCATTCAACTCAAATAACATGTCAAAATAATCATTACTAGCAAATAAACAAGTCTCAAATGGCATTATCTTTCAAAAATCAAGTTCATGAATTTTGGACTTGAAAAAGTCCACTTTAATTCTCAAAATCATGTTTAGGCTCAAAGTTTGGATCATTTAACTACCTAGACATGTTATACTACTCAATTTAGCAACAATTCATGACAAAAATCGGCCATAACCTGTTTATATCAAAAAGCCCCAAATTGCTCAAGAACACAAACCCTAGATTATTCAAAATTTGAAGTTTAAGGCTTCTAATCATGTTAAACAGCATCAATCTAGGTTATACAAGCATAATACATAAACAATTTAAGTCTAATTACACTAAAAAGCATCAAAATCAAATTGGGGAAAAATAGCTCAAGAACACTAAAATTCGAATTAAATGGTGTTTAGGTGTAGAAATTTACCGTTTTTCTTGAGTAGTTCTTAGATATCATCCTTCTCAACATGATTTTAGCAAAAAATTTGGTGATTAACGGTTAAAAATTGAGATTTTTGGGGGTGATTTTCGGGTTTTTTCGCAGTTATTTTCGAGCTGTATGTTTCTGTTTTGTGTGTGGGGGAGTGACTGATCGTTCAGCTATTTTTTTTTTTTTTTCTGTGTTTTGGTCCCTCCGCGAGTCGCGGAGGTTTTGCACTGCAAACTCCGCGAGTCGCGGAGTTTACCCTTTTTTTTTTTTTTTTTTTATAATCTTTAACTTATAAAACAATTAAGAAATTAATTTTAAAATTTTGTTTCCCTTGTTATTTAGGACGAGGTCGTTTCGGATCGATGTCCTAGTCCGTCCTTCGACAAAATTTTAAAATTTGTCTTTTTGTAGCGATTGTTTTAAAAGCTAAGATTTTTGGGTTTTTTCAATGTTTTTGGCATACTTTAAATCAATAAGATTAAAAATAATGATAATAAAAGTTCTCGTCCCTCCCTCGGGTAAAGCAATTTCGATTCAAAGACCTAGTCTTCAACTTACGACGAATTTTAAAAATCATATTCTTAACTTAATGAGATAAAGTAAATTTTTGTTTTTAAATTCACACAACTTAAATATAAAATTCAAAATTAAAAATTAAAAATTCACACCAAACTCAAAATTTGAAATGCATAAAATTAAAATTTCATGTTTTAAAAATTAAAAATTCACACCAAACTCAAAATTTGAAATGCATAAAATTAAAATTTCATGTTTTAAAAATTAAAAATTCACACCAAACTTAATTTAAAAATTTATAAATTCATATCAAACTTATATTAATTTTTCAAATATTTACAATTTTAAATATATTGTTTTTACAAAGTTTACAATATTAATTTAAGATTTAAATATTAATTTTAAAAACATGGTAAAAATAAAATTAAAAATCTTTTTGTCTTTTTATCCCACTTTAATCAATCAAATATTATCAAAAATATGCGCCCCTCTTTTCGGTAAAGTAATTTCGGTTCCAAGACCTAATTTAACTCATGACGAATTTTTGAAATATTTTGGGTTGATTGATTAAAGATATTTATACCTTAAGAATAAACGTTAAATTTCGCAGTGATGTAATAAATTTTTGAATGATATCAATAATTTCGGTCGCCAAACCTAATTTTATTTAATACCAATTTAATACTTTTTAGCGAACAAATTAGCGTTTATTATCAAAAGGTTAAAAATAAAAATAAAAATAAAAACTGTACAGACATACCTGTGGAATAGATTTCTTAGTTATATGATCTATTATATTCATAAGATAGTCGGTTTAATTGGTTTTCCATGGCTGCATAGGCGTAACCTCGAGCATTCATTGTCTTTTCTTCTAAACATATGAACGGTCCGTCTCTGCATAAAGTAACAAATTCGGTATTTGAATAGGTTTGATTATTTGAACATTTACCTCCATGTGACCATTTTCCGCATTTGTGACATCGTTCTAGGTGTCGTGCTCTTCTTTTCGCTGCGGATTTTGATTTTCCTTTACCAAATTGTAACTTATTATCTTCGCATCTGGATCCTTTTCTAACTCCGTCCATTCTTTCTCTGATTACTGATACTAATTCACTCGGTAGTATGTCATTATTTCTTTTAGTGATCAAAGCGTGTAGCATTAGACCATGGTTTAATTCACAGGCAGTCTTCATTACGTAAAAACCTAAAAAAAATAAAAATTCAGAATGGGGGGAGAAGACTAGTTCTTTAGGGTCTGCTAGGGAAAGACCATTCGTGTTCCATTTTCGAGAACTACACGAAAACAGACAATCTAACTCTAACAGAAATAAATATTATCCTTTAAAGACTTGATTCTCCCCACACTTAGTTAGCTGTGGTGTCGAAATTGTGATTAACTTCGTTGTCGACTTCCATCGGACCATGTATGTAATGTTTAACTCTGTGACCATTAACTTTAAATTCAATCCCATTTGAATTTATTAATTCTATCGTTCCGTATGGGAAAACTCTTTTGACTATGAATGGTCCAGACCATCTTGATTTCAATTTTCCAGGAAATAGCTTGAATCGTGAATTGAAAAGAAGAACTCTGTCTCCTTCTTTGAATTCTTTTGAACTTCTGATTCTTTTATCATGCCATTTCTTCGTTCTTTCTTTATAGATTAACGAATTTTCGTATGCTTCATGTCTTAATTCTTCTAATTCGTTTAGTTGACTTAATCGTAGACGTCCGGCTTCATGTAAATCAAGATTACATGTTTTCAAAGCCCAAAATGCTTTGTGTTCAATTTCTACTGGAAGATGACATGCTTTTCCATACACAAGTCTAAAAGGTGTGGTTCCAATTGGAGTTTTGTAGGCTGTTCTAAAAGCCCAGAGTGCATCCTCCAATTTAATGGACCATTCCTTCGGATTTGATCCTACGGTTTTCTCTAGAATACGTTTTAAAGCTCGGTTTGTATTTTCAACTTGTCCACTTGTTTGTGGATGATATGCGGTGGAGATTTTATGAGTTACTCCATATCTTTTAAGAACTTTCTCAAGTTGATTATTACATAAATGAGTACCCCGATCACTTATTAAAGCTTTCGGTGTTCCAAACCTTGCAAAAAGACGTTTTAAAAAGTTGACTACAACTCGTGCATCGTTAGTTGGGAGAGCTTGTGCTTCCGCCCATTTAGATACATAATCAATGGCTACGAGTATATATAGATTATTATGAGATTTTGGAAATGGACCCATAAAGTCAATACCCCAAATGTCAAATACTTCACATACTTGGATGACATTTTGTGGCATTTCATCACGTTGACTTATTTTTCCGGCCCTTTGACATGCATCACAGGATTTGCAAAGAAGGTGTGCGTCTTTGTAAATTGTAGGCCAATAGAATCCAGCTTCATAAACTTTTCTTGCTGTTAGTTGAGGCCCATAATGCCCTCCTGTTGGTCCTGTGTGACAATGGTTTAAAATTTTACTAGCTTCATCTCCAAATACACATCGGCGTATTATTCCATCGGGACAACTTTTAAACAGATGTGGATCTTCCCAGAAATAGTGTTTTATATCACTGAAGAATTTCTTTCGTCTTTGGTACGATAATCCTTTTTCAAGGAATCCACAAACTAAGTAGTTTGCATAGTCTGCAAACCATGGGATTTCTTTATAATCTATCTTCAATAGATATTCATCAGGAAAGTTGTCTTGTATGGCCGATTCATTTAGAACTTCTAATTCGGGAGTTTCAAGACGAGAAAGATGATCAGCGGCGAGATTTTCTGCTCCTCTTTTATCTCGGATTTCAATATCAAACTCTTGTAAGAGTAAGATCCAACGGATTAATCTTGGTTTAGCATCTTGTTTTGAAAATAGGTATCTAAGAGCAGAATGGTCGGTATAGACCACCGTTTTTGCTAGAACGAGATATGATCGAAATTTGTCAAAAGCAAAGACAATAGCAAGGAGTTCTTTTTCAGTAGTTGTATAGTTCGTTTGTGCTCCTTGTAACGTCTTACTAGCATAATATATAGGTTGAAATCGTTTTTCAATCCTTTGTCCTAAAACGGCTCCCATTGCAAAATCACTTGCATCGCACATTAGTTCAAATGGTAGATTCCAATTTGGTGTTATCATGATTGGTGCATTAGTGAGTTTTTCTTTAAGAATATTAAAAGATTTGATACACTCATCTGAAAAGATGAATGGCGCATCCTTTTCTAGGAGTTTATTCATAGGAGTGGCAATTTTAGAAAAATCTTTTATGAAACGTCGGTAAAAACCGGCATGCCCTAGAAAACTCCTAACTCCTCTAACATTGGTGGGATGTGGAAGTTTAGCAATTACATCTACTTTAGCTCTATCCACTTCAATTCCTTCTTTTGAAATTTTATGTCCAAGAACGATGCCTTCTTTAACCATGAAATGGCATTTCTCCCAATTAAGTACTAGATTTGATTTTTCGCATCTAATTAGCATTCGTTCCAGATTAACTAGACATGATTTAAATGTATCACCGAAGACTGAAAAGTCATCCATGAATACTTCCATGCATTCTTCTATCATGTCATGAAAAATCGCCATCATACACCTTTGAAAGGTTGCAGGGGCGTTACAAAGTCCAAATGGCATGCGTTTGTAAGCAAAAGTACCATAAGGGCACGTGAATGTGGTTTTCTCTTGATCTTCGGGTGCTATTGGAATTTGAAAATATCCGGAAAATCCATCTAGAAAACAATAGTAACTATTTCCAGCTAATCTTTCCAACATTTGATCTATGAAAGGTAAGGGAAAGTGATCTTTTCTGGTGGCGTCATTTAATTTTCTATAATCAATACATACACGCCATCCTGTTACAGTCCTAGTAGGAATAAGCTCATTTTTCTCATTTGTGATGACAGTCATGCCACCCTTCTTAGGTACGCATTGAACTGGACTTACCCATGGACTATCAGAGATTGGATATATCAAACCTGCATCTAGCAGTTTAATAATCTCTTTCTTAACTACATCTTGCATATTAGGATTTAGTCTTCATTGACGTTGCACATACGTTTTATGACCTTCTTCCATAAGGATTTTATGTGTGCAATACGAAGGACTTATTCCTTTAATATCATGAATCTTCCATGCAATGGCTGGTTTATGAGCTTTCAACACAGAAATGAGTTGTGATTTCTCATTTTCAGTAAGAGAAGACGATATTATTACAGGTAATTCAGATTCACCATGTAAATAAGCGTATTCCAAATGGTTTGGAAGTGGCTTTAACTCTAATTTCGGAGGTTCTTCTATCGATGATTTATATCGATATCTGTCTTCTTCTTTTAGCATTTGAATTTCTTCTGTTGTTGGTTCATATCCATTAGCTATAAGTGTAGCTAACATTTCAGCTTCATCAATTGGTTCATTACCTTCTCCTAAAGAACATTCTCCTGTTCCTTGTAATTCTGGAAATTCTTCTAATAATTCTGCATGTGCATCTATAGTTTGAATATAATAACATGTATCATCTGCAGATTGTGGTTGTTGCATTGCTCTATCAACTGAAAAGGTAACACTCTCATCCTCTATACTTAGGGTCAGTTTCTTACCGAACACGTCTATCATTGCTTTAGCCGTGTTTAAGAATGGTCTTCCTAATATGAGAGGAACTTGAGAATCTTCTTCCATGTCCAAAACAACAAAATCTACTGGAAATACTAAAGTACCAACTTTAACTAGCATGTTCTCCATTATCCCTCTAGGATATTTTATTGATCTATCGGCTAGTTGTATGCTTATTCTGGTTGGTTTTAATTCTCCAAGGTCTAGTTTAGCGTATAGTGAATACGGCATTAGATTTATACTAGCACCTAAGTCTGCCAATGCTTCTATTGAACTAAGACTACCCAGAAAACATGGAATTGTGAAACTTCCTGGATCAGATAGTTTTTCTGGTATCTTATTCAACAGCACTGCTGAACAATTTGCATTCATAGTGACAGCCGAAAGTTCTTCCATTTTCTTTCTATTTGTGATCAGATCTTTCAAGAATTTAGCATATCTTGGCATTCCTGAAATCACATCAATGAAAGGAAGATTTACATTTATCTGTTTAAACATATCCAAGAATTTGGATTGCTCGGCTTCAAGTTTTTCCTTCTTCATTTTACTCGGATAAGGAAGTGGTGGTTGGTATGGTTTAACATAAGGTTTATCCTTAACTGTGTTATCTTCATTAACCTTTTCAACTACCGGTTCTTTTTCCTTATCTTGATCAGGTTGTGGTTCTTGTGGAGTAGGAATAGTTTCATCAGAAGTTACAGGTATTTCAGGTGATTTAAGTGTTGTACCACTTCTTGTGGTAATAGCTTTAGCTGTTTCATTCCGGGGGTTAGCATTTGTATCACTAGGTAGACTTCCCGGTTTTCTTTCACCTATTAACCTTGCTAGGTTACTTACTTCTTGTTCCAGATTTTGAATAGAAGCTTGTTGATTTCTAAATGCTTGAGCATTTTGTTCATTGGTTTGTTTTTGAGATGTGAAAAACTGCGTTTGAGTTTCAACTAGCTTCGTCATCATATCTTCTAAATTCGGCTTTTTATCATCGGTTTGTTGTGGTGGTTTGTTTTGAAAATTTGGTCTTTGCTGATTATAAGTATTATTGGATACTTGTTGATTGCTAGGACCTTGTTGGTTATTGTATGGAATATTTCGGTTATAATTCTGGTTTTGATTGTAAATCGGTCTTGGCGGTTGATAATTATTCTGATAATTATTTCCAGGCCTTTGGTTTATGTATGAAATATTCTCTCTTTGTTCCATTGTTAATTCAATACTGAGACAATCTTTTGTCAAATGTGGTCCTCCACACTGCTCACAACTAATTCGTATAGCATGAATATCTTTAGTCATCTTTTCCATTCGTCTCTCCACAGCATCTATCTTTGCGGAAATGGAATCTAAGTCATGGCTAGAATCGGCTCTAGCTGCTTTAGATGATCTAATGATATCTTTTTCTTGGTGCCACTCATGTGAGTGGGAAGCAGTGTTATCAATAATTTTGTAAGCATCAGTTTCGGTTTTCTTCATAATAGAACCACCAGCTGCTATATCTATGTCTTTCCTTGTAGTGATGTCGCATCCTTGGTAGAATATTTGTACTATTTGACAGGTGTCTAAACCATGTTGCGGACATCCTCTTAACAACTTTCCATATCTTGTCCACGCCTCATATAGAGTTTCATTTGGTTTCTGTGTGAACGTAACAATTTCTGCTTGAAGTCTTACGGCTTTAGATGCAGGAAAGAATTGTTTAAGAAATTTGTCAATTAAAACATCCCATGTATCGATCGCCCCTTCAGGTAACGATTCCAACCAATCTTTGGCTTCTCCCTTTAAAGTCCAGGGAAATAACATGAGATATATCTGTTCATCCTCCACTTCTCGGATTTTAAATAGTGTGCAGATCCTATTAAAGGTACGTAGATGTTCATTTGGATCTTCTTTCGGCGCACCACTAAATTGGCATTGATTAGTCACCATGTGTAGAATTTGTCCTTTGATTTCATAATCTGGCGCATTAATGTCTGGATGAGTAATTGCGTGACCTTGGCCAGTGCGTTTAGCTCTCATTCGGTCTTCCATACTTAAAGGTTCCAGATTCTCCATAATTGAATTTGTTGAATCGGTATCACTAGATGCTTCAGATTTAATGGTTCGTTCCTCAACAATCTCTGTTTGAATGATTGGTGGTTCCGGAGGAAAGTTTAGTGGTTCAGGATCTATGAACCGTTCCTGAATATTCGCTGGATTCTCAATTGTGAGGTTTGTTTCAAAAACTGGATTATCGGAAATTTGAACTGAAGTACTTGGTCGACTGGATGACGATTCTAAAGGAAAATCAACGGCGGTTATATTTGTTAAACGATGTCTTGATCTAGTTGCAGGTGGTGAACGTACAAAAGGTGGTGAACGTCTTGCTCGGTGCATTCACAGAATATCCTATTAGTTTTTAAAAGGAAAGAAAAATTATAATAAGTTATCCAATCAATAGACTTTTCTGATTTTGCCCACGTTTCGAATAGCCAAAAGATGCAGCAGAGGGGCAGGATTCGTTTGGTCTCAATATAATTGAGGACTGTTTGGCTCCAATAACCCGGTCCACGTACAAATCCAACTATTACTACGAACCAGAAAATTTTGATGTCTATTAATTTAACCACTTAAAATAAATTTTCGTAATTTTAAGAAATTTAGATAAGAAGTAGAATAAAAATTTATGTCCTAAAAACTAGAATGGCGAGAAATAAGAGAGAAAAAGAGTTCGTCGCAAAAGGTTGAAAAAGAAAAAAATGGTTGAAAAATAAAAGGTGACGGAAAAATAAAAGAAACTTATCAAAACTTAAAAATATTTAACTAATTTAACCTTATTACTACAACTAACTTAAAATTATAATCGCAAATTGATATTACTAATTGGAATGATAATTGATACATAGTAAAAGGTCTAAAAATATTAAAGCTTACAGGAAAAACTAAATCCCAAATGGAAATAACTTAAAAAGAAACTAAAACTTAAAAAGGCGTCGCAAAATTCTAAAGCACCTAATTCTTAGTCTAAAGAAAAAGTACTTAAGGAATTCTACGGCAAAGCCTAAAAATCTAGGAGTAAAAATAACTATAGCAAAAACTAAGTTTAAAATTAAATATGAGCTAAAAAATACAAATATTACGCTACAACGATTAAAAAGGGACAAAATATAAAAATATACAAAAAGTTGTAAAAAGTACAATTTTTATAAAAAAAATATTATTTTTATATTATATTTTAATAAAACTATTAATTTTATAAGTTTATTAAACTTATTTATACTAAATACATTAAATTAAATAAAAAGTAAAATTAAAATTAAAACTAATAATAATAATAATAATAATTATAATTAGGTTAAATAATAATAATTAATTAATAATATCCGTAATTAATGCTCGATTAGGGCTTCCTTGTCGCCTGTCAGAGTAGCTCCGCGAGTCGCGGAAAATAAAGAAGAAAACCCCGCGAGTCGCGGGGTTCAGGAATTCAGTTGACAGCTTTGTGTTTTTACGCGTTTTTCTTTATTTTTTTTATTTTTTTTTTTTATTTTATGTTTTCTGTTTTTAATTTAAATAAACGATTTTAAAATAAAACTTATATTTTTATAAACTAAAATAGAAATAAAGAAACTTATAAAACTTAAATATTTACAAAATCTTAAAAATACATATATTTATGTTTTTCTTTTTATATTTTTGAATAATTAAAACGTATTTTTACAAAAGCGAATTTTTAATAAAAGTAACTAAAAATTTTTTTATATTAGTGTTGCGCTTCCGGCGTTTAAGAGTTTTTTCCCCGGCAGCGGCGCCAAAAATAACTTGATGTGAAGCGAGGTGTATATAAAATAGTTTATATTTTACTAGGAAAAACTATTAAATACGATACAATTTTACACAAGATATTTATTTATTTATAGAATGGATATACTTAAACCTTGCTACAACACTTATAGGCAGTGTACCTAATCGTACAGTAGTGTAGTTTTTAGTAAGTCCGGTTCGTTCCACAGGGAAATCTTTAAACAAAGCTCAACGCTATATTAGTTTACTTTTATAAAAATACAAATATATATAAGTAATATTATTATTATAAAGGGGGGTTTTTACCGTTTAATGACCGGTTTGTCGATTTTAAGACTTTAGTCGCAGTTAAAACCTAATGTAAAAAAAATAAATACAAGACTTTAAATTAAAGCGTAAAGTAAATAACGATAATGAAATTGCGAATAATAAAAATGCGATAAAATAAAATTGCGATAATTAAAAAGTACGATAATTAAAAGTGCGATTAAATAACAATAAATAAAAGTGCGATAATTAGAAGTGCAATTAAATATAAAATAAAGGAAATTAAATATGAAATAAAAGAATTATGCTTATTTAAACTTCCGTAATCATGATGTTTGACGTGTTGATTTTAGTTTTATGCCCATGGGTTAATTGTCCTTTGTCCTGGATTATTCAATGCGTTCATTACCATTAATCGAATTAGCTAAAAACCTATGTATTACTCTTAATTCAGCTCTATCTATATCCAAATAAGAGTAGTTTCCCCCTTTGAAACGGTGATGGCTTGTCATTTGACTCCACACACCGTGTGTATCAAAATTCTCATCTATCCTTCTACCGTTTAGTATCAATCCTCTACAATCGGCAGACGCTAACTCCTCAGGCGTATATATACGTAAAGCCTGAGCCATGTCCAGTAAAGACATGTGGCGCATCGAACCGCCTAACAAAAATCTAATAAAAGAACGATCGGTTAAACTAGCTACCCGATCATTCAACTCTATACTACATAACAACTCTTCACACCATACTTTATATACAGGTCTGCGTATGGTGAATAAACATATCCAGTCATTAAAAGAAGAATTACCATACCTCTGTACCAGTAATTCCCTAATTGGCCCAGCCAATTCTACAGCTTCTAAGGGTCCCCATTCTATGACCCTTGGTACCTCAACAACCTTGGAATGAAGAGTATGCAAACCCCGTTGATATTTTGGATAATCTATCCAAAGTCTGTCAAATCGCAGGTTCGGGTGCAACTGTTCCAAGTGCATATCTGAAAAGGTCATGACTGGATGAGGTACATCCTGCTTGTAGTAGTTATCTACCTCCTGTTGTTCCAAGTTCTCAGCAGGAGCATGGCGGGCTTGGGATGAAGATTCACCCCTTTCATTCTGCAAAACACATCAAACACAAATTTTGTGCATTCAAATATGCATTAGTGTCAGCAAAATCATCAATCAAAATAATTACAATGACATTATCAATTTATATCAAACTTAAGCTTATTTTCACATTTTTATCAAATCTACACTTTTTCAAATAAGCATATACGAAAATTTTCGCCAAGTTCATAAGCATTCAACTCAAATAACATGTCAAAATAATCATTACTAGCAAATAAACAAGTCTCAAATGGCATTATCTTTCAAAAATCAAGTTCATGAATTTTGGACTTGAAAAAGTCCACTTTAATTCTCAAAATCATGTTTAGGCTCAAAGTTTGGATCATTTAACTACCTAGACATGTTATACTACTCAATTTAGCAACAATTCATGACAAAAATCGGCCATAACCTGTTTATATCAAAAAGCCCCAAATTGCTCAAGAACACAAACCCTAGATTATTCAAAATTTGAAGTTTAAGGCTTCTAATCATGTTAAACAGCATCAATCTAGGTTATACAAGCATAATACATAAACAATTTAAGTCTAATTACACTAAAAAGCATCAAAATCAAATTGGGGAAAAATAGCTCAAGAACACTAAAATTCGAATTAAATGGTGTTTAGGTGTAGAAATTTACCGTTTTTCTTGAGTAGTTCTTAGATATCATCCTTCTCAACATGATTTTA
This sequence comes from Rutidosis leptorrhynchoides, assembly GCF_046630445.1. Classification (NCBI taxonomy): domain Eukaryota; kingdom Viridiplantae; phylum Streptophyta; class Magnoliopsida; order Asterales; family Asteraceae; genus Rutidosis; species Rutidosis leptorrhynchoides. The sequence continues at coordinate 51,046,500 of NC_092337.1, read as the reverse complement.
GCAAAAAATTTGGTGATTAACGGTTAAAAATTGAGATTTTTGGGGGTGATTTTCGGGTTTTTTCGCAGTTATTTTCGAGCTGTATGTTTCTGTTTTGTGTGTGGGGGAGTGACTGATCGTTCAGCTATTTTTTTTTTTTTTTTCTGTGTTTTGGTCCCTCCGCGAGTCGCGGAGGTTTTGCACTGCAAACTCCGCGAATCGCGGAGTTTACCCTTTTTTTTTTTTTTTTTTTTTTTTTTTTTTATAATCTTTAACTTATAAAACAATTAAGAAATTAATTTTAAAATTTTGTTTCCCTTGTTATTTAGGACGAGGTCGTTTCGGATCGATGTCCTAGTCCGTCCTTCGACAAAATTTTAAAATTTGTCTTTTTGTAGCGATTGTTTTAAAAGCTAAGATTTTTGGGTTTTTTCAATGTTTTTGGCATACTTTAAATCAATAAGATTAAAAATAATGATAATAAAAGTTCTCGTCCCTCCCTCGGGTAAAGCAATTTCGGTTCAAAGACCTAGTCTTCAACTTACGACGAATTTTAAAAATCATATTCTTAACTTAATGAGATAAAGTAAATTTTTGTTTTTAAATTCACACAACTTAAATATAAAATTCAAAATTAAAAATTAAAAATTCACACCAAACTCAAAATTTGAAATGCATAAAATTAAAATTTCATGTTTTAAAAATTAAAAATTCACACCAAACTCAAAATTTGAAATGCATAAAATTAAAATTTCATGTTTTAAAAATTAAAAATTCACACCAAACTTAATTTAAAAATTTATAAATTCATATCAAACTTATATTAATTTTTTAAATATTTACAATTTTAAATATATTGTTTTTACAAAGTTTACAATATTAATTTAAGATTTAAATATTAATTTTAAAAACATGGTAAAAATAAAATTAAAAATCTTTTTGTCTTTTTATCCCACTTTAATCAATCAAATATTATCAAAAATATGCTCCCCTCTTTTCGGTAAAGTAATTTCGGTTCCAAGACCTAATTTAACTCATGAAGAATTTTTGAAATATTTTGGGTTGATTGATTAAAGATATTTATACCTTAAGAATAAACGTTAAATTTCGCAGTGATGTAATAAATTTTTGAATGATATCAATAATTTCGGTCGCCAAACCTAATTTTATTTAATACCAATTTAATACTTTTTAGCGAACAAATTAGCGTTTATTATCAAAAGGTTAAAAATAAAAATAAAAATAAAAACTGTACAGACATACCTGTGGAATAGATTTCTTAGTTATATGATCTATTATATTCATAAGATAGTCGGTTTAATTGGTTTTCCATGGCTGCATAGGCGTAACCTCGAGCATTCATTGTCTTTTCTTCTAAACATATGAACGGTCCGTCTCTGCATAAAGTAACAAATTCGGTATTTGAATAGGTTTGATTATTTGAACATTTACCTCCATGTGACCATTTTCCGCATTTGTGACATCGTTCTAGGTGTCGTGCTCTTCTTTTCGCTGCGGATTTTGATTTTCCTTTACCAAATTGTAACTTATTATCTTCGCATCTGGATCCTTTTCTAACTCCGTCCATTCTTTCTCTGATTACTGATACTAATTCACTCGGTAGTATGTCATTATTTCTTTTAGTGATCAAAGCGTGTAGCATTAGACCATGGTTTAATTCACAGGCAGTCTTCATTACGTAAAAACCTAAAAAAAATAAAAATTCAGAATGGGGGGAGAAGACTAGTTCTTTAGGGTCTGCTAGGGAAAGACCATTCGTGTTCCATTTTCGAGAACTACACGAAAACAGACAATCTAACTCTAACAGAAATACATATTATCCTTTAAAGACTTGATTCTCCCCACACTTAGTTAGCTGTGGTGTCGAAATTGTGATTAACTTCGTTGTCGACTTCCATCGGACCATGTATGTAATGTTTAACTCTGTGACCATTAACTTTAAATTCAATCCCATTTGAATTTATTAATTCTATCGTTCCGTATGGGAAAACTCTTTTGACTATGAATGGTCCAGACCATCTTGATTTCAATTTTCCAGGAAATAGCTTGAATCGTGAATTGAAAAGAAGAACTCTGTCTCCTTCTTTGAATTCTTTTGAACTTCTGATTCTTTTATCATGCCATTTCTTCGTTCTTTCTTTATAGATTAACGAATTTTCGTATGCTTCATGTCTTAATTCTTCTAATTCGTTTAGTTGACTTAATCGTAGACGTCCGGCTTCATGTAAATCAAGATTACATGTTTTCAAAGCCCAAAATGCTTTGTGTTCAATTTCTACTGGAAGATGACATGCTTTTCCATACACAAGTCTAAAAGGTGTGGTTCCAATTGGAGTTTTGTAGGCTGTTCTAAAAGCCCAGAGTGCATCCTCCAATTTAATGGACCATTCCTTCGGATTTGATCCTACGGTTTTCTCTAGAATACGTTTTAAAGCTCGGTTTGTATTTTCAACTTGTCCACTTGTTTGTGGATGATATGCGGTGGAGATTTTATGAGTTACTCCATATCTTTTAAGAACTTTCTCAAGTTGATTATTACAGAAATGAGTACCCCGATCACTTATTAAAGCTTTCGGTGTTCCAAACCTTGCAAAAAGACGTTTTAAAAAGTTGACTACAACTCGTGCATCGTTAGTTGGGAGAGCTTGTGCTTCCGCCCATTTAGATACATAATCAATGGCTACGAGTATATATAGATTATTATGAGATTTTGGAAATGGACCCATAAAGTCAATACCCCAAATGTCAAATACTTCACATACTTGGATGACATTTTGTGGCATTTCATCACGTTGACTTATTTTTCCGGCCCTTTGACATGCATCACAGGATTTGCAAAGAAGGTGTGCGTCTTTGTAAATTGTAGGCCAATAGAATCCAGCTTCATAAACTTTTCTTGCTGTTAGTTGAGGCCCATAATGCCCTCCTGTTGGTCCTGTGTGACAATGGTTTAAAATTTTACTAGCTTCATCTCCAAATACACATCGGCGTATTATTCCATCGGGACAACTTTTAAACAGATGTGGATCTTCCCAGAAATAGTGTTTTATATCACTGAAGAATTTCTTTCGTCTTTGGTACGATAATCCTTTTTCAAGGAATCCACAAACTAAGTAGTTTGCATAGTCTGCAAACCATGGGATTTCTTTATAATCTATCTTCAATAGATATTCATCAGGAAATTTGTCTTGTATGGCCGATTCATTTAGAACTTCTAATTCGGGAGTTTCAAGACGAGAAAGATGATCAGCGGCGAGATTTTCTGCTCCTCTTTTATCTCGGATTTCAATATCAAACTCTTGTAAGAGTAAGATCCAACGGATTAATCTTGGTTTAGCATCTTGTTTTGAAAATAGGTATCTAAGAGCAGAATGGTCGGTATAGACCACCGTTTTTGCTAGAACGAGATATGATCGAAATTTGTCAAAAGCAAAGACAATAGCAAGGAGTTCTTTTTCAGTAGTTGTATAGTTCGTTTGTGCTCCTTGTAACGTCTTACTAGCATAATATATAGGTTGAAATCGTTTTTCAATCCTTTGTCCTAAAACGGCTCCCATTGCAAAATCACTTGCATCGCACATTAGTTCAAATGGTAGATTCCAATTTGGTGTTATCATGATTGGTGCATTAGTGAGTTTTTCTTTAAGAATATTAAAAGATTTGATACACTCATCTGAAAAGATGAATGGCGCATCCTTTTCTAGGAGTTTATTCATAGGAGTGGCAATTTTAGAAAAATCTTTTATGAAACGTCGGTAAAAACCGGCATGCCCTAGAAAACTCCTAACTCCTCTAACATTGGTGGGATGTGGAAGTTTAGCAATTACATCTACTTTAGCTCTATCCACTTCAATTCCTTCTTTTGAAATTTTATGTCCAAGAACGATGCCTTCTTTAACCATGAAATGGCATTTCTCCCAATTAAGTACTAGATTTGATTTTTCGCATCTAATTAGCATTCGTTCCAGATTAACTAGACATGATTTAAATGTATCACCGAAGACTGAAAAGTCATCCATGAATACTTCCATGCATTCTTCTATCATGTCATGAAAAATCGCCATCATACACCTTTGAAAGGTTGCAGGGGCGTTACAAAGTCCAAATGGCATGCGTTTGTAAGCAAAAGTACCATAAGGGCACGTGAATGTGGTTTTCTCTTGATCTTCGGGTGCTATTGGAATTTGAAAATATCCGGAAAATCCATCTAGAAAACAATAGTAACTATTTCCAGCTAATCTTTCCAACATTTGATCTATGAAAGGTAAGGGAAAGTGATCTTTTCTGGTGGCGTCATTTAATTTTCTATAATCAATACATACACGCCATCCTGTTACAGTCCTAGTAGGAATAAGCTCATTTTTCTCATTTGTGATGACAGTCATGCCACCCTTCTTAGGTACGCATTGAACTGGACTTACCCATGGACTATCAGAGATTGGATATATCAAACCTGCATCTAGCAGTTTAATAATCTCTTTCTTAACTACATCTTGCATATTAGGATTTAGTCTTCGTTGACGTTGCACATACGTTTTATGACCTTCTTCCATAAGGATTTTATGTGTGCAATACGAAGGACTTATTCCTTTAATATCATGAATCTTCCATGCAATGGCTGGTTTATGAGCTTTCAACACAGAAATGAGTTGTGATTTCTCATTTTCAGTAAGAGAAGACGATATTATTACAGGTAATTCAGATTCACCATGTAAATAAGCGTATTCCAAATGGTTTGGAAGTGGCTTTAACTCTAATTTCGGAGGTTCTTCTATCGATGATTTATATCGATATCTGTCTTCTTCTTTTAGCATTTGAATTTCTTCTGTTGTTGGTTCATATCCATTAGCTATAAGTGTAGCTAACATTTCAGCTTCATCAATTGGTTCATTACCTTCTCCTAAAGAACATTCTCCTGTTCCTTGTAATTCTGGAAATTCTTCTAATAATTCTGCATGTGCATCTATAGTTTGAATATAATAACATGTATCATCTGCAGATTGTGGTTGTTGCATTGCTCTATCAACTGAAAAGGTAACACTCTCATCCTCTATACTTAGGGTCAGTTTCTTACCGAACACGTCTATCATTGCTTTAGCCGTGTTTAAGAATGGTCTTCCTAATATGAGAGGAACTTGAGAATCTTCTTCCATGTCCAAAACAACAAAATCTACTGGAAATACTAAAGTACCAACTTTAACTAGCATGTTCTCCATTATCCCTCTAGGATATTTTATTGATCTATCGGCTAGTTGTATGCTTATTCTGGTTGGTTTTAATTCTCCAAGGTCTAGTTTAGCGTATAGTGAATACGGCATTAGATTTATACTAGCACCTAAGTCTGCCAATGCTTCTATTGAACTAAGACTACCCAGAAAACATGGAATTGTGAAACTTCCTGGATCAGATAGTTTTTCTGGTATCTTATTCAACAGCACTGCTGAACAATTTGCATTCATAGTGACAGCCGAAAGTTCTTCCATTTTCTTTCTATTTGTGATCAGATCTTTCAAGAATTTAGCATATCTTGGCATTCCTGAAATCACATCAATGAAAGGAAGATTTACATTTATCTGTTTAAACATATCCAAGAATTTGGATTGCTCGGCTTCAAGTTTTTCCTTCTTCATTTTACTCGGATAAGGAAGTGGTGGTTGGTATGGTTTAACATAAGGTTTATCCTTAACTGTGTTATCTTCATTAACCTTTTCAACTACCGGTTCTTTTTCCTTATCTTGATCAGGTTGTGGTTCTTGTGGAGTAGGAATAGTTTCATCAGAAGTTACAGGTATTTCAGGTGATTTAAGTGTTGTACCACTTCTTGTGGTAATAGCTTTAGCTGTTTCATTCCGGGGGTTAGCATTTGTATCACTAGGTAGACTTCCCGGTTTTCTTTCACCTATTAACCTTGCTAGGTTACTTACTTCTTGTTCCAGATTTTGAATAGAAGCTTGTTGATTTCTAAATGCTTGAGCATTTTGTTCATTGGTTTGTTTTTGAGATGTGAAAAACTGCGTTTGAGTTTCAACTAGCTTCGTCATCATATCTTCTAAATTCGGCTTTTTATCATCGGTTTGTTGTGGTGGTTTGTTTTGAAAATTTGGTCTTTGCTGATTATAAGTATTATTGGATACTTGTTGATTGCTAGGACCTTGTTGGTTATTGTATGGAATATTTCGGTTATAATTCTGGTTTTGATTGTAAATCGGTCTTGGCGGTTGATAATTATTCTGATAATTATTTCCAGGCCTTTGGTTTATGTATGAAATATTCTCTCTTTGTTCCATTGTTAATTCAATACTGAGACAATCTTTTGTCAAATGTGGTCCTCCACACTGCTCACAACTAATTCGTATAGCATGAATATCTTTAGTCATCTTTTCCATTCGTCTCTCCACAGCATCTATCTTTGCGGAAATGGAATCTAAGTCATGGCTAGAATCGGCTCTAGCTGCTTTAGATGATCTAATGATATCTTTTTCTTGGTGCCACTCATGTGAGTGGGAAGCAGTGTTATCAATAATTTTGTAAGCATCAGTTTCGGTTTTCTTCATAATAGAACCACCAGCTGCTATATCTATGTCTTTCCTTGTAGTGATGTCGCATCCTTGGTAGAATATTTGTACTATTTGACAGGTGTCTAAACCATGTTGCGGACATCCTCTTAACAACTTTCCATATCTTGTCCACGCCTCATATAGAGTTTCATTTGGTTTCTGTGTGAACGTAACAATTTCTGCTTGAAGTCTTACGGCTTTAGATGCAGGAAAGAATTGTTTAAGAAATTTGTCAATTAAAACATCCCATGTATCGATCGCCCCTTCAGGTAACGATTCCAACCAATCTTTGGCTTCTCCCTTTAAAGTCCAGGGAAATAACATGAGATATATCTGTTCATCCTCCACTTCTCGGATTTTAAATAGTGTGCAGATCCTATTAAAGGTACGTAGATGTTCATTTGGATCTTCTTTCGGCGCACCACTAAATTGGCATTGATTAGTCACCATGTGTAGAATTTGTCCTTTGATTTCATAATCTGGCGCATTAATGTCTGGATGAGTAATTGCGTGACCTTGGCCAGTGCGTTTAGCTCTCATTCGGTCTTCCATACTTAAAGGTTCCAGATTCTCCATAATTGAATTTGTTGAATCGGTATCACTAGATGCTTCAGATTTAATGGTTCGTTCCTCAACAATCTCTGTTTGAATGATTGGTGGTTCCGGAGGAAAGTTTAGTGGTTCAGGATCTATGAACCGTTCCTGAATATTCGCTGGATTCTCAATTGTGAGGTTTGTTTCAAAAACTGGATTATCGGAAATTTGAACTGAAGTACTTGGTCGACTGGATGACGATTCTAAAGGAAAATCAACGGCGGTTATATTTGTTAAACGATGTCTTGATCTAGTTGCAGGTGGTGAACGTACAAAAGGTGGTGAACGTCTTGCTCGGTGCATTCACAGAATATCCTATTAGTTTTTAAAAGGAAAGAAAAATTATAATAAGTTATCCAATCAATAGACTTTTCTGATTTTGCCCACGTTTCGAATAGCCAAAAGATGCAGCAGAGGGGCAGGATTCGTTTGGTCTCAATATAATTGAGGACTGTTTGGCTCCAATAACCCGGTCCACGTACAAATCCAACTATTACTACGAACCAGAAAATTTTGATGTCTATTAATTTAACCACTTAAAATAAATTTTCGTAATTTTAAGAAATTTAGATAAGAAGTAGAATAAAAATTTATGTCCTAAAAACTAGAATGGCGAGAAATAAGAGAGAAAAAGAGTTCGTCGCAAAAGGTTGAAAAAGAAAAAAATGGTTGAAAAATAAAAGGTGACGGAAAAATAAAAGAAACTTATCAAAACTTAAAAATATTTAACTAATTTAACCTTATTACTACAACTAACTTAAAATTATAATCGCAAATTGATATTACTAATTGGAATGATAATTGATACATAGTAAAAGGTCTAAAAATATTAAAGCTTACAGGAAAAACTAAATCCCAAATGGAAATAACTTAAAAAGAAACTAAAACTTAAAAAGGCGTCGCAAAATTCTAAAGCACCTAATTCTTAGTCTAAAGAAAAAGTACTTAAGGAATTCTACGGCAAAGCCTAAAAATCTAGGAGTAAAAATAACTATAGCAAAAACTAAGTTTAAAATTAAATATGAGCTAAAAAATACAAATATTACGCTACAACGATTAAAAAGGGACAAAATATAAAAATATACAAAAAGTTATAAAAAGTACAATTTTTATAAAAAAAATATTATTTTTATATTATATTTTAATAAAACTATTAATTTTATAAGTTTATTAAACTTATTTATACTAAATACATTAAATTAAATAAAAAGTAAAATTAAAATTAAAACTAATAATAATAATAATAATAATTATAATTAGGTTAAATAATAATAATTAATTAATAATATCCGTAATTAATGCTCGATTAGGGCTTCCTTGTCGCCTGTCAGAGTAGCTCCGCGAGTCGCGGAAAATAAAGAAGAAAACCCCGCGAGTCGCGGGGTTCAGGAATTCAGTTGACAGCTTTGTGTTTTTACGCGTTTTTCTTTATTTTTTTTATTTTTTTTTTTTATTTTATGTTTTCTGTTTTTAATTTAAATAAACGATTTTAAAATAAAACTTATATTTTTATAAACTAAAATAGAAATAAAGAAACTTATAAAACTTAAATATTTACAAAATCTTAAAAATACATATATTTATGTTTTTCTTTTTATATTTTTGAATAATTAAAACGTATTTTTACAAAAGCGAATTTTTAATAAAAGTAACTAAAAATTTTTTTATATTAGCGTTGCGCTTCCGGCGTTTAAGAGTTTTTTCCCCGGCAGCGGCGCCAAAAATAACTTGATGTGAAGCGAGGTGTATATAAAATAGTTTATATTTTACTAGGAAAAACTATTAAATACGATACAATTTTACACAAGATATTTATTTATTTATAGAATGGATATACTTAAACCTTGCTACAACACTTATAGGCAGTGTACCTAATCGTACAGTAGTGTAGTTTTTAGTAAGTCCGGTTCGTTCCACAGGGAAATCTTTAAACAAAGCTCAACGCTATATTAGTTTACTTTTATAAAAATACAAATATATATAAGTAATATTATTATTATAAAGGGGGGTTTTTACCGTTTAATGACCGGTTTGTCGATTTTAAGACTTTAGTCGCAGTTAAAACCTAATGTAAAAAAAATAAATACAAGACTTTAAATTAAAGCGTAAAGTAAATAACGATAATGAAATTGCGAATAATAAAAATGCGATAAAATAAAATTGCGATAATTAAAAAGTACGATAATTAAAAGTGCGATTAAATAACAATAAATAAAAGTGCGATAATTAGAAGTGCAATTAAATATAAAATAAAGGAAATTAAATATGAAATAAAAGAATTATGCTTATTTAAACTTCCGTAATCATGATGTTTGACGTGTTGATTTTAGTTTTATGCCCATGGGTTAATTGTCCTTTGTCCTGGATTATTCAATATGTCCGTCTGGTTTTTGTCCATAACAGTCCATCAGTCATAAATATAAATTGCAAGTGTCCTTGTCAAATTATTATTATACCCGAAGATAAATATTCCAACTAATTGGGGATTCGAATTGTAACAAGGTTTTAATACTTTGTTTAATGAATACACCAGGTTATCGACTGCGTGTAAACCAAGGTTTTACTACTTTGTTAACAATTACACCAATTACCCTTGAATGTAATTTCACCCCTGTTTTGATTATTCTAGTGGCTATTAATCCATTCCCGTGTCCGGTTAAATGAACGATTATTCGTACATATAAATACCCCGCCCATCGTGTCCGATCGAGTGTATATGGTAATTTATAGGGACGCCCAATTGTAAATCTTTATATTAACATTAACAAACTTTCATTTAATTAAACAAATATAAAGCCCATTAATAGCCCATAGTCTAGTTTCCACAAGTGTCGTTCTTTTATCCAAACCCCAATTATGGTATAAAGCCCAATTACCCAATTTTAGTAATTAGCCCAACATCATGATTACTTCGTTTTAAATAAGCATAATAATAACTTAGCTACGAGACATTAATGTAAAAAGGTTGAACATAACTTACAATGATTAAAAATAGCGTAGCGTTACACGGACAGAATTTCGACTTACACCCTTACAACATTCGCTAACATACCCTTATTATTAGGATTTAAAATTAAAATTAAAATTAAAATATAAATTATATATATATATATATATTACGTATATATTGAGAGAGAGATGAAATAAGATATGAAATTTGATCAGAATTCGGTTGGCTTTATAGCCAGAGTTGAAAATTGGGGCTCCGCGACTCGCGGCAAAATGCCCTTAAAACTCCGCGAGTCGCGGAGATATATTTACAGCTCACACCCTTGGAGTTTCTTGCTGCCGACGATTTTTAATATATATATATATAATATATATATAATTAATATAATTAATTATATATTATATTATATTTATATACATAGTTAACTTGTAATTTTTAGTCCGTTGCGTCGAGCATTAAGAGTTGACTCTAGTCCCGGTTCCGGATTTTCGAACGTCCTCGCGTACAATTTAATATCTTGTACTTTGCGTTTTGAATCTTGTACTTCTGTAATTTCGAGACGTTTCTTATCAATAATTGGAACCTTTTTTATTGTCTTTTGTTCTTTTGAGCTTTTTGGTCGTTTGCGTCTTCAATTCGTCGAATCTGTCTTTTGTCTTCACCTTTTATTATTTAAACGAATATCACTTGTAAATAGAACAATTGCAACTAAAAGCTTGTCTTTCTTGAGGAATAATGCTATGAAATATATGTTCGTTTTTAGCATTATCAAATATTCCCACACTTGAGCGTTGCTTGTCCTCAAGCAATATCGTCTTGAAATACTAGAATCACTTCTTTATTCTTCACACTTTGTACATCAGTGATTTCTATATGGCGGTATAAACAATGGTAGTAACGATATGGTTTACAGTCCCACATGACTATAAAAATTTAGATCCATTAAGGAAATTGGATCTTTATGAAAACATTTGATCTTTTGAAAATTAAATCTAGTTTTTACCCTAGATAAGTTTTCCGGAATAACCCTTTACCGGTGTTTGCAAAATATTTTTGTGGGTTTGGTGGGTTTCAGATTTGAAAATTTTAGCTCAAAACTTGCGGTTTTGTGTCACCCACTTGTTAACCTTGTATTTGGAAAGCAACACGTCCAGTTTACTTGTTCCGTATATTACCTTTCGGCAAACTACCGTCCGGTTGTAAAGGAAAGCGTTGAACAAGCAACTGTTAAGGCAATGTCCCGTGACATGCTTTTGATTATGGTCTATAACGTGTCGGACGCAATTACTATCCTTGGTAGGAGCAATAGTAAAGCTCACCCTTATAATTTTTCGGTCTGGCACAAGGTCCTGTCTTTGACCATGCTATGCAACCACCGTTCTTACGGTTGACACCCGATTTAGTTCAGGTGACCTAATGAATTCCAGGTGAATTCCTAGGATTTTACGTTCAATGGTAATGAACGCATTGAAAATAGGGTTTTCAGAAAACAAATCGGTTTATAATTTTGATCAAAATATTTTCTCGTTTAAGCTCGAGTTTAGATATCATTGAATTCCATGAGTTTGAATTCTCAATCTTTAAGGTCAATCTCTAGGATTGAGTAATATCAGTCTTAAAAGCTGATTTTTAATCTTTAAGGAGATTATCCTTTCTGGGGATCTGATTCATTAGTCTTATCAAGCTAATTTGCACGGTGCCCCCCCATTGTACGAGATAAATCCTTCTCATGGTTAGGATAAATCTGACCACTTGGCGACCCTGTTTAATGCTGAGGTCCGTGGATTTCCTGCTGATTTTAGTGATGACTTTTCTAGATTTTTCGTCAACCTACAGCTGGTCTGGACGACAACTTCATGACCTAAATCAAGAAGCGCGTTTCTTTTTCGGAAGACTTTACTTCCTTTTAATGATGGAATTGATTCATCGTGTAGATCCATCTCTTCTTTTCTTTCATTGGGTAAAACAGTTTAGTTTAGTCCAAAGCAAAAGTATTTTCAGTTATTTGTTACAGATATATGTGACATATGTTTAAAATAATTTGGTAAATTTTCCCACACTTGGCTTTTTATTTTTCTTTTTATCGTCCTCTATTCCATTTTAAATGAATTTTAACATTTTAATTTGTTTCTCAATTTATGTCCTTTCCGAGGTAACAATAATTTCGGTGTTAAAACCTAGTTTTATCGTTCATAAATATGTATAAACATGATTTTGAATTCATTTAATTGAAAATTTTGAAAAATTTTACTAGAATTGGGTAGTCAGTATATAAGACTAGGGCTGTTCTTTTTTATCAGAGAGCACTAGATTCTAATACAACTACTGCTTTACTAGTATTTTTAATGGTAACCAAGTGTATAAAGTAAAAAATTTTAAAATCCGAAAGAATTTAACCCCTTCCCACACTTAAGATCTTGCAATGCCCTCATTTGCAAGAAATCAGTAACAATTTAAATTATTGAGGGTGATTTGTGTGAAAATGATTAAATTTTTACCAAAGTTTCCAAATATATTGGTGTTTGTTTGCTGAATGATAAATGGTGCACATCATTTGTTCATTCCGTCTTGTTGTTATTTCACATATATTTTGCATCTTGTCGTCAAAATTAGTTGCTTTTGCTGAACTTAATGCCAGTCTTTGAAAATGCGTTGTTTTACCCTGTTGTGTACATAAGATAAACTGCAAACATATATACATATTTTTGAAGTTTGGTTTATTACCCCACATTCAAAAATTATTAAAATCTAAGAATAAAAGTTAGATAATTATAAAAATGATTACAATATTAACAAAAGTATTAAACATATCAATAATTACAAATTACAAAATAAAAAAAAATAAGTAAACTAAGGATGATATTGGTACCAATAGGGGTTCCACGCATAACCATAAGTGCTATAGAATGCTTCGGCAGGGTCATACGTAGGATATGGTGGCTGCATCTCTATCGACCAAGGAGGGAAGACGGGTTTCGGTGTAGGAATATAGTTTCTACCTATATGTTGGCAATGCGCTATGATCTGGTTCTGATGAACTTGCCAATCTTCAAATGCTCTCTGTCTAGCATTTTCGTATTCCTGAGAAGCTATAAACCTATGCATTTCTTGCATCTCATTCCCCCCTCCTACATTACCTTGTTCCTGGTTTCTCTCCACCTGTGGATGTCTACCATGGTATCGTACTGCGGCGTTATTTCGCCGCTTCAAAACTTTCGCACCATGGTATACATTTAAACCTATAGTGTCACGGGGTTCCGGCTCTTCTACTAATAATCCCCCCCGACTTATATCCACACCGAGATATTCACCAATCAAAGTAATAAAAATACCACCTCCTATTATGCTATGTGGAGGCATCCCCCGAACCATAGCTGATAAATAATAACCCACACAATATGGTATACTTACAGCGCTCTGTGGGTCTCGAATACACATATGGTAAAACAAATCTTGTTCATTTACCTTTTCTTTGTTTTTACCCCTTTGTGTAATCGAATTAGCTAAAAACCTATGTATTACTCTTAATTCGGCTCTATCTATATCCAAATAAGAGTAGTTTCCCCCTTTGAAACGGTGATGGCTTGTCATTTGACTCCACACACCGTGTGTATCAAAATTCTCATCTATCCTTCTACCGTTTAGTATCAATCCTCTACAATCGGCAGACGCTAACTCCTCAGGCGTATATATACGTAAAGCCTGAGCCATGTCCAGTAAAGACATGTGGCGCATCGAACCGCCTAACAAAAATCTAATAAAAGAACGATCAGTTAAACTAGCTACCCGATCATTCAACTCTATACTACATAACAACTCTTCACACCATACTTTATATACAGGTCTGCGTATGGTGAATAAACATATCCAGTCATTAAAAGAAGAATTACCATACCTCTGTACCAGTAATTCCCTAATTGGCCCAGCCAATTCTACAGCTTCTAAGGGTCCCCATTCTATGACCCTTGGTACCTCAACAACCTTGGAATGAAGAGTATGCAAACCCCGTTGATATTTTGGATAATCTATCCAAAGTCTGTCAAATCGCAGGTTCGGGTGCAACTGTTCCAAGTGCATATCTGAAAAGGTCATGACTGGATGAGGTACATCCTGCTTGTAGTAGTTATCTACCTCCTGTTGTTCCAAGTTCTCAGCAGGAGCATGGCGGGCTTGGGATGAAGATTCACCCCTTTCATTCTGCAAAACACATCAAACACAAATTTTGTGCATTCAAATATGCATTAGTGTCAGCAAAATCATCAATCAAAATAATTACAATGACATTATCAATTTATATCAAACTTAAGCTTATTTTCACATTTTTATCAAATCTACACTTTTTCAAATAAGCATATACGAAAATTTTCGCCAAGTTCATAAGCATTCAACTCAAATAACATGTCAAAATAATCATTACTAGCAAATAAACAAGTCTCAAATGGCATTATCTTTCAAAAATCAAGTTCATGAATTTTGGACTTGAAAAAGTCCACTTTAATTCTCAAAATCATGTTTAGGCTCAAAGTTTGGATCATTTAACTACCTAGACATGTTATACTACTCAATTTAGCAACAATTCATGACAAAAATCGGCCATAACCTGTTTATATCAAAAAGCCCCAAATTGCTCAAGAACACAAACCCTAGATTATTCAAAATTTGAAGTTTAAGGCTTCTAATCATGTTAAACAGCATCAATCTAGGTTATACAAGCATAATACATAAACAATTTAAGTCTAATTACACTAAAAAGCATCAAAATCAAATTGGGGAAAAATAGCTCAAGAACACTAAAATTCGAATTAAATGGTGTTTAGGTGTAGAAATTTACCGTTTTTCTTGAGTAGTTCTTAGATATCATCCTTCTCAACATGATTTTAGCAAAAAATTTGGTGATTAACGGTTAAAAATTGAGATTTTTGGGGGTGATTTTCGGGTTTTTTCGCAGTTATTTTCGAGCTGTATGTTTCTGTTTTGTGTGTGGGGGAGTGACTGATCGTTCAGCTATTTTTATTTTTTTTTTTTTCTGTGTTTTGGTCCCTCCGTGAGTCGCGGAGGTTTTGCACTGCAAACTCCGCGAGTCGCGGAGTTTACCCTTTTTTTTTTTTTTTTTTTTTTTTTTTTTAATCTTTAACTTATAAAACAATTAAGAAATTAATTTTAAAATTTTGTTTCCCTTGTTATTTAGGACGAGGTCGTTTCGGATCGATGTCCTAGTCCGTCCTTCGACAAAATTTTAAAATTTGTCTTTTTGTAGCGATTGTTTTAAAAGCTAAGATTTTTGGGTTTTTTCAATGTTTTTGGCATACTTTAAATCAATAAGATTAAAAATAATGATAATAAAAGTTCTCGTCCCTCCCTCGGGTAAAGCAATTTCGGTTCAAAGACCTAGTCTTCAACTTACGATGAATTTTAAAAATCATATTCTTAACTTAATGAGATAAAGTAAATTTTTGTTTTTAAATTCACACAACTTAAATATAAAATTCAAAATTAAAAATTAAAAATTCACACCAAACTCAAAATTTGAAATGCATAAAATTAAAATTTCATGTTTTAAAAATTAAAAATTCACACCAAACTCAAAATTTGAAATGCATAAAATTAAAATTTCATGTTTTAAAAATTAAAAATTCACACCAAACTTAATTTAAAAATTTATAAATTCATATCAAACTTATATTAATTTTTCAAATATTTACAATTTTAAATATATTGTTTTTACAAAGTTTACAATATTAATTTAAGATTTAAATATTAATTTTAAAAACATGGTAAAAATAAAATTAAAAATCTTTTTGTCTTTTTATCCCACTTTAATCAATCAAATATTATCAAAAATATGCGCCCCTCTTTTCGGTAAAGTAATTTCGGTTCCAAGACCTAATTTAACTCATGACGAATTTTTGAAATATTTTGGGTTGATTGATTAAAGATATTTATACCTTAAGAATAAACGTTAAATTTCGCAGTGATGTAATAAATTTTTGAATGATATCAATAATTTCGGTCGCCAAACCTAATTTTATTTAATACCAATTTAATACTTTTTAGCGAACAAATTAGCGTTTATTATCAAAAGGTTAAAAATAAAAATAAAAATAAAAACTGTACAGACATACCTGTGGAATAGATTTCTTAGTTATATGATCTATTATATTCATAAGATAGTCGGTTTAATTGGTTTTCCATGGCTGCATAGGCGTAACCTCGAACATTCATTGTCTTTTCTTCTAAACATATGAACGGTCCGTCTCTGCATAAAGTAACAAATTCGGTATTTGAATAGGTTTGATTATTTGAACATTTACCTCCATGTGACCATTTTCCGCATTTGTGACATCGTTCTAGGTGTCGTGCTCTTCTTTTCGCTGCGGATTTTGATTTTCCTTTACCAAATTGTAACTTATTATCTTCGCATCTGGATCCTTTTCTAACTCCGTCCATTCTTTCTCTGATTACTGATACTAATTCACTCGGTAGTATGTCATTATTTCTTTTAGTGATCAAAGCGTGTAGCATTAGACCATGGTTTAATTCACAGGCAGTCTTCATTACGTAAAAACCTAAAAAAAATAAAAATTCAGAATGGGGGGAGAAGACTAGTTCTTTAGGGTCTGCTAGGGAAAGACCATTCGTGTTCCATTTTCGAGAACTACACGAAAACAGACAATCTAACTCTAACAGAAATACATATTATCCTTTAAAGACTTGATTCTCCCCACACTTAGTTAGCTGTGGTGTCGAAATTGTGATTAACTTCGTTGTCGACTTCCATCGGACCATGTATGTAATGTTTAACTCTGTGACCATTAACTTTAAATTCAATCCCATTTGAATTTATTAATTCTATCGTTCCGTATGGGAAAACTCTTTTGACTATGAATGGTCCAGACCATCTTGATTTCAATTTTCCAGGAAATAGCTTGAATCGTGAATTGAAAAGAAGAACTCTGTCTCCTTCTTTGAATTCTTTTGAACTTCTGATTCTTTTATCATGCCATTTCTTCGTTCTTTCTTTATAGATTAACGAATTTTCGTATGCTTCATGTCTTAATTCTTCTAATTCGTTTAGTTGACTTAATCGTAGACGTCCGGCTTCATGTAAATCAAGATTACATGTTTTCAAAGCCCAAAATGCTTTGTGTTCAATTTCTACTGGAAGATGACATGCTTTTCCATACACAAGTCTAAAAGGTGTGGTTCCAATTGGAGTTTTGTAGGCTGTTCTAAAAGCCCAGAGTGCATCCTCCAATTTAATGGACCATTCCTTCGGATTTGATCCTACGGTTTTCTCTAGAATACGTTTTAAAGCTCGGTTTGTATTTTCAACTTGTCCACTTGTTTGTGGATGATATGCGGTGGAGATTTTATGAGTTACTCCATATCTTTTAAGAACTTTCTCAAGTTGATTATTACAGAAATGAGTACCCCGATCACTTATTAAAGCTTTCGGTGTTCCAAACCTTGCAAAAAGACGTTTTAAAAAGTTGACTACAACTCGTGCATCGTTAGTTGGGAGAGCTTGTGCTTCCGCCCATTTAGATACATAATCAATGGCTACGAGTATATATAGATTATTATGAGATTTTGGAAATGGACCCATAAAGTCAATACCCCAAATGTCAAATACTTCACATACTTGGATGACATTTTGTGGCATTTCATCACGTTGACTTATTTTTCCGGCCCTTTGACATGCATCACAGGATTTGCAAAGAAGGTGTGCGTCTTTGTAAATTGTAGGCCAATAGAATCCAGCTTCATAAACTTTTCTTGCTGTTAGTTGAGGCCCATAATGCCCTCCTGTTGGTCCTGTGTGACAATGGTTTAAAATTTTACTAGCTTCATCTCCAAATACACATCGGCGTATTATTCCATCGGGACAACTTTTAAACAGATGTGGATCTTCCCAGAAATAGTGTTTTATATCACTGAAGAATTTCTTTCGTCTTTGGTACGATAATCCTTTTTCAAGGAATCCACAAACTAAGTAGTTTGCATAGTCTGCAAACCATGGGATTTCTTTATAATCTATCTTCAATAGATATTCATCAGGAAAGTTGTCTTGTATGGCCGATTCATTTAGAACTTCTAATTCGGGAGTTTCAAGACGAGAAAGATGATCAGCGGCGAGATTTTCTGCTCCTCTTTTATCTCGGATTTCAATATCAAACTCTTGTAAGAGTAAGATCCAACGGATTAATCTTGGTTTAGCATCTTGTTTTGAAAATAGGTATCTAAGAGCAGAATGGTCGGTATAGACCACCGTTTTTGCTAGAACGAGATATGATCGAAATTTGTCAAAAGCAAAGACAATAGCAAGGAGTTCTTTTTCAGTAGTTGTATAGTTCGTTTGTGCTCCTTGTAACGTCTTACTAGCATAATATATAGGTTGAAATCGTTTTTCAATCCTTTGTCCTAAAACGGCTCCCATTGCAAAATCACTTGCATCGCACATTAGTTCAAATGGTAGATTCCAATTTGGTGTTATCATGATTGGTGCATTAGTGAGTTTTTCTTTAAGAATATTAAAAGATTTGATACACTCATCTGAAAAGATGAATGGCGCATCCTTTTCTAGGAGTTTATTCATAGGAGTGGCAATTTTAGAAAAATCTTTTATGAAACGTCGGTAAAAACCGGCATGCCCTAGAAAACTCCTAACTCCTCTAACATTGGTGGGATGTGGAAGTTTAGCAATTACATCTACTTTAGCTCTATCCACTTCAATTCCTTCTTTTGAAATTTTATGTCCAAGAACGATGCCTTCTTTAACCATGAAATGGCATTTCTCCCAATTAAGTACTAGATTTGATTTTTCGCATCTAATTAGCATTCGTTCCAGATTAACTAGACATGATTTAAATGTATCACCGAAGACTGAAAAGTCATCCATGAATACTTCCATGCATTCTTCTATCATGTCATGAAAAATCGCCATCATACACCTTTGAAAGGTTGCAGGGGCGTTACAAAGTCCAAATGGCATGCGTTTGTAAGCAAAAGTACCATAAGGGCACGTGAATGTGGTTTTCTCTTGATCTTCGGGTGCTATTGGAATTTGAAAATATCCGGAAAATCCATCTAGAAAACAATAGTAACTATTTCCAGCTAATCTTTCCAACATTTGATCTATGAAAGGTAAGGGAAAGTGATCTTTTCTGGTGGCGTCATTTAATTTTCTATAATCAATACATACACGCCATCCTGTTACAGTCCTAGTAGGAATAAGCTCATTTTTCTCATTTGTGATGACAGTCATGCCACCCTTCTTAGGTACGCATTGAACTGGACTTACCCATGGACTATCAGAGATTGGATATATCAAACCTGCATCTAGCAGTTTAATAATCTCTTTCTTAACTACATCTTGCATATTAGGATTTAGTCTTCGTTGACGTTGCACATACGTTTTATGACCTTCTTCCATAAGGATTTTATGTGTGCAATACGAAGGACTTATTCCTTTAATATCATGAATCTTCCATGCAATGGCTGGTTTATGAGCTTTCAACACAGAAATGAGTTGTGATTTCTCATTTTCAGTAAGAGAAGACGATATTATTACAGGTAATTCAGATTCACCATGTAAATAAGCGTATTCCAAATGGTTTGGAAGTGGCTTTAACTCTAATTTCGGAGGTTCTTCTATCGATGATTTATATCGATATCTGTCTTCTTCTTTTAGCATTTGAATTTCTTCTGTTGTTGGTTCATATCCATTAGCTATAAGTGTAGCTAACATTTCAGCTTCATCAATTGGTTCATTACCTTCTCCTAAAGAACATTCTCCTGTTCCTTGTAATTCTGGAAATTCTTCTAATAATTCTGCATGTGCATCTATAGTTTGAATATAATAACATGTATCATCTGCAGATTGTGGTTGTTGCATTGCTCTATCAACTGAAAAGGTAACACTCTCATCCTCTATACTTAGGGTCAGTTTCTTACCGAACACGTCTATCATTGCTTTAGCCGTGTTTAAGAATGGTCTTCCTAATATGAGAGGAACTTGAGAATCTTCTTCCATGTCCAAAACAACAAAATCTACTGGAAATACTAAAGTACCAACTTTAACTAGCATGTTCTCCATTATCCCTCTAGGATATTTTATTGATCTATCGGCTAGTTGTATGCTTATTCTGGTTGGTTTTAATTCTCCAAGGTCTAGTTTAGCGTATAGTGAATACGGCATTAGATTTATACTAGCACCTAAGTCTGCCAATGCTTCTATTGAACTAAGACTACCCAGAAAACATGGAATTGTGAAACTTCCTGGATCAGATAGTTTTTCTGGTATCTTATTCAACAGCACTGCTGAACAATTTGCATTCATAGTGACAGCCGAAAGTTCTTCCATTTTCTTTCTATTTGTGATCAGATCTTTCAAGAATTTAGCATATCTTGGCATTCCTGAAATCACATCAATGAAAGGAAGATTTACATTTATCTGTTTAAACATATCCAAGAATTTGGATTGCTCGGCTTCAAGTTTTTCCTTCTTCATTTTACTCGGATAAGGAAGTGGTGGTTGGTATGGTTTAACATAAGGTTTATCCTTAACTGTGTTATCTTCATTAACCTTTTCAACTACCGGTTCTTTTTCCTTATCTTGATCAGGTTGTGGTTCTTGTGGAGTAGGAATAGTTTCATCAGAAGTTACAGGTATTTCAGGTGATTTAAGTGTTGTACCACTTCTTGTGGTAATAGCTTTAGCTGTTTCATTCCGGGGGTTAGCATTTGTATCACTAGGTAGACTTCCCGGTTTTCTTTCACCTATTAACCTTGCTAGGTTACTTACTTCTTGTTCCAGATTTTGAATAGAAGCTTGTTGATTTCTAAATGCTTGAGCATTTTGTTCATTGGTTTGTTTTTGAGATGTGAAAAACTGCGTTTGAGTTTCAACTAGCTTCGTCATCATATCTTCTAAATTCGGCTTTTTATCATCGGTTTGTTGTGGTGGTTTGTTTTGAAAATTTGGTCTTTGCTGATTATAAGTATTATTGGATACTTGTTGATTGCTAGGACCTTGTTGGTTATTGTATGGAATATTTCGGTTATAATTCTGGTTTTGATTGTAAATCGGTCTTGGCGGTTGATAATTATTCTGATAATTATTTCCAGGCCTTTGGTTTATGTATGAAATATTCTCTCTTTGTTCCATTGTTAATTCAATACTGAGACAATCTTTTGTCAAATGTGGTCCTCCACACTGCTCACAACTAATTCGTATAGCATGAATATCTTTAGTCATCTTTTCCATTCGTCTCTCCACAACATCTATCTTTGCGGAAATGGAATCTAAGTCATGGCTAGAATCGGCTCTAGCTGCTTTAGATGATCTAATGATATCTTTTTCTTGGTGCCACTCATGTGAGTGGGAAGCAGTGTTATCAATAATTTTGTAAGCATCAGTTTCGGTTTTCTTCATAATAGAACCACCAGCTGCTATATCTATGTCTTTCCTTGTAGTGATGTCGCATCCTTGGTAGAATATTTGTACTATTTGACAGGTGTCTAAACCATGTTGCGGACATCCTCTTAACAACTTTCCATATCTTGTCCACGCCTCATATAGAGTTTCATTTGGTTTCTGTGTGAACGTAACAATTTCTGCTTGAAGTCTTACGGCTTTAGATGCAGGAAAGAATTGTTTAAAAAATTTGTCAATTAAAACATCCCATGTATCGATCGCCCCTTCAGGTAACGATTCCAACCAATCTTTGGCTTCTCCCTTTAAAGTCCAGGGAAATAACATGAGATATATCTGTTCATCCTCCACTTCTCGGATTTTAAATAGTGTGCAGATCCTATTAAAGGTACGTAGATGTTCATTTGGATCTTCTTTCGGCGCACCACTAAATTGGCATTGATTAGTCACCATGTGTAGAATTTGTCCTTTGATTTCATAATCTGGCGCATTAATGTCTGGATGAGTAATTGCGTGACCTTGGCCAGTGCGTTTAGCTCTCATTCGGTCTTCCATACTTAAAGGTTCCAGATTCTCCATAATTGAATTTGTTGAATCGGTATCACTAGATGCTTCAGATTTAATGGTTCGTTCCTCAACAATCTCTGTTTGAATGATTGGTGGTTCCGGAGGAAAGTTTAGTGGTTCAGGATCTATGAACCGTTCCTGAATATTCGCTGGATTCTCAATTGTGAGGTTTGTTTCAAAAACTGGATTATCGGAAATTTGAACTGAAGTACTTGGTCGACTGGATGACGATTCTAAAGGAAAATCAACGGCGGTTATATTTGTTAAACGATGTCTTGATCTAGTTACAGGTGGTGAACGTACAAAAGGTGGTGAACGTCTTGCTCGGTGCATTCACAGAATATCCTATTAGTTTTTAAAAGGAAAGAAAAATTATAATAAGTTATCCAATCAATAGACTTTTCTGATTTTGCCCACGTTTCGAATAGCCAAAAGATGCAGCAGAGGGGCAGGATTCGTTTGGTCTCAATATAATTGAGGACTGTTTGGCTCCAATAACCCGGTCCACGTACAAATCCAACTATTACTACGAACCAGAAAATTTTGATGTCTATTAATTTAACCACTTAAAATAAATTTTCGTAATTTTAAGAAATTTAGATAAGAAGTAGAATAAAAATTTATGTCCTAAAAACTAGAATGGCGAGAAATAAGAGAGAAAAAGAGTTCGTCGCAAAAGGTTGAAAAAGAAAAAAATGGTTGAAAAATAAAAGGTGACGGAAAAATAAAAGAAACTTATCAAAACTTAAAAATATTTAACTAATTTAACCTTATTACTACAACTAACTTAAAATTATAATCGCAAATTGATATTACTAATTGGAATGATAATTGATACATAGTAAAAGGTCTAAAAATATTAAAGCTTACAGGAAAAACTAAATCCCAAATGGAAATAACTTAAAAAGAAACTAAAACTTAAAAAGGCGTCGCAAAATTCTAAAGCACCTAATTCTTAGTCTAAAGAAAAAGTACTTAAGGAATTCTACGGCAAAGCCTAAAAATCTAGGAGTAAAAATAACTATAGCAAAAACTAAGTTTAAAATTAAATATGAGCTAAAAAATACAAATATTACGCTACAACGATTAAAAAGGGACAAAAAATAAAAATATACAAAAAGTTGTAAAAAGTACAATTTTTATAAAAAAAAATATTATTTTTATATTATATTTTAATAAAACTATTAATTTTATAAGTTTATTAAACTTATTTATACTAAATACATTAAATTAAATAAAAAGTAAAATTAAAATTAAAACTAATAATAATAATAATAATAATTATAATTAGGTTAAATAATAATAATTAATTAATAATATCCGTAATTAATGCTCGATTAGGGCTTCCTTGTCGCCTGTCAGAGTAGCTCCGCGAGTCGCGGCAAATAAAGAAGAAAACCCCGCGAGTCGCGGGGTTCAGGAATTCAGTTGACAGCTTTGTGTTTTTACGCGTTTTTCTTTATTTTTTTTATTTTTTATTTTTTTATTTTATGTTTTCTGTTTTTAATTTAAATAAACGATTTTAAAATAAAACTTATATTTTTATAAACTAAAATAGAAATAAAGAAACTTATAAAACTTAAATATTTACAAAATCTTAAAAATACATATATTTATGTTTTTCTTTTTATATTTTTGAATAATTAAAACGTATTTTTACAAAAGCGAATTTTTAATAAAAGTAACTAAAATTTTTTTTATATTAGCGTTGCGCTTCCGGCGTTTAAGAGTTTTTTCCCCGGCAGCGGCGCCAAAAATAACTTGATGTGAAGCGAGGTGTATATAAAATAGTTTATATTTTACTAGGAAAAACTATTAAATACGATACAATTTTACACAAGATATTTATTTATTTATAGAATGGATATACTTAAACCTTGCTACAACACTTATAGGCAGTGTACCTAATCGTACAGTAGTGTAGTTTTTAGTAAGTCCGGTTCGTTCCACAGGGAAATCTTTAAACAAAGCTCAACGCTATATTAGTTTACTTTTATAAAAATACAAATATATATAAGTAATATTATTATTATAAAGGGGGGTTTTTACCGTTTAATGACCGGTTTGTCGATTTTAAGACTTTAGTCGCAGTTAAAACCTAATGTAAAAAAAATAAATACAAGACTTTAAATTAAAGCGTAAAGTAAATAACGATAATGAAATTGCGAATAATAAAAATGCGATAAAATAAAATTGCGATAATTAAAAAGTACGATAATTAAAAGTGCGATTAAATAACAATAAATAAAAGTGCGATAATTAGAAGTGCAATTAAATATAAAATAAAGGAAATTAAATATGAAATAAAAGAATTATGCTTATTTAAACTTCCGTAATCATGATGTTTGACGTGTTGATTTTAGTTTTATGCCCATGGGTTAATTGTCCTTTGTCCTGGATTATTCAATATGTCCGTCTGGTTTTTGTCCATAACAGTCCATCAGTCATAAATATAAATTGCAAGTGTCCTTGTCAAATTATTATTATACCCGAAGATAAATATTCCAACTAATTGGGGATTCGAATTGTAACAAGGTTTTAATACTTTGTTTAATGAATACACCAGGTTATCGACTGCGTGTAAACCAAGGTTTTACTACTTTGTTAACAATTACACCAATTACCCTTGAATGTAATTTCACCCCTGTTTTGATTATTCTAGTGGCTATTAATCCATTCCCGTGTCCGGTTAAATGAACGATTATTCGTACATATAAATACCCCGCCCATCGTGTCCGATCGAGTGTATATGGTAATTTATAGGGACGCCCAATTGTAAATCTTTATATTAACATTAACAAACTTTCATTTAATTAAACAAATATAAAGCCCATTAATAGCCCATAGTCTAGTTTCCACAAGTGTCGTTCTTTTATCCAAACCCCAATTATGGTATAAAGCCCAATTACCCAATTTTAGTAATTAGCCCAACATCATGATTACTTCGTTTTAAATAAGCATAATAATAACTTAGCTACGAGACATTAATGTAAAAAGGTTGAACATAACTTACAATGATTAAAAATAGCGTAGCGTTACACGGACAGAATTTCGACTTACACCCTTACAACATTCGCTAACATACCCTTATTATTAGGATTTAAAATTAAAATTAAAATTAAAATATAAATTATATATATATATATTACGTATATATTGAGAGAGAGATGAAATAAGATATGAAATTTGATCAGAATTCGGTTGGCTTTATAGCCAGAGTTGAAAATTGGGGCTCCGCGACTCGCGGCAAAATGCCCTTAAAACTCCGCGAGTCGCGGAGATATATTTACAGCTCACACCCTTGGAGTTTCTTGCTGCCGACGATTTTTAATATATATATATATAATATATATATAATTAATATAATTAATTATATATTATATTATATTTATATACATAGTTAACTTGTAATTTTTAGTCCGTTGCGTCGAGCATTAAGAGTTGACTCTAGTCCCGGTTCCGGATTTTCGAACGTCCTCGCGTACAATTTAATATCTTGTACTTTGCGTTTTGAATCTTGTACTTCTGTAATTTCGAGACGTTTCTTATCAATAATTGGAACCTTTTTGATTGTCTTTTGTTCTTTTGAGCTTTTTGGTCGTTTGCGTCTTCAATTCGTCGAATCTGTCTTTTGTCTTCACCTTTTATTATTTAAACGAATATCACTTTTAAATAGAACAATTGCAACTAAAAGCTTGTCTTTCTTGAGGAATAATGCTATGAAATATATGTTCGTTTTTAGCATTATCAATTCTCATCCCAAAAATATTAGATTTTAAAAGTGAGACTATAACTCACTTTCACAGATTTTTACTTCGTCGGGAAGTAATACTTGGCCACTGGTTGATTCACGAACCTATAATAATATATACATATATATCAAAGTATGTTCAAAATATATTTACAACACTTTTAATACATTTTGATGTTTTAAGTTTATTAAGTCAGCTGTCCTCGTTAGTAACCTACAACTAGTTGTCCACAGTTAGATGTACAGAAATAAATTGATAAATATTATCTTGAATCAATCCACGACCCAGTGTATACGTA
The DNA here is from genome assembly GCF_046630445.1 of Rutidosis leptorrhynchoides. NCBI lineage: Eukaryota > Viridiplantae > Streptophyta > Magnoliopsida > Asterales > Asteraceae > Rutidosis > Rutidosis leptorrhynchoides. The sequence continues at coordinate 51,020,348 of NC_092337.1, read as the reverse complement.
TCTCAGTATTGATCACAACTCAAACTATATATATTTTGTAATCAACCTCAACCCTGTATAGCTAACTCCAACATTCACATATAGAGTGTCTATGGTTGTTCCGAAATATATATAGATGTGTCGACATGATAGGTCGAAACATTGTATACGTGTCTATGGTATCTCAAGATTACATAATATACAATACAAGTTGATTAAGTTATGGTTGGAATAGATATGTTACCAATTTTCACGTAGCTAAAATGAGAAAAATTATCCAATCTTGTTTTACCCATAACTTCTTCATTTTAAATCCGTTTTGAGTGAATCAAATTGCTATATTTTCATATTGAAATCTATTTTATGAATATAAACATAAAAAGTATAGGTTTATAGTCAGAAAAATAAGTTACAAGTCATTTTTGTAAAGGTAGTCATTTCAGTCGAAAGAACGACGTCTAGATGACCATTTTAGAAAACATACTTCCACTTTGAGTTTAACCATGATTTTTGGATATAGTTTCATGTTCATAATAAAAATCATTTTCCCAGAATAACAACTTTTAAATCAAATTTTATCATAGTTTTTAATTAACTAACCCAAAACAGCCCGCGGTGTTACTACGACGGCGTAAATCCGGTTTTACGGTGTTTTTCGTGTTTCCAGGTTTTAAATCATTAAGTTAGCATATCATATAGATATAGAACATGTGTTTAGTTGATTTTAAAAGTCAAGTTAGAAGGATTAACTTTTATTTGCGAACAAGTTTAGAATTAACTAAACTATGTTCTAGTGATTACAAGTTTAAACCTTCGAATAAGATAGCTTTATATGTATGAATCGAATGATGTTATGAACATCATTACTACCTCAAATTCCTTGGATAAACCTACTGGAAATGAGAAAAATGGATCTAGCTTCAAAGGATCCTTGGATGGCTTGAAAGTTCTTGAAGCAGAATCATGACACGAAAACAATTTCAAGTAAGATTTTCACTCGAAATAAGATTGTTATAGTTATAGAAATTGAATTAAAGTTTGAATATGATTATTACCTTGTATTAGAAAGATAACCTACTGTAAGTAACAAAGGTTTCTTGATCTTGGATGATTACTTGGAATGGATTTAGAAAACTTGGAAGTAAACTTGCAATCTTGGAAGTATTCTTGATTTTATGAAACTAGAACTTTTGGAATTTATGAAAACACTTAGAACTTGAAGATAGAACTTGAGAGAGATCAATTAGATGAAGAAAATTGAAGAATGAAAGTGTTTGTAGGTGTTTTTGGTAGTTGGATTAGATATAAAGGATATGTAATTTTGTTTTCATGTAAATAAGTCATGAATGATTACTCATATTTTTGTAATTTTATGAGATATTTCATGCTAGTTGCCAAATGATGGTTCCCACATGTGTTAGGTGACTCACATGGGCTGCTAAGAGCTGATCATTGGAGTATATATACCAATAGTACATACATCTAAAAGCTTTGTATTGTACGAGTACGAATACGGGTGCATACGAGTAGAATTGTTGATGAAACTGAACGAGGATGTAATTGTAAGCATTTTTGTTAAGTAGAAGTATTTTGATAAGTGTCTTGAAGTCTTTCAAAATTGTATGAATACATATTAAAACACTACATGTATATACATTTTAACTGAGTCGTTAAGTCATCGTTAGTCGTTACATGTAAATGTTGTTTTGAAACCTTTAGGTTAACGATCTTGTTAAATGTTGTTAACCCATTGTTTATTATAACAAATGAGATGTTAAATTGTTATATTATCATGATATTATGATATATAATATATCTTAGTATGATATATATACAGTTAAATGTCGTTACAACGATAATCGTTACATATATGTCTCGTTTCGAAATCATTAAGTTAGTAGTCTTATTTTTACATATGTATTTCATTGTTAATACACTTAATAATATATTTAATTATCATTTAACATAATTAACCAAGTGTATCAATATCTTAATATGATTCATATGTACCTAGTAATACGTTGTTATAACGATAATCGTTATATATATCGTTTTCGAGTTTCTTAATTTAATAGTCTCATTTTTATGTATATAACTCATTGTTAAAATACTTAATGAGATACATACTTATAATAAAATCATGTTAACTATATATATAACCATATATATGTCATCGTATAGTTTTTACAAGTTTTAACGTTCGTGAATCACCGGTCAACTTGGGTGGTCAAATGCCTATATGAAACCTATTTCAATTAATCAAGTCTTAACAAGTTTGACTGCTTAACATGTTGGAAACACTTAATCATGTAAATAACAATTTCATTTAATATATATATAAACATGGAAAAGTTTGGGTCACTACATTGAGTGTCGCTCATATCGTTCCAAAATGGGCGTGGATCATAAGAATCGTCATAATACTCGGCTGACCGTAAGTAAGCATTGAGTTGGGCATCATCTAGCTCAATATACAGATCAAATAGTCGGGCAAACTCAATTTGACTAAGTACCCGATCGATTCTACCTAAACGAAATCTCATGAAGTTTTGATTTGTCGGGTCCATAATGAGATCAAAACGTAAAGATGCTATGAATTCTTTGCATAATTCCGGGTATATGACATCATTGAATCCCATAATTCTTTCCCATGCCCTGATTGTTATTAGCCTGCCAGTTAAAAGCCAGTATTTAACCTCCAACATCCTCGACACTCTATCATATTCCCTTGCTTCAACCAACGGAGCCGGGTCAAAATACCAAGTGGCATCACATGTTTTGTTCGCTACCCAATTATATGCACTTGCGTAATCTGGATGATCCCGGACATAAGCTAACCAAACCCTTGGATCATTTTGATCCGGTGATCCTTCAGGTGAAGATTGTCGTTCATTTAGTGGAGAATTTTGTTCATCTGAAGAATCTTGTTCTTCTCGGTACTGGTGGGAAGGTTCTTCTTGTTGTTGACTTCCCATTGATCTAAAGTTGTACTGCACACATAAAACATACACCAAAACAAAAGAGGCGCATAGACAATAGTATGCATTAGTGTGAGTTCATCATAAATCAAGTATATGTTCAAAAATACATATAGCACATAATCATGTGAATCATTCATGTAAACATTTTCTCAAAAGATCCAAGATCAACATAACTAGTCTAGCGTTCTAGAAACCAAATTTGAACATGAACCTCATATCATTCTCATCCCTTTGACAAACTATCACATTAAATACAAAAGTAATGGAAACTTAACAATTGTCAAGTATTTATATCAATTAAGAACCAAAATATGTTAGATTTCCAAAACATTAACCATGTCATGCTCAAAATGTGATACATACTTATGAAGTACACAAATTATCTCAAACATTCACAAACACTTAGCTAGGAACCAAATTCAACCAAATTCAAAGCCAAAATTCGGATTTAAATTCTACACAAACCCTAGAATCATGAATATACCCTAAAAACACTATGTAATATGATTTAAAGGCATACAAGTCAATTATAACAACCTAAGGCATGTTAATGTTCATAACAATTATCAATTCAAGAAAACCCACATAAATTTCTTACACAATCCGAAAAATTAAGCATGAAATCGAAGTATTGAAAAGAAAATTAAGTGGAATCAAATGAACATACCCTAGGCATCTTGATTTAGGCTTTGATTTGAGAAGAATTGATTTAAATTTGAAGAATTAAAATTAGGGTTTGAAGTGTTTTAGAGGAAAAGAGAGAATGGAACTGCAATTTTTGGGTAAGAACTGAATGAAATCGAGTGTGTGGTGTTAAAGAGTGGATAAAATCGTAGACCCCACAAAAATTTGAAGCTGGTCTGAGCTTTTTGAGAGAGTGCGCTGAGCGCACAATTTGGGGTGCGCGGCGCGCACTAGTGATCCGAGCTAAAAAACCTTCTGACCCAGTTTTTGCAAAGTGTGCTGAGCGCACATCTGAGGGGTGCGCGGCGTGCACAGTTGGTTTTCAGGCATTTTTTGTGTTTGGTCAGTACAGTGAGGTTGGTAACATATTGGTGAACGTAATGGCATTCAACAAAAATTAAAAATCATTCAAAATCATGTAATTCACACAAAAACCTATTTTTAACATTTGTGAAGGTTTTAAAAACGAGTCGCTTCACCCGACTCTTCCCCCAAACTTAGGTAGCTTTAGGGTTGAAAATGAGTTTTACCTCATCTTCAATGTTCATGGGTCCGTCGACATATAGTTTGACCCTGTGTCCGTTTACCTTAAACGTATCACCCTTCGCATTCCGTAATTCCACGTTCCATACGGAAAAACCTTGTTAACAACAAATGGTCCCATCCATCGGGACTTGAGTTTTCCAGGGAAAAGTTTAAATCATGAGTTGAATAACAAAACACGATCACCTTCTTTAAAATCTTTTGGATTCTTAAGACGGTTATCGTGCCAAACTTTGGTCTTTTCCTTGTATATGAGCGATTTTTCATAGGCGTTATGTCTCAACTCATCCAACTCATTTAGTTGGTTTAAATGAAGGTTTCCCGCGTCTTTAAGATCGAGATTACAAGTCTTAAGAGCCCAATGCGATTTGTGCTCTATCTCCAAAGGGAGATGACATGCCTTCCCATAGACTAGGCGGTAAGGTGTGGTTCCAATAGGAGTTTTGTAGGCGGTTCTAAATGGCCACAAAGCATCGTCAAGATTCGTTGACCACACCTTAGGATTGGATCCAACCGTTTTCTCAAGGATCCTTTAAATGCTCGATTCGTATTTTCAACTTGCCCACTTGTTTGTGGGTGATAAGATGTAGAAATTTTATGGTTATCCCATATCGTTTTAACACCTTTTCTAATTGAGTGTTGCAAAAATGGGTACCACGATCACTAATTAAAGCCTTCAGGGTACCGAACTGGGCAAAAAGCTCTTTAAGAAAAGTTACAACAACTCGTGCATCGTTTGTGGGGAGAGCCTTTGCCTCAGCCCATTTTGATACGTAGTCGACGGCAACGAGTATGTATTGGTTGGAATGAGATTTTGGGAATGGTCCCATGAAATCAATGCCCCAAATATCGAAAACCTCACAAACTTGGATTATGTTTTGAGGCATTTCGTCTCTTTGACTAATCTTTCCTGCCCTTTGGCAAGAATCGCATGATTTACATATACGGTGGGCATCTTTAAAGATGGTAGGCCAATAAAAACCGGCCTCATAGACTTTTCTCCCCGTGATTTAGGGTCCGAAATGTCCACCAGTGGGACCAAGATGACATTGGAGAAGAATTTGATTGCATTCTTCCCCGGAGACACAGCGACAGATTATCCCATCGGGACACCGTTTGAAGAGATACGGGTTTTCCCAAAAATAGTATTTTAAGTCACTGAAAAATTTCTTTCGTTTTTGATGTGACATACCGGTTTCTAGGAATCCACCCGCAAGATAGTTGGCTATGTCAACAAACCAAGGATCATTAATTTTCATGAGATTTTCGTCCGGAAAGTTATCTTGGATAACAGTCTCATGGAGAACCTCAAGATTCGGGTTCTCAAGGCGAGAAAGGTGATCGGCAGCTAGGTTTTTGGCCCCCTTTTTGTCTTTAATATCAATGTAGAATTCTTGCAAAAGCAAGACCCAACGTATTAATCGGGGTTTAGCATCTTGCTTAGTAAGCAAGTACTTTAATGCTGAATGGTCTGTATAGACAACCGTCTTTGCTAGTACCAAATAGGATCGGAATTTATCAAACGAAAAGATAATTACCAGGAGTTCCTTCTCGGTGGTAGTGTAATTAAGTTGGGATCCTTGCAATGTCTTACTAGCATAATAAATGGGCTGAAAATGTTTTTCAATTCTTTGCCCCAAGACGGCACCAATAGCAAAGTCACTTGCATCACACATAAGTTCGAATGGAATTGACCAATTCGGTGATATGAGAATGGGTGATTGCGTGAGTTTTGCTTTAAGGAGGTTAAAGGCGTTAAGACACTCGTTCGTGAAGACAAATGGAGCGTCTTTCTCAAGAAGTTTGTTCATCGGGGTCGCAATTTTAGAAAAATCTTTAATGAAACGACGGTAAAAACCAGCGTGCCCCAGAAAACTTCTTACACCTTTCACATTTGTCAGTGGTGGTAATTTGGCTATGACTTCCACTTTAGCTCTATCCACCTCCAATCCCGCACAAGAAATTTTATGAACTAATACAATTCCCTCACTTACCATGAAATGGTATTTTTCCCAGTTAAGCAACAAGATTAGATTCTTCACACCTTATCAACATACGCTCAAGATTATTAAGACATGAGTCAAAAGAATCACCGAAGACTGAAAATTCATCCATGAATACTTCCATAAAGTCTTCAATCATATCATGAAAAATAGCTACCATACACCTTTGAAAGGTAGCAGAAGCATTGCATAAGCCAAAGGGCATACGTCGATAGGAGAAAGTGCCATAAGGGCATGTAAAGGTGGTTTTCTCTTGGTCCTCGGGTGCTATAGGGATTTAGAAATATCCCGAGAAACCGTCAAGAAAATAATAAAAGTTCTTTCCTGCCAACCTTTCCAACATTTGATCAATGTAAGGAAGGGGAAAATGGTCTTTTTGGGTAGCATCATTTAATTTTCTGTAATCAATACATACCCTCCAACCCGTGACAGTCCTAGTGGAAATTAATTGATCGTTTTCATTGGTGATAACGGTCATGCCACCCTTTTTGGGTAGACATTGGACCGGACTCACCCAAGGACTATCCGAAATTGGGTAAATAAGACCCGCATCAAGGAGTTTGACAATCTCCTTTTTAACGATTTCTTGCATATTAGGGTTTAGTCGCCTTTGTCTTTGTACACATGGCTTATAGTTATCTTCCATTAGTATCTTATGCGTACAATAAGAGGGACTTATACCCTTGATGTCATGAATTTTCCATGCTAGAGCCGGTTTATGGGCTTTTAACATGGAAACAAGTTTAGATTTCTCACTTACAGAGAGTTAGGATGAAATGATAACCGGGAGAGTAGAATCCTCTTGAAGGTAAGCATATTCCAAGTGACTTGGAAGTAGCTTCAATTCCAAAATGGGAGGTTCTTCAATCGATGTCTTACATTGGTACTCATTTTTTAAATCCAACTTTCTGTATTCTTCATCATTTGACTCATAACCATTAGCCATCAAAGTGGTCAACATTTCCACTTCTTCTACCATGTTCTCTTCATCACCTTCTGCCAAAATGCATTCTCCCGAACCTTGCAATTCTGGAAATTCCTGCAATAATTCTGAATACGTGTCTACGGTTTGCAAATAATAACATTTATCATCAGTAGACTCAGGGTATTGCAAGGCATGGTCAACGGAAAAGGTAACCTTAATATCCTCAATGCTAAGGGTCAATTTCTGCCCATGAAAATCTATCATAGCTCTAGCGGTATTGAGGAAAGGTCGACCCAATATAAGAGGCACACGTGTGTCCTCTTCCATGTCCAGAATTACAAAATCGGCTGGAAATACTAGGGTACCCACTTTTACTAACATATTCTCTAAAATTCCATGAGGGAATTTAACAAAGCGGTCTGCTAGTTGAATTGCCATTCGGGTTGGTTTTAGCACCCCGGGGTCTAGCTTAACATATAATGAATAAGGCATCAAATTAATGCTAGCCCCTAAATCCGCTAATGCTTTAATGCATTCCAAATCTCCTTAGAGACATGGTATGGTAAAACTCCCAGGATCTACTAACTTCTTTGGTATTTTGTTCATCAAAATTGCCGAACAATTAGCATTCATGGTGACGGATGAAAGTTCCTCCATTTTCTTCCGATTAGTAAGTAAGTCTTTTAAGAACTTAGCATAATTGGGCATACCTGAAATCACATCAATGAAAGGCATATTTATGTTAATTTGTTTAAACATATCTAAAAATTTTGACCTTTCGGCTTCGAGCCTTTCTTGTTGTTGTTTCCTTGGGTATGGGAGCGGTGGTTGATATGGCTTCACTACGGGTTTTTCCCGTTCTTCCTTCTCAACCACTTGTTCCGGCTCCTTAACCGGTTCATCATTTTTGTTCAACGGAACACTGAAATCAGAATCTTCGGGCATTTTTGGAGCTTCGTATGCTAGACCACTCCGTGTGGTGATAATATTTGCGTGCTCATTTCGGGGGTTCTTATTGGTATCGCCCGGTAAACTTCCTGGTTTTCTCTCACTAAGTAAACTAGCTAAACCATTCATTTGCTTCTCCAAATTCTAAATTGAGGCTTGTTGGTTTCTAAACTGGTGTTCGTTTTTCTCGTTTGTTTGGTTTATGTTTGTAACAAGCTGGGTTTGTAATGCAATCAACTTTTCCAACATACTCTCCAAATTTGACTTTTTTTCTTCCTGTTGGGGTTTTTGATAAAAACCCAAAGTTTGTTGTTGGAACCCACTACTTGACCCTTGTTGGTAATTGGAATTTTGACCTTGAGGGTTGTATGAGTTGTTGAAGTTTCGGTTAAACTGGGCTCTTCCTTGAAATTGATTATTATTTCTTTGGCTTATGAAAGCCACTTCTTCTTTTTGAGCCATTGTTAGACCAGCATCACAATCTTTTTCTAAATAGAGACCACCACAGTATTCATAACCTACTTTCATACTATGAATTTCTTTGGTGATTTTGTCCATGTTTCGAGCAACACCGTCTATTTTCACACTTAGGGAACTAAGGTCATCATAAGCACCGGCGCTTTAGACTTGAGCATTACGAGTAATTGGTCATTCTTGATGCCACTCATGAGAATAATCGGCTAGCTTCTCGATTATCTCATAAGCCTCTTGCTCGGTTTTGTCCATGAGTGAACCTCCGGACGCTTGATCAATGGAAATTCGGGTTGCAACATCACAACCCCTATAAAAGATTTGGACTTTTTGGAAGGTATCCAAACCATGATTTGGACAACCTCTTAGCATTTTGGAAAAACGATTCCATGCTTCGTACAAGGTTTCCATCGGCTTTTGACAGAATTGGGTAATTTCGTGTTGGAGTCTCGCGGTCTTAGAAGCTGGAAAATATTTCTTAAGAAAATTTTCCAACATACCATCTCAAGTTTCTATCGTAGCCTCGGCCAATGAATCTAACCAACTTCGTGCTTCCCCGTGGAGTGTCCATGGAAAAAGTCTTAAAAATATGGCATGGTCAGTGTCTGGTTTAAGTTTGAAAAGAAGACATATCTCTTGAAAAAGACGAATATGTTCGTTTGCATCTTCATTCGGACCACCACCAAATTGACACCTGTTATTAATCATTTGGAGAATAGGTCCTTTTATTTCAAATTTTACCTCACCAGTGGGCGGAGTAATAGCACTACCTTGTCCGGTTCGGGTTGCCTTCATCTTGGCCGCCATTGATTGTCTTGGTACCACCGGTCTTGCTTCTCCTTCCATTTCAAATTTTGGAGGGGGAACGGGCTCACCAAATTCAGAATATCTCGGCTTGGTTGTACTTGATTCTGAACCAAAAGTTTCCTGCTTTGATGAAGATTCAAAAAGTTCAAATACTTCTTTTGAGATCCTACCAAGCTTTCTATCAGGTTCCGTAAGCGGTGTAAGTAATGGAGAATCTGAACTTCGGGTATGTGGCATATGCAACCTAAAATCTGTCAATCACATAATTAACAAAAACTATTAAACGTACCGATTCTATAAGTTTAAAATTCAAAGACTATTAATAATTTAAAAATAATTAAGAAAATACTTAATCACAAATTAGTTAATAATTCTATTTTGACACAAAACTGTCCCCGGCAGCGGTGCCAAAAACTTGATGTGTGAAACGTGATATATGATTTATCGTATGAAATAGTATGGAAAAATACCGATTAGAGATTGCTACACACTAACGAGCAGTGTACCTGATCGTGTAGTAGTATAGTAAATGGTAAAATCCGTGTATCATTCCAAGGACATTATCTAAATCAAATTAGGATTATAGACTAAATTGTGATCAACTAAGAAAATTACAAGTACAAGATATATTTTGGTTTGCCATTTTACGATAGGCGAATCAAGTGATGAATAAGATTAAAAAGACAATATTTTTGGTATTTTTGGTTTATGAAAACAGAAAGATAGTTTTGAATTCAAATTAAAGAAATATGCTCATCTAGACTTTTTACCCTTAATGTTGAATGTTATTTAGGATTAAGATCGGATTGATTGATTATGCACGAGAACTAATTAATTGGTTCACCAAGAGTAGTCTTGCGCAAACGGGATTACATGATGTAAGTGATGTTCTTGTCATCTAAGACCTCCTATTTATAATCAACTAATTCAACTGGTTTGAAGACTTGAAGAATGATCAAGTCAATGGTGTGTTGTACATGATCCACTCCTATATCAACTAAAGGTTTAACTTAGTTCATTCCCTTGGTCCAGTTAAATGCTCAATTCACCCAACCCAAATAATTAACTAAGTGTTATAATAAGATCCCTATAAACGTCACTAGATAAGGCAAATCACTAACACATGTTAATTGATGAAACTAGGTAGTTGAAAGTGTGTATAATAGATTTTAAGGAATTGGTCATTCTCCTAGATAATTACACATACTAATTAAGCTATTCCAAAGTATCTACAAGAGTCGTTGTTACATTCTTATGTAAATTAACCATTTGAACTCAACTTATCCCTTTTGGTAAAAGACGGATAAACACATGTCACTAGGTGTAAATCAATACATTAACTTAACAAGATGATGTTTCTTAATCAAATGAACATATCAACTAGTTGAATCGAAATGATTAAACTTAACAAGAATGGTTCTTGCATTCAAACATCAAACTATCGTGCATAATTACAATCAATCAATAGTAAACATTCAACATCTCGGTTATTTATCTAGATGAACATAAAATGGACTAGCCAACAATCATGCTTGAAAACTTAAACACAACAGTAACAAATATAGAATTCATTGTAAATACAAGATTAACCTTTTAGGAGTAATCTTGGATGAAGCTCTTGAATGATCTTGGATTCTTCAATGATTTGAGTGCTTAGATGCACTTTGATAAGCCCAAGAACTGCTTTGAATCGTTTGTTTTCGTCTCTGAGCAGAAAGGAAACTGGTACTCTTCAAATGAAACTGGAAATGGAATTAAATAAGCTGGAAAGTTGGTTAAAAGCACTGTGCGCGGCGCGCACAGTAAGGGTGTGCTGAGTGCACTCTCACCTACTTCACCTTTTACTTTACAGCTCGACTACGCACGTTCAAATATACTTTTCTGTTAAAAGTGCGCGTAAGGGTGCGCTGAGAGCACTACTGTGCGCGGCGCACACCATCAAAAAGTGCGCTTGGCGCACTTTGGTTTTGGCCAAGAAATCCTCTGATCAAATTTATGCAATGTGCGCTGAGCGCACATTTTGTGGTGCGCTGAGCGCACTCTTCTGTCTTTGGGTTTTGGTCTCGTTTTCGATTTCTGAGCTGTTACCATACATAATCTTCATATTTCTTCAAGTTTACAATGATTCTAGACTATATTACAATACTATGAAATACAAACGGAATTACTAAGTTTACATATGAAATAAATAACAATAGGACGCGATATTACGACTAAAGATATGACTAATTTGAGTAATATCAGCAATTAAATATGAAATAAAGGAATTATGCTTATTTAAACTTTCGTAATCATGATGTTTGACGTGTTGATTTTAGTTTATTACCATGAGTTAATTGTCCTTTGTCCTGGATTATTCAATATGTCCGTCTGGTTTTTGTCCATAACAGTCCATCAGTCATAAATATAAAGTGCGAGTGTCCTCGTCAAATTATCCTTATATCCGAAGTCAAATATTCCAACTAATTGGGGACTTAAACTATAATTACACCAATTTTTCTTGTATATAATTCACCCCTGTTTTAATAAGTCCATAGACTATTAATCCATTCCCGTATCCGGTTAAATGAACGATTATTAGTACTTATAAATATCCCGCCCATCGTGTCCGATCGAGTGTATATGGTTATTTATAGGTACGTCCAATTGTAAATCTTTATATTAAATTAACAAACTATCATTTAATTAAACAAATATAAAGCCCATTAATAACCCATAGTCTAATTTCCACAAGTGTCGTTCTTTTGTCCAAACCCCAATTATGGTACAAAGCCCAATTACCCTGTCTTTAATATTTAGCCCAACATCACGATTACTTCTGCTTAAATAAGCATAATAATAACTTAGCTATGAGACATTAATTTAAAAAGGTTGAACATAACTTACAATGATTAATAATAGCATAGCGTTACACAGACAGAATTTCGACTTACACCCTTACAACATTCGCTAACATACCCTTATTATTATTAAAATTAAAATTAAAATTAAAATTATAATATATATATATATATATATACGTTGAGAGATGAAGAAAGAAAAAGATTGTGTTTATTTTGGCCAAAACACGCGAAATTTATAGATGTGGCCAGCATATTGGGGTCATGCGACCGCATGACATTTGTTCTTCCTGGCCATGTGATCGCATGGCCAGCTGGTTCCAGTCACATGGTTTTGTTTTCTTGTTTTGCCGACGTTTTAATAAATAAATATAATATATAAATAATTTTACGAATTATTTATATATTATATTATATTTATGTACATAGTTGACTTGTAATTTTTGCTCCGTTGCGTCGCGCGTTGAGAGTTGACTTTGGTCCCGGTTCCGGATTTTCGAACGTCCTTGCGTACAATTTAATATCTTGTATTTTGCGTTTTGCGTCTTGTACTCTTGTAATTTTGAGACGTTTCTTATCAATAATTGGAATCACTTTGATTGTAATTTGTACTTTTTTGCTTTTTGGTCGTTTGAGTCTTCAATTCATCGAATCTGTCTTTTGTCTTCACATTTTATTATTTAAACGAATATCACTTGTAAAGAGAACAATTGCAACTAAAAGCTTGTCTTTCTTGAGGGATAATGCTATGAAATATATGTTTGTTTTTAGCATTATCAGGTGCAAAGGTTACAAGCACTAGCAGCATCACCGACATCAACAATACCACCGACAACAACACCAGCAGTACCATTACCACCACCAACAACATCCGCATCGCAAACCTCAACTTCACAATCTGTTCCACGAGCATCAACGTCATACGCACCGTAGTTACCAAGAAATACCAGCAACAATAACCGATGAAGTATTAACTCATTTCCCCTAAAGAAATTTTATGTATATTTAATATATATGAATTTTGAAATCAAAATAAATCTTTTCGTACTAAGCTATTACGTGTGAATCTTAACTGGTAGGTACTAATCGGTTAGTTCATATTACTAATATGCAATGATGTACATCCTTCCTTAATAACTTAACCATTGTTAACTACAATCTCTGTTTCAACCCAATGAATTCCATTTCATAATAAACCAAGTGTATTAATCAATTACATAATTGATTTTACATTTTCAATTTCGATATACTCGAAACTTTCCAGAAAACATCATTTGTGCCTTGTAAGGTTCACAAAAATTCTACGAGCACCAACATCCTTCACCGAGGAATATCAATTAGAATAAATAATGAAGTGTTGATTTCATTAGTGAAAAACTCCGCAAAGATTATGTAATCTTTAATGTTTTAGAGATTAATCATTTCTAAGTCAAGCCGAAAATCAAATGAGCTTAATATGATATTAACTCATTAAATCCATATTACATATGAAGAAATATACATACATATATTTTCATAAAGACTATAATGAAAATTCTTTTGTATAAAATATTACTTGTGAAATCTTTAACGGGTAGGTAATTCCCGAAAAATATATAAGTTCACAATTAATATGTTATACTGTACATTTTTCAACTTTGATTCAAAAATTATTAACTATGCTCACAGCGATATACAATCGTTTTCATACAAATTCAATTACATATTCTAATATTGACGGATCAGAATCCAAGTCAAGATTTAACGGGTGACATCATTCTTAGATCTCTCCATCTTTCAAAGTTATACTTTAACTTCAAAAAATGTGAAAGATCCTTTAGCATTGTTATTACTGAAAATAATATTGCAATCCCTTTTCAAAGTATCCAGTTTTACCACACTTTCAACCAGTCAACTTCGACTTTTCAAATTAACCTTATTATAACCTTGATATATACGTTCTTGTTACTGGGGAACCTTTCATGTTCCACCACATTAACAGTAAGTTTACCAACAACTTCATTGATCTGTGACCTTCCAAAAAATCATTATACTCATTGAAACCCCATCATGTACTCACCTACATCTTGTAACAATAATTGCCATACCAACTACCGGGAATTAGCAATCAGTATTTCGAATTTCGTAGCAATTCTACGCCAATAGTTATATATATACATATAATGTCTATCTTATAGACTTACATACTTCGAATGTGAAGTTTCTGAAAAACACCCCAAACTGCGAAACTAGTTCTCCGAATTTTGGAAAAATGCTGATGAAACAGCAAAACCTGTAAACGACCTTACATCCAAAAGTTTGATGATAAAGAATAGAGTGTTGGAAAAGCTCATAAAAAGAGAAGGTTTGGAACTGGAAAACGGATTGAGCAAAGTATGACGGAGGCTGTAGATAAATCACAAAGACTAAACCTGCCTTCAAAGAATCCAAATGATTAAGTATCTGCTGAAGTCATTAACTAATACCTTGCTCCTGACTCTAAACCTTTACGGACAAATCTTCTTTATCATCTTTCGATATTAGAAATTCTAAGATATCATCGTATCTTTCATTATAAATATCCTCGATATTTCTGAAGATATTTTCATAACTATTCTTATCTGAAATCATTTATCTCTTCGCGATATCAGTGTTACATCAGAAAGGAAACTGTTTTAGTTTCTAAAATCTGAAAAGTTTGAACTTAAATTATGAATGTTATTGAAGTAGTGTTGGGAATTGAAGCATGAGTTAATATAATATAATGACACTTGATCAACGTGATTATATTACAGTAAGTCATGCTGAGTTTCTAATGGAACATGACGATTCACAGACCATATCGTCATCATGTGTCATGTTACACGACTCTTACATTCTACCTCATCTCCAAACGTATCAAGAACATAATTTCTTGATAGTCCTATCTTTTCCATTGAATTCTGGTAATTTGACAAATCAAGACCGTGCCATTATCATTTCCTTCCTAGAACATTAACAATGTTCATTCCGAAATTTATATAGGCGAATTCTGGACCATTACAAGAGATGCCTAATCACAAGAAGAAGAAACGAAGGGACAAAGCTCC
The DNA here is from genome assembly GCF_046630445.1 of Rutidosis leptorrhynchoides. Taxonomy (NCBI): domain Eukaryota; kingdom Viridiplantae; phylum Streptophyta; class Magnoliopsida; order Asterales; family Asteraceae; genus Rutidosis; species Rutidosis leptorrhynchoides. Next base: position 51,005,099 of record NC_092337.1, on the reverse strand, counting down.
GAAATAGAAATTGGAGTATAAATCGCAGCAAATAGGAGGGAGTATTAACTGTGGATGACAATGATTATAGAAGACAGAAGTAGGGACATTGAAATATAAGGGGATATATAAAACCCGATAACAACGCATAAATTACAAACCGTGAATATCAATGTTTATCGCAACATAAAGATACGGGAGAATTAAAAGCACTATAACCCCAAGAGCAAAGTAGAAGTAAGTAGATTCCTCTGGTGGAAGTTGGAAAAGGAGAATGATTGTTGCGATAGTAAGGATAAGGACAAGTATCAGAACTGGATTAAGCATTTTCACAATCTTTTGAATTTGAGAATTAAGTATAGGAATGGTAAAAGTGACAAACCAGAAGAAGTTAATTTATAGTGAAATATTTGATAGAGAAATCAAGGCAGATCTCCGCATTTAATTAGAGAGATCCTAATTTCCTTATTCGCCGAAGAATCAAATCTTTTAGATTTAGAAGATTTTTTTTAAATCCCTTGAATCCCAGAATTCAACCAAGACAACGTCAAAAGTTAAGACAAAACTTTAGTTCTCATTTCATTCCTTTTAGGATAGCTTCACTAGTACTCTTCAATTAATCGAATCGTTTTATCTATATTACTCAATAGTGATAAAACTCTATATACCAACTCATATTCGTCATAAAAACATTTTTATGATTAGCCATGACGACCACGATCAAATTTCGGGACGAAATTTCTTTAACGGGTAGGTACTGTGACGACCCAGAAATTTCCGAACAAATTTAAACTTTATCTTTAAATGATTTAATGTTTTCGACACGATAAGCAAAATCTGTAATGTTGAGTCACGAAAGTTTTGGAACTATATTCATATAATCAATTATTCTTTGACTGTTCTCGACAATTCACGAACAATATATATATAACTTAATGTGCATATATATATATATATATATATATATATATATATATATATATATATATATATATATATATATATATATATATATATATATATATATATATGATTTCAAGTTATTTAGTAAACGATATTAACATTCGATTATTGATTCGATTAATATTTAGATAAGTTAACTAAAACGTTTAAGATGAACCAGTAAAACACTAATTTGCTACAGTATTTTCGAATTGCTACAGTACCCGAAAAGCTACAGTGTTTTCGAAAATCACTATTTGCTACAGTAACTTTGCTACAGTAAAAACACTATTTCAAAATGAAAATGTATATATTATATATATATTAACAAATAGCGAGACGATGATTTATAGAAGTAAATGACCAAAACACTCGAAAGTTTAAGATATGCTTTGAGTGGTATAGTTTATGGATAACTTAAGGCTATATTTTGACAAAGGTACGTGACATGAAACGTAAAATGCAAGTTTTCTAAATGTACGAAAGAACGTTCGAAAAACCGGAACCGGGACATAAGTCGAGTGAAGACGTACGACTTATCGGAACTAAAATTACAAATCAACTATGCATGTGAATTTAATATAATATATAATTAATTATTTAAATTATATATATTATATATTTATTTATTATGTCGACAAGCTAGATTACAAAAACAATTTGAGCTGGCAATTGATCTCATGTGATCGCATGAGTATTGCAATCCAGAGTCATGCGATCGCATGACCACAGGGATCAGCAAACATCTATAAATTCGAGCGAGTTCAGGCTTAATCACACACACAGATATTCATTTTTACTCCGTATTTATTTATTTTATTTATATTATTATTATTATTATTATTATTATTATTATTATTATTATTATTATTATTATTAAGATTAATATTATTATTAATCTTATTATTATTAAGTAGTATTAATATTATACATAAAATATTACGACGAGGTCTTGAGCGTGTCACTTTCAAAATGGGTTTTCAAGCGGGATAGAGCTAAGGAAATTATGGGTAATGTTCGGGGGTATATTTATGAATCAAACCTAGTGATTATCATCTCCGTTACGTCAACGTACTTTCCAACAATATTGAATCTCAATATTGATACGTAAGCACTCATATTTTATCTTTTATATATTAATTGTGTATCCATGTCTAGTGCTCGAGTATATATATTTATACATACGTGTATGCTAAATTTCGTCGTTAAACAATTTATAATATATCACGAATTAAATACATATATTACTAGTAAAAGGTATATGATATACATGTTTTTGGAAAGCTGGCGAAAAATCAATAACTTTTCATTTAGATATCGAATAGTTTCGATGAACGGATTAAAAGATATGATCAACTGAATTATAATTGACGTTAATTGGAATTGCTTTTGAATCTGAAATTAATATTTAAACAACTTGTTTGTAAGATTGATAAATTGGATTTTTGAATATTACCAACCGAGTAAATGAATCCTTATATAAGGTACGTCTCGTTTTGTTGAACTATTGTCAAAATTGACTTTTTGAAACGACTTTGAATAACTTTTGTATGCCAATCTCGAGCATTAGGATTGTGATACACTATGACCTGACCTAGCTTGATAAACATTTATTGACCAACATATGTTCTCTAGGTTGAGATCTACGGTTATTTGGTAATCCGAGTTTCGGTCACATTTTGGTGAACGACTTTATATGCTGCTAAAGTGAGTTTCATATGCTCCCTTTTTAATTGCTTTTGCAATCTATATTTTTGGGCTGAGAATACATGCACTTTATTTTAAACGCAATGGATACAAGTACATACTAAATTCTACACCGAGTTTGAACCGAAAATCCCTTAGCTTTGGTAACTAGTAACTGCCGGTTATAAGAACTGGTGGGCACGAGTAGTTATATATGGATCCATAGGGCTTGACATCCCCGTCTGTTCCAGGTATAGAAACCCTAGCCTGAACTATAAAACAGACGTATGCTATTTGAGTTTAGTACACGTTGGTTTGCGTGTATTGTACATGTTGGCTGCATGTATGTTAAAACAGGGGTACTTATTATAACGTTAAAGCTTAGTTACCAGGATGCTCAATCTTGTAGAATATTTTGATAAACGATCCTGGATGAAACAACTGAAATCTTGTGATCCACCTTTATATACAGATTATGCGAAACACTAAAACTATGAACTCACCAACCTTTGTGTTGACACTTGTTAGCATGTTTATTCTCAAGTTCCTTAGAAGTCTTCCGTTGTTTGCTTATATGTTAGACAAGCTATGTGCATGGAGTCTTACATGGCATATTTATCAAGGAAATGTTGCATTCACCAAATCATCACCATGTATCTTATTTTGACTACATTGTTAACGGAAGTACTATTGTAACTATTATTTACGGTGATTGTCTATATGTAGAAATCATCAGATGTCGAAAACCTTTGATTTAAATATTCATTTATGGTGTGCCTTTTCAAAAGAATGCAATGTTTACAAAACGTATCATATAGAGGTCAAATACCTCGCAATGAAATCGATGAATGACGTGTTCGTCCATATGGATTTGGAGCGATCGTCACAATTTCATTGTTAGTCCTCAAACTTTTTACGAAAAAAATGTTGGGACCTAAACTTTAAATCGACCATGATTGGTCCTAAGTTTTAAATATTATACACAAATGGTCCCAAAGTCAACTGATCGTTAGTCCCCGCTAGTTAACACATGAAGTATAAATGATGGGCATTATGGTCTTTTTATCTTTATTCCACATCTTCTGAATGTTCACTTCTTAATGCTGAATGTTTACTTCTTGATAGAATGGTTCATCGCTGAAATGTTGTACCATCCAACATTTAGCTTGTTTGTTTCTGACATTTGAATAACAGAAGATGCTGAATGGTTCAGATATTCAATGTCGAACCATTCAGAGCTGAAATACTCTCTTAATCAAAGCACGTAAATTTTACGTAATGTCATCTTTAAATTATACCAATAACACTTATTAAATAACTATACTCCAGTTTTTATTTATACAAAGGTTAATAAGATAATTTTACATTATTAACATTGCTCATTCAAAATGATTACCAAACAACTTATTGTCATTCAGAATTAAACTTATTCAGAACTTATGAATCATTCAGATTATGAACCATTCAGCGCTTAACCATTCAGTTTTATCAAACGCACCCTAAGTCTTTTAATAGATCTTCTTATGTTGTTATTAGTTTTGCTGAATCTTTACATACGTACTTGTAAATTCGTTAATATGTTTAATTGTAAATTTGTTTATGTGTAGATTGATGTTAAATTCTAAGTTGTAATTTGATAGATTTGAATAAAAGAAATTAAGAATTTGTGTATTTTAATTAGAAAGTGGATGAAAATGATGAAAAAGATGTGAATGAAGATAAAAATACCATAAAGATCATGTGTTTTAATTAACTAGTGGGGACTAACGAAGTTAACTTTGAGACCGTTCACGTACAATGTTTGAAACTTAGGACCAACTATGATCGATTTAATCTTTAGGTCTCATCTTAATTTTTGGTACAAAGTTTGAGGATCAACCATGAATTTTATTATTATTATTATTATTATTATTATTATTATTATTATTATTATTATTATTTTCCCATAATTTAAATCTAAATCTTAAAGGTCAAATAATCTTTACTTATTTTGGTGGTCACTAGGGTTGTAAGCAAACCGAGTCGAGCCCGTGCTCGGCAAGGCTCGAGCTTGGATCGTTAAATTTCATATAGCTCGAGTTTGGATCAGTTCGAACCTAATAATTTAAGCTTGAGCTCGGCTCGTTTGATATTTTAGAAGCTCGAGCTCGGCTCGAGCTCGACTTGTTAGTTATATAATCTTTTTTCTTTATATTATTTAATTTTATTATAATTCAAATTCATTGTTTTTTGTAAATTTTATCAACATATCTTTACTATTAGTCTTTCAACTCTTATTATATATAATTAATTATTCTATAGCCAGGGGCGTAAGTAAGTGGGTACGGGAGGGGACACATGACTCTAGTCAATTTCAAATTTTTAATGCAAAAATTTTAGATTTTTCATTTTTCTCCCAGTGGATTTTTTCTTACCTAAAAGTCTTCATATTTTACTTAAAACCTCAATGTTTTGCTCAAAAACTTTCATATTTTACTCAAAAATCTCCAAATTTTGCACAAAAATGTCATTATTTTGTCCAAAAACCTTCATATTTTACTCAAATGTCTCCATATTTTGCCCAAAAGTTTCCATATTTGACCTAAAAACCTCTATATTTTACCTAAAAACCTCTATATTTTGCCCTAAACCTCCATATTTAACCTAAAAAACTCTATATATTATTTTATTTAAAATTTGATATTTGGTGTATATAAATGAAAAACCCGTTTAGGTTCGAGAGCTTGTTCGAGCTCGAGATATGAAGCTCAAGCTCGGGCTCATTTACTAAACGAGCTTCAATTTAAGTTCAATCTCGGGCTCGAGCTCACGTTAGCTCGGCTCGGCTGGGCTCGGATCGAGCTTTTAACGAGTCGAGCTCGAGTAGCTCGCGAGTAGCTCGGCTCATTTACAGTCCTAGTGGTCACAAGACTATTTTTGGAAAAAGTATGAATTTAATTTTATCATACTTTAAATATCAAATATGAAATATATGAGAAATTTATATAAATTTACAAGAATCAGTATGGAATCTACTATAAAATTAAGTAATCCAAACTCATTTCAGCTACACATATGGAGCATAAAATTATTATGTGTTTTTTAGGTTGAACCATGCTTGAAAAGTCGCTACAATATTTGATTGTTAGACTAGAAGAATAACCAACTAATAATAATAATAATAATAATAATAATAATAATAATAATAATAATAATAATAATAATAATAATAATAATAATAATAATAATATATTAAAAAGTCATACTCCGTATATATTATTATTATAATGAATAATGATAATGATAATTTTTAAATTTTAATAATCCAAAAAGCTGATCACTGTTCTTCTTCCGTTCCCCCCTTTCTTCCCTCGTAATCTCAATTTTGATATAACTTCTGATTCCACGAAATCAAATTTATAAATTCAGTAACGATTTCGAATAAAGATTGCATTTTTCTTCACTCTCATTCACTTAAAACGAATACCCAAATCATCGAATTGTGTAATTTGCTTCGATCATAATTTTTCCATCATTTCCCAGAAAACCCTAATAATCTTGCTGTCACTAAACACATTATTGATTTTTTAAATTATAAATAACCTAAATTATATACGCATATACCTATCCATAATCATAGCACCCAACCTTAAAATAAAACCCCTTTTAAAAGTTTTGGAATTGAAAGTTTTCAGGCGGTGATCATATATATAAAGCAAGAAAATTGGAGGATTGCAAGATTGGATTTTTATTAATGAAATGTTCAAGAAATTTGGAAAATTGGGGAATTAGGGATACAACAACATTTGGGATCCGGTTGGTTTGCAGGGTAACAGCGCCATTGCCTTAAATGGCGCTGTTCAGACGCTTCTTTTATCGTAAGCCGCCGGATCACCTCCTTGAGATCTCCGAGAGGGTTTTGGGTATGTTTTTTTCCCTTGTAGAAACATTACCTGCCCAATTTTCAAATTTTGAGTTTTAAGCTCAGGGATGATCACAATCTTTGTGCTTTTTTGATTATTTGATTGACTTAAGGATGCTACATTTGATATTATTCCCTAGTTAACCTACCGAATTAGCTCCCAAGAGTATATTATGAAGTTTTTTTAGCTTTTAGGATGCTAAAATATAATGCAATAACTAACTAAGATTATGGTGTAGCATGATAAATTTATGTACTTGGGTAGTGATGTCTTGTTATGGTGCTACATTGCTTTTATTTTAATTTACTGAATGAGAATGCAGAATTTTGATGGTTACATTGTGCTAGGGCTAGAGAGCTTTTATGGAGATGGGCTTATAATACATACTCTACATTGCAATGTTAATAGTAAAGGGATATATAAGTCAAATTCTTGAAAGCAATTAAAGTTCTATAGAGAGGAAAGTTGTAGACTTTATGATGAAATCCTTAATTATCTAATTCGGGGATGATAAAACCATCATGTGTAATAAATATATAAAGACATGTTACTTATGGGTATTTAGTATAACTATCAACCATAGTATCATAATTAGCAACGTAGGCAATGATAATGTTTTCGTGAGTAAACTGGTAACAAAGTTATATATGCTTAGATAACTCTATAAATAGGAGTACGAGATATGGCTTAGATAACAAAGTTATATATGCTTAGATAACTCTATAAATAAGTTGTTGATAATAGACAATGGTTGTAAATGCTAATTTTATTTATTTCTTCAGTATTTGATTGCTGCTTTTCGACGGATGTATTGGAAGAAGATACATACAAGACCTACATGAGTGGCATTGTTGCTCAGCTTCAAGACTATTATCCCGATTCTTCTTACATGGTTTTTAATGTCAAAAAAGGCGGTGACAAAAAGACCCAAATCTATGATATATTGTCTGAATATGATATGAAGGTCTTAGAGTATCCTTGGCAATATGAAGGGTGTCCGATGTTACCGTTAGATACGATTAATAACTTTTTACAATCCAGTGAAAATTGGCTATCATCTCCAGACCAAAAAAACGTGCTTTTAATGCACTGTGAGAAAGGAGGGTGGTCCGTTCTAGCATTTATGTTAGCCGGGCTTCTTTTATTTAGAAAACAATATACGGGTGAGCAAAAAACACTTGAAATGGTATATAAACAAGCTCCTCGCGAGGTTCTTCAACTTTTGTCGCCATTAAATCCTCAACCGACACAATTAAGGTATCTTCAGTACATTACCAAGAAAAATTTGGGTCTTGATTGGCCACCCGAAGAGGCACCTCTAGCTTTAGATTGTGTTATACTTCGAGTCCTTCCGTTAATCGGTGGTAAAGGTTGCCGACCCATTATCCGTATATACGGTCAGGATCCGTTTTCAGCTGCAACCAATAAAAGCTATAAACTTTTATTTTCGACCTTGAATACCAAGAATCATGCTCGCTATTATCGAATGGTAAACTTATCTAGCCCCATTATGATTTCAATTATATAGTTGGCTAAGTTGGCACATTGGGCAACGTGTTTGGGTCAAAACGGGTAATTTTTGGGTAATGGGTCATTACAGGTCTGGTTAGTTTGACCGGACAACATTATTGTCCAGAACTCTATTATTTAATGAATAGTTATTGTTCCAATTTGGACTACAAAAGTTGGTAATAATCTTGTTTGTTGAGGTTATATAAATTAAAATTGTACTTTTGAACTGTTTGACCCGTTAGAGATATCAACCCCAAATTGCCTGATGAAAAAATGAAATGCAACTTGATCTTTAATATAATATTGTAGCTTATTATTGTAGGATGAATGCCAACTAGCAAAAATAGATGTACATTACCGTGTTCAAGGAGATGTGGTTCTTGAGTGCATACATTTGGATGATGACGATAATGTAAAGGAGGAGATTTTGTTTAGAGTAGTATTTCATACAGCATTTATACGAGGCTATGTATTGATGTTAGGACGTGATGAAGTTGATCTTATGTGGGATGCTCAGGATCAGGTTCCAAAGGACTTTAAAGCAGAGGTTGACTTTTGTCTTTGACTTTTACTTTGACTTTGACTTTTGACTTTATTTCTTGAAAAGTTAATAAATGCATATTTATATATGTATGTATGTATCAGGTACTTTTTGTGGATGCTGATCCTCTACCATCTATTATCAACACCGAACGTGTATCGACTGATGGAAGTGAGTCAAGTGGAAGCGGTTGGGGATCACCGGATGAGTTTTTTGAAGTAGAAGAGGATATTTTCAATAATGCAGTTGACCATCATGATTCAAAGGGGGAATCTTTGACTTTTTCCGAAGAGGGTATCTCGGTATCTGATGTAGAAGAAATTTTTAATAATGCAGTTGACCGGCCCTCATTTGATGAATACCATCATCATGAGGCTGATCAGTCATTTGAAGAAGTTGACTTTAAGCCTACAATAGTCAAAGATGTTGACTTGAAGCCTCCCATAGTTGCAGATGTTGACTTAAAGCCTACAATTGTCAAAGATGTTGACTTGAAGCCTACACTATTCAAAGATGTTGACTTGAAGCCTCCCATTGACGAAGATGTTGATTTGAAGTCTACAATAAACTCAGATGATTTAGTAGAGGAAATAAAAGATGATAATCACACGTTAAAGAAGGTGGAGCCCGCAAGTAATATAAGCCGGAAAAGTTCCGGTAATTTAAAAAAAGAAAGCCCGAGACAGGAGAAACCGGATGCTTTATCACAACGGCTTCCTTCTAATAAAGGGCCATACAAGAATTCAATGCATGTATATTATCCATATGGAAGGCACAAGAGTGCACCACCCGTATCGAAAAAGGAGTCTAAAGTGAAAAAGGGATCGAAGAAACAAGCTTCATGTCCACCATCTTTAGATGTGCAACGAGTAAAAAAACCTTATGATGGATCACTTCAATTGCCTAAATCCGTTAACAAAATGGATATTAAATTAGTGGAGGCCCATTTACAACCACCGAATAATAATAGTGCAACAACATGCTTACCACCGGCCCCACAACCACAACCACCACCACCACATTCTACAATTGAAAAAACTGTAGAGGATGATGGTTTGATAGTTCCGCCCGCCAAATCTTTGTCACAAAAAGATTATAATGAAGCTCCACCTCCACCCACACTTGAACCGAAAGCTCCGAAAGTTGCGGATTCTGTATGTGAAACTACATCGCTTCCTATACCACCTAAAGCCACATCCGCTATTCCGCCGCCACCACCACCACCTCCACCGCCGTCAATGTATGAAGCACCTACTCCACCTCCTCCAAGTATTGAGCGCCTGCCTACCCCATCTTCGATCCCTATAGCACCACCTCCTCCACCATTGGCCAGTGGTGATACACCTCCACCTCCACCTCCACCTCCTCCATTAATGCATGACACTCCAGCTCCTCCACCGCCGCCATTGCACGCACCACCGCCTCCTCCCCCGCCACCTATGTACGGAGCACCACCTCCACCAGATATACATATACCTGGACCTCCTTCACCACCTGTTGCACCACCACCTCCATCACTACCTGTTGGACCTCCTCCGCCTCCTCCGCTACCCAGTGGACCTCCTCCGCCTCCACCACCACCGGGAGGAGGGGGACCTCCTCCGCCTCCACCACCACCGGGAGGAGGTGGAGCTCCTCCGCCTCCACCACCACCGGGAGGAGGAGGAGCACCAGGGCCTCCTCCACCACCTGGACCACTTGGAGCACCGGGACCGCCTGGTGGGCCTCCTCCTCCGCCTGGTAGACTAGGTGGTCCAGGAAGAGGGCGTGGACGTGGAGGACCTGCGGTGAAAAAATCAAACCTAAAGCCTTTGCATTGGAACAAGGTAGCTAGGGTAGTCAAAGGAAGCTTATGGGAGGAATTACAAAGAGTTTCAGATGCACAAAGGTATCTAGAGCATTACCAGGAATTAAGCTCTTGTTTTTTTTTTAATTTTATTTGATAGGTTGGTGACATCTTATTCTAACGACCAATTTTTGTTTATTTGATTGAATAGTAGTTCGTCAGAATTTGATATGTCAGAACTTGAGAAATTGTTTCCTGCGGTGGTCCCAAAGAAAACTAATCCCAAAGATGCAGAAAAGAAAAAAGCAAGTGCTAAACCTGAAAAAATCCAATTGGTAATGCAAAGTAAATTGAACACCCTATCTTTACTTTATATTTCTTTTTTCCTATTATTAATGTTACTCTGTAACAGAGAAATAATGTTGCTGGTAATTCATAGTTATTATGAAAATTTTTTTATTTGTAGATTGATATGAGGAGGGCCAATAACACAGAAATTATGCTTACAAAGGTTAAGATGCCGCTTCCTGATATCACCGTAAGTAGAAATCTCACGTTCTAACACAAGTCTTGATCTACTTGACTTTTTTTTAGTATTATGTTAACTTTAATTTTAAATTTTGTTAAATCTGCAGGATGCAATATTAGCTATGGATGACACACTTTTAGATATTGATCAAGTTGAAAATATTCTAAAATTTTGTCCTACCAAAGAAGAGATGGATCAACTCAAGGTGAAACCATTTTAACTTATTAACATGCATTTTAACTTCAGTTTTAAGTATGTATTTGTTTGGGTATTATAATTTGATTCTTTTAATTATGTATTGGTTGATATTGATATTTATCGTTGCGACCTTTCAGAATTTTACAGGTGACATTGAGACACTTGGCAAGTGCGAACAGGTCAGTCAGTATCAAGATCTGAATATATTAACATTAACATTTATTATTACTATTATTACCAGTAGAAGACTGGTGGCTCCATACGGTATCAAAAGCCTATTTAGGAGTAGAGGATGAGGGGCAGAAGCGCTCCAGACCCCGGAGGAGAAATTCTTCAGGGACTGGGGTGCTACAGAATCCACCCCCTCATCAGGAGAGGCATTCTTTTTAGTTAGTTAAGTCGTAGGGGGCAGGCCAGCTCATTGGTAATGGGGGACCAGGGGTCCTTCCACCGCAGCAGGAGTGGTTCGAGGGGCTTCCGGAGCGTGGCCTCTTTGCTCGGATCCGGGGTCTCCAGAACCGCGACCTAAGCAGAGTTTGACCCTCGTCAGGCAAGCTTTGGGAGGGGGGGAGCTGTGTCGTGCAAACAACCAAATGATGTAAAACAAGGGCTTCGAATGGTTTTAACTCATTATAGGGCCTGGGAAAGAGACTGTAATCGCTGCCGAGAATAAACATGCTGTGCCGGGTGACTGGAATCCTCTGAGGTCAGCTGAACAGGCTGACAATCGGCAGAATGAAGTCTATCCGAACCGAATTAGCACTTCTCAGATCAGGCGAGGCCTCTCCAGCGGAGCTGGGCGCCGGGGCCCTGGCTGCACTAGCGATTGGCACATAGGGGAGTGGTATTTCAGTGAATGGTGTTTTAATATTTTTTTATTTTATTTTTTTAACTTTTATGCAGTATTTCCTGGAGCTAATGAAGGTCCCACGTATGGAGACAAAATTAAATTGTTTTTTGTTCAAAATTCAGTTTAACACTCAGGTTTGTTTGTAATGGCGTTGCTAATATTTATATTTTCCCCTTTTTTTATTATATCTTATTTTGTTTTTCTTTCAGCTTGCAGAGTTTAAAAAGAGTCTAAACATAGTAAACTCTGCTTGTGAAGAGGTACTTCCACTATTACAAATTCTATAATACTACTCTCATCTAATCTATTACTATTTAGCTATTCATTAGTTTATACTAATCTAGTTCTCTTGTTTATTTATTAGGTCCGGATGTCAATAAAATTAAAGGAAGTTATGAAGAAAATTTTACATTTGGGAAATATATTAAATCAAGGAACTGCCCGAGGTAATAACATTTAGACACACATTAATAAAAAAATCATTAGTATTTATTTACACATCTTTTATTTTTTGCCATAAAAAAAGATTCATATCCGTGTTTTTTAGAATTCTAGTCTTGATGCTATACAATTTTATACAGGTGCTGCAGTTGGTTTCAAGTTAGACAGTCTTTTGAAACTGAATGATACGCGATCTTCAACCTGCAAGATGACTTTAATGCATTATCTTTGCAAGGTACTAAATTTTGTAATGCATAATTATATAGCATTTTTATACTAATTCTAGAAATCGTTTTCTTTACCTATTATTATATATAATATATTACTACGTATATATTATATATATTAATATTATTTATATTTATTTATTACATCTATAGGTTATTGCTCAAAAGAACCCTGATCTTTTAGATTTCCATGAGGACCTTGTTAGCCTAGAAGCTGCAACAAAGGTTTAATTAAATCTGATATACTGAGATAGTCTATAGATACTCGTAGTATATTATTACTGACGACGGGATTAATGTACGTGCAGATACAATTGAAAATATTAGCAGAAGAAATGCAAGCCCTAATCAGTGGACTGAGAAAAGTCAAACAAGAACTTGATGCGTGTGCAAATGACGGTCCAATATCTGAGGGTTTTCACAAGGTACCTAGTTCCTACACAATTTCTCTCTTTTTTTTTTTCATTTTTTTTTTATTATTATTTTTTTTTTCACTCTAGTAAGATTGGAAAGTGTGGGGGCTTACCTAATTCTGTTGGGCTGCATATATTAGAGTATGTGGTTGGATTACTCGCCCTCGCGGGTAACCTGAACAGGGAAAACCTTACAACTTAGGTTTGGCTGATTAGTGGGACGCTAAGTGGCCATAATTGGAGATTTGTTAAACACTTAAATAATGTTTATTATTTATGACCATATATATACTAATAAATTATTTATTTGACGTTGATAGACATTGAAGGAGTTTATGGGTAATGCGGATGCAGAAGTGACTAGTGTAACAAATTTTTATTCCGTTGTGGTAATTCCTTATAAAGCTTACTACAAATCTATATGTATATGTACATATATATATTATGTATACATACATAATTTAGGATTAATTTGATTGAATTGTTTGTGATGCAGGGTAAGAACGCTGATGGGTTAGCTTTATATTTTGGTGAAGACCCTGCTCGTTGCCCTTTTGAACAAGGTAACATGCTTATAATTACTTCCCTTTTGAATATATATGTATATGTGTATATATATGTATTATGTATACATACATAATTGTCACCTCTTATAATTAACTTCTTGTCACCTCTTATTATTAAATTTAAAATAACTGTCTATTCAGTACGTCAGTATATCGTGTTCATGCAGCTACTATCACCCTTTTGAACTTCGTGAAACTCTTTCGAAAATCGCATGAGGAGAACATTAAAATGGCTGAAGCCGAAAAAAAGAAAGCCGAGAAAGAGAAAGAGATGGAAATGGAGAAAGGAAAGGGTATTAAAAAAGACGGTTGAAAGTAACAAGCATCACCATTCAATTTTTGATTTAAATTATAAAAAGAAAAATCCTTGATTGGATTTGAATGATCTTCATAAGATCATTCAAAAAGTCAAAGTGCCTGGTCAATGAAGAAATCGCAAGCCAGCTGCCTTCCATACCAGTAAACCGAACCGAAATTCATGAAAAACTGAAGTGAAAAAGGGCGGCTGGTAGTCCTTGAACAGGCTTCCGCAAACAGCTCTGCTTGGATGTACATATGAAACGGATTGTGATGGCGGAGTTCCATCATTAAAAATTGTTTGAAGACAAAAAGTACAGTTCTTCATCCATCATTATCGGGAATGATACGAACCCCATCTGGCCATAAGTTATGACTTCAGCTGGTCGTTCATGGCCGCCAGGTGGCAAGACACGAGAGCCAAAGCAGAGTATTGATTGCTAACCATGTACAGATTGCTAACCGACTAAGATACACGTATAGGTTCATTCATTCATTCATTCATTCTTGTATTATACCATAATAAGCTTGCTTGTTTGGTTACTAACCAGCTTCGATTGGGAACTGAACTGAACTGAATAGATGAAGATAATATGTTGTATATAAAACTAGACATAGAAGATGTAGTAGTAAATAGAGGCTGCTGATGAGTGGTTGTAAATTTTGTAAACAATGAGATATAGGATGCAGATTTAGGTACATTTTTGTTTATGACATTAGATAATCAGAATGAGGAATTCTTATCAATCACTGGGTTTTTTGTGACATTTTTTTCTGTATAATTTTAATTAGTACCGAGTATGTGTTTTTATAGCCACCGATGAAAGATTCCTGTACATTGTAAGTTTGTAACATATCATTAACATAAGTGTGAATGAATATTTTTGTTTAGTTGTAACAATGTTACAGGCTGCAGATTTTAAGCACATTTTTGTTTATGACATTAGACATAGACCTAGTGGGCGTGTTTTATATGTGGTAGATTTGAACTTCTAGCTAAACAAAACATAGGGACGAAGCTCAAAAAAAAAAAAAAAAAAAAAAAAAAGGAGAAGGTTGATGTGCAAAAGACACAAATGGTAAGAGTAATTCGCTTTCAATTTGTTATCTTGGTAGGGTAAAAGTAATTCACTTTCAATTCCTAATGTTGTTCAAAATGCCATGAGTACAGCAAATTATCAATTTGGTTCGTGAAATGTTAAAAAGGTCTTTCTAGCAACAAGATATATCCTTTTATGCTTGATTTGGAAGTGGCGAAATAGTTTGGTGCATTCCCATCCCGTTTCAAGACAAACGATTCTAAAGGAAGATCTCATGGTGAAGTTGAAAGCTTTGTCTCATTTATGGATCTCATGTAGATCTAAGGTGCTTCATGGGTCATTTGAAGATTGAAGAATTGATCCAGTTAATTTTGTTGTTCCAGGTTGATTTGTATGTAAAGCCTTCGGCCTTTTGGTGTTTCTCAACCTTGTTATGTAGCTTTTGGTGTATGTTCATGCTCGCTGCTTGTGGGCTTTTTCTAATAAAACTTTCAACTTTCCAAAAAAAACAAATGGTAAGAGTATTTGCTGTAACAACTGATCGGATAGCTACAAAATCATATACTTCATTCGAACATTCTTTTGAATGATAGGAATCCTTTTGCTTTATGTGACATAAAGAATGATATCAGAGTAAATATATCTTATAGAGCACGTTAAGATTATTTAATTTTGTTGACAAAATTATTTTTAAAGAGGGGTAGAGTTATATAAACTTTTTATGTGTTTAAAAAGGGCATAATAGTAATATAGTTTTATTACCACCTAATCATCATCTTCATTGCTGCCACTTCCATTCTCGTCTCATATGCCGTTGGCAATCATTCTCGTCTCATATGCCATTGTCATTGCCAACATTCTGAAGGGTACAACATGGATGGTCTAATTGTTAATTGTGACCTTATAGAATGTCCCTTTCAGTTTAAGAGGAATTTTCTTATCACACATTATTCATATAGCCGCTCTCCACTTCAATCAACCTATTTTTATACGGTGTGTTGCGTCTTCGTCTATCCTTACTGATTTGTGGAGCACGATATGACTATTCTAACAACAAGAAAACCCAATCGTACATAAACGGAGTATGAGGAGGTAAGATGTAGACAATCTTTCTCCTATCCTAGAATAAAGAGAAGTCATTTCCCCACCTAAACTGAAATACCCAAGAGTAGTCAAAGTCCTCCCTCTCAATGTTCAATGGATAGAGAGATTGTTTCTGAATGAACCTCCGGCCAATAAGTAGGTTAAAAAAAAGTGTGAGACGCTATCAAAATTGTAACATCTCGCCTTTTTCCGTTTACTTTTCCGTTTAACTATTTAAATTCCGTTATATGTTTATAACATCTCCCGTTGATACGCGTTTTAAAAATATCTCGTTTAGGTAATTCACGCACCCGCAACCGAACTCGAGGGACTAGTTTCGCCAAAGAGCCAAAGAGGTGACTAGCATTTGACTAGTCAACCCCACCTCTTTTCTTTTTCATTTTCATTTTTCCTTTTTTCTCCATTTTCTTTCAATTATCCATTTCAAAGAATCATCATCTAAATCCAAGCTAGCGGGTATCTTGCAAAACAAATTACATATTTGAAATCCTTGCAACTTCCTCTTCGATTCCATACCGATTTTATCAAGTTTGAAAAACTTTCTAAAATCACTAGATTTTGTGTTCTTGATGTTTTTAACTTATAAAGTTGTTAATTAGTGTCTATGGCTCAAGTCTAACATGAATATATGATTTATATGTTCGATTTTGTTATTTGAAGTAACTAGCATGAACATAAACTTTGGTGTGTTTGATTTGGTGATTTGGTTGTGTGGATGATGTTAAATGTTATAAATGCATGTATTAAATGTGTTCCTAACATCACTAGCTTCAATTTGATGTGTAGGTTGTTTTAGAAAACTTCATAAACATGATTAGTGATTTTGATGTTGTTGGTTAGGGTTTGATAGAATTGAATGTGAACATTTAATGTATTGAATGCCATGAATTGTGGTTGGTAAGTGGTTAGTTAGATTGTATGCTTGATTACCTACGAAACGGCGTGTCATATGTATGCAATTAATTCCCGAATCCTATTTTGTGCATATATGAACTTGAGTATTAATTGAGCATTAAATGTTGGAAAGTCGGTTATTGCAAATGATGTTTTTGGTTGATGAAATGTGTTTAGTTGTGTTCTTTGTCAAATTAGCTTTCCAACGATATAAAATGCGTGTCATAAGTGTTTACGGTTTGTGATTTGTGTTTGATCGAAGTTCGGAAAAAGACTTGAACAATTGAAACTAACCAGGCACCAGCACACGTTATGTGCCGCGGCGCGGCCAGCCTATGTCGCGGCGCGACATAAGACGTGGCCAGGTTCTGACCTCCTTGGTCAAGATACGAAAAATGTTTGGCACGCTATGGACCTCCGATTCACATGAGACTTGTTCTAACATGCTTATATATGAATAAAAACTTCAGAAAAATAGTTCGGGACCCGACCCGAACGTGTTGACTTTTTCGTTGACTTTGACCAACCAAAGTTTGACTTTTTGTCAAACTTAACCAAATGATTATGCAATCTTTCTAATTTGTTTCTATACTTGTATCTTGCATGAAACTTGACAATTTGATTCACATGCTACATAATCGAGTCGTAACGAGCCATAGGACTATTTGAACATCTTTGACCTATCGTGTTTACCGTTATTGATACGACCTATTTGTTTAGGTCAAGACTAGCATTATCCTTTGCACACGTTACTCTGTGAAGTACTTTTCATACGTGCACTCAAGGTGAGATCATAGTCTCATTTTTCAAACAACTTTTATGCTTTAAACTATGGGATGAGAAACATATATGTATCATACTTTTTCACATTGAACACAAGTATGAAAACGAACATTCCACGTACGGGTTTGAACGAAAATCCTCAATTCAATTATCATTAGTTACACTTGCAGGGTGTAAACGTGAACTTATATTATGTGATCACATGGGCTTGACGAGCCTCATTCGGACGGTTCGCTACCGTTAGCGGATGAAATATATTTTCGGGTCTAGTGTATGTTCTAACACTACGCAAAGGGTGCAAAACAGTTAAATTTGATAATTGGGTGCCCGCGAAACAAATAACAACTTTGGAATGCAAATGATTTTGATAATCATATTATATTAAATCTTGTGGTTCAAATGCAACGTTTACTAAAACACCTATGATTTCACCAACGTTTTCGCTGATAGTTTTCTATATGTTTTCTCAGGTCCTTGAACGCTACTTGATACATGCTTCCGCACTCTTTTTGATACTTGCTTGGATGTCGAGTATACATGCATAGTTGGAGCGTCTTTTGACAACTTTTAAATTGTGTCGCATAGGTTTCATTCATACGTTAAACTTTGTAATGTAACTAGTCTTTGAACTACTTTTGTAAACTTGAAACATCCTTTTACTTATGAAATGAATGCGACATATTTTGGTCAAACGTCATGTTAAAGACTTATGACCACGTAACGGGACCTAAGTAGTCGGCACCGTCAAACATGATTTGGTCGGGTCGCTACAGATGGTATCAGAGCGTTGGTTGTAGGGATTTAGAGTTCATTGGTGTCGACCCCGAGTCATAGGGTACATTGGTGAGTCTAGACTACAACCGGCATATAGACTTGAAGTAGGAATTACTTGACTACTTGTGCATTATACTCAAAACTCGTCTATCATATCTAATTCTTATTCAAACTTAATCTCACGTTACTTGATTTAATTGACGCGCCACCTTGACTATATGAATTAGTGTCGAATGCACATATGAATTAGGGTAATATAATTTCCGGGATTATATTACGGTGACTCATATGAACATTCCGACATTATGACATAAAGAATTTAAGGAGAGTCAAGGAAAATTTCTCTCTATCCTTATTCCATATCATGGTTAGTATTATTAAGAATACTAATCAACGGTATTCTTGTGTTTTGAAGGAACAATGCCTCCTCGTCGTGTGCCACGCCATGAGACACCCGAACAAGCTCTACAACGAATGGTAGCCACCGCCGTAGAGGCGGCCATGGCCGATCACTCCACCAACAACAATAACAATAACAACAACAACAACAATCAAGGGGCCGGTAACTCAAGCGAAGGGTGCTCCTACAAAGCCTTCATGGGGTGCAAACCTCACACCTTTGATGGGACCGGGGGAACGGTTGTACTCACTTGATGGTTCGAACAAACGGAAGCCGTTTTTAGCATAAGCGGTTGTCGGGACCAAGATAAAGTCAAATATTCCACCCACACCTTTGCCGGTATCGCCCTCACGTGGTGGAACACGTATGTACAATCGGTGGGTACCAACGAAGCTCACGCCCTCTCTTGGGCCGATTTAAGGGAAAGGTTGATCGTTGAGTTTTTCCCTCGTGAAGAAACCCGAAAGCTCGAGCAAGAGCTAAGAACTTTAAAGGCGGTTAGAAACGATCTCAAGTCCTACAATCAACGATTCGCCGAGCTATCCTTGATGTGTCCCAACCTCGTGAACCCCGAATCTCAAAGGGTTGAAATCTACATGGATGGCCTTCCAAAGAGCATCAAACAAGGAGTGATGTCATCCAAACCCGCTAACCTACAACAAGCCTTAAACATGGCCCGCCAATTGATCGAAACGGTTGACGAAATCGTAGTTCCGGCACCTAAGGTCGAGGATAAATCGGGCGGCAACAAAAGAAAATGGGAAGCCCCCCAATCAAGCAACAACTACAACAACTTCACCAAAAAGCCTTTCACCTCCGACGCCAAGAAAAGTTATGGCGGAAATAAACCCTTTTGCAACAAATGCCACAAACACCACTATGGTGAATGTAGCAATCTATTTTTTCACCGGTGCCAAAGGAGTGGTCATGTGGCCAACGATTGTAGAAGTGCCGCCCCCGTCGCTCAAAAGGTGCCCAATGCACCAAAACCGGGTACTTGTTATGAATGTGGCCAAACGGGTCATTTTAGAAATGCATGTCCAAAGAAGAAAGCCAACACCAACACACGCGGACGAGCTTTCAACATCAACGCCGAGGAAGGCCGAGATGACAATGAATTAGTCACGGGTACGTTTCTCCTCAACAACACTTATGTTACTTGTTTATTCGATTCGGGTGCCGATAAGAGTTTTGTATCAAAGACTTTGACTCATTCTTTTAGCACTCCACCACTTCCACTAGATACCACTTATACCATTGAAGTGGCCAACGGGAAACTATTGAGTGCCGACACATATTACTGGGGGCGTACGTTAAACATTTTGGGTAATGAGTTTGAAATTGACTTGATACCCATGGAACTAGGAAGCTTCGATGTAATAATCGGTATGAATTGGCTAGCCAAAACGAAATCTCACATTCTTTGTGATCTTAACGCAATCCGAATTCCTATCGAGAATGGTGAACCTTTGATCGTCTATGGCGATAAGAGTTGCACCGGACTCAACCTCGTTTCATGCATTAAAGTTAGAAAACTACTCCGTAAGGGTTGTTTTGCGATCCTTGCTCACGTTAAGAAAGTCGAGTCCGATGAGAAGCACATCGATGATGTGCCAATTGTTAGTGACTATTCCGATGTATTTCCCGACGAATTGCCGGGTCTTCCACCTCATCGACCAGTTGAATTCCAAATCGATCTTATTCCGGGAGCCGCACCCGTAGCACGTGCTCCATATAGACTCGCTCCATCCGAAATGCAAGAATTGCAAAGTCAAATCCAAGAACTACTTAATCGTGGTTTTATCCAACCTAGCCATTCACCTTGGGGCGCTCCGATTTTGTTTGTTAAAAATAAAGACGGATCCCTACGAATGTGCATTGATTATCGTGAACTAAACAAATTGACGGTTAAGAACCGATATCCTCTTCCTCGCATCGATGACCTCTTT
This sequence comes from Rutidosis leptorrhynchoides, assembly GCF_046630445.1. Lineage (NCBI taxonomy): Eukaryota > Viridiplantae > Streptophyta > Magnoliopsida > Asterales > Asteraceae > Rutidosis > Rutidosis leptorrhynchoides. The sequence goes on along the minus strand of NC_092337.1, from coordinate 50,984,286 downwards.
GATCAACTACAAGGGTCTTGTGTATATTCAAAAATCGATCTCCGCTCGGGTTATCATCAACTAAGGGTTAAAGGGGAAGATATCTCCAAAACCGCTTTCCGAACTCGTTATGGTAGTTATGAATTCCTTGTCATGCCATTTGGTCTCACTAACGCACCGGCGGTGTTCATGGATCTTATGAACCACGTGTGCAAACCGTATCTTGACAAATTCATTATCGTGTTCATCGATGATATTTTGGTTTATTCTAAAAGCAAAGAAGAACACGAGGAACATCTCTGACTTGTGCTTGAACTTTTAAGACAAGAACGACTCTATGCCAAATTCTCCAAGTGTGAATTTTGGTTAAAGGAAGTTCAATTTCTTGGTCATGTTGTAAGTGACCAAGGTATTAAAGTCGATCCAACGAAAATCGAAGCCATTAGTAAATGGGAGACTCCTACTACTCCTACTCACATTCGTCAATTCTTGGGTCTCGCCGGATACTATCGTAGATTCATCAAAGATTTCTCTTTGGTCGCTCGTCCTCTAACCGCGTTAACTCATAAGGGAAGAAAATTCGTTTGGGCAACCGAACAAGAATCCGCATTTCAAATCTTGAAAACAAAGCTAACCACCGCTCCTATCTTGTCACTTCCCGAAGGCAACGGTGATTTTGTTTTGTATTGCGATGCCTCGAAACATGGTTTTGGGTGTGTGTTGATGCAACGAACGAAAGTCATTTCTTATGCTTCTCGACAACTCAAAATTCACGAACGAAACTACACGACACATGATCTCGAACTCGGAGCCGTTGTCTTTGCACTTAAAATGTGGAGACACGATCTTTATGGAACCAAGAGTACAATCTTTACCGATCACAAAAGTCTCCAACACATCTTCGATCAAAAGCAACTAAACATGAGACAACGAAGGTGGATTGAAACCTTAAACGATTACGATTGTGAGCTTCGTTACCATCCCGGAAAGGCAAATGTAGTAGCTGATGCCTTAAGTCGAAAAGAAAGAGCGGTGCCTCTTCGTGTCCGAGCCTTAAACATCACCATCCACACAAACCTTAATAGCCAAATTCGGGTAGTCCAAGATGAAGCTCTCAAGGATGAAAACGTTTCACACGAGCTCTTGAAGATTCTCGTCTCTCGATTCGAAACTAAGGAAACCGGACTCCGATATTTCGCCGGAAGGATTTGGGTGCCTAGTTATGGGGACCTACGAAGTCTTATTTTAGATGAAGCCCATAAGTCATGATACTCAATTCACCCCGGTGCCAATAAGATGTACCACGATCTTAAACAACAATATTGGTGGCCGAACATCAAAAGGGACGTAGCTACTTATGTTTCCAAGTGTTTGACATGTTCTAAAGTCAAAGCCGTGTAACACCCCAGCTTAACATGACCACAATATTGTCCGCTTTGCCCGCAGGCGCACGGCTTTTCCTTGGCGATCACACACGAGAAGCACTTTCCCAGGAGGTCACCCATCCTGGTAGTGCTCTCGCCCGAGCACGCTTAACCACAACGTACTCGCACTTCTACTCAACCTTGTGATCCCAAAACGCGTTGTATCATTTAAGCGTGAGTATTACCTTATAATCCCATGATCACTCATGTCCGTGGGCGATGTGGGATTTGCCTAGGGTGTTACATTCACCCCCCTTAGGGACTCATCGTCCTCGATGAGGTTTGCCCCACCACCCCCAACGGTACATGAGTGGCTCTGATACCATTCTGTAACACCCCAGCTTAACATGACCACAATATTGTCCGCTTTGCCCGCAGGCGCACGGCTTTTCCTTGGCGATCACACACGAGAAGCACTTTCTCAGGAGGTCACCCATCCTGGTAGTGCTCTCGCCCGAGCACGCTTAACCACAACGTACTCACACTTCTACTCAACCTTGTGATCCCAAAACGCGTTGTATCATTTAAGCGTGAGTATTACCTTATAATCCCATGATCACTCATGTCCGTGGGCGATGTGGGATTTGCCTAGGGTGTTACAAGCCGAACACCAAAGACCGTCCGGACTACTCCAACAACCCGAGATCCCGCAATGGAAGTGGGAAAGGATAACGATGGATTTTATCACCAAACTACCAAAAACGACGGGCGGTTATGATACCATTTGGGTTATTGCTGACCGTCTCACCAAATCCGCACACTTTCTCGCCATGAAGGAGACCGACAAAATGGAGAAACTTGCACAACTTTACATCAAGGAGATCGTAGCCCGATACGGTATACCTTTATCGATTATATCCGACCGAGATGGTCGTTTTGTTTCTAGATTTTGGCGTACCTTGCAAGAAGCGTTGGGAACGCGTTTAGACATGAGCACCGCATATCATCCTCAAACCAATGGGTAAAGCGAATGCACAATTCAAACCTTAGAGGACATGTTACGGGCTTGTGTTGTTGATTTTGGAAAAGCTTGGGACAAGCACTTACCTCTCGCCGAATTCTCCTACAACAATAGTTATCACGCGAGTATAAAAGCCGCCCCATTCGAAGCGTTATATGGCCGAAAATGTCGTTCCCCTCTTTGTTGGGCCGAAGTAGGCGACGTATAAATCACCGGACCCGAACTCATTCACGAAACCACCGAGAAGATCGTTTAAATCCGAGATGGGCTTCGGATGGCCCGGAGTCGTCAAAAGTGCTATACCGACAAAAGACGCAACGACCTTGAATTTCAAGTCGGTGACCGCGTCATGTTAAAAGTCGCACCTTGGAAAGGTGTCATTCGTTTTGGAAAAAGTGGGAAATTAAATCCGCGGTATATTGGTCCTTTCGAAATCTTGGAACGTAATGGAACCGTTGCTTATTGTTTAGATCTTCCGCCCCAATTGAGCTCCGTTCATCCTACCTTCCATGTATCTAACTTGAAAAAGTGTCTTGCCGAGCCCGATATCGTCATCCCTCTCGAGGAACTTACTATTGATGACAAACTTCATTTTGTGGAGGAACCGGTTGAAATTGTGGACACCTCCGTCAAGACTTTAAAACAAAGCCGAATCCCGATTGTCAAGGTTCGTTGGAATGCCAAAAGAGGACCTGAGTTTACTTGGGAAAGGCAAGATCAAATGCAAAAGAAATACCCTCACTTATTCCCAATTTCGGAAACGCAAAATTTCGAAGAAGAAACAACGACTACTACGCCTACTTAAATTTTGGGACGAAATTTCTTTTAAGGAGTAGGTAATGTAACATCCCGCCTTTTTCCGTTTACTTTTCCGTTTAACTATTTAAATTCCGTTATATGTTTATAACATCTCCCGTTGATACGCGTTTTAAAAATATCTCGTTTAGGTAATTCACGCACCCGCAACCGAACTCGAGGGACTAGTTTTGCCAAAGAGCCAAAGAGGTGACTAGCATTTGACTAGTCAACCCCACCTCTTTTCTTTTTCATTTTCATTTTTCCTTTTCTTTCACTACTTCTCCATTTTCTTTCAATTATCCATTTCAAAGAATCACCATCTAAATCCAAGCTAGCGGGTATCTTGCAAAACAAATTACATATTTGGAATCCATGCAACTTCCTCTTCGATTCCATACCGATTTCATCAAGTTTGGGTAACTTTCTAAAATCACTAGATTTTGTGTTCTTGATGTTTTTAACTTATAAAGTTGTTAATTAGTGTCTATGGCTCAAGTCTAACATGAATATATGATTTATATGTTCGATTTTGTTATTTGAAGTAACTAGCATGAACATAAACTTCGGTGTGTTTGATTTGGTGATTTGGTTGTGTGGATGATGTTAAATGTTATAAATGCATGTATTAAATGTGTTCCTAACATCACTAGCTTCAATTTGATGTGTAGGTTGTTTTAGAAAACTTCATAAACATGATTAGTGATTTTGATGTTGTCGGTTAGGGTTTGATAGAATTGAATGTGAACATTTAATGTATTGAATGCCATGAATTGTGGTTGGTAAGTGGTTAGTTAGATTGTATGCTTGATTACCTACAAAACGGCTTGTCATATGTATGCAATTAATTCCCGAATCCTATTTTGTGCATATATGAACTTGAGTATTAATTGAGCATTAAATGTTGGAAAGTCGGTTATTGCAAATGATGTTTTTGGTTGATGAAATGTGTTTAGTTGTGTTCTTTGTCAAATTAGCTTTCCAACGATATAAAATGCGTGTCATAAGTGTTTACGGTTTGTGATTTGTGTTTGATCGAAGTTCGGAAAAAGACTTGAACAATTGAAACTAACCAGGCACCAGCACACGTTATGTGCCGCGGCGCGGCCAGCCTATGTCGCGGCGCGACATAAGGTGTGGCCAGGTTCTGACCTCCTTGGTCAAGATACGAAAAATGTTTGGTACGCTATGGACCTCCGATTCACATGAGACTTGTTCTAACATGCTTATATATGAATAAAAACCTCAGAAAAATAGTTCGGGACCCGACCCGAACGTGTTGACTTTTTCGTTGACTTTGACCAACCAAAGTTTGACTTTTTGTCAAACTTAACCAAATGATTATGCAATCTTTCTAATTTGTATCTTGCATGAAACTTGACAATTTGATTCACATGCTACATAATCGAGTCGTAACGAGCCATAGGACTATTTGAACATCTTTGACCTATCGTGTTTACCGTTATTAATACGACCTATAAGTTTAGGTCAAGACTAGCATTATCCTTTGCACACGTTACTCTGTGAGGTACTTTTCATACGTGCACTCAAGGTGAGATCATAGTCCCATCTTTCAAACAACTTTTATGCTTTAAACTATGGGATGAGAAACATATACGTATCATACTTTTTCACATTGAACACAAGTACGAAAACGAACATTCCACGTACGGGTTTGAACGAAAATCCTCAATTCAATTATCATTAGTTAGTCTTGCAGGGTGTAAACGTGAACTTATATTATGTGATCACATGGGCTTGACGAGCCTCATTCGGACGGTTCGCTACCGTTAGCGGATGAAATATATTTTCGGGTCTAGTGTATGTTCTAACACTACGCAAAGGGTGCAAAACAGTTAAGTTTGATAATTGGGTGCCCGCGAAACAAATAACAACTTTGGAATGCAAATGATTTTGATAATCATATTATATTAAATCTTGTGGTTCAAATGCAACGTTTACTAAAACACCTATGATTTCACCAACGTTTTCGTTGACAGTTTTCTATATGTTTTCTCAGGTCCTTGAACGCTACTTGATACATGCTTCCGCACTCTTTTTGATACTTGCTTGGATGTCGAGTATACATGCACAGTTGGAGCGTCTTTTGACAACTTTTAAATTGTGTCGCATAGGTTTCATTCGTACGTTAAACTTTGTAATGTAACTAGTCTTTGAACTACTTTTGTAAACTTGAAACATCCTTTTACTTATGAAATGAATGCGACATATTTTGGTCAAACGTCATGTTAAAGACTTATGACCACGTAACGGGACCTAAGTAGTCGGCGCCGTCAAACATGATTTGGTCGGGTCGCTACAAAAATGGTAGAATCAGATTTCCATGTGTTTTAAACATGCATGAAGTTTAATTTAGGCTCTAAGTAACAGTCAAGTCGCCAATAAATGACGCTTACTGTTGGCTCGATTAATAGAGCCATAGAAATTTATAAGTAAAGGAAAAAATTTTATTAACGATCTAGAAAGGTGCTAGAAACAAACACAATATTACAATATGTTTATAGAGTTTTGCAACCACATCGTCCAATTAAAACGACTGATAGCGAGAATACAACCAATCAAAAGCCATGACTACTATACGATCAAACACGTAGGATTTTTTTAGCTTTTCATCATTGAAGACGTGACTATTACGAAGTTGCCAGACATTCCAGAAGACCAAAATGATGACGATTTTGAGAATTTAACGCTAATTGCTAGTGAATGGTACACCATCGACCCAAAGCCTAGCGTATGCAATAGAGGGACATAAACAGATAATGACTAATTAATATGTTTAAATAATAAACCATAATCATTTAGCTTAGTGGCTACCACCCTTCTGAGTGTCAATAATGGGGTCTCGAGTTCGAGTCTCATCTGGAGATTTCATAATGCAATTTGTTTTGCAGTTGGTTATGAAGTCCTCTGGATGCATCGTTGTTTGAGTCTGTCATGTGTCAGTTGTTTATGGGGTGCTTCCCAAGGGTGACTACACGCAGAGCCCGTCCTATGACAATTGTTGTTTATGAGGTGCTTCTCAAGGGTGACTACACGCAGAGCCTGTCTTATGACAGTTATTCGGTGGATCATTCTTGACACGTGAAACGTATATGATCGGGTGGTGAGATCTCCTTTATTAGTACCCGTCAGTAACTTCAATCTCGCTATTCAAGAAAAAATATGTTTATATAATAAAATCAAAACATAAATCTAAATATAAATATAGTATAGACTATATATAGATATATTTGGCCGGAGGTCCACTCGGAAGCAATCTCTCTATCCGTCGAATAGGGAGAGGGATGACTTTCTCTACTTTTGAGAGTGTTTCCACTCTGGGTGGAGAAATGACTTGTCTTTATTCTCGGATAGGGGAAGGATTGTCTACATCTCACCTCCTCCATACACCATCTATGTGTTATTGGGTTTTGTTGTTGTTGTTATATATATATATATATATATATATATATATATATATATATATATATATATATATATAACGGCTCATTATTACCTTTGACCTTAGATAGCTAGATTTCGTTAAATACGGTGTAGTCTTCGACCTATAAATAAACAGCAAATCATAACAAATAATTGAAACCTCACGGAAAGTATAATTCGAAACCTTTTCGTTCTTTCGTTCCAATCAAGAGGCTGAAATTAAGAGATTATCTGCAGAGAGCATTACGTGAATATTTTGATAATTTCTGGTTTGGGTTCTTGTTCTCAACATAATTAAAACTCATTTTTAAATTCCCATAATCATTTAAGCATTACTCGAATATTAATTATTAAATTGTGTTTTATATACTTCAACGCTTGATTTATAATTCTTGGATCAATTATTTATTCATTCTTATGAAACTATTTTTTGATTGGTTATTGATATGATTTTGATTTGAGTTACCTTGAGCTTTTAATCAAATCTTTTTGGAGCTTTGGGATGCGACATTATGTGTGACTATTTGAACCTACCTCTGGATTTCTTGACTAACCGACATCGCTCGCCGGACGCTTGGGCTCCGCGTATCAAGTTCGTTATCCTAACCCCAGAAAGCAGGGTCGGTTCCGAAATTTTAAGTACCTAGAATGATGTGGAAAAAAGACCCTTAGGCTTTAACGAATAATATAAGTAATCTAAAAAAAAGTCCTTAGATATTCACGAATAATATACACTATTCAAAAAAGGTCTTTTCGGCCTTGCTAGAATGTTAGTGAACTTTGATTTCTTTTCCTTCTGCGGCATTTGATTGTTGTTTTTGGGCCTATTGTCTTTCACCTTCGCTGTTTTAGTTGTGTTTCCCTAGTTCTCCTGTTTCTCAAATCTCTGATTGTATCTGTATGAATTAAAAAATTGGCCCCCTGAAAACCCATGTGCCCCGAGCGGTCAATCGGGTTGCTCCCCTCCGGGCATCCCATGCCTGAAAGTTTCAACTACTTAGGCTAAGGCAGATTTGTCAACGGTTGTGTTGCTGACAATGATTATACTAGCTATGGCCTTTGCTCAATCCTACCGGCACCAGATCATAGCGAAAAAGTCGAGACCTAACAAAAGAAGTAAACCTGAAGTGTTGCGAATAACAATTGCACACCAAAGTCGAATAGTTGTTCACTTCCACCATTTGTAGGAATTTGTTGGCTTTAGTAGGATGGGTGATACGCCATCACACATTTGTAGGATGCATTTTTGTAGGGTAATTGTGAATCTGCGTGCATGTTTATCCATGTGAGTTCACATTTGAAATGACCCGTTTCGTTTTCTGGACATGGCTAACGCAAGGAATAGCAATTTACAACACTCGAAAATACAATAATTTTCTTCTTTTTTCTAGACATGGCTAGCAATAGGATTAGCAATTTTCGTGACCGCGTGAATGTGTCTCACAACCAAGAATAATCCAGAGGGTCTTTTCTGTTTTGGATTAGGACAAAATAGGTTCAAGAGATGAGAGAATTAAAGATACCTCCAATAAATTTTTGCCACTGGAAGCTGCCTCTTGCGACCGCGAAATCAGTTTCGCCACTGGGAAGTGTTTATCGTGACCGTGAGGGGTTAGGGGTTTCTGTGAATACCTCGCCACCGCGAGGTGAGATCACGCGCCTGCAAGCCTCGTTTGGCCATCTTGACACTTGACCCATTTTGTTTTCGAAAATTAAGAAAAACAACCGCATCGCACCAAGATGTGTAGAACTTAACAAGAGAGGATTCAAACAAATCATCCTAGACTTGGATTTCCGAACTCAACATCTTACGACATTTACCCCAATTATCAAACCTCACACTTTATGCATTCAGTCTCACGAATTGTTTCCAAAATACAACTTTACAAGATTTCAACATTTCATTATAATGATCACGACTCCAATTCAAAACAACATATTTCAACATTTACATCACAACGACTCCAACTCAAAACAACATATGACACCAACAATATGATTCATAATAATTCAAAATACAACTGCTACTGCACAAGTTTTAAAACACTGTCTTGATCTACTAGACTCATTTTCAGTAACCTTTTAACTTTATCATTATCATTTTAAGTGGTTTAACTATGAAGATGTCATGTGCAGGATTCATTATTAGCTATGGATGAGACACTTTTTGTTGGAGGTTTTATTGAAATTTCGTGTAGGGTAAAATAATCGATAGCCGGATAAATCACTGAATCGTGGTATCACTTTCCGAAAGTAATTATTCGACCCTTATTGCCTGGGTTACACGAATATCACTTTGGGATAAGACAGAGATTAGTTCTCGTTATTGGCAGTAAACAAGAACTCTTTTGCATAAGAGTATTAAGGTGTTTTTCGTATATCTTATTCTCATAAATGATAGTCCTTATTTATAGGCACCCAAAAATAAGTATTATTCCACGATGGAGATGTTTCACTAACTAATTTCGTTTTCAAATCTAAAACAAATCCTTTACATAAAGTTGTTTGTTTTATTTCCAACAACCAAATCAAGGAAATCGTTTTCAAATCTAAACAAATCCTTTACATAAAGTTGTTTGTTTTATTTCCAACAACCAAATCAAGGAAATCGTTTTCAAATCTAAAACAAATCCTTTACATAAAGTTGTTTGTTTTATTTCCAACAACCAAATCTAGGAAATCGTTTTCAAATCTAAAACAAATCCTTTACATAAAGTTGTTTGTTTTATTTCCAACAACCAAATCAAGGAAATCGTTTTCAAATCTAAAACAAATCCTTTACATAAAGTTGTTTGTTTTATTTCCAACAACCAAATCTAGGAAATCGTTTTCAAATCTAAAACAAATCTTTTACATAAAGTTGTTTGTTTTATTTCCAACAACCAAATCAAGGAAATCGTTTTCAAATCTAAAACAAATCCTTTACATAAAGTTGTTTGTTTTATTTCCACGATGGAGATGTTTCACCTAGTGCAGGAATAATACTTCCGTAATCACTCAAATTTGTGATAATGGAAAACCACTTTCGGGTCCGGGCAATCTATCACTTAATGGGTGTACACTCCGTACCTCCTAACCCGTTTACAAGTGTAGATTAAATCCCTCAATTACACTAAATTTCCAACAATCCTCCCCAATTTAGTGCAATTCGTTTCATGAGAATTAAACAAATTAAAACAAAAACTTATGCATAAATGAAAATATCTTGAAGATTGAATTTTCACCTTAGTACATTACACATTCCAAATATTCGAGAATCGGGGTGTTCTAAGAATTGAACCCTTCAACCCATTTGAATAACTGAAAATAACATACACATAAGTTTTCAAATACTCTAAAGCTATCCTGACACTTTACAAGCCATGTGTCCATATCCATTTATGAATGTATCTAAAGCAAAAGTCCAAGCTTTGTTGAAGCGGCAAAACTTCACATTCACATAGGTAGTTCATTTCAGTCATGCACCTGCTATTGCACTTTTTCAAATAAACCATTAAGAAGCTAAACTTCATCCTCACCTTCAACAGGTCCGAGTACATACCTTACTTTGGGATGATACAAAATTTTGTACTCCAAATTTCTAAGTATAAGCCTTCCACATTGAATTCAACTTCTAATTTTCATCAGAAGGGAATTGGGTATCTTATAATTAGAAATTTATGTGGACTTTAAACCCATCCCCACAGCAGACTTGTTCACCAAGTCTCTTGCCAATCCCTTCGTCAAGTGATCAGCTAAATTCTGTTGTGACCACACGAACACTATAGAAATCACCCCATTCATGATGAGTTCACGAATCATGCTATGTCTGACACCTAAGTGTCTAGACTTTCCATTGTACATCTGGCTATAAGCCTTTTCCAATGTCACAGCACTATCACAATGGATAGATATGGGTGCTATAGGTTTAGACCATAATGGTATCTCATGGATCAAGTTTCTAAGCCATTCTGCTTCTTTACCAGCAGCAGCTAAAGCAACAAACTCAAATTCCATCGTTGAGTTGGTAATACATGTCTGCTTCTTAGAAGCCCATGAAATAGCACCTCCCCCAAGCAAGAACACCCAACCACTCGTTGAAGAATGATCTTCAATATTGGTTATCCAACTCACATCAGAATATCCTTCTATTACCGGAGGAAACCCATTATAAGATAAACTATAGTCCATAGTTTTCTTCAAGTACTTCAGTACCCGCCTAATTGCTTGCCAGTGATGAGTACTAGGATTACTAGTATATCTACTCAGTTTTCCCACAGCAAAAGCAATATCCGGCCTTGTACAAGTCATGGCGTACATCAAACAGCCAATCACCTGAGAATACTCAAGTTGTGATACAGCTTCACCTTGATTAGGCATAAGCTTCTCACTTGGATCAACAGGGGTACTCACAGGATTACATTCAAAGCAATTGAACTTTTTCAACACCTTCTCAATATAATGAGATTGACAAATCGAAATTCCTTTGCTTTCACGTTTGATCCTAATGCCAAGGATAACGTCAGCCTCCCCCATATCTTTCATGGAGAATTTTGATGACAAAAATTCTTTTGTTAAATCAACCTGACTTTGGTCAGTCCCATAGATTAACATGTCATCAACATATAGACAAATTATAACTCCTTTACCAGAATCATCAAATTTACTATATACACATTTATCTGCTTGGTTTAATTTAAAACCACTAGATAAAATCACTTCATCAAACTTTTGATGCCATTGCTTAGGTGCTTGTTTCAAATCATATAAGGATTTCACAAGTTTGCACACCTTGCTTTCATTTCCTGGCATGACAAAGCCCTGAGGTTGGTTCATATAAACCTCCTCATCCAATTCACCATTCAAGAATGCTGTCTTCACATCCATCTGGTGAATAACTAGATTGTGAATCGTAGCCAAAGCAATCAGCAGTCTAATGGTAGTGATACGTGCCACGGGAGCATAAGTATCAAAATAGTCAATTCCAGACTTTTGTCTAAAGCCTTGAATGACTAACCTTGCCTTGAACTTTTCAATAGTTCCATCCACCTTCATCTTCTTTTTGAAAATCCATTTGCAACCCAATGGTTTGCAACCAGGAGGTAGATCAGCTAACACCCAAGTGTTATTGCCCATGATAGAATCTATCTCATCATTAATTGCCTCTTTCTAGAATGCAACATCCTCATGTCATAACCCGACCTTAACCATAAGGACGAATACAATAACATATGATTTCATCGCGAGGTATTGACCTCTATATGCGACATTTTTCAAAAACTGCATTCGTTTTTACAATACAAACCATAGCTTTTATTACAAATACAAGGTTTAAACAACTTAATAATGATTATCGTTTAGCGATAATCTTAGACTTACAAACTTTACATGTGATAATAACAATACGACTTCCAACATATTTTACATTACAAATCCTCCGATATGCAGTTTTATTTTTGACACAAATATGCATACTCAAGATCTTGCTTAAATTCAACATGTTGCAGCGGAAGCTTTTAGTTATCACCTGAGAATAAACATGCTTAAAACGTTAACATAAAGTTTGTGAGATATAGGTTTAATGCCGGCAGCGTTATAAATATAGACCACAAGATTTCATATATAAACGTTCTAATAAAAATATTCTAAGTTGTTGAGCACTTGATAACCATACTTAACATTTAATCAACGTCGCATATTCCCTTTATTATGAAATCTTACTACACCGTACCAAGTGTAGTCACCAAAACGAAGTATGTGCAACCGTTGAATACTGGTCGTCCAGTCCGGTTGGGGTTGTCAGGCCCGATAGATCTATCAACAGGATTCGCGTTTACAATACCTCATGTAAATAGTAGTTACCAAGTTACAGGGAAGTATGCCAGTGGTACAACTCAACGTAGAATATATATTTTTAATCACTTGTGTCCATAACGTAAATCATAAAATGCATGTATTCTCATCCTGAAATATTTAGAGTTTAAAAGTGGGACTATATACTCACTTTTGCCTTGAAGGTATTTATCACGACTTGGTCTCCGATAGATATCACAAACCTAACCATATATATAATATATCAACATATTTTCTTTTCAAGTAATCGTTACATATATATATATATATATATATATATATATATACTTTTAATACTTTTAATATTTTCTTAGTCCGTAGTTAGCAGTCCGATGTTAGTGGTCCACAATTAGTTGCTTAAATAAAATAAATAAAGACCCCATCGTATTCGTATTGATCAGAATTAATCTCGACCCATGGTACCATGTTGTCAAGTGACGTGTTGCGTACATAAAGTACCGTGTTGTCAAATGACGTGTTGCGTACAATCATGAGGTCTTATGATTAATCTTCTCGTGTTGTTTACGGGTGGTCCTGAAATATATAAAATCAAATCATAAGTAAATATATATAAAATATCATATTAATTAGAAAATATATGATTAATTTAATTTTTCTCCAAATATTTTCGTAGCTAAACTAGCTTCGGATACCCGATCTTGTTTTAGTCGTAGTTTCTTCATTACAACTCCGTTTTTGTTGGTTCAACTTGACACTTCCTTGGATCGAGTCAAATTTTAAGAATATGAACTGATAATACCTTAGTTTCTATTCGAAATCACAGGTTATAGGTCAAACTTTGGTGAAACTTATGAAAGTGATCGTTTTCCATCATAAAAACAACATTTAATGATCATTTTTCTAAAAATACTTACACTTTGAGTTAAACCATGAAATTTTTATGTGGTAACATATTCATAATAAATATCATTTTTTCCAGAACATAAACTTCCAATTCAAAGTTCAAGATAGTTTTTAATTATCCAACCCAAAACATCCCCCGGTTGCACTCCAACGACGTAGATTCAATTTTAAGGTGTTCTTTGTAAAATCAAGTTGTATCTTGTTAAGTTAGCATATCATTATGATATATTACAGGTCTTGAAGTGTTTTAAAAGTCAAGTTAGAAGGATCTATTTAGTTTGCAAACAAGTTTGAAATCATTCAAACTATGTTCTTGTTGTTAAAATTTTACAACACAAAATAAGATAGCTATATAAATATGAATCGAATAAGGTTATGAACAAGGTTACTACCTAAAGTTACTTGGAAAAAGTTGCTGTAAAAGATGAGTAAAATCCTAGAACCAAAAGAGTGGTGGAGTTGGATTGAAAGGTTGGAAGTAAACTTGTTTACTTGAAAGGATTTTTGAAGTGTTCTTGAATGGATTTTCTTATGATGATTAAGGGTTGTTTTTGAAGCTAGATCTTCATGGTTATTTGTTGAGATTGTGAAGAACACTTAAGGTTCCTAAGAGTGTGTTTTTGGTTAGAGAAAATGTGTAGTAAAAATGAAAATGGAATGGAGTATAAATGGTGGTGAAAAGATGTATAAATTTGTAATATTGTGCAAAAGTCTTGTAATATGCCAAATTGATTAATCATGCATGCTAAGATCCAAAATTGGCTGACTCATGGCTGCTAATAAAGTGATTGTGATGTGTATATACCAATAGTAAATACGTATAGAAGCTGGGTATGATACGGGTACATATATCCTAGATATACGTATAAAAATCTTGAGAAAACGGAACGAGGATTCAAATATAGCTATCTTTTGTAAATATACTTATATTGTTTTATGTATATAAATCCTTTAAAAGTGATAAAATACATATCTATACGATACATGTATAAGCATTATAAGTTTTAAGTATTTAAGTCGAAGAACGTCACATATAGTTATCGTTTTGAAAACTTAAGTTAGTAGTCTCAAAATATACTTATAACTCATTGTTATTAGTACACAATGAGATGTTAAAACATTCTTAGATCATGTTAAATATATAAAAATACATATATATATACAAACATATAATTATCGTATGTTATATAGTTCGTGATATCATCGGTCAAATTGAACGGTCAAACGTTGTGTAAAACTCTTTTTAAAAACATAAATCTCAACAATTTAGATTACTTATCATGTTGGTAAGGTTTAATTTATGTAAATATTAATCTCATAGGTATAAAATGATCGGAAAAATCCGGGTCGTTACACCTGAGACCTCATTGCTTCATCATATGTTTTAGGATCATCATCAACATTGAAACAATACGAATATTGGGTAGAAACATCATCCCTAGAACCTTCAACTAAGTATAGTTGAAAATCTGGTCCAAATGATTTAGGTTTCCTTTTTCTTTTTCTTTTTCGAAGCTCAAGTGACTGATCAACAGCCTTTTCAGAGACTTCATCATTACAGTCCTTATTGATTCCATTGTTACTTGGAATCATATCCTTTGGTCTAGGTATAGATGAAAATCGATTTTCATCAAAGATTGCATCCCTTGAATCAATCACAGAATTGATTGAGACAAACTCATTAGGCTCTATTACATAGAACCTATATGCCTTGGAATGTTCAACATATCCAACAAATATGCAATCTATACCTCTTTCACCTAAACTTTTCTTCTTGGGATCAGGTAGTCTTACAACCGCCCTACAGCCCCATACCCGAAGATAATTCAAGTTAGGTTTCCTTTTATTCCAAAGTTCATAAGGTGTAATCTTGTTTCTTTTGTTAGGAACTCTATTAAGCAAATAACAAGCTGTTAACATAGCTTCCCCACAAAATCCTTCACTTAAACCCGAATAGGATAACATGGAATTAACCATTTCCTTAAGGACCCTATTCTTCCTTTCAGATATACCATTTTGTTGTGGAGTATAAGGAGCTGTGGTCTCATGGATAATACCAATGGATTGGAAATACGATTGGTCAATGTATTCACCTCCCCTATCTGTTCTAAGTCTTTTAATCAAAGCCTTTTGTTGTAATTCTACTTCAGTTTTAAATATTTTAAATTTATCTAATGCTTCATCCTTAGTATGTAACAAATAAACATAGCAAAATCTAGAAGCATCATCAATAAAAGTCACAAAATATTTCTTGTTCCCTAAAGTGGGAGTAGCATGCAAATCACATAAATCACTATGTATTAATTCCAAAATTTCAGTATCACGATGTACATTTTGAAATGGTTTCTTAGTGATCTTTGTTAACATACACGTTTTACACTTTTCATTGTTCATGTCAAAAACCGGTATTAATCCATCTTTAGACATATCTTGCATTCTTTTAAAGTGTATATGTCCTAGTCTAGCATGCCAAAGTGTAGAATTATTTATGCTAGAAGTAGATATAAAAGCAAAATTAACATTCAAGTGATTAATGTTAAGTCTAAACATTCTATTGCATAAATAACCAAAACCAACAAACATACCATGTTTTGACAAAACAAACTTATCAGATTCAATCACTTGTTTATAACCACAACAATTTAACACACTACTGGAAATCAAATTTTTTCTTATTTGTGGTACATGCAAAACATCAAACAAACAAATAGTTTTTCCAGAACTAAAACACAAATCCACACTTCCACGTCCATGAACAGAGGCTGTTGACTCATTTCCCATATGAAGAATTGATCCATCAGTCACGGACTCGTAAGTCTTGAACCAAAATCTATCCTTGCATACATGGGTGGTGGCTCCCAAGTCAACCCACCACGCGACATCATCATCCTGCACAAAATAAGCCTCAGATATATATGAAACATAATAATTCTCATTTGAATTATTAAATATATTCTGACCTTTCGAGTTGTGGTTGTTTAAACCATTTCCCGAACCGCTTGTGCTAGATCCTTTGGCATTATTATTACCAAAAATAACATTGCAATCCTTTTTCATGTGTCCAGTTTTACCACACTTCCAACAAGTCAATTTAGACTTCTTGTTCGGATTAGCCTTGTTATAACCTTGATGTTTAAGTTTGCCCTTTTTGTCATTATTACTAGTGAACTTTTTATGTTCCACCATATTGACAACAGACGTACCAGCAACTTCGTTGCTCTTTGGCTTGTCATTATCCTGCAACCTGAGGGATTCCTCAATACGCAGATGACTACCCAACTCAACAAGAGTTAACTCCTCCTTCTTATGTTTCAAAGAATGTTTAAATTCTTTCCAAGATGGTGGTAGTTTATCAATTATACTTGAGACTTGAATAGACTCATCCATGTTCATCTTATGTTGTGTGAATTGACCAAGTATACGAATGAGCTCATTGTATTGTTCCAAGACCGGTCTAGAATCGACCATCTTGTAATTATTAAAATTACTCACAAGGAACTTTTTACTAGAAGCATCCTCAGACATATACTTGGTTTCTAAACAGTCCCATAGTTCTTTAGAAGATTCAACATTTAGGTAAATATCAAAAAGGGAATCAGCCATACCATTGAGGATTAAACCTCTAGCGATGTAGTCATCGTTCTCCCACTTGCACCTTTTCCGAATTTGTTCAATAGTGGCATCATCACCATGATCTTCAGGAATTGGTGTGCTGAGTACGTACACCACACTCATGCCGCTCAGAAAGAAGTGCATCTTCTTTTGCCATCTCCTAAAATCAATTCCCTCAAACTTATCAAGTTTGGAGAAATTCGCCGTCATGTGTTTCATCGTAGCCGCCATCGATTATAACGAATAATTACTTTCGATTGTTGGAGGTTTTATTGAAATTTCGTGTAGGGTAAAATAATCGATAGCCGGATAAATCACTGAATCGTGGTATCACTTTCCGAAAGTAATTATTCGACCCTTATTGCCTGGGTTACACGAATATCACTTTGGGATAAGACAGAGATTAGTTCTTGTTATTGGCAGTAAACAAGAACTCTTTTGCATAAGAGTATTAAGGTGTTTTTCGTATATCTTATTCTCATAAATGATAGTCCTTATTTATAGGCATCCAAAAATAAGTATTATTCCACGATGGAGATGTTTCACTAACTAATTTCGTTTTCAAATCTAAAACAAATCCTTTACATAAAGTTGTTTGTTTTATTTCCAACAACCAAATCAAGGAAATCGTTTTCAAATCTAAACAAATCCTTTACATAAAGTTGTTTGTTTTATTTCCAACAACCAAATCAAGGAAATCGTTTTCAAATCTAAAACAAATCCTTTACATAAAGTTGTTTGTTTTATTTCCAACAACCAAATCTAGGAAATCGTTTTCAAATCTAAAACAAATCCTTTACATAAAGTTGTTTGTTTTATTTCCAACAACCAAATCAAGGAAATCGTTTTCAAATCTAAAACAAATCCTTTACATAAAGTTGTTTGTTTTATTTCCAACAACCAAATCAAGGAAATCGTTTTCAAATCTAAAACAAATCCTTTACATAAAGTTGTTTGTTTTATTTTCACGATGGAGATGTTTCACCTAGTGCAGGAATAATACTTCCGTAATCACTCAAATTTGTGATAATGGAAAACCACTTTCGGGTCCGGGCAATCTATCACTTAATGGGTGTACACTCCGTACCTCCTAACCCGTTTACAAGTGTCGATTAAATCCCTCAATTACACTAAATTTCCAACAATTTTAAATATCAATCAAGTCGAAGAAGAAGAGATGGAGCAACTTAAGGTGAAGCCATCGTAACTTAATAAAATGCATTAGGGGTGTTCATAATATTCAAATCCGAATTCCTAACCCGAATAATCTGAATATATCCGAAAAATAGGATATCCGGTTTTCAGATATCAAAAAATTGGAATATATTAACATTAATACTTAGTGTTAGTATCACTATCACTATCTGTTGGAAGCTTCGACGAGCCCAACACACCCACTATAGAGGACCTAGACTATACTAGACTCACTACACCAATACTTTGACGTTGGTTAGCCTTTAATTTTATAAATCCTTAGTGCACAATGTACTTAGGCGACAGTGTCGACCATATATCTTTAGGCGGTATAACCGACCATGTATTACTTAGGCGGCAGAGCCGACCATATAATAAGAACAACAAAAGTGCACTAAGAACTTAAACACAAACTTAGGCTTGATCGGGAAACTTAATAAAAACACTTATATTAAATTACAATTACAATATTACTTACAAGCTTTCTCTTCTCTACTTTCGCTAACTCACACTCTACAACTCACTTCTTATTTCACTCTCACAACTTACTCACAAATGAAATCACCACCCATATTTATACTACTCAATGGAAACTTCTACACACTAGATTTTTCCATGGATAAATGATGTTTCGCGAGGTGTATATAAAATAGTTATTATTTTACTAGAAAATACTATTAAATACGATACAATTTTACACAAGATATTTATTTATTTATAGAATGGATATACTTAAACCTTGCTACAACACTTATAGGCAGTGTACCTAATCGTACAGTAGTGTAGTTTTTAGTAAGTCCGGTTCGTTCCACAGGGAGATCTTTAAGCAAAGCTCAACGCTATATTAGTTTACTTTTATAAAAATACAAATATATATATAAGTAATATTATTATTATAAAGAGGGGTTTTTTTACCGTTTAATGACCGGTTTGTCGATTTTAAAACTTTAGTCGCAGTTAAAACCTAATGTAAAATATAAAATAAATACAAGACTTTAAATTAAAGCGTAAAGTAAATAACGATAATGAAATTGCGAATAATAAAAATGCGATAAAAATTAAATTGCGATAATTAAAAAGTACGATAATTAAAAGTGCGATAAAATGAAATAACAATAAATAAAAGTGCGATAATTAGAAGTGCAATTAAATATAAAATAAAGGAAATAAAATATGATATAAAAGAATTATGCTTATTTAAACTTCCGTAATCATGATGTTTGACGTGTTGGTTTTAGTTTTATGCCCATGGGTTAATTGTCCTTTGTCCTGGATTATTCAATATGTCCGTCTGGTTTTTGTCCATAACAGTCCATCAGTCATAAATATAAATTGCAAGTGTCCTTGTCAAATTATTATTATACCCGAAGATAAATATTCCAACTAATTGGGGATTCGAATTGTAACAAGGTTTTAATACTTTGTTTAATGAATACACCAGGTTATCGACTGCGTGTAAACCAAGGTTTTACTACTTTGTTAACAATTACACCAATTACCCTTGAATGTAATTTCACCCCTGTTTTAATTATTCTAGTGGCTATTAATCCATTCCCGTGTCCGGTTAAATGAACGATTATTCGTACATATAAATACCCTGCCCATCGTGTCCGATCGAGTGTATATGGTAATTTATAGGGACGCCCAATTGTAAATCTTTATATTAACATTAACAAACTTTCATTTAGTTAAACAAATATAAAGCCCATTAATAGCCCATAGTCTAGTTTCCACAAGTGTCGTTCTTTTGTCCAAACCCCAATTATGGTACAAAGCCCAATTACCCAATTTTAGTAATTAGCCCAACATCATGATTACTTCGTTTTAAATAAGCATAATAATAACTTAGCTACGAGACATTAATATAAAAAGGTTGAACATAACTTACAATGATTAAAAATAGCGTAGCGTTACACGGACAGAATTTCGACTTACACCCTTACAACATTCGCTAACATACCCTTATTATTAGAATTATAATTAAAATTAAAATATAAATTATAAATATAAATATATTACGTATATATTGAGAGAGAGATTGAGAAAAAAGATGTTTAATTCGATCAGAATTCGGTTGGCTTTATAGCCAGAAATGAAATTTGGGGCTCCGCGACTCGCGGCCAAATACCCTTAAAACTCCGCGAGTCGCGGAGAGGTATTTACATTTTACACCCTTGGAGTTTCCTGCTGCCGACGGTTTTAAATATATATATATAATATATATATAATTAATATAATTAATTATATATTATATTATATTTATATACATAGTTAACTTGTAATTTTTAGTCCGTTGCGTCGAGCGTTAAGAGTTGACTCTAGTCCCGGTTCCGGATTTTCGAACGTCCTTGCGTACAATTTAATATCTTGTACTTTGCGTTTTGAATCTTGTACTTCTGTGATTTCGAGACGTTTCTTATTAATAATTGGAACCTTTTTGATTGTCTTTTGTACTTTTGAGCTTTTTGGTCGTTTGCGTCTTCAATTCGTCGAATCTGTCTTTTGTCTTCACCTTTTATTATTTAAACGAATATCACTTGTAAATAGAACAATTGCAACTAAAAGCTTGTCTTTCTTGAGGAATAATGCTATGAAATATATGTTCGTTTTTAGCATTATCAAATATTCCCACACTTGAGCGTTGCTTGTCCTCAAGCAATATTGTCTTGAAATACTAGAATCACTTCTTTATTCTTCACACTTTGTACATCAGTGATTTCTATATGGCGGTATAAACAATGGTAGTAACGATATGGTTTACAGTCCCACATGACTATAAAAATTTAGATCCATTAAGGAAATTGGATCTTTATGAAAACATTTGATCTTTTGAAAATTAAATCTAGTTTTTACCCTAGATAAGTTTTCCGGAATAACCCTTTACCGGTGTTTGCAAAATATTTTTGTGGGTTTGGTGGGTTTCAGAATTGAAAATTTTAGCTCAAAACTTGCGGTTTTGTGTCACCCACTTGCTAACCTTGTATTTGGAAAGCAACACGTCCAGTTTACTTGTCCCGTATATTACCTTTCGGTAAACTACCGTCCGGTTGTAAAGGAAAGCGTTGAACAAGCAACTGTTAAGGCAATGTCCCGTGACATGCTTTTGATTATGGTCTATAACGTGTCGGACGCAATTACTATCCTTGGTAGGAGCAATAGTAAAGCTCACCCTTATAATTTGTCGGTTTGGCACAAGGTCCTGTCTTTGACCATGTTATGCAACCACCGTTCTTACGGTTGACACCCGATTTAGTTCAGGTGACCTAATGAATTCCAGGTGAATTCCTAGGATTTTACGTTCAATGGTAATGAACGCATTGAAAATAGGGTTTTCAGAAAACAAATTGGTTTATAATTTTGATCAAAATATTTTTTCGTTTAAGCTCGAGTTTAGATATCATTGAATTCCATGAGTTTGAATTCTCAATCTTTAAGGTCAATCTCTAGGATTGAGTAATATCAGTCTTAAAAGCTGATTTTTAATCTTTAAGGAGATTATCCTTTCTGGGGATCTGATTCATTAGTCTTATCCAGCTAATTTGCACGGTGCCTCCCCATTGTACGAGATAAATCCTTCTCATGGTTAGGATAAATCTGACCACTTGACGACCCTGTTTAATGCTGAGGTCCGTGGATTTCCTGCTGATTTTAGTGATGATTTTTCTAGATTTTTTGTCAACCTACAGCTGGTCTGAACGACAACTTCATGACCTAAATCAAGAAGCGCGTGTCTTTTTCGGAAGACTTTACTTCCTTTTAATGATGGAATTGATTCATCGTGTAGATCCATCTCTTCTTTTCTTTCATTGGGTAAAACAGTTTAGTTTAGTTCAAAGCAAAAGTATTTTCAGTTATTTGTTACAAATATATGTGACATATGTTTAAAATAACTTGGTAAATTTTCCCACACTTGGCTTTTTATTTTTCTTTTTTATCGTCCTCTATTCCATTTTAAATGAATTTTAACATTTTAGTTTGTTTCTCAATTTATGTCCTTTCCGAGGTAACAATAATTTCGGTGTTAAAACCTAGTTTTATCGTTCATAAATATGTATAAACATGATTTGAATTCATTTAATTGAAAAATTTTACTAGAATTGGGTAGTCAGTATATAAGACTAGGGCTGTTCTTTTTTATCAGAGAGCACTAGATTCTAATACAATTACTGCTTTACTAGTATTTTTAATGGTAACCAAGTGTATAAAGTAAAAATTTTTAAAATCCGAAAGAATTTAACCCCTTCCCACACTTAAGATCTTGCAATGCCCTCATTTGCAAGAAATCAGTAACAATTTAAATTATTGAGGGTGATTTGTGTGAAAATGATTAAATTTTTACCAAAGTTTCCAAATATATTGGCGTTTGTTTGCTGAATGATAAATGGTGCACATCATTTGTTCATTCCGTCTTGTTGTTATTTCACATATATTTTGCATCATTGTCGTCAAAATTACTTGCTTTTGCTGAACTTACTGCCAGTCTTTGAAAATGCGTTGTTTTACCCTGTTGTTTACATAAGATAAACTGCAAACATATATACATATTTTTGAAGTTTGGTTTATTACCCCACATTCAAAAATTATTAAAATCTAAGAATAAAAGTTAGATAATTATAAAAATGATTACAATATTAACAAAAATATTAAATACATCAATAATTACAAATTACATAATAATAAAAAAAAAATAAGTAAACTAAGGATGATATTGGTACCAATAGGGGTTCCACGCATAACCATAAGTGCTATAGAATGCTTCGGCAGGGTCATACGTAGGATATGGTGGCTGCATCTCTATCGACCAAGGAGGGAAGACGGGCTTCGGTGTAGGAATATAGTTTCTACCTATATGTTGGCAATGCGCTATGATCTGGTTCTGATGAACTTGCCAATCTTCAAATGCTCTCTGTCTAGCATTTTCGTATTCCTGAGAAGCTATAAACCTATGCATCTCATTCCCCCCTCCTACATTACCTTGTTCCTGGTTTCTCTCTACCTGTGGATGTCTACCATTGTATCGTACTGCGGCGTTATTTCGCCGCTTCAACACTTTCGCACCATGGTATACATTTAAACCTATAGTGTCGCGGGGTTCCGGCTCTTCTACTAATAATCCTCCCCGACTTATATCCACACCGAGATATTCACCAATCAAAGTAATAAAAATACCACCTCCTATTATGCTATGTGGACGCATCCCTCGAACCATAGCTGATAAATAATAACCCACACAATATGGTATACTTACAGCGCTGTGTGGGTCTCGAATACACATATGGTAAAACAAATCTTGTTCATTTACCTTTTCTTTGTTTTTACCCCTTTGTGTAATCGAGTTAGCTAAAAACCTATGTATTACTCTTAATTCGGCTCTATCTATATCCAAATAAGAGTAGTTTCCTCCTTTGAAACGGTGATGGCTTGTCATTTGACTCCACACACCGTGTGTATCAAAATTTTCATCTATTTTCCTACCGTTTAGTATCAATCCTCTACAATCGGCAGACGCTAATTCCTCAGGCGTATATATACGTAAAGCCTGAGCCATGTCCAGTAAAGACATGTGGCGCATCGAACCGCCTAACAAAAATCTAATAAAAGAACGATCGGTTAAACTAGCTACCCGATCATTCAACTCTATACTACATAACAACTCTTCACACCATACTTTATATACAGGTCTGCGTATGGTGAATAAACATATCCAGTCATTAAAAGAAGAATTACCATACCTCTGTACCAGTAATTCCCTAATTGGCCCGGCCAATTCTACAGCTTCCAAGGGTCCCCATTCTATGACCCTCGGTACCTCAACAACCTTAGAGTGAAGAGTATGCAAACCCCGTTGATATTTTGGATAATCTATCCAAAGTCTGTCAAATCGCAGGTTCGGGTGCAACTGTTCCAAGTGCATATCTGAAAAGGTCATGACTGGATGAGGTACATCCTGCTTGTAGTAGTTATCTACCTCCTGTTGTTCCAAGTTCTCAGCAGGAGCATGACGGGCTTGGGATGAAGATTCACCCCTTTCATTCTGTTTTCTTGAGTAATTCTTAGATAAGATCCTCCTCAACATGATTGTAGTGAAAAATTTGAAGATTAACGGTGAAAAATCGAGTTTTTGGGATGATTTTCGTGGGTTTTCTCGGGTTTTTTCGAGCTGTATTTGGGTGTTTTTGTGTGTGTGTGAGTGATCAGTCGAGCAGCTCTTTTATTTTTTTTTTCTGGGTTTTGGACCCTCCGCGAGTCGCGGAGGTTTTCACTGAAAACTCCGCGAGTCGCGGAGTTTATATTTTTTTTTTTTTTTTTTTTTTTTTTTTTTTTTTTATAATCTTTAACTTATAAAACAATTAAGAAATTAATTTTAAAATTTTGTTTCCCTTGTTATTTAGGACGAGGTCGTTTCGGATCGATGTCCTAGTCCGTCCCACGACAAAATTTTAAAATTTGTCTTTTTTTTTTTTTTTTGTAGCGATTGTTTTAAAAGCTAAGATTTTTTTGGTTTTTTTCAATGTTTTTGGCATACTTTAAATCAATAAGATTAAAAATAATGATAATAAAAGTTCTCGTCCCTCCCTCGGGTAAAGCAATTTCGGTTCAAAGACCTAGTCTTCAACTTACGACGAATTTTAAAAATCATATTCTTAACTTAATGAGATAAAGTAAATTTTTGTTTTTAAATTCACACAACATAAATATAAAATTCAAAATTAATATTAAAAATTAAAAATTCACACCAAACTTAAAATTTTAAATGCATAAAATTAAAATTTCGTATTTTAAAAATTAAAAATTCACACCAAACTTAATTTAAAAATTCATATTATAAATTCACACCAAACTTATATTAATTTTTTAAATATTTACAATTTTAAAAATATTGTTTTTACAAAGTTTACAATATTAATTTAAGATTTAAATATTAATTTTAAAAACATGGTAAAAATAAAATTGAAAATCTTTTTGTCTTTTTATCCCACTTTAATCAATCAAATATTATCAAAAATATGCGCCCCTCTTTTCGGTAAAGTAATTTCGGTTCCAAGACCTAATTTGACTCATGACGAATTTTTGAAATATTTTGGTTTGATTGTTTAAAGATATTTATACCTTAAGAATAAACGTTAAATTTCGCAGTGATGTAATAAATTTTTGAACGATATCAATAATTTCGGCCGCCAAACCTAATTTTATTTAATACCAATTTAATACTTTTTAGCGAACAAATTAGCGTTTATTATCAAAAGGTTAAAAATAAAAATAAACATAAAAACTGTACAGACATACCTGTGAAATAGATTTCTTAGTTATATGATCTATTATATTCATAAGATAGTCAGTTTAATTGGTCTTCCATGGCTGCATAGGCGTAACCTCGAGCATTCATTGTCTTTTCTTCTAAACATATGAACGGTCCGTCTCTGCATAAAGTAACAAATTCGGTATTTGAATAGGTTTGATTATTTGAACATTTACCTCCATGTGACCATTTTCCGCATTTGTGACATTTTTCTAAGTGTCGTGCTCTTCTTTTCGCTGCGGATTTTGATTTTCCTTTACCAAATTGTAACTTATTATCTTCGCATCTGGATCCTTTTCTAACTCCGTCCATTCTTTCTCTGATTACTGATACTATTTCACTCGGGAGTATGTCATTATTTCTTTTAGTGATTAATGCGTGTAGCATTAGACCATGGTTTAATTCACAGGCAGTCTTCATTTTGTAAAAAACCTAAAAAAAATAAAAATTCAGAATGGGGGGAGAAGACTAGTTCTTTAGGGTCTGCTAGGGAAAGACCATACGTGTTCCATTTTCGAGAACTACACGAAAACAGACAATCTAACTCTAACAGAAATACATATTATCCTTTAAAGACTTGATTCTCCTCACACTTAGTTAGCTGTGGCATCGAAATTATGATTAACTTCGTTGTCGACCTCCATCGGACCATGTATGTAATGTTTAACTCTGTGACCATTAACTTTAAATTCAATCCCATTTGAATTTATTAATTCTATCGTTCCGTATGGGAAAACTCTTTTGACTATGAATGGTCCAGACCATCTTGATTTCAATTTTCCAGGAAATAGCTTGAATCGTGAATTGAAAAGAAGAACTCTGTCTCCTTCTTTAAATTCTTTTGAACTTCTGATTCTTTTATCATGCCATTTCTTCGTTCTTTCTTTATAGATTAACGAATTATCGTATGCTTCATGTCTTAATTCTTCTAATTCGTTTAGTTGACTTAATCGTAGACGTCCGGCTTCATGTAAATCAAGATTACATGTCTTCAAAGCCCAAAATGCTTTGTGTTCAATTTCTACTGGAAGATGACATGCTTTTCCATAAACAAGTCTAAAAGGTGTGGTTCCAATTGGAGTTTTGTAGGCTGTTCTAAAAGCCCAGAGTGCATCCTCCAATTTAATGGACCATTCCTTCGGATTTGATCCTACGGTTTTCTCTAGAATACGTTTTAAGGCTCGGTTGGTATTTTCAACTTGTCCACTTGTTTGTGGATGATATGCGGTGGAGATTTTATGAGTTACTCCATATCTTTTAAGAACTTTCTCAAGTTGATTATTACAGAAATGAGTACCCCGATCACTTATTAAAGCTTTCGGTGTTCCAAACCTTGCAAAAAGACGTTTTAAAAAGTTTACTACAACTCGTGCATCGTTAGTTGGGAGAGCTTGTGCTTCCGCCCATTTAGATACATAATCAATGGCTACGAGTATATATAGATTATTATGAGATTTTGGAAATGGACCCATAAAGTCAATACCCCAAATGTCAAATACTTCACATACTTGGATGACATTTTGTGGCATTTCATCACGTTGACTTATTTTTCCGGCCCTTTGACATGCATCACAGGATTTGCAAAGAAGGTGTGCGTCTTTGTAAATTGTAGGCCAATAGAATCCAGTTTCATAAACTTTTCTTGCTGTTAGTTGAGGCCCATAATGCCCTCCTGTTGGTCCTGTGTGACAATGGTTTAAAATTTTACTAGCTTCATCTCCAAATACACATCGGCGTATTATTCCATCGGGACAACTTTTAAACAGATGTGGATCTTCCCAGAAATAGTGTTTTATATCACTGAAGAATTTCTTTCGTCTTTGGTACGATAATCCTTTTTCAAGGAATCCACAAACTAAGTAGTTTGCATAGTCTGCAAACCATGGGATTTCTTTATAATCTATCTTCAATAGATATTCATCAGGAAAGTTGTCTTGTATGGCCGATTCATTTAGAACTTCTAATTCGGGATTTTCAAGACGAGAAAGATGATCAGCGGCGAGATTTTCTGCTCCTCTTTTATCTCGGATTTCAATATCAAACTCTTGTAAGAGTAAGATCCAACGGATTAATCTTGGTTTAGCATCTTGTTTTGAAAATAGGTATCTAAGAGCAGAATGGTCGGTATAGACCACCGTTTTTGCTAGAACGAGATATGATCGAAATTTGTCAAAAGCAAAGACAATAGCAAGGAGTTCTTTTTCAGTAGTTGTATAGTTCGTTTGTGCTCCTTGTAATGTCTTACTAGCATAATATATAGGTTGAAATCGTTTTTCAATCCTTTGTCCTAAAACGGCTCCCATTGCAAAATCACTTGCATCGCACATTAGTTCAAATGGTAGATTCCAATTTGGTGTTATCATGATCGGTGCATTAGTGAGTTTTTCTTTAAGAATATTAAAAGATTTGATACATTCATCTGAAAAGATGAATGGCGCATCCTTTTCTAGGAGTTTATTCATAGGAGTGGCAATTTTTGAAAAATCTTTTATGAAACGTCGGTAAAAACCGGCATGCCCTAGAAAACTCCTAACTCCTCTAACATTGGTGGGATGTGGAAGTTTAGCAATTACATCTACTTTAGCTCTATCCACTTCAATTCCTTCTTTTGAAATTTTATGTCCAAGAACGATGCCTTCATTGACCATGAAATGGCATTTCTCCCAATTAAGTACTAGATTTGATTTTTCGCATCTAATTAGCATTCGTTCCAGATTAACTAGACATGATTTAAATGTATCACCGAAGACTGAAAAGTCATCCATGAATACTTCCATGCATTCTTCTATCATGTCGTGAAAAATCGCCATCATACACCTTTGAAAGGTTGCGGGGGCGTTACAAAGTCCAAATGGCATGCGTTTGTAAGCAAAAGTACCATAAGGGCACGTGAATGTGGTTTTCTCTTGGTCCTCGGGTGCTATTGGAATTTGAAAATATCCGGAAAATCCATCTAGAAAACAATAGTAACTATTTCCGGCTAATCTTTCCAACATTTGATCTATGAAAGGTAAGGGAAAGTGATCTTTTCTGGTGGCGTCATTTAATTTTCTATAATCAATACATACACGCCATCCTGTTACAGTCCTAGTAGGAATAAGCTCATTTTTCTCATTTGTGATGACAGTCATGCCACCCTTCTTAGGCACGCATTGAACTGGGCTTACCCATGGACTATCAGAAATTGGATATATCAAACCTGCATCTAGCAGTTTAATAATCTCTTTCTTAACTACATCTTGCATATTAGGATTTAGTCTTCGTTGGCGTTGCACATACGTTTTATGACCTTCTTCCATAAGGATTTTATGTGTGCAATACGAAGGACTTATTCCTTTAATATCATGAATCTTCCATGCAATGGCTGGTTTATGAGCTTTCAACACAGAAATGAGTTGTGATTTCTCATTTTTTGTAAGAGAAGACGATATTATTACAGGTAATTCAGATTCACCATGTAAATAAGCGTATTCCAAATGGTTTGGAAGTGGCTTTAACTCTAATTTCGGAGGTTCTTCTATCGATGATTTATATCGATATCTGTCTTCTTCTTTTAGCATTTGAATTTCTTCTGTTGTTGGTTCATATCCATTAGCTATAAGTGTAGCTAACATTTCAGATTCATCAATTGGTTCATTTCCTTCTCCTAAAAAACATTCTCCTGTTCCTTGTAATTCTGGAAATTCTTCTAATAATTCTGCATGTGCATCTATAGTTTGAATATAATAACATGTATCATCTGCAGATTGTGGTTGTTGCATTGCTCTATCAACTGAAAAGGTAACACTCTCATCCTCTATACTTAGGGTCAGTTTCTTACCGAACACGTCTATCATTGCTTTAGCCGTGTTTAAGAATGGTCTTCCTAATATGAGAGGAACTTGAGAATCTTCTTCCATGTCCAAAACAACAAAATCTACTGGGAATACTAAAGTACCAACTTTAACTAGCATGTTCTCCATTATCCCTCTAGGATATTTTATTGATCTATCGGCTAGTTGTATGCTTATTCTGGTTGGTTTTAATTCTCCAAGGTCTAGTTTAGCGTATAGTGAATACGGCATTAGATTTATACTAGCACCTAAGTCTGCCAATGCTTCTATTGAACTAAGACTACCCAGAAAACATGGAATTGTGAAACTTCCTGGATCAGATAGTTTTTCTGGTATCTTATTCAACAGCACTGCTGAACAATTAGCATTCATAGTAACAGCCGAGAGTTCTTCCATTTTCTTTCTATTCGTGATTAGATCTTTCAAGAATTTAGCATACCTTGGCATTCCTGAAATCACATCAATGAAAGGAAGATTTACATTTATCTGTTTAAACATATCCAGGAATTTGGATTGCTCGGCTTCAAGTTTCTCTTTTTTCATTTTACTTGGATAAGGAAGAGGTGGTTGGTATGGTTTAACATAAGGTTTAGCCTTAACTGTGTTATCTTCATTAACCTTTTCAACTACCGGTTCTTTTTCCTTATCTTGATCAGGTTGTGGTTCTTGTGGAGTAGGAATAGTTTCATCAGAAGTTACAGGTATTTCAGGTGTTTTAAGTGTTGTACCACTTCTTGTGGTAATAGCTTTAGCTGTTTCATTCCGGGGGTTAGCATTTGTATCGCTCGGTAAACTTCCCGGTTTTCTTTCACCTATTAACCTTGCTAGGTTACTTACTTCTTGTTCCAGATTTTGAATAGAAGCTTGTTGATTTCTAAATGCTTGAGCATTTTGTTCATTGGTTTGTTTTTGAGATGTGAAAAACTGTGTTTGAGTTTCAACTAGCTTCGTCATCATATCTTCTAAATTTGGCTTTTTATCATCGGTTTGTTGTGGTGGTTTGTTTTGAAAATTAGGTCTTTGCTGATTATAAGTGTTATTGGATACTTGTTGATTGCTAGGACCTTGTTGGTTGTTGTATGGAATATTTCGGTTATAATTCTGGTTTTGATTGTAAATCGGTCTTGGCGGTTGATAATTATTCTGATAATTATTTCCAGGCCTTTGGTTTATGTATGAAATATTCTCTCTTTGTTCCATTGTTAATTCAATACTGAGACAATCTTTTGTCAAATGTGGTCCTCCACACTGCTCACAACTAATTCGTATTGAGTGAATATCCTTAGTCATCTTTTCCATTCGTCTCTCCACAGCATCTATCTTTGCGGAAATGGAATCTAAGTCATGGCTAGAATCGGCTCTAGCTGCTTTAGATGATCTAATGATATCTTTTTCTTGGTGCCACTCATGTGAGTGGGAAGCAGTATTATCAATAATTTTGTAAGCATCAGTTTCGGTTTTCTTCATAATAGAGCCACCAGCTGCTATATCTATGTCTTTTCTTGTAGTGATGTCGCATCCTTGGTAGAATATTTGTACTATTTGACAGGTGTCTAAACCATGTTGCGGACATCCTCTTAATAACTTCCCATATCTTGTCCACGCCTCATATAGAGTTTCATTTGGTTTTTGTGTGAACGTAACAATTTCTGCTTGAAGTCTTACGGCTTTAGATGCAGGAAAGAATTGTTTAAGAAATTTGTCAATTAAAACGTCCCATGTATCGATCGCCCCTTCAGGTAACGATTCCAACCAATCTTTGGCTTCTCCCTTTAAAGTCCAGGGAAATAACATGAGATATATCTGTTCATCCTCCACTTCTCGTATTTTAAATAGTGTGCAGATCCTATTAAAGGTACGTAGATGTTCATTTGGATCTTCCTTCGGCGCACCACTAAATTGGCATTGATTAGTCACCATGTGTAGAATTTGTCCTTTGATTTCATAATCTGGCGCATTAATGTCTGGATGAGTAATTGCGTGACCTTGGCCAGTGCGTTTAGCTCTCATTCGGTCTTCCATACTTAAAGGTTCCAGATTCTCCATAATTGAATTTGTTGAATCGGTATCACTAGATGCTTCAGATTTAATAGTTCGTTCCTCAACAATCTCTGTTTGGATGATTGGTGGTTCCGGAGGAAAGTTTAATGGTTCAGGATCTATGAACCGTTCCTGAATATTTTCTGGATTCTCAATTGTGAGGTCGGGTTCAAAAAATGGATTATCGGAAATTTGAACTGAAGTACTTGGTCGACTGGATGACGATTCTAAAGAAAAATCAATGGCGGTTATATTTGTTAAACGATGTCTTGATCGAGTTACAGGTGGTGAACGTACAAAAGGTGGTGAACGTCTTGCTCGGTGCATTCACAGAATATCCTATTAGTTTTTAAAAGGAAAGAAAAATTATAATAAGTTATCCAATCAATAGACTTTTCTGATTTTGCCCACGTTTCGAATAGCCAAAAGATGCAGCAGAGGGGCAGGATTCGTTTGGTCTCAATATAATTGAGGACTGTTTGGCTCCAATAACCCGGTCCACGTACAAATCCAACTATTACTACGAACCAGAAAATTTTGATGTCTATTAATTTAACCACTCAAAATAAATTTTCGTAATTTTAAGAAATTTAGATAAGAAGTAGAATAAAAATTCTAAGTCCTAAAAACTAGAATGGCGAGAAATAAGAAAGAAAAAGAGTTCGTCGCAAAAGGTCGAAAAAGAAAAAATGGTTGAAAAATAAAAGGTGACGGAAAAATAAAAGAAACTTATAAAAACTTAAAAATACTTAACTAATTTAACCTTATTACTACAACTAACTTAAAATTATAATCGCAAATTGATATTACTAATTGGAATGATAATTGATACATAGTAAAAGGTCTAAAAATATTAAAGCTTACAAGAAAAAAAAACTAAATCCCAAATGGAAATAACTTAAAAAGAAACTAAAACTTAAAAAGGCGTCGCAAAATTCTAAAGCACCTAAATCTTAGTCTAAAGAAAAAGCACTTAAAGAATTCTACGGCAAAGCCTAAAAATATAGGAGTAAAAATAACTATAGCAAAAACTAAGTTTAAAATTAAATATGAGCTAAATATTACGCTACAACGATTAAAAAGGTACAAAATATAAAAATATACAAAAAGTTGTAAAAAGTACAATTTTTATAAAAATATTATTTTTATATTATTTATTTAATAAAACTATTAATTTTACAATTTTAATAAACTAATTAAACAAAATACATAAATATAAAGTAAAAAGTAAAAATAAAACTAAAATTAATAATAATAATAATAATAATTAAGTTAAATAATAATAATAATAAATTAAAACTCCGTAATTAATGCAACTTTAGGGTTTTGTCCGTGTGTCAGAAGACCTCCGCGAGTCGCGGCAAATAAAGAGGAAAACCCCGCAAGTCGCGGGGTTCAGAATTTGAGCTGACAGGTTTAACTTTTTACGCGTTTTTCTTTATTTATTTTTTTTTTTATTATTTTCTGTTTTCTGTTTTTAATTTAAATAAACGATTTTTAATAAAATTTATATTTTTATAAAATAAAATAAAGATAAAGAAACTTATAAAACTTAAATATTTAACAAAATCCTAAAAATACTAATATTTTTGTTTTTCTTTTTATATTTTTGAATGATTAAAACGTAATTTTTACAAAAATGACTTTTAATAAAAGTAGATAAAAAATCTTTTTTTTTTTTTTTATTATTAGCGTTGCGCTTCCGGCTTTTAAGATAGAATTTCCCCGGCAGCGGCGCCAAAAATACTTGATGTTTCGCGAGGTGTATATAAAATAGTTATTATTTTACTAGAAAATACTATTAAATACGATACAATTTTACACAAGATATTTATTTATTTATAGAATGGATATACTTAAACCTTGCTACAACACTTATAGGCAGTGTACCTAATCGTACAGTAGTGTAGTTTTTAGTAAGTCCGGTTCGTTCCACAGGGAGATCTTTAAGCAAAGCTCAACGCTATATTAGTTTACTTTTATAAAAATACAAATATATATATAAGTAATATTATTATTATAAAGAGGGGTTTTTTTACCGTTTAATGACCGGTTTGTCGATTTTAAAACTTTAGTCGCAGTTAAAACCTAATGTAAAATATAAAATAAATACAAGACTTTAAATTAAAGCGTAAAGTAAATAACGATAATGAAATTGCGAATAATAAAAATGCGATAAAAATTAAATTGCGATAATTAAAAAGTACGATAATTAAAAGTGCGATAAAATGAAATAACAATAAATAAAAGTGCGATAATTAGAAGTGCAATTAAATATAAAATAAAGGAAATAAAATATGATATAAAAGAATTATGCTTATTTAAACTTCCGTAATCATGATGTTTGACGTGTTGGTTTTAGTTTTATGCCCATGGGTTAATTGTCCTTTGTCCTGGATTATTCAATATGTCCGTCTGGTTTTTGTCCATAACAGTCCATCAGTCATAAATATAAATTGCAAGTGTCCTTGTCAAATTATTATTATACCCGAAGATAAATATTCCAACTAATTGGGGATTCGAATTGTAACAAGGTTTTAATACTTTGTTTAATGAATACACCAGGTTATCGACTGCGTGTAAACCAAGGTTTTACTACTTTGTTAACAATTACACCAATTACCCTTGAATGTAATTTCACCCCTGTTTTAATTATTCTAGTGGCTATTAATCCATTCCCGTGTCCGGTTAAATGAACGATTATTCGTACATATAAATACCCTGCCCATCGTGTCCGATCGAGTGTATATGGTAATTTATAGGGACGCCCAATTGTAAATCTTTATATTAACATTAACAAACTTTCATTTAGTTAAACAAATATAAAGCCCATTAATAGCCCATAGTCTAGTTTCCACAAGTGTCGTTCTTTTGTCCAAACCCCAATTATGGTACAAAGCCCAATTACCCAATTTTAGTAATTAGCCCAACATCATGATTACTTCGTTTTAAATAAGCATAATAATAACTTAGCTACGAGACATTAATATAAAAAGGTTGAACATAACTTACAATGATTAAAAATAGCGTAGCGTTACACGGACAGAATTTCGACTTACACCCTTACAACATTCGCTAACATACCCTTATTATTAGAATTATAATTAAAATTAAAATATAAATTATAAATATAAATATATTACGTATATATTGAGAGAGAGATTGAGAAAAAAGATGTTTAATTCGATCAGAATTCGGTTGGCTTTATAGCCAGAAATGAAATTTGGGGCTCCGCGACTCGCGGCCAAATACCCTTAAAACTCCGCGAGTCGCGGAGAGGTATTTACATTTTACACCCTTGGAGTTTCCTGCTGCCGACGGTTTTAAATATATATATATAATATATATATAATTAATATAATTAATTATATATTATATTATATTTATATACATAGTTAACTTGTAATTTTTAGTCCGTTGCGTCGAGCGTTAAGAGTTGACTCTAGTCCCGGTTCCGGATTTTCGAACGTCCTTGCGTACAATTTAATATCTTGTACTTTGCGTTTTGAATCTTGTACTTCTGTGATTTCGAGACGTTTCTTATTAATAATTGGAACCTTTTTGATTGTCTTTTGTACTTTTGAGCTTTTTGGTCGTTTGCGTCTTCAATTCGTCGAATCTGTCTTTTGTCTTCACCTTTTATTATTTAAACGAATATCACTTGTAAATAGAACAATTGCAACTAAAAGCTTGTCTTTCTTGAGGAATAATGCTATGAAATATATGTTCGTTTTTAGCATTATCAATAAATATCTAGATATTTTTACCACATAAAAATATCTAGATTTTTACATTTTAACATCTAGATTTTTCCTCATTAATATCTAGATATTTCTTTTACATTTTAATATCTAGATATTTACATACATTACTAATTCCATATTATCTAAATTTGCATTGCATTTTAACACTCCCCCTCAATGCAAATTTTCTTCCAACGATGACTTGCAGACCATTCCTAGTGTTTCTCTGAATTTTGTAAACTTTGGTTTACTTAGACTCTTGGTGAATATATCTGCAACTTGTTCATCTGTCTTTGTTGGCACCATCTTGATCTCCCCTTCAAGGACCTTCTCGCGAACATAGTGATAGTGCACTTCTATATGTTTTGTTCTTGCATGGAAGACTGGATTCTCTGCTAATCGAATAGCTGATAGATTATCACAGAAAAGTTTTACTTGATAATCTGTTGATTGATGAAGATCTTCCATTAGTTGCTTCAACCAAGTAATTTCTTGTGTTGCTGATGATGCCGATCGATATTCTGCTTCAGTGCTTGATAAGGATACAGTTGGTTGTCTCTTACTGCACCATGATATTACTCCCGATCCAAGACTAAACATGTATCCAGTTGTTGACCGTCGTGTATCATAATCTCCAGCATAATCGGCGTCACAATATCCAGTCACGTGACATTCTTTTGTTTTATTGTATAAAATACCAAAGTTAATAGTGCCTTTAGCATACCTTAAGATGCGTCGTACAACATCAAGGTGAGGCTTCTTCTCATTGCTCATGTATCAACTAACCACTCCAACTGCATAAGATATGTCTGGCCGGCTTAGTGTGAGATAAATAAGACTTCCGACCATCTTTCGATACATGGTAACATCTTGAAGACTTTTTCCTTCATCTGCTCGTAGTTTTGTATTCGGATCCATCGGAGTTGAGATAGGTTTGCAATTAAGCATTCCGTACTTTTGTAAAAGATTTCGCGCATATTTCTGTTGTCCCAGAAATAATCCTTCTCTTTTCTGCTCTATTTCGAGTCCAAGAAAATGTTTGAGTTCTCCAAGCTCCTTCATATGAAATCTGATAGACAGATTCTCTCTTGTCCTTTGGATCTCCTCATAGTGATCTCTCGTAATGATTAAGTCATCCACATATACTAGCACTATGGCTAGTTTTCCTTGATCTTGTTTTACAAATAAACTAGAATCTGAAGGAGCAACTGTGAAACCACTTTGTACCAAGAACTCGCCAATCTTCTCGTACCAAGCTCTTGGAGCCTGCTTCAAGCCATATAGTGCTTTCTTTAATTTGCAGACATGCTCGGGATGGATTTTGTTCTCAAAGCCTCTTGGTTGATCCATATAAATGTCTTTGTCAAGTTCTCCGTGTAAGAAAGCGTTCTTGACATCCATCTACCACAGCTTCCAAGATTTGCTAGCGGCTAAAGCTAGTAGAGCTCGAATTGTTGTGATCTTCGCCACTGGACTAAACATTTCTTCATAATCTAGCCCATATTGTTGAGAAAAACCTCTAGCAACAAGTCGAGCTTTATACCTTTCAATGGAGCCATCTGATCGAGTCTTCACCTTGTAAACCCATTTACAAGATATTGGTTTTACATCTTTTGGCTTTGGAACTAAACTCCATGTCTGGTTTTCTTTTAGTGCATTAATTTCTTCTTCCATCGCTTTCTGCCATTCTCGACTTTGTGCTGCTTCTTCATAAGTAGAAGGCTCAATAGGTATTGATTCATCCACATGAGCAGCATTGACATACCTCAGATTAGGTTGCCTCGGTCTTGTTGATCTCCGTAATTCTTGTACATGCTCCTCGACATCCATTTGGCTTGGACGAACCTCCTTGGATACAGATTGATGCACAACAGTTTTCCACGGACTCGTTTCCTTAGAGTACGACTCTTCTCCTTCTTTAGTTGGATCTACTATTTGCTCTTTACGTTCTTCTATTTCTTATAGAACTTCTTCTGATCCATGAGATTCTGGAAGCTCTATCTTTTGAGGTGACCACCATGAAGAAGCTTCATCAAATACCACATTTCTTGAAGTTTGGCATTTTCCAGTATTTGGATCACAACATCTCCATCCTTTTCTTGATTCATCATAACAGACAAAAATGCATCGGATTGCCTTCTTATCAAATTTTTTTCGTAGGTGATCTGGTACGAAGACGTAGCATACACATCCAAAAACTTTGAGATGGTTGACAGTTGGCTTGATCTTCCATAATCTTTCATACAGTGAAATATGCCCCAACTTTGTTTGTGGAAGCCTATTTATCACGTATGATGCCGTTCTCATACATTCAGCCCAAAATCTTCCTGGCACATTCTTACCATGAAGCATACTTCTACAAGTTTTGGCAAGGTGACGATTCTTGCGTTCTGCGACTCCATTCTGTTGTGGAGTATTGGGAAAAGTTAATTGTCTTCTAATCTCGTGCTTCTCAAGATAGATATTGAACTCAGTCGATAAATATTCTCCTCCATTATCTGTGCGTAAGCACCTAATCTTATTATTGAGCTCACTTTCTATCTTCTTCTTGAACTCTTTAAACTTCTGAAAAGTCTCCGACTTTTCCTTCATGAAGTAAACCCACACATACCTTGAGAAGTCATCAATGAATGTCACCATATACTTCATTCCTCCAAGTGATGTTTGTTTCACTGGGCCAAAGATGTCTGAGTGTATGAGCTCTAGTGGTGTCTTGGACTGATGTTGTGACTCCTTGAATGGCAATTGGTGAGCTTTTCCAAATTGACATCCAGCACATATTGTATCTGTTTGGATATCAATTTGAGGAAGCCCATTTACTATGTGTTTCACCATCATCTCCTTTAACTTGTTGTAGCCCACATGCCCAAGACGTTCATGCCAAAGATCAGCCGTCTCATTCTTTCGAGTCTTATCCACATATGCTGTTTCAGCAGATAGTACATAGACCGACTCTATTCTTCTTCCTTGCATAATTGGATTGCCAACCACCTTCACTCACTTGAATACGGACACATCTTCTGGTCCAAAGAGCACATAATTCCCTCCTGCTGTCAATTGTGGTACTGACAGTAAATTCTTCTTTAGACCAGGGACAAGATACACTTTCTCGAGTTGGAGCTTATGAGAGCCGCCTTCATTTGGAATTATTGTCTTTCCAATGTAAGAAATAGACAACCTTGAATTGTCGGCTGTCAAAACGACTCTCTTTCCTTTGTAATCATCCATTTCTTGCAGCTTCGTCTCATCATTGGTCATATGATTTGAGCACCCAGAATCGATGATCCAATCATCTTTGTAGTTTATTGTTGACTTTAAGGTTGCTGCAAGAGCTTGATCATCTATGTCAGCTTCAACAGAGGGTCCAGCTTCTGCATCCCATGTTTCCTCATTAATGGTTGCTTCGAATGTGACCTCTTTCTTCTCATCTCTTGCCACAGACACATTTCCTTAGAAAGTTCGCCTTCTGGGGAATCTACAATCTCGAGCAAAATGACCCTTCTTGCCACAATTGAAGCAGTCACCATTCTTTCTCTTATCATTTTCCCCGTATTGTTGGCGATGATCTCTTCTTCCTTGTTGAGCTCCCCCTGAAGCATTGATTTTTGGTTTTAGATGACTTTTGCCTCCATATGTATGTCTTTCTTTCGTCACTTCTTGTCTTCGAGACATAGTTTTCTTCTTATTGGTGAAGAGTGCTTCTTCTTCGCCTTTTATGCTCACTTCATTCATCTGCTTGGCTAATGCCTCTTGGTTAGCCAATAAATTCTCCAGCTCTATTAATGATGGTTGAGTAGACCATCCTCTCACAATGGCTATAAATCCATTATACTCGGATCTTAGGCCGTGGATGATAATTCTCTTCATCCTTGCTTCACTCACTTTCTCTTCAGGAGCAAGTTGAGATATCTCACGACAAATAGATTTCACCTTGGTGAAATACTGAGAAATAGACACACTACCTTGTGAGATACCCGCGAGCTCATTTTCCAAGAGCTGGAGGCGTGCTTCATTCTTCTTTGAAAATAATTTATCAAAAGTTTCCCAAGCTGCCTTTGGTGTTTTCTCGTCACAGATGTGCTCTAATAGATCCTCCTCGATTGTAGTCTTCAATATAAATAAAGCCTTCCCGGCCTTGATGTTCCATTTTCTCAAGGCTTCGGCATTTTCTTTCGGTGGAGGCGCTGTGTCACTGCCAGCAACTATTTCCCATAAATCATGTCCTTGTAGATAGGATTCTATACAAGTTCGCCAATAACCATAGTTGTTGTTATTGAGACTCTTGATTCCACTGCTCGTACTTGCAAGATCTGCCATCATGACGTCCAACGTCCAATAAGCTTGGTCCCTGACCGATGAGCTTTCACAGTTCCTAACTGTGCTCCGACATAATCTCCCTTAGAGCCTTGGTGAAAACAAGTCGATGTAAACGTCCAACGTTTAACGATTTCCTCCACTAGAAATGGTCCCGAACGACCCGCTCTGATACCAATTGTTGGAAGCTTCGACGAGCCCAACACACCCACTATAGAGGACCTAGACTATACTAGACTCACTACACCAACACTTTGACGTTGGTTAGCCTTTAATTTTATAAATCCTTAGTGCACAATGTACTTAGGCGACAATGTCGACCATATATCTTTAGGCGGTATAACCGACCATGTATTACTTAGGCGGCATAGCCGACCATATAATAAGAACAACAAAAGTGCACTAAGAACTTAAACA
The DNA here is from genome assembly GCF_046630445.1 of Rutidosis leptorrhynchoides. Classification (NCBI taxonomy): domain Eukaryota; kingdom Viridiplantae; phylum Streptophyta; class Magnoliopsida; order Asterales; family Asteraceae; genus Rutidosis; species Rutidosis leptorrhynchoides. Next base: position 50,944,534 of record NC_092337.1, on the reverse strand, counting down.
TAAACTAATGCTTGATCGGGAAACTTAATAAAAACACTTATATTAAATTACAATTATAATATTACTTACAAGCTTTCTCTTCTCTACTTTCGCTAACTCACACTCTACAACTCACTTCTTATTTCACTCTCACAACTTACTCACAAATGAAATCACCACCCATATTTATACTACTCCATGGAAACTTCTACACACTAGATTTTTTCATGGATAAATATCTAGATATTTTTACCACATAAAAATATCTAGATTTTTACATTTTAACATCTAGATTTTTCCTCATTAATATCTAGATATTTCTTTTACATTTTAATATCTAGATATTTACATACATTACTAATTCCATATTATCTAAATTTGCATTGCATTTTAACACTATCACCATAATAATAATAATAATAATAATAATAATAATAATAATAATAATAATAATAATATTAATTCTTATTGTTTTTATTATTATTATTATTATTATTATTATGTCTATGTCTATATCAATGAATGGTGTTTTAATTTCTTAACTATCTCGCAGTATTTCCTAGAGCTCATGAATGTCCCACGCATGGAGACAAAATTAAATTGTTATTGGTTCAAAATTCATTTTAATACTCAGGTTTGTAATGGCGCTGCTAATACTTTTTTTTTTTTTTTTTTTTTTTTTTTTTTTTTGTATCTCACTTGGCTTTTCTTTCAGCTTGCAGAGTTTAAGAAGAGTCTAAACATCATAAACTCTGCTTGTGACGAGGTACTTTTACTGTTATCATATTTATATTCGATGTGTATTATGTAATAATAATCTCATCTATTGTTTATCTATTGATTATTATGTACTAATTTAGTTCTCTTGTTGGTTTATTAGGTTCGAAATTCAACAAAATTAAGGGAAATTGTGAAGAAAATTTTACATTTGGGGAATATATTAAATCAAGGAACTGGGAGAGGTAATTACAATTAGACGTGCATCAATAAAAAATTCATTAGTATTTATTTACACGTCTTTTTAAATCGTAAAAGAAGATACTGTAAGAGTGTTTTTTTAGATTCTAGTCATCATGATATTCAAAATTTTGCAGGTCCCGTTGTTGGTTTCAAGTTAGATAGTCTTTTAAACCTGAACGATACACAATCTTCAACTAGAAGGATAACTTTAATGCATTATCTATGCAAGGTACAATATTTTGTAAGGCTTATATTGAATTTATTTCATTAATTCTGAAACAGTTTTCTATACTTGTTAGTATATATTATACTCCGTATATGTTGTTTATGTCTACAGGTTATTGATCAAAAGCAACCTAGTCTTTTTTTTTAGGACAGCGAAATTGGGATCACCCGAGGGGGACTAAACCACCCGTTGCGATCATCTCCCGTTTCGACTATGCCGATGCAGCGATAATAACCCCGCCCCCATCGCTGCCCGGGAGGAAACCTTGAAACCGATCCAAGGGCACGGCCAAGTAAAACCCCCCATCCCTTTACCCCACTTAGGGGTGCCCCGGGTGATTCCGGACGGGCAGGATAGAGTTGCATTTACATTTAAGTAATTGTTGTAGCCGGGTGGAGTCGAACTCCTGACCTCAAGTGTATTAGAGGCAGGCCACTACCACTCAACCACATTTCTACGAGGACCTTGTTAGCCTAGAAGCTGCAACAAAGGTTTAAGTAAATCTGATTTGCAAAGATTGATCTTTGATCTTTAATATTCTGTATTCGTAGTTTAATTTATTATAAATACTGATGACGTACGGGATTAGCGTTCAGATACAATTGAAAATCTTAGCAGAAGAAATGGAAGCCCTTATTAGTGGACTGGAAAAAGTCAAACAGGAACTAGAAGCATGTGCAAATGACGGTCCAGTATCCGAGGGTTTTCACCAGGTAGGTAGACTTCATAGTTTCTACACAATTTCTCATTAAAAAAATGTATATTTTTTTTTTTTTTTTTGTCTTTGGCTAAATTTGGAGGTAAAATGGGCAATTGTGGTGGTTTGCCTAATCAGTTATATATGTTTGTTTTTTTTCTTGAGAGAAAATGTATAAATTAAAAGACTAATCATAAGCTAGCAAGTACAATAAACCAAACGCCCTTATTACATCAATTCTAACATCTATATGAATTCAAAAGTCACAACTCTTACAACATAAAAATCACACCACACTAAGAATATTCTTATCCATGACATATGTCTTCACAATCACATTGTGTCACATTAGCGCCACCTCAACTTTTTTAACTACAAAATAATAAACTTTTTTAATAAACCACTCATTTAATGGTTTTGACTATAAATTTTGATGAATTATTTATTTCACATTGTTAGGCATTGAAGGAGTTTATTGATGATGCTGACGCAGAAGTGACTAGCGTAACAAATTTCTATTCCGTCGTGGTAAATTTTTACTAAGCTCGCTACAAAGTCTAGACAAATTGCATTATTACGAATGTTAAGTCATTTTCTATTATTGGGAATGTACTTATCGTCTATAAATGCTGATTGAAAGTACATTTTCTAAAATAGGAATTGGTTGAAAGTTATTTTTTGTGCAATTCGATATTATCTCATGCCGGTAGTTTTTTTTATCAGTATTATTCGCGTTTTCGGGTATTTCTAATTGAACTGTTTCTGATACACAGAGAAGGAACGCTGATGCGTTAGCTTGTTATTTTGGTGAAGACCCTGCTCGTTGCCCTTTTGAACAAGGTAACATGCTTATAATTATTGGGGATATTCGAAAAAATATCCTATGCGTTTTAACGTTTGGCGCAATAAAGTCCTTCAACTTTGTTTTTGCATGATTAAATCCCGATGAAATTAAATGAACCACTCGAAGTGTATTATAAATCCACACAACCTCCTAAAATATGTTAACTAAAGATAGCATTATTATCGGAATAACATATTTTGGTTGTCCTATTGTACATTCGTAGGAAAAGCTTTTCTTGTTAACATATCTGGTTTCGACCCTACTCATTCAGCCCACACCATAAATAAATCAATTTGACCCAACCTTACGGACCCATCCATTTTGCCACCTCTCACTAAAATAGTTGTCTATTGTTTATTCAGTACGTCGGTATATTGTGTTTTTGCAGCTACTCTCATCCTTTTCAACTTTGCGAGACTATTTCGAAAAGCGGTTGAGGAGAATCGTAATCGTAATCTGGCTGAAGTTTAACGGAACCAATACTACTGCTACGTCATCAGTATCATCCCAGCATACAAGGCATAAAGTACATTTCGTATCAAAGAATATTATTTAACTATTATTTAGTTAGTCTATTAGAAAAGTTGTTAGAACTTTTAGTTAATATTGTTTTTAATGTACATATATAAATCAGTTAGCTGCCTCAAGACATTGTAATGAATCTTAATCTGATGAAATGAAATATATTTAGCTACATTCAATTTAGTTTTACAATATCAGAACTCCGATCAAGATTTTGATCATCTAAATACTAAAACATCAAACTCTAGCTTAAAAATCAGATTACTGATTTTGATTCCGTCTTAATTTTCTGATCAATCGTCAATCGTCAAAGATTGAATTCTCCAATCTGTTAATCTAGAATTCTCAAAATTCCCTTATTCAACTCATTATCAATGAGAATCAGTGCATCATCAAATCAAAACCTGCTGCAATGAAAGAAGATCTCAATTCACCAAATCATTCATTATTCTTTCATCAACACGATCATCCCGGTCTGAATCTCATTTCTAAGAAGCTCACAAGTTTTGATAATTACAACTCGTGGAGAAGATCTTTGATGATAGCAATGAATTCTTTGCAAATTGTTACTAGTGAGCTTATAGAACCTGATGTGAATTCGAACATTAGAGCACTACGGGAAAGAACAAATGATATGAACATATCATATTTATGGAAAGAACTGCAGAAACATTATTCTCAACTAGATGGGCATTAGATGGGCATAGGATCTATCAATTAACAAATGACATACATTACTGATTTGAAACCAGATAATTGCATTATAGAAATCTATTATCAGAAACTAAAGGGATATTGGGATGAAATAGATGCTTTAGAAGCAGGGGCGAAACTATTTGGGGGCAGGGTGGGGCGCCCGCCCCCAGTGGATTTGCAATTTTCAGTGTAAAATTATTGAGCTTTTCGATTTTGCCCACAGTGGATTTTTTTTGCCCCAAAACCTTCAAAATTTGCCCAAATTTCTCCAACTTTTGCCCCAAAACTCTCAAATTTGCCCAAAAACCTTCAGATTTTGTCCATAAACCTCCATAATTTGCCTAGAAACCTCAAATTTTTTCCCCAAAACCTCCATATTTTGCCTAAAAAAATTGCTACGGTTTTAACTTTTTTTTTTTCCATCGGTGAAAAAAATCCTAGTTCCCCCACTGTTTAGAAGCTCCATATACGTGTACACGTTTATCTAATTGTGAAATTGGGAAGATCGATGATGAAAGGGATCAAAGAAAGCGTTTAAAACAATTTCTCATGGGTTTAGATGAATTAAAGATCAGATTTTACTAATGCTGAATTAGCTACTACTGCTAAGACATATGGTATGACTAGACAAGAAAGGCAAATTTACCATAGCATCATGGAACTTGCTACTCTAAATGCATTCATATTTACAATACAACAATGAGAAACTTTTGGAAATACAATAAAAGGAATAATTCGAAGTTCACTACTAACAACAGAACTTATGAAAGGAAAAGCCCTTTTTAGAAAGGGATTTTTTTAGGGACTGTAAGGTCATACGAAAGAAGAATGCTACAAGTTGGTTTGGTTATCCAGTTGGTCATTCCTTACATAAAAAGTATATACCTCCATCCAAGGCTAATATCAACTATGCATAACCCTTCAAAAGCATCGACCTTATTACTGGAAAATAAGATAGCACATCAACGGTTCAAATTGGTCTAATCTTTCCCAATCAAACCAAACATCCTAGCCGGAACTTGTACGCAGCACTTGTACGGAGGTGCATGGCACCTTGTGATAGTCTCTATGTAATTTAGCAAGACAAGATCTACTTGATCAAGCATATTTTCACCGAATGGTGAAAACACGCCTTAAGTGCAATAAGGGTGGTTTTTTTAGATCTAACGGCGTTAACTCTTCGGTCCGGTTACCATGATAGCCCTAGCCGAGATGACAATCTCGGTAGGGTGGTTATGGCTGTTTGCCTGCAGATGAAGCACGACTGAGAGGGAAAACCTACACGATGAGACGACCCGTCCTAATCCATAAGGACGAATACAATAACATATGATTACATTGCGAGGTATTTGACCTCTAAATGATACATTTTACAAACATTGCATTCGTTTTTAAAAGACAAACTTTCATTTCAACAAAAATTGACAGGCATGCATACTATCTCATAATATATCCAAACTAAGAATGACTTATTATCAATCTTGATGAACTCAACGACTCGAATGCAACGTATTTTGAAATATGCCATGAATGTCTTCAAGTAATATCTTTAAAATGCACAGCGGAAGATTTTCTTAATACCTGAGAATAAACATGCTTTAAAGTGTCAACCAAAAGGTTGGTGAGTTCATTAGTTTATCGTAATCAATCATTTTCAATAATATAATAGACCACAAGATACTCATATTTCAAAAACAATCTGTGCAGGTCTGCTCACTGCTGTAAAAATCATTCATATGAAGAACAGCAGAAATTTACAAAACAATCTCACCAACGGTAGCTAATGCATCGTGCAATGCAAAAATTTCTCACCGAGGGTAGCTAAAACGGTAGCTAATGCATCGTGCAATGCAAAAATTTCTCACCGATAGTAGCTAATAAATCGAACCATTTCGGTAGCTAATGCATCGTGCAATGCAAAAATTTCTCACCGATAGTAGCTAAAACGGTAGCTAATGCATCGTGCAATGCAAAAATTTCTCACCGATAGTAGCTAATAAATCGAACCATTTCAGTAGCTAATGCATCGTGCAATGCAAAAATTTCTCACCGAGGATAGCTAAAACGGTAGTGATAATGCTAAAAACGAACATATATTTCATAGCATTATTCCTCAAGAAAGACAAGCTTTTAGTTGCAATTGTTCTATTTACAAGTGATATTCGTTTAAATAATAAAAGGTGAAGACAAAAGACAGATTCGACGAATTGAAGACGCAAACGACCAAAAAGTTCAAAAGTACAAAAGACAATCAAAAAGGTTCCAATTATTGATAAGAAACGTCTCGAAATTACAAGAGTACAAGATTCAAAACGCAAAGTACAAGATATTAAATTGTACGCAAGGACGTTCGAAAATCCGGAACCGGGACCAGAGTCAACTCTCAACGCTCGACGCAACGGACTAAAAATTACAAGTCAACTATGCACATAAATATAATATAATATTTAAATAATTCTTATAATTATTTATATATTATAATAAATATTAAAAACCGTCGGCAAGAAAGACTCCAAAGGGACTGAGCTGTAATTTCATTCTCCGCGACTCGCGGAGTTTGAAGGCAAAAATGCCGCGAGTCGCGGAGCCCCAAAAATCGAAAATCCCTATAAAGCTCGCGCATTCTGATCGTAAAAAATCACCAAATATATCTCTCTCTCTCTCAATATATCGTATATATTTATATTTATATTTTAATTTTAATTTTAATTTTAATTATAATTCTAATAATAAGGGTATGTTAGCGAATGTTGTAAGGGTGTAAGTCGAAATTCTGTCCGTGTAACGCTACGCTATTTTTAATCATTGTAAGTTATGTTCAACCTTTTTATATTAATGTCTCGTAGCTAAGTTATTATTATGCTTATTTAAAACGAAGTAATCATGATGTTGGGCTAATTACTAAAATTGGGTAATTGGGCTTTGTACCATAATTGGGGTTTGGACAAAAGAACGACACTTGTGGAAATTAGACTATGAGCTATTAATGGGCTTTATATTTGTTTAACTAAATGATAGTTTGTTAATATTAATATAAAGATTTACAATTGGGCGTCCCTATAAATTACCATATACACTCGATCGGACACGATGGGCGGGGTATTTATATCTACGAATAATCGTTCATTTAACCGGACACGGGAATGGATTAATAGCCACTAGAATAATTAAAACAGGGGTGAAATTACATTCAAGGGTAATTGGTGTAATTGTTAACAAAGTAGTAAAACCTTGGTTTACACGCAGTCGATAACCTGGTGTATTCATTAAATAAAGTATTAAAACCTTGTTACAATTCGAATCCCCAATTAGTTGGAATATTTAACTTCGGGTATAATAATAATTTGACGAGGACACTCGCACTTTATATTTATGACTGATGGACTGTTATGGACAAAAACCAGACGGACAGATTAAATAATCCAGGACAAAGGACAATTAACCCATGGGCATAAAACTAAAATCAACACGTCAAACATCATGATTACGGAAGTTTAAATAAGCATAATTCTTTTATTTAATATTTAATTTCCTTTATTTTATATTCAATTGCACTTCTAATTATCGCACTTTTATTTATTGTTATTTAATCGCACTTTTAATTATCGTACTTTTTAATTATCGCAATTTTATTTTATCGCACTTTTATTATTCGCAATTTCATTATCGTTATTTACTTTACGCTTTAATTTAAGTCTTGTATTTATTTTTAATATTTTACATTTGGTTTTAACTGCGACTAAAGTTTTAAAATCGACAAACCGGTCATTAAACGGTAAAAACCCCCCTTTATAATAATAATATTACTTATATATATATTTGTATTTTTATAAAAGTAAACTAATATAGCGTTAAGCTTTGTTTAAAGATTTCCCTGTGGAACGAACCGGACTTACTAAAAACTACACTACTTTACGATTAGGTACACTGCCTATAAGTGTTGTAGCAAGGTTTAAGTATATCCATTCTATAAATAAATAAATATCTTGTGTAAAATTGTATCGTATTTAATAGTTTTTCGTTGTAAACTTCAATAACTATTTTATACCCCTTAGCTTTGACATCAAGTATTTTTGGCGCCGCTGCCGGGGAACTTTCTAAACGCCGGAAGCGCAACGCTAATATATTAAAAAAAGATTTTTAGTTAACTTTTATTAAAATTCGCTTTTGTAAAAATACGTTTTAAATATTCGAAAATATAAAAAGAAAAACAAAAATATAAGTATTTTTAAGATTTTGTTAAATATTTAAGTTTTATAAGTTTCTTTATTTTTATTTTAGTGTATAAAAATATAAGTTTTATTTAAATATCTTTTATTTATATAAAAACAGAAAACAGAAAAAAAAAAAATAAAGAAAAACGCGTCGAATTTAATAAGCTGTCATCTGAATTTCTGAACCCCGCGACTCGCGGGGTTTTCTTTATAAATTACCGCAACTCGCGGAGTTGCTCTGACACGCCGACAGAAGCCCTAATTCAGCATTTATTACGGATTATTATTAATTATTATTATTATTAACCCTAATTATTATTATTATTATTAAGTTTATTTTTAATTTAAGTTTTATTTAATTTATATTTTAGTTAAATTAGTTTAATTAAATTGTAAAATTAATAGTTTTAATAAATAAATAATATAAAAATAATATTTTTATAAAAATTGTACTTTTTACAACTTTTTGTATATTTTTATATTTTGTCCCTTTTTAATCGTTGTAGCGTAATATTTGTATTTTTCGCTCATATTTAATTTTAAACTTAGTTTTTGCCATAGTCATTTTTACTTCTAGATTTTTAGGCTTTGCCGTAGAATTCCTTAAGTGCTTTTTCTTTAGACTAAGATTTAGGTGCTTTAGAGTTTTGCGACGCCTTTTTAAGTTTTAGTTTCTTTTTAAGTTATTTCCATTTGGGATATAGTTTTTCCTGTAAGCTTTAATATTTTTAGACACCTTTTACTATGTATCAATTATCATTCCAATTAGTAATTTCAATTTGCGATTATAATTTTAAGTTAGTTGTAGTAATAAGGTTAGGTTAGTCAAGTATTTTTAAGTTTTATAAGTTTCTTTTATTTTTTTTTCGTCACCTTTTATTTTTCAACCATTTTTCTTTTTCGACCTTTTTCGACGAACTCTTTTTCTCTCTTATTTCTCGCCATTCTAGTTTTTAGGACTTAGAATTTTTTCTACTTCTTATCTAAATTTTCTTAAAATTACGAAAATTTATTTTAAGTGGTTAAATTAATAGACATCAAAATTTTCTGGTTCGTAGTAATAGTTGGATTTGTACGTGGACCGGGTTATTGGAGCCAAACAGTCCTCAATTATATTGAGACCAAACGAATCCTGCCCCTCTGCTGCATCTTTTGGCTATTCGAAACGTGGGCAAAATCAGAAAAGTCTATTGATTGGATAACTTATTATAATTTTTCTTTCCTTTTAAAAACTAATAGGATATTCAGTGAATGCACCGAGCAAGACGTTCACCACCTTTTGTACGTTCACCACCTGTAACTAGATCAAGACATTTAGCAAATATAACCGCCGTTGATTTTTCTTTAGAATCATCATCCAGTCGACCAAGTACTTCAGTTCAAATTTCCGATAATCCATTTTTTGAACCCGACCTCACAATTGAGAATTCGGAAAATATTCAGGAACGGTTCGTAGATCCTGAACCATTAAACTTTCCTCCGGAGCCACCAATCATTCAAACAGAGATTGTTGAGGAACGAACCATTAAATCAGAATCATCTAGTGATACCGATTCAACAAATTCAATTATGGAGAATCTGGAACCTTTAAGTATGGAAGACCGAATGAGAGCTAAACGCACTGGCCAAGGTCACGCAATTACTCATCCAGACATTAATGCGCCAGATTATGAAATCAAAGGACAAATTCTACACATGGTGACTAATCAATGCCAATTTAGTGGTGCGCTGAAGGAAGATCCAAATGAACATCAACGTACCTTTAATAGGATCTGCACACTATTTAAAATTCGAGAAGTGGAGGATGAACAGATATATCTCATGTTATTTCCCTGGACTTTAAAGAGAGAAGCCAAAGATTGGTTGGAATCATTACCTGAAGGGGAAATTGATACATGGGACGTTTTAGTTGACAAATTTCTTAAACAATTCTTTCCTGCATCTAAAGCCGTAAGACTTCAAGCAGAAATTGTTACGTTCACACAGAAGCCAAATGAAACTCTATATGAGGCGTGGACTAGATATGGAAAGTTGTTAAGAGGATGTCCGCAACATGGTTTAGACACCTGTCAAATAGTACAAATATTCTACCAAGGATGTGACATCACTACAAGGAAAGACATAGATATAGCAGCTGGTGGTTCTATTATGAAGAAAACCGAAACTGATGCTTACAAAATTATTGATAACACTGCTTCCCACTCACATGAGTGGCACCAAGAAAAAGATATCGTTAGATCATCTAAAGCAGCTAGAGCCGATTCTAGCCATGACTTAGATTCCATTTCAGCAAAGATAGATGCTGTGGAGAGACGAATGGAAAAGATGACTAAAGATATTTACTCAATACGAATTAGTTGTGAGCAGTGTGGAGGACCACATTTGACAAAAGATTGTCTCAGTATTGAATTAACAATGGAACAAAGAGAGAATATTTCATACATAAACCAAAGGCCTGGAAATAGTTATCAGAATAATTATCAACCGCCAAGACCGATTTACAATCAAAACCAGAATTATAACCGAAATATTCCATACAACAACCAACAAGGTCCTAGCAATCAACAAGTATCCAATAATGCTTACAATCAGCAAAGACCTAATTTTCAAAACAAACCACCACAACAAACCGATGATAAAAAGCCGAATTTAGAAGATATGATGACGAAGCTAGTTGAAACTCAAACGCAGTTTTTCACATCTCAGAAACAAACCAATGAACAAAATGCTCAAGCATTTAGAAATCAACAAGCTTCTATTCAAAATCTGGAACAAGAAGTAAGTAACCTAGCAAGGTTAATAGGTGAAAGAAAACCGGGAAGTCTACCTAGTGATACAAATGCTAACCCCCGGAATGAAACAGCTAAAGCCATTACCACAAGAAGTGGTACAACACTTAAACCACCTGAAATACCTGTAACTTCTGATGAAGCTATTCCTACTCCACAAGAACCACAACCTGATCAAGATAAGGAAAAAGAACCGGTAGTTGAAAATGTTAATGAAGATAACACAGTTAAGGATAAACCTTATGTTAAACCATACCAACCACCACTTCCTTACCCGAGTAAAATGAAGAAAGAGAAACTTGAAGCCGAGCAATCCAAATTCTTGGATATATTTAAACAGATAAATGTAAATCTTCCTTTCATTGATGTGATTTCAGGAATGCCTAGATATGCTAAATTCTTGAAAGATCTAATCTCAAATAGAAAGAAAATGGAAGAACTCTCGGCTGTTACTATGAATGCAAATTGTTCAGCAGTGCTGTTGAATAAGATACCAGAAAAATTATCTGATCCAGGAAGTTTCACAATTCCATGTTTTCTGGGTAGTCTTAGTTCAATAGAAGCATTAGCAGACTTAGGTGCTAGTATAAATCTAATGCCGTATTCACTATACACTAAACTAGACCTTGGAGAATTGAAACTAACCAGAATAAGCATACAACTAGCCGATAGATCAATAAAATATCCTAGAGGGATAATGGAGAACATGCTAGTTAAAGTTGGTACTTTAGTATTTCCAGTAGATTTTGTTGTTCTGGACATGGAAGAAGATTCTCAAGTTCCTCTCATATTAGGAAGACCATTCTTAAACACGGCTAAAGCAATGATAGACGTGTTCGGTAAGAAACTGACCCTAAGTATAGAGGATGAGAGTGTTACCTTTTCTGTTGATAGAGCAATGCAAGAACCACAATCTGCAGATGATACATGTTATTATATTCAAACTATAGATGCACATGCAGAATTATTAAAAGAATTTCCAGAATTACAAGGAACAGGAGAATGTTCTTTAGGAGAAGGTAATGAACCAATTGATGAAGCTGAAATGTTAGCTACACTTATAGCTAATGGATATGAACCAACAACAGAAGAAATTCAAATGCTAAAAGAAGAAGACAGATATCGATACAAATCATCGATAGAAGAACCTCCGAAATTAGAGTTAAAGCCACTTCCAAACCATTTGGAATACGCTTATTTACATGGTGAATCTGAATTACCTGTAATAATATCGTCTTCTCTTACTGAAAATGAGAAATCACAACTCATTTCTGTGTTGAAAGCTCATAAACCAGCCATTGCATGGAAGACTCATGATATTAAAGGAATAAGTCCTTCGTATTGCACACATAAAATCCTTATGGAAGAAGGTCATAAAACGTATGTGCAACGCCAACGAAGACTAAATCCTAATATGCAAGATGTAGTTAAGAAAGAGATTATTAAACTGCTAGATGCAGGTTTAATTTATCCAATTTCCGATAGTCCATGGGTAAGCCCAGTTCAATGTGTACCTAAGAAGGGTGGCATGACTGTCATCACAAATGAGAAAAATGAGCTTATTCCTACTAGGACTGTAACATGATGGCGTGTGTGTATTGATTATAGAAAATTAAATGACGCCACCAGAAAAGATCACTTTCCCTTACCTTTCATAGATCAAATGTTGGAAAGATTAGCCGGAAATAGTTACTATTGTTTTCTAGATGGATTTTCCGGATATTTTCAAATTCCAATAGCACCCGAAGATCAAGAGAAAACCACATTTACGTGCCCTTATGGTACTTTTGCTTACAAACGCATGCCATTTGGACTTTGCAACGCCCCTGCAACCTTTCAAGGGTGTATGATGGCGATTTTTCACGACATGATTGAAGAATGCATGGAAGTATTCATGGATGACTTTTCAGTCTTCGGTGATACATTTAAATCATGTCTAGTTAATCTGGAACGAATGCTAATTAGATGCGAAAAATCAAATCTAGTACTTAATTGGGAGAAATGCCATTTCATGGTTAAAGAAGGCATCGTTCTTGGACATAAAATTTCAAAAGAAGGAATTGAAGTGGATAGAGCCAAAGTAGATGTAATTGCTAAACTTCCACATCCCACCAATGTTAGAGGAGTTAGGAGTTTTCTAGGGCATGCCGGTTTTTACCGATGTTTCGTAAAAGATTTTTCTAAAATTGCCACTCCTATGAATAAACTCCTAGAAAAGGATGCTCTATTCATCTTTTCAGATGAGTGTATCAAATCTTTTAATATTCTTAAAGAGAAACTCACTAATGCGCCGATCATGATAACACCAAATTGGAATCTACCATTTGAACTAATGTGCGATGCAAGTGATTTTGCAATGGGAGCCGTTTTAGGACAAAGGATTGAAAAACGATTTCAACCTATTTATTACGCTAGTAAGACATTACAAGGAGCACAAACGAACTATACAACTACTGAAAAAGAACTCCTTGCTATTGTCTTTGCTTTTGAAAAATTTCGATCATATCTCGTTCTATCCAAAACGATAGTCTATACCGACCATTCTGCTCTTAGATACCTATTTTCAAAACAAGATGCTAAACCAAGATTAATCCGTTGGATCTTACTCTTACAAGAGTTTGATATTGAAATCCGAGATAAAAGAGGAGCAGAAAATCTCGCCGTTGATCATCTTTCTCGTCTTGAAAATCCCGAATTAGAAGTTCTAAATGAATCAGCCATACAAGACAACTTTCCTGATGAATATCTATTGAAGATAGATTATAAAGAAATCCCATGGTTTGCAGACTATGCAAACTACTTAGTTTGTGGATTCCTTGAAAAAGGATTATCGTACCAAAGACGAAATAAATTCTTCAGTGATATAAAATACTATTTCTGGGAAGATCCACATCTGTTTAAAAGTTGTCCCGATGGAATAATACGCCGATGTGTATTTGGAGATGAAGCTAGTAAAATTTTAAACCATTGTCACACAGGACCAACAGGAGGGCATTATGGGCCTCAACTAACAGCAAGAAAAGTTTATGAAGCTGGATTCTATTGGCCTACAATTTACAAAGACGCACACCTTCTTTGCAAATCCTGTGATGCATGTCAAAGGGCCGGAAAAATAAGTCAACGTGATGAAATGCCACAAAATGTCATCCAAGTATGTGAAGTATTTGACATTTGGGGTATTGACTTTATGGGTCCATTTCCAAAATCTCATAATAATCTATATATACTCGTAGCCATTGATTATGTATCTAAATGGGCGGAAGCACAAGCTCTCCCAACTAACGATGCACGAGTTGTAGTCAACTTTTTAAAACGTCTTTTTGCAAGGTTTGGAACACCGAAAGCTTTAATAAGTGATCGGGGTACTCATTTCTGTAATAATCAACTTGAGAAAGTCCTTAAAAGATATGGAGTAACTCATAAAATCTCCACCGCATATCATCCACAAACAAGTGGACAAGTTGAAAATACCAACCGAGCTTTAAAACGTATTCTAGAGAAAACCGTAGGATCAAATCCGAAGGAATGGTCCATTAAATTGGAGGATGCACTCTGGGCTTTTAGAACAGCCTACAAAACTCCAATTGGAACCACACCTTTTAGACTTGTTTATGGAAAAGCATGTCATCTTCCAGTAGAAATTGAACACAAAGCATTTTGGGCTTTGAAGACATGTAATCTTGATTTACATGAAGCCGGACGTCTACGATTAAGTCAACTAAACGAATTAGAAGAATTAAGACATGAAGCATACGAAAATTCGTTAATCTATAAAGAAAGAACGAAGAAATGGCATGATAAAAGAATCAGAAGTTCAAAAGAATTTAAAGAAGGAGACAGAGTTCTTCTTTTCAATTCACGATTCAAGCTATTTCCTGGAAAATTGAAATCAAGATGGTCTGGACCATTCATAGTCAAAAGAGTTTTCCCATACGGAACGATAGAATTGATAAATTCAAATGGGATTGAATTTAAAGTTAATGGTCACAGAGTTAAACATTACATACATGGTCCGATGGAAGTCGACAACGAAGTTAATCATAATTTCGACACCACAGCTAACTAAGTGTGGGGAGAATCAAGTCTTTAAAGGATAATATGTATTTCTGTTAGAGTTAGATTGTCTGTTTTCGTGTAAATCTCGAAAATGGAACCCGAATGGTCTTTCCCTAGCAGACCCTAAAGAACTAGTCTTCTCCCCCCATTCTGAATTTTTATTTTTTTTAGGTTTTTACAAAATGAAGACTGCCTGTGAACTAAACCATGGTCTAATGCTACACGCTTTGATCACTAAAAGAAATAATGACATACTACCAAGTGAAATAGTATCAGTAATCAGAGAAAGAATGGACGGAGTTAGAAAAGAATCCAGATGCGAAGATAATAAGTTACAATTTGGTAAAGGAAAATCAAAATCCGCAGCGAAAAGAAGTGCACGACACCTAGAACGATGTCACAAATGCGGAAAATGGTCACATGGAGGTAAATGTTCAAATAATCAAACCTATTCAAATACCGAATTTGTTACTTTATGCAGAGACGGACCATTCATATGTTTAGAAGAAAAGACACTGAATGCTCGAGGTTACGCCTATGTAGCCATGGAAAACCAATTAAACCGACTATCTTATGAATGGGATAGATCATATAACTAAGAAATCTATTTCACAGGTATGTCTGTACAGTTTTTATTTTTATTTTTATTTTTAACCTTTTGATAATAAATGCTAATTTGTTTGCTAAAAAGTATTAAATTGGTATTGAATAAAATTAGGTTTGGCGACCGAAATTATTGATATCATTCAAAAATTTATTACATCACTGCGAAATTTAACGTTTATTCTTAAGGTATAAATATCTTTAATCAATCAACCCAAAATATTTCAAAAATTCGTCATGAGTTAAATTAGGTTTTGGAACCGAAATTACTTTACCGAAAAGAGGGGCGCATATTTTTGATAATATTTGATTGATTAAAGTGGGATAAAAAGACAAAAAGATTTTTAATTTTATTCTTACCATGTTTTTAATATTAATATTTAAATCTTAAATTAATATTGTAAACTTTGTAAAAACAATATATTTAAAATTGTAAATATTTGAAAAAGTAATATAAGTTTGGTATGAATTTATAATATGAATTTTTAAATTAAGTTTGGTGTGAATTTTTAATTTTTAAAATATAAATTTTTAATTTTATGCATTTTAAATTTTAAGTTTGGTGTGAATTTTTAATATAAATTTTGAATTTTATATTTAAGTTGTGTGAATTTAAAAACAAAAATTTACTCTATCTCATTAAGTTAAAAATATGATTTTTAAAATTCTTCGTAAGTTGAAGACTAGGTCTTTGAACCGAAATTGCTTTACCCAAGAGAGGGACGAGAACTTTTATTATCATTATTTTTAATCTTATTGATTTAAAGTATGCCAAAAACATTAAAAAACCCAAAAATCTTAGCTTTTAAAACAATCGCTACAAAAAGACAAATTTTAAAATTTTGTCGAAGGACGGACTAGGACATCGATCCGAAACGACCTCGTCCTAAATAACAAAGGAAACAAAATTTTAAAATTAATTAATTAATTGTTTTAATAAGTTATTTAAAAAAAAAATACCAAACTCCGCGACTCGCGGAGTTTGAAGGGTTAAATGCCGCGAGTCGCGGAGGGACCAAAACCCAGAAAAAAAATAAAACGTAAAAACAGATCAGTTCACTCCCCACAAAAACACACTGCGAAGAACACAGCGAAAAAAACCCCGAAAAACCCGAAAAATACACCCCAAAATCACAATTTTTAACCGTTAATCATCAAATCTTTTGCTAAAATCATGTTGAGAAGGATGCTATCTAAGAATTACTCAAGAAAAACGGTAAATTTCTACACCTAAACACCATTTAATCCGAAATTTGGTGTTCTTGAGTCATTTTTTTTACAATTTAATTTTGATGCTTTTTAGTGTAATTAGGCTTAAATTGTTTATGTATTATGCTTGTATAACCTAGATTGATGCTGTTTAACATGATTAGAAGCCTTAAACTTCAAATTTTGAATAATCTAGGGTTTGTGTTCTTGAGCAAATTTGGGGCTTTTTGATATAAACAGGTTATGGCCGATTTTTGTCATGAATTGTTGCTAAATTAAGTAGTGTAACATGTTTAGGTAGTTAAATGATCCAAACTTTGAGCCTAAATATGATTTTGAGAATTAAAGTGGACTTTTTCAAGTCTAAAATTCATGAACTTGATTTTTGAAAGATAATGCCATTTGAGACTTGTTTAATTGCTAGTAATGATTATTTTGACATGTTATTTGAGTTAAATGCTTATGAACTTGGCGAACATTTTCGTATATGCTTATTTGAAAAAGTGTAGATTTGATAAAAATGTGAAAATGAGCTTAAGTTTGATATAAATTGATAATGTCATTGTAATTATTTTGATTAATGATTTTGCTGACACTAATGCATATTTGGATGCACAAAAATTGTGTTTGATGTGTTTTGCAGAATGAAAGGGGTGAATCTTCATCCCAAGCCCGCAATGCTCCTGCTGAGAATATGGAACAACAGGAGGTGGATAACTACTACAAGCAGGATATACCTCATCCAGTCATGACCTTTTCCGATATGCACTTGGAAGAGTTGCACCCGAACCTGAGATTTGACAGACTTTGGATAGATTATCCAAAATATCAAAGGGGTTTGCATACTCTTCATTCTAAGGTTGTTGAGGTACCGAGGGTCATAGAATGGGGACCCTTAGAAGCTGTAGAATTGGCCGGGCCAATTAGGGAATTACTTGTACAGAGGTATGGTAATTCTTCTTTTAATGACTGGGTACGTTTATTCACCATGCGTAGACCTGTATATAAAGTATGGTGTGAAGAATTGTTATGTAGTATAGAGTTGAATGATCGGGTAGCTAGTTTAACCGATCGTTCTTTTATTAGATTTTTGTTAGGCGGTTCGATGCGCCACATGTCTTTACTGGACATGGCTCAGGCTTTACGTATATATACGCCTGAGGAGTTAGCGTCTGCCGATTGTAGAGGATTGATACTAAACGGTAGAAAGATAGATGAAAATTTTGATACACACGGTGTGTGGAGTCAAATGACAAGCCATCACCATTTCAAAGGGGGAAATTACTCTTATTTGGATATAGATAGAGCAGAATTAAGAGTGATACATAGGTTTTTAGCTAATTCGATTACACAAAGGGGTAAGAACAAGGAAAAAGTAAATGAACAGGATTTGTTTTACCATATGTGTATTCGAGACCCACAAAGCGCTGTAAGTATACCGTATTGTGTGGGTTATTATTTATCAGCTATGGTTCGGGGGATGCGACCGCATAGCATAATAGGAGGTGGTATTTTTATTACTTTGATTGGTGAATATCTCGGTGTGGATATAAGTCGGGGGGGATTATTAGTAGAAGAACCGGAACCCCGCGATACTATAGGTTTAAATGTATACCATGGTGCGAAAGTTTTGAAGAGGCGAAATAACGCCGCAGTACGATACCATGGTAGACATCCACAGGTGGAGAGAAACCAACAACAAGGTAATGTAGGAGGGGGGAATGAGATGCAAGAAATGCATAGGTTTATAGCTTCTCAGGAATACGAAAATGCTAGACAGAGAGCATTTGAAGATTGGCAAGTTCATCAGAACCAAATCATAGCTCATTGCCAACATATAGGTAGAAACTATATTCCTACACCGAAACCCATCTTCCCTCCTTGGTCTATAGAGATGCAGCCACCATATCCTACGTATGACCCTGCCGAAGCATTCTATAGCACCTATGGTTATGCCTGGAACCCCTATTGGTACCAGTATCATCCCTAGTATACTTATTTTTATTTTTTTAATTTGTAATTATTGATACGTTTAATACTTTTGTTAATATTGTAATCATTTTTATAATTATCTAACTTTTATTCTTAGATTTTAATAATTTTTGAATGTGGGGTAATATACCAAACTTCAAAAATATGTATATATGTTTGCAGTTTATCTTATGTACACAACAGGGTAAAACAACGCATTTTCAAAGACTGGCATTAAGTTCAGCAAAAGCAACTAATTTTGACGACAAGATGCAAAATATATGTGAAATAACAACAAGACGGAATGAACAAATGATGTGCACCATTTATCATTCAGCAAACAAACGCCAATATATTTGGAAACTTTGGTAAAAATTTAATCATTTTCACACAAATCACCCTCAATAATTTAAATTGTTACTGATTTCTTGCAAATGAGGGCATTGCAAGATCTTAAGTGTGGGAAGGGGTTAAATTCTTTCGGATTTTAAAATTTTTATCTTAAACACTTGGTTACCATTAAAAATACTAGTAAAGCAGTAGTTGTATTAGAATCTAGTGCTCTCTGATAAAAAAGAACAGCCCTAGTCTTATATACTGACTACCCAATTCTAGTAAAATTTTTCAAAATTTTCAATTAAATGAATTCAAAATCATGTTTATACATATTTATGAACGATAAAACTAGGTTTTAACACCGAAATTATTGTTACCTCAGAAAGGACATAAATTGAGAAACAAACTAAAATGTTAAAATTCATTTAAAATGGAATAGAGGACGATAAAAAGGAAAATAAAAGCCAAGTGTGGGAAAATTTACCAAGTTATCTTAAACATATGTCACATATATCTGTAACAAATAACTGAAAATACTTTTGCTTTGGACTAAACTAAACTGTTTTACCCGATGAAAGAAAAGAAGAGATGTATCTACACGATGAATCAATTCCATCATTAAAAGGAAGTAAAGTCTTCCGAAAAAAGAAACGCGCTTCTTGATTTAGGTCATGAAGTTGTCGTCCAGACCAGCTGTAGGTTGACGAAAAATCTAGAAAAGTCATCACTAAAATCAGCAGGAAATCCACGGACCTCAGCATTAAACAGGGTCGCCAAGTGGTCAGATTTATCCTAACCATGAGAAGTATTTATCTCGTACAATGGGGGGGCACCATGCAAATTAGCTGGATAAGACTAATGAATCAGATCCCCAGAAAGGATAATCTCCTTAAAGATTAAAAATCAGCTTTTAAGACTGATATTACTCAATCCTAGAGATTGACCTTAAAGATTGAGAATTCAAACTCATGGAATTCAATGATATCTAAACTCGAGCTTGAACGAGAAAATATTTTGATCAAAATTATAAACCGATTTGTTTTCTGAAAACCCTATTTTCAATGCGTTCATTACCATTGAACGTAAAATCCTAGGAATTCACCTGGAATTCATTAGGTCACCTGAACTAAATCGGGTGTCAACCGTAAGAACGGTGGTTGCATAGTGGTCAAAGACAGGACCTTGTGCCATACCGAAAAATTAAAAGGGTGAGCTTTACTATTGCTCCTACCAAGGATAGTAATTGCATCCGACACGTTATAGACCATAATTAAAAGCATGTCAGGGGACATTGCCTTAACAGTTGCTTATTCAACGCTTTCCTTTACAACCGGACGGTAGTTTATCGAAAGGTAATATACGGGACAAGTAAACTGGACGTGTTGCTTTCCAAATACAAGGTTAGCAAGTGGGTGACACAAAACAGCAAGTTTTGAGCTAAAATTTTCAATTCTGAAACCCACCAAACCCACAAAAATATTTTGCAAACACCGGTAAAGGGTTATCCCGGAAAACTTATCTAGGGTAAAAACTAGATTTAATTTTCAAAAGATCAAATGTTTTCATAAAGATCCAATTTCCTTAATGGATCTAAATTTTTATAGTCATTTGGAACTGTAAACCATATCGTTACTACCATTGTTTATACCGCCGTATAGAAATCACTGATGTACAAAGTGTGAAGAATAAAGAAGTGATTCTAGTATTTCAAGACGATATTGCTTGAGGACAAGCAACGCTCAAGTGTGGGAATATTTGATAATGCTAAAAACGAACATATATTTCATAGCATTATTCCTCAAGAAAGACAAGCTTTTAGTTGCAATTGTTCTATTTATAAGTGATATTCGTTTAAATAATAAAAGGTGAAGACAAAAGACAGATTCGACGAATTGAAGACGCAAACGACCAAAAAGCTCAAAAGTACAAAAGACAATAAAAAAGGTTCCAATTATTGATAAGAAACGTCTCGAAATTACAAGAGTACAAGATTCAAAACGCAAAGTACAAGATATTAAATTGTACGCAAGGACGTTCGAAAATCCGGAACCGGGACCAGAGTCAACTCTCAACGCTCGACGCAACGGACTAAAAATTACAAGTCAACTATGCACATAAATATAATATAATATTTAAATAATTCTTATAATTATTTATATATTATAATAAATATTAAAAACCGTCGGCAAGAAAGACTCCAAAGGGACTGAGCTGTAATTTCATTCTCCGCGACTCGCGGAGTTTGAAGGCAAAAATGCCGCGAGTCGCGGAGCCCCAAAAATCGAAAATCCCTATAAAGCTCGCGCATTCTGATCGTAAAAAACCACCAAATATATATATCTCTCTCTCAATATATCGTATATATTTATATTTATATTTTAATTTTAATTTTAATTTTAATTATAATTCTAATAATAAGGGTATGTTAGCGAATGTTGTAAGGGTGTAAGTCGAAATTCTGTCCGTGTAACGCTACGCTATTTTTAATCATTGTAAGTTATGTTCAACCTTTTTATATTAATGTCTCGTAGCTAAGTTATTATTATGCTTATTTAAAACGAAGTAATCATGATGTTGGGCTAATTACTAAAATTGGGTAATTGGGCTTTGTACCATAATTGGGGTTTGGACAAAAGAACGACACTTGTGGAAATTAGACTATGAGCTATTAATGGGCTTTATATTTGTTTAACTAAATGATAGTTTGTTAATGTTAATATAAAGATTTACAATTGGGCGTCCCTATAAATTACCATATACACTCGATCGGACACGATGGGCGGGGTATTTATATCTACGAATAATCGTTCATTTAACCGGACACGGGAATGGATTAATAGCCACTAGAATAATTAAAACAGGGGTGAAATTACATTCAAGGGTAATTGGTGTAATTGTTAACAAAGTAGTAAAACCTTGGTTTACACGCAGTCGATAACCTGGTGTATTCATTAAACAAAGTATTAAAACCTTGTTACAATTCGAATCCCCAATTAGTTGGAATATTTAACTTCGGGTATAATAATAATTTGACGAGGACACTCGCACTTTATATTTATGACTGATGGACTGTTATGGACAAAAACCAGACGGACAGATTAAATAATCCAGGACAAAGGACAATTAACCCATGGGCATAAAACTAAAATCAACACGTCAAACATCATGATTACGGAAGTTTAAATAAGCATAATTCTTTTATTTAATATTTAATTTCCTTTATTTTATATTCAATTGCACTTCTAATTATCGCACTTTTATTTATTGTTATTTAATCGCACTTTTAATTATCGTACTTTTTAATTATCGCAATTTTATTTTATCGCACTTTTATTATTCGCAATTTCATTATCGTTATTTACTTTACGCTTTAATTTAAGTCTTGTATTTATTTTTAATATTTTACATTTGGTTTTAACTGCGACTAAAGTTTTAAAATCGACAAACCGGTCATTAAACGGTAAAAACCCCCCTTTATAATAATAATATTACTTATATATATATTTGTATTTTTATAAAAGTAAACTAATATAGCGTTAAGCTTTGTTTAAAGATTTTCCTGTGGAACGAACCGGACTTACTAAAAACTACACTACTTTACGATTAGGTACACTGCCTATAAGTGTTGTAGCAAGGTTTAAGTATATCCATTCTATAAATAAATAAATATCTTGTGTAAAATTGTATCCTATTTAATAGTGTTTCGTTGTAAACTTCAATAACTATTTTATACCCCTTAGCTTTGACATCAAGTATTTTTGGCGCCGCTGCCGGGGAACTTTCTAAACGCCGGAAGCGCAACGCTAATATAAAAAAAAAAGATTTTTAGTTAACTTTTATTAAAATTCGCTTTTGTAAAAATACGTTTTAAATATTCGAAAATATAAAAAGAAAAACAAAAATATAAGTATTTTTAAGATTTTGTTAAATATTTAAGTTTTATAAGTTTCTTTATTTTTATTTTAGTGTATAAAAATATAAGTTTTATTTAAATATCTTTTATTTATATAAAAACAGAAAACAGAAAAAAAAAAAAAATAAAGAAAAACGCGTCGAATTTAATAAGCTGTCATCTGAATTTCTGAACCCCGCGACTCGCGGGGTTTTCTTTATAAATTACCGCAACTCGCGGAGTTGCTCTGACACGCCGACAGAAGCCCTAATTCAGCATTTATTACGGATTATTATTAATTATTATTATTATTAACCCTAATTATTATTATTATTATTATTAAGTTTATTTTTAATTTAAGTTTTATTTAATTTATATTTTAGTTAAATTAGTTTAATTAAATTGTAAAATTAATAGTTTTAATAAATAAATAATATAAAAATAATATTTTTATAAAAATTGTACTTTTTACAACTTTTTGTATATTTTTATATTTTGTCCCTTTTTAATCGTTGTAGCGTAATATTTGTATTTTTCGCTCATATTTAATTTTAAACTTAGTTTTTGCCATAGTTATTTTTACTTCTAGATTTTTAGGCTTTGCCGTAAAATTCCTTAAGTGCTTTTTCTTTAGACTAAGATTTAGATGCTTTAGAGTTTTGCGACGCCTTTTTAAGTTTTAGTTTCTTTTTAAGTTATTTCCATTTGGGATATAGTTTTTCCTGTAAGCTTTAATATTTTTAGACACCTTTTACTATGTATCAATTATCATTCCAATTAGTAATTTCAATTTGCGATTATAATTTTAAGTTAGTTGTAGTAATAAGGTTAGGTTAGTCAAGTATTTTTAAGTTTTATAAGTTTCTTTTATTTATTTTTTATTTTTTTTTCGTCACCTTTTATTTTTCAACCATTTTTCTTTTTCGACCTTTTTCAACGAACTCTTTTTCTCTCTTATTTCTCGCCATTCTAGTTCAAGTTAGGGTTTGAACTTAAATTGTTAGGAAACCCATTTAAACTCTTGAAGTGAGTTTATTGATGCTAGTAATCGGGTTATTGGTTGTTGTTGGTGGATTTTGGGTTGGTGAACAAATTAGCCATGATTAGGACTTGTATTTGGGTTTAATCACTAGGATTAGTGATTATGGAAGTGTTAGAACCCATTTTGTGTATATGAAAGACTAATTTTGGAAATGATTCAAAATTGGGGTTTTGGTTGATTTTGAGAATGATAAGTGTTTAACACTTAAAATTGGGTTCAATTGGCATAATAAGACCATTTTCACTTGTGTTAGTGATTATTGGTTAGTTTGGGCGCGTTTTGGGTTTGTAAGTGCAATTGGTCGAATTTGCACTAGGGGTCGAATTGAGTTGGTTTGTAAATCCACTCTAAGTGTGTTATTGTATTTGTGATGATGGAATAGGTACATTCCATCAGCGAGTTGCGGATTATTCGGTAGCATTTCATTAAGGCGACAAGGTGAGTGGAATGATTATACATGTGTGTATATAATGTATTTACTTGTACGAGGTTCGATGTGGGTTTAAGTTCGGGCGTTCGATACCACTTCGGGTCAATATATGACATGGGTTTAAAGTTCGGGCGTTCGATACCATGTTATATATGTGTGTGTGGGCGTGTAGTGTGGGTTTAAAGTTCGGGCGTTCGATACCACATTACACGTGACGGGTGAGTTTAAAGTTCGGGCGTTCGATACCACCCAGGGGTTAGTGATATAATTCGTTGTACACTAACGGTTGTTGGGAACACCAATGGGAAATTCGAAGTACCATTCCCTTGTACGAATGGTTAATCATGGATGTGTGTTGTAGTGTAGCATATTATATTATTCGAGTTATATATATGTTGATGTTGTGCTAGCTTGTGGTCTTGAAGAATTTAGAGTTATACTTGCGAAGGTATGCTATGTAAATTTGCTAGCGTGTATGAGGTATTTGTGTGAGTGTTTGCAAGTAGGTATATTATATATGTATATGTATAATTATTGCATTCACTAAGCGTTAGCTTACCCTCTCATTGTTTACTTTTTTATAGATTTGCATTGGAGGCGGTGGCTCGGGTGAGCGCGGGGATTAGTGGACTTGATTTTGGATTTGATTAGGATTGGGTAGCGTATCCCCAATCGCCATGCTCGGCTTTTATTTTGTGTTAGAAACATGTGGTCGAAAATTGTATTTCGTACTTAATTCGTAAAACGGGCCGATGTGGGCCCGATGTCGTAAAACTTGTTTATTATCAAAACGTGTTAGTTTTACTTATGGTATTATGTTGTTAAAAGCGTTTTGTCTAAAAGTGTCGGGAAGTGGTAGATCTTTTCGCGTAAAACGAATAATTTGATCAGACCTGTCCCAGGCCACTGTACGCGCCGCGCACTGGGTGGGGTGCGCTCGGCGCACTACACTGTGTGTAAAAAAAAAAATTTATTGCTGCGTATTTGGTTGGATAACAGGTTGGGATGTTACAAGTGGTATCAGAGCATGGTCTAAGAGATTTAGGTGACTTGAGATAGGTGCCTAGACTTAGACTTTTGTGTGTGCTTAATTGTTGCGGGACTTGTAGGATTACGGGTCGGAATGGGAATTTGGTTAGTGACCTAGATTATAGGTGGACTAACGTTTATATTAATATGAGGATGTTATTAATATACTAATGCGTTGTTTCGTGTTTATGTTTGTGTTTGCGAAAATCATCGAGCAAGATGGTCGTGGTAATAACGAGTGGATGCGACGTGTTCGCGTATTAGTGACTAGCTATCATTAATACGGGTGAAAATCGTGTCTAACGAGTGATGTAAGACGATTATTGAGCAAGATGGGGCGAGGTTGCATGTATGGTTCTATACGTTCATGATCTAATCTTTGCATTCCTTAAAATGGCGACGGGAATTGAGATCGAGACGAATGACGTTGAGCTTAATGCTATAGTTGCGGCCGCCGTTGCGGAGCAATTGGGTAGGATGTATTCCGATTTTCGAAGTAGTGGTGAAATTGAACGTTGTCGTAAGAGCTTCATGAGGACTAAACCTACGATGTATGACGGGAACCCGGATCCTATTATAAGCACAACATGGATCTCGGATGTCGAAGGGTGTTTTCGTACTATTGATTGCCCTCCCGAGAAGAGGACGAGGCTCACTACTAGTTTGTTGCGGGGTAGGGCAAGAGATTGGTTGGATGGTAAGATCAACATTGTGGGTGGTGAAGCATTTATGGGGTTATCGTGGGATGATATTAAGAAGGAATTCTTCGAGGAATTCCGGACTCGAGCTGATTTGTCGGATTTGCGTAATGAGTTGCGAAATATGCAACAAGGTTCTATGGATTTGAATACTCTCAAGACGACCTTTATGGCGAAGGCTCGTTTTTGCCCGGAGTATATTGGGAATGATCGTATGTTGATGGAAGATTTCTGTCAAACTTTGAATGATGACCTGCGGAACAAAATTAGCATTGGTCAAGCGAACTCGTTCGCAGAGTTATTCGCCGTGGCTAGGGGCTTTGAATCGCATTCGCAATCGATAATTGGTGAACCTTCGAGTAAGAGAAGAGTTGTTTCATATGGTGCTCCAATTAAGGAAACTAAGGTTACAAGTGTGAACACGGGTGGTATATGGACAGGCGTATCGGGTTCTAGTGTGTCTAAGTGTTACAATTATGGTGTGAGAGGTCACAAGTTTTGGGAATGTTCGTTACCAAAAGGCGATGGCACGGTGTGCTTCAATTGCAAGAAGAAACAAAAGGGACATCGAAAGTCGGAGTGCCCCGAGTTAGCAGGGACGGGTGTAGCGAGAAGGCGTTAAGGCACTTTTCGTTTTTAATAAATATGTCCTTTAAATATTTATTACGTGCTGATTTGAGTTTGGGTTTGTTGAATGCTTTGCTTCATATGTATCATTGTTAGGGGTGACATTCCTGATGGAATTACCCTATGGCGACTTTTGATGGACGGCGAAGGGCGTAAGACTTGGTGCAACTAAGCATTCCTTAATGTTTTGGGAAATATTTCTACCAAGCCATGGAAATGGGCTTTGGTGTTCGAATGTTAGCGCGTGTTCGCTTTCGTGTTGAAGTTGATGAACCATGAGGCTCGTCGGGTGGATGGAACCCTTGAGATCAAGTGTTGGCCTAGATGAATGTTGGTAATGGAGTCTACGGGACGCAACGTTAGGTGCCTCTTTCATACCTACTGGCGTGGTGTTCGACTCCGATGGTGTGGCGGTTACATTGTACTTAGGGTACCGGGGAGAAACCCTTAGGTACACGAGTGACTAGGTGGAAATTTGACAAGCTAGAGCAATTGGAGCATTGCAAGGTTTAAGTTGTGAAATTTGTGGTAAACTCTTCGTTCGGAGTATTTAAGGATAGGTTATAATCCTTCGTATGCTCAAAGTTGGAGCAAGGTTTGGTGACGTGCGTATTAAGAAATGCAAGACGGGTGAACCTCGTCTCTCTTTTAGGGGTTATGATAATGCGAATGACGCATTAGTTGTTGGATTAGTGGTCACTCCTTCCGTGAGAGTGAGCATGTGTTTATCGTCGGGATTTATTGTTGAAGACATATTGGTTGTGTATGTTGATAAGTGGTCGTTCCACGGGATGCTATTGTTCGATGATGTGGTTACGGAGCGGAGTTCTAAGTGGGGGAGTTTGTACTCTCGCACGAAGGTGTTCTATTGTAGTGATATTTAGTGTTGAGACCTACATTGGTCGATTTTGGTAAAAGTACGGTTTGGAATAAATTGTACTTATGGTTTTTGGATTTAAATTATCAACTAGGTGGTAATGTGGTAAATCTCATTGGGAGATAATTTACGTGTTCGACGAGCAAGGTAAGATCCCTCGGTTAAGGGATGTGCGTGCCGGATTCTCTTCTAGGGGATTATTGTTGTGCCTATGCGCAATATGGGTTGTTGATATTGCTTTAAACATACATATATTCCGACGCAATATCATTTATATTTCATCAGCTTTTACCGAAACGAAGATATTCAAAGGTATTATTCACGAGAAAAACGACAAAAGTAAACACGAGCTTGAAGTTTGATAAAACAACGATAAAAACGACGGATTTAAACCAAATATGTATCAAGATAATGTTTACCCGAATGCAAGTTCAAGATGATCGAAGAGAAGAGTTCAAATAAAAAAGTTCCAAGTCGATATACATAAACACGGGATCAACAGAGAACAAAACATAAAATAAAAATAAAAAAACGGTTGGCTATTCTTACGCGAAACGTGTGAAGGTCTACGCGAAACGCGTAGTATTTAAGCCTTACGCGGATCGTGTGGGTACCTACGTGAAACGTGTAATAGTCTGTCCAGATCCAGATTCAAATGCAAATGGGACGGTTGCTTTTATGTTTTAATATCGATTCTTTTTCAAGTGGTACAGCAAAGATGATACTTTTGACCTACTACACAAACTCTCAAATGCTATAATACGGATACTAGTTCAAGACAGAGATACTACACCAATTACTTTACATCACAATTTATTACTTTAGTTACTATTTTTGTATTTTCAAGTACTTCGTATAATTTAGTTCTGTACCAAATTAATTTTCAAGTTTGAAGAATTAGGATAGTTTCAAATATTAAGGGTGTATTGTTCGTGATTAAGGGTATTATTGTACGCGCTAAAGGGGTATTATTATTGTAATTTTCTACCGTTTAAAGTAAATGAGAGTGAAGATTTTTGTAAGTATATTCTATTAAAATTATCGTTATCAATTTTTATCGTTATTATTATGTATGTATATTTATATTTTACGTTTTCCCTAGTATAATGAGTAGCTAATTTCCCTAGTGTTTGCTTAGATGTAGAGCCCCTAGTGAAATGGATTGTTATCATTTGTAAAAATTAAAAGGTAACTTTAGTATTTTTAACATTGAGCCTAATTAAAAGAACCATTATTATGTATTTGGATATTTAACCCCTGTCACTTAATTTGTTAGATTAAAATAACGAAAGTTATTTTTATTTATATAAATTAAGCTTCAACATTAAAAGTGATCTAGACGAACTTATGACTAATTTACTAACACTAAATTAAAAGTAAGGTTCGGTGGTTTGGGTAATATCACTAGTCATATAATAGTGAAATTATAAAAGGGGAAACCGTTATGATTTGGGTTTTGGCGAAGGTCAAAACTGGGTTGGATCTCAATTTAAATACTTAAGGACTAGTAACTATCTAAATATAATCCAATGAAAATTAGATTTAATTTAGTTAGTCAAAACTTATTATTTATTCGAAAGGAAAATATAAGTTTTATACTAAACATTTTAATACGAGCTTAAACTTAAAACAATCCATGGATCTAGAGGTGACACATTTAAGTAAACACTCCCTATTTATATATTGCTAATTATTATTATTATTATTTACGTTTATTTATTCAGTAAAGTAAAACAAAAAAAAATTATTACACGACATTATAATTCAGTTTATTCGTCACTGTTTTGTCACATCAATCATATCATACGCGGAATGCGTATAATTCTACACGATACGCGTACATTTTAAAACATACGCGGAACTCGTATAATACTACGCGAAACGTGTAAGTATAAATACGAGTACTGTAGCGAATTAGGTTAAAATCTAAGGTTTTAAATATTTTATTATTATATTTAAGTTATTAATTTATAATTAGTATTAATTATGATAATTATAATTAGTAATTAGTTTATAATTAGTTAATTATTATAATTCCTCTTAATTTATATTAATTTAGTTAAAACATGCTATTTAGTTAATTTAAATAAATTTATATTATAATTGCGAAAAACAAAAATTCTAAACAATTAGTTTTATTAAAAGTTATTATTTTATTAATTATCATTTAGTAATAAATTTATTAGTATAATTTCAATTAATTCACTTTTAAGTTAATAATTATAAATAATGTATTCGTATAAATTAATAAGTAGTTCAATTAAATTAGGATTAAGTTATATTTTATTATTATGTAATATTATCAATTCCTAATCCAAAACCCCCTTAAAATAAGTTTAACTTCAAAAACTATTAAAAACCATTGAACACTGTCTCCCTGTGGAACGAACCGGATTTACCAACAAACTAAACTACACGGATAGGACCAGTTGCCTATATATGTTTGAAACCAACCTAAAATCGTTAAAACACCATATAAACAATAAAACAATTCGTGTAACAAAACAACACAAATCTGTTCATAAATAAAGGTACTGTTTCAACGCATCAACTTTTTGGCGCCGCTGCCGGGGAATAGTTACGTTTAAAAGATTTTAATAAACTTTAGGTTATTCGAACCTTTTATAGGAATTCATTCCTAGAAAAGTTTTTAGTGTTATGATAGAAATTAATGCATGAATTTACGTTCCTCTAACACTGAATTAACTTCTCCATATCCTGAACCCGAAAGAGAATTTCACGAACGCTTAAGAGCTCAAGAAGTAGAATCTCTCGCCGAGGATTTAGAATCACTTTCATTAGATTCTAACTCTGAACCGGATATTCAACAAATCATAGAACCAGATATGGCTGTTACAAATCAAACGATGGAAGCATTAATGAAGGCGACAAGAACAGGTCAAGGCCACGCAATTATTCAACCTACGATGACTGATGGCTTTGAAATAAAAGGTCAATTCCTTCACATGGTGACTAATACATGCCAATTCGGTGGAGCTCCAAATGAGGATGCTAACGAGCATCTTCATAAGTTTGTAAGCATTTGCAAACTATTCAAAATTAAGGATGTCTCCGATGAAGTCGCATGTTTGAAAATCTTTCCATGGTCCTTAAAGGACGATGCAAGAGATTGGCTAGACTCATTACCAGAAGGTTATATCGAAAACTGGAATGACATGATGGACAAATTTTTGTCAGAATTCTTCCCTGCTTCAAAAGCAGCAAAATTGCAAAGTGATATAAATCACTTCAAACAAAAGCTTAACGAAACCCTTTATGAAGCTTGGACCCGATTCAACAAAATGCTTAGGGTATGTCCTCAACACGGGTTGAATACATTCCAAAAAGTCCAAATATTTTATAAAGGAGTAAATGTTGCTACTAGAAAAAGATATCGATGTTGCAGCTGGAGGTTCGATAATGAAGAAAACACCAGAAGACGCTCACACTATCATTGCCGATATAGCAGCACATTCCCATAACTGGCATCAAGAGATAGAATTCTCTAGATCATCAACCGTTGCTAATATCGAAAGCAATGATGAAATTGCTTCTTTAAAAGTACAAATGGCAAATCAAGCAAGACAAATTGAGAAAGTAACTAAGGAAATGCATGCTATCAGGGTAGGATGTGAAATGTGCCAAGGCCCCCATCTTACTAGAGATTGTGATAAAACAACGATGGAAGAGCAAGCAAATTTCCTAGGTTACTTGCGAAAAGGTGAAATGAATTTCAACGATTTTCCAGCGATAGAAGCAAATAACCGAAAATATCCTCCAATTAACAACTATCAAACAGGGGGACCTTCAGGTTTAAATAATAATAACTATCAAGGAGGAAATCTGGTTTACCAAAACAACCGGAATTTCCAAAATCAAAATCAAAATCAAAGAAATCCACCACCAGGTTACAATAACCTAAACAACCGAAATCAACCTCAACGAATTTATCAAAATAATTTCCAACATAATCAACCACAACCACAACCACAACCACAAGCACTTATATAACCACAACCCGAGAAGAAATTCGGTTTAGAAGATCTCTTAAGAGATTTTATGGTTAAGCACGAACAAACTGCAGAAATTCAAACTCAAGAAATTCGAAATCAACAAGCTACGATTCAGAATTTAGAAAGAGATGTTGGAAGGATCTCACAGTTACTATCAGAGAGGCCATCAGGCGCTCTCCCCTCAAATACTCAAGTGAATCCCAACAACAATCAAACAAGGAATGAGCATGTAAATGCTATAACTACTAGAAGTGGTTTAACTGTTAACCCAGAAACTAGTAAGACCTCAGAAGTTCCTTTATCTTCTCCTATTTTACAAGAACCTGTTGATATAGATGAGCATGTTAAGAAAGAACAAGAAAAAGATGATCCACCTGAGATCATATCAAAGAAAAGTGAAGAACCACCATTTAAGGTGCACAAAGCACCTATTCCATACCCGAAAGCATTAAAGAAAGACAAACTCGCGAGCCAATATAAAAAAATCTGCAGATATGATCAAGCAAATTAGCATTAACATGCCACTCGCGGAAGTTCTTAGGGGTATGCCAAATTATGGAAGGTTTATTAAGGATCTCATAGCCGATAAAGGTAAATATGAAGAAGTTTCAACCACATTCCTCAATGAGGAATGCTCAGCGATTTTGCAAAAGCAAAAGATGCCACCGAAACTTGAAGATCCTGGTAGTTTCATTATTCCGTGTCTGATGGGAGATTCAATAATGTACGATGCATTAGCTGACTTAGGCGCAAGTATCAATCTTATGCCACACTCCTTATACTTAAAACTAAACCTAGGTGATCTAAAACTGACTAGGATGTGTATACGCCTAGCAGATAGAACTTTTAACTATCCTATTGGTATTGCCGAAAACCTACCAGTTAAAGTCAATCATTTAATCTTTCCTGCCGACTTCGTTGTCCTCGAAATGGAAGAAGATAGCAAGGTTCCCCTAATTCTAGGGCGACCATTTCTAAATACCGCTAACGTAATTGTGCGCGTTAAAGACAAAAAGCTTAGTCTAGGTGTAGGGGAAGATAGAGTTACCCTAAACATAGATAAAGCTATGAAACAACCTGTCACGACCCGAAAAATTTCGACTAATTTTAAACCAAACTCTCGATACGATATTATATTCTTAACACGATAAGCAAAGTCTGTTAGGTTAAGTCTCAAAAATTTTAAACTATTCAATTGACCATCGACCGTTCCCGACGATTCAAGAACAACTAATTGTAAATAAATATGTATGTATATTATAACTTGAGATACATTACTAAAATATTAATTGATTTAGTTGTTAAAACTAATTATGAAAAATATTATGCGATATAATAGAACTCATTATTAAAACGTATTTGTATATATATATATATATATATATATATATATATATATATATATATATATATATATATATATATATTTAAAATAAAAATTTAGGATTTTTCAAATACTTTTAACCACCACTTTTTAACAACGGTACCCGAAATAATATCTGTATATATTCACTCGACTGATAAATATCTGGATTAAAAGCTCGATCACTATTTTTGATTGATATCTGATTGGTACTATGATTTGTGCATATATATTACTCCGTGAATTTATGTCGATAGAAAGAAACAAAAGGCAGACTACTAAATCTTTAACACGTTCACTATTATTATTATGATATTATTTGATTCATTATTGCATCTTGAAAACAACTGGCACCATATTTGTTTAGAGTAGATTTCAATCATCAAACAATCATCTCTTTCTTTATATATTATATACATATTCATACATACAAGGCACACGACATTTTTTTTTCTTGTTTTCTCTTTAATTAATGAACTATCATCAACAACCATAGCCGCCTTCTTCTTCAATCTCAAGAACACAACCCTCCCTCACCAATCTTCTTCCTTCTTCTTTATTTTTCCTTTCCTCTATAATCAAGGAACTACACATCCCGTTTCACTTTGTGTCGTATGCTATATGATATATATCTCCATATGTATCACTCTCTCTTCTTGATTAAACCATACCATGACTTAAACCAAACACCTACAACCGACGTCTCGTTGTCTTCTGATCAAACCATAATCCACCATAGATCACCATACAACCATCACCTTTATTCCCTTATGTTTTTGTCGACCAAAAACACCACCACAATCAATTACCTCGCCACCTTCTTCCATTTTGTTTTCCTTTTTGAACACCCCGTCACTACCACTTAAACCGTCACTACATCGCCCATATACCATCGGTCACCACAAAACCATAACTTTTTTTTAACTATATTGAGGTTACTCGATCAGACCCAGAACCGAAGCCAAACACCAACGAGTTATATGCCACACCTACTGTTCTTGTTTCGATCTTCAAACTGCACTATTGTTTCTGTTTTGCAGTCGCTAAAATATCACATCACCCTCATCAATTATTCTGTTTTTCTGTAAACCATTAATGATCAACTACACTACCATCGTGGGTTTACGAGTTGCTGTTTTCAATTGTCCTCATGAACACCTCAAACAACCATCGACCACTCTCTCTCATCTCTTTCTCACTTCATTCTTCTTCGTGAAATCTTGAAACCCGTCACCAATTTATTCTTTTGTTGCTGCAATATCGAGTGGCTCCTGAGGCACGCTATATTTTTTTTTTCGTTTGTTCGAACCCCAGATCGAAACAATGGAGAATGACTTTTAATGATGATGAAATGAGCTGTAGTAGTGGTAGTATATGTTTGTTTCTCTTATTCAACCAACAATTACAAAAACATCCACTAGTGTCATTAAAATATATATGTAAATAAATAATGATAATGATGTGGGTTGCATTCTTTTTGGAGTGGGCCGAGACTCTTGGCCAAGAAAACTCAATAAATATTTTGCTATTTGAGTCGTAAAGAATTATATTACTTGAGTTGTACTTCGTCTTTTTGGGTTAGTAAGGGCAACAAGTAATGAATGATGAGGATATGACGATGGTTTAGAATATGATGTTTATGGTAAGTATGATGACGGTATAGATATAAATGATGTGGTGTGATGAGATGGTGATAAATTTTATGATGAGTGATGGTGGGATTAAATAACGATATATGATTAAGATAACAACTTTGGAGTAATAATCGTTGGAGGAATGGTTAGGAGATATTATCGGGTTAGCGGGACGTTGCGGGTTCAAACCCGGACAAGGGCATTTTTTTTAGGACTACATTTTTGAGGTAGCTCTTAAAGTTATTTACTTATCAATATTATTATTCTTATCATTATTATCACTATAATTATTAAAATAAATGTTAGTATTATTAGTAAAATTATTATTATTTTTAGTTAGTATTATTAGTAGTATTATTATCATTATCATTAATATTATTATTATTATTAATATTATTATTATTATTATCATTAATATCATTATTATTATCATTAATCATTAATATCATTATAATTAAAATTAAAATTATCAAAATTATCATTTTTATTATTATAACTATTAGTATTATAGGATAAAACAACTTTTTATTTATTATTATAAATATTTAAAAAAAAAATTTCAAATAAACTATTAGTTATATAAAACTATATTTAACTACATCTAACATAACTATATTAATATTTTATAAATAATTAGGTTATTTATGAAACACATAATTAAAATAATAATTAAATCACTAATAATAACAATATATATATTTATTCGATTACCATTACGTGTGTTAATAAATATACAATTAATATAGGTTCGTGAATCCAAGGCCAACCCTATACTTGTTCAATGACGTCATATGTATTTTTACTACAAAATACAGTATGGTGAGTTTCATTTGCTCCCTTTTTAATTGCTTTTTGCAATATATTTTTGGGCTGAGAATACATGCGCTGCTTTTATAAATATTTACGAAATAGACACAAGTACGTAAAAATATATTCTACGTTGAGTTGTACCACTGGCATATTTCCCTGTAGCTTGGTAACTACTATTTACATGGGTATTGTAAACGCGAATCCTGTTGATAGATCTATCGGGCCTGACAACCCCAACCGGACTGGATGACCAGTATTCAACGGTTGCACAGTACTTCGTTTCAGTGACTACACTTGGTACAGTGTAGTGAGATTTCATAATAAAGGGAATAAGCGACGTTGATTAAATGTTAAGTATGGTTACCAAGTGCTCAACCACTTAGAATATTTTTATTAAAATGTTTATGTATATGAAATTTTGTGGTCTATTAAGATATTGAAATGATTGTTATGATAAACCTATGAACTCACCAACCTTTTGGTTGACACTTTTAAGCATGTTTATTCTCAGGTACGAATTAAGTCTTCCGCTGTGCATTTGCTCAATTTAAGGACATTACTTGGATTCGATCATCGCAATGGGACCAAATGTTGATGACTTTGTCCAGGTGGATAAGGACGGGTCGTTACAGGTGGTATCAGAGCGTTGGTCCTAGCGAACCAGGTCTTGCATTAGTGTGTCTAACTGATAGTTGTTAGGATGCATTAGCGAGTCTGGACTTCGACCTTAGCTGCATATTATAAGTATTGTATATCATTCCTAGTGGAAAATTTCCTGCTAATCATTCCTAAGTGTAGACATGCCTTACTGCCTTTATTGCATAGATAGTGTATAGACAAATTTATATCTTAGCGTATCTATTACGGTAAACTTTGCCTGATATCTTCCGTAAATTTCTCCGTAATTTAAGGGATCCTGGTACTATATATATCTAGGCATATTATGCATTGAGAATACCATCCAACTATCATTTGCTATCACTAAGCTTTTCATACCAAAAATATTTTCTGTGTTCGCATACGATGGCCTCTACGAATCGACCAAGTTCTTCTGACTCCGAAGATAGCGTGACGGGAGCGCACCAACCGATCAACTACCGTGATTTCTTTAGAAAGTGGGGATGGGTTCACGAAATACTTACCCTATGGAGAAATGAAGAAGGTACTCCATATCACGAGCCGAACTTACCACCTAACGTCGGAGTGCTCGACCCGCTCACCGGCGAACCTGTTCGCAACACCGTTTATACCCTTTTTGCAAGAATTTTTCGTCTTGAGGCTACCATTAACGGAACTAGAGAAGATATCCGACCTCTACCTCACACTGATAACCAACCAGGGTTAGTAGAAGAAGTTAAAGAACTCCGAGCTCGGGTGTTAACTTTAGAGAGCACGGTACACAATTTACAAGCACTAGCAGTATCATCAACACCAGTAACATCACCAGCCTCAGCACCAACAGCACTAGTACCACCAAGAACAACATCCGCGTCACCAGCTTCGACATTTCATTCTGTACCTCGAGTATAATCATCGTTCTACATGACGTTCTACATCATTTATCTTAGTTCGACATAGTGATTATGTAACCTCTAATGTTTTAGAGATTATATATTCTTGTTCTAACGGTAAATCAGATGAGTTAATATCATATTAACTCATTAAATCCATGATTGCATCTGAAGAAAATATATATGTATATATGTTTTCATAAAGATTGTAATTAAAAATTCTTTAGTACAAAGTGTTAATTGTGAAAATATTTTAACGGATAGGTAATACCCGAGGAATATTCAGATTTCACATTAATAAGTTACAATGTACATTCTTCGAAGCTGATTCAACAGTCATTTACTATCCTACTTACATCCACCGATATACGTATCCGTTCACCACAGAATAACCATTTTCATTCAATTTCATATTTGGATTTTGATCTATCAGAATCCAACAAGTGGCATAATGAAGAAAACATCGGACAAAGTAAAATTTGTTAGAAACAAACGAACTAACTAATTGAAATATTGTTAAGAATCCACGCTAACTGTTCCTAGCTAACTGTTCCTAGCTAACTGGTTACATTTTATTTATCGCAATTTACATTCTAGCAATTTTACTTATCGTCATTTAATTTCTGTTATTTACTTTACGCACTTTATTTATCGTCATTTAATTTCTGTTATTTATTTTTACGCATTTTTAATATCGGGACACGTATACAAGGTTTTGACATATCATATCGACGCATCTATATATATTATTTGGAATAACCATAGACACTCTATATGCAGTAATGCGGGAGTTAGCTATACAGGGTTGAGGTTGATTCTACAATAATATATATAGTTTGAGTTGTGATCGAGTCTGAGACGTATACGGGTCACGAAACGTATTAATTAATTCGAATATTATATATTAAACTATATATGAATTATTGGATTGTTAACTGTGGACTATCGACTGTGGACTAATAATATTGGACAATTAAAATGAATTAAAATATTGATTGTAACATATGAAACTAAACATTTCTTCAAGTTTGCCACTTGATCTCATTTTAAACCTCATTTGTATCTTGACGATTACAATCTGCGTTCAAATCTTTCATGATTCTTGAAAACACCTCGATCGAGAGGATGAACCAGCCGCATTTCATCTACGGAAGAAAAGGTTGATGCATATAGTTATGCACCTGAAAAACCCTCGGAAACTGAATAAACGTTTAACAAATAGTTGTGTTAATTCCTTTAGTGTTATTATTACCCAAAATAACTTTGCAATTCTTCTTCAAATTAGCCAATTTTGTCACAGCTCCAGCAAGTCAATTCCGACTTTTCATCCGAAACAACCTTATTATAACCTTGATATATATGCGTACTCTTTGTTACTGGGGAACCTTTTATATTTCACCATATTACCATCAGCGTTTAATCATCTAAAAACACAATTCTCCTGAAACCACCTCGGTTTGATAACCGATGACCCAGATCCGTTAACTTTGAAAATGCTGATGAAGCAGCATGTTGTAGATGGTCTTAATAGCCAAGAGTTTGATGATAAAGAATGGAGTGTTGGAAACGCTCAATAGAAAATTTAGTACTGAAAAGCGGATTATGCAAAACTATGAAGGAGACTGTGGACAAATTACCAACCTGTACTTGAAGAATCCGGATGATTCTGTATCTGATGAACTCTTTAGCGAATATCTTGCTCCTTATTTATTCTAAATTCTAGCGGAAGAATTTTCTTTATCAACCTTCGATCTTAGAAATTCCAAAATATCGTCATAAATATCTTCGATATTTCTGAAGATATATTCATAAATATCTTGGTCCGAAATTATCTATCCCCTCGTGCTATCTATGTTACATCATAAATGAAACTGTTTTAGTTTCTACATTCTGTAGCAATCGAGTTTAAATTATGAATGATTTCCTAGAGAAGTGTTGGGAATTGAAGCATGAGTTAGTATAATATAATGACGTCAGGCCAACGTGGTTATATTACAGTAAGTCATGCTAAATTTCTAATGTAACGTGATGATAATCACAGACCTTATCCTCACCATGTGCCATGTTACACGACTCTTTCATTCTACTTAATTTCTAAGCATATCACGGAAATATTTCCTCGATATTTCTGTTTTTCTGTACTTCCAACAAATTGCTAATAAATCGTGCTATTACATTTACTTCTAATTAGAAGATTTCCTTAAATTCCTTGAATTTCGAAAATCAACCTTGGCTACGTCAAAAGTTAAATCTCTATCTCAATCTTTTGTGACAGCTTCACTCGTACACTTCACATAATCGAATCGTTTTATCTATATTAAGCAATAATGATAAAACTCTATCTAATAACTCATATTCGTCATGAAAACATTTTATTGTTAGCCATGACGACCTCACTCAAATTTTGGGACGAAATTTCTTTAACGGGTTGGTACTGTCACGACCCGAAAAATTTCGACTAATTTTAAACCAAACTCTCGATGCGATATTATATTCTTAACACGATAAGCAAAGTCTGTTAGGTTAAGTCTCAAAAATTTTAAACTATTCAATTGACCATCGACCGTTCCCGACGATTCAAGAACAATTAATTGTAAATAAATATGTATGTATATTATAACTTGAGATACATTACTAAAATATTAATTGATTTAGTTGTTAAAACTAATTATGAAAAATATTATGCGATATAATAGAACTCATTATTAAAACGTATTTGTATATATATATATATATATATATATATATATATATATATATATATATTTAAAATAAAAATTTAGGAATTTTCAAATACTTTTAACCACCACTTTTTAACAACGGTACCCGAAATAATATCTGTATATATTCACTCGACTGATAAATATCTGGATTAAAAGCTCGATCACTATTTTTGATTGATATCTGATTGGTACTATGATTTGTGCATATATATTACTCCGTGAATTTATGTCGATAGAAAGAAACAAAAGGCAGACTACTAAATCTTTAACACGTTCACTATTATTATTATGATATTATTTGATTCATTATTGCATCTTGAAAACAACTGGCACCATATTTGTTTAGAGTAGATTTCAATCATCAAACAATCATCTCTTTCTTTATATATTATATACATATTCATACATACAAGGCACACGACATTTTTTTTTCTTGTTTTCTCTTTAATTAATGAACTATCATCAACAACCACAGCCGCCTTCATCTTCAATCTCAAGAACACAACCCTCCCTCACCAATCTTCTTCCTTCTTCTTTATTTTTCCTTTCCTCTATAATCAAGGAACTACACATCCCGTTTCACTTTGTGTCGTATGCTATATGATATATATCTCCATATGTATCACTCTCTCTTCTTGATTAAACCATACCATGACTTAAACCAAACACCTACAACCGACGTCTCGTTGTCTTCTGATCAAACCATAATCCACCATAGATCACCATACAACCATCACCTTTATTCCCTTATGTTTTTGTCGACCAAAAACACCACCACAATCAATCACCTCGCCACCTTCTTCCATTTTGTTTTCCTTTTTGAACACCCCGTCACTACCACTTAAACCGTCACTACATCGCCCATATACCATCGGTCACCACAAAACCACAACTTTTTTTTAACTATATTGTGGTTACTCGATCAGACCCAGAACCGAAGCCAAACACCAACGAGTTATATGCCATACCTACTGTTCTTGTTTCGATCTTTAAACTGCACTATTGTTTCTGTTTTGCAGTCGCTAAAATATCACATCACCCTCATCAATTATTCTGTTTTTCTGTAAACCATTAATGATCAACTAAACTACCATCGTGGGTTTACGAGTTGCTGTTTTCAATTTTCCTCATGAACACCTCAAACAACCATCGACCACTCTCTCTCATCTCTTTCTCACTTCATTCTTCTTCGTGAAATCTTGAAACCCGTCACCAATTTATTCTTTTGTTGCTGCAATATCGAGTGGCTCCTGAGGCACGCTATATTTTTTTTTCGTTTGTTCGAACCCCAGATCGAAACAATGGAGAATGACTTTTAATGATGATGAAATGAGCTATAGTAGTGGTAGTATATGTTTGTTTCTCTTATTCAACCGACAATTACAAAATCATCCACTAGTGTCATTAAAATATATGTGTAAATAAATAATGATAATGATGTGGGTTGCATTCTTTTTGGAGTGGGCCGAGACTCTTGGCCAAGAAAACTCAATAAATATTTTGCTATTTGAGCCGTAAAGAATTATATTACTTGAGTTGTACTTCGTCTTTTTGGGTTAGTAAGGGCAACAAGTAATGAATGATGAGGATATGACGATGGTTTAGAATATGATGTTTATGGTAAGTATGATGACGGTATAGATATAAATGATGTGGTGTGATGAGATGGTGATAAATTTTATGATGAGTGATGGTGGGATTAAATAACGATATATGATTAAGATAACAACTTTGGAGTAATAATCGTTGGAGGAATGGTTAGGAGATATTATCGGGTTAGCGGGACGTTGCGGGTTCAAACCCGGACAAGGGCATTTTTTTTAGGACTACATTTTTGAGGTAGCTCTTAAAGTTATTTACTTATCAATATTATTATTCTTATCATTATTATCACTATAATTATTAAAATAAATGTTAGTATTATTAGTAAAATTATTATTATTTTTAGTTAGTATTATTAGTAGTATTATTATCATTATCATTAATATTATTATTATTATTAATATTATTATTATTATTATCATTAATATCATTATTATTATCATTAATATCATTATAATTAAAATTAAAATTATCAAAATTATCATTTTTATTATTATAACTATTAGTATTATAGGATAAAACAACTTTTTATTTATTATTATAAATATTTAAAAAAAAAATTTCAAATAAACTATTAGTTATATAAAACTATATTTAACTACATCTAACATAACTATATTAATATTTTATAAATAATTAGGTTATCTATGAAACACATAATTAAAATAATAATTAAATCACTAATAATAACAATATATATATTTATTCGATTACCATTACGTGTGTTAATAAATATACAATTAATATAGGTTCGTGAATCCAAGGCCAACCCTATACTTGTTCAATGACGTCATATGTATTTTTACTACAAAATACTGTATGGTGAGTTTCATTTGCTCCCTTTTTAATTGCTTTTTGCAATATATTTTTGGGCTGAGAATACATGCGCTGCTTTTATAAATAT
The DNA here is from genome assembly GCF_046630445.1 of Rutidosis leptorrhynchoides. Classification (NCBI taxonomy): domain Eukaryota; kingdom Viridiplantae; phylum Streptophyta; class Magnoliopsida; order Asterales; family Asteraceae; genus Rutidosis; species Rutidosis leptorrhynchoides. Next base: position 50,902,277 of record NC_092337.1, on the reverse strand, counting down.
TTACGAAATAGACACAAGTACGTAAAAATATATTCTACGTTGAGTTGTACCACTGGCATATTTCCCTGTAGCTTGGTAACTACTATTTACATGGGTATTGTAAACGCGAATCCTGTTGATAGATCTATCGGGCCTGACAACCCCAACCGGACTGGACGACCAGTATTCAACGGTTGCACAGTACTTCGTTTCAGTGACTACACTTGGTACAGTGTAGTGAGATTTCATAATAAAGGGAATAAGCGACGTTGATTAAATGTTAAGTATGGTTACCAAGTGCTCAACCACTTAGAATATTTTTATTAAAATGTTTATGTATATAAAATTTTGTGGTCTATTAAGATATTGAAATGATTGTTATGATAAACCTATGAACTCACCAACCTTTTGGTTGACACTTTTAAGCATGTTTATTCTCAGGTACGAATTAAGTCTTCCGCTGTGCATTTGCTCAATTTAAGGACATTACTTGGAGTCGATCATCGCAATGGGACCATATGTTGATGACTTTGTCCAGGTGGATAAGGACGGGTCGTTACAGAACCTATCTCTTCCGATGACGAATGTTATAAGGTAGATATTGTTGATTGTTGTGTCGAAAAAGAATTGCAAGAATTACTAAATGTCGACACCTCGAACTTCACCTCAATGAGTGAAGGTGATGAATTCGATGTAGAACTCGAACTTGATGAATTATTGAAAGTAGTAATCGATGAAGATTGTTATGAGGAAGAAATTCCCAAGGAAGATGAACCCTTTGAAGATATTACCGATGGTAACAGGTTCCGAATAAAATCTTCCTTGGAAGAACCATCAACCTTGGAGCTTAAAGAACTCCCGGAACATATGGAGTATGCTTTTCTCCAAGGTACATCACAATTACCTGTTATAATTTCATCAAAACTTTCCAATGAGGAAAAGAGTAGGTTAATGTCCGTTCTAAAAACTCACAAGAAAGCGATTGCTTAGAAAACAACCGATATTCCAGGGATTAACCCCGCTTATTGTACTCATAAGATTCTAATGGAAGAAGATTTTAAACCCGTGGTACAAAGACAACGAAGATTAAACCCTAACATGAAAGAAGTTGTCAAGAAGGAGGTTATCAAGTTACTTGATACTGGGTTAATATACCCTATATCCGATAGCCCATGGGTTAGTCCTGTACAAGTAGTACCCAAGAAAGGAGGTACAACTGTCGTTCTTAATAATGATAATGAACCTGTTACTACAAGAACAGTCACTGGCTGGAGAGTCTGTATAGACTACCGTCATTTAAACGACGCCACAAGGAAAGATCATTTCCCACTCCCTTATATTGACCAAATGCTAGAACGTTTAGCGGGGAAAGAGTACTATTGTTTCCTTGATGGATTCTCCGATTATTTTCAAATTCCCATTGACCCAAAAGACCAAGACAAGACAACATTTACTTGTCCATTTGGTACATTCGCATATCGACGAATGCCGTTCGGATTATGCAACGTGCCAGGCACCTTTCAAAGGTGTATGATGGCAATATTTCATGACATGATAGAAGGAAGTATGGAAGTCTTTATGGACGATTTCTCTGTTTTTGTAGACTCCTTCGATTCATGCCTTTCAAACCTCGAACGAATGTTAATTCGTTGTGAGGAATCAAATCTTATTTTAAATTGGGAAAAATACCACTTCATGCTGAAGATGGCATTGTTTTAGGACACAAGATTTCTCGAGATGGGATGGAAGTAGACAAAGCTAAGATCGATGTAATATCAAAGCTTCCTCCTCCAACTAACGTTAAAGGAATTCGAAGTTTCTTAGGTCATGCGAGATTCTATCGACGATTCATAAAGGATTTTTCCAAAATCACTAGACCTATGACTAAACTTCTCGAGAAAGACAGTACATTCGACTTTAATGATGAATGCTTACAAGCTTTCTCAATTCTAAAAGATAAACTTACAAATGCGCCCATTATGGTATCACCCGATTGGTCCAGACCTTTTGAGCTAATGTGTGATGCTAGTGATTTTGCGATGGGAGCTGTTTTAGGTCAACGTCAAGATAACAAATTTCAACCAATCTACTACGCAAGTAAAACACTTACAGGAGCTCAGTTGAATTACACAACTACTGAGAAGGAGCTCCTTGTAGTAGTTTTTTCTTTCGATAAGTTTAGATCTTACTTAGTGTTATCTAAAACAATTGTTTATACCGATCATTCAGCCCTAAAGTACTTATTCAAAAAGCAAGATGCTAAACCTAGACTAATTCGTTGGATTCTACTCCTACAAGAATTCGACATTGAAATTAAGGATAAAAAAGGTGCTGAAAATCTCGCTGCGGATCACTTATCCCGTCTTGAAAATCCTAACTTAGAAACACTCGACGAATCTGTTATTCACGATACTTTTCCAGACGATTTCCTTATGAGAATTGAAATAGAAGAAGAAATTCCATGGTTTGCGGGCTATGCTAATTATCTAGCCGCAGGAATTCTTGTTAAAAATCAAACTTATCAGCAAAAGAAGAAATTCTTTGCTGATCTGAAGTTTTACTTTTGGGAAAGCCCTAACCTCTTTCGTATAGGGGCTGACCAAGTTATTCGTCGATGTGTATACGGCAAAGAAGCGCAACAAATTCTAGAGCACTGTCATGAAGGACCGGCTGGTGGACATTTCGGACCAAGCTATACAGCCAAAAAGGTTTTTGACTCGGGTTTTTACTGGCCTACAATTTTCAAAGATGCATATAATATGATAAAAACTTGTGATGCTTGTCAAAGATCTGGAAATATCTCCAAGAGAGACGAAATGCCACAACAAAGCATCCTAGTATGCGAAGTATTCGACATTTGGGGTATTGACTTCATGGGTCCATTCCCCGCTTCTAACAAATGAAAATACATTCTCGTGGCAGTCGATTACGTTTCTAAATGGGCTGAAGCAAAAGCCCTACCCACTAACGATGCTCGAGTTGTTGTCAGTTTTCTTAAAAATCTTTTCTCGCGTTTTGGGATTCCAAAAGCATTAATCAGTGATCGTGGAACTCATTTTACAAATCAACTACTCGAGAAAGTGCTTAAAAGGTACGGAGTTAATCATCGTTTTTCAAATTCTTACCACCCTCAAACGAGTGGTCAAGTTGAAAACACAAACAGAAGTCTTAAACGTATCTTAGAAAGAACAGTTAAAAATAATCCAAAAATCTGGCATCGAAAGCTAGATGATGCGCTTTGGGCATTTAGAACTGCGTTCAAAACACCCATCGGTACTACACCTTTTCGAATGATTTACGGTAAGGCGTGTCATCTACCCGTCGAAGTTGAACACAAGGCATACTGGGCTCTGAGAGAATGTAATACCGATCTTGTGAAAGCCGGAGAAAATCGATTCTTACAACTAAATGAATTAGATGAATTAAGACTACAAGCATATGAAAACTCTAAAACATACAAGGAGAAAACTAAAAGATGGCACGATGCACGGTTAAAAGAAAAGAAAGAATTTGAACAAGGGGATAAAGTATTAGTATTCCAATCACGTTTTAAGTTTTCACCTGGGAAACTTAGATCCCGATGGACTAGACCATATATAATAAAACAAATTTTTCCATCTGGATATGCAGAATTATATAGCAAAGAAGGTGGAACTTTCAAAATGAACGGTCATCGACTCAAATTATACTTTGAAGGAATCAATACTACGGAAAGAGACGAGATCACATTCTACCCTAAGGACAAGTAAATTCAGGGTAACTTTAAAGTTTTTTAACTCCATTCTCAAACTTTATTTTCATCTTTAAGAGTGGGGGTTTGTTCGGTCTTTCCCTAGCAGACACTAAAGAACTAGTCTTCTCCCTCCATTCTACCTTTTTATTTTTATTTTCTTCTTTTCGTTTTTATTTATTGTTTATTTTCAAGATGCGCAATCAATATGTCTACAACCACTTCTTTTTGATTTGCGATAAAATTTTACCGAGAGATGTAGTTTTAGATATAAAAAGAAGATGCGATCAGGCGAGTAAAGAAATAAGGCAAGAACTTAACGAGAAAAATTATGCCAAAGGAAAATCAAGATCAGCTAAGAAACGTCGAGCGCGTCATTTGGGCAAGTGTGTAAAATGTGGAAAACCAGCTCATTACGAAAAGTGCCCAAGGAACCAGACGGACTCTAATTTCAAGTACGTAACCTTATGCCGAGAAGGGCCTTTTAAATGTTCAAAGGAAAACCTCTTAAACCAACGAGGTTATGCCTACGAAGCCATGGGGGGCGAAATGATGCGACTCCACTACGAGGTGAGTCAACGCGTTTTCACAATCTAATCCTTTTTCTCGCCAATTGTGTGTTTGTGCATTTTTGTTTTTGTGCATTTTTGTGTGTTTATGTTTTGGTGTGTTTTAGTTTGTAATTGTTTGTTGTGTTTTTATTAAAAAGGGTCTACCATTTAAAATTGATAAACCTTGAGTTTAACCTATTTTCATTGAAAACGATAATGCTAAGTGTAATAACTGAATTGTCATTCTTCAAATTGCACGAAATTTATTGTTGGATTCATAATATATCTTTTAAATAGTAAACCACCAAAAACAAAAGAAAAATTAAAACTACTAAAAATATACTTTTTATTAATAACCGTAAAGATATATAACTTGTAAACTTTTGTCGTGGGTAATGATAGGTGTAACAACCGAGATTGTCTCTACCTAGTTGATAGGAAACAAAGTTTTAAGTTTGAAAATTAGTTGGTTTAAAAGTATATATATATATATAAAAAAAAAACAAATATAGAGTGTATTTTAAATTCATTTAATTTTTATTTTTCATGTACTTGTTTTTAATTCTAAATATTAATTTTCTTTTATAAAATTTTTAAAAAAATAGAGTGTTTTATTTTCAAGTTGTTTTCGAAAAATATTAAAAAACTTTAACTTTTAAATTATTAAATTTTATAAATTAATTTTTAAAATTTATAAACGAATAAAGACTAGGTATAACAATCGAAATTTCCGTAGCAACAAATATAAATTTATAAAAAGAAATTTTATAAGTTTGATTAATTATAAAGTTGAAAAAAAAGAGCCGAATACTTACGCGGATCGTGGGGATATCCACACGAAACGCGTAGAAATAAAATCTACGCAAAACGCGTAGAGTTTAAAATCAGTCCAGATATCAGATCGAGCAGCAGCTTGTTCTTCACACTCCCTTATTTTTTTTTCTCTATGGACGAAGAAGAAACACAAAAACCCCAAAAATCACACCCAAACACTACATTAACACTATCAATCTCTTCCAATTCATCTACCTTTCAACATGCCGAGATTGGTAAGGGTCCTAAACCCGTTTTTACCACTTGTTTTTCAACTTTTTCATTTATTATTTTTATGGCTTTAATCCGAATTAATGCATGATATTGTTGAATTTTTGCTTGATTAATGCTATATCTATGTTGTTAGTGTGATGTTAAACCCGATTAGCATAAGAATTTGATGTTTAATTAATTATTGAAAAGTTAGGGTTTATGTAAATTGGTGAAATTGAGGAATTGCTATTGAATTGTGTTATTTTGGGTCTTTTTCGATGTTTTTAGATGTTTTGATAGTAGTAGAAGCTTTGAATTTAAGTTTGATTGATTGATTTTGTGATTTTAATTTTCGGCTAAATTTTATAATTTTTTGTAATTGTCATGAATCAAGTATAAAGATGATTAGGAGCTGGATTATACGCAATGTGATTGAATTAGATTATATATGCTTAGCTCATTGCGTGTTTCCACTTGGGAATTAAACTTTGTTTTTGAAACTTGATTTATGATTATGAATTTTTTGTTTTATTGTTGTTTGTTTTAATTTTTAGAAGTAAACTGTTGATTGATTCCTATGGTGTTAAAACAAGCTTGTATGTCAAGGATGAATTCTTTGCTAACATTAACATACCCAATCGGGACAATTCTCTTGTTTTAAAATGTTATGCAGGGATTCTTTAGAATGAGAGCTGTTAACCAACAGCAAGGGGAAGAACAAGTAACACCAGAAATGGAACAACAACTTCAGAATCTACACCCAAACCTGAGATTTCCTGATGATGTACCTAACCGATTACAAAAGGTTAAGGACTTACTTTCTCTGGTTAATAGAAACATCTCTCCAGTATACGTTGTGGACTGGGCTCCTTTAGGACCCCCAGTCAACTTAGATGAGCAAATAAGGGGAATTTTAAACCAAAGTTTTACAAACGAATTTGGAATGACTTTGGTTTTTAATGATTTCTAGAGGTTATTTAGTTTAAATAGCCCTGTATATAGAGAATGGTGTTTAGAGTTTTATTCTACCGTTAGAATAAGTTTACACCCAGAAACAATCAATGACACTAATTTTCTACAATTCCGACTAGGTGGGGTAGATAGAAGTATGTCCCTAAGCAATGTAACTGACGCATTAGGGATTTACACCGTTGATGAGATGTTAGCCCCCGGTTTTAGGGAGTATATTTTTACAGGGGCTAGATATACAGGTAACTATAATTCTGGTATAGTTTGGCAATCTTTCACTAATAGAAATACATATGAGCCAGGCCAGGAATCTTATCTAAAGATCACTGATGTTCGCTTTAGAATAATTCATAAGTTTATAGCGAACACAATAAACCAAAGGTCGTTTACTAATACAGATAAAATTAATTATATTGACCTTTGGTACTTGGATGCGATCAGAGATAGGGATACATTTATTAGTATTCCCTATGGAGTTGCTTACTTTTTGGCCCATGTTGGTAAGGGTGCTCGAGGGACAAGTGACATGTCGGGGGGTCATTACATCACGTGTCTAGGAAACTGGTTCGATCTCGACCCAAGTGAATCAGAACCTCCAATCCAACCGGTAGATCAAGCTGTTAAAACTTTAGGATTGGACATGTATAGGACGGCTAAGGCTATACAAGTGAGGGGTGGGGTAATTAGTTTAAGACGACAAGAAGTTGTCGCTCACGCTCCTATGGAGGAGGATGAGGAACCCGCTAGGGAAACTAGGAGGAGACGAAGACAGCCAGATGAGGCTAGTTCGTCTAATGCAGGTTTTTCTGATTTCGATAGGCTACAAAATTCATTTGAATCATTGAGTTTAGATTTAAGGAACTCGTATGATAATTGGGGACGGAGATCAGAAGAACAATACACTAGTTTGTCTAGGCAAATAGGGGAAATTAGGCATACCCAACTGGCTCAGGATAATATGTTAGAAAACATCCGATACGACCAGAGGGGCCAGGGAGCACAGTTAGAGTGGGCGCATCATCAGGCATATTTATACGCAGCTAACCCACAACAATACGCACCCTCAGTCTTTCCTTCATATCCCCAATGGAAAGGACACGGTGACCCTCTACCTCCACCTTATGACCCCAACGCTTCCCTAGCCGCAAGTCAGGAAGCTTATAGGCGTTTTTACGAGGAACAACGCCTAAATGAACAACGGCAGCAACAGGAGCGAGAACAGGAAGATCAGGGAGGCCCTGTGTGGTCATTTTTCTAGTTTCATTTTAGTTTTAGAACATTTTATTTATTTTGTAATTGTTTTGTGTAAAATAATTTTTATGGTGTGTTAATTTAGTTTTAATTTTATATATTTTATATTTACAAAAACTTTTAGTGTGGGGTAAAATTTTTGTACTACTAAAGTACAACCCCATCTCGTTTGTGTTTGACATATTTGTTGACAGGTACTTACGATGATAAGATTCGACATAGCGAAACAATAAAGCATTATTGTGATAAAAAGGATTGGATATGTTCATACATTAAGCATTTTACAATCACCAATTGCTTAACAAAGGAAGTTCTAAACACTTTACACTTTTTGTCCTCTCAAATTTATATATTTAATCTGATTTTATGTAATGAGGGCATTACATAATCTTAAGTGTGGGGTGGGAGTATATAAATTCTCGAGAACTTATAATTCAGTGGTTTTTATGAAAATTTTTACAATTTTTAAACAAATATAACTAATCAATTTTTAAGGTAATAACGAGCAATTAAAGATTAGGTGTCAAAAACCGAAATTATTGTCTCCATACATTAAAAATACATGAGATTATTTGATTAAAAACCTATAAAAGAAAACCAGGTATAACAGAATTTATAAACCCATATTTTTAGAACCATTTATCACATGTTCCTATGAAGTTTATTGCAGATATCATTGCTTTGGAATGTATAAACCTGATTATATTATTAAGGAATGTATAAACCTGATTATATTATTAAATGTTTCGCTAACCAGTTTAATTTGTCGATTCCGACATATATTATCTGCTGAAATTAATTTACCATTTGCTAATTCGAGTAAAAATTTACTATCCAAAGGCGTCAATGGACAACTTAATTTAGCACAAAAATCTCTACTCATATAGCTTCTATCCGCACCCGAATCAAATAAAACGTAAGCAGATTTATTGTCAATAAGAAACGTACCCGTAACAAGCTCCGGGTCTTCCTGTGCCTCTGCCGCATTAATATTGAAAACTCTTCCGCGGCCTTGTCCATTCGTGTTCTCCTGGTTCGGGCAATTTCTAATAATGTGGCCCGGTTTTCCACATTTATAACAAACTACATTGGCATAACTTGCTCCGACACTACTTGCTCCGCCATTACTCGTTCCGACACCATTTGTTCCTTTCGTTCTATTAACCCCTGGTCCGTAGAACTCACACTTCGCCGCGCTATGACCGTTTCTTTTACACTTGTTGCAAAATTTGGTGCAGAACCCCGAGTGATACTTTTCACACCTTGGGCATAGCTGCTTCTGATTGTTGTTGTTGTTGCGGTTATTATTGTTGTTGGGATGATTGTTGTAGTTGCTGTTGTTGTTGTTGTTGTTGTTGTTGTTGTTGTTGTTGGGCCGTTTGTTGTAGTTGCGATTGATGTTGCGATTGTTGGGATAATTGTTGCGATTATTGTTGTAATTGCTGCTGTTGTTGTATTGGTGATTCTTATCACCGTTTTCCTCCCACTTTCTTTTGACTTGCTTCACATTGGCCTCTTCGGCAGTCTGTTCTTTAATTCTTTCTTCAATCTGGTTCACTAGTTTGTGAGCCATTCTACATGCCTGTTGTATGGAGGCGGGCTCGTGTGAACTTATATCTTCTTGGATTCTTTCCGGTAATCCTTTCACAAACGCGTCGATCTTCTCTTCCTCATCTTCGAATGCTCCCGGACACAATAGGCACAATTCTGTGAATCGTCTTTCGTATGTGGTAATATCAAATCCTTGGGTTCGTAACCCTCTAAGTTCTGTCTTGAGCTTATTGACCTCGGTTCTGGGGCGGTACTTCTCGTTCATCAAGTGCTTGAATGCTGACCACGGTAGTACGTACGCATCGTCTTGTCCCACTTGCTCTAGATAGGTATTCCACCATGTTAACGCAGAACCTGTGAAGGTATGCGTAGCGTACTTTACTTTATCCTCTTCAGTACACTTACTTATGGCAAACACCGATTCGACCTTCTCGGTCCACCGTTTCAATCCGATCGGTCCTTCGGTTCCATCAAATTCCAAAGGTTTGCAGGCAGTGAATTCTTTGTAGGTAAATCCTACACGATTTCCTGTACTGCTAGATCCAAGGTTATTGTTGGTATGTAGCGCAGCCTGTACTGCGGCTATGTTTGAAGCTAGAAAAGTACGGAATTCCTCTTCATTCATATTCACGGTGTGTCGAGTAGTCGGTGCCATTTCCTTCAAAATAGTCAAATGGAACAAGTTAATCATACAGAATATTAAGAGTAGTTAATAGTATTTCGTAGCATAATATGAACTCATTTATAAAAGCTTTTTCTTCATATTAGCGTTTTATAAGTTTAAATTCGGGTAGTACCTACCCGTTAAGTTCATACTTAGTAGCTAATATACAATTCAACTACTACAATTCTATATTAAAAACTGATTATAATAATATTTCGCGTTCAAACTTTTACACAATATTTTACAAACTTACAATACCGCTTATTTTACATATAGCATGAAATATAGCACACAATAAATTTGATACAAGATGGTTGTGAAGATAATTCTAGATAGTACACAAGTCGTTCAGTAAAGGCAATAAAGACACGTAATTCATACGTCCAGAAACAAGTCATGCATTCTGGTTTTACTAGGACTACTTCCCATCCTTGGTCTTGTGGAACATAACTGTTATGGTCGTTGATAAGACAACGTGTTGTAACGTCGTCAAAGGGACGAGGTTTACGTAATGTCCAACAGTCCCGTAACAATCTAAAAACCTCATTTCTTACCCCAATTACCGACTCCGTCACTTGTGGGAACGTTTTGTTTAATAGTTGTAGGCCGATGTTCTTGTTCTCACTTTGGTGAGAAGCGAACATTACTAATCCGTAAGCATAACATGCTTCTTTATGTTGCATGTTAGCCGCTTTTTCTAAATCACGAAGTCCAATATTCGGATATATTAAGTCAAAATAATTTCTTAACCCATTGCGTAAAATAGCATTTGGGTTCCCCGCAATATATGCGTCAAAGTAAACACATCGTAACTTATGGATTTCCCAATGTGATATCCCCCATCTTTCGAACGAAAGCCTTTTATAAACCAAGGCATTCTTGGAACGTTCTTCGAATGTCTTACAAACTGATCTCGCCTTAAATAGTTGTGCCGAAGAATTCTGACCGACTCTAGACAAGATTTCATCAATCATGTCTCCGGGTAGGTCTCTTAAAATATTGGGTTGTCTATCCATTTTGTGTTTTTATACTGTAAAATAGACAAGAGTTAGATTCATAAAAAAAAATACTTATTAACACAAGCAATTTTTACATATATCATAAAGCATAAGCATACTATATTACATATATTACACCACACGAATACAACTATCCTATTCCGACTCGCTTGTTTCTTCTTCTTCGGTTTTGGTTCGTTTTGCCAAGTTTCTAGGGATATATGATGTTCCCCTAATACGAGCCGTCGTTTTCCACATTGGTTTAGAAAAACTTGGTGGTTTAGAGGTTCCCGGGTCATTGTTACAACTTAAGGACTTCGGGGGTTGACGATATATATAAAGTTCATCGGGGTTGGAATTAGATTTCTCTATTTTTATGCCCTTTCCCTTATTATTTTCTTTTGCCTTTTTAAATTCAGTTGGGGTAATTTCTATAACATCATCGGAATTCTCGTCAGAATCCGATTCATCGGAGAATTGGTAATCCTCCCAATATTTTGCTTCCTTAGCGGAAACACCATTGACCATAATTAACCTTGGTCGGTTGGTTGAGGATTTTCTTTTACTTAACCGTTTTATTATTTCCCCCACCGGTTCTATTTCTTCATCCGGTTCCGATTTTTCTTCTGGTTCCGATTCTTCTTCTGGTTCCGACTCTTCTTCCGGTTCCTCTTCGGGAACTTGTGAATCAGTCCACGAATCATTCCAATTTACATTTGACTCTTCATTATTATTAGGTGAGTCAATGGGACTTGTTCTAGAGGTAGACATCTATCACATAATATCAAACGCGTTAAGAGATTAATATATCACATAATATTCACATGTTAAAAATATATAGTTTCCAACAAAATTTGTTAAGCAATCATTTTTCAAGTAAACACGGTCGAAGTCCAGACTCACTAATGCATCCTAACAAACTCGATAAGACACACTAATGCAAAATTCTGGTTCTCTAAGACCAACGCTCGGATACCAACTGAAATGTCCCGTTCTTATTGATTAAAAACGTTCCATATTAATTGATTTCGTTGCGAGGTTTTGACCTCTATATGAGACGTTTTTTCAAAGACTGCATTCATTTTTAAAACAAACCATAACCTTTATTTCATAAATAAAGGTTTAAAAAGCTTTACGTAGATTATCAAATAATGATAATCTAAAATATCCTGTTTACACACGACCATTACATAATGGTTTACAATACAAATATGTTACAACAAAATAAGTTTCTTGAATGCAGTTTTTACACAATATCATACAAACATGGACTCCAAATCTCATCCTTATTTAAGTATGCGACAGCGGAAGGTCTTAATAATCACCTGAGAATAAACATGCTTAAAACGTCAACAAAAATGTTGGTGAGTTATAGGTTTAACCTATATATATCAAATCATAATAATAGACCACAAGATTTCATATTTCAATACACATCCCATACATAGAGATAAAAATCATTCATATGGTGAACACCTGGTAACCGACATTAACAAGATGCATATATAAGAATATCCCCATCATTCCGGGACACCCTTCGGATATGATATAAATTTCGAAGTACTAAAGCATCCGGTACTTTGGATGGGGCTTGTTGGGCCCAATAGATCTATCTTTAGGATTCGCGTCAATTAGGGTGTTTGTTCCCTAATTCTTAGATTACCAGACTTAATAAACAGGGGCATATTCGATTTCGATAATTCAACCATAGAATGTAGTTTCACGTACTTGTGTCTATTTTGTAAATCATTTATAAAACCTGCATGTATTCTCATCCCAAAAATATTAGATTTTAAAAGTGGGACTATAACTCACTTTCACAGATTTTTACTTCGTCGAGAAGTAAGATTTGGCCACTGTTGATTCACGAACCTATAACAATATATACATATATATTAAAGTATGTTCAAAATATATTTACAACACTTTTAATATATTTTGATGTTTTAAGTTTATTAAGTCAGCTGTCCTCGTTAGTAACCTACAACTAGTTGTCCACAGTTAGATGTACAGAAATAAATCGATAAATATTATCTTGAATCAATCCACGACCCAGTGTATACGTATCTCAGTATTGATCACAACTCAAACTATATATATTTTGGAATCAACCTCAACCCTGTATAGCTAACTCCAACATTCACATATAGAGTGTCTATGGTTGTTCCGAAATATATATAGATGTGTCGACATGATAGGTCGAAACATTGTATACGTGTCTATGGTATCTCAAGATTACATAATATACAATACAAGTTGATTAAGTTATGGTTGGAATAGATTTGTTACCAATTTTCACGTAGCTAAAATGAGAAAAATTATCCAATCTTGTTTTACCCATAACTTCTTCATTTTAAATCCGTTTTGAGTGAATCAAATTGCTATGGTTTCATATTGAACTCTATTTTATGAATATAAACAGAAAAAGTATAGGTTTATAGTGGGAAAAATAAGTTACAAGTCATTTTTGTAAAGGTAGTCATTTCAGTCGAAAGAACGACGTCTAGATGACCATTTTAGAAAACATACTTCCACTTTGAGTTTAACCATAATTTTTGGATATAGTTTCATGTTCATAATAAAAATCATTTTCTCAGAATAACAACTTTTAAATCAAAGTTTATCATAGTTTTTAATTAACTAACCCAAAACAGCCCGCGGTGTTACTACGACGGCGTAAATCCGGTTTTACGGTGTTTTTCGTGTTTCCAGGTTTTAAATCATTAAGTTAGCATATCATATAGATATAGAACATGTGTTTAGTTAATTTTAAAAGTCAAGTTAGAAGGATTAACTTTTGTTTGCGAACAAGTTTAGAATTAACTAAACTATGTTCTAGTGATTACGAGTTTAAACCTTCGAATAAGATAGTTTTATATATATGAATCGAATGATGTTATGAACATCATTACTACCTCAAGTTTAGTAGGTAAACCTACTGGAAGTGACAAGAAATGATCTAGCTTCAAAGGATCTTGAATGGCTTGAAAGTTCTTGAAGTAGGATCATGACACAAAAACAAGTTCAAGTAAGATTTTTACTCGAATTAAGATAGTTTATAGTTATAGAAATTGAATCAAAGTTTGAATATGAATATTACCTTGAATAATAAAGATAACCTACTGTATATAACAAAGGTTTCTTGATCTTAGATGATTACTTGGAATGGATTAGAAAGCTTGGAAGTTAATTAGTAAACTTGAAGGGATTTTTGAAGTGTTCTTGAAGTGTTCTTCCTATGATGATTATAGCTTGATTCTTGAAGTGATTTTTGATGAAGATGATGATTAACTACTGTAAAAATACGTTCATAATAGTGTGTGTGTATGTTGAGAGAGAATTAGAAAGAGAATTGGAAGTAAAATGGAGTGAATGATGAGTGGTAATTGGTGAGTGGTGAGTGGGGTTAAAAGGAGTTCTAGTTAGTTGACTAGCTCATGGTAGAAGTTAAAATTGATTAGTCATACATGACATAATCAAGAGTGGAATCTCATGCTAGTTCCTATTGGTATATACCCATAGTAAGTACGTTTTGAAGCTGTGTATAATACGGGTAAGAATACGACTAGAATTCTTGATGAAAGAAAAGAATGGGAAAGTAACTGTAACCATTTTCGTTAAGTATGAGTGTTTTGATATATGTCTTGAAGTCTTCCAAAAGTATTTTAATACATCTAAATACACTACATGTATATACATTTTAACTGAGTCGTTAAGGCATCGTTAGTCGTTACATGTAAGTGTTGTTTTGAAACCTTTAAGTTAACGATCTCAATTAATGTTGTTAACCCATTGTTTATTATATCTAATGAGATGTTAAATTATTATATTACCATGATATTATGATATATTAATATATCTTAATATGATATATATACATTTAAATGTCGTTACAACGATAATCGTTACATATATGTCTCATTTCGAAATCCTTAAGTTAGTAGTCTTGTTTATATGTATATAACTCATTGTTAATATAATTATGGAGATACTTACTTATCATAATCTCATGTTAACCATATGTATATCCATATATATATCGTCATGTCATTTTTACAAGTTTTAACGTTCGTGAATCGTCGGTCAACTTGGGTGGTCAATTGTCTATATGAAACATATTTCAATTAATCAAGTCTTAACAAGTTTGATTGCTTAACATGTTGGAAACATTTAATCATGTAAATATCAATCTCAATTAATATATATATATATAAACATGGAAAAGTTCGGGTCACTACAGTACCTACCCGTTAAATAAATTTCGTCCCGAAATTTTAAGCTGTTGCAGGTGTTGACGAATCTTCTGGAAATAGATGCGGGTATTTCTTCTTCATCTGATCTTCATGCTCCCAGGTGAACTCGGGTCCTCTACGAGCATTCCATCGAACCTTAACAATTGGTATCTTGTTTTGCTTAAGTCTTTTAACCTCACGATCCATTATTTCGACGGGTTCTTCGATGAATTGGAGTTTTTCGTTGATTTGGATTTCATCTAACGGAATAGTGAGATCTTCTTTAGCAAAACATTTCTTCAAATTCGAGACGTGGAAAGTGTTATGTACCGCCGCAAGTTGTTGAGGTAACTCAAGTCGGTAAGCTACTGGTCCGACACGATCAATAATCTTGAATGGTCCAATATACCTTGGATTTAATTTCCCTCGTTTACCAAATCGAACAACGCCTTTCCAAGGTGCAACTTTAAGCATAACCATCTCTCCAATTTCAAATTCTATATCTTTTCTTTTAATGTCAGCGTAGCTCTTTTGTCGACTTTGGGCGGTTTTCAACCGTTGTTGAATTTGGATGATCTTCTCGGTAGTTTCTTGTATAATCTCCGGACCCGTAATCTGTCTATCCCCCACTTCACTCCAACAAATCAGAGACCTGCACTTTCTACCATAAAGTGCTTCAAACGGCGCCATCTCAATGCTTGAATGGTAGCTGTTGTTGTAGGAAAATTCTGCTAACGGTAGATGTCGATCCCAACTGTTTCCGAAATCAATAACACATGCTCGTAGCATGTCTTCAAGCGTTTGTATCGTCCTTTCGCTCTGCCCATCAGTTTGTAGATGATAGGCAGTACTCATGTCTAGACGAGTTCCTAATGCTTGCTGTAATGTCTGCCAGAATCTTGAAATAAATCTGCCATCCCTATCAGAGATAATAGAGATTGGTATTCCATGTCTGGAGACGACTTCCTTCAAATACAGTCGTGCTAACTTCTCCATCTTGTCATCTTCTCTTATTGGCAGGAAGTGTGCTGATTTGGTGAGACGATCAACTATTACCCAAATAGTATCAAAACCACTTGCAGTCCTTGGCAATTTAGTGATGAAATCCATGGTAATGTTTTCCCATTTCTATTCTGGGATTTCGGGTTGTTGAAGTAGACCTGATGGTTTCTGATGCTCAGCTTTGACCTTAGAACACGTCAAACATTCTCCTACGTATTTAGCAACATCGGCTTTCATACCCGGCCACCAAAAATGTTTCTTGAGATCCTTGTACATCTTCCCCGTTCCAGGATGTATTGAGTATCTGGTTTTATGAGCTTCTCTAAGTACCATTTCTCTCATATCTCCAAATTTTGGTACCCAAATCCTTTCAGCCCTATACCGGGTTCCGTCTTCCCGAATATTAAGATGCTTCTCCGATCCTTTGGGTATTTCATCCTTTAAATTCCCCTCTTTTAAAACTCCTTGTTGCGCCTCCTTTATTTGAGTAGTAAGGTTATTATAAATCATTATATTCATAGATTTTACTCGAATGGGTTCTCTGTCCTTCCTGCTCAAGGCATCGGCTACCACATTTGCCTTCCCCGGGTGGTAACGAATCTCAAAGTCGTAATCATTCAATAATTCAATCCACCTACGCTGCCTCATATTCAGTTGTTTCTGATTAAATATGTGTTGAAGACTTTTGTGGTCGGTATATATAATACTTTTGACCCCATAAGTAGTGCCTCCAAGTCTTTAATGCATAAACAACCGCGCCTAATTCCAAATCATGCGTCGTATAATTTTGTTCGTGAATCTTCAATTGTCTAGACGCATAAGCAATCACCTTCGTTCGTTGCATTAATACACAACCGAGGCCTTGCTTTGATGCGTCACAATAAATCACAAAATCATCATTCCCTTCAGGCAATGACAATATGAGTGCCGTAGTTAGCTTTTTCTTCAATAACTGAAACGCTTTCTCTTGTTCATCCTTCCATTCAAATTTCTTCCCTTTATGCGTTAATGCAGTCAAGGGTTTTGCTATTCTGGAAAAGTCTTGGATGAACCTTCTGTAGTAACCAGCTAGTCCTAAAAACTGGCGTATGTGTTTCGGAGTTTTCGGGGTTTCCCACTTTTCAACAGTTTTTATCTTTGCCGGATCCACCTTAATACCTTCTTTGTTCACTATGTGACCGAGGAATTGAAATTCTTCCAACCAAAATGCACACTTTGAAAACTTAGCGTACAATTCTTCCTTCCTCAATACTTCTAACACCTTTCTCAAATGTTTACCGTGTTCTTGGTCATTCTTTGAGTAAATAAGTATGTCATCAATGAAAACAATGACAAACTTGTCAAGGTATGGTCCACACACTCGGTTCATAAGGTCCATGAACACAGCTGGTGCATTAGTTAAACCAAACGGCATGACCATAAACTCGTAATGACCGTAACGTGTTCTGAAAGCAGTCTTTGGAATATCATCTTCTTTCACCCGCATTTGATGATACCCGGAACGTAAGTCAATCTTTGAATAAACAGACGAGCCTTGTAGTTGATCAAATAAGTCGTCGATTCTCGGTAGTGGGTAGCGGTTCTTGATGGTAAGTTTGTTCAACTCTCGGTAGTCGATACACAACCTGAATGTACCATCTTTCTTCTTGACAAACAAAACAGGAGCTCCCCACGGTGATGTGCTTGGTCGAATGAAACCATGCTCTAAAAGTTCTTGTAATTGGCTTTGCAGTTCTTTCATCTCGCTGGGTGCGAGTCTGTAAGGAGCACGAGCTATTGGTGCAGCTCCTGGTACAAGATCTATTTGAAATTCAACGGATCGATGTGGGGGTAATCCCGGTAATTCTTTCGGAAATACATCGGGAAATTCTTTTGCGACGGGAACATCATTGATGCTCTTTTCTTCAGTTTGTACTTTCTCGACGTGTGCTAGAACAGCATAGCAACCTTTTCTTATTAGTTTTTGTGCCTTCAAATTACTAATAAGATGTAGCTTCGTGTTGCCCTTTTCTCCGTACACCATTAAGGGTTTTCCTTTTTCTCGTATAATGCGAATTGCATTTTTGTAACAAACGATCTCTGCTTTCACTTCTTTCAACCAGTCCATACCGATTATCACATCAAAACTCCCTAACTCTACTGGTATCAAGTCAATCTTAAATGTTTCGCTAACCAGTTTAATTTCTCGATTCCGACATATATTATCTGCTGAAATTAATTTACCATTTGCTAATTCGAGTAAAAATTTACTATCCAAAGGCATCAATGGACAACTTAATTTAGCACAAAAATCTCTACTCATATAGCTTCTATCCGCACCCGAATCAAATAAAACGTAAGCAGATTTATTGTCAATAAGAAACGTACCCGTAACAAGCTCCGGGTCTTCCTGTGCCTCTGCCGCATTAATATTGAAAACTCTTCCGCGGCCTTGTCCATTCGTGTTCTCCTGGTTCGGGCAATTTCTAATAATGTGGCCCGGTTTTCCACATTTATAACAAACTACATTGGCATAACTTGCTCCGACACTACTTGCTCTGCCATTACTCGTTCCGACACCATTTGTTCCTTTCGTTCTATTAACCCCTGGTCCGTAGACCTCACACTTCGCCGCGCTATGACCGTTTCTTTTACACTTGTTGCAAAATTTGGTGCAGAACCCCAAGTGATACTTTTCACACCTTGGGCATAGCTGCTTCTGATTGTTGTTGTTGTTGCGGTTATTATTGTTGTTGGGATGATTGTTGTAGTTGCTGTTGTTGTTGTTGTTGTTGTTGGGCTGTTTGTTGTAGTTGCGATTGATGTTGCGATTGTTGGGATAATTGTTGCGATTATTGTTGTAATTGCTGTTGTTGTTGTATTGGTGATTCTTATCACCGTTTTCCTCCCACTTTCTTTTGACTTGCTTCACATTGGCCTCTTCGGCAGTCTGTTCTTTAATTCTTTCTTCAATCTGGTTCACTAGTTTGTGAGCCATTCTACATGCCTGTTGTATGGAGGCGGGCTCGTGTGAACTTATATCTTCTTGGATTCTTTCCGGTAATCCTTTCACAAACGCGTAGATCTTCTCTTCCTCATCTTCGAATGCTCCCGGACACAATAGGCACAATTCTGTGAATCGTCTTTTGTACGTGGTAATATCAAATCCTTGGGTTCGTAACCCTCTAAGTTCTGTCTTGAGCTTATTGACCTCGGTTCTGGGACGGTACTTCTCGTTCATCAAGTGCTTGAATGCTGACCACGGTAGTGCGTACGCATCGTCTTGTCCCACTTGCTTTAGATAGGTATTCCACCATGTTAACGCAGAACCTGTGAAGGTATGCGTAGCGTACTTTACTTTGTCCTCTTCAGTACACTTACTTATGGCAAACACCGATTCGACCTTCTCGGTCCACCGTTTCAATCCGATCGGTCCTTCGGTTCCATCAAATTCCAAAGGTTTGCAGGCAGTGAATTCTTTGTAGGTACATCCTACACGATTTCCTGTACTGCTAGATCCAAGGTTATTGTTGGTATGTAGCGCAGCCTGTACTGCAGCTATGTTTGAAGCTAGAAAAGTACGGAATTCCTCTTCATTCATATTCACGGTGTGTCGAGTAGTCGGTGCCATTTCCTTCAAAATAGTCAAATGGAACAAGTTAATCATACAGAATATTAAGAGTAGTTAATAGTATTTCGTAGCATAATATGGACTCATTTATAAAAGCTTTTTCTTCATATTAGCATTTTATAAGTTTAAATTCGGGTAGTACCTACCCGTTAAGTTCATACTTAGTAGCTAATATACAATTCAACAACTACAATTCTATATTAAAAATTGATTATAATAATATTTCGCGTTCAAACTTTTACACAATATTTTACAAACTTACAATACCGCTTATTTTACATATAGCATGAAATATAGCACACAATAAATTTGATACAAGATGGTTGTGAAGATAATTCTAGATAGTACACAAGTCGTTCAGCAAAGGCAATAAAGACATGTAATTCATACGTCCAGAAACAAGTCATGCATTCTGGTTTTACTAGGACTACTTCCCATCCTTGGTCTTGTGGAACATAACCGTTATGGTCGTTGATAAGACAACGTGTTGTAACGTCGTCAAAGGGACGAGGGTTACGTAATGTCCAACAGTCCCGTAACAATCTAAAAACCTCATTTCTTACCCCAATTACCGACTCCGTCACTTGTGGGAACGTTTTGTTTAATAGTTGTAGGCCGATGTTCTTGTTCTCACTTTGGTGAGAAGCGAACATTACTAATCCGTAAGCATAACATGCTTCTTTATGTTGCATGTTAGCCGCTTTTTCTAAATCACGAAGTCCAATATTCGGATATATTGAGTCAAAATAATTTCTTAACCCATTGCGTAAAATAGCATTTGGGTTCCCCGCAATATATGCGTCAAAGTAAACACATCGTAACTTATGGATTTCCCAATGTGATATCCCTCATCTTTCGAACGAAAGCCTTTTATAAACCAAGGCATTCTTGGAACGTTCTTCGAATGTCTTACAAACTGATCTCGCCTTAAATAGTTGTGCCGAAGAATTCTGACCGACTCTAGACAAGATTTCATCAATCATGTCTCCGGGTAGGTCTCTTAAAATATTGGGTTGTCTATCCATTTTTTGTTTTTATACTGTAAAATAGACAAGAGTTAGATTCATAAAAAAAAAATACTTATTAACACAAGCAATTTTTACATATATCATAAAGCATAAGCATACTATATTACATATATTACACCACACGAATACAACTATCTTATTCCGACTCGCTTGTTTCTTCTTCTTCGGTTTTGGTTCGTTTTGCCAAGTTTCTAGGGATATATGATGTTCCCCTAATACAAGCCGTCGTTTTCCACATTGGTTTAGAAAAACTTGGTGGTTTAGAGGTTCCCGGGTCATTGTTACAACTTAAGGACTTCGGGGGTTGACGATACATATAAAGTTCATCGGGGTTGGAATTAGATTTCCCTATTTTTATGCCCTTTCCCTTATTATTTTCTTTTGCCTTTTTAAATTCAGTTGGGGTAATTTCTATAACATCATCGGAATTCTCGTCAGAATCCGATTCATCGGAGAATTGGTAATCCTCCCAATATTTTGCTTCCTTAGCGGAAACACCATTGACCATAATTAACCTTGGTCGGTTGGTTGAGGATTTTCTTTTACTTAACCGTTTTATTATTTCCCCCACCGGTTCTATTTCTTCATCCGGTTCCGATTCTTCTTCCGGTTCCGATTCTTCTTCTGGTTCCGACTCTTCTTCCGGTTCCTCTTCGGGAACTTGTGAATCAGTCCACGAATCATTCCAATTTACATTTGACTCTTCATTATTATTAGGTGAGTCAATGGGACTTGTTCTAGAGGTAGACATCTATCACATAATATCAAACGCGTTAAGAGATTAATATATCACATAATATTCACATGTTAAAAATATATAGTTTCCAACAAAATTTGTTAAGCAATCATTTTTCAAGTAAACACGGTCGAAGTCCAGACTCACTAATGCATCCTAACAAACTCGATAAGGCACACTAATGCAAAATTCTGGTTCTCTAAGACCAACGCTCGGATACCAACTGAAATGTCCCGTTCTTATTGATTAAAAACGTTCCATATTAATTGATTTCGTTGCGAGGTTTTGACCTCTATATGAGACGTTTTTTCAAAGACTGCATTCATTTTTAAAACAAACCATAACCTTTATTTCATAAATAAAGGTTTAAAAAGCTTTACGTAGATTATCAAATAATGATAATCTAAAATATCCTGTTTACACACGACCATTACATAATGGTTTACAATACAAATATGTTACAACAAAATAAGTTTCTTGAATGCAGTTTTTACACAATATCATACAAGCATGGACTCCAAATCTCGTCCTTATTTAAGTATGCGACAGTGGAAGCTCTTAATAATCACCTGAGAATAAACATGCTTAAAACGTCAACAAAAATGTTGGTGAGTTATAGGTTTAACCTATATATATCAAATCATAATAATAGACCACAAGATTTCATATTTCAATACACATCCCATACATAGAGATAAAAATCATTCATATGATGAACACCTGGTAACCGACATTAACAAGATGCATATATAAGAATATCCCCATCATTCCGGGACACCCTTCGGATATGATATAAATTTCGAAGTACTAAAGCATCCGGTACTTTGGATGGGGCTTGTTGGGCCCAATAGATCTATCTTTAGGATTCGCGTCAATTAGGGTGTCTGTTCCCTAATTCTTAGATTACCAGACTTAATAAAAAGGGGCATATTCGATTTTGATAATTCAACCATAGAATGTAGTTTCACGTACTTGTGTCTATTTTGTAAATCATTTATAAAACCTGCATGTATTCTCATCCCAAAAATATTAGATTTTAAAAGTGGGACTATAACTCACTTTCACATATTTTTACTTCGTCGAGAAGTAAGACTTGGCCACTGTTGATTCACGAACCTATAACAATATATACATATATATTAAAGTATGTTCAAAATATATTTACAACACTTTTAATATATTTTGATGTTTTAAGTTTATTAAGTCAGCTGTCCTCGTTAGTAACCTACAACTAGTTGTTCACAGTTAGATGTACAGAAATAAATCGATAAATATTATCTTGAATCAATCCACGACCCAGTGTATACGTATCTCAGTATTGATCACAACTCAAACTATATATATTTTGGAATCAACCTCAACCCTGTATAGCTAACTCCAACATTCACATATAGAGTGTCTATGGTTGTTCCGAAATATATATAGATGTGTCGACATGATAGGTCGAAACATTGTATACGTGTCTATGGTATCTCAAGATTACATAATATACAATACAAGTTGATTAAGTTATGGTTGGAATAGATTTGTTACCAATTTTCACGTAGCTAAAATGAGAAAAATTATCCAATCTTGTTTTACCCATAACTTCTTCATTTTAAATCCGTTTTGAGTGAATAAAATTGCTATGGTTTTATATTGAACTCTATTTTATGAATCTAAACAGAAAAAGTATAGGTTTATAGTCGGAAAAATAAGTTACAAGTCGTTTTTGTAAAGATAGTCATTTCAGTCGAAAGAACGACGTCTAGATGACCATTTTAGAAAACATACTTCCACTTTGAGTTTAACCATAATTTTTGGATATAGTTTCATGTTCATAATAAAAATAATTTTCTCAGAATAACAACTTTTAAATCAAAGTTTATCATAGTTTTTAATTAACTAACCCAAAACAGCCCGCGGTGTTACTACGACGGCGTAAATCCGGTTTTACGGTGTTTTTCGTGTTTCCAGGTTTTAAATCATTAAGTTAGCATATCATATAGATATAGAACATGTGTTTAGTTAATTTTAAAAGTCAAGTTAGAAGGATTAACTTTTGTTTGCGAACAAGTTTAGAATTAACTAAACTATGTTCTAGTGATTACGAGTTTAAACCTTCGAATAAGATAGTTTTATATATATGAATCGAATGATGTTATGAACATAATTACTAACTCAAGTTTAGTAGGTAAACCTACTGGAAGTGACAAGAAATGATCTAGCTTCAAAGGATCTTGAATGGCTTGAAAGTTCTTGAAGTAGGATCATGACACAAAAACAAGTTCAAGTAAGATTTTTACTCGAATTAAGATAGTTTATAGTTATAGAAATTGAATCAAAGTTTGAATATGAATATTACCTTGAATAAGAAAGATAACCTACTGTATATAACAAAGGTTTCTTGATCTTAGATGATTACTTGGAATGGATTAGAAAGCTTGGAAGTAAATTAGTAAACTTGAAGGGATTTTTGAAGTGTTCTTGAAGTGTTCTTCCTATGATGATTATAGCTTGATTCTTGAAGTGATTTTTGATGAAGATTATGATTAACTACTGGAAAAATACGTTCATAATAGTGTGTGTGTTGAGAGAGAATTAGAAAGAGAATTGGAAGTGAAATGGAGTGAATGATGAGTGGTAATTGGTGAGTGGTGAGTGGTGTTAAAAGGAGTTCTAGTTAGTTGACTAGCTCATGGTAGAAGTTAAAATTGATTAGTCATACATGACATAATCAAGAGTGGAATCCCATGCTAGTTCTTATTGGTATATACCCATAGTAAGTACGTTTTGAAGCTGTGTATAATACGGGTAAGAATACGACTAGAATTCTTGATGAAAGAAAAGAATGGGAAAGTAACTGTAACCATTTTCGTTAAGTATGAGTGTTTTGATATATGTCTTGAAGTCTTCCAAAAGTATTTTAATACATCTAAATACACTACATGTATATACATTTTAACTGAGTCGTTAAGTCATCGTTAGTCGTTACATGTAAGTGTTGTTTTGAAACCTTTAAGTTAACGATCTCAATTAATGTTGTTAACCCATTGTTTATTATATCTAATGAGATGTTAAATTATTATATTACCATGATATTATGATATATTAATATATCTTAATATGATATATATACATTTAAATGTCGTTACAACGATAATCGTTACATATATGTCTCGTTTTGAAATCCTTAAGTTAGTAGTCTTGTTTATATGTATATAACTCATTGTTAATATACTTATGGAGATACTTACTTATCATAATCTCATGTTAACCATTTGTATATCCATATATATATCGTCATGTCGTTTTTACAAGTTTTAACGTTCGTGAATCGCCGGTCAACTTGGGTGGTCAATTGTCTATATGAAACATATTTCAATTAATCAAGTCTTAACAAGTTTGATTGCTTAACATGTTGGAAACATTTAATCATGTAAATATCAATCTCAATTAATATATATAAACATGGAAAAGTTCGGGTCACTACATTTGCTTAGATGTAGAGCCCCTAGTGAAATGGATTGTTATCATTTGTAAAAATTAAAAGGTAACTTTAGTATTTTTAACATTGAGCCTAATTAAAAGAACCATTATTATGTATTTGAATATTTAACCCCTGTCACTTAATTTCTTAGATTAAAATAACGAAAGTTATTTTTATTTATATAAATTAAGCTTCAACATTAAAAGTGATCTAGACGAACTTATGACTAATTTACTAACACTAAATTAAAAGTAAGGTTCAGTGGTTTGGGTAATATCACTAGTCATATAATAGTGAAATTGTAAAAAGGGAAACCGTTATGATTTGGGTTTTGGCGAAGGTCAAAACTGGGTTGGATCTCAATTTAAATACTTAAGGACTAGTAACTATCTAAATATAATCCAATGAAAATTAAATTTAATTTAGTTAGTCAAAACTTATTATTTATTCGAAAGGAAAATATAAGTTTTATACTAAACATTTTAATACGAGCTTAAACTTAAAACAATCCATGGATCTAGAGGTGACACATTTAAGTAAACACTCCCTATTTATATATTGCTAATTATTATTATTATTATTATTTACATTTATTTATTTAGTAAAGTAAAACAAAAAAAAATTATTACACGACATTATAATTCAGTTTATTCGTCACTGTTTTGTCACATCAATCATATCATACGCGGAACGCGTATAATTCTACACGATAAGCGTACATTTTAAAACATACGCGGAACTCGTATAATACTACGCGAAACGTGTAAGTATAAATACGAGTACTGTAGCGAATTAGGTTAAAATCTAGGGTTTTAAATATTTTATTATTATATTTAAGTTATTAATTTATAATTAGTATTAATTATGATAATTATAATTAGTAATTAGTTTATAATTAGTTAATTATTATAATTCCTCTTAATTTATATTAATTTAGTTAAAACATGCTATTTAGTTAATTTAAATAAATTTATATTATAATTGCGCAAAACAAAAATTCTAAACAATTAGTTTTATTAAAAGTTATTATTTTATTAATTATCATTTAGTAATAAATTTATTAGTATAATTTCAATTAATTCACTTTTAAGTTAATAATTATAAATAATGTATTCGTATAAATTAATAAGTAGTTCAATTAAATTAGGATTAAGTTATATTTTATTATTATGTAGTATTATCAATTCCTAATCCAAAACCCCCTTAAAATAAGTTTAACTTCAAAAACTATTAAAAACCATTGAACACTGTCTCCCTGTGGAACGAACCGGATTTACCAACAAACTAAACTACACGGATAGGACCAGTTGCCTATATATGTTTGAAACCAACCTAAAATCGTTAAAACACCATATAAACAATAAAACAATTCGTGTAACAAAACAACTCAAATCCGTTCATAAATAAAGGTACTGTTTCAACGCAACAGTGGTTCTTGGCTCGATTGTGTTAGCCGTTTGGTTACCTTGGGGATAGCATAATGGGACTTTGAGAAAGGGTACGATGCCTCATTATCGTATACTTTGGGTGGTAGTTACACAATAGCCATTATTGTGTACTACAAGGTGATTACGTGTATGTGTTTATTTGGGGTTATCTCTAGGTTGACCGCATTTGACTAGTGATAGGTGATGAGTGATATCTGGAAGGATTAGCTCTTCGTTAACCACTCTTGGTTGTGATTGATGGTGAGCCGTTTTCGGAAAGAACCATTACTTGTAGGTTTATGATGTTAATTGACCGTATGAATTGTGTACATAGCCGTTTTGTGCACATGGTGGTGAGTAATAGCCGATTTTTACTCACAAGTTGGTAATAGTGTTGCATAGCCGTTTTTGGAACACCTTGGGGATTAGTGATATATTTCGTTGTACACTAACGGTTGTTGGGAACACCGATGGGAAATTCGAAGTACCATTCCCTTGTATTATTGGTTAATCGTGGTATAACCATATCGGAATGGGAGTACCATTCATGTGTTTGTCCATATTCGATAGTTATGCACATAGCCGTGTTTGTGCATATGGCTGTGAGTAATAGCCGTGTTTTACTCACACGTTGATCAGGTGATGCCATAGTCGATTTGGACGTTAGCGGTTTTGGTCGCTTGCTTACGATATTACGATAGTTGCGCACTAGCCGTGTTTGCGCACTACGGGGGATCTTAGGTGGCAAGTGTAATCCGTAAGGATTCGTTGTTACTTGGTCTTCATCGTTTGGGTTGTTGACCTTAGGTTGAGACTTGCTTGTTTTTAGCATTGTACTTGGTGAGGGTACGCTCAGGGATTGATATCTCGGTACGAGATCGGTTGAGTTTTCCCGATTGGAGGGATTGAACAAATTCGTGTGCTTGGATTTGTGAATTTTAATAGATCGCGGGTGACGATTTGGTTATTAATGGTGACTCTTAGAGAAGGATTGCCTAGAGGAGTTGGAAGAGTACGTGGCGGTCTCGCATATTCTAAGTGATCGTTATAGACTTCGGATGTTGTGTGTATTGCACATTTCGGAAGTGTGTATTTAGTTATTGGATTAATCTTCGGGTTAATGTGTAATGTGGTGGAAATCAGATTGTAACGTTTGTTAAGGACCATAGAGTGCGGTTCCGGGTGGTTAAGTGACGAGGATCACGAGGACGAGATCGATTTTAAGTGGGGGAGAGTTGTAACACCTAAATATTTATGGTACAAAGAGTTATAATGATGTACGTATAGTGGGTAAAGCGTAGTTTAAATTTAAAAGCTGACTGTCTGATCTGAGCTTAGTGCGCGCCGCGCACCTCTAAGAGTGCGCTCAGCGCACTCACCTGACGACAGTTTTCTGTCTTTTTCTTTTTGAATTAAATGATGGGCATTTTGGTCATTTCACTTGGGGGCGGTTTGAAGCCTTCAAAGTTGATCCATTGATCATCTTATCCTCATTTGTACACCACAAACACTCTCATCTTCAACCTTAGAGAGAGAAGAGGTTTTAGAGAGAGGAAGCTTCATTTGGAGAAGAAGGAGTTGGATTCTCACCAAAGCTCGGGTTTTAAAGTTGTTCATCTCGTTCACGGGTACGTTGTGGTAGTTTTGGTAAGTTCAAACTCCGAATTTCATTGTTTGATTTTGATATTCAAGTTAGGGTTTGAACTTAAATTGTTAGGAAACCCATTTAAACTCTTGAAGTGAGTTTATTGATGCTAGTAATCGGGTTATTGGTTGTTGTTGGTGGATTTTAGGTTGGTGAACAAATTGGCCATGATTAGGACTTGTATTTGGGTTTAATCACTAGGATTAGTGATTATGGAAGTGTTAGAACCCATTTTGTGTATATGAAAGACTAATTTTGGAAATGAGTCAAAATTGAGGTTTTGGTTGATTTTGAGAATGATAAGTGTTTAACACTTAAAATTGGGTTCAATTGGCATAATAAGACCATTTTCACTTGTGTTAGTGATTATTGGTTAGTTTGGGCGCATTTTGGATTTGTAAGTGTAATTGGTCGAATTTGCACTAAGGGTCGAATTGAGTTGGTTTGTAAATCCACTCTAAGTGTGTTGTTGTATTTGTGATGATGGAATAGGTACATTCCATCGGCGAGTTGCGGATTATTCGGTAGCATTTCATCAAGGCAACAAGGTGAGTGGAATGATTATACATATGTGTATATAATGTATTTACTTGTACGAGGTTCGATGTGGGTTTAAGTCGGGCGTTCGATACCACATCGGGTCAATATATGGCATGGGTTTAAAGTTTGGGCGTTCGATACCATGTTATATATGTGTTTCTAGGCGTGTAGTGTGGGTTTAAAGTTCGGGCGTTTGATACCACATTACACGTGACGGGTGAGTTTAAAGTTCGGGCGTGCGATACCACCCAGGGGTTAGTGATATAATTCGTTGTACACTAACAGTTGTTGGGAACACCGATGGGAAATTCGAAGTACCATTCCCTTGTACGAATGGTTAACCATGGTTGTGTGTCGTAGTGTAGCATATTATATTATTCGAGTTATATATATGTTGATGTTGTGCTAGCTTGTGGTCTTGAAGAATTTAGAGTTATACTTGCGAAGGTATGCTATGTAAATTTGCTAGCGTGTATGAGGTATTTGTGTGAGTGTTTACAAGTAGGTATATTATATATGTATATGTATAATTATTGCATTCACTAAGATTTAGCTTACCCTCTCGTTGTTTACTTTTTTATAGATTTGCATTGGAGGCGGTGGCTCGGGTGAGCGCGGGGATTAGTGGACTTGCTTTTGGATTTGATTAGGATTGGGTAGCATATCCCCAATCACCATGCTCGGCTTTTATTTTGTGTTAGAAACATGTGGTCGAAAATTGTATTTCGTACTTAATTCGTAAAACGGGCCGATGTGGGCCCGGTGTCGTAAAACTTGTTTATTATCAAAACGTGTTAGTTTTACTTATGGTATTATGTTGTTAAAAGCGTTTCGTCTAAAAGTGTCGGAAAGTGGTAGATCTTTTCGCGTAAAACGAATAATTTGATCAGACCTGTCTCAGGCCACTGTACGCGCCGCGCACTGGGTGGGGTGCGCTCGGCGCACTACACTGTGTGTAAAAAAAAAATTATTGCTGCGTATTTGGTTGGATAACGGGTTGGGATGTTACATTATAAAGTTCACTTAATATTATAAAAATATAGTGATATGTATTATTATTGTAATTATATTACGTGTGGTAAAAATATCTTTGTATCACACATTTATTTGATAAAATAATATTGATAATAATAATAATAAGTAAAAGTTGTATTATTTTGTAATAATAATAACAATATTTATATTTACTAATGATGATATTAATTCTTATAAAATGATAATTCTAATAATGATAATTTTAATAATAATGATACTTTTTAATATTAACTTGTAATAATAATATTTTATATAAAATAATGATTCTAATCAAAATGTTAATTTTTAATAATAATAGTACTAAAATGATAATAATAATGATATTTTATAATAACAATGATATTTCTATTAAAAATGATAATTTTAATAAAAATGATAGTTTTAATATTAATGATGCTTTTAATAATAATAATGATAATAATAATAATAATAATAATAATAATAATAATAATAATAATAATAATAATAATAATAATAATAATAATAATAATAATAATAATAATAATAATCATAACAATAATAATAACTTAGTTATAATTACGATAGTATTAATAATAACAATAACGATTTTAACGATAATAAAGACGATAGTAATAATAATAATCATTTTAATAATAATACTAAAATTTTAGTTGGCCATAACTTTTAATCCGTTCATCGAAACGATACGTTTTCTAAATGAAAAGTTCTTAATTTTTTGCCAGCTTTCCAACGACATGCATATCATATACCTTATATCAGTAGCATATGTACTAAATTCATGATCTATCATAAACTATTTAACGACGAATTTAAACATACAAACATGCATAATCATATATACTCGAGCACTAGTCAGAGATACACTATTAATATATAAAAGTTAAGTTATGAGTGCTCACGTATCAATATTGTGATTCAATATTGTAGACGCAACAGAGATGATAAACACTAGATTGACCTCACGAGCATACCCATAAACTATACCCATAATCTCCATAGCTATAATCCATAATTTCCTTAGCTCTATCCCGCTCATAAAACCCATTTTGAAATAACTCGTGCATGACCTCGTCGTAGTATTTTATGTAATAATAATACGAATACTACTAATAATAATAAGATTAATAATAATAATATTAATCTTAATATCTTAATAATAATAATAATAATAATAATAATAATAATAATAATAATAATAATAATAATGATAATAATAATAATAATAATAATAATAATAATAATAATAATAATAATAATAATAATAATAATAATAATAATAATAATAATAATAATATTTTAAATATATATAGAGAGTGCAGAGATAGATAGATAGAAAATGAAAATGAAAAACGTAAACCAGAAATCGAACGTTTTAAAGAAGTTTTCCCCACCTACCCTACCATGCGATCGCATGACTTGAAGGGGTAAATCCCATGCGATCGCATGGGTACCTTTACCAGCTCACAATGCACTTAATCAGGCTGCCGACACTCGTTATTATATAATATATATTTATATATTTAATTTATATAATTAATTATATATTATATTATATTTACGTGCATAGTTAACTTGTAATTTTTGTTTCGACGACTCGTACATTGTCGTTCTACTAATGTCCCGTTTCCGGTTTCTCGAACTCATTTTTGTACGCTTAGAAAACTAGCATTTTACGTTACGCGACGTGTACCATTATCAATAATTAGACTTAAATTAATGGAAAATTAACCCACTCAAAGTGTAATATAATCTTTTGAGTGTTTTGGTCATTTGCTTCTGTAAATTGATGTTTCGTTGTTTACCAAAATATATTATTTTAAAACAAAACGTTTTATAACTTATGCTATTATTATATCTTATTACTTTGTAAAATATATTTTCATTTCGAAATATAAATTCTAAATATTCATTTAATAGTATTTAGTTTTTCAAAAGTAATTATATTTCAACGTTCATTTATAATTATTTAAATAATAGAAAAATATTATGTCGTATCACATTTACGTTTTTGAAATAATATATATATATAATATATATATATAGCTTAAATTTTTTTAATTCTATAAAACAATTTACTTTTAATAACAACAGGTTTTAATAACTCAGTTACTGAAATCGTTTTCATAAGTTTGAAACTAAATTAAATAAATTTTAGTTTTTCAAAACTAATTATATTAGACTTATTTTAAAGGTTGTAATAAATAAACCTTGTTAATTCATAAAACGTTATAGGAAAGTAGATTTACATATAAAGTCCAATGAATAAATAAACATATGAAATCATCTTAATGTAACTTGTCAAATGGGTTTATCTTGTCGGCAACGATTAACTCAATAATTTACTTTACATAATTTAAATTTTATGAAAGTTAAATGATTTAACTTATCCAGAGTCACGAGGAAATTATTGTAAGGAATGAATTAGGAATCTCCACTAACCTTTGTCTAGTTCCCGTTAATTGACACATTTGTTCTTACTTGTAATTCACTTTACCATTTTCCGAATACCGTTAAAAAGGAAAGGTTTCCTAAATCAAAGTGGACCTCTCAACAAAGACTCGTAATCATACAATGTATCTGATAAATCAATCATTTGATCTTATCTTCTAATTCCATCGATAAACATATTGAAACAAGTACGTTCATGTAAAGTATTATACGTTTAATACTTTGTTAATATTCTCAAGTTATAATATATATACATATATATATATAATCATATTCATTTATATAATGGTTCGTGAATCGTCGAAATTTGGTCGAGGTTAAATGAATGTATGAACATAGTTTAAAATTTTTGAGATTCAACATTACAGACTTTGCTTATCGTGTCGGAAACATATAAAGATTAAAGTTTAAATTTGGTCGGAAATTTCTGGATTGTCACACACGAAGTGTAGTTAAAACAGGGAAGTGATGAGAGCATATGAGCTCTTATGATCACTAGAGAGATCATTTGTATGTAGGGTGCACCCCTTTATTTATAGATGGGGTATTAGGGTTTTGGGGAATGAGCTTTATAAATCAAACCACCACGTCATTTGACAATCGCGTGTCATCTAAATCATTATATACCACTGAATTTTATCCAGGCTAGGCCCAAGAGATTCACCATCACAAGGCCCAGACGTAACCCAATTTTGATCAAAGGGACAAACTGCATTGTTTAGCCCATTAGGGCCTCGTGAATAAAGACTATTTGACCTACTAGAGCCCTTCCATAGATATATCATATATGTGGTCCATTGACTAAAAACTAGAATAATCAAATTGACGCTCCTACTTTGCTTGAGAAAAATCATTTTCTTCACACGCCCAATTTTTATTTATTTATTTATTATTATTATTATTATTATTATTATTATTATTATTATTATTATTATTATTATTATTATTATTATTATTATTATTATTATTATTATTATTATGTTATGATACTAAAGTCAAAGAAGGTGGATGCCAATTTCCACATGAATCCAAATTTCATTACTATTTCACCTAACATATATCATTGAAGACACGGATGTATAGTAAAATTTTAGTACTATAAATATCAATCACTTGTAAGGATATCGAGTACACAATCATTCAATAATATTTCATACTTCATTCTTTCTTCTCTATTATTACTCTGTAGTAGATTATAATTGAAATAAACCACTAAAGGTAGTTATAAACTACTAAATTATAACACGTTATCAGCACGAAGTGCTCCGTATAATCAAGGTTTATCTAAGCAAGCACAAGTCACTAATCAAGGTAAGAAATTCTTTAACGATATCTTCTATTATTTATTAGTAAGGTAAATATTATTATAATCATAAGTAAAATTATATTTCTGTAATCTAACTTTTATTAACTTCACTAACATTTATATTTATGTTATTTAAGTTATATATGGTCGGTTACACCGCCTGAATTATATTTCTGTAATCTAACTTTTATTAACTTCACTAACATTTATATTTATGTTATTTAAGTTATATATGGTCGGTTATACCGCCTGAATTATATTTCTGTAATCTAAATCTTATTAACTTCACTAATATTTATATTTATGTTATCTAACATTTATGATTACTTATGCAATTAATCATTATTTATTTCATGCATACTAATGTTTATTCTTAAAATTTATTATTTATGCATAATATGTTTATTCTCTTAATCTTCGTATTTATACTAAACGTATTTATACTAAATGTATTTATAGTAATCGTATTTCTACTAATAAAATTCTTTTATTAAAATTATTATTAATACAACGAGTACATAACAGTCGTTAACGTCAACAAACGACGTTACAACGGTCATATATACATAACGGTTGTTAACGTCAACTGACGACGTTATAACGACTATATTTTTCAAATATAAAATAAACATATCCGTTTTCACATTTTCACAAATCAATCTTCATTTTTTCAGATTACCACTTTCAAAAAGTTTTTTGTAAAGATGATTCACACAAGGATGATTTTTCCTATTGTATTGGTCATACTAACTATCATCATTGTTGCTAATATGCCACCGGGTGAACCTATATTCTATCCTGCTCTTGTGATTTTATCATTTGCAATCATGCCATTATTCTGTTGTTTGCTACTTATAAATTTAAAATGATTCTAATTTCATTTTATTATTTGTCTACGAATAGAAGTTGATTATGATTATGATTTATGTTGTTCATCTTTTTGATAATAGAAAATGTCGAATTTGAAAAGGCTTAAATTTGCTCCTTTAGAATCAAGTGGGAACAACTACTTAACAGGGTTATGAATGTAGAAAAACATCTCGAATCAATCGGTATTTTAGAAACCCTGAATGAAAATAACAATTGTTCCGAACAAGAGAAAGCAATAGCAAGTATTTTTCTTAGCAAACATATTGACGAGTCCTTAGAATCTACATATTATATGATCAAAGATCCAAGTGTATTATGGAAAATACTCAAAGGTAGATAGGATATTAATTATCAAGAAATAACGGTGATCCATGAAAGAATAAAATTGAAGATGTTAGTAGACGCTCTTATAAGAATTCCGGAGATTCTTATTAATGATCTGGTAACATGGATCATCAGTCTAGTATTTCTTGAATACACGAACATCTTGTTTATCTCTACAAATAAGTCCCAAAAGAAAAGAAAATGAGAGTGAATCTGTTGAAAAATCTCGATTAAATAAATCCTGAGCTACCTTGAGACTTGAATGGTTTGAATTTTCTAAGATGCCTAGCTTGTTATGTATCACTCATAAATAAATAGTTTTAGACCATAACGCATATGTTTATTAAGTGTTATCTTTTATATACTTCAGATTGTAACTTATTTGCAGGTAATATAATTTGATTATCTTGCTGAAATATAACTCATTATTTGCTTAACTTATTTGAAGTTTTAGTATGAATCCTGCTGAAATACAACATCAATTAAATGGTAAAGACCTATGTATTGCAGATAGTGGTAACATACACACACACACACACACTTTGATCAAATCTAAGAAATATTTCATTGATTTATATCAAATGAAGGAATTATAAATACTATATCAGGTATTGCAAACTTGATAAAATGAACGAGAAAGGCAAAATTCATGTTACCAAATGGTACGAATTTTCTGATAAATAAAGTCTTGTTTTTTCTCAAATCAAAAAGATATTTGTTAAGTTTTTCTGATATATATTATAATGGATATGATTATCAGTCAATGATAACCAGAAATGAGAAATACCTATGTAGCATCGAAAAGCACATATGATGAAAAGCTCAGCGCATATGATTAAAAGCGCATATGATAAAAAGCGCATATGATGAAAAGCGCAGTGCATATGATTAAAAGTGCATATGATGAAAAGCGCAGCGCATATGATGAAAAGCGCAGCGCATATGATGAAAAGCGCAGCACATATGATTAAAAGCGCATATGATGAAAAGCGCATATGATGAAAAGCGCAGCGCATATGATTAAAAGCGCATATGATGAAAAGTGCATATGATGAAAAGTGCAGCGCATATGATTAAAAGCGCATACGGGGAAAAGGATATATGATGAAAAGTGCATATGGTGATTAATGAAAAAGCACATATGGTGATTAATGAAAAGCACATATGGTGATTAATGAAAAGAATATTGAGAAAGAATCACCAATGTTTCTTGAAAGAACTCAAGGTTGTATATATGGACCAATTCATCCATCATGTGGACCATTTCGATATTTCATGGTTCTAATAGACGCATCTAGCGGATGGTCTCATGTTTGTGTGTTATCAAGCCGTAATATGGCATTTGCAAAGTTTCTTGCACAAATTATTAAATTGAGAACACATTATTCTGATTACACCATTAAAAGGATGAAACTTGATAATGCTGGTGAGTTAACATCTCAAGCATTTAATGATTATTATATGTTTAAAGGGATTGTTGTTGAACATCCAGTTGCTCATGTGCATACACAAAATTGGTTTAGCTGAATCAATAGATAAACGCTTGCAGCAAATAACTAGACAATTGGTAATGAGTACAAAACTCTCAAAATTTATATGGGGACATGTAAATTTACATGATGCGACATTAATTCGCATTAAACCAAGTGCAAGTCATAAATATTCTCCATTACCAACTTAATTTTGGTCGAGAGCCAAATATTTTTCATCTTAAACATTTGGTTGTGCAGTGTATTTTTAATTGCACCACCACAACAAATGGTTCCTCAAAGAAGGATTGAAATATATGTTGGATATGAAACATCTTCAATCATAAGATATATTGAATCCATGACGGGTGATGTTTTTACAGCACGTTTTTGCTGATTGTCATTTTAATGAAAAATTGTTCCCTAGATTAGGGGGAGAAATGAAAAAAATAAATAAAATGATGTTTCATGATGTAAACATCAATTAAGGTATCTTGATACTCGCACAATAGAATGCGAAACAAAAATTCAAAAAAATAATGCATATGCAAGAACTTGCGAATAAATTGCCCGGTGCATTTACAGATACAAAAAGGACTGACTAAATCATATATACCAACAGTAAATGCTTTAGCTAGAATTGAAATTCCAAAAGCTGGCAATAATGTCACTCATGAGTCTTTGCCACGTCTGAAACGTGGAAGACCAATTGGTTCCAAAGATAAAAATCCTCGAAAAGGAAAATCAGCCGATAATGAGGTAAAAGAAAGTGTTCAAAAAGGAACCACAAATCAATACTCCTTCTGCAGAGGATATTGATGATAAAATACAGAAATTTCAATAAAATATGCAATATTATAGAACCGAAATGAAATGACAAATATTGATGAGAATTTTTCAAATAATGTTACAATGACATCATGAATAAAGATGATGATCTGGAACCAAAATCTGTCATTGCATGTCAAAATAGACATGATTGGACTCAATGGATAGGAGCAATACAAGCTGAATTAGAATCGCTCAATAAAAGAAAAGTTTTCGGATCAATCGTTATCACTTTTAAAGATGTGAAACGTATGAGATAAAAAAATGAATTTTTATCCGAAAAAGAAATGAGAAAAAATGAAGTTACAAGATAAAGCTAGACTTGTAACTCAAGATTTCTCTCAAAGACCATGAATGGATTATGAGGAAAGCTTATTCTCCTGTTATGGATGCAATTACTTTTAGATACTTAATCAGCCTAACAGTTTCTAAAAATTTAGAAATGCATCTCATGGATGTTATTACTACTTATTTAAATGAATCACTTGATAGTGATATATACATGAATATCTATAAAGGGTTTAAGGTATCAGAAACATCTAATGCAAAACCCAAGGAAATGTATTCCATTAAATCACAAAGATTTTTATATGGGTTGATACAATGGTATAACTAATTAATTGATTACTTGATAAAAAAAGGGTATACAAATAATCTTATTTGCACATTTTTTATTAAGAAAAAAAATGTTCGGATATGTGATGGTAGTTATTTATGTCAATTATCTTAAATAAAGAAATCTATGAATCCATTCAACTTCTAAAGAAAAAGTTTGAAATGAAAAATCTTGGAAAAGCCAAGTATTACGTTGGTTTTCAAATTGAGCATATGTCTAATGACCTACTTGTATATCAAACAACTTATACCGAAAAGATTTTAAAACATTTTAATATGGACAAGACAAAATCATTAAGTACTCGTATGATTGTTAGATAACTAAATATTGACACAGATCAATTTCGTCCCCGTGAAGATCTTCTTGGATTAGAAGTTACATATCTTAGTGAAATTGGGGCTCTTATATATCTTACAAATTGTACAAGAACTGACATTTATTTTGCAGTTAATTTGTTGGCAAGGTTCAGCTCACAGCCCTACCAAAAGACACTGGAATGGGATCAAACACATATTTCGATACCTTCGAGGAACTACTGATTTAGGATTATTTTATTCTAACGTTTCAAAACAAGATTTGGTTGATTATGTATATGCGGGTCATTCATAAAATTCTCATAAAGATAAATCTCAAACTCGATATGTATTCCTAAATGGAGGTACCACAAAATTATGGTTTTCTTAAAACAAACACTTGTTGCAACATCCTCAAATCATGACGAAGTGATTGCATTATATGAAACTACTCAAAAATGTGTTTGGTTGAGATTAATGATACAAATCATTATTGATTCTTGTGGACTAGAACGCTATAAAAGACCAACTATCTTCACCAACAACTATATATGAAGATAATACAGCTTTCATAATACAAATGAAAGAAGAGTATCAAAACAAAATATAAATGCTGACGAGGCGCCAAAGCCATAGACGGTCTAAACGGTCATAAGTTTGATGGAAAAGAATGGTATGTTGGTAAGGCTCAGAAAAAGACTGAAAGGGAATAGGAATTGAAACAACGGTTTGAGCAAATCATGAAGGAGACTGTAGAGAAATCACAGCTGCTAAACTTGTACACAAAAGATTTAGATGATATAGTTTCAGATTAAAACCTCAAATTCTTCTGATATACTCAAGATCTCATCAAGGACAACCAGATTGAAATGAGATATGTTCAATCCAGCAAAAACTCTGCCGATCTTTTAACCCAAGCACTTCCAACTGCTATTTTCAGAACGCAAGTTCACAATATTGGAATGAGGCATGTTCAAAAGATGTAACAGCTCAGCAATGTCTACTTGAGGGGGAGACAACTCTATACTGCACTCTTTTTCCCTTAGCTAAAGTTTTTTTTCCCACTGGGTTTTCTTTAGCAAGGTTTTTAACGAGCCAGTACTAGTTGATATCTAATGAAAATAAATTGACATCCAAGGGGGAGTGTTATGATACTAAAGTCAAAGAAGGTGGATGCCAATTTCCACATGAATCCAAATTTCATTACTATTTCACCTAACATATATCATTGAAGACACGGATGTATAGTAAAATTTTAGTATTATAAATATCAATCACTTGTAAGGATATTGAGTACACAATCATTCAATAATATTTCATACTTCCTTCTTTCTTCTCTATTATTACTCCGTAGTAGATTATAATTGAAATAAACCACTAAAGGTAGTTATAAACTACTAAATTATAACATATTATTATTATTATTATTATTATTATTATTATTATTATTATTATTATTATTATTATTATTATTATTATTATTATTATTATTATTTTTGCCATTTTCATTCTCAGAAACATCACTACACCCTTAACAATTTGAGAAATCAATGCATGGTTCAATGCCACAAGACTTCTTATCCTGAACTCTCTCAACCTTCAGACCATCAACAATAATTGTTGATATTCTTGTTAGTAGTCTCTAATCTAATCATGAAATTAAGTGTTGTTCTTAGATACTTGTAGTGTATGGTTGAGAATTGAGATTAATGTGCAGCGTTTATTGTGACAGACTGACAATATGGATTCTAGAAGCTTATGATGTAAAAATTCAGAGATCAAGGGTGTTGAAATGTCAAGCTTATCTTGTGTTAATGGGTTTTCTAACTTGCTTTGTTTGTCTGTTATTTCCAGGACTGCTGGTGCAGTGTTTCTGGTCCTTCCTTGCATGATGGTTCATTCCTCAGGGGCTATTGTTGCTGTTTGTTTGATCAAGGGGGCTGGTTGTAACATTTTTGCTTTATGGAGGGTGGCTTATGTTACTCTTAGTGTATATATTGGCTGGTGATTGTAGTGACCCGAACTTTTCCATGTTTATATATATTAATTGAGATTGATATTTACATGATTAAATGTTTTCAACATGTTAAGCAATCAAACTTGTTAAGACTTGATTAATTGAAATATGTTTCATATAGACAATTGACCACCCAAGTTGATCGGTGATTCACGAACGTTAAAACTTGTAAAAACTATATGATGACATATATATGGATATATATAGTTAACATGATACTATGATAAGAAAACATATCATAAAGTATATTAACAATGAACTACATATGTAAAAACAAGACTACTAACTTAATGATTTTTAAACGAGACATATATGTAACGATTATCGTTGTAAAGACATTTAATGTATATATATCATATTAAGAGATATTCATACATGATAATATCATGATAATATAATAATTTAAAATCTCATTTGATATTATAAACATTGGGTTAACAACATTTAACAAGATCGTTAACCTAAAGGTTTCAAAACAACACTTACATGTAACGACTAACGATGACTTAACGACTCAGTTAAAATGTATATACATGTAGTGTTTTAATATGTATTTATACACTTTTGAAAGACTTCAATACACTTATCAAAATACTTCTACTTAACAAAAATGCTTACAATTACATCCTCGTTCAGTTTCATCAACAATTCTACTCGTATGCACCCGTATTCGTACTCGTACAATACACAGCTTTTAAATGTATGTACTATTGGTATATACACT
This sequence comes from Rutidosis leptorrhynchoides, assembly GCF_046630445.1. Taxonomy (NCBI): domain Eukaryota; kingdom Viridiplantae; phylum Streptophyta; class Magnoliopsida; order Asterales; family Asteraceae; genus Rutidosis; species Rutidosis leptorrhynchoides. The sequence goes on along the minus strand of NC_092337.1, from coordinate 50,861,957 downwards.
CCAATAATCAGCTCTTAGCAGCCCATGTGAGTCACCTAACACATGTGGGAACCATCATTTGGCAACTAGCATGAAATATCTCATAAAATTACAAAAATATGAGTAATCATTCATGACTTATTTACATGAAAACAAAATTACATATCCTTTATATCTAATCCATACACCAACGACCAAAAACACCTACAAACACTTTCATTCTTCAATTTTCTTCATCTAATTGATCTCTCTCAAGTTCTATCTTCAAGTTCTAAGTGTTCTTCATATATTCTACAAGTTCTAGTTACATAAAATCAAGAATACTTTCAAGTTTGCTAGCTCACTTCCAATCTTGTAAGGTGATCATCCAACCTCAATAAATCTTTGTTTCTTACAGTAGGTTATCATTCTAATACAAGGTAATAATCATATTCAAACTTTGGTTCAATTTCTATAACTATAACAATCTTATTTCAAGTGATGATCTTACTTGAACTTGTTTTCGTGTCATGATTCTGCTTCAAGAACTTCGAGCCATCCAAGGATCCGTTGAAGCTAGATCCATTTTTCTCTTTTCCAGTAGGTTTATCCAAGGAAATTAAGGTAGTAATGATGTTCATAACATCATTCGATTCATACATATAAAGCTATCTTATTCGAAGGTTTAAACTTGTAATCACTAGAATATAGTTTAGTTAATTCTAAACTTGTTCGCAAACAAAAGTTAATCCTTCTAACTTGACTTTTAAAATCAACTAAACACATGTTCTATATCTATATGATATGCTAACTTAATGATTTAAAACCTGGAGACACGAAAAACACCGTAAAACCGGATTTACGCCGTCGTAGTAACACCGCGGGCTGTTTTGGGTTAGTTAATTAAAAACTATGATAAACTTTGATTTAAAAGTTGTTATTCTGAGAAAATAATTTTTATTATGAACATGAAACTATATCCAAAAATTATGGTTAAACTCAAAGTGGAAGTATGTTTTCTAAAATGGTCATCTAGACGTCGTTCTTTCGACTGAAATGACTACCTTTACAAAAACGACTTGTAACTTATTTTTCCGACTATAAACCTATACTTTTTCTGTTTAGATTTATAAAATAGAGTTCAATATAAAACCATAGCAATTTGATTCACTCAAAACGGATTTAAAATGAAGAAGTTATGGGTAAAACAAGATTGGATAATTTTTCTCATTTTAGCTACGTGAAAATTGGTAACAAATCTATTCCAACCATAACTTAATCAACTTGTATTGTATATTATGTAATCTTGAGATACCATAGACACGTATACAATGTTTCGACCTATCATGTCGACACATCTATATATATTTCGGAACAACCATAGACACTCTATATGTGAATGTTGGAGTTAGCTATACAGGGTTGAGGTTGATTCCAAAATATATATAGTTTGAGTTGTGATCAATACTGAGATACGTATACACTGGGTCGTGGATTGATTCAAGATAATATTTATCGATTTATTTCTGTACATCTAACTGTGGACAACTAGTTGTAGGTTACTAACGAGGACAGCTGACTTAATAAACTTAAAATATCAAAATATATTAAAAGTGTTGTAAATATATTTTGAACATACTTTGATATATATGTATATATTGTTATAGGTTCGTGAATCAACCAGTGGCCAAGTCTTACTTCCCGACGAAGTAAAAATCTGTGAAAGTGAGTTTCATTACTCCCTTTTTAAATGCTTTTGCAATATATATTTTTGGGACTGAGAATACATGCGCTATTTTTATAACTGTTTTACGAAATAGACACAAGTACATGAAATTACATTCTATGGTTGAATTATTAAACCGAATATGCCCCTTTTTATTAAGTCTGGTAATCTAAGAATTAGGGAACAGACACCCTAATTGACGCGAACTCTAAAGATAGATCTATTGGGCAGAGGAAACCCCATCCAAAGTACCGGATGCTTTAGTACTTCAAAATTTATATCATATCCGAAGGGTGTCCCGGAATGATGGGGATATTCTTATATATGCATCTTGTTAATGTCGGTTACCAGGTGTTCACCATATGAATGACTTTTATCTCTATGTATGGGATGTGTATTGAAATATGAAATCTTGTGGTCTATTATTATGATTTGATATATATAGGTTAAACCTATAACTCACCAACATTTTTGTTGACGTTTTAAGCATGTTTATTCTCAGGTGATTATTAAGAGCTTCCGCTGTCGCATACGTAAATAAGGACGAGATTTGGAGTCCAAGCTTGTATGTTATTGTGTAAAAACTGCATTCAAGAAACTTATTTTGTTGTAACATATTTGTATTGTAAACCATTATGTAATGGTCGTGTGTAAACAGGATATTTTAGATTATCATTATTTGATAATCTACGTAAAGCTTTTTAAACCTTTATTGATGAAATAAAGGTTATGGTTTGTTTTAAAATGAATGCAGTCTTTGAAAAACGTCTCATATAGAGGTCAAAACCTCGCAACGAAATCAATTAATATGGAACGTTTTTAATCAATAAGAACGGGACATTTCAGTTGGTATCCGAGCGTTGGTCTTAGAGAACCAGAATTTTGCATTAGTGTGTCTTATCGAGTTTGTTAGGATGCATTAGTGAGTCTGGACTTCGACCGTGTTTACTTGAAAAATGATTGCTTAACAAATTTTGTTGGAAACTATATATTTTTAACATGTGAATATTATGTGATATATTAATCTCTTAACGCGTTTGATATTATGTGATAGATGTCTACCTCTAGAACAAGTCCCATTGACTCACCTATTAATAATGAAGAGTCAAATGTAAATTGGAATGATTCGTGGACTGATTCACAAGTTCCCGAAGAGGAACCGGAAGAAGAGTCGGAACCGGAAGAAGAATCGGAACCGGAAGAAGAATCGGAACCAGATGAAGAAATAGAACCGGTGGGGGAAATAATAAAACGGTTAAGTAAAAGAAAATCCTCAACCAACCGACCAAGGTTAATTATGGTCAATGGTGTTTCCACCAAGGAAGCAAAATATTGGGAGGATTACCAATTCTCCGATGAATCGGATTCCGACGAGAATTCCGATGATGTTATAGAAATTACCCCAACTGAATTTAAAAAGGCAAAAGAAAATAATAAGGAAAAGGGCATAAAAATAGAGAAATCTAATTCCAACCCCGATGAACTTTATATGTATCGTCAACCCCCGAAGTCCTTAAGTTGTAACAATGACCCGGGTACCTCTAAACCACCAGGTTTTTCTAAACCAATGTGGAAAATTACGGCTCGTATTAGGGGAACATCATATATCCCTAGAAACTTGGCAAAACGAACCAAAACCGAAGAAGAAGAAACAAGCGAGTCGGAATAAGATAGTTGTATTCGTGTGGTGTAATATATGTAATATAGTGTGCTTATGCTTTATGATATATGTAAAAATTGCTTGTATTAATAAGTATTTTTTTTATGAATCTAACTCTTGTTTATTTTACAGTATAAAAACACAAAATGGATAGACAACCCAATATTTTAAGAGACCTACCCGGAGACATGATTGATGAAATCTTGTCTAGAGTCGGTCAGAATTCTTCGGCACAACTATTTAAGGCGAGATCAGTTTGTAAGACATTCGAAAAACGTTCCAAGAATACCTTGGTTTATAAAAGGCTTTCGTTCGAAAGATGAGGGATATCACATTGGGAAATCCATAAGTTACGATGTGTTTACTTTGACGCATATATTGCGGGGAACCCAAATGCTATTTTACGCAATGGGTTAAGAAATTATTTTGACTCAATATATCCGAATATTGGACTTCGTGATTTAGAAAAAGCGGCTAACATGCAACATAAAGAAGCATGTTATGCTTACGGATTAGTAATGTTCGCTTCTCACCAAAGTGAGAACAAGAACATCGGGCTACAACTATTATACAAAACGTTCCCACAAGTGACGGAGTCGGTAATTGGGGTAAGAAATGAGGTTTTTAGATTGTTACGGGACTGTTGGACATTACGTAACCCTCATCCCTTTGACGACGTTACAACACGCTGTCTTATCAACGGCCATAACGGTTATGTTCCACAAGACCAAGGATGGGAAGTAATCCTAGTAAAACCAGAATGCATGACTTGTTTCTGGACGTATGAATTACGTGTATTTATTGCCTTTGCTGAACGACTTGTGTACTAGCTAGAATTATCTTCACAACCATCTTGTATCAAATTTATTGTGTGCTATATTTCATGCTATATGTAAAATAAGCGGTATTGTAAGTTTGTAAAATATTGTGTAAAAGTTTGAACGCGAAATATTATTATAATCAGTTTTTCATATAGAATTGTAGTAGTTGAATTGTATATTAGCTACTAAGTATGAACTTAACGGGTAGGTACTACCCGAATTTAAACTTATAAAACGCTAATATGAAGAAAAAGCTTTTATAAATGAGTTCATATTATGCTACGAAATACTATTAACTACTCTTAATATTCTGTATGATTAACTTGTTCCATTTGACTATTTTGAAGGAAATGGCACCGACTACTCGACACACCGTGAATATGAATGAAGAGGAATTCCGTACTTTTCTAGCTTCAAACATAGCCGCAGTACAGGCTGCGCTACATACCAACAATAACCTTGGATCTAGCAGTACAGAAAATCGTGTAGGATGCACCTACAAAGAATTCACTGCCTGCAAACCTTTGGAATTTGATGGAACCGAAGGACCGATCGGATTGAAATGGTGGACCGAGAAGGTCGAATCGGTGTTTGCCATAAGTAAGTGTACTGAAGAGGACAAAGTGAAGTACGCTACGCATACCTTCACAGGTTCTGCTTTAACATGGTGGAATACCTATCTAGAGCAAGTGGGACAAGACGATGCGTACGCACTACCGTGGTCAGCATTCAAGCACTTGATGAACGAGAAATACCGTCCCAGAACCGAGGTCAATAAGCTCAAGACAGAACTTAGAGGGTTACGAACCCAAGGATTTGATATTACCACGTACGAAAGACGATTCACAGAATTGTGCCTATTGTGTCCGGGAGCGTTCGAAGATGAGGAAGAGAAGATCGACGCGTTTGTGAAAGGATTACCGGAAAGAATCCAAGAAGATATAAGTTCACACGAGCCCGCCTCCATACAACAGGCATGTAGAATGGCTCACAAACTAGTGAACCAGATTGAAGAAAGAATTAAAGAACAGACTGCTGAAGAGACCAATGTGAAGCAAGTCAAAAGAAAGTGGGAGGAAAACGGTGATAAGAATCACCAATACAACAACAACAGCAATTACAACAATAATCGCAACAATTATCCCAGCAATCGCAACATCAATCGCAACTACAACAAACGGCCCAACAACAACAACAACAACAACAACAACAACAACAACAGCAACTACAACAATCATCCCAACAACAATAATAACCGCAACAACAACAACAATCAGAAGCAGCTATGCCAAAGGTGTGAAAAGTATCACTCGGGGTTCTGCACCAAATTTTGCAACAAGTGTAAAAGAAATGGTCATAGCGCAGCGAAGTGTGAGGTCTACGGACCAGGGGTTAATAGAACGAAAGGAACAAATGGTGTCGGAACGAGTAATGGCGGAGCAAGTAGTGTCGGAGCAAGTTATGCTAATGTAGTTTGTTATAAATATGGAAAACCGGGCCACATCATTAGAAATTGCCCGAACCAGGAGAACACGAATGGACAAGGCCGCGGAAGAGTTTTCAATATTAATACGGTAGAGGCACAGGAAGACCCGGAGCTTGTTACGGGTACGTTTCTTATTGACAATAAATCTGCTTACGTTTTATTTGATTCGGGTGCGGATAGAAGCTATATGAGTAGAGATTTTTGTGCTAAATTAAGTTGTCCATTGACGCCTTTGGATAGTAAATTTTTACTCGAATTAGCAAATGGTAAATTAATTTCAGCAGATAATATATGTCGGAATCGAGAAATTAAACTGGTTAGCGAAACATTTAAGATTGATTTGATACCAGTAGAGTTAGGGAGTTTTGATGTGATAATCGGTATGGACTGGTTGAAAGAAGTGAAAGCAGAGATCGTTTGTTATAAAAATGCAATTCGCATTATACGAGAAAAAGGAAAACCCTTAATGGTGTACGGAGAAAAGGGCAACACGAAGCTACATCTTATTAGTAATTTGAAGGCACAAAAACTAATAAGAAAAGGTTGCTATGCTGTTCTAGCACACGTCGAGAAAGTACAAACTGAAGAAAAGAGCATCAATAATGTTCCCATTGCAAAAGAATTTCCCGATGTATTTCCGAAAGAATTACCGGGATTACCCCCACATCGATCCGTTGAATTTCAAATAGATCTTGTACCAGGAGCTGCACCAATAGCTCGTGCTCCTTACAGACTCGCACCCAGCGAGATGAAAGAACTGCAAAGCCAATTACAAGAACTTTTAGAGCGTGGTTTCATTCGACCAAGCACATCACCGTGGGGAGCTCCTGTTTTGTTTGTCAAGAAGAAAGATGGTACATTCAGGTTGTGTATCGACTACCGAGAGTTGAACAAACTTACCATCAAGAACCCGTACCTACTACCGAGAATCGACAACTTATTTGATCAACTACAAGGCTCGTCTGTTTATTCAAAGATTGACTTACGTTCCGGGTATCATCAAATGTGGGTGAAAGAAGATGATATTCCAAAGACTGCTTTCAGAACACGTTACGGTCATTATGAGTTTATGGTCATGCCATTTGGTTTAACTAATGCACCAGCTGTGTTCATGGACCTTATGAACAGAGTGTGTGGACCATACCTTGACAAGTTTGTCATTGTTTTCATTGATGACATACTTATTTACTCAAAGAATGACCAAGAACACGGTGAACATTTGAGAAAGGTGTTAGAAGTATTGAGGAAGGAAGAATTGTACGCTAAGTTTTCAAATTGTGCATTTTGGTTGGAAGAAGTTCAATTCCTCGGTCACATAGTGAACAAAGAAGGTATTAAGGTGGATCCGGCAAAGATAGAAACTGTTGAAAAGTGGGAAACCCCGAAAACTCCGAAACACATACGCCAGTTTTTAGGACTAGCTGGTTACTACAGAAGGTTCATCCAAGACTTTTCCAGAATAGCAAAATCCTTGACTGCATTAACGCATAAAGGGAAGAAATTTGAATGGAATGATGAACAAGAGAAAGCGTTTCAGTTATTGAAGAAAAAGCTAACTACGGCACCTATATTGTCATTGCTTGAAGGGAATGATGATTTTGTGATTTATTGTGACGCATCAAAGCAAGGTCTCGGTTGTGTATTAATGCAACGAACGAAGGTGATTGCTTATGCGTCAAGACAATTGAAGATTCACGAACAAAATTATACGACGCATGATTTGGAATTAGGCGCGGTTGTTTTTTGCATTAAAGACTTGGAGGCACTACTTATATGGGGTCAAAAGTATTATATATACCGACCACAAAAGTCTTCAACACATATTTAATCAGAAACAACTGAATATGAGGCAGCGTAGGTGGATTGAATTATTGAATGATTACGACTTTGAGATTCGTTACCACCCGGGGAAGGCAAATGTGGTAGCCGATGCCTTGAGCAGGAATGACAGAGAACCCATTCGAGTAAAATCTATGAATATAATGATTCATAATAACCTTACTACTCAAATAAAGGAGGCGCAACAAGGAGTTTTAAAAGAGGGAAATTTAAAGGATGAAATACCCAAAGGATCGGAGAAGCATCTTAATATTCGGGAAGACGGAACCTGGTATAGGGCTGAAAGGATTTGGGTACCAAAATTTGGAGATATGAGAGAAATGGTACTTAGAGAAGCTCATAAAACCAGATACTCAATACATCCTGGAACGGGGAAGATGTACAAGGATCTCAAGAAACATTTTTGGTGGCCGGGTATGAAAGCCGATGTTGCTAAATACGTAGGAGAATGTTTGACGTGTTCTAAGGTCAAAGCTGAGCATCAGAAACCATCAGGTCTACTTCAACAACCCGAAATCCCAGAATGGAAATGGGAAAACATTACCATGGATTTCATCACTAAATTGCCAAGGACTGCAAGTGGTTTTGATACTATTTGGGTAATAGTTGATCGTCTCACCAAATCAGCACACTTCCTGCCAATAAGAGAAGATGACAAGATGGAGAAGTTAGCACGACTGTATTTGAAGGAAGTCGTCTCCAGACATGGAATACCAATCTCTATTATCTCTGATAGGGATGGCAGATTTATTTCAAGATTCTGGCAGACATTACAGCAAGCATTAGGAACTCGTCTAGACATGAGTACTGCCTATCATCCACAAACTGATGGGAAGAGCGAAAGGACGATACAAACGCTTGAATACATGCTACGAGCATGTGTTATTGATTTCGAAAACAGTTGGGATCGACATCTACCGTTAGCAGAATTTTCCTACAACAACAGCTACCATTCAAGCATTGAGATGGCGCCGTTTGAAGCACTTTATGGTAGAAAGTGCAGGTCTCCGATTTGTTGGAGTGAAGTGGGGGATAGACAGATTACGAGTCCAGAGATTATACAAGAAACTACCGAGAAGATCATCCAAATTCAACAACGATTGAAAACCGCCCAAAGTCGACAAAAGAGCTACGCTGACATTAAAAGAAAAGATATAGAATTTGAAATTGGAGAGATGGTCATGCTTAAAGTTGCACCTTGTAAAGGCGTTGTTCGATTTGGTAAACGAGGGAAATTAAATCCAAGGTATATTGGACCATTCAAGATTATTGATCGTGTCGGACCAGTAGCTTACCGACTTGAGTTACCTCAACAACTCGCGGTTGTACATAACACTTTCCACATCTCGAATTTGAAGAAATGTTTTGCTAAAGAAGATCTCACTATTCCGTTAGATGAAATCCAAATCAACGAAAAACTCCAATTCATCGAAGAACCCGTCGAAATAATGGATCGTGAGGTTAAAAGACTTAAGCAAAACAAGATACCAATTGTTAAGGTTCGATGGAATGCTCGTAGAGGACCCGAGTTCACCTGGGAGCGTGAAGATTAGATGAAGAAGAAATACCCGCATCTATTTCTAGAAGATTCGTCAACACCTTCAACAGCTTAAAATTTCGGGACGAAATTTATTTAACGGGTAGGTACTGTAGTGACCCGAACTTTTCCATGTTTATATATATTAATTGAGATTGATATTTACATGATTAAATGTTTCCAACATGTTAAGCAATCAAACTTGTTAAGACTTGATTAATTGAAATATGTTTCATATAGACAATTGACCACCCAAGTTGATCGGTGATTCACGAACGTTAAAACTTGTAAAAACTATATGATGACATATATATGGATATATATAGTTAACATGATACTATGATAAGAAAACATATCATAAAGTATATTAACAATGAACTACATATGTAAAAACAAGACTACTAACTTAATGATTTTTAAACGAGACATATATGTAACGATTATCGTTGTAAAGACATTTAATGTATATATATCATATTAAGAAATATTCATACATGATAATATCATGATAATATAATAATTTAAAATCTCATTTGATATTATAAACATTGGGTTAACAACATTTAACAAGATCGCTAACCTAAAGGTTTCAAAACAACACTTACATGTAACGACTAACGATGACTTAACGACTCAGTTAAAATATATATACATGTAGTGTTTTAATATGTATTTATACACTTTTGAAAGACTTCAATACACTTATCAAAATACTTCTACTTAACAAAAATGCTTACAATTACATCCTCGTTCAGTTTCATCAACAATTCTACTCGTATGCACCCGTATTCGTACTCGTACAATACACAGCTTTTAGATGTATGTACTATTGGTATATACACTTCAATTATCAGCTCTTAGCAGCCCATGTGAGTCACCTAACACATGTGGGAACCATCATTTGGCAACTAGCATGAAATATCTCATAAAATTACAAAAATATGAGTAATCATTCATGACTTATTTACATGAAAACAAAATTACATATCCTTTATATCTAATCCATACACCAACGACCAAAAACACCTACAAACACTTTCATTCTTCAATTTTCTTCATCTAATTGATCTCTCTCAAGTTCTATCTTCAAGTTCTAAGTGTTCTTCATATATTCTACAAGTTCTAGTTACATAAAATCAAGAATACTTTCAAGTTTGCTAGCTCACTTCCAATCTTGTAAGGTGATCATCCAACCTCAAAAAATCTTTGTTTCTTACAGTAGGTTATCATTCTAATACAAGGTAATAATCATATTCAAACTTTGGTTCAATTTCTATAACTATAACAATCTTATTTCAAGTGATGATCTTACTTGAACTTGTTTTCGTGTCATGATTCTGCTTCAAGAACTTCGAGCCATCCAAGGATCCGTTGAAGCTAGATCCATTTTTCTCTTTTCCAGTAGGTTTATCCAAGGAAATTAAGGTAGTAATGATGTTCATAACATCATTCGATTCATACATATAAAGCTATCTTATTCGAAGGTTTAAACTTGTAATCACTAGAACATAGTTTAGTTAATTCTAAACTTGTTCGTAAACAAAAGTTAATCCTTCTAACTTGACTTTTAAAATAAACTAAACACATGTTCTATATCTATATGATATGCTAACTTAATGATTTAAAACCTGGAGACACGAAAAACACCGTAAAACCAGATTTACGCCGCCGTAGTAACACCGCGGGCTGTTTTGGGTTAGTTAATTAAAAACTATGATAAACTTTGATTTAAAAGTTGTTATTCTGAGAAAATGATTTTTATTATGAACATGAAACTATATCCAAAAATTATGGTTAAACTCAAAGTGGAAGTATGTTTTCTAAAATGGTCATCTAGACGTCGTTCTTTCGACTGAAATGACTACCTTTACAAAAACGACTTGTAACTTATTTTTCTGACTATAAACCTATACTTTTTCTGTTTAGATTCATAAAATAGAGTTCAATATGAAACCATAGCAATTTGATTCACTCAAAACGGATTTAAAATGAAGAAGTTATGGGTAAAACAAGATTGGATAATTTTTCTCATTTTAGCTACGTGAAAATTGGTAACAAATCTATTCCAACCATAACTTAATCAACTTGTATTGTATATTATGTAATCTTGAGATACCATAGACACGTATACAATGTTTCGACCTATCATGTCGACATATCTATATATATTTCGGAACAACCATAGACACTCTATATGTGAGTGTTGGAGTTAGCTATACAGGGTTGAGGTTGATTCCAAAATATATATAGTTTGAGTTGTGATCAATACTGAGATACGTATACACTGGGTCGTGGATTGATTCAAGATAATATTTATCGATTTATTTCTGTACATCTAACTGTGGACAACTAGTTGTAGGTTACTAACGAGGACAGCTGACTTAATAAACTTAAAATATCAAAATATATTAAAAGTGTTGTAAATATATTTTGAACATACTTTGATATATATGTATATATTGTTATAGGTTCGTGAATCAACCAGTGGCCAAGTCTTACTTCCCGACGAAGTAAAAATCTGTGAAAGTGAGTTTCATTACTCCCTTTTTAAATGCTTTTGCAATATATATTTTTGGGACTGAGAATACATGCGCTGTTTTTATAACTGTTTTACGAAATAGACACAAGTACATGAAATTACATTCTATGGTTGAATTATTAAACCGAATATGCCCCTTTTTATTAAGTCTGGTAATCTAAGAATTAGGGAACAGACACCCTAATTGACGCGAACTCTAAAGATAGATCTATTGGGCAGAGGAAACCCCATCTAAAGTACCGGATGCTTTAGTACTTCAAAATTTATATCATATCCGAAGGGTGTCCCGGAATGATGGGGATATTCTTATATATGCATCTTGTTAATGTCGGTTACCAGGTGTTCACCATATGAATGACTTTTATCTCTATGTATGGGATGTGTATTGAAATATGAAATCTTGTGGTCTATTATTATGATTTGATATATATAGGTTAAACCTATAACTCACCAACATTTTTGTTGACGTTTTAAGCATGTTTATTCTCAGGTGATTATTAAGAGCTTCCGCTATCGCATACGTAAATAAGGACGAGATTTGGAGTCCATGCTTGTATGATATTGTGTAAAAACTGCATTCAAGAAACTTATTTTGTTGTAACATATTTGTATTGTAAACCATTATGTAATGGTCGTGTGTAAACAGGATATTTTAGATTATCATTATTTGATAATCTACGTAAAGCTTTTTAAACCTTTATTGATGAAATAAAGGTTATGGTTTGTTTTAAAATGAATGCAGTCTTTGAAAAACGTCTCATATAGAGGTCAAAACCTCGCAACGAAATCAATTAATATGGAACGTTTTTAATCAATAAGAACGGGACATTTCAGTGATCCTCTAGGGTTAATCACCCGTTTTTGCACCCTTGCTACTGCGATTTCTTTGTTCTCACTTTCTCCCTAAAATCCAAACTTGTGTTGATCAATCAATTATTTGTCTCAATTGATTGATCCTGTTAATGTTATTGCATTTCATTCTCTGTAATCTTGGCACTTAATCTTGTCACCCGGTTGTATTTGGTTCTGCTTTCCTTGCGACTGATCGATTGGATATTTGTGTAATCTTGGTAATTGGTTGATTAATAAGATTGAAGATCTGTTGGTTTGGCTATTTTAAAATGGTATCAGAGCGTAGGCTTTGGATCTGTTGGTGATTTGATCAGATCGAAAGAAACCCTAATTTTGAAATTAGGGTTAGGGTTTGATCTGGTTCCGTTCGTGTTCTGGGCTGGTCTCCATCTGTTATCTTCTTTCGCTGTCTTCTGTTGCTGTGATTAGAGCGTAATTGCTCTATAGGGGAGTCCCTTTTCCTCTTTCTCTCCTTGTCTTTTCTTTTACCCTTGTGACTGAATCCCGATGCCCAACTCTTGATCCACGTTCTTGAAACGTGTGAAAACCTGATCAAGCATCTGGTTGATTCTTGCCCTCTTCTTATTGTTTTATGTTCCTGTCTCTTTTTCCTTACAGGTTTTGTGATCTTGCTTGTTGTGTGATTCTCTGTCTAATTGGTTGTGTCTGGTATATCTGTGTGTGGTTCTTGACTCTGGTGGGTTTGTTAATATGGGTGAAGTCACTTTGATTACCAAACTGGACTTTGGTGACCCTCTTTACCTTCATCCCAGTGATACATCTGCTACACCTCTTATCACCTTAAAACTAAAAGGAACTGAGAACTATAAAATATGGAGTAGGTCTGTTTTACTTGCTCTTGAAACAAAAAATAAAGTTGGTTTTGTTGATGGTACTTGCATTAAAAACACTACTGATGAAGTGCTTTCTAAACAATGGGATAGATGTAATTCTGTTGTTTTATCTTGGTTGCTTGGGTCTATTGCTGATGAACTTTATCATGGTCAAATTTTCTCTGAAAATGCTTCAACTGTATGGACTGAACTAAAAGAAACATATGATAAAATTGATGGATCTGTTATTTTCAATGTTCATCATAAAATCAACTCTTTGAAACAAAATGGGTCATCTTTATCTGAATATTATCATGGCTTAAATGCTTTATGGAAACAATATGATTCCCTGGTTGTCATACCTACTTGTGTTTGTGCTGCTGCTACCCATATTGCTGATCATAATAAGACCCTCAAACTCATGCAATTCCTCATGGGATTGGATGACTGCTATGTGTCTGTCAGGAGCAATCTCCTTTTAAGAGACCCCCTGCCTGATGTTAAAACTGCCTATGCTGTGGTATCTAGGGAAGAATCTCATAGAGGTTTCTCCAACAAAGATACCACACCAAAACCACAGACCTCTGCTTTCATTGCCCAAACCTCAAATCAAAGATTTCAGAATAATAATGGCCACAATAAAGGTCCCAACACCAACCTTAAGTGCAAGAAATGTAGTAAATTGGGTCACACAATTGAAAGATGTTATGAAATTATTGGTTATCCTCCTGGTTTTAAAAGAAATGGTCCTAATTCTAGTAATTGAAGACCTACTGCCCCCAAACCATCTATTAACAACAGTGTCACACAAAGTGTTCCTAGCCTTTCAGATGAGGGTAACCCCTTTTCTCCTGTCACACCCATGTCCTTTTCAAATGAACAAATGTTGAAGCTTCTTAGCCTCATCAATGATAAGCCATCTGCCTCTTCCAGTCATGCCAATGCTTTAGGTACTTTTGTCAACAACAGCAAAGAGTTTAACTCTAACTTTGATAAATTTTTTAACTTCAACTGTTCTCAAAACAAAGCCATTTATCCCAGTTGGATCATTGATTCTGGTGCAAACCAGCACATGACTATGTCTGAAAAACACCTTTGTGATGTCATTGATGTGTCAAAATTTAATCTTTCTGTTGGTCACCCAAATGGGACCAGGGCCAAAATCATGTGGGTTGGGAATTTAAAACTTACCAATGATCTGACCTTGTTTGATGTCCTTGTTGTTCCTGAATATTGTGTCAGTCTCCTATCTGTGCATAAGCTTTCCAAAGATAGTAAACTAATGGTTAGCTTCAATGATTCTAAATGCTATATTCAGGACTTGAAAAAGGGGACTATAAAGGGGACTGGTAGCCAACATGATGGCCTTTACTTGTTTGATTCAAGTCCTTATGTGAGTAACTGCTTTGTGTCTTCTAAACTTTGGCACTCTAGATTGGGAAATCCTTCCAATCAAGTCTTAAAAGTCTTAAAAGTCTTAAAACAAAAGTTAAACTTAAAAGATATTCATGAAAATGATCCCTGTGATGTTTGTCACCAAGCAAAACAAACTAGGGATCCCTTTCCTCTAAGTGACCATAAGTCCAATTCTCTTAGTGATTTAATACATCTTGATTTATGGGGCCCCTTTAGAATTCAAAGTAGAGAAGGTTTTAAATACTTCTTGACCATTGTTGATGACTATTCCAGGGCTGTTTGGTTGTATATGCTAAAAACTAAAGATGAGGTCTATGAAAATGTCAATATTTTTGTAAACCTCATTGAAAATCAGTTTTCTGCTAAAATTAAAACCTTTAGAAGTGATAATGGTACTGAGTTCTTGAACTCTAGGTTTTTTAATCTCATGTCAAATAAAAGAATCATCCATCAAACCACTTGTGCCTATACACCACAACAGAATGGAATAGTTGAAAGGAAACATAGGCACTTGTTAAATGTTGCAAGGGCACTTATGTTTCAAGGGGGTTTACCTTTGAATATTTGGAGTGAATGTGTTCTAACTGCTTGTTACTTGATTAATAGGACTCCTACTGCTGTGCTTTCTGGAAAGACCCCTTATGAAATGATTTTTAAATGTGAAACCAATCTCTCCCACCTAAGGTGTTTTGGCTGTCTGTGTTTTGCTGCTGTCTTAAATCCTTCTGATAAGTTTTAAAGTAGGTCTTTAAAATGTGTTCTTATTGGTTTTTCAAATGAGAAAAAAGGTTACAAACTTTATGATATAGAGTCAAAAACTGTTCTATATTCTAGAGATGTCAAGTTCTATGAAACTGTTTTTCCTTTAAAGTCAAAAGATTTTGTGAGTAATGAAAATGTTTTAAATCACAAAAACTTCTTCAATCATGAAAACTTCACCTTTTTTGAGTCAAATACTGAAAGTCCCAATGATGAAGGGAGAGATGTAAGTGATAATGATGGCAGTAGTGATGGTGATCATGGCTCTAGTCATTCTAACAATGACAATGAACCTGATCATAGTCATACAGCAACTTTAGATGATCACCTTACTTCTCCTGAGGGCAATGATGTCAACATTAATGATGGGTCACAGTAAACTGAGGTTCAAAATGAACCTGAAAATCTAAGGAGGTCTTCCAGAAATCCTGTCATGCCTAGAAAATTTGATGACTTTGTGGTTGAGGGTAAAGTTAAATATGGTATAGAAAAAGTGGTCAATTATTCTATGTTAAACTCTGAAAATTTGTGTTTTGTGTCTAATCTGAATAAATCTATTGAACCAAAAGATTATGAGCAAGCTTGCCTTGACCCCAATTGGGTTGAGGCTATGAACCTTGAAATGGAAGCTCTCATTAGAAATAACACTTGGGTCATCACAGACCTTCCCAATGACAGAAAACCTGTTGGTAATAAATGGATCTATAAGATTAAGTACAAGTCCAATGGGGAGATTGAAAGATACAAGGCTAGACTGGTAGCAAAAGGGTACAGTCAAAAGGAGGGTATTGACTATGATGAGACCTTTTCTCCCGTGGTAAAATATGTCACTGTGAGATGTTTCATCACTATTGCTGTTCAAAATGGCTGGCCTCTATACCAGCTTGATGTTAACAATGCTTTTCTGTATGGTGACCTTAATGAGGATGTTTATATGACTTTGCCCAAAGGATATTATGGTGATTCTGATAAAAACAAAGTCTGTAAACTGTCTAAATCCTTGTATGGGCTTAAACAAGCTCCAAGGCAGTGGAATGAAAAATTAAATGCTGCTTTAATTGAAAATGGCTTTACTCAAAGTGAATCTGATTATTCTCTTTATGTGAAAAACTGTGACAATGTGTTTGTTGCCTTGCTTGTCTATGTGGATGATATTGTGATTACTGGGAATAACCCTGGTGAAATAGACCAAGTCAAAACCTTTTTAAAATCTAAATTTATGATTAAGGATCTGGGAAAACTGAAATATTTTCTTGGTATTGAAATTCTGGATAATGATGATGGTATATGCATGTCACAAAGGAAGTATTGCCTAGATTTGTTAAATGACTATGGTCTGCTTGGTTGTAAACCTGTGTCTACTCCTATTGAGCAAAACCTTTGTGTTGCTTGTGAACCCAGTAACAATGACAAGCTGCTTGTTAACATCACTGAGTACCAAAAACTTGTGGGGAGACTTATCTATTTGTCTCTTACCAGACCTGACATTGCCTATGCTGTTCATGTTCTCAGTCAGTATATGCACGCCCCTCTGCAATCACATTTTGATCTGGCCTTTAGGGTTTTAAGGTATCTTAAAGGTGCCCCTGGAAAAGGAATTCAAATGATGAAGGGCAAGGGGTATTCTCTGTATGCTTACTGTGATTCAGACTGGGCAAAATGCAAGCTAGACAGGAAATCTGTCACAGGATACTTAGTATTCTTTTGTGGCTCTCTTGTTTCTTGGAAAAGTAAAAAACAAGCCACTATCTCCAGGTCCTTAGCTGAAGCTGAATATAGGGCCATGGGGTCCACTGCTTGTGAAATTGTGTGGCTGAAAAATCTTCTGCTTGACTTTAACATCAAAGTCAACCTTCCCATAACCCTGTTTTGTGACAATAGCTCAGCTATTCAAATTGCAGCCAACCCTGTTTTTCATGACAGAACAAAACACTTTGATATTGATCTTCATTTTATAAGGCACAAAGTTTCCTCTGGTCTTATTAGAACTGAAAAAATTGAGTCTGCACACCAACTTGCAGATATTTTAACAAAAGGGTTGAGCTCTGCCCAACATAATCTTCTTTCAAAAGGGTTGGGTCTTGTTGATATGTTCCAAAATAAGCTTGAGGGGGGATGTTGAAATGTCAAGCTTATCTTGTGTTAATGGGTTTTCTAACTTGCTTTGTTTGTCTGTTATTTCCAGGACTGCTGGTGCAGTGTTTCTGGTCTTTCCTTGCATGATGGTTCATTCCTCAGGGGCTATTGTTGCTGTTTGTTTGATCAAGGGGGCTGGTTGTAACATTTATGCTTTATGAAGGGTGGCTTATGTTACTCTTGGTGTATATATTGGCTGGTGATCCTCTAGGGTTAATCACCCGTTTTTACACCCTTGCTACTGCGATTTCTTTGTTCTCACTTTCTCCCTAAAATCCAAACTTGTGTTGATCAATCAATTATTTGTCTCAATTGATTGATCCTGTTAATGTTATTACATTTCATTCTCTGTAATCTTGGCACTTAATCTTGTCACCCGGTTGTATTTGGTTCTGCTTTCCTTGTGACTGATCGATTGGATATTTGTGTAATCTTGGTAATTGGTTGATTAATAAGATTTAAGATCTGTTGGTTAGGCTATTTTAACAAAGGGTTAACAGATGTCTTAGCTAAACTGAAAGGTTCTTTATGTAAATATATTTATTTCAGTTATTCAGTAGTTAGAGAGTGATACGAACACCACCGATTTCGGTGAAATTTGTACGGACCATCACCCATTTAACGTAATTTAGTCGTAGTAAGCTTCTGAGTTTATGATCATATCGAATCGATTATCATTGCGAAATCAAAATTAGGGTTCCTTTGTTATTTATCGGTAATTTACTGACATCTTGTGACAAATCCATTTCTGTTTGGGCAATGACGTTGATCTGTGGTGTACCGGGGTCATCGATTTCTGAACATTTAGGTTTTTTTATTCAGAAACCTAAAAGTTGAATCAGGATATCTTCAAACCCTAACTTGTTCTTGGTGTTGTTTGGATAGTAGTTCGACGGAATTTGATGTATCCGAACTTGAGAAATTGTGTTCTGCTACCGTCCCAACGAAAATTAATCCCATAGATGAGAAGAAAAAAGCTTCAAGTTCAGAACCTGAAAAAGTCCAATTGGTAATTAATGCCTTATCGTTTACTTTTACATTTTCTGTTTTTCACATTCTTATTCTTATTCTTATTCTTATTCTTATTCTTATTCTTAATGTTATCTATGTAACACAGAAATAACCGTGTAACAGTGTTGGTAATTCTTTATTAAAATGGAAAATTTCTTAGATTAATATTCTAGATTGATGTGAGGAGGGCCAATAAGTAATAACATCGGAATTATGCTTACAAAGGTTGAGATGCCGCTTCCTGTTATCACCGTAAATATGAATTTCACTTTCTAAACACGCGCCTTGATTTACTTGACTTATTTTCAGTATCTTTTTAATGATCGAGAGCTTTTGTGTCCTCCGCCCCCACCGCTATCCCGGGGAGCTCCTCCACCTCCACCGCTGCCCGGAAGAGCACCAGCTCCTCCTCCACTACCTATCGCACCACCACTTCCTCCCGTACCTTGGGGAGTTCCACCACCTCCACCGCTACCCAAAGGAGCTCCACCGCTACCCGGCGGAGCTCCTCCGCCTCCTCCACCACCACCAGGAGGAGCTCCTCCACCTCCACCGGTACTCGGGGGAGTTCCTTCACCTCCACCGCTACCCGGGGGAGCTCCTCCGCCCGAAGGAGCACCCGGACCTCTTTCGCCACCTGGAGCCCCGGGACCACCCAGTTGGCCTCATCTTCAGCCGGGTAGACTAGGTGGTCCAGGTACAGGGTGTGGACGTTTAAGACCTCTAGTGGAAAAATCGAACTTAAAGCCTCTGCACTGGAACAAGGTAGATAGGGTAGTCAAAGGAAGCTTATGGGAGGAATTACAGAGAGTTTCAAATGTCCAAAGGTATCTAAAGCATTACCAAGAATTAAGCTCATGCTTTCGTACGATAACTTGGTTACATCTTATTCTAATGACCGATTATTACATGATTGAATAGTAGTTCGACAGAATTTGATGCATCGGAACTTGAGAAATTGTTTTCTGAGGTGGCCCCTAAGAAAACTAATCCCAAAGATGCAACAGACAAGAAAAAAGCTTCCAGTTCAGAACCTGAAAAAATCCAATTGGTAATGCAAAGTAAATTGAATACCTTATCCTTTATATTTTTGTTTATGCATATTCTTAATGTGATCTTCGTAACAGAAAAATAACATTATTGTTACTTCCTAGTTATTATAGTTTTTTTTTTTCTAGATTGATATAACGAGGGCCAATAACACTGAAATTATGCTTACAAAGATTAAGATCCCGCTTCCTGATAACACTGTAAGTATGAGCCTCACATTCTAACACACATCTTGATCTACTTGATTAATTTTTAGTATCTTTTTATTTTAAATATATATTTTAGTTGGTTTTAAAGGTGAAGGGCCTTTGATCATTTGCAGGATGCAGTATTAGCTATGGATGACAAACTTTTAGATATTGATCAAGTAAAAAATATTCTAAAATTTTGTCCTACTAAAGAAGAGATGGAGCAACTCAAGGTGAAACCATTTTAACTTATTAATTATTAAAATGCATTTTAACTTATGGTGGATCAGTTTTATGTATTTGGTTGGGTATAAAGACCTTTCAGAATTTTGGTGGTGACATTGAGACACTTGACAAGTGCGAACAGGTCAGTCAGTATCAAGATCTGAATATATTAACATTAATATTGATTATTATTTCTGTTTTATGAGTATTATTATTATGTCTATTTCAATGAATGGTGTTTTAAATTTTTAACTCGGTCGCAGTATTTCCTGGAGCTAATGAAGATCCCACGTATGGAGACAAAATTAAATTGTTTTTTGTTCAAAATTCAGTTTAACACTCAGGTTTGTTTGTAATGGCGCTGCTAATACTTATATTTTCCCTTTTTTTTATTATATCTTATTTTGTTTTTCTTTCAGCTTGCAGAGTTTAAAAGGAGTCTAAACATTGTAAACTCTGCTTGTGACGAGGTACTTTTACTATTATATTCTATATTCTATAATTTAAATGATAATACTAATACTCTTATCTATTCTCTATCTAATAGATTATACGAGTAGTAATTTAGTTCTCTTGTTGGTTTATTAGGTACGAAAGTCAACCAAACTAAAGGAACTTATGAAGAAAATCTTACATTTGGGGAATATATTAAATCGAGGAACTGCCAGAGGTAGTAACATTTAGACACGCATCAATAAAAAAAATCATTAGTGTTTATTTACAGGTCTTTTTGTTAACCATAACAGAAGAATTTTGTGATTTTGTCTGTAGCATGTTTGAATAGATACTGTAAGTAGTGAGTATTTTTATTATAATTTAGTCTTGATGCTATCTAAAATTATACAGGTGCTGCAGTTGGTTTCAAGTTAGACAGTCTTTTGAAACTGAACGATATGCGACCTTCAACCGGCAAGATTACTTTAATGCATTATCTATGCAAGGTACATATTCTGTAATGCCCATATGGCATTGTTACACCAACTCTATAACGAAACGGTATTATATATCGATTATATCTGTAATTTATGTCTACAGGTTATTGCTCGAAAGACACCTGATCTTTTAGATGTCCACGAGGACCTTGTTAGCCTAGAAGCTGCAACAAAGGTTTAATTAAATCTTAGTTACGGATATAGTTTTTAGATACTCGTGGTCTATTATTATTAATGATGGGATTGACTTGCAGATACAATTTAATATATTAGCAGAAGAAATGCAAGCCCTAATTAGTGGACTGAAAAAAGTCAAACAAGAATTTGATGCGTGTGCAAATGACGGTCCGATATCCGAGGGTTTTCACCAGGTAGGTAGACAATATATATACATTATATATATAACCATCACCAGGGATAAGGGTCGGAAACGGTCATGGGTTAACCCAGTTAGACCAGTAAAAAATACGCCCCTTCCCCTAGTATCCTGAACAAGTAAAACCTTATCCGTTTACCTGTATAAGTTTGGGTTGAAGCAGGTCATATATTACATATGAAAGATATCGTAGCAAATATAAACTTCAAAATTGATCTATGAACCAAAATTCTCAGTTAATTCACGATATATATTTTCTATTTTCGGTTATCAATTGCTAACTAAAGAATTGGCGGGATGTTTATGTTAGGTAATTAGTGTCACACTAAGTGCCCCAATTGGAGATTTATAGAACACCGATTTAATTGTTATGATTAACTAATTTTTTTTTTTTTTTTTTTTCACATTGTTAGGCATTAAGAGAGTTTATTGGTCATGCTGATGCGGAAGTGACTAGTGTAACAAATTTCTATATCGTTGTGGTAAATTCCTATAATCTGATCTCAGAGTTAGGGCAAGTTGCATGTAAAAGGAATGTACAGTCACTTTCTATTTTTGGTAATGTACTTATTATTTTAATGGTATTTAAATGCTGATTTTGAAAGTACCTTTTCTAATATAAGAACCATCACAAGATAACCCGGTGGTTGGGTTCTAATATCCTTGCAAAAGGTTTGAGGTTCGAATGATCTTGTGCGTACATTAGAGTATAGGTCGTAATATTCGTCTGGGCAACCCGAACAGGAAAAAACCTTGTAACTTTTCTTCTTTAAAATAAGAATTAGTTGAAAGTATGTTTCATTTCGTGCAATTCAATATTATCTCACGTGTGTAGTTTTTTTATATTTTTATTATTGTTCCCGTCAAGCTACCTTTTGGATTATTCAATTGATTTTATTTTTTTCTGGCACAGGGAAGGAACGCTGATGCGTTAGCCTTATATTTTGGTGAAGACACTGCTCGTTGCCCTTTTGAACAAGGTAACATACTTATAGTTATTGGGAAAACTTTTAAAAACAATCCTAATGCGTTTTAATAATCACTTTGACCCAACCTTCTGACCCAACCATTTTGCCACCTTTTATCAAGATAAATTGTGTATTCAGTATGTCAGCACATTCTGTTTATGGTTTTTTGCAGCTACTCTCACCCTTTTGAACTTCATGAGATTCTTTCGAAAATCGCACGAGGAGAACATTAAAATGGCTGAAGCCGAAAAAAAGAAAGTTGAGAAAGAGGAGCAAAGGGTATAAAAAAGACGGTTGAAAGTAAGCAGCATCATTCAAATTTTGATTTAATTGAAAAATCCTTCATAAGATCATGTGAAAAGTCAAGTGTCTGGTAGTCATTGCACAGGCTTCCAATATGCGCTTGTTTTTTTGGTTCGCTGGTTTGTTACTAACGTGTTTTAGTTGGGAACGAACTGAATCGATGAGGATAATTTGTCATATATAAAACTAGCACGGAAGAGCTGGGAGTAACTAGAGGCTGCTGATGAATGTAAGTGTTTGTAAAAATGAGTTATAGGCTGCAGAGTTTTGGTACTTTTTTGTTTATGACATTAGATATAGACTGAAGAATTTGTTATCGATCACTACCCTTTTTTGTGACATTTTGTTTTATAAATTTGTGCGGCTGTAACAATGTTATATTTGTACGTCAGAAAATAACTTTAGAATCACAGGATTGGGTGAAAAATGTGATTTATTTGATAATTAGGATATCGAAGTTGCCAATTCTTCCGTGGAATTCTTGACGTAAAATAAGTGTTGTTTTGATGGTTAAAAACGCATAAAAACTACAAGGTTAAAGACACATAGAAACGAGACCTTGAAAAGATATGACCTTTTAAACAGATTTGACCTAGCCAAAACATCGAAAATACTAGAAAAAAGCACTCTAAAAAGGGTAAAAGGTTTTCCTGTTTAGACTACTCGGGAAGGCGAGTAATCCGACCCCATATGTACGCAACTCGCAGGGTTACTCGCTGGTTGTTTCCAACCCATGCCTGACTACTACTAAATATTTGTCTTAGACTGGATTCGAACATACCTCTTGCAAAGAACTTAAGACACCAATCAGTGAGCTATCTTGTGATGGTTCAAATGTCAACAACATAACCTTAAAAACTAAAAGGATTTCGAAACATGAAAGTGGGCTAATTCCAAGTATATTGCATGAAGTTCCTGACCGTCAATCACGCAAACTTAATTCCGGATATATCGCATGAAGTTCCTTACCGTCGATCACACAAACTGAGAGCGTCACCAGATCAACGGAAATAGCCTTTCAAACCTTCATCCCCACATGTTTTACGCTTCAATTGTTTTTTCCATATGACCTATATATAATAAAATGATGTTTATTTAAGAGGCTTAATTTTTTCTTCTTGTTACGAAAACACACCATCGCATTATTGAAATCACGCATCATTTAGATCAATATATACCACCTCATTCATACAACTAGGTCCAAGAGATTCATCATCACAAGGTCCTAACATAACCCAAAATTCATCAAAGGAAAATACTCTATTTAAGTCCATTAGGCCCACGTGAAAAACACCAGCCTAACCTTAGAAACATCACTGCACCTTTAGAATTCAAGAATGCAACACTTCGTTCAATGCCACAAGACTAATGAAGTCCCTCAACTTTTAGATCTTCAACAATAATTGTTGATTTTCTTGTTAGAAGTCGTGTTGGTAATAGATTACTTGGTGTGTGGTTGTGAATTGAGATTAATATTTATACGCAGGGTTAATTTTGTGAATATGAATTCTGCAAGGCTATGATGTGAAGATTCAGAGATTAAGGATTAACAGGATTCTTTGCTAAACTGAAGGGTTCTTTATGTAACTATTTATTTTACGTACACCACCGATATCGGTGAAATTTGTGCGGACCATCATCCATTTTAGTTTAGTCGGAGTATATATTTAGATTTAGAGCTCCTGAGTTTATGATCTTATCGAATTGATTATCTTTGTGAAATTAAATTTAGGGTTTCGTTGTTTCTTATCGGTTATTTACTGACATCTTCTGACAAATCCATTTCTGTTTGGGCTATGACGTCGACGGAATCTGAAGTATCGGAACTTGAGAATTTGTCTTCTGCAGCCGTCCCAAAGGAAATTAATCCCATAGATGAGAAGAAAAAAGCTTCAAGTTCAACACCTGAAAAAGTCAAATTGGTAATTAATGCCTTATAGTTTACTTTTACAATTTTTGTTTTTCACATTCTTAATGTTATCTCTGTATCAGAGAAATAACGTTATTGGTAATTCTTAGTTAATATGAAAAATTCCTTAGTTGTAGATTAATAATCTAGTTTGATATGAGGAGGGCCAATAAGTAATATCACCGAAATTATGCTTACAAAGGTTAAGATGCCGATTCTTGATATCTCGTAAGTATGAGTGTCACGTTCTAACACACGCATTGATCTACTTTTCTTATTTTCATTTTCAGCATCTTTTGAATGATGGAGAGCTTTTGTGTCCTCCGCCTCAACCGCTACCCCGGGCAGCTCCTCCGCCTCCCTGGGGAGCTCCTCCACCTCCACCACCTCCACCAGGAGCTTTTCCACCACCACCACCGGGAGGAGCTCCTCCACCACCAAAGGTACCCGGGGGAGCTCCTCCGACCGGAGGAGCACCTGACCCTCGTCCTCCACCTGGAGCACCAGGATCTCCTGGTGGGCCGCCTCTTTCACCTGGTGCACTAGGTGGTCCAAGTAGAGGGCGTGTACATGTAGGATCTAAGGTGAAAAAATCAAACTTAAAGCCTTTGAATTGGAACAAGGTAGATACGGTAGTCAAAGGAAGCTTATGGGAGGAATTACAAAGTGTTTCAGATGTCCAAAGGTATTTAGAGCATAACCAGGAATTAAGCTCATGCTTTCGCATGATATGTTGGTTACATCTTATTCTAACGACCGATCTTTATATGATTACGTAGTACATCGGCAGAATTTGATGTATCGGAACTTGAGAAATTGTTTTCTGCGGTGGTCCCCACAAAAACTAATCTCGAAGATGCAGACAAGAAAAAAGCTTCCAGTTCAAAACCTGAAAAAATCCAATTGGTAATGCTAAGTAAATTGAATACCTTATCTTTGCTTTTACATTTTTATTTTTTCATATTCTTAATGTTATCGAAATAACGTTGTAGTTTGTCACAGTAGTTCCTGGAGCTAATGAAGATCCCACGTATAGAGACAAAATTAAATTGTTTTTTGTTCAAAATTCAGTTTAACACTCAGGTCCGTAATGGCGCTCCAAATTCTTATATCTTCCCAATTTTTTATTATATCTCACTCGTGTTTTCGTTCAGATAGTAGAGTTTAAGAAATGTTTAAACATCGTAAACTCTGCTTGTGACGACTGCTAATGTAAATGCTATAAATAATACGCTCATCTATTAATTAGTTAACTACTATATTATTATTACTAATCTTGTTCTATTGTTGATTTATTAGGTCCGAATTCTATTAAATTTAGGGAAATTTTGAAAAGAATTTTTCATCTGGGGAATATAATAAATCAAGGAACTGCTAATGGTAATAACATTTCGGCACGCGTCAATAAAAATAGTATTATTATTCATTTACACTCTTTTTTTAACCATAAAAGAAGATACATATCTATAAGTACAAGTGTGTTTTTAGAAATCCAGTCTTCATGTTATCTAAAATTTTGCAGGTGCTGTTGTTGATTTCAAGTTAGACAGTCTTTTGAAACTGAACCATACGTGATCTTCAACCACCAAGATTACTTTAATGCATTATCTATGCAAGGTACAAAATACTGTGACACTTATATCACATTTCTACTCTAATTCTATATATAATAGATCACTTTTTTTTATTTTTTTTTTTATTATTTTTTTTTTTTTGGAAGGCATAAATCAGTTTTCTTTGACCATTATTATATCTGTTATTTGCGACAACAGGTCATTGCTCTAAAGGCGCCTGATCTTTTAGATTTCCACGAGGACCTTGTCAGCCTGAAAGCTGCAACAAAGGTTTAAGTAAATCTGATTTGTAAAGGGCGATCTTTCGTGCTCATGGTCTATTATTACTAATGACGGGATTAACTTGCAGATACAATTGAAAATATTAGCGGAAGAAATGGAAGCCCTTATCAGTGGACTAAAAAAAGTCAAGCAGGAACTAGAAGCATGTGCAAACGACGGTCCGATATCCGAGGGTTTTCGCCACGTAGGTAGACAATACATATAATATCCTCACAGACGGTTTGAGGTTCATACCTCACTAGCAGCATAATTTGGGGAGGCCAGGGAAAAGGGTTGGAAACGGTCACGGGTTAACCCGGTTAGGCCAGTAAAAGATACTCCTTTTCCCCTTGTATCCTATCCTGAACAAGTAAAACCTTATCCATTTACCTATATAAGTTTAGGTTGAAGCAGGTCATATTTTATTACAAATTAAAGATAGTGTTGCAAATATAAATCTGGCCATTGATTTATGAACCAAAATGTCAGTTAATTCACGCCGCATATTTTTATTTTCGGTTATTAATCGCTAACTAAAGAATTGACAACAGATTCTTATTAACTATTTTTTTTCCACATTGTTAGGCTTTGAAGGATTTTATTGGTCATGCTGACGCGGAAGTGACTAATGTATCAAATTTCTATTCAGTTGTGGTAAATTTCTATAAATATGATCTCAGGGATTGGGCAAATTGCACGTAATAGGAATGTACCGTCACTTTCTATATTTGGGAATGTGCTTATCATTATAAGTGTCTTTAAATGCTGATTTTGAAAGTACCTTGTCTAAAATAATAACCATCACAAGATAACCTAGTGGTTGGGACCCTAATATCCTTGCGAAAGGTCTCAGGTTCGAATCCTATTGTGGCTAGAGATGGGTTTCAAACGGCCGCGGAGTAATCCGGCGGCGGGGTGTATTAGAGTATGGGTCGTAATACTCGTCTTCTTCGTAACCCGGACAGAGAAAAACCTTATAACTTCTCTTTTCTAAAATAATAATTGGTTGAAAGTATCTTTCTTTTTCGTGCTATTCAATATTATCTTATTTGTGTAGTTTTTTTTTTTTTAATTTTTATTATTGTTTCCGTGAAGCTACCTTTTGGATTATTCAATTGATGATTTTCTGATACAGGGAAGGAACGCTGATGCGTTAGCCTTATATTTTGGTGAAGACCCTGCACGTTGCCCTTTTGAACAAGGTAACATGCTTATAAATATTGGGAAAACTTCTAAAAACAATTTTAATGTGTATTGATAATTATTTGACCCATCCTTCCGACCCACCCGTTTTGCCACCTTTTATCAAAATAAATTGTGTATTTTTGCAGCTACTCTCATCCTTTTTAACTTCGTGAGATTCTTTCGAAAATCGCATGAGGAGAACATTAAACTAGCTGAAGCTGAAGAAAAGAAAGCCAAGAAAGAGGTGCAAAGGCTAAACCGAAATGAAAAGCATGAAAAATTGATGTGAAAAGGGCTGATAGTCCTTGCACATGTCTCCAATATTCGCTTGTTTGTTTGGTTCATTACTAACCTGTTTTGGTTGGGAACGAACTGAATCGACGAGGATAATTTGTCGTATATAAAACTATGCACAGAAAAGCAAGTAGTAAATAGAGGCTGCTGATGAATGTAAGTGTAAACATGAGTAATAGGCTGTGTAGAGTTTTCGTATATTTTTGTTTATGACATTAGATATAGAATGAAGAATTTGTTATCAATCACTGCCTTTTATCGTGAAATATTGTTCTGTAATTTTGTTTGGTTGTAACAATGTTATATATCTACGTCAGAAAATAATTTTATTGTCACAAAATTGGCTGAAAAAAGTAATTTATTTAATAATCAGGATAAAGAAATTGACGATTCTTCTAAGGAATTCTTGACCTAAAATAATTTGTTGTTTTGATGGATAAAAACACATAAGAACGAGACCTTGAAAAGATACGACCTTTAAAACCAATTCTACCTAACCAAAACTACGAAAATACTTGAAATAGCACTCTAAGAATCAATCCCTCAAATGCCAACTATATAATCTTAGAAACTAAACGGATATTAAGACACGAAAGAGGGGCTAATTCCGAAAATATTGCATGACGTTCCTAAAGGCCGATCACACAAACTGAGAGCATCACGAGATCAACGAAAATAGCCATTTCATACTAAAAAGTTCATCACCACATCCTTTACGATTCAAATGTTCTTTTCCTTATGACTTGTATAATAAATTGAAGTTTTTTAAGGGACATAATTTTGTCTTCTTGTTACCAAAACGCACCACGCGTTATTTTTTTTTATTTTTTATTTGGAAAGGCAAGTTGTTTTTTTTTTTAACGGCAATTTTGTCATCGAATCTTCTCATTTGCCACCCACACACCCGTTAGGAAGAAACTCGTCGCATCTATCGCGCAAAGCGTACCTGGAATGCTTTATGTTTACTACTTGACCCGCACAGAGTGAAGAATACCAGAGGCACAACCTTGGAGAAGGTAACTCCGTTGGCAAACTGCCGTAGGCGGTTTGTCCCAAATATTTTTCGAAACGAGAACTCGAAAGCCTACAATTTTGCTTTTTTTCGATTTTGAATTTCATTCATATTATTCCATTTGTGTATGCATGACTTAGCATGGTAAATATTGTTTTAAGGCCTATTATTTCACTCGCAATGTAATTATGTATAACGCATATAAATTTGAATATAATGTCACTTCATTAAACATGTTTTTTTAAATCATTAATATGCGCCGCCAGATGGAGTACCATTTGGCGGCACATAACCTTCGGTTTCAGATTGCGCTGAAATTCCCGAGATCACCCTAAAATGACCCTAACATCGTGACTCCTGGATAGTGTCTTGACATTCGAGGTCGTCAGGATGCCGAAAAAAGACATTTTACTCATTTTTAATGTTCTCTTTGAACGTTTTCAATTTATATCTTATTATTAGTTTTGTGTATGCATGACTTAGCATGATATATATCGTTTCAAAGCCTATTATTTCACTCGCAATGTAATTATGTATAACAGATATAAATTTGAATCTAATGTCACTTCATTAGACACGTTTTTTTAAATCATTAGTATGCGCCGCCAGATGGAGTACTGATGTGTCGTAAAGTGGTATATGAATTGTCGTATAAAATAATATGGAAAAATACCGATTAAAGATTGCTACACACTAACGGGCAGTGTACCCGATCGTGTAGTAGTATAGTAACTGGTTTAGTTCCGTGTATCGTTCCAAGGACAGTTGTATTAGTCAAACTAGAATTATAAACTATATTATGATTAACTAAGTAAATGAAATTTAAAGGTACAAGATTTATGTTTTGTGGCTTATTTAACGATTAGCCAAATCAGAGAAGAGTAAAAGTAAAAACAATATTTTTGGTCTTTTAAGTTTATAAGTGCAAGGAAAGCAATTAAGATAGTTTTGATATCAAAGAGATGAAATATGCTCATCTAGACTTTTTACCCTCGATGTGAATGTTTATTTAGGATTAAGATCGGATCGATTGGTTATGCACGAGAACTAATTGATCGGTTTACCAAGAGTAGTCTTGAATAAACACTCAAACGGGATTACACGACGCAAGTGATGTTCTTGTCATCTAAGACCTCCTATTTGTAATCAACTAATTCAACTAGTCTAAAGACTTGAAGAATGATCAAGTCAATGGTGTGTTGATCATGATCCACTCCTATGTCAACTAATGGTTTAGCTTAGTTCATTCCCTTGGTCTGGTTAAATGTTCAATTCACCCAACCCAAGTAATCAATTAAGTGTGGTAATAAGATCCCTATAAACGTCACTAGATAAGGCAAATTACTAACACCTATTAGTTATATGGAATTGAGTAGTGAAAATATGCATGACAGATTCTAGGGAATTGATCGTTCACCTAGACAACCATACATATCAATTAAGCTATCTGAAAGTATCTACAAGAGTCGTTCTTACATTCCTATATAGACTAACCGTTTGAACGCAACTTACCCCTTTTTGGTAAAAGACGGGCAAACACTTGTCACTAGGTGTAAATCAATATACTAAATCAGCAAGATGGTGTTTCTTAGTTGAACAAGTATACTAACTAGTTGAATCGAAAAGATTAAACTTAACAAGAATGGTTCTTGTATTCAAACATCAAACTATCGTGCATGGTAACTATCAATCAAAAGTAAACATTCAACATCTCGGTTATTTATCTAGATGAACATAAAAGGAACTAGCCAACAATCATGCTAGAAAACTTAAACATAACAGTAACAAAGATAGAATTCATTGTAAATACAAGATTGACCTTTTTAGAGTAATCTTGGATGAAGCCCTTGAATGATCCTTGAATCTTCAATGATTTTAGTGTTTTTGATGCACTTTGATAAGCTCAAGAACTGTTTTGAATGATATGTTTTCGTCTCTGAACAGAAAGAAAACTGGCACCCTTGGAATGAAGCTGGAAAGAGGTTTAAAAAGGCTGAAAAGTAGCTGAAAAGCACTGTGCGAGGCGCGCACATAAGGGGTGCGCGGAGCGCACTACTCATCTACCACACTTTTACTTTCCAGTTCACGATCGCACTTCAATTTGAACGTTTCAGGTACTTGTGCGCGGCGAAGTGCGCGGCGCTCTCTGTTGTGCGCGGCGCGCTCTGTTGAACTTGCGCGGGGCGCTCTCTGGTTTCCATTTTAATCAAATGTTCTGATCAAAGTCTTGAGTGCGCGGTGGTGTGCGCGGATAGTGCGCGGCGCGCACTGTAGCTTTCATTTTTATGTTTCTTCGTTTCTTGTTCTGGTTTTGATCTTTGAGTTGTTTCATTCATTATCTTCAACATTTCTTCAAGTATTCAATGATTCTATGCTTAATTACAATACAACGGAATAATAATGGAAATATTACAAATTCGTATGAAATAACCGACGATAGGACTTGATATTGTGACTAATGACATGTCTATTTTGAGTAATATCAAAATCCCCCACACTTAACTCTTGCTTGTCCTCAAGCAAGTCTTGTTCTAATCATGCGTATACAAAACACAAATATATATGAATCAAAAACATTGTTTGAAGTACATTATACACAAATCACACGACTCACGCAAAACACACACAAAGACTCACGCTATATGGTACACAATTATCACACGATTCACACGAAGTACACAAAACACACACATTATTTTGTAACACAACTCACGCTATATGAACACATGTTTACACAATTGGAATACACACTCGTGAGGGTACACACACAATTTATGAAACACACGCACACATTTGGATTGCTTGGGAGAGGTGAATTTCGATGAAAGTTCTTTAAAAATTTGGATCCTTAGGGAAAATTGGATCTTTGAGAAAACGTTTTAAGATTTTGAAAATGTCATTGCTAGTTTTTTTAACTAGACACGTTTTCCGGTTTTAACCTCAAATTCCGGTTGAGGGTAACTGAAAATCGAAGTCTCAGTCGGCGATTAGCAAGCTATTCGCCCCCATGATTGTAGTATCATGGAACTCTTAACCGGGCGCCCCCTAACGCGATATAAATATCGGTCTTTCATGACAATTTTGTACAATTAAGATCAAGGGTTAAAACTACGAAGACTAAGCTATCGTGCGGGACAGATCCTGCTCCAGCTTATACACCGTAATCGGTCTTGCACTGGATAGCGACTTGGATTTACCCTACCAAGTTTATTTTCGGGTTTGAAAGTTCAAGACTTTCCCTTCCCACTGTACCTTATATCGTGAAATGATATTAGTATGAAATGACATAGTTTAGGAAGTTTGCTATATCAAGTAAGGCGAAATTCGGAAGACTTTACTTCCTTCAAGGATGAACTAGATGCATCCTTTCGTTTAGTGACTTTTATTCCTTTTTTAAGCCAAACGTACTTTAATCGTTTTAATTTTGCAAAATTTGTGATAGTAATTCGAAAAGATTGGTAAAATTCCCCACACTTGGCTTTTTCGTTAAGGATTTAATAATTATTTCCATTAAGAATGTGGTAAAACATGTTGATTATCCCTTTTATATGATTACTAGTTTTATGACTTTTAACCGAAATAAATTCAATCATTTGGTTGTTTCTAAATTTGTTTCATGATAATAATTTCGGTTTATACACCTAGTTTTAAAATCTACAAATTTTAAACAAAATTTGAATTTATGAAGATAAAATTTCAAAAAAAAATTTCACCATTCCATTAAGAATTCGAAAGTAAGCCAAGATGTACCTGAGAGAATTACCTCCCCCCACACTTAAGATTGAGTAAGGACCTCATTACTTAAAATCAAAAAAAAAAAAATTAAAAAATTCACGAAGGCATTTGTGTGAAAAGAGTTCGAAAAACGTTGATAATAAGCCTGAGATAGTGAAACTTAGGTGAGCGATGGCGCTGAACTTAATGCCAGCATAAGAACATCGTTCATTCCTTGATCTCTATCACAAATTCCAAAATGTTTGTATGTCGCTTGTGACGATCGCTCCAAATCCATATGGACGAACACGTCATTCATTGATTTCATTGCGAGGTATTTGACCTCTATATGATACGTTTTGTAAACATTGCATTCTTTTGAAAAGGCACACCATAAATGTATATTTAAATCAAAGGTTTTCGACATCTGATGATTTCTACATATAGACAATCACCGTATATAATAGTTTACAATAGTACTTTCGTTGACAATGCAGTCAAAATAAGGTACATGGTGATGAATTGGTGAATGCAACGTTTTCTTGAAAAATATGCCATGTAAGACTCCATGCACATAGCTTGTATATCATAGTAGCAAACAGCGGAAGACTTCTAGGGAACCTGAGAATAAACATGCTAACAAGTGTCAACACAAAGGTTGGTGAGTTCATAGTTTGTATGTTTCGCATAATCTGTATATAAAGATGGATCACAAGATTTCAGTTGTTTCATCCAGAAACGTTTATCAAAATATTCTACAAGATTGAGCACCCTGGTAACTAAACTTTAACATCTATATAATAAGTACCCCTGTTTTAACATACATGCAACCAACATGTACAATACACGCAAACCAACGTGTACTAAACTCAAATAGCATACGTCTGTTTAATAGTTCAGGCTAGGGTTTCTATACCTGGAACAGACGGGGATGTCAAGCCCTATGGATCCATATACAACTATTCACGCCCACCAGTTCTTATAACTGGCAGTTAACAGTTACCAAAGCTAAGGGATTTTCGGTTCAAACTCAGTGTAGAATTTAGTATGTACTTGTATCCATTGCGTTTAAAATAAAGTGCATGTATTCTCAGCCCAAAAATATATTGCAAAAGCAATTAAAAAGGGATCAATGAAACTCACCTTAGCAGCACATAAAGTTGTTCATCGTAATGTGACCGAAACCCGGAATATCAAATAATCGTAGATCTCAACCTAGAGAACATATGTTGGTCAATAAATGTCTATCAAGCTAGGTCTGGTCATAGTGTATCACAACCCTAATGCTCGAGATCGACATACAAAAGTTTATCAAAAGTCATTTCAAAAAGTCATTCTGACTTTAGTTCAACAAAACGAGACGTGCCTTATATAAGGATTCATTTACTCGGTTGGTAATATTTAAAAATCCATTTTATCAATCTCGTAAACAAGTTGTTTAAATCTTAATTGTAGATTCAAAAGCAATTTCAATTAACGTCAATCATAATTCAGTTGCTTATATCTTTTAATCCGTTCATCGAAACTATTCGATATCTAAATGAAAAGTTATTGATTTTTCGCTAGCTTTCCAAAAACATGTATATCATATACCTTTTACCAGTAATATATGTATTTAATTCGTGATTCATTATAAACTGTTTAGCGACGAAATTTAGCATACAAGCATGTATAAATATATATATACTCGAGCACTAGACATGGATACACAATTATTATGTAAAAGATAAAATATAAGTACTTACATATCAATATTGAGATTCAATATTGTAGAAAAGTACGTAGACGTAACGGAGATGATAAACACTAGTTTTGACTTGCAAACAAAACCCTTGAACAATACCCATAACCTCCTCAGTAATAACCCATATTTTCCTTAGCTCTATCCCGCTCGAAAACCCATTTTTGAAAGTGACACGCTCATAACCTCGTCGTAGTATTTTATGTATAATACTAATTATTAATAATACTAATAATAATAAGATTAATAATAATATTAATCTTAATAATAATAATAATAATAATAATAATAATAATAATAATAATAATAATAATAATAATAATAATAATAATAATAATAATAATATAACAGAGGGAGTAATTGTGCAACAAATGAACAAAAATCGTCGAAATTTATAGATGTTTGCTGGGATCTGTCACCATGCGATCGCATGGCTCCCATGACCAATTCCCATGCGATCGCATGGATTGGTTTTACAACTCACAATGTTTTATCGTGTACCTCGTCGACATATATTATAATCGTAAATTGAATTTAAAATTTTAAAAAGTCGTATTTATTAAATACTTCAGGGGTATTCTATGTAACTTATAATTAATAATTTCTATCATGTTGTTTTCATGTGAATAGTAAATGAATTAATTTAAATTCAACTATTTAAGCTACACGTTGTACGTTGTGCTTTACAAATTGTACATTATTAATTTAACTTTGTTTCTTAAAAAAAATACAAAAATTATATCATAGAAATAAAATGACTTAATACGTAAAAATTTTAATTTGAAATAGCATCGTTTAATAGTAAATTTTTAATCATTTCGTATATAAATATTATTCGCATGATTCCATATATATCGAAAACTCTTATATTTATTAAAATATATATATAATACATGTTATGACGTTCGTGAATCGTTGGACAAACAGGGTGGTCAACCGTTATATATGAAAAAAATCATTTTCAAAAGTTTCAAAATTCATTGCTTATCATGTCGAAAATATTAAATCATATAGAGAATTGGTTTAAATAAGTCGAAATTTTCCGGGTCATCACAGTACCTCCCCGTTAAAGAAATTTCGTCCCGAAATTTGAGTGAGGTCGTCATGGCTAACAATAAAAATGTTTTCATGACGAATATGAGTTGATAAATAGAATTTCTATCATCGTTGAATAATATGGATAAAACAATCCAATTACTCGAAGCGTATGAGGGAAGTTATCGTAAAAGAGTGAAATGAAGAATAGAGATGCATCTTATCTCTTGACGTAGTAACGATTGATTTCCGGAATTTAAAGAATAGAAAATCTTCTTAATCTAAATAAGATTTGATTCTTCGGAATTTACGGAAATTAAGATTTTTTTTTTTTGATTAAATGCGAAATCTGCCTCGATTGCTATGTCTGATATTTCGCTATAAATTGACCTCTTCCGTTTCATTTATTTTCACCACTCCTATAATCTTCTTTCTTATTTCATACATCCCAATAGATTGTGAAAATGCTTAATCCAGTTCTGATTCTTGATATTTTCCTACCTATCGTATCCTTCATTCTTCTTTTTCATCTGCCACCAGAGGAAGTTATTTTCTTCTACTATTACCTTGGGGTTATAGTATTTTTCATTCTCCCGTGTCTTTATATTGCTATACGCATTGATATACACGGTTTGTAATTTCGGGGTTGTTATCGGGCTTATATTCTCCTTTATATTTCGGAGCTTCATGCTTTCGTTTTCTCTTCCCGACTTTAAGTCAAACGAATAATGGTCCAAAATTCGTAGGTATGGATTTTGAAATGAACATAATTAATATTATAAGAAAGAAACGGTAATGGCACAATCTGACTTGTCAAATTACCAGAATACTTCGAAAAAACCGAATCATCAAGAAAAATATTTTCTTGATATGTTTAGAGGTTAAATAGAATGAAAAAGTTATGTAACATGATTCATGATGAGGGTGTGATCTGTGAACCTTTATCACGTTCCACTAGAAACTCAGCATGACTTACTGTAATATAATCACGTTGATCAAGTGTCATTATATTATACTAACCCATGCTTCAATTCCCAACATTACTTCAAAACATCTATTTTTCAAAATTTTCAGATTTTAGAAACTAAAATAGTTTCTTTTATGATGTAACACAGATAGAGAGAAGAGATGAATGATTTCAGATAAGAATGGTTATAAAAAAATATCTTCGGAAATATGGAGGATATTTATAATGGAAGATACGATGATATCTTAGAATTTCTAATATCAGAGGATGATGCGAAAAATCTGTCTGTGAAAGTTTAGAATAAGAAGTAAGGTTCTTACTAATGGTTTCAGCAGACACTGAATCATTTGGATTCTTTGAAGGCAGGTTCAGTCTTTGTGATTTATCCACAGCCTCCTTCATACTTTGCTCAATCCGTTTTCCAGTTCCAAACCTTCTCTTTTTCTCAGCTTTACCACCATACTATTCTTTATCATTAAACTTTTGACTGTTAAGGTCGTTTACAGTTTTTGCTGCTTCATCAGCATTGTTTCAATTTCAGAGAACTAGTTCATAGTTTGGGATGTTTTTCAGAAACTTCACATTCGAAGTATGTAAGTCTAGAAGATAGACATTATATGTATATATATAACTGATGACGTAGAATTGCTGCGATATTCGAAATACTGATTGCTAATTCCCGGTAGTTGATATGGCAATTATTGTTACAAGATGTGGATGAGTACATGATAGGGTTTCAATGAATATTATGATTTTTCGGAAGGTCAAAGATCAATGGAGTTGTTAGTAAATTTACTGCTAATGTGGTGGAACATGAAAGGTTTCCCAGTAACAAGAACGTATATATCAAAGTCACAATAAGGCTAATATGAAAAGTCGAAGTTGGTTGGAAGTGTGATAAAACTGGATACTTTGAAAAGGATTGCAAGATTATTTTCGGTAAAAACAACGCTAAAGGATCTTGCACAGTTATGAAGTCAAAATATAGCTTTGAAAGATATCGAGATCTAAGAATGATGTCACCGGTTCAGAGTTATGACTTGAATTCTGATCCGTCAATATGTAATCGAATTTGTATGAAAACGATTGTATATCGTTGTGAGCATTGTTAATAATTTTTGAATTAAAGTTGAAGAATGTACAGTGTAACATATTAATTGCGAACTTATATATCAAAGTTATAATAAGGCTTATTCGAATGAATAATTGAAGTTGATTTGTTGGAGCTGTGACAAAACTGTCTATGTTGAAAAGGGTTTGAAAAGTTATTTTTGCTAATAAATGCCAAATGGTCTGACACGATTACGTGTTAAACTATGACTTTGGTTTCGAGAGTTTTTTAGGTGCATAACTGTGAGTAACATGTGGTTGGATCATCATCTCGATGGTTCATTGTTTGAAGTGTTTTTCAGAAATTTCGGACGGTTTGAACACATATTGTAATCGTTAATATACATATGATGTTCTAGCACAGTTTTGAAATCAAAGTATAGCTTTGAAAGATGTAGGGATCTAAAAGTGATGATATCGGGTATATCTCGACTTGAATTCTGATATGTTAAAATCAGAATATGTAATTGATTTTGAATGAGTATGGTTGTTTTGATTTCTATGAAAGAATGTTTCTCGTTATGAAAGTAGTTGATGATTGGTTGAATCAGAATCGAAAAATGTAACATGTTAATTGTGAATTTATATATCTCTCGGGTATTACCTACCCGTTAAAATATTCTCACCATTAACAGTTTATACAAAAGAATTTTCTTAATTACAATCTTTATGAAAATATACCTACATATATATTTTCTTTAGATGTAATCATGGATTTAATGAGTTAACATAATATTAATCTCATCTGGTTTTTGACTAGGACTAGAATATATAATCTCTAAAACTTTTAGAAGCTACATATTCTCTGCAGAATATTTCTTCGATGAAGTTATGAATCAATACTTCATCGTTTGTTGTTGTTGGTATTCCTTGGTATCTATGGTGCGTATAACATTGATGTTCGAGGTACAGATTGTGATGTTGAGGTGTGCGATGCGGATGTTGTTGTTGGTGGTGGTAATGATACTGTTGACGTTGATGATGGTGGTACTGTTGATGCTGGTGATGCTGCTGGTGCTTGTAACCTTTGTACCATATTCTCTAAAGTCACCACTCGAGCACGAAGCTTGTTGACTTCTTCTACTACACCGGGATGAGTGTCGGTTCGGACGAGCAGACGAATAAGATTTAAAATGTGAGATAGTATATAATCATGACTAGATACTCTGAAAATGAGAGAGAAAATGGTATTACGAACAGGTTCGCCGGTAAGTGCTTCAGGTTCTTCGCCAAGAGGGCAATGTGGTGGATGGAAGGGATCACCTTCTTCTTGTCTCCAATGATTGAGGAGGCTACGAACCCATCCCCAATTCATCCAGAATAGATGATGGCTAATTGGTTGATCCATTCCGGTTACAATGTCTTCGGAGTTCAGGTGAATATCCATATCGGAATAGCTGTCGGAATTTAAGGAATTTGAACTAGATACGGGATCCATCTTGTATAATTAGGGAGATTATTTTTGATATGAATTAGATTATAGAATTTAGTTTGGTATTCATCAATACATAATTTACATATGTATATATAATACCAAATTTCATAAATCACGGAGAAATTTTCGGAAGATGTCAGAAAAAGTTTACAGTATCCGATATGCTAAGATATGTATTAGCAGATACGCTGAGATATGAATTTTATCTACACACTATTCATGCAATAATTGCAGGTAAACGTGTCTAGACTTAAGAATGATAAGCATGTAATTTCTGACAAGAAATGATAATTAAAACTTTTGACATGTAGACACAGTCGAAGTCCAGACTTACTAATGCATTCTAACAACTATCAGTTAGACACACTCATGCAAGACCTGGTTCACTAGGACCAACGCTCTGATACCAACTGTGATGATCGCTCCAAATCCATATGGACGAACACGTCATTCATTGATTTCATTGCGAGGTATTTGACCTCTATATGATACGTTTTGTAAACATTGCATTCTTTTGAAAAGGCACACCATAAATGTATATTTAAATCAAAGGTTTTCGACATCTGATGATTTCTACATATAGACAATCACCGTATATAATAATTTACAATAGTACTTTCGTTGACAATGCAGTCAAAATAAGGTACATGGTGATGAATTGGTGAATGCAAAGTTTTCTTGAAAAATATGCCATGTAAGACTCCATGCACATAGCTTGTATATCATAATAGCAAACAGCGGAAGACTTCTAGGGAACCTGAGAATAAACATGCTAACAAGTGTCAACACAAAGGTTGGTGAGTTCATAGTTTGTATGTTTTGCATAATCTGTATATAAAGATGGATCACAAGATTTCAGTTGTTTTATCCAGAAACGTTTATCATAATATTCTACAAGATTGAGCACCCTGGTAACTAAACTTTAACGTCTATATAATAAGTACCCCTGTTTTAACATACATGCAACCAACATGTACAATAAACGCAAACCAACGTGTACTAAACTCAAATAGCATACGTCTGTTTAATAGTTCAGGCTAGGGTTTCTATACCTGGAACAGACGGGGATGTCAAGCCCTATGGATCCATATATAACTATTCACACCCACCAGTTCTTATAACTGGCAGTTAACAGTTACCAAAGTTAAGGGATTTTCGGTTCAAACTCAGTGTAGAATTTAGTATGTACTTGTATCCATTGCGTTTAAAATAAAGTGCATGTATTCTCAGCCCAAAAATATATTGCAAAAGCAATTAAAAAGGGATCAATGAAACTCACCTTAGCAGCACATAAAGTTGTTCATCGTAATGTGACCGAAACCAGGAATATCAAATAATCGTAGATCTCAACCTAGAGAACATATGTTGGTCAATAAATGTCTATCAAGCTAGGTCTGGTCATAGTGTATCACAACCCTAATGCTCGAGATCGACATACAAAAGTTTATCAAAAGTCATTTCAAAAAGTCATTCTGACTTTAGTTCAACAAAACGAGACGTGCCTTATATAAGGATTCATTTACTCGGTTGGTAATATTTAAAAATCCATTTTATCAATCTCGTAAACAAGTTGTTTAAATCTTAATTGTAGATTCAAAAGCAATTTCAATTAACGTCAATCATAATTCAGTTGCTTATATCTTTTAATCCGTTCATCGAAACTATTCGATATCTAAATGAAAAGTTATTGATTTTTCGCTAGCTTTCCAAAAACATGTATATCATATACCTTTTACCAGTAATATATGTATTTAATTCGTGATTCATTATAAACTGTTTAGCGACGAAATTTAGCATACAAGCATGTATAAATATATATATACTCGAGCACTAGACATGGATACACAATTATTATGTAAAAGATAAAATATAAGTACTTACATATCAATATTGAGATTCAATATTGTAGGAAAGTACGTAGACGTAACGGAGATTATAAACACTAGTTTTGACTTGCAAACAAAACCCTTGAACAATACCCATAACCTCCTTAGTAATAACCCATATTTTCCTTAGCTCTATCCCGCTCGAAAACCCATTTTTGAAAGTCACACGCTCATAACCTCGTCGTAGTATTTTATGTATAATACTAATTATTAATAATACTAATAATAATAAGATTAATAATAATATTAATCTTAATAATAATAATAATAATAATAATAATAATGATAATAATAATAATAATAATAATAATAATAA
Organism: Rutidosis leptorrhynchoides; assembly: GCF_046630445.1. Taxonomy (NCBI): domain Eukaryota; kingdom Viridiplantae; phylum Streptophyta; class Magnoliopsida; order Asterales; family Asteraceae; genus Rutidosis; species Rutidosis leptorrhynchoides. Next base: position 50,820,903 of record NC_092337.1, on the reverse strand, counting down.
TAATAATAATAATAATAATAATAATAATAATATAATAGAGGGAGTAATTGTGCAACAAATGAACAAAAATCGTCGAAATTTATAGATGTTTGCTGGGATCTGTCACCATGCGATCGCATGGCTCCCATGACCAATTCCCATGCGATCGCATGGATTGGTTTTACAGCTCACAATGTTTTATCGTGTACCTCGTCGACATATATTATAATCGTAAATTGAATTTAAAATTTTAAAAAGTCGTATTTATTAAATACTTCAGGGGTATTCTATGTAACTTATAATTAATAATTTCTATCATGTCGTTTTCATGTAAATAGTAAATGAATTAATTTAAATTCAACTATTTAAGCTACACGTTGTACGTTGTGCTTTACAAATTGTGCATTATTAATTTAACTTTGTTTCTTAAAAAAAATACAAAAATTATATCATAGAAATAAAATGACTTAATACGTAAAATTTTTAATTTGAAATAGCATCGTTTAATAGTAAATTTTTAATCATTTCGTATATAAATATTATTCGCATGATTCCATATATATCGAAAACTCTTATATTTATTAAAATATATATATAATACATGTTATGACGTTCGTGAATCGTTGGACAAACAGGGTGGTCAACCGTTATATATGAAAAAAATCATTTTCAAAAGTTTCAAAATTCATTGCTTATCATGTCGAAAATATTAAATCATATAGAGAATTGGTTTAAATAAGTCGAAATTTTCCGGGTCATCACATCTGAAATGTCCCGTTCTTATTGATTAAAAACGTTCCATATTAATTGATTTCGTTGCGAGGTTTTGACCTCTATATGAGACGTTTTTTTCAAAGACTGCATTCATTTTTAAACAACCCATAACCTTTATTTCATCAATAAAGGTTTAAAAAGCTTTACGTAGATTATCAAATAATGATAATCTAAAATATCCTGTTTACACACGACCATTACATAATGGTTTACAATACAAATATGTTACAAAAAAATAAGTTTCTTGAATGCAGTTTTTACACAATATCATACAAGCATGGACTCCAAATCTTGTCCTTATTTAAGTATGCGACAGCGGAAGCTCTTAATAATCACCTGAGAATAAACATGCTTAAAACGTCAACAAAAATGTTGGTGAGTTATAGGTTTAACCTATATATATCAAATCGTAACAATAGACCACAAGATTTCATATTTCAATACACATCCCATACATAGAGATAAAAATCATTCATATGGTGAACACCTGGTAACCGACAATAACAAGATGCATATATAAGAATATCCCCATCATTCCGGGACACCCTTCGGATATGATATAAATTTCGAAGTACTAAAGCATCCGGTACTTTGGATGGGGTTTGTTAGGCCCAATAGATCTATCTTTAGGATTCGCGTCAATTAGGGTGTCTGTTCCCTAATTCTTAGATTACCAGACTTAATAAAAAGGGGCATATTCGATTTCGATAATTCAACCATAGAATGTAGTTTCACGTACTTGTGTCTATTTTGTAAATCATTTATAAAACCTGCATGTATTCTCATCCCAAAAATAATAGATTTTAAAAGTGGGACTATAACTCACTTTCACAGATTTTTACTTCGTCGGGAAGTAAAACTTGGCCACTGGTTGATTCACGAACCTATAACAATATATACATATATATCAAAGTATGTTCAAAATATATTTACAACACTTTTAATATATTTTGATGTTTTAAGTTTATTAAGTCAGCTGTCCTCGTTAGTACCCTACAACTAGTTGTCCACAGTTAGATGTACAGAAATAAATCGATAAATATTATCTTGAATCAATCCACGACCCAGTGTATACGTATCTCAGTATTGATCACAACTCAAACTATATATATTTTGGAATCAACCTCAACCCTGTATAGCTAACTCCAACATTCACATATAGAGTGTCTATGGTTGTTCCGAAATATATATAGATGTGTCGACATGATAGGTCGAAACATTGTATACGTGTCTATGGTATCTCAAGATTACATAATATACAATACAAGTTGATTAAGTTATGGTTGGAATAGATTTGTTACAAATTTTCACGTAGCTAAAATGAGAAAAATTATCCAATCTTGTTTTACCCATAACTTCTTCATTTTAAATCCGTTTTGAGTGAATCAAATTGCTATGGTTTCATATTGAACTCTATTTTATGAATCTAAACAAAAAAAGTATAGGTTTCTAGTCGGAAAAATAAGTTACAAGTCGTTTTTGTAAAGGTAGTCATTTCAGTCGAAAGAACGACGTCTAGATGACCATTTTAGAAAACATACTTCCACTTTGAGTTTAACCATAATTTTTGGATATAGTTTCATGTTCATAATAAAAATCATTTTCTCAGAATAACAACTTTTAAATCAAAGTTTATCATAGTTTTTAATTAACTAACCCAAAACAGCCCGCGGTGTTACTACGACGGCGTAAATCCGGTTTTACGGTGTTTTTCGTGTTTCCAGGTTTTAAATCATTAAGTTAGCATATCATATAGATATAGAACATGTGTTTAGTTGATTTTAAAAGTCAAGTTAGAAGGATTAACTTTTGTTTGCGAACAAGTTTAGAATTAACTAAACTATGTTCTAGTGATTACAAGTTTAAACCTTCGAATAAGATAGCTTTATATGTATGAATCGAATGATGTTATGAACATCATTACTACCTTAAGTTCCTTGGATGAACCTACTGGAAAAGAGAAAAATGGATCTAGCTTCAATGGATCCTTGGATGGCTCAAAGTTCTTGAAGCAAAATCATGACACGAAAACAAGTTCAAGTAAGATCATCACTTGAAATAAGATTGTTATAGTTATAGAAATTGAACCAAAGTTTGAATATGATTATTACCTTGTATTAGAATGATAACCTACTGTAAGAAACAAAGATTTCTTGAGGTTGGATGATCACCTTACAAGATTGGAAGTGAGCTAGCAAACTTGAAAGTATTCTTGATTTTATGAAACTAGAACTTTTGGAATTTATGAAGAACACTTAGAACTTGAAGATAGAACTTGAGAGAGTTCAATTAGATGAAGAAAATTGAAGAATGAAAGTGTTTGTAGGTGTTTTTGGTCGTTGGTGTATGGATTAGATATAAAGGATATGTAATTTTGTTTTCATGTAAATAAGTCATGAATGATTACTCATATTTTTGTAATCTTATGAGATATTTCATGCTAGTTGCCAAATGATGGTTCCCACATGTGTTAGGTGACTCACATGGGCTGCTAAGAGCTGATCATTGGAGTGTATATACCAATAGTACATACATCTAAAAGCTGTGTATTGTACGAGTACGAATACGGGTGCATACGAGTAGAATTGTTGATGAAACTGAACGAGAATGTAATTGTAAGCATTTTTGTTAAGTAGAAGTATTTTGATAAGTGTATTGAAGTCTTTCAAAAGTGTATAAATACATATTAAAACACTACATGTATATACATTTTAACTGAGTCGTTAAGTCATCGTTAGTCGTTACATGTAAGTGTTGTTTTGAAACCTTTAGGTTAACGATCTTGTTAAATGTTGTTAACCCAATGTTTATAATAACAAAAGAGATTTTAAATTATTATATTATCATGATATTATGATGTACGAATATCTCTTAATATGATATATATACATTAAATGTCGTTACAACGATAAACGTTACATATATGTCTCGTTTCAAAATCATTAAGTTAGTAGTCTTGTTTTTACATATGTAGTTCATTGTTAATATAATTAATGATATGTTTACTTATCATAATATCATGTTAACTATATATATAACCATATATATGTCATCATATAGTTTTTTTACAAGTTTTAACGTTCGTGAATCACCGGTCAACTTGGGTGGTCAATTGTCTATATGAAACATATTTCAATTAATCAAGTCTTAACAAGTTTAATTGCTTAACATGTTGGAAACATTTAATCATGTAAATATCACTCTCAATTAATATATATAAACATGGAAAAGTTCGGGTCACTACAGTACCTACCCGTTAAATAAATTTCGTCCCGAAATTTTAAGCTGTTGAAGGTGTTGACGAATCTTCTGGAAATAGATGCGGGTATTTCTTCTTCATCTGATCTTCACGCTCCCAGGTGAACTCGGGTCCTCTACGAGCATTCCATCGAACCTTAACAATTGGTATCTTGTTTTGCTTAAGTCTTTTAACCTCACGATCCATTATTTCGACGGGTTCTTCGATGAATTGAAGTTTTTCGTTGATTTGGATTTCATCTAACGGAATAGTGAGATCTTCTTTAGCAAAACATTTCTTCAAATTTGAGACGTGGAAAGTGTTATGTACAGCCGCGAGTTGTTGAGGTAACTCAAGTCGGTAAGCTACTGGTCCGACACGATCAATAATCTTGAATGGTCCAATATACCTTGGATTTAATTTCCCTCGTTTACCAAATCGAACAACGCCTTTCCAAGGTGCAACTTTAAGCATGACCATCTCTCCAATTTCAAATTCTATATCTTTTCTTTTAATGTCAGCGTAGCTCTTTTGTCGACTTTGGGCGGTTTTCAACCGTTGTTGAATTTGGATGATCTTCTCGGTAGTTTCTTGTATAATCTCCGGACCCGTAATCTGTCTATCCCCCACCTCACTCCAACAAATCGGAGACCTGCACTTTCTACCATAAAGTGCTTCAAACGGCGCCATCTCAATGCTTGAATGGTAGCTGTTGTTGTAGGAAAATTCTGCTAACGGTAGATGTCGATCCCAACTGTTTCCGAAATCAATAACACATGCTCGTAGCATGTCTTCAAGCGTTTGTATCGTCCTTTCGCTCTGCCCATCAGTTTGTGGATGATAGGCAGTACTCATGTCTAGACGAGTTCCTAATGCTTGCTGTAATGTCTGCCAGAATCTTGAAATAAATCTGCCATCCCTATCAGAGATAATAGAGATTGGTATTCCATGTCTGGAGACGACTTCCTTCAAATACAGTCGTGCTAACTTCTCCATCTTGTCATCTTCTCTTATTGGTAGGAAGTGTGCTGATTTGGTGAGACGATCAACTATTACCCAAATAGTATCAAAACCACTTGCAGTCCTTGGCAATTTAGTGATGAAATCCATGGTAATGTTTTCCCATTTCCATTCCGGGATTTCGGGTTGTTGAAGTAGACCTGATGGTTTCTGATGCTCAGCTTTGACCTTAGAACACGTCAAACATTCTCCTACGTATTTAGCAACATCGGCTTTCATACCCGGCCACCAAAAATGTTTCTTGAGATCCTTGTACATCTTCCCCGTTCCAGGATGTATTGAGTATCTGGTTTTATGAGCTTCTCTAAGTACCATTTCTCTCATATCTCCAAATTTTGGTACCCAAATCCTTTCAGCCCTATACCGGGTTCCGTCTTCCCGAATATTAAGATGCTTTTCTGATCCTTTGGGTATTTCATCCTTTAAATTTCCCTCTTTTAAAACTCCTTGTTGCGCCTCCTTTATTTGAGTAGTAAGGTTATTATGAATCATTATATTCATAGATTTTACTCGAATGGGTTCTCTGTCCTTCCTGCTCAAGGCATCGGCTACCACATTTGCCTTCCCCGGGTGGTAACGAATCTCAAAGTCGTAATCATTCAACAATTCAATCCACCTACGCTGCCTCATATTCAGTTGTTTCTGATTAAATATGTGTTGAAGACTTTTGTGGTCGGTATATATAATACTTTTGACCCCATATAAGTAGTGCCTCCAAGTCTTTAATGCAAAAACAACCGCGCCTAATTCCAAATCATGCGTCGTATAATTTTGCTCGTGAATCTTCAATTGTCTAGACGCATAAGCAATCACCTTCGTTCGTTGCATTAATACACAACCGAGACCTTGCTTTGATGCGTCACAATAAATCACAAAATCATCATTCCCTTCAGGCAATGACAATATAGGTGCCGTAGTTAGCTTTTTCTTCAATAACTGAAACGCTTTCTCTTGTTCATCCTTCCATTCAAATTTCTTCCCTTTATGCGTTAATGCAGTCAAGGGTTTTGCTATTCTGGAAAAGTCTTGGATGAACCTTCTGTAGTAACCAGCTAGTCCTAAAAACTGGCGTATGTGTTTCGGAGTTTTCGGGGTTTCCCACTTTTCAACAGTTTCTATCTTTGCCGGATCCACCTTAATACCTTCTTTGTTCACTATGTGACCGAGGAATTGAACTTCTTCCAACCAAAATGCACACTTTGAAAACTTAGCGTACAATTCTTCCTTCCTCAATACTTCTAACACCTTTCTCAAATGTTCACCGTGTTCTTGGTCATTCTTTGAGTAAATAAGTATGTCATCAATGAAAACAATGACAAACTTGTCAAGGTATGGTCCACACACTCGGTTCATAAGGTCCATGAACACAGCTGGTGCATTAGTTAAACCAAACGGCATGACCATAAACTCGTAATGACCGTAACGTGTTCTGAAAGCAGTCTTTGGAATATCATCTTCTTTCACCCGCATTTGATGATACCCGGAACGTAAGTCAATCTTTGAATAAACAGACGAGCCTTGTAGTTGATCAAATAAGTCGTCGATTCTCGGTAGTGGGTAGCGGTTCTTGATGGTAAGTTTGTTCAACTCTCGGTAGTCGATACACAACCTGAATGTACCATCTTTCTTCTTGACAAACAAAACAGGAGCTCCCCACGGTGATGTGCTTGGTCGAATGAAACCACGCTCTAAAAGTTCTTGTAATTGGCTTTGCAGTTCTTTCATCTCGCTGGGTGCGAGTCTGTAAGGAGCACGAGCTATTGGTGCAGCTCCTGGTACAAGATCTATTTGAAATTCAACGGATCGATGTGGGGGTAATCCCGGTAATTCTTTCGGAAATACATCAGGAAATTCTTTTGCAATGGGAACATCATTGATGCTCTTTTCTTCAGTTTGTACTTTCTCGACGTGTGCTAGAACAGCATAGCAACCTTTTCTTATTAGTTTTTGTGCCTTCAAATTACTAATAAGATGTAGCTTCGTGTTGCCCTTTTCTCCGTACACCATTAAGGGTTTTCCTTTTTCTCGTATAATGCGAATTGCATTTTTGTAACAAACGATCTCTGCTTTTACTTCTTTCAACCAGTCCATACCGATTATCACATCAAAACTCCCTAACTCTACTGGTATCAAATCAATCTTAAATGTTTCGCTAACCAGTTTAATTTCTCGATTCCGACATATATTATCTGCTGAAATTAATTTACCATTTGCTAATTCGAGTAAAAATTTACTATCCAAAGGCGTCAATGGACAACTTAATTTAGCACAAAAATCTCTACTCATATAGCTTCTATCCGCACCCGAATCAAATAAAACGTAAGCAGATTTATTGTCAATAAGAAACGTACCCGTAACAAGCTCCGGGTCTTCCTGTGCCTCTACCGCATTAATATTGAAAACTCTTCCACGGCCTTGTCCATTCGTGTTCTCCTGGTTCGGGCAATTTCTAATAATGTGGCCTGGTTTTCCACATTTATAACAAACTACATTGGCATAACTTGCTCCGACACTACTTGCTCCGCCATTACTCGTTCCGACACCATTTGTTCCTTTCGTTCTATTAACCCCTGGTCCGTAGACCTCACACTTCGCCGCGCTATGACCATTTCTTTTACACTTGTTGCAAAATTTGGTGCAGAACCCCGAGTGATTCTTTTCACACCTTTGGCATAGTTGCTTCTGATTGTTGTTGTTGTTGCGGTTATTATTGTTGTTGGGATGATTGTTGTAGTTGCTGTTGTTGTTGTTGTTGTTGTTGTTGTTGTTGTTGTTGTTGTTGGGCCGTTTGTTGTAGTTGCGATTGATGTTGCGATTGTTGGGATAATTGTTGCGATTATTGTTGTAATTGCTGTTGTTGTTGTATTGGTGATTCTTATCACCGTTTTCCTCCCACTTTCTTTTGACTTGCTTCACATTGGCCTCTTCAGCAGTCTGTTCTTTAATTCTTTCTTCAATCTGGTTCACTAGTTTGTGAGCCATTCTACATGCCTGTTGTATGGAGGCGGGCTCGTGTGAACTTATATCTTCTTGGATTCTTTCCGGTAATCCTTTCACAAACGCGTCGATCTTCTCTTCCTCATCTTCGAATGCTCCCGGACACAATAGGCACAATTCTGTGAATCGTCTTTCGTACGTGGTAATATCAAATCCTTGGGTTCGTAACCCTCTAAGTTCTGTCTTGAGCTTATTGACCTCGGTTCTGGGACGGTACTTCTCGTTCATCAAGTGCTTGAATGCTGACCACGGTAGTGCGTACGCATCATCTTGTCCCACTTGCTCTAGATAGGTATTCCACCATGTTAACGCAGAACCTGTGAAGGTATGCGTAGCGTACTTCACTTTGTCCTCTTCAGTACACTTACTTATGGCAAACACCGATTCAACCTTCTCGGTCCACCGTTTCAATCCGATCGGTCCTTCGGTTCCATCAAATTCCAAAGGTTTGCAGGCAGTGAATTCTTTGTAGGTGCATCCTACACGATTTCCTGTACTGCTAGATCCAAGGTTATTGTTGGTATGTAGCGCAGCCTGTACTGCGGCTATGTTTGAAGCTAGAAAAGTACGGAATTCCTCTTCATTCATATTCACGGTGTGTCGAGTAGTTGGTGCCATTTCCTTCAAAATAGTTAAATGGAACAAGTTAATCATACAGAATATTAAGAGTAGTTAATAGTATTTCGTAGCATAATATGAACTCATTTATAAAAGCTTTTTCTTCATATTAGCGTTTTATAAGTTTAACTTCGGGTAGTACCTACCCGTTAAGTTCATACTTAGTAGCTAATATACAATTCAACTACTACAATTCTATATGAAAAACTGATTATAATAATATTTCGCGTTCAAACTTTTATACAATATTTTACAAACTTACAATACCGCTTATTTTACATAAAGCATGAAATATAGCACACAATAACTTTGATACAAGATAGTTGTGAAGACAATTCTAGCTAGTACACAAGTCGTTCAGCAAAGGCAATAAAGACACGTAATTCATACGTCCAGAAACAAGTCATGCATTCTGGTTTTACTAGGACTACTTCCCATCCTTGGTCTTGTGCAACATAACCGTTATGGCCGTTGATAAGACAGCGTGTTGTAACGTCATCAAAGGGACGAGGGTTACGTAATGTCCAACAGTCCCGTAATAATCTAAAAACCTCATTTCTTACCCCAATTACCGACTCCGTCACTTGTGGAAACGTTTTGTTTAATAGTTGTAGCCCGATGTTCTTGTTCTCACTTTGGTGAGAAGCGAACATTACTAATCCGTAAGCATAACATGCTTCTTTATGTTGCATGTTAGCCGCTTTTTCTAAATCACGAAGTCCAATATTCGGATATATTGAGTCAAAATAATTTCTTAACCCGTTGCGTAAAATAGCATTTGGGTTCCCCGCAATATATGCGTCAAAGTAAACACATCGTAACTTATGGGTTTCCCAATGTGATATCCCCCATCTTTCAAACGAAAGTCTCTTATAAACCAAGACATTCTTGGAACGTTCTTCGAATGTCTTACAAACTGATCTCGCCTTAAATAGTTGTGCCGAAGAATTCTGGCCGACTCTAGACAAGATTTCATCAATCATGTCTCCGAGTAGGTCTCTTAAAATATTGGGTTGTCTATCCATTTTGTATTTTTAAACTGTAAAATAGACAAGAGTTAGATTCATAAAAAAAATACTTATTAATACAAGCAATTTTTACATATATCATAAAGCATAAGAACACTATATTCCATATATTACACCACACGAATACAACTATCTTATTCCGACTTGCTCGTTTCTTCTTCTTCGGTTTTGGTTCGTTTTGCCAAGTTTCTAGGGATATATGATGTTCCCCTAATACGAACCGTCGTTGTCCACATTGGTTTAGAAAAACCTGGTGGTTTAGAGGTTCCCGGGTCATTGTTACAACTTAAGGACTTCGGGGGTTGACGATACATATAAAGTTCATCGGGGTTGGAATTAGATTTCTCTATTTTTATGCCCTTTCCCTTATTATTTTCTTTTGCCTTTTTAAATTCAGTTGGGGTAATTTCTATAACATCATCGGAATTCTCATCGGAATCCGATTCATCGGAGAATTGGTAATCCTCCCAATATTTTGCTTCCTTGGCGGAAACACCATTGACCATAATTAACTTTGGTCGGTTGGTTGAGGATTTTCTTTTACTTAACCGTTTTATTATTTCCCCCACCGGTTCTATTTCTTCATCCGGTTCCGATTCTTCTTCCGGTTCCGATTCTTCTTCCGGTTCCGACTCTTCTTCCGGTTCCTCTTCGGGAACTTGTGAATCAGTCCACAAATTATTCCAATTTACATTTGACTCTTCATTATTATTAGGTGAGTCAATGGGACTTGTTCTAGAGGTAGACATCTATCACATAATATCAAACACGTTAAGAGATTAATATATCACATAATATTCATATGTTAAAAATATATAGTTTCCAACAAAAATGTTAAGCAATCATTTTTAAAGAAAACACGGTCGAAGTCCAGACTCACTAATGCATCCTAACAAACTCGATAAGACACACTAATGCAAATTTTCTGGTTCTCTAAGACCAACGCTCTGATACCAACTGAAATGTCCCGTTCTTATTGATTAAAAACGTTCCATATTAATTGATTTCGTTGCGAGGTTTTGACCTCTATATGAGACGTTTTTTTCAAAGACTGCATTCATTTTTAAACAACCCATAACCTTTATTTCATCAATAAAGGTTTAAAAAGCTTTACGTAGATTATCAAATAATGATAATCTAAAATATCCTGTTTACACACGACCATTACATAATGGTTTACAATACAAATATGTTACAAAAAAATAAGTTTCTTGAATGCAGTTTTTACACAATATCATACAAGCATGGACTCCAAATCTTGTCCTTATTTAAGTATGCGACAGCGGAAGCTCTTAATAATCACCTGAGAATAAACATGCTTAAAACGTCAACAAAAATGTTGGTGAGTTATAGGTTTAACCTATATATATCAAATCGTAACAATAGACCACAAGATTTCATATTTCAATACACATCCCATACATAGAGATAAAAATCATTCATATGGTGAACACCTGGTAACCGACAATAACAAGATGCATATATAAGAATATCCCCATCATTCCGGGACACCCTTCGGATATGATATAAATTTCGAAGTACTAAAGCATCCGGTACTTTGGATGGGGTTTGTTAGGCCCAATAGATCTATCTTTAGGATTCGCGTCAATTAGGGTGTCTGTTCCCTAATTCTTAGATTACCAGACTTAATAAAAAGGGGCATATTCGATTTCGATAATTCAACCATAGAATGTAGTTTCACGTACTTGTGTCTATTTTGTAAATCATTTATAAAACCTGCATGTATTCTCATCCCAAAAATAATAGATTTTAAAAGTGGGACTATAACTCACTTTCACAGATTTTTACTTCGTCGGGAAGTAAAACTTGGCCACTGGTTGATTCACGAACCTATAACAATATATACATATATATCAAAGTATGTTCAAAATATATTTACAACACTTTTAATATATTTTGATGTTTTAAGTTTATTAAGTCAGCTGTCCTCGTTAGTACCCTACAACTAGTTGTCCACAGTTAGATGTACAGAAATAAATCGATAAATATTATCTTGAATCAATCCACGACCCAGTGTATACGTATCTCAGTATTGATCACAACTCAAACTATATATATTTTGGAATCAACCTCAACCCTGTATAGCTAACTCCAACATTCACATATAGAGTGTCTATGGTTGTTCCGAAATATATATAGATGTGTCGACATGATAGGTCGAAACATTGTATACGTGTCTATGGTATCTCAAGATTACATAATATACAATACAAGTTGATTAAGTTATGGTTGGAATAGATTTGTTACAAATTTTCACGTAGCTAAAATGAGAAAAATTATCCAATCTTGTTTTACCCATAACTTCTTCATTTTAAATCCGTTTTGAGTGAATCAAATTGCTATGGTTTCATATTGAACTCTATTTTATGAATCTAAACAAAAAAAGTATAGGTTTCTAGTCGGAAAAATAAGTTACAAGTCGTTTTTGTAAAGGTAGTCATTTCAGTCGAAAGAACGACGTCTAGATGACCATTTTAGAAAACATACTTCCACTTTGAGTTTAACCATAATTTTTGGATATAGTTTCATGTTCATAATAAAAATCATTTTCTCAGAATAACAACTTTTAAATCAAAGTTTATCATAGTTTTTAATTAACTAACCCAAAACAGCCCGCGGTGTTACTACGACGGCGTAAATCCGGTTTTACGGTGTTTTTCGTGTTTCCAGGTTTTAAATCATTAAGTTAGCATATCATATAGATATAGAACATGTGTTTAGTTGATTTTAAAAGTCAAGTTAGAAGGATTAACTTTTGTTTGCGAACAAGTTTAGAATTAACTAAACTATGTTCTAGTGATTACAAGTTTAAACCTTCGAATAAGATAGCTTTATATGTATGAATCGAATGATGTTATGAACATCATTACTACCTTAAGTTCCTTGGATGAACCTACTGGAAAAGAGAAAAATGGATCTAGCTTCAATGGATCCTTGGATGGCTCAAAGTTCTTGAAGCAAAATCATGACACGAAAACAAGTTCAAGTAAGATCATCACTTGAAATAAGATTGTTATAGTTATAGAAATTGAACCAAAGTTTGAATATGATTATTACCTTGTATTAGAATGATAACCTACTGTAAGAAACAAAGATTTCTTGAGGTTGGATGATCACCTTACAAGATTGGAAGTGAGCTAGCAAACTTGAAAGTATTCTTGATTTTATGAAACTAGAACTTTTGGAATTTATGAAGAACACTTAGAACTTGAAGATAGAACTTGAGAGAGTTCAATTAGATGAAGAAAATTGAAGAATGAAAGTGTTTGTAGGTGTTTTTGGTCGTTGGTGTATGGATTAGATATAAAGGATATGTAATTTTGTTTTCATGTAAATAAGTCATGAATGATTACTCATATTTTTGTAATCTTATGAGATATTTCATGCTAGTTGCCAAATGATGGTTCCCACATGTGTTAGGTGACTCACATGGGCTGCTAAGAGCTGATCATTGGAGTGTATATACCAATAGTACATACATCTAAAAGCTGTGTATTGTACGAGTACGAATACGGGTGCATACGAGTAGAATTGTTGATGAAACTGAACGAGAATGTAATTGTAAGCATTTTTGTTAAGTAGAAGTATTTTGATAAGTGTATTGAAGTCTTTCAAAAGTGTATAAATACATATTAAAACACTACATGTATATACATTTTAACTGAGTCGTTAAGTCATCGTTAGTCGTTACATGTAAGTGTTGTTTTGAAACCTTTAGGTTAACGATCTTGTTAAATGTTGTTAACCCAATGTTTATAATAACAAAAGAGATTTTAAATTATTATATTATCATGATATTATGATGTACGAATATCTCTTAATATGATATATATACATTAAATGTCGTTACAACGATAAACGTTACATATATGTCTCGTTTCAAAATCATTAAGTTAGTAGTCTTGTTTTTACATATGTAGTTCATTGTTAATATAATTAATGATATGTTTACTTATCATAATATCATGTTAACTATATATATAACCATATATATGTCATCATATAGTTTTTTTACAAGTTTTAACGTTCGTGAATCACCGGTCAACTTGGGTGGTCAATTGTCTATATGAAACATATTTCAATTAATCAAGTCTTAACAAGTTTAATTGCTTAACATGTTGGAAACATTTAATCATGTAAATATCACTCTCAATTAATATATATAAACATGGAAAAGTTCGGGTCACTACAACATCGCTGAACTTAATGCCAGCATCACTAAACCTTAACAATAAGAAATAAACAAGCACACAAAAATTAAATAGATAAAAATGGTGTTTTTAACACAACCACCACAAACATTAGTCTACAATACAAATATTCAAATTATTACAAACCAAAGTTTCTGAAAAATCACCAAATTGTTACCAATCATCAAATAAGGTACATTTGCCCTCTAATCATCACTAGAGAAATTACCAAAAGGCCATCCGGAGTAGGTTCCCGAACCATCATTTCGAGGTCTCCCGCGCGGGTATTGGTCCTCAAAGCGCGTCTGTGCATCCTGCATAGCCACTTGCTCATCGTATAAGGGAGGACTCGGAATTCTGTTCGGTGTGTTATAATAGGTCGGGTTTTGGTAGGAAGTGGCATAATAATCCTGTGGGTGTTGCATATACAAACTAACATTATGACGAAGCCAATCGCCCCTGTAATTCCCCCACCTTTGATCATACCTTGAAGCCCTATTATGCTCCCGTTGTTCTTCCTGAAATTCGTTAAATTGTCGCCTTTGTTCTTCATATTGGTCATCTCTGTGTTGATAACCAACCCGAAAATCATGAAAACCGGAAATCACTTCCTCCAACTCTTCTTCCCGTGTCCTTTGCGTCTGCCTACGCCTTCTCCTTTGAAACTGAGGTAATTCTTCTTCACTTTCAGGTTCCTCCATGTGAACCACCTCCTGCACATTTTCTCGTCCGACACCGCTACCACCTGCTTCATGATCATGGGCACGGGGTGGGTTTTGAGGTGGTTCCATCCTAGGAACAAAGGGAATGAGCCGATTGTGTTGGTCGAGCTGCAAAAATTGGGCATTGATTAGTATATACTTCCCAAAGGTTCCATCATGTCTGGATTTGCTACTAGCCGGTCAAAGTTAATTCCAAACGAGCTCGCTATTCGAGTGATATAGTGACCACCTACAATTGGGTTTATATTTCTTGTCCCTGTTTCGTTTAGATATTTTGCCACGGTGGTTGGAATATCAACTGGACTTTTATTGTAGATTTTGTCCATCAGAAAAACGTCTAGCCTCGTTACCTTGTTGTTTCCTTCCCTTCTTGCATTGAATGTGCAAGAAACCAACCTCTGAATTAACTTCGCCTCTTGATGATGTATTTTCGTGAATGTGCTTCGACTAGCAGCGAATTGGTAATTACTTATGTCGCTCCAAAAAATTCTGGAATTGTAGCTGGAATCGTAATACTCTGTCTGTCGGAGATATGCGTCCAATTGATCGTCATCTAGCTCGTTATATATGTCCAAAGCACGAGCTAAATCGATTTGGCTCATTGATCGAGCCAAACCTCCCAATCTAAACCTCATAAAATCCTGCCCTCTCGGATTTAAAATGCATTGAAAGTTCAGAGTTGAGATGAATTCCTTGCACAACTCGGGGTAAATGGTTTCATTTATCCGCATAACCCGTTCCCATGCCCGAATTGTGATTTCTTGTCCGGATGACAATTGGTGTTTCACCTCTAACATTCGTGCGACTCTATTGTACTCTCTTGCTTGAACCAATGGTTCCGGGTCAAAATACCAAGTGGCCTCACATTTTTTTCTTACCACCCATTCATATTCTTCCGCGTAGTCCTCATGATCCCGAACATAAGCTAACCAAACAGCGGGATCATTTTGATCCGGTACGGGTGCTTGTTGTCTTCCTTGGTTTGAACCTTGTCCTTGTTGGGCCGCTTGACTAGATGACCTTGTCTACACATAAGAAACAACACCAAAACAAAAAGGCATATAGAAATAATACCTTGTTAGTGTTAGGTTAAATCAAAATACATGTTCAAAGATACATATAGCAATAGTTATGTTAATCCTTCAAGTAAATAAATCATTTTAAGAGCAAAGATTATCATGACTAGTATAGCATTATAGAAACCAAATTTGAACATAATCCTTAAGCACAATTTAACTCATCATGTTATTGTTACCCAAAAATCTATTAATCATATCACAACAAGCATAATTAAGTGGAACACTAAAGCTTTTCATGCTTACATTATCAATTTTTCATTCAATTCATGTTAGCATTCCAACTTTGAGACTTTTATTCAAGATAACAAGACTCATAAAACATCCAAAATCATCTTCAATCAACCCACAATTACCAATTACAAACTATCCTTAACACATTATTAAGCTAGCAATTCTATTGGCATGTAAACCCTAGATTCATAAGAATATCATAAAAATACAATGGAATCTCAATTTTAAGGCATACAAGGTGTACATAATAATTAGAGCATGTTAATGTTCACAAAAATCATGAATTTAAAGAAAACCCACTTAAATTCTTCAACAAATTCGAAATTAAGAGATTAAAATCGATGTATTAAAAAGAATAAAAAGTAGAAGAACATGAACATACTCTCCTCATCTTGAATTTGCTTGAAAATGGAAGAGATTTGGTGAAGATTGGATGAAAATTGGTTAGGGTTTGGTAGGTTTTTGAGTTTGGAAGAGATAGATGCAGAATTTGGGGATGAAAAATGGCAGAAATCGGGGTTGGGGTTTTTGTGGTTGAGAATTAAAAGTGGGCCCCACAATAATTGAACCAAAAAGTAGCTGAACGGAGGGGTGCGCGGAGCGCACACTGAAGTGTGCGCGGTGCGCACAAGCTTGCACGGTGTTTTTCTTTTTGGTTTTGCGCGGAGTGTACCAGAGACTAACTCAGGAAGCTTGCTGATCAAAATTTTTCTCGATTTAATGAATTCAGTGGTGTGCGTGGGGCGCACAAACAAGGGTGCGTGGCGCGCACCATGTGTTGTTCACTGTTTTTCGCTTTTGATCAGTTTAGCTTTAGTTGGTAACTTTAAGGTAATCACAGAAGTAAAAAAAAATCACACAGAATCACTCAAAATCACGCAATCCTAATTCTAACATTCGTGAAGGTTTAAAAATTGAGTCGCTTCACTCGACTCTTCCCCCAAACTTAGGTAGCTTTGAGGTTGAAGACGAGGTTGGCCTCATCTTCAATGTTCATGGGTCCATCAACATATAGTTTGACCCTGTGCCCGTTTACCTTAAACATGTCACCTTTTGCGTTCCTTAATTCCACCGTTCCATATGGAAAAACCTTATTAACCACAAATGGTCCCATCCATCGGGACTTGAGTTTTCCAGGGAAAAGATTAAATCGTGAGTTAAATAACAAAACACGATCACCCTCTTTAAAATCTTTTGGATTATTGAGACGGTTATCGTGCCAAACTTTGGTCTTTTCCTTGTAAATGAGTGAGTTTTCATAGGCATTTTGTCTCAACTCATCCAACTCATTAAGTTGGTTTAGACGAAGGTTTCCCGCTTCCGTAAGATCGAGATTACATGTCTTAAGAGCCCAATGTGATTTGTGCTCTATCTCCAAAGGGAGATGACATGCCTTCCCATAGACTAGGCGGTAAGGTGTGGTTCCAATAGGAGTTTTGTAGGCGGTTCTAAACGCCCACAAAGCATCGTCAAGCTTTGTTGACCACACCTTAGGATTTGATCCAACTGTTTTCTCAAGGATCCTTTTCAATGCCCGATTCGTGTTTTCAACTTGCCCACTTGTTTGTGGGTGATAAGATGTAGAAATTTTATGGGTTACCCCATATCGTTTCAACACCTTTTCCAATTGGGTGTTGCAAAAATGGGTACCACGGTCACTAATTAATGATTTCGGGGTACCAAATCGGGCAAAAAGCTCTTTAAGAAAAATTATAACAACTCGTGCATCGTTTGTGGGGAGAGCCTTTGCCTCCGCCCATTTTGACACGTAGTCAACTGCAACGAGTATGTATTGGTTGAAATTAGATTTTGGGAATGGTCCCATGAAATCAATGCCCCAAATGTCGAAAACCTCACAAACTTGGATTATGTTTTGAGGCAATTCGTCTTTCTGACTAATTTTTCCTGCCCTTTGGCAAGAATCGCATGATTTACATACTTGGTGGGCATCCTTGAAGATGGTAGGCCAATAAAAACCGGCCTCATAGACTTTTCTCCCCGTGACTTGGGGTCCGAAATGTTCACCAGTGGGAAAAAGATGAGATTGGAGAAGAATCTGATTGCATTCTTCCCCGGAGACACATCGACGGATTATCCCATCGGGACACCGTTTGAAGAGATACGGGTTTTCCCAAAAATAGTATTTTATGTCACTGAAAAAATTTTTCGTTTCTGATGTGACATACCGGTTTCTAGGAATCCACCCGCAAGATAGTTGGCTATGTCTACAAACCATGGATCATCAATTTTCTCAATCTTCATGAGATTTTTGTCTGGAAAGTTATCTTGGATAACAGTCTCATGGAGAACCCCAAGATTTGGGTTCTCAAGTCGAGAAAGGTGATCGGCAGCTAGGTTTTCGGCCCCCTTTTTGTCTTTAATATCGATGTCGAATTCTTGTAAAAGCAAGACCCAACGTATTAACCGGGGTTTAGCATCTTGCTTAGCAAGCAAGTACTTCAATGCCGAGTGGTCTGTAAACACAACCGTCTTTGCTAGTACCAAATAGGATCGGAATTTATCAAACGAAAAGACGATTGCCAGGAGTTCCTTCTCGGTGGTAGTGTAATTAAGTTGGGCTCCTTGCAATGTCTTGCTAGCATAATAAATGGGCTTGAAATGTTTTTCAATTCTTTGCCCCAAGACGGCACCAATAGCAAAGTCACTAGCGTCACACATAAGTTCGAATGGTATTGACCAATTCGGCGATATGAGAATGAGTGATTGTGTGAGCTTTGCTTTAAGTAGGTTAAAGGCGGTAAGTGATAATGCTAAAAACGAACATATATTTCATAGCATTATTCCTCAAGAAAGACAAGCTTTTAGTTGCAATTGTTCTATTTACAAGTGATATTCGTTTAAATAATAAAAGGTGAAGACAAAAGACAGATTCGACGAATTGAAGACGCAAACGACCAAAAAGCTCAAAAGTACAAAAGACAATCAAAGAGGTTCCAATTATTGATAAGAAACGTCTCAGAATTACAAGAGTACAAGATTCAAAACGCAAAGTACAAGATATTAAATTGTACGCAAGGACATTCGAAAATCCGGAACCGGGACCAGAGTCAACTCTCAACGTTCGACGCAACGGACTAAAAATTACAAGTTAATTATGTATATAAATATAATATAATATATAATTAATTATATAAATTATATATATATTATATTTATATACTAAACCGTCGGTAAACAAAGAGCCAAAATGGAGTGAGCTGTATTTACAAACTCCGCGACTCGTGGAGTTTGAAGGCAAAAAGGGCCGCGAGTCGCGGAGCCCCAAATTCTGAAACTCCCTATAAAAGCAAACGAATTCTGATCGCAAAAAACAAACATATATATCCATCCTCTCTATATCTATACGTAAATATTTATATTTATATTTTAATTTTAATTTTAATTTTAATTTTAATCCTAATAATAAGGGTATGTTAGCGAATATTGTAAGGGTGTAAGTCGAAATTCTGTCCGTGTAACGCTACGCTATTTTTAATCATTGTAAGTTATGTTCAACCTTTTTAATTTAATGTCTCGTAGCTAAGTTATTATTATGCTTATTTAATCCGAAGTAATCATGATGTTGGGCTAATTACTAAAATTGGGTAATTGAGCTTTGTACCATAATTGGGGTTTGGACAAAAGAACGACACTTGTGGAAATTAGACTATGGGCTATTAATGGGCTTTATATTTGTTTAACTAAATGATAGTTTGTTAATGTTAATATAAAGATTTACAATTGGGCGTCCCTATAAATTACCATATACACTCAATCGGACACGATGGGAGGGGTATTTATATGTACGAATAATCGTTCATTTAACCGGACACGGGAATGGATTAATAGCCACTAGAATAATTAAAACAGGGGTGAAATTATGTAAAAGGACACTTGGCATAATTAATAACAAAATATTAAAACCTTGGGTTACACTCAGTCGACATCCTGGTGTAATTATTAAACAAAGTATTAAAATCTTGTTATAGTTTAAGTCCCCAATTAGTTGGAATATTTAACTTTGGGTATAAAGATAATTTGACGAGGATACTCGCACTTTATATTTATGACTGATGGACTGTTATGGACAAAAACCAGACGGACATATTAAATAATCCAGGACAAAGGACAATTAACCCATGGGCATAAAACTAAAATCAACACGTCAAACATCATGATTACGGAAGTTTAAATAAGCATAATTCTTTTATTTCATATTTAATTTCCTTTATTTTATATTTAATTGCACTTCTAATTATCGCATTTTTATTGTTATTGTATTTAATTGCACTTTTAATTATCGTACTTTTTAATTATCGCAAGTTTATTTTATCGCACTTTTATTATTCGCAATTTCATTATCGTTATTTACTTTACGCTTTAAATTAAGTCTTGTATTTATTTATTATTTTACATTTGGTTTTAACTGCGACTAAAGTTTTAAAATCGACAAACCAGTCATTAAACGGTAAAAACCCCCCTTTATAATAATAATATTACTTATATATATATTTGTATTTTTATAAAAGTAAACTAATATAGCGTTAAGCTTTGTTTAAAGATTTTCCCTGTGGAACGAACCGGACTTACTAAAAACTACACTATTGTACGATTAGGTACACTGCCTATAAGTGTTGTAGCAAGGTTTAAGTATATCCATTTTCTAAATAAATAAATATCTTGTGTAAAATTGTATCGTATGTAATAGTATTTTCTGCTAAAAATATAAAGCTATTTTATATACACCTCGCGTAACTATCAAGTATTTTTGGCGCCGCTGCCGGGGATAAGCTTAAAAGCCGGAAGCGCAACGCTAATATAAAAAAAAGATTTTTAGTTTACTTTTATTAAAATTCATTTTTATAAAAATACGTTTTCAAATATTCGAAAATATAAAAAGAAAAACAAAAATATAAGTATTTTTAAGATTTTGTTAAATATTTAAGTTTTATAAAGTTTCTTTATTTTTATATAAGTTTTATTTAAGTATTTTGTTTTTATTTAAAACATAAAAAAACCGAAAAAAAAAATTTAATATATATAAATCTATTTTTAAGATATTTTTAAAATTATAAAGTAGTTCTAGTTTTATTTAAGTTTTTAAATATAAGTTTTTATTATATAAATATTTTGATATAAATAGAAAATATAAAACAGAAATAAATAAATAAATAAATAAAAAAACGCTTCAAATTTAAAACTGTACCAGAGTTGAATTTTGGAACCCCGCGACTAGCGGGGTTTGCTGCTTGGAATACCGCAACTCGCGGAGCCACTCTGACACCGACATAAATCCTAATCTGCATTTAATTAGGAGTAATTAATTATTATTATTATTTTAACCCTAATTAGTTTAATTATTATTATAATTTATTTTAAGTTTTAATTTAATTAGTATAATTAATTATAATTAGTTTTAATATATATAAAAAATTAATGCTTTTATAAAATAATATAAAAATTATATTTTTATAAAAATTTGTAACTTTTTACAACTTTTTGTATATTTTTATATTTTATCCCCTTTTAATCGTTTTAGCGTAATATTTGTATTTTTAGCTCATATTTAGTTTTAAACTTAGTTTTTGCCATAGTTATTTTTACTTCTAGATTTTTAGGCTTTGCCGTAGAATTCCTTAAGTGCTTTTTCTTTAGACTAAGATTTAGGTGCTTTAGAATTTTGCGACGCCTTTTTAAGTTTTAGTTTCTTTTTAAGTTATTTTCATTTGGGATTTAGTTTTTCCTTTAAGCTTTAATATTTTTAGACGACTTTTACCTATGTATCAATTATCATTCCAATTAGTAATCTAAATTTGCGATTAAAATTTTAAGTTAGTTGTAGTAATAAGGTTAGGTTAGTCAAGTATTTTTAAGTTTTATAAGTTTCTTTTATTTTTCCGTCACCTTTTATTTTTCAACTATTTTTCTTTTTCGACCTTTTTCGACGAACTCTTTTTCTTTCTTATTTCTCGCTATTCTAGTTTTAGGACATAGATTTTTATTCTACTTCTTATCTAAATTTCTTAAAATTACGAAAATTTATTTTAAGTGGTTAAATTAATAGACATCAAAATTTTCTGGTTCGTAGTAATAGTTGGATTTGTACGTGGACCGGGTTATTGGAGCCAAACAGTCCTCAATTATATTGAGACCAAACGAATCCTGCCCCTCTGCTGCATCTTTTGGCTATTCGAAACGTGGGCAAAATCAGAAAAGTCTATTGATTGAATAACTTATTATAATTTTTCTTTCCTTTTAAAAACTAATAGGATATTCAGTGAATGCACCGAGCAAGACGTTCACCACCTTTTGTACGTTCACCACCTGTAACTAGATCAAGACATTTAGCAAATATTACCACCGTTGATTTTTCTTTAGAATCGTCATCCAGTCGACCAAGTACTCCAGTTCAAATTTTCGATAATCCATTTTTTGAACCCGACCTCACAATTGAGAATCCGGAGAATATTCAGGAACGATTCGTAGATCCTGAACCATTAAATTTTCCTCCGGAACCACCAATCATTCAAACAGAGATTTTTGAGGAACGAACCATAAAATCAGAATCCTCTAGTGATTCCGATTCAACAAATTCAATTATGGAAGTAACAGAACCTTTAAGTATGGAAGACCGAATGAGAGCTAAACGCACTGGCCAAGGTCACGCAATTACTCATCCAGACATTAATGCGCCAGATTATGAAATCAAAGGACAAATTCTACACATGGTGACTAATCAATGCCAATTTAGTGGTGCGCCGAAGGAAGATCCAAATGAACATCTACGTACCTTTAATAGGATGTGCACACTATTTAAAATCCGAGAAGTGGAGGATGAACAGATATATCTCATGTTATTTCCCTGGACTTTAAAGGGAGAAGCCAAAGATTGGTTGGAATCGTTACCTGAAGGGGCGATTGATACATGAGATGTTTTAGTTGAAAAATTTCTTAAACAATTCTTTCCTGCATCTAAAGCCGTAAGACTTCAAGCAGAAATTGTTTTTACACAGAAGCCAAATGAAACTCTATATGAGGCGTGGACTAGATTTGGAAAGTTGTTAAGAGGATGTCCGCAACATGGTTTAGACACCTGTCAAATAGTACAAATATTCTACCAAGGATGCGACATCACTACAAGGAAAGACATAGATATAGCAGCTGGTGGTTCTATTATGAAGAAAACCGAAACTGATGCTTACAAAATTATTGATAACACTGCTTCCCACTCACATGAGTGGCACCAAGAAAAAGATATCGTTAGATCATCTAAAGCAGCTAGAGCCGATTCTAGCCATGACCTAGATTCCATTTCCGCAAAGATAGATGCTGTCGAGAGACGAATGGAAAAGATGACTAAAGATATTCACTCAATACGAATTAATTATGAGCAGTGTGGAGGACCACATTTGACAAAAGATTGTCTCAGTATTGAATTAACAATGGAACAAAGAGAGAATATTTCATACATAAACCAAAGGCCTGGAAATAATTATCAGAATAATTATCAACCGCCAAGACCTATTTACAATCAAAA
This sequence comes from Rutidosis leptorrhynchoides, assembly GCF_046630445.1. NCBI lineage: Eukaryota > Viridiplantae > Streptophyta > Magnoliopsida > Asterales > Asteraceae > Rutidosis > Rutidosis leptorrhynchoides. The sequence continues at coordinate 50,797,469 of NC_092337.1, read as the reverse complement.
CCAAAATTATAACCGAAATATTCCATACAACAACCAACAAGGTCTGATGTCAAAGCTAAGGGGTATAAAATACTATTGAAGTTTACAACGAAACACTATTAAATACGATACAATTTTACACAAGATATTTATTTATTTAGAGAATGGATATACTTAAACCTTGCTACAACACTTATAGGCAGTGTACCTAATCGTACAGTAGTGTAGTTTTTAGTAAGTCCGGTTCGTTCCACAGGGAATCTTTTTTAAACAAAGCTCAACGCTATATTAATTTACTTTTATAAAAATACAAACATATATATAAGTAATATTATTATTATAAAGGGGGGTTTTTACCGTTTAATGACCGGTTTGTCGATTTTAAAACTTTAGTCGTAGTTAAAACCAAATGTAAAATATTAAAAATAAATACAAGACTTAAATTAAAGCGTAAAGTAAATAACGATAAATGAAATTGCGAATAATAAAAGTGCGATAAAATAAACTTGCGATAATTAAAAAGGACGATAATTAAAAGTGCAATTAAATAACAATAAATAAAAGTGCGATAATTAGAAGTGCAATTAAATATAAAATAAAGGAAATTAAATATGAAATAAAAGAATTATGCTTATTTAAACTTCCGTAATCATGATGTTCGACGTGTTGATTTTAGTTTTATGCCCATGGGTTAATTGTCCTTTGTCCTGGATTATTTAATATGTCCGTCTGATTTTTGTCCATAACAGTCCATCAGTCATAAATATAAAATGCGAGTGCCCTCGTCAAATTATCCTTATACCCGAAGTTAAATATTCCAACTAATTGGGGATTTAAACTGTAACAAGATTTTAATACTTTGTTTAATAATTACACCAGGATGTCGACTGAGTGTAACCCAAGGTTTTAATATTTTGTTATCAATTATACCAAGTGTCCTTTGTACATAATTTCACCCCTGTTTTAATTATTCTAGTGGCTATTAATCCATTCCCGTGTCCGGTTAAATGAACGATTATTCGTACATATAAATACCCCGCCCATCGTGTCCGATCGAGTGTATAAGGTAATTTATAAGGACGCCCAATTGTAAATCTTTATATTAACATTAACAAACTATCATTTAGTTAAACAAATATAAAGCCTATTAATAGCCCATAGTCTAATTTCCACAAGTGTCGTTCTTTTGTCCAAACCCCAATTATGGTACAAAGTCCAATTACCCAATTTTAGTAATTAGCCCAACATCATGATTACTTCGTTTTAAATAAGCATAATAATAACTTAGCTACGAGACATTAATGTAAAAAGGTTGAACATAACTTACAATGATTAAAAATAGCGTAGCGTTACACGGACAGAATTTCGACTTACACCCTTACAATATTCGCTAACATACCCTTATTATTAGAATTATAATTAAAATTAAAATTAAAATATAAATTATAAATATAAATATATCGTATGAATGAGGAGAAAAAAGATTATGAAAATGATCAGAATTCGGTTTGCTTTATAGGGAGTTTCAAAACTGGGGGCTCCGCGTCTCGCGGCCATTTTGGCCTTCAAACTCCGCGAGTCGCGGAGAATGAAATTACAGCTCAGTCCCTTGGAGTCTTTCTCTGCCGACGGTTTTTATTTATAAATATAATATATATATAATTAATATAATTCATTATATATTATATTATATTTATATACATAGTTAACTTGTAATTTTTAGTCCGTTGCGTCGAGCGTTAAGAGTTGACTCTGGTCCCGGTTCCGGATTTTCGAACGTCCTTGCGTACAATTTTATATTTTGTACTTTGCGTTTTGAATCTTGTACTTTTGTAATTTCGAGACGTTTCTTATCAATAATTGGAACCTTTTTGATTGTCTTTTGTACTTTTGAGCTTTTTGGTCGTTTGCGTCTTCAATTCGTCGAATCTGTCTTTTGTCTTCACCTTTTATTATTTAAACGAATATTACTTGTAAATAGAACAATTGCAACTAAAAGCTTGTCTTTCTTGAGGAATAATGCTATGAAATATATGTTCGTTTTTAGCATTATCAAATATTCCCACAGTTGAGCGTTGCTTGTCCTCAAGCAATATCGTCTTGAAATACTAGAATCACTTCTTTATTCTTCACACTTTATATATCAGTGATTTCTATACGGCGGTATAAACAATGGTAGTAACGATATGGTTTACAGTCCCACATGACTATAAAAATTTAGATCCATTAAGGAAATTGGATCTTTATGAAAACATTTGATATTTTGAAAATTAAATCTAGTTTTTACCCTAGATAAGTTTTCCGGAATAACCCTTTACCGGTGTTTGCAAAATATTTTTGTGGGTTTGGTGGGTTTCAGAATTGAAAATTTTAGCTCAAAACTTGCTGTTTTGTGTCACCCACTTGCTAACCTTGTATTTGGAAAGCAACACGTCCAGTTTACTTGTCCCGTATATTACCTTTCGATAAACTACCGTCCGGTTGTAAAGGAAAGCGTTGAACAAGCAACTGTTAAGGCAATGTCCCCTGACATGCTTTTAATTATGGTCTATAACGTGTCGGACGCAATTACTATCCTTGGTAGGAGCAATAGTAAAGCTCACCCTTATAATTTTTCGGTATGGCACAAGGTCCTGTCTTTGACCACTATGCAACCACCGTTCTTACGGTTGACACCCGATTTAGTTCAGGTGACCTAATGAATTCCAGGTGAATTCCTAGGTTTTTACGTTCAATGGTAATGAACGCATTGAAAATAGGGTTTTCAGAAAACAAATTGGTTTGTAATTTTGATCAAAATATTTTCTCGTTCAAGCTCGAGTTTAGATATCATTGAATTCCATGAGTTTGTAATTCTCAATCTTTAAAGTCAATCTCAAGGATTGAGTAATATCAGTCTTAAATGCTGATTTTTAATCTTTAAAAGGAGATTATCCTTTCTGGGGATCTGATTCATTAGTCTTATCCAGCTAATTTGCATGGTGCCCCCCCATTGTACGAGATAAATCCTTCTCATGGTTAGGATAAATCTGACCACTTGGCAACCCTGTTTAATGCTGAGGTCCGTGGATTTCCTGCTGATTTTAGTGATGACTTTTCAAGATTTTTCGTCAACCTACAGCTGGTCTGGATGACAACTTCATGACCTAAATCAAGAAGTGCGTTTCTTTTTCGGAAGACTTTACTTCCTTTTAATGATGGAATTGATTCATCGTGTAGATCCATCTCTTCTTTTCTTTCATCGGGTAAAAACAGTTTAGTTTAGTCCAAAGCAAAAGTATTTTCAGTTATTTGTTACAGATATATGTGACATATGTTTAAGATAACTTGGTAAATTTTCCCACACTTGGCTTTTATTTTCCTTTTTATCGTCCTCTATTCCATTTTAAATGAATTTTAACATTTTGGTTTGTTTCTCAATTTATGTCTTTTTTGAGGTAACAATAATTTCGGTGTTAAAACCTAGTTTTATCGTTCATAAATATGTATAAACATGATTTTTAGTTCATTTAATTGAAAATTTTGAAAAATTTTACTAGAATTGGGTAGTCAGTATATAAGACCAGGGCTGTTCTTTATTATCAGAGAGCACTAGATTCTAATACAACTACTGCTTTACTAGTATTTTTAATGGTAACCAAGTGTATAAAGTAAAATTTTTTAAAATCCGAAAGAATTTAACCCCTTCCCACACTTAAGATCTTGCAATGCCCTCATTTGCAAGAAATCAGTAACAATTTAAATTATTGAGGGTGATTTGTGTGAAAATGATTAAATTTTACCAAAGTTTCCAAATATATTGGCGTTTGTTTGCTGAATGATAAATGGTGCACATCATTTGTTCATTCCGTCTTGTTGTTATTTCACATATATTTTGCATCTTGTCGTCCAAATTAGTTGCTTTTGCTGAACTTAATGCCAGTCTTTGAAAATGCGTTGTTTTACCCTCTGTACAAGTAATTCCCTAATTGGCCCGGCCAATTCTACAGCTTCTAAGGGTCCCCATTCTATGACCCTCGGTACCTCAACAACCTTAGAATGAAGAGTATGCCAACCCCTTTGATATTTTGGATAATCTATCCAAAGTCTGTCAAATCTCAGGTTCGGGTGCAACTCTTCCAAGTGCATATCGGAAAAGGTCATGACTGGATGAGGTATATCCTGCTTGTAGTAGTTATCCACCTCCTGTTGTTCCAAATTCTCAGCAGGAGCATTGCGGGCTTGGGATGAAGATTCACCCCTTTCATTCTGCAAAACACATCAAACACAATTTTTGTGCATCCAAATATGCATTAGTGTCAGCAAAATCATCAATCAAAATAATTACAATGACATTATCAATTTATATCAAACTTAAGCTCATTTTCACATTTTTATCAAATCTACACTTTTTCAAATAAGCATATACGAAAATGTTCGCCAAGTTCATAAGCATTCAACTCAAACAACATGTCAAAATAATCATTACTAGCAATCAAACAAGTCTCAAATGACATTATCTTTCAAAAATCAAGTTCATGAATTTTTAGACTTGAAAAAGTCCACTTTAATTCTCAAAATCATGTTTAGGCTCAAAGTTTGGATCATTTAACTACCTAGACATGTTACACTACTCAATTTAGCAACAATTCATGACAAAAATCGGCCATAACCTGTTTATATCAAAAAGCCCCAAATTTGCTCAAGAACACAAACCCTAGATTACTCAAAATTTGAAGTTTAAGGCTTCTAATCATGTTAAACAGCATCAATCTAGGTTATACAAGCATAATACATAAACAATTTAAGCCTAATTACACTAAAAAGCATCAAAATCAAATTGGGAAAAAAATGACTCAAGAACACCAAATTTCGGATTAAATGGTGTTTAGGTGTAGAAATTTACCGTTTTTCTTGAGTAATTCTTAGATAGCATCCTTCTCAACATGATTTTAGCAAAAGATTTGATGATTAACGGTTAAAATTTGTGATTTTGGGGTGTATTTTTCGGGTTTTTTCGTGGGTATTTCGCTGTGTTTTTGAGTTTTGGGTTGTGTGGACTGAAACTGATCGTTCAGCTCTTTTTATTTTTTTTCTGATTTTCGGTCAATCCGCGAGTCGCGGAGATTTAAGCTCCAAACTCCGCGAGTCGCGGAGTTTGGTATTTTTTTTTTTTTTTTAATCATTAACTTATTAAAACAATTAAGTAATTAATTTTAAAATTTTGTTTCCCTTGTTATTTAGGACGAGGTCGTTTCGGATCGATGTCCTAGTCCGTCCCTCGACAAAATTTTAAAATTTGTCTTTTTGTAGCGATTGTTTTAAAAGCTAAGATTTTTGGGTTTTTTTTTTTTTTTTTTTTTTTTTTTTTTTTTTTTTTGTTTTTGGCATACTTTAATTCAATAAGATTTAAAAATAATGATAATAAAAGTTCTCGTCCCTCCCTCGGGTAAAGCAATTTCGGTTCAAAGACCTAGTCTTCAACTTACGACGAATTTTAAAAATCATATTTTTAACTTAATGAGATAGAGTAAATTTTTCTTTTTAAATTCACACAACTTAAATATAAAATTCAAAATTTATATTAAAAATTCACACCAAACTTAAAATTTGAAATGCATAAAATTAAAAATTTATATTTTAAAAATTAAAAATTCACACCAAATTTAATTTAAAAATTTATAAATTCATATCAAACTTATATTAATTTTTCAAATATTTACAATTTTAAATATATTGTTTTTACAAAGTTTACAATATTAATTTAAGATTTAAATATTAATTTTAAAAACATGGTAAAAATAAATTTAAAAATCTTTTTGTCTTTTTATCCCACTTTAATCAATCAAATATTATCAAAAATATGCGCCCCTCTTTTCGGTAAAGTAATTTCGGTTCCAAGACCTAATTTAACTCATGACGAATTTTTGAAATATTTTGGGTTGATTGTTTAAAGATATTTATACCTTAAGAATAAACGTTAAATTTCGCAGTGATGTAATAAATTTTTGAATGATATCAATAATTTCGGTCGCCAAACCTAATTTTATTTAATACCAATTTAATACTTTTTAGCGAACAAATTAGCGTTTATTATCAAAAGGTTAAAAATAAAAATAAAAATAAAAACTGTACAGACATACCTGTGGAATAGATTTCTTAGTTATATGATCTATCCCATTCATAAGATAGTAGGTTTAATTGATTTTCCATGGCTACATAGGCGTAACCTCGAGCATTCAGTGTCTTTTCTTCTAAACATATGAACGGTCCGTCTCTGCATAAAGTAATAAATTCGGTATTTGAATAGGTTTGATTATTTGAACATTTACCTCCATGTGACCATTTTCCGCATTTGTGACATCTTTCTAGGTGTCGTGCTCTTCTTTTCGCTGCGAATTTTGATTTTCCTTTACCAAATTGTAACTTATTATCTTCGCATCTGGATTCTTTTCTAACTCCGTCCATTCTTTCTCTGATTACTGATACTATTTCACTCGGTAGTATGTCATTATTACGTTTAGTGATCAAAGCGTGTAGCATTAGACCATGGTTTAGTTCACAGGCAGTCTTCATTTTGTAAAAACCTAAAAAAAATAAAAATTCAGAATGGGGGGAGAAGACTAGTTCTTTAGGGTCTGCTAGGGAAAGACCATTCGGGTTCCATTTTCGAGATTTACACGAAAACAGACAATCTAACTCTAACAGAAATACATATTATCCTTTAAAGACTTGATTCTCCCCACACTTAGTTAGCTGTGGTGTCGAAATTGTGATTAACTTCGTTGTCGACTTCCATCGGACCATGTATGTAATGTTTAACTCTGTGACCATTAACTTTAAATTCCATCCCATTTGAATTTATTAATTCTATCGTTCCGTATGGGAAAAATCTTTTGACTATGAATGGTCCAGACCATCTTGATTTCAATTTTCCAGGAAATAGCTTGAATCGTGAATTGAAAAGAAGAACTCTGTCTCCTTCTTTAAATTCTTTTGAACTTCTGATTATTTTATCATGCCATTTCTTCGTTCTTTCTTTATAGATTAACGAATTTTCGTATGCTTCATGTCTTAGTTCTTCTAATTCGTTTAGTTGACTTAATCGTAGACGTCCGGCTTCATGTAAATCAAGATTACATGTCTTCAAAGCCCAAAATGCTTTGTGTTCAATTTCTACTGGAAGATGACATGCTTTTCCATAAACAAGTCTAAAAGGTGTGGTTCCAATTGGAGTTTTGTAGGCTGTTCTAAAAGCCCAGAGTGCATCCTCCAATTTAATGGACCATTCCTTCGGATTTGATCCTACGGTTTTCTCTAGAATACGTTTTAAAGCTCGGTTGGTGTTTTCAACTTGTCCACTTGTTTGTGGATGATATGCGGTGGAGATTTTATGAGTTACTCCATATCTTTTAAGAACTTTCTCAAGTTGATTATTAAAGAAATGAGTACCCCGATCACTTATTAAAGCTTTCGGTGTTCCAAACCTTGCAAAAAGACGTTTTAAAAAGTTGACTACAACTCGTGCATCGTTAGTTGGGAGAGCTTGTGCTTCCGCCCATTTAGATACATAATCAATGGCTACGAGAATATAGAGATTATTATGAGATTTTGGAAATGGACCCATAAAGTCAATACCCCAAATGTCAAATACTTCACATACTTGGATGACATTTTGTGGCATTTCATCACGTTGACTTATTTTTCCGGCCCTTTGACATGCATCACAGGATTTGCAAAGAAGGTGTGCGTCTTTGTAAATTGTTGGCCAATAGAATCCAGCTTCATAAACTTTTCTTGCTGTTAGTTGAGGCCCATAATGCCCTCCTATTGGTCCTGTGTGACAATGGTTTAATATTTTACTAGCTTCATCTCCAAATACACATCGGCGTATTATTCCATCGGGACAACTTTTAAACAGATGTGGATCTTCCCAAAAATAGTGTTTTATATCACTGAAGAATTTCTTTCGTCTTTGGTACGATAATCCTTTTTCAAGGAATCCACATACTAAATAATTTGCATAGTCTGCAAACCATGGGATTTCTTTATAATCTATCTTCAATAGATATTCATCAGGAAAGTTATCTTGTATGGCCGATTCATTTAGAACTTCTAACTCAGGATTTTCAAGACGAGAAAGATGATCAGCGGCGAGATTTTCTGCTCCTCTTTTATCTCGGATTTCAATATCAAACTCTTGTAAGAGTAAGATCCAACGGATTAATCTTGGTTTAGCATCTTGTTTTGAAAATAGGTATCTAAGAGCAGAATGGTCGGTATAGACCACCGTTTTTGCTAGAACGAGATATGATCGAAATTTGTCAAAAGCAAAGATAATAGCAAGGAGTTCTTTTTCAGTAGTTGTATAGTTCGTTTGTGCTCCTTGTAACGTCTTACTAGCATAATATATAGGTTGAAATCGTTTTTCAATCCTTTGTCCTAAAACGGCTCCCATTGCAAAATCACTTGCATCGCACATTAGTTCAAATGGTAGATTCCAATTTGGTGTTATCATGATCGGCGCATTAGTGAGTTTCTCTTTAAGAATATTAAAAGATTTGATACACTCATCTGAAAAGATGAATGGAGCATCCTTTTCTAGGAGTTTATTCATAGGAGTGGCAATTTTAGAAAAATCTTTTATGAAACGTCGGTAAAAACCGGCATGCCCTAGAAAACTCATAACTCCTCTAACATTGGTGGGATGTGGAAGTTTAGCAATTACATCTACTTTAGCTCTATCCACTTCAATTCCTTCTTTTGAAATTTTATGTCCAAGAACGATGCCTTCTTTAACCATGAAATGGCATTTCTCCCAATTAAGTACTAGATTTGATTTTTCACATCTAATTAGCATTCGTTCCAGATTAACTAGACATGATTTAAATGTATCACCGAAGACTGAAAAGTCATCCATGAAAACTTCCATGCATTCTTCTATCATGTCGTGAAAAATCGCCATCATACACCTTTGAAAGGTTGCAGGGGCGTTACAAAGTCCAAATGGCATGCGTTTGTAAGCAAAAGTACCATAAGGGCACGTGAATGTGGTTTTCTCTTGGTCCTCGGGTGCTATTGGAATTTGAAAATATCCGGAAAATCCATCTAGAAAACAATAGTAGCTATTTCCGGCTAATCTTTCCAACATTTGATCAATGAAAGGTAAGGGAAAGTGATCTTTTCTGGTGGCGTCATTTAATTTTCTATAATCAATACATACACGCCATCCTGTTACAGTCCTAGTAGGAATAAGCTCATTTTTCTCATTTGTAATGACAGTCATGCCACCCTTCTTAGGCACGCATTGAACTGGGCTTACCCATGGACTATCGGAAATTGGATATATCAAACCTGCATCTAGCAGTTTAATAATCTCCTTCTTAACTACATCTTGCATATTAGGATTTAGTCTTCGTTGGCGTTGCACATACGTTTTATGACCTTCTTCCATAAGGATTTTATGTGTGCAATACGAAGGACTTATTCCTTTAATATCATGAATCTTCCATGCAATGGCTGGTTTATGAGCTTTCAACACAGAAATGAGTTGTGATTTCTCATTTTCAGTAAGAGAAGACGATATTATTACAGGTAATTCAGATTCACCATGTAAATAAGCGTATTCCAAATGGTTTGGAAGTGGCTTTAACTCTAATTTCGGAGGTTCTTCTATCGATGATTTATATCGATATCTGTCTTCTTCTTTTAGCATTTGAATTTCTTCTGTTGTTGGTTCATATCCATTAGCTATAAGTGTAGCTAACATTTCAGCTTCATCAATTGGTTCATTACCTTCTCCTAAAGAACATTCTCCTGTTCCTTGTAATTCTGGAAATTCTTCTAATAATTCTGCATGTGCATCTATAGTTTGAATATAATAACATGTATCATCTGCAGATTGTGGTTGTTGCATTGCTCTATCAACTGAAAAGGTAACACTCTCATCCTCTATACTTAGGGTCAGTTTCTTACCGAACACGTCTATCATTGCTTTAGCCGTGTTTAAGAATGGTCTTCCTAATATGAGAGGAACTTGAGAATCCTCTTCCATGTCCAGAACAACAAAATCTACTGGAAATACTAAAGTACCAACTTTAACTAGCATGTTCTCCATTATCCCTCTAGGATATTTTATTGATCTATCGGCTAGTTGTATGCTTATTCTGGTTGGTTTCAATTCTCCAAGGTCTAGTTTAGTGTATAGTGAATACGGCATTAAATTTATACTAGCACCTAAGTCTGCCAATGCTTCTATTGAACTAAGACTACCCAGAAAACATGGAATTGTGAAACTTCCTGGATCAGATAATTTTTCTGGTATCTTATTCAACAGCACTGCTGAACAATTAGCATTCACAGTAACAGCCGAGAGTTCTTCCATTTTCTTTCTATTTGAGATTAGATCTTTCAAGAATTTAGCATATCTAGGCATTCCTGAAATCACATCAATGAAAGGAAGATTTACATTTATCTGTTTAAACATATCCAAAAATTTGGATTGCTCGGCTTCAAGTTTCTCTTTCTTCATTTTACTCGGATAAGGAAGTGGTGGTTGGTATGGTTTAACATAAGGTTTAGCCTTAACTGTGTTATCTTCATTAACCTTCTCAACTACCGGTTCTTTTTCCTTATCTTGATCAGGTTGTGGTTCTTGTGGAGTAGGAATAGTTTCATCAGAAGTTACAGGTATTTTAGGTGGTTTAAGTGTTGTACCACTTCTTGTGGTAATGGCTTTAGCTGTTTCATTCCTGGGGTTAGCATTTGTATCACTAGGTAGACTTCCCGGTTTTCTTTCACCTATTAACCTTGCTAGGTTACTTACATCTTGTTCCAGATTTTGAATAGAAGCTTGTTGATTTCTAAATGCTTGAGCATTTTGTTCATTGGTTTGTTTCTGAGATGTGAAAAACTGCGTTTGAGTTTCAACTAGCTTTGTCATCATATCTTCTAAATTCGGCTTTTTATCATCGGTTTGTTGTGGTGGTTTGTTTTGAAAATTAGGTCTTTGCTGATTATAAGTATTATTGGATACTTGTTGATTGCTAGGACCTTGTTGGTTGTTGTATGGAATATTTCGGTTATAATTCTGGTTTTGATTGTAAATCGGTCTTGGCGGTTGATAATTATTCTGATAATTATTTCCAGGCCTTTGGTTTATGTATGAAATATTCTCTCTTTGTTCCATTGTTAATTCAATACTGAGACAATCTTTTGTCAAATGTGGTCCTCCACACTGCTCACAACTAATTCGTATTGAGTGAATATCTTTAGTCATCTTTTCCATTCGTCGTTCCACAGCATCTATCTTTGCGGAAATGGAATCTAAGTCATGGATAGAATCGGCTCTAGCTGCTTTAGATGATCTAACGATGTCTTTTTCTTGGTGCCACTCATGTGAGTGGGAAGCAGTGTTATCAATAATTTTGTAAGCATCAGTTTCGGTTTTCTTCATAATAGAACCACCAGCTGCTATATCTATGTCTTTTCTTGTAGTGATGTCGCATCCTTGGTAGAATATTTGTACTATTTGACAGGTGTCTAAACCATGTTGCGGACATCCTCTTAACAACTTTTCATATCTTGTCCACGCCTCATATAGAGTTTCATTTGGTTTCTGTGTAAACGTAACAATTTCTGCTTGAAGTCTTACGGCTTTAGATGCAGGAAAGAATTGTTTAAGAAATTTGTCAACTAAAACGTCCCATGTATCAATCGCCCCTTCAGGTAACGATTCCAACCAATCTTTGGCTTCTCCCTTTAAAGTCCAGGGAAATAACATGAGATATATCTGTTCATCCTCCACTTCTCGGATTTTAAATAGTGTGCAGATCCTATTAAAGGTACGTAGATGTTCATTTGGATCTTCCTTCGGCGCACCACTAAATTGGCATTGATTAGTCACCATGTGTAGAATTTGTCCTTTGATTTCATAATCTGGCGCATTAATGTCTGGATGAGTAATTGCGTGACCTTGGCCAGTGCGTTTAGCTCTCATTCGGTCTTCCATACTTAAAGGTTCCAGATTCTCCATAATTGAATTTGTTGAATTGGAATCACTAGAGGATTCTGATTTAATGGTTCGTTCCTCAACAATCTCTGTTTGAATAATTGGTGGTTCCGGATGAAAGTTTAATGGTTCAGGATCTACGAACCGTTCCTGAATATTTTCCGAATTCTCAATTGTGAGGTTGGGTTCAAAAAATGGATTATCGGAAATTTGAACTGAAGTACTTGGTCTACTGGATGACGATTCTAAAGAAAAATCAACGGCGGTTATATTTGCTAAATGTCTTGATCTAGTTACAGGTGGTGAACGTACAAAAGGTGGTGAACGTCTTGCTCGGTGCATTCACTGAATATCCTATTAGTTTTAAAAAGGAAAGAAAAATTATAATAAGTTATCCAATTAATAGACTTTTCTGATTTTGCCCACGTTTCGAATAGCCAAAAGATGCAGCAGAGGGGCAGGATTCGTTTGGTCTCAATATAATTGAGGACTGTTTGGCTCCAATAACCCGATCCACGTACAAATTCAACTATTACTACGAACCAGAAAATTTTGATGTCTATCAATTTAACCACTCAAAATAAATTTTCGTAATTTTAAGAAATTTAGATAAGAAGTAGAAAAAATTCTAAGTCCTAAAAACTAGAATGGCGAGAAATAAGAGAGAAAAAGAGTTCGTCGCAAAAGGTCGAAAAAGAAAAATGGTTGAAAAATAAAAGGTGACGAAAAAAAATAAAAGAAACTTTTAAAACTTAAAAATACTTGACTAACCTAATCTTATTACTACAACTAACTTAAAATTATAATCGCAAATTGAAATTACTAATTGGAATGATAATTGATACATAGTAAAAGGTGTCTAAAAATATTAAAGCTTACAGGAAAAACTAAATCCCAAATGGAAATAACTTAAAAAGAAACTAAAACTTAAAAAGGCGTCGCAAAATTCTAAAACACCTAAATCTTAGTCTAAAGAAAAAGCACTTAAGGAATTCTACGGCAAAGCCTAAAAATCTAGGAGTAAAAATGACTATGGCAAAAACTAAGTTTAAAATTAAATATGAGCTAAAAATACAAATATTACGCTACAACGATTAAAAAGGGACAAAATATAAAAATATACAAAAAGTTGTAAAAAGTACAATTTTTATAAAAAAATTATTTTTATATTATTTATTTTATTAAACTATTAATTTTACAATTTAATTAAACTAATTTAACTAAAATATAAATTAAATAAAACTTAAATTAAAAATAAACTTAATTATAATAATAATAATAATAATAATAATAATTAATAATAATCCGTAATAAATGCAGGATTAGGGTTTTGTCGCCTGTCAGAAAGTCTCCGCGAGTCGCGGTATTTATTGCATCAAACCCCGCGAGTCGCGGGGTTCAGAAATTCAACTCTGGAGCTGTTTTAATTTACGCGTTTTTTTTTTTTTTTTTTTTTTCTAATTTTCTGTTTTAATATAAATAAAAGATATTTAAATAAAACTTATATTTTTATAAACTAAAATAAAAATAAAGAAACTTATAAAACTTTTTAACAAACTCTTAAAAATATATAAATTTTTGTTTTTCTTTTTATATTTTCGAATATTCAAAACGTATTTTTACAAAAGCGAATTTTAATAAAAGTAAATAAAAAATCTTTTTTTTTTTATATTAGCGTTGCGCTTCCGGCTTTTAAGATAAGTTCCCCGGCAGCGGCGCCAAAAATTCTTGATGTCAAAGCTAAGGGGTATAAAATACTATTGAAGTTTACAACGAAACACTATTACATACGATACAATTTTACACAAGATATTTATTTATTTAGAGAATGGATATACTTAAACCTTGCTACAACACTTATAGGTAGTGTACCTAATCGTACAGTAGTGTAGTTTTTAGTAAGTCCGGTTCGTTCCACAGGGAATCTTTTTTAAACAAAGCTCAACGCTATATTAATTTACTTTTATAAAAATACAAACATATATATAAGTAATATTATTATTATAAAGGGGGTTTTTTACCGTTTAATGACCGGTTTGTCGATTTTAAAACTTTAGTCTCAGTTAAAACCAAATGTAAAATAATAAATAAATACAAGACTTAATTTAAAGCGTAAAGTAAATAACGATAATGAAATTGCGAATAATAAAAGTGCGATAAAATAAACTTGCGATAATTAAAAAGTACGATAATTAAAAGTGCAATTAAATACAATAACAATAAAAATGCGATAATTAGAAGTGCAATTAAATATAAAATAAAGGAAATTAAATATGAAATAAAAGAATTATGCTTATTTAAACTTCCGTAATCATGATGTTCGACGTGTTGATTTTAGTTTTATGCCCATGGGTTAATTGTCCTTTGTCCTGGATTATTTAATATGTCCGTCTGGTTTTTGTCCATAACAGTCCATCAGTCATAAATATAAAATGCGAGTGCCCTCGTCAAATTATCCTTATACCCGAAGTTAAATATTCCAACTAATTGGGGATTTAAACTGTAACAAGATTTTAACACTTTGTTTAATAATTACACCAGGATGTCGACTGAGTGTAACCCAAGGTTTTAATATTTTGTTATCAATTATACCAAGTGTCCTTTGTACATAATTTCACCCCTGTTTTAATTATTCTAGTGGCTATTAATCCATTCCCGTGTCCGGTTAAATGAACGATTATTCGTACATATAAATACCCCGCCCATCGTGTCCGATCGAGTGTATATAGTAATTTATAAGGACGCCCAATTGTAAATCTTTATATTAACATTAACAAACTATCATTTAGTTAAACAAATATAAAGCCTATTAATAGCCCATAGTCTAATTTCCACAAGTGTCGTTCTTTTGTCCAAACCCCAATTATGGTACAAAGTCCAATTACCCAATTTTAGTAATTAGCCCAACATCATGATTACTTCGTTTTAAATAAGCATAATAATAACTTAGCTACGAGACATTAATGTAAAAAGGTTGAACATAACTTACAATGACTAAAAATAGCGTAGCGTTACACGGACAGAATTTCGACTTACACCCTTACAATATTCGCTAACATACCCTTATTATTAGAATTATAATTAAAATTAAAATTAAAATATAAATTATAAATATAAATATATCGTATGAATGAGGAGAAAAAAGATTATGAAAATGATCAGAATTCGGTTTGCTTTATAGGGAGTTTCAAAACTGGGGGCTCCGCGACTCGCGGCCATTTTGGCCTTCAAACTCCGCGAGTCGCGGAGAATGAAATTACAGCTCAGTCCCTTGGAGTCTTTCTCTGCCGACGGTTTTTATTTATAAATATAATATATATATAATTAATATAATTAATTATATATTATATTATATTTATATACATAGTTAACTTGTAATTTTTAGTCCGTTGCGTCGAGCGTTAAGAGTTGACTCCGGTCCCGGTTCCGGATTTTCGAACGTCCTTGCGTACAATTTTATATTTTGTACTTTGCGTTTTGAATCTTGTACTTTTGTAATTTCGAGACGTTTCTTATCAATAATTGGAACCTTTTTGATTGTCTTTTGTACTTTTGAGCTTTTTGGTCGTTTGCGTCTTCAATTCGTCGAATCTGTCTTTTGTCTTCACCTTTTATTATTTAAACGAATATTACTTGTAAATAGAACAATTGCAACTAAAAGCTTGTCTTTCTTGAGGAATAATGCTATGAAATATATGTTCGTTTTTAGCATTATCAAGGTCCTAGCAATCAACAAGTATCCAATAATAATTACAATCAGCAAAGACCTAATTTTCAAAACAAACCACCACAACAAACCGATGATAAAAAGCCAAATTTAGAAGATATGATGACGAAGCTAGTTGAAACTCAAACGCAGTTTTTCACATCTCAGAAACAAACTAATGAACAAAATGCTCAAGCATTTAGAAATCAACAAGCTTCTATTCAAAATCTGGAACAAGAAGTAAGTAACCTAGCAAGGTTAATAGGTGAAAGAAAATCGGGAAGTCTACCTAGTGATACAAATGCTAACCCCCGGAATGAAACAGCTAAAGCCATTACCACAAGAAGTGATACAACGCTTAAACCACCTGAAATACCTGTAACTTCTGATGAAACTATTCCTACTCCACAAGAACCACAACCTGATCAAGATAAGGAAAAAGAACCGGTAGTTGAAAAGGTTAATGAAGATAACACAGTTAAGGCTAAACCTTATGTTAAACCATACCAACCACCACTTCCTTACCCGAGTAAAATGAAGAAAGAGAAACTTGAAGCCGAGCAATCCAAATTCTTGGATATGTTTAAACAGATAAATGTAAATCTTCCTTTCATTGATGTGATTTCAGGAATGCCTAGATATGCTAAATTCTTGAAAGATCTAATCTCAAATAGAAAGAAAATGAAAGAACTCTCGGCTGTTACCATGAATGCTAATTGTTCAGCAGTGCTGTTGAATAAGATACCAGAAAAACTATCTGATCCAGGAAGTTTCACAATTCCATGTTTTCTGGGTAGTCTTAGTTCAATAGAAGCATTGGCAGACTTAGGTGCTAGTATAAATCTAATGCCGTATTCACTATACGCTAAACTAGACCTTGGAGAATTGAAACCAACCAGAATAAGCATACAACTAGTCGATAGATCAATAAAATATCCTAGAGGGATAATGGAGAACATGCTAGTTAAAGTTGGTACTTTAGTATTTCCAGTAGATTTTGTTGTTTTGGACATGGAAGAAGATTCTCAAGTTCCTCTCATATTAGGAAGACCATTCTTAAACACGGCTAAAGCAATGATAGACGTGTTCGGTAAGAAATTGACCCTAAGTATAGAGGATGAGAGTGTTACCTTTTCAGTTGATAGAGCAATGCAACAACCACAATCTGCAGATGATACATGTTATTATATTCAAACTATAGATGCACATGCAGAATTATTAGAAGAATTTCCAGAATTACAAGGAACAGGAGAATGTTCTTTAGGAGAAGGTAATGAACCAATTGATGAAGCTGAAATGTTAGCTACACTTATAGCTAATGGATATGAACCAACAACAGAAGAAATTCAAATGCTAAAAGAAGAAGACAGATATCGATACAAATCATCGATAGAAGAACCTCCGAAATTAGAGTTAAAGCCACTTCCAAACCATTTGGAATACGCTTATTTACATGGTGAATCTGAATTACCTGTAATAATATCGTCTTCTCTTACTGAAAATGAGAAATCACAACTCATTTCTGTGTTGAAAGCCCATAAACCAGCCATTGCATGGAAGATTCATGATATTAAAGGAATAAGTCCTTCGTATTGCACACATAAAATCCTTATGGAAGAAGGTCATAAAACGTATGTGCAACGCCAACGAAGACTAAATCCTAATATGCAAGATGTAGTTAAGAAAGAGATTATTAAACTGCTAGATGCAGGTTTAATTTATCTAATTTCTGATAGTCCATGGGTAAGCCCAGTTCAATGCGTGCCTAAGAAGTGTGGCATGACTGTCATTACAAATGAAAAAAATGAGCTTATTCCTACTAGAACTGTAACAGGATGGCGTGTGTGTATTGATTATAGAAAATTAAATGACGCCACCAGAAAAGATCACTTTCCCTTACCTTTCATAGATCAAATATTGGAAAGATTAGCCGGAAATAGTTACTATTGTTTTCTAGATGGATTTTCCGGATATTTTCAAATTCCAATAGCACCCGAGGACCAAGAGAAAACCACATTCACGTGCCCTTATGGTACTTTTGCTTACAAACGCATGCCATTTGGACTTTGCAACGCCCCTGCAACCTTTCAAAGGTGTATGATGGCGATTTTTCATGACATGATAGAAGAATGCATGGAAGTTTTCATGGATGACTTTTCAGTCTTCGGTGATACATTTGAAACATGTCTAGCTAATCTTGAACGAATGCTCATTAGATGCGAACAATCAAATCTAGTACTTAATTGGGAGAAATGCCATTTTATGGTTAAAGAAGGCATCGTTCTTGGACATAAAATTTCAAAAGAAGGAATTGAAGTGGATAGAACTAAAGTAGATGTAATCGCTAAACTTCCACATCCCACCAATGTTAGAGGAGTTAGGAGTTTTCTAGGGCATGCCGGTTTTTATCGATGTTTCATAAAAGATTTTTCTAAAATTGCCACTCCTATGAATAAACTCCTAGAAAAAGATGCTCCATTCATCTTTTCAGATGAGTGTATCAAATCTTTTAATATTCTTAAAGAGAAACTCACTAATTCGCCGATCATGATAACACCAAATTGGAATCTACCATTTGAACTAATGTGCGATGCAAGTGATTTTGCAATGGGAGCCGTTTTAGGACAAAGGATTGAAAAACGATTTCAACCTATATATTATGCTAGTAAGACGTTACAAGGAGCACAAACGAACTATACAACTACTGAAAAAGAACTCCTTGCTATTGTCTTTGCTTTTGACAAATTTCGATCATATCTCGTTCTAGCAAAAACGGTGGTCTATACCGACCATTCTGCTCTTAGATACCTATTTTCGAAACAAGATGCTAAACCAAGATTAATCCGTTGGATCTTACTCTTACAAGAGTTTGATATTGAAATCCGAGATAAAAGAGGAGCAGAAAATCTTGCCGCTGATCATCTTCCTTGTCTTGAAAATCCTGAGTTAGAAATTCAAAATGAATCGACCATACAAGACAACTTTCCTGATGAATATCTATTGAAGATAGATTATAAAGAAATCCCATGGTTTGCAGACTATGCAAACTACTTAGTTTGTGGATTCCTTGAAAAAGGATTATCGTACCAAAAACGAAAGAAATTCTTCAGTGATATAAAACACTATTTTTGGGAAGATCCACATCTGTTTAAAAGTTGTCCCGATGGAATAATACGCCGATGTGTATTTGGAGATGAAGCTAGTAAAATTTTAAACCATTGTCACACAGGACCAACAGGAGGGCATTATGGGCCTCAACTAACAGCAAGAAAAGTTTATGATGCTGGATTCTATTGGCCTACAATTTACAAAGACGCACACCTTCTTTGCAAATCCTGTAATGCTTGTCAAAGGGCCGGAAAAATAAGTCAACGTGATGAAATGCCACAAAATGTCATCCAAGTATGTGAAGTATTTGACATTTGGGGTATTGACTTTATGGGTCCATTTCCAAAATCTCATAATAATCTCTATATTCTCGTAGCCATTGATTATGTATCTAAATGGGCGGAAGCACAAGCTCTCCCAACTAACGATGCACGAGTTGTAGTCAACTTTTTAAAACGTCTTTTTGCAAGGTTTGGAACACCGAAAGCTTTAATAAGTAATCGGGGTACTCATTTCTGTAATAATCAACTTGAGAAAGTTCTTAAAAGATATGGAGTAACTCATAAAATCTCCACCGAATATCATCCACAAACAAGTGGACAAGTTGAAAATACCAACCGAGCTTTAAAACGTATTCTAGAGAAAACCGTAGGATCAAATCCGAAGGAATGGTCCATTAAATTGGAGGATGCACTCTGGGCTTTTAGAACAGCCTACAAAACTCCAATTGGAACCACACCTTTTAGACTTGTTTATGGAAAAGCATGTCATCTTCCAGTAGAAATTGAACACAAAGCATTTTGGGCTTTGAAGACTTGTAATCTTGATTTACATGAAGCCGGACGTCTATGATTAAGTCAACTAAACGAATTAGAAGAATTAAGACATGAAGCATAAGAAAATTCGTTAATCTATAAAGAAAGAACGAAGAAATGGCATGATAAAAGAATCAGAAGTTCAAAAGAATTTAAAGAAGGAGACAGAGTTCTTCTTTTCAATTCACGATTCAAGCTATTTCCTGGAAAATTGAAATCAAGATGGTCTGGACCATTCATAGTCAAAAGAGTTTTCCCATACGAAACGATAGAATTAATAAATTCAAATGGGATTGAATTTAAAGTTAATGGTCACAGAGTTAAACACTACATAGATAGTCCGATGGAAGTCGACAACGAAGTTAATCACAATTTCGACACCACAGCTAACTAAGTGTGGGGAGAATCAAGTCTTTAAAGGATAATATGTATTTCTGTTAGAGTTAGATTGTCTGTTTTCATGTAGTTTTCGAAAATGGAACCCGAATGGTCTTTCCCTAGCAGACCCTAAAGAACTAGTCTTCTCCCCCCATTCTGAATTTTTATTTTTTTAGGTTTTTACAAAATGAAGACTGCCTGTGAACTAAACCATGGTCTAATGCTACACGCTTTGATCACTAAACGTAATAATGACACACTACCGAGTGAAATAGTATCAGTAATCAGAGAAAGATTGGACGGAGTTAGAAAAGAATCCAGATGCGAAGATAATAAGTTACAATTTGGTAAAGGAAAATCAAAATCCGCAGCGAAAAGAAGAGCACGACACCTAGAAAGATGTCACAAATGCGAAAAATGGTCACATGGAGGTAGATGTTCAAATAACCAAACCTATTCAAATACCGAATTTGTTACTTTATGCAGAGACGGACCGTTCATATGTTTAGAAGAAAAGACACTGAATGCTCGAGGTTACGCCTATGTAGCCATGGAAAACCAATTAAACCGACTATCTTATGAATGGGATAGATCATATAACTAAGAAATCTATTTCACAGGTATGTTTGTGCAGTTTTTAATTTTATTTTTATTTTTAACCTTTTGATAATAAACGCTAATTTGTTCGCTATAAAGTATTAAATTGGTATTGAATAAAATTAGGTTTGGCGACCGAAATTATTGATATCATTCAAAAATTTATTACATCACTGCGAAATTTAACGTTTATTTTTAAGGTATAAATATCTTTAATCAATCAACCCAAAATATTTTAAAAATTCGTCATGAGTTAAATTAGGTCTTGGAACCGAAATTACTTTACCGAAAAAAGGGGCGCATATTTTTGATAATATTTGATTGATTAAAGTGGGATAAAAAGCCAAAAAGATTTTTAATTTTATTTTTACCATGTTTTTAAAATTAATATTTAAATCTTAAATTAATATTGTAAACTTTGTAAAAATAATATTTTTAAAATTGTAAATATTTGAAAAATTAATATAAGTTTGGTGTGAATTTATAATATGAATTTTTAAATTAAGTTTGGTGTGAATTTTTAATTCTTAAAATATGAATTTTTAATTTTATGCATTTTAAATTTTAAGTTTGGTGTGAATTTTTAATATTAATTTTGAATTTTATATTTAAGTTGTGTGAATTTAAAAACAAAAATTTACTTTATCTCATTAAGTTAAAAATATGATTTTTAAAATTCGTCGTGAGTTGAAGACTAGGTCTTTGAACCGAAATTGCTTTACCCGAGGGAGGGACGAGAACTTTTTGCTATCATTATTTTTAATCTTATTGAATTAAAGTATGCCAAAAACATTAAAAAACCCAAAAATCTTAGCTTTTAAAACAATCGCTACAAAAAGACAAATTTTAAAATTTTGTCGAAGGATGGACTAGGTCATCGATCCGAAACGACCTCGTCCTAAATAACAAGGGAAACAATATTTTAAAATTAATTACTTAATTGTTTTAATTAGTATAAGATGTTATAAAAACAAAAAACAAAAAAAAAAAAAAAAAAACAAACTCCGCGAGTCGCGGAGTTTGAAGGGTAATATACCGCGACTCGCGGAGTTCCTAAAATCCAGAAAAAAATATAAATTCAGAACTGATCAGTCCACAACCCACAACACAGAAAAAACTGCGAAAATACTGCCGAAAAAACTCGCAAAAACACCCTCAAAATCACAATTTTTAACCGTTAATCATCAAATCTTTTACTAAAATCATGTTGAGAAGGATGCTATCAAGGAATTACTCAAGAAAAACGGTAAATTTCTACACCTAAACACCATTTAATCCGAAAATTAGTGTTCTTGAGCAATTTTTTTCCCCAATTTGATTTTGATGCTTTTTAGTGTAATTATGCTTAAATTGCTTATGTATTATGCTTGTATAACCTAGATTGATGCTTTTTAACATGATTAGAAGCCTTAAACTTCAAATTTTGAGTAATCTAGGGTTTGTGTTCTTGAGCAAATTTGGGGCTTTTTGATATAAACAGGTTATGGCCGATTTTTGTCATGAATTGTTGCTAAATTAAGTAGTGTAACATGTTTAGGTAGTTAAATGATCCAAACTTTGAGCCTAAACATGATTTTGAGATTTAAAGTGGACTTTTTCAAGTCTAAAATTCATGAACTTGATTTTTGAGAGATAATGCCATGTGAAACTTGTTTAATTGCTAGTAATGATTATTTTGACATGTTATTTGAGTTGAATGCTTATGAACTTGGCGAACATTTTCGTATATGCTTATTTGAAAAAGTGTAGATTTGATGAAAATATGAAAATGAGCTTAAGTTTGATATAAATTGATCATGTCATTGTAATTATTTTGATTGATGATTTTGCTGACACTAATGCATATTTGGATGCACAAAAATTATGTTTGATGTGTTTTGCAGACTGAAAGGGGTGAATCTTCATCCCAAGCTCGCAATGCTCCTGCTGAGAATGCGGAACAATAGGAGGTGGATAACTACTACAAGCAAGATATACCTCATCCAGTCATGACATTTTCTGATATGCACTTGGAAGATTTGCACCCGAACCTGAGATTTGACAGACTTTGGATAGATTATCCAAAATACCAAAGGGGTTTGCATACTCTTCATTCTAAAGTTGTTGAGGTACCGAGGGTCATAGAATGGGGACCATTAGAAGCTGTAGAATTGGCCGGGCCAATTAGGGAATTACTTGCACAGAGGTATGGTAATTCTACTTTTAACAACTGGGTACGTTTATTCACCATGCGTAGACCTGTATATAAAGTATGGTGTGAAGAATTGTTGTGTAGTATAGAATTAAATGATCGGGTAGCTAGTTTAACCGATTGATCTTTTATTAGATTTTTGTTAGGAGGTTCGATGCGCCACATGTCTTTACTAGACATGGCTCAGGCTTTACGTATATATACGCCTGAGGAGTTAGCATCTGCCGATTGTAGAGGGTTGATACTAAATGGTTGAAAGATAGATGAAAATTTTGATACACATGGTGTATGGAGTCAAATGACAAGCCATCACCGATTCAAAGGGGGAAATTACTCTTATTTGGATATAGATAGAGCTGAATTAAGAGTAATTCATAGGTTTTTAGCTAATTCGATTACACAAAGAGGTAAGAACAAGGAAAAGGTAAATGAACAGGATTTGTTTTACCATATGTGTATTCGAGACCCACAAAGCGCTGTAAGTATACCTTATTGTGTGGGTTATTATTTATCAGCTATGGTTAGGGGGATGAGACCGCATAGCATAATAGGAGGTGGTATTTTTATTACTTTGATTGCTGAATATCTCGGTGTGGATATAAGTTGGGGGGGATTATTAGTCGAAGAACCAGAACCCCGCGATACTATAGGTTTAAATGTATACCATGGTGCGAAAGTTTTGAAGAGGCGAAATAACGCCGCAGTACAATACCATGGTAGACATCCAGAGGTTGAGAAAAACCAACAGCAAGGTAATGTAGGAGGGGGAAATGAAATGCAAGAAATGCAAAGGTTTATAGCTTCACAGGAGTACGAAAATGCTAGACAGAGAGCATTTGAAGATTGGCAAGTTCATCAAAACAAAATCATAGCTCATTGCCAACATATAGGTAGAAACTATATTCCTACTCCAAAACCCATATTCCCTCCCTGGTCTATAGAGATGCAACCACCGTATCCTACGTATAACCCAGCCGAAGCATTCTATAGCACCTATGGTTATGCATGGAACCCCTATTGGTATCAGTATCATCCCTAGTCTACTTAGTTTTATTTATTTTGTAATTTGTAATGTTGATACGTTTAATACTTATTTAATATTGTAATAGTTTTTATAATTTTCTAACTTTTATTCTTAGATTTTAATAATTTTTGAATGTGGGGTAATATACCAAACTTCAAAAATATGTATATATGTTTGCAGTTTATCTTATGTACACAACAGGGTAAAACAACGCATTTTCAAAGACTGGCATTAAGTTCAGCAAAAGCAACTAATTTTGACGACAAGATGCACAATATATGTGAAATAACAACAAGACGGAATGAACAAATGATGTGCACCATTTATCATTCAGCAAACAAACGCCAATATAATTGGAAACTTTGGTAAAATTTAATCATTTTCACACAAATCACCCTCAATAATTTAAATTGTTACTGATTTCTTGCAAATGAGTGCATTGCAAGATCTTAAGTGTGGGAAGGGGTTAAATTCTTTCGGATTTTAAAATTTTTATCTTAAACACTGGGTTACCATTAAAAATACTTGTAAAGCAGTAGTTGTATTAGAATCTAGTGCTCTCTGATAATAAAGAACAGCCCTAGTCTTATATACTGACTACCCAAATCTAGTAAAATTTTTCAAAATTTTCAATTAAATGAACTCAAAATCATGTTTATACATATTTATGAACGATAAAACTAGGTTTTAACACCGAAATTATTGTAACCTCGGAAAGGACATAAATTGAGAAACAAAACAAAATGTTAAAATTCATTTAAAATGGAATAGAGGACAATAAAAAGGAAAATAAAAGCCAAGTGTGGGAAAATTCTCCAAGTTATTCAAAACATATATCACATATTTTTGTACAAATAACTGAAAATACTTTTGCTTTGGACTAAACTAAAAAGTTTTACCTGATTTACTGTAAGAAAGATGGATCTACACGATGAATCAATTCCATCATTAAAAGGAAGTAAAGTCTTCCGAAAAAGACACGCACTTCTTGATTTAGGTCAAGAAGTTGTCGTCCAGACCAGCTGTAGGTTGACGAAAAATCTAGAAAAGTCATCACTAAAATCAGCAGGAAATCCACGGACCTCAGCATTAAACAGGGTCGCCAAGTGGTCAGATTTATCCTAACCATGAGAAGGATTTATCTCGTAAAATGGGTGGCACCATGCAAATTAGCTGGATAAGACTAATGAATCAGATCCCCAGAAAGGATAATCTCCTTAAAAGATCAAAAATCAGCTTTTAAGCCTGATATTACTCAATCCTTGAGATTGACCTTAAAGATTGAGAATTACAAACTCATGGAATTCAATGATATCTAAACTCGAGCTTGAACGAGAAAATATTTTGATAAAAATTACAAACCGATTTGTTTTCTGAAAACCCTATTTTCAATGCGTTCATTACCATTGAACGTAAAATCCTAGGAATTCACCTGGAATTCATTAGGTCACCTGAACTAAATCGGGTGTCAACCGTAAGAATGGTGGTTGCATAGTGGTCAAAGACAGGACTTTGTGCCAGACCGAAAAATCATAAGGGTGAGCTTTACTATTGCTCCTACCAAGGATAGTAATTGCGTCCGACACGTTATAGACCATAATTAAAAGCATGTCAGGGGACATTGCCTTAACAGTTGCTTGTTCAATGCTTTCCTTTACAACCGGACGGTAGTTTACGGAAAGGTAATATACGGGACAAGTAAACTGGACGTGTTGCTTTCCAAATACAAGGTTAGCAAGTGGGTGACACAAAACCGCAAGTTTTGAGCTAAAATTTTCAAATCTGAAACCCACCAAACCCACAAAAATATTTTGCAAACACCGGTAAAGGGTTATTCCGGAAAACTTATCTAGGGTAAAAACTAGATTTAATTTTCAAAAGATCAAATGTTTTCATAAAGATCCAATTTTCTTAATGGATCTAAATTTTTATAGTCATGTGAGACTGTAAACCATATCGTTACTACCATTGTTTATACCGCCGTATAGAAATCAGTGATGTACAAAGTGTGAAGAATAAAGAAGTGATTCTAGTATTTCAAGACGATATTGCTTGAGGACAAGCAACGCTTAAGTGTGGGAATATTTGATAATGCTAAAAATGAACATATATTTCATAGCATTATTCCTCAAGAAAGACAAGCTTTTAGTTGCAATTGTTCTATTTACAAGTGATATTCGTTTAAATAATAAAAGGTGAAGACAAAAGACAGATTCGACGAATTGAAGACGCAAACGACCAAAAAGCTCAAAAGTACAAAAGACAATCAAAGAGGTTCCAATTATTGATAAGAAACGTCTCGGAATTACAAGAGTACAAGATTCAAAACGCAAAGTACAAGATATTAAATTGTACGCAAGGACATTCGAAAATCCGGAACCGGGACCAGAGTCAACTCTCAACGCTCGACGCAACGGACTAAAAATTACAAGTTAACTATGTATATAAATATAATATAATATATAATTAATTATATAAATTATATATATATATTATATTTATATAATAAACCGTCGGTAAACAAAGAGCCAAAATGGAGTGAGCTGTATTTACAAACTCCGCGACTCGCGGAGTTTGAAGGCAAAAAGGGCCGCGATTCGCGGAGCCCCAAATTCTGAAACTCCCTATAAAAGCAAACGAATTTTGATCGCAAAAAACAAACATATATATCCATCCTCTCTATATCTATACGTAAATATTTATATTTATATTTTAATTTTAATTTTAATTTTAATTTTAATCCTAATAATAAGGGTATGTTAGCGAATATTGTAAGGGTGTAAGTCAAAATTCTGTCCGTGTAACGCTACGCTATTTTTAATCATTGTAAGTTATGTTCAACCTTTTTAATTTAATGTCTCGTAGCTAAGTTATTATTATGCTTATTTAATCCGAAGTAATCATGATGTTGAGCTAATTACTAAAATTGGGTAATTGAGCTTTGTACCATAATTGGGGTTTGGACAAAAGAACGACACTTGTGGAAATTAGACTATGGGCTATTAATGGGCTTTATATTTGTTTAACTAAATGATAGTTTGTTAATGTTAATATAAAGATTTACAATTGGTCGTCCCTATAAATTACCATATACACTCAATCGGACACGATGGGCGGGGTATTTATATGTACGAATAATCGTTCATTTAACCGGACACGGGAATGGATTAATAGCCACTAGAATAATTAAAACAGGGGTGAAATTATGTAAAAGGACACTTGGCATAATTAATAACAAAATATTAAAACCTTGGGTTACACTCAGTCGACATCCTGGTGTAATTATTAAACAAAGTATTAAAATCTTGTTATAGTTTAAGTCCCCAATTAGTTGGAATATTTAACTTCGGGTATAAGGATAATTTGACGAGGATACTCGCACTTTATATTTATGACTGATGGACTGTTATGGACAAAAACCAGACGGACATATTAAATAATCCAGGACAAAGGACAATTAACCCATGGGCATAAAACTAAAATCAACACGTCAAACATCATGATTACGGAAGTTTAAATAAGCATAATTCTTTTATTTCATATTTAATTTTCTTTATTTTATATTTAATTGCACTTCTAATTATCGCATTTTTATTGTTATTGTATTTAATTGCACTTTTAATTATCGTACTTTTTAATTATCGCAAGTTTATTTTATCGCAATTTTATTATTCGCAATTTCATTATCGTTATTTACTTTACGCTTTAAATTAAGTCTTGTATTTATTTATTATTTTACATTTGGTTTTAACTGAGACTAAAATTTTAAAATCGACAAACCAGTCATTAAACGGTAAAAACCCCCCTTTATAATAATAATATTACTTATATATATTTGTATTTTTATAAAAGTAAACTAATATAGCGTTAAGCTTTGTTTAAAGATTTTCCCTGTGGAACGAACCGGACTTACTAAAAACTACACTATTGTACGATTAGGTACACTGCCTATAAGTGTTGTAGCAAGGTTTAAGTATATCCATTCTCTAAATAAATAAATATCTTGTGTAAAATTGTATCGTATGTAATAGTATTTTCTGCTAAAAATATAAAGCTATTTTATATACACCTCGCGTAACTATCAGTAAGACACTCGTCCGTAAAGACAAATGGAGCGTCTTTCTCAAGAAGTTTGTTCATGGGGGTTGCAATTTTGGAAAAATCTTTAATGAACCGCCGGTAAAAACCGGCGTGCCCCAGAAAACTTCTTACGCCTTTTACATTTGACGGTGGTGGTAATTTGGCTATGACTTCCACTTTAGCTCTATCCACCTCCAGACCTGCACAAGAAATTTTATGACCCAATACAATGCCCTCTTTTACCATAAAATGGCATTTTTCCCAGTTTAGCACAAGATTTGATTCTTCACACCTAATCAACATACGCTCAAGATTATGAAGACATGAGTCAAAAGAATCACCGAAGACTGAAAAGTCATCCATGAATACTTCCATAAAGTCTTCAATCATATCATGAAAAATAGCTACCATACACCTTTGAAAGGTAGCAGGAGCATTGCATAAGCCAAAGGGCATACGTCGATAGGAGAAAGTACCATAAGGGCATGTAAAGGTCGTTTTATCTTGGTCCTCGGGTGCTATAGGGATTTGGAAATATCCCGAGAAACCGTCAAGAAAACAATAAAAGTTCTTTCCTGCCAACCTTTCCAACATTTGATCAATGTAAGGAAGAGGAAAATGGTCTTTTCGAGTAGCATCATTTAATTTTCTGTAATCAATACATACCCTCCAACCCGCGATAGTCCTGGTAGAAATTAATTGGTCTTCTTCATTTGTGACAACGGTCATGCCACCCTTTTTGGGCACGCATTGGACCGGACTCACCCAAGGGCTATCCGAAATTGGATAAATGAGACCTGCATCTAGGAGTTTGACAATCTCCTTTTTAACAACTTCTTGCATATTAGGGTTGATTCGCCTTTGTCTTTGTACACATGGCTTGTAGTTATCTTCCATTAATATCTTATGCGTACAATAAGAGGGACTTATACCCTTGATGTCATGAATTTTCCATGCTAGAGCCGTTTTATTGGCTTTTAACATGGAAACAAGTTTAGACTTCTCACTTACAGAGAGTTCGGATGAAATGATAACCGGGAGAGTAGAACCTTCTTGTAGGTAAGCATATTCCAAGTGTTTTGGAAGTGGCTTGAGTTCTAAAACGGGAGGTTCTTCAATCTATGTTTTACATCGGTACTCATTTCCTAAATCCAACTTTCTGTATTCTTCATCATTTGGCTCATAACCGTTAGCCATCAAGGTGGTCAACATCTCCACTTCTTCCACCATATTCTCTTCATCACCTTCCACAAAAATGCATTCTCCCGTACCTTGCAATTCTGGAAATTCCTGCAACAACTTCGAATATGTGTCTATGGTTTGCACATAATAACATTGATCATCAGTAGACTCGGGGTATTGTAGGGCATGGTCAACGGAAAATGTAACCTTCATATCCTCAATACTAATGGTCAATTTCTGCCCATGAACATCTATCATAGCTCTAGCGGTATTGAGGAAAGGTCGACCTAATATAAGAGGCACACGTGTGTCCTCCTCCATGTCCAAAATTACAAAGTCAGCCGGAAATACTAGGGTACCTACTTTTACCAACATATTCTCTAAAATTCCACGAGGGAATTTAACAGAGCGGTCCGCTAATTGAATTGCCATTCGAGTTGGTTTTAGTACCCCGGGGTTTAGCTTAACATATAATGAATAAGACATTAAATTTATGCTAGCCCCTAAATCCGCTAATGCTTTAATGCATTCCAAATCTCCCAGGAGACATGGTATGGTAAAACTTCCAGGATCTGCTAATTTCTTTGGTATTTTGTTCATCAAAATTGCTGAACAATTAGCATTCATGGTGATGGATGAAAGTTCCTCCATTTTCTTCCGATTAGTAAGTAAGTCTTTTAAGAACTTAGCATACTTGGGCATACCTGAGATTACATCAATAAAATGCATATTTACGTTAATTTGTTTAAACATATCTAGGAATTTTGACCTTTCGGCCTCTAGCCTTTCTTGTTGTTGTTTTCTTGGGTATGGGAGCGGTGGTTGATATGGTTTCACTACGGGTTTTTCCCGTTCTTCCTTTTCAACCACTTTTTCCGGCTCCTTAACCGGTTCATCATTTCGGTTCAACGGAACACTAAAATCAGAATTTTCGGGCATTTTTGGAGCATCGTATGCTAAACCACTCTGTGTGGTGATAACATTGGCGTGCTCATTTCGAGGGTTCTTACTTGTATCGCCCGGTAAACTACCTGGTTTTCTCTCACTAAGTAAATTAGCTAAACCACTCATTTGTTTCTCCAAATTCTGAATTGAGGCTTGTTGATTTCGAAACTGGTGTTCGTTTTTCTCGTTGGTTTGGTTTATATTTGTGACAAGCTGAGTTTGTGATGAAATCAACTTTTCCAACATACTCTCCAAATTTGACTTTTTTTCTTCCTGTTGGGGTTTTTGATAAAAACCCGGAGTTTGTTGTTAGAACCCACTACTTGACCCTTGTTGATAATTGGAATTTTGACCTTGAGGGTTGTAGGGGTTGTTA
This sequence comes from Rutidosis leptorrhynchoides, assembly GCF_046630445.1. NCBI lineage: Eukaryota > Viridiplantae > Streptophyta > Magnoliopsida > Asterales > Asteraceae > Rutidosis > Rutidosis leptorrhynchoides. The sequence goes on along the minus strand of NC_092337.1, from coordinate 50,767,099 downwards.
AAGTTCCGGTTAAATTGGGCTCTTCCTTGAAATTGATTGTTATTTCTTTGGCTTATGAAAGCCACTTCTTCTTTTTGAGCCATTGTTAAACCGGCATCACAATCTTTTCCTAAATGAAGACCATCACAGTATTCACAACCTACTTTCATACTATGAATTTCCTTGGTGATTTTATCTATGGTTCGAGCAACACCGTCTATTTTAACACTTAGGGAACTAAGGTCATCATAGGCGCCGGCGCTTTGGACTTGAGCATTACGAGTAATTGGGCGTTCTTGATGCCACTCATGAGAATAATCGGCTAGCTTCTCGATTATTTCATAAGCCTCTTGCTCGGTTTTGTCCATAAGAGAACCACCGGCCGCTTGGTCAATTGAAATTCGGGTTGCTACATCACAACCTTTGTAAAAGATTTGGACCTTTTGAAAGGTATCCAAACCATGGTTTAGACACCCTCTTAGCATTTTGGAAAATCGATTCCATGCTTCATACAGGGTTTCCATCGACTTTTGACAGAATTAGGTAATTTCGTGTTGGATTCTCGCGGACTTGGATGCTGGAAAATATTTCTTAAGAAATTTTTCCAACTTACCATCCCACGTTTCTATAGTAGCCTCGGCCAATGAATCTAACCAACTTCGTGCTTCCCCTTGGAGTGTCCAAGGGAAAAGTCTTAAAAATATGGCCTGGTCAGTTTCTGGTTTAAGTTTAAAAAGAAGACATATCTCTTGAAAGAGACGAATATGTTCGTTTGCATCTTCATTCGGACCACCACCAAATTGACACCTGTTATTAATCATTTGAAGAATAGGTCCTTTTATTTCAAAAGTTACCTCACCAGTAGGCGGAGTAATAGCACTACCTTGTCCGGTCCGGGTTGCTTTCATCTTTGCTGCCATTGATTGTCGTGGTACCAACGGTCTTTCTCCTTCCATTTCAAAATTTGGGGGTTGAATGGGTTTACCAAAGTCTGAATATCGAGGCTTGGTCGTACTTGATTCTGAATCAAAGGTTTCTTGCTTTGATGAAGATTCAAAAATTTCAAGTACTTCTTTTGGAATCCTACCAAGCTTTCTATCAGGTTCTGTAAACGGTGTAAGTAATGGAGATTCTGAACTTCGGGTATGTGGCATATGCGACCTATAAACTGTCAATCACACAACTAATAAAAACTATTAAACATACCGATTCTATAAGTTTAAAAATCAAAGACTGTTAAAAATTGAAAATAATTAAGAAACTACTTAATCACAAATCAGTTAATAATTCTATTTTGACACAAAACTGTCCCCGGCAGCGGCGCCAAAAACTTGATGTGTCGTAAAGTGGTATATGAATTGTCGTATAAAATAATATAGAAAAATACCGATTAAAGATTGCTACACACTAACGGGCAGTGTACCCGATCGTGTAGTAGTATAGTAACTGGTTTAGTTCCGTGTATCGTTCCAAGGACAGTTGTATTAGTCAAACTAGAATTATAAACTATATTATGATTAACTAAGTAAATGAAATTTAAAGGTACAAGATTTATGTTTTGTGGCTTATTTAACGATTAGCCAAATCAGAGAAGAGTAAAAGTAAAAACAATATTTTTGGTCTTTTAAGTTTATAAGTGCAAGGAAAGCAATTAAGATAGTTTTGATATCAAAGAGATGAAATATGCTCATCTAGACTTTTTACCCTCGATGTGAATGTTTATTTAGGATTAAGATCGGATCGATTGGTTATGCACGAGAACTAATTGATCGGTTTACCAAGAGTAGTCTTGAATAAACACTCAAACGGGATTACACGACGCAAGTGATGTTCTTGTCATCTAAGACCTCCTATTTGTAATCAACTAATTCAACTAGTCTAAAGACTTGAAGAATGATCAAGTCAATGGTGTGTTGATCATGATCCACTCCTATGTCAACTAATGGTTTAGCTTAGTTCATTCCCTTGGTCTGGTTAAATGTTAAATTCACCCAACCCAAGTAATCAATTAAGTGTGGTAATAAGATCCCTATAAACGTCACTAGATAAGGCAAATTACTAACACCTATTAGTTATATGGAATTGAGTAGTGAAAATATGCATGACAGATTCTAGGGAATTGATCGTTCACCTAGACAACCACACATATCAATTAAGCTATCTGAAAGTATCTACAAGAGTCGTTCTTACATTCCTATATAGACTAACCGTTTGAACGCAACTTACCCCTTTTTGGTAAAAGACGGGCAAACACTTGTCACTAGGTGTAAATCAATATACTAAATCAGCAAGATGGTGTTTCTTAGTTGAACAAGTATACTAACTAGTTGTATCGAAAAGATTAAACTTAACAAGAATGGTTCTTGTATTCAAACATCAAACTATCGTGCATGGTAACTATCAATCAAAAGTAAACATTCAACATCTCGGTTATTTATCTAGATGAACATAAAAGGAACTAGCCAACAATCATGCTAGAAAACTTAAACATAACAGTAACAAAGATAGAATTCATTGTAAATACAAGATTGACCTTTTTAGAGTAATCTTGGATGAAGCCCTTGAATGATCCTTGAATCTTCAATGATTTTAGTGTTTTTGATGCACTTTGATAAGCTCAAGAACTGTTTTGAATGATATGTTTTCGTCTCTGAACAGAAAGAAAACTGGCACCCTTGAAATGAAGCTGGAAAGAGGTTTAAAAAGGCTGAAAAGTAGCTGGAAAGCACTGTGCGCGGCGCGCACATAAGGTGTGCGCGGAGCGCACTACTCATCTACCACACTTTTACTTTCCAGTTCACGATCGCACTTCAATTTGGACGTTTCAGGTACTTGTGCGCGGCGAAGTGCGCGGCGCTCTCTGTTGTGCGCGGCGCGCTCTGTTGAACTTGCGCGGGGCGCTCTCTGGTTTCCATTTTAATCAAATGTTCTGATCAAAGTCTTGAGTGCGCGGTGGTGTGCGCGGATAGTGCGCGGCGCGCACTGTAGCTTTCATTTTTCTGTTTCTTCGTTTCTTGTTCTGGTTTTGATCTTTGAGTTGTTTCATTCATTATCTTCAACATTTCTTCAAGTATTCAATGATTCTATGCTTAATTACAATACAACGGAATAATAATGGAAATATTACAAATTCGTATGAAATAACCGACGATAGGACTTGATATTGTGACTAATGATATGTCTATTTTGAGTAATATCAAGTACCATTTGGCGGCGCATAACCTTCGGTTTCAGATTGTGCTGAAATTCTCAAGATCACCCTAAAACGGCCGAACGGGCAAGACTCTCTAAACGTGCTTTCCATTCGAGGTCGTCTAGATTCCCAAAAAGACATGTTTCCTCTCAAAATCGCACCACGCACTTAACAGCACCGATGGTTCGTGGTGCTTGGTGTTTTGTGTCTTTGGCCAAAATGTTAGATCTATCGTATCTTTTGACTCGTAGCTCCGATTTAGTCACCATTTTTTTCAAATCGTGTATCTTTTGACTCGTAGCTCCGATAAAGTAAAAGTTGAATTAGGATTTCTTCAAACCCTAAGTTGTTCCTGGTGCTGTTTGGATATTAGTTCGACGGAATTCGATGTATCGGAACTTGAGAATTTGTTTTCTGCAGCCGTCCCAATGGAAATTAATCCTAATGATGAGGTGAATGAAGCTTCAATTTCAAAACGTGAAAAAGTCAAATTGGTAATGCATTATCGTTTACTTTCACAATTTTCGATTTTCACATTCTTAATGTTATAAAATAAAATAACGTTGTTGGTGATTCTTAGTTGATATGAAAAAATTCTTAGTTCTAGATTGATATGAAGAAGAGGGCTAATGACAACGAAATTATGCTTACAAAGGTTAAGATGCCGCTCCCTGATATCATCGTAAGTATGAATCTCACGTTCGAACACACATCTTGATCTACTTGACTTGTTTTCAGTTAAATTGATTGATTTTAGAGTTTAGACCATATATAACCGTCCGTCAGATCCATCTGTTACCTGAGCTGGCGAAAAATGACCCCGTTAACGGGGCGTCATCAGTTATAGGACTGATGAAAAATAATGTGATGTGTCACGATTTTATTGGTTGACCATACCTAGCCGTTTTCAAACGGCTATATAGCCGTTGGGGTGTCTTTTATTTTATTTTTCAAAAACTTTATTATTTTTATTTATAAATACCTTATCGTAATATGAATTAGTGTTTGTAATCTCAATTTTTAAAGTTTTTAGTTCATCTTTAATTTATAAAATTATGTAGTCTTTAAATTATGTATTGTTGAATTCTAGTGAAATGTATTTTATTTTTAATATTGTATGTATTTTATTTTATTTATGCAAAAGAAATTAATTACTCCGTAGATTATAAACTGGTGGACCCTACAGAAAACTGATACAAAAAGCTGACACAAGGATTTAAAAATATCAGAAAATGACATTGCCCAGTCGCAGGCAGATTGCACTTTTTGGCCAAAAAGTGCCTAAACTACCTCTGATATCACATACACCATTAGAAATGGTCTTATAGTGGTTTAATGATGGAGAGGTTTTGTGTCATGTGCAGAATGCAATTTTAGCTATGGATGACACAATTTTAGATGTTGATCAAGTAGAAAATATTCTAAAATTTTGTCCTACCAAAGAAGAGATGGAACAGCTTAAGGTAACTTATTAAAATGCATTATTAGCTTTGTATATCAGTTTAAAGTATGTATTTGTTTCGGTGACATTATGTCTTAATCTTTCGCGCCACGACTTTTTAGAATTTTACAGGTGATATTGAGACACTTGGCAAATGCGAACAGGTCCGTCTGTATCACGATCTTAAAATATTAGTATTATTATTATTATTATTATGTATATATGTATATGTATATTTCAATTTCAATTTCAATTTCAATTTCAATTTCAATCAATAGTGTTCTAAAATTTGAACTTTCTCACAGTATTTCCTGGAGCTGATGAAGGTACCACGTATGGAGACAAAATTAAATTGTTTTTTGTTTAAATTTCAGTTTAACACGCAGGTTTGTCTGTAATGGCGCTGTTAATCCTTATATTCTCTCATCTTTTATTATTACTCTAATTCGGCTTTTTTTTTTCAGCTTGCAGAGATTAAGAAAAGTTTAAGAGAAAATTGCGCGGATAGTCCCTGTGGTTTGTAGCACCCAGCGTGGATAGACAAAGTTAGTGATTTGAGTGTGGATGGTCCTTGTGACTTAAAAGTGGAGCAACGATAGCCCAGTTCACTAACACTGTTAAATTTTCTGTTAAAATCTAGTCATGTGCTATGCATTTGAGGTTATTTTAGTCATTTACCATTTTTTCTTGTTTGATACTCTGTATCTTCAACCCTCTTATAATTAAGAACACCATGTTCCTTTTCTTCTTCAACCCATTCTTTAAACCCAGATCACAATCCTTTAAAACCTAAAACTAAAACTAAAAATTAAAAACAAATTAAACCAAACAAGATTGTACATTTATCAATTAAAAACCTAGCCAATTATATCGGCCATAATAGAAGATTTCAAAAGTTTAGGGGTAGATTGATGTAGATTAATGTAGATTAATGTAGATTGGTTCCTTTTATTTAGGGGTAAGCTTCAACGCTTGATAAGAGCTGTGTAGGATGCAACTTCATATTCTACTTGTTAGTTGTTACCTGATGTACGTAAGCCAATTTCGGCTATGACGACAGATCAGTATGTGACCATTACACCATACAATTACCTCCAATAAAGACAACTTGATCAAAAATCCAAACTTTGTTTTTAACATTAAGAACACCCAAATATTCATTTTCTTCTTCAACCCATTCTTTAAACCCAGATCACAATTCATTTTAAAACATAAAACTAAAACTAAAAATTAAAAACAAATTAGAAGATAGAGATTGCACCCTAATATCATCATTTACACCATCAATTCGAAGCTGAGAGCTCAAATTAACAGATTCAAATCTAAATCTAGAAAAAGGAGCTTCAGTCTAGAAATTACAACCGTACGAACATTCTCATTTGGTACTTTAATCACTAGGTCACTCCATCTATATTGGTTTCCAGTTAAAAAACACAAAATTACTTTCATACAAATTATTAAAAGAAGTAAAAAAAAAAACTGTCACATATTTAAGCTTACTCTCATTATTGGGAAGAAGCAATTGACGCCGTCGTCTTCATCGCCATTCCGGTCGCCGGAATGTAGCCGATTCATTGCCGTAATTTCTGGTTATCGGAACCTGTTGCGGTGGTGACAATTAGCATAACGATGGACTATTCAATTGAGGACGAATTCATCGTCGTATTTCTGGTTGCCGGAATTTGTGGCGGTTGTGATGGTTGGTTCAGCTACGTATTAATCGATTAAAGGCAGTAACCTTTCATGTGTGAATGAGATTGAAAATGAATTACAGATCTGCTTTTATTATTATTATTTATTATTTATATTTATTTTAACATATAAAGATGACTATTTGCAGATTAGGTAGAAAGATAAAGATTTAGATTTAGAAGAAGAAATGGAGTTTAATTGGGTTTAAATATAAATATTTAATTTATATGTATATTTATATTTGTTCATTAAATATAAAACATAAATTGGAGAAAATACGAATTTACCCTCACATGTTTGGCACATGATTCAGTTTTAACGGAAAAGGTTAACAGTGTTAGTGAAGTGAGCACACTTTGCTCCACTTTTAAGTCACAAGGACCATCCACACTCAAATCACCAACTTTGTCTATCCACGCTGGGTGCTACAAACCACTGGGACTATCCGCGCAATTTTCTCAAAGTTTAAACATTGTACTCTCTGTTTGTGATGAGGTACTTATACTATTATAAATGCTATAATACTACTTATACTATTATAAATGCTATAATACTCGCATCTATTAATTAGTTTATTACTATATTACTATTACTATTACTATTACTATTACTATTACTATTACTATTACTAATTACTAATCTAGTTATATTGTCGGTTATTAGGTCCGTAACTCTACAAGATTGAAGAGAATTATGCAGACAATTTTATGTCTGGGGAATGAATTAAATCAAAGAACTGGTAGAGGAAATAACATTTTGACATGCATCAATAAAAAAATCGTCAGTATTTATTTGCATGTCTTTTTTTAACATTAACTGAAGATTAATATGTATAGCATGTCTAACTAGATTGTGATGACCCAGAAAATTTCGACTAATTTAAACCAATTCTCTATATGATTTAATATTATGTATATGTATATATATATATATATATATATATATATATATATATATATATATATATATATATATATTAAGATGTACAAGTAAAACACTAATTGCTACTGTAAAAACGACTTTGCTACAGTAAACACTATTTGCTACAGTGAAACCGTATTTTGCTACATTGCTACAGTAAACACTATTTGCTACAGTAAACACTATTTGCTACATCAACACTATTTGCTACAGTAAAACACTATTTGATATCGACGAACTATCAAACAAAAACGGAAAAGGCGGCCATGCGATCGCATGGCAAAAACACTGAAAACTCATGCGATCGCATGAGCTACAGTAAACGGAAAAGTACTATAAAAAGTCAGCTTGCTCGACGATTTTACATACACCATCTTTCTTTCTCTTTTTCTGTGATCTAAATAATATTTATAATTATAATTTTAAATTTAAGTTTAATAATAATAAGGTATATACGAGGGTGTTTTTAATTCGGGTTTCAAACCGCTTAAAGCTAAGGAAATATTGAGTATTGTTCGGGTATTGTTCTTGAATCTAAAGCCAATCATACAGTCGTCTACCATCATTACGTCTACGCAATTTGCCTACAATATTGAGTCTCAATATTGAACTATGAGTTTATAGTCTCCCTTTTTAAATACTTTAAATATTTTTGGGCTGAGAATACATGCAATTTATTTTAAATGCGATAAGACACAAGTACATACTAAATTCTACACTGAGTTAAACCGAAAATCCCTTAGCTTTGGTAACTAGTAGCTTCCAGTACATAGGATATGGACTGGTGGGCGCGAATAATTGTATATGGATCCATAGGGCTTGACATCCCCGTCCGAGCTAGAGCGCTAGCCTTTTAACGGACGTATGTTATTTGAGTTTAAGACACGTTGGTTTGCGTGTATTAAAACGAATAGGGTAATTATCATTATAGCGTTAAGTTTAGTTACCAGGGTGCTCTGTTACGTAGAATCTATTGATAAACTTTTGATGAAATCTTGTGGTCTATCTTTATATATGTTTATGACTCGAGCAATTAAACCTATAACTCACCAACATTCGTGTTGACTTTTTAGCATGTTTTATTCTCAGGTCCTTAGACTGCTTCCGCTGTGATGTGTTTGTTGCCTGCATGGAGACTCTCATGCTTTGTATAAAGTTTATTGCATTCTAAATAAAACTGCGTTGTGTAATAAATAATTGGACTGTGATGTCAATCTGTAAATTAAAGACTTATGTATTTTGGGGTTTTGCTTATACCTAAGCACTCGCCCACATGTTTATAACTTTCTATGTTTAGAAAGTCACTTATTTTAATGAATGCAATATTTTATCAAAACGTATCATATAGAGGTCAAAACCTCACTGTGGAATCAATGATTAACGTACCGCGTCAATAGCGATTTTGACGGGTCGTTACATAGATACTGAAAGTCTGTAAGTACGAGTTTTTTTAGAGTTCTCGTGTTCATACTATCCATATTTTTTGCAGCTTCTGCAGTTGGTTTCAAGTTACATAGTCTTTTGAAACTAAGCCATACAAGATCTTCAACCAGCAACATGACTTTAATGCATTATCTATGCAAGGTACAAAATTCTGTAACACATATATGTGTGTGTATCATTACATTTTTACACTAGTTCTATACAGAAACAGTTATCTATATCTATTATATCTGTTATTTATGTCTCCAGATTTTTGCTGAAAACTTACCTGATCTTTTAAATGTCCATGAGGACCTTGTTAGCCTAGAAGATGCAACAAAGGTTTAAATTAAATCTTATTTACCGATATAGTTTTTAGATACTGGTGGTCTTTTATTACTGATGACGGGATTAACTTGCAGATACAATTTAATATATTATCAAACGAAATTCAAGCCCTTATTAGTGGACTGAATAAAGTCAAACAGGAACTAGAAGCATGTGCAAATGACGGTCCAATATCCGAGGATTTTCACCAGGTATATATATTATATATACATTATATATTTACTGATTAGTGGGACGTTAAGCGTTAGGCATTGAAGGAGATTTGTAGAACACTGATTTAATGATTATGAATATAAACTCTAATTAATTATGTATTTCAAATTGTTAGGCATTGAAGGAGTTTATTGGTCATGCTGACGCGAAAGTGATTGGTGTAGAATACTTCTATAGGCTTGTGGTAAATTCTTAAAAACCCGACTACAAAGTTACGGCAAATTGCACGTAAAAGGAATGTACAGCCGGTTACTATAGTTAGAAATGTTCTTAGATGCGTATTTTAAAAGTACCTTCTTTGAAATAGGGATTGGTTGAAAGTATCTTTCTTTTTCGTGCAATTCACTATTATCTTATGATGTAGCTTTTTTACTACTATTTATTGTTCTCGTGAAGTTACCTATTGGATTATTGAGTTCATTTTTATGTGATTTAGGGACGGAAAGCTGGTGCGTTACCAGTGTATTTTGGTGAAGACCCTGGTTTCCCTTTTGAACAAGGTAACATGCTTTTTATTATTTGGAATTTTTTTTAAAAATCCAATTGCATTTTAACTTTGAAGTCCTCAAACTTCGTTGTTCACTTGTTTGCGTGATTAAATCCCTCTACTGATGAAACTGAATATTAAAGTCATTTTGAACAAGTTAAGGGATTTCATCATGCAAAGGTCAACGGAACGTTTATTTCATTTAATAGGCTAAAGGACCTTTTCGTTGAATATTAACAAGTTCAAGGACATAAGCATGTCAATTATTATTCTCTTTTGGTTTTATAAGTAGGGTTTAATCATGCAAAATTTAAGTTAAGAATTTGTTGGCCAAAACATGAAAATCCTTTGGGTTGTTCAGAAATATGCTCATGAAAAAACACTGTAACTATATGTGGATATTTTGACCCATTTACTAAGAACCGAGTCTAAGTTACCTTTTTCTTTTATTGGTCAAATAGGTAGGATAGAAAACTATTAGTAGCTTATAAGGAAATCGGTCGAAGTGGTCCAAACCACCTGATTGTAATTTAATGCGCACAACCTCTTAAATCGTGTTATTTTTATCATATATATCGTTATCATTGAAATATTATAGTTTGGTAGTCATGTTGGACATGGACACAAAATGAAAGCTTTTCTAATTAACATATCCAGAATCGACTGTACTCATTCATCTCGTACCAAAAGCAACTCATTTTGACCTAACCTTAATGACCCACCCACCCATATTGCCACCTCTTATCAAAATACAGTAATAGTTTATTCAGTATGTCTGTATATCACGTATTTGCAGTTATTCTCACCCTTTTTAAGTTCGTGAGAGACTTTCGAAAAGCGGATGAGGAGAACCGTAGAATGGTTGAATCTGATAACTAGAAAGCCAAGAAAGAGATGGAAAGCAAAGTAAGCAACATCATTTTTGATCCATGACTATATTTGTATAAAAATCTGTTGCTTACAATTATATGTATATTGAAATTTCACATAGTTGTGTTATAAGGTATCAATTGATTGTAATTACCAACATAACTAATATACAAAATTTATCTTATTTATTATAAATAGTACTATTCAATTTTTTATTTTTTTCAAACCAACCCCCTAACTTTTATTAAAATACAAATCGAACCCACTACTTTATACCTATATTATAAATTATTATTTATCCCATCACTAACACCAAAAACACCCACAACGCTTTACCGGCTTCTACACTGCGCTCAAACAGTAGGACCCACATAGGCCAATACTGTGCTGCATTTTTTTTTTGTCTCCAACGATAAAAGAAGCAACTTTCTTAAAAGGAACAACCCTTCAATGCTACTAAAAGATGTCGAAAAATATTTTTTTTTACAAAATAGATCAACTAACTTTAACGCTAAAAGAAGCAACTTTCACAAAAGGAACAACCCTTCAATGTTAGATGTCGAAAAAAATTCTTTTTTACAAAATAGATTCACAAAAGGAAAGACTTTTTTTTAACTCGCATTCAAAACGGAGCCCCCGACGCGAAGCGAGGGCTCCACAACTAGTTATTGTATAATTGCCAATAAAAGATAGTAACAGTTAAAAAACTTACTTGAGTGCTTGAACTTATCATGTGTTACTGAGTTATTATTACTCTACATATAAGTTATATATATATGAATACGTATAAGTAAGTTATATATGAATGAACTTATCTTTAAAAACATTTAAGACTATACGGAGTATATTTTAAATTAAACATATAGTAGTATAAAAGATGACGGATGTTGATATATGATTATATGAAGATCGAGGTTGTGAGTTTGATTTTTGTCGTGGACGACTATGGACGTGTGTTTGGCATTGTGACTTTATGTTGCAAGTATGTACATTGTTGTTTAGTTATTACAATGTTATATTTGCACGTCAGAAACTAACTTTATGTCATGAGATTGGGTGAAGATTTGATTAATTTAATACCGACGAGGACAAAATTCACATATTGTTATTTTCCTAAAGAATTTTTTTCGTAAAACAATTGTTTCTCTAATTGTTAAAAGATTATCAGATAACGTGTCTTTGTAACAAAATCTTACTTTCTTTTTTCCACAAAACAAAAATAAAAATAAAATAGATCCAAAAATCCAGCTGAGTTACATATTGATTTATATCATACATGTTTGATCGTCAAGGTCCAATAACATGATAAATTTCACAGAAGTTGATTAAAAAGTAGGGACTAAAATTGTTATAACTAAAACCACAGGGTTATTAGTGCCAACTCATCTAAACTTTAGGGGGAATATTAGAAAATCTGTAATGCGGCGAATGCATATCCGCTTAGTCTATGCTGACTCGGAGTTGAAAGGAAATACATCTCGAAAAGAATTACAACTTTATTATCAATCTCATGTTTTTTTAATTAAGTTTACATCTCTGGACGTGATCTTCCGCTATTACAAGGTAACTTTTTATTTGATTTCTGTTGTATTGTACTTTAACTATGATGTGTTTTGATTGATTCAGTTGTTCGATCTTTTTTTTTTCTTTCTGGATATTATTATGGATTAACATGTTTATTTAAAGAGAGTGCTAAAATGCTAATCTGGATCAAATATTAAGGAGAAATACCCAAAATATGATCATAGTGAAATTAATCTGTAATCAATGTAATGATGCATCTTTTATGGTGAATTTTGTATATTGTTAGTTGGTTTATATATATATATATATATATATATATATATATATTTTATCATGTTGGAAATGATTACTGTAGTATTTAGTTTTTAGTATATAACAATTAATCTGTAATCAGATATTAATGCTAATTTGTAATTAATGTAAATGGTGCATCTTTTATGGTGAATTTTGTACATGGTTAGTTGGTTTATATTGTTTTTGATGTTGTTGGAAGTAATAATTAGTATATATAAGGTCAACTGTGGTTAATATGTATGAAAAGTTTGACATATGTAAACATCTTTTTTTTTTTTTTTTTCATATGTTTATGATGTGATGAATCATGCTTTTATTTATGGCAGAAATATGGAGAGAAGAAACAGAGGAGTAGCTAGTATTGATACATTATTACATAATTACAAGCTCGGTAAAACGCTTGGTCATGGTTCTTTCGGTAAGGTCAAAATTGCTGAGCATATTTTGACTGGCCACAAAGTGGCTATCAAGATTCTTAACCGCCGTAAACTTAAGAACCCTGAAATGGAGGAGAAAGGTGTTATCATATTTCCTTTGGATTTTTTTTCTTATTTAATGTTTTCATTTTGAATTTTGATGTTTCATCTGAAAATTGAATTGTTATATGTGATGTGTTTTCAGTGCGACGAGAAATCAAAATTTGTAGATTATTTGTGCATCCTCATATTATAAGACTTTATGAGGTGATAGAGACACCACTCGATATTTATGTTGTTATGGAGTATGTGAAATCCGGTGAGCTTTTTGATTATATTGTAGAAAAAGGAAGACTACACGAAAATGAAGCTCGCAAAATTTTCCAGCAGGTATTTTCTTGACCATTTATTTTAAAACCTACTATAAACACCGCTATGTTATTACAAGAGTAATCTGGTTATTAATTAGATGTAACATGTTTATTTTTTTTTCAATTATGTTGTTTAAAAACAGATCATTTCGGGAGTAGAATTCTGCCACCGAAATATGGTGGTCCACCGGGATCTTAAACCAGAAAACATTTTGTTGGATTCACGAGGCAATGTTAAGGTTGTCGATTTTGGGTTGAGTAATATAATGAGAGACGGACATTTTCTTAAAACAAGTTGTGGAAGCCCAAATTATGCTGCTCCAGAGGTAATTCATACCTTTTTCTTTTGTACTAATTTTTCTAAGTAGCTCACCGTATTGTAGTTAAGATCCTGAAATATTCATACTTAAAAATGTGCAAAGGTTGTGGCTGGTAAACTTTATGCGGGCCCCGAGGTAGATGTTTGGAGTTGCGGTGTCATTTTGTACGCTCTATTATGTGGCACTCTTCCTTTTGACGATGAAAACATTCCCAATTTATTCAAGAAAATTAAGGTAATTTAAAGAACCTTCAACCCGTTGACTTATCAATCACCTGATTTGGGTGAATATAATTTCAGATAAAGTGTTGCTTTAATAATTTTACTTTGCTTTCAGTCTGGAATTTATACTCTTCCGAGTCATTTGTCACCCGGGGCCCGGGATTTAATCCCGAGATTGCTTGTGGTTGATCCCATGAAGCGAATTACGATAACTGACCTTCGTCAACACTATTGGTTCAAAAGTCAACTCCCTCTTTATTTAGCTGTTCCTGCCCCAGATGCAACAGAGCACCTTAAAAAAGTAAATCAAATCCAATATTTTTTTATTATTTATTTAAAAAATTTGTTGACTCGAGAACACATCTAACTTACTGCTTGTATTTTTCAGCTTGATGAAGATATTATGAAAAAAGTGATCAATATGGGTTTTGAAAGAAACCGTCTGATTCAATCACTTCATAACCGCATACAAGATGATGTATCTCATTTCTCTTGTTGTATTTTCGTAATTTTTATAATCTTTTTTTTTTCTGACTTTCGTCTTGAAAACTTTCATATTAGGCCACAGTTGCATATTATCTGTTGTTTGATAATCAGTCTCGTATGGCTGGTGGGTATCTTGGAGCTGAACTTTCAGAGACCTCGGTGAGTGTTTTATTCAAAATATTATGTTGTTATCGTTATCATAACAGCGTTCTTTGTGTATAAAATAAAAGAAAAAAATAAAAATAAAAACTTTAATAATTTGATGTTGACTAAAATATGGTGCAGGAGGGTGATTCTGCTACTATGAATCTAGACAACATGCCGGACCGGAAAACAACGCACAGGTTGACCCGAGATACCTCTATGAGATTGAACTTGCCTGGTGAGAAAAAATGGCAAGTCGGGATGCAGGTGCGTTAATTAAACTATGAATAACTTTTTTTTAATTAAAGATCATTTGAGCAAATTGTTGCACTTTGACTTTTGAGGTCAAACTTGTGACTTTTTAAACCCAATGTGATATGAAGTTCTGTTGGACTTGAACTCAAACATCACCTCTTTAACAATTATTTTAAGTTTATGTATTAGGTTTCGCATTATAGGCTTGATGATCTTGATTTTAGAGTTAAAAGATTATTCTTTTTGACCTTGAAGGTCAAAAATTTATTTCAATAGTCATCGATTAGTATGATCAACATGAATTTTACTTTGTTTTTGAAGATTCCAGCAAATCCCCGTGACATAATGACTCGAGTTCTTCAACTTCTGAGAGACCTAAATGTCTGCTGGAAAAAAATTGGGGTTTATAACATCAAGTGTCGTTGGGTTTACAGTGCCGTTCAAGCTGAACCAATTACAACCCAACAACAATTGTATGAGAATCATTACATCAATTCTGAAATTACATCCAACGATATTCGAACACAGAATGTCGTGAAGTTTGAAATTCAGGTAAACCTCTTTATATCTTCTTCAGCTTTGCTGCTTTTATTAACTATCCATTTAGCCCAATGAGATGGTGAAATGGGTAGGGTCAAAACTGGCAACTTTTTATGATGGTTTTGTGTAATGTAGCAATATTCCACTCCAAATGACTTTTGAGTTTTGACCCATTTTTTTTGTTAGAGATTTATCTTACTTAACCCATCTGACCCGTTAGAGATGCTAACATGGCCCAAAATGACTCATTCATAAGTAAATGGTTTCAAATTTCAAATGAAAATCAAATTAAAGTTATTTCATGTTGGTTTAATAGCTTTACAAGACTGCAGAAGACGGCTATTTGATCGATATCCAGAAGATAAGTGGTTCGCAGATGCCATTTCTTGATTTCTGTGCAGGTCTGATACTACAGCTTCAAACCTGCATCTTCTAAAGTACATATATCGCTGCATGTAAATAAATACTCACTTTTGTTTCTCCAATGATCTGTTTTTGTTCTCGTAAGTGATCAACAGAATCATTTTATGTTCACTTAACTTTTGAATACTTGTTTAGTGTACAAGACGTGAGTTCTGACCCGTTGTAAATCGAAATCAAACTTGTTAACAAAACCTTCAGATTTGTTTACCAACTTTGTTGTTCTATAATTTTCAGAGCTGTTTTCTTCTTTTTTTGGGCTTTTAAACTTTCTTCTGATGTAAAAAGTACTCCAACTTGCATCATTTTTGGTCTATTGCCTCTCTTTTTCACTAGAGTTTGTGAATAAACAAGCTATTGCAAGCTGATTGTGAAATTTGATGGTAAATCGATACATGGCCGGTTCCCATAATTTAAATGTCTAGAACGAGGTAAAAAAAATAGGCCCTTGTACACAGTAAATTAACGAATAATATAAATTATTTGAAAAAAATGACAACTAACGTCATATATAGAGAGAAACTAGAAAAAAATTCGACCGCGCGTTGCTGCGGCTGTATTCAACGCGCGGTCGAATTTGGATATACGTTGTTTGGTACCTAATATATCTAGTAGTTGAGTTGTTTGTTGGACATGTATGAAATACAGGTCGAAATATTTAGTGTTTTTTTAATGATGTCTGTTTCGCGTATAGTTAGTCTTTTGTGTTCGTAAAATTATTTCGAGTTGAGCGGTGGTCTCAAAAAAATTTAACTCGCACCGAGCGAGAATATAGGGCTCGTTATTTAGTGTTTTTTAACGACGTCCGTTTCGCTTATAAGCTATAGTTAGTCGCGTTGCGTTCATCAGATTTTTTCTAGTTGAACAGATTTTTTCTAGTTGAACGGTGGTCTCGGAAAAATTTAACTCACACCGAGCAAGAAGATCGGGCCGTTAAAAATTCGGGTGGAATTGGTTTCTTGTATTTTAATAAAATTATATAATTACGTTTTCTACCCTCGAAAAAGTGAAAACTCGAGGTGTCGTTGTGTAAAGTAAGCCGAAGTTGAGGGACCGGTTGTAATGTGAACGCAAGCTCAAAACGACAATTCGACATAGCTGAAACGGCGAATATGGCTACAAATTTTAGTATGTAGGGATAATTTTAATAAAATTATATAATTACGTTTTCTACCCCCGAAAAAGTGAAAACTCGAGGGGTCGTTGTGTAAAGTAAGCCGAAGTTGAGGGACCGATTGTAATGTGAACGCAAACTCAAAACGAAAATTCGATGTAACTGAAACGACGAATATGGCTACAATTTTCAGTATATAGGGATAATAATAATATATTGAAAATAGGCTTAAACAATAAACAATATCGTGTCCGAGTTCAAGTCACGATTAAACCCTATCGATGTATTGAGACTTGAACTTAGGAAGTGTTGGTCCAATTATGTTGCACTTTTTTTTATTATAAACAACGTAAATAAATTATACGAATTTTTTTTTTTTGTTAAAATATCAAATGATTTTGCAATGGCAGGTGATGTAAAATACTCCATCTCCTCAACCGGATACTCCACGTTACGAACTGTTTAATTTATTGGGCCCTACGGTTACCTAGATTTGTAAAAAAAAAATTTTTTTTTTTTTTTAAAATACTATTTTGGCAAGAGCACTCTTAACCATGAGGTTATGTCATGGTATCACGGACTGTCACATTAGCGCTACATCAACACCTTCTTCCCATCACTAATCAAAGACTAACTGCTAACAACCATGACGTACTCATCACACACTTCCTCACACCCATTAAATTAATTAATTAATTCAAGGTACAAGTTCAAAAGCATTATGTACAACAAATAAATACAAGTGTTCCGTGAACCAATTTGTCATCCAACGAAAATATGCATCACGGTGGTCCAACCACTAACCAACCACTTGTTGCTAATATTGGTGTGAGTGGTTGGCGGATCCAACCACGGATCCAACGACATAACCGATTAAAGTGCTCTAAATCATCTCCAAAAAAATAAATATTTTGAAAAAAAAATCCGTTACTGTCTGTTTAATTTATTGGGCCCTACTAGGCCGAACTTAACTATCCAACCAATTAAAAAGGTAGTTTAACATTCTCCTATAAACAGTGTTGCAAAAGTCGGCTGACTTAACAGACGCGTCGTTTTCTAGGCATGTTCAATGCTTCGTTACTAAAAAGTCGGTCAAATTCGGCAAAAGTCGGTCAAATTCGAAAAAAGTCGGTAAAAGTCGGTCAAATTTTTTTTTTGTAGTATTGTTAATAATTGTTAATTGTTAATTGTTCATGTTTATGGTAAATATAGTTTATATTTTAAGATTCGACCTATATAATATTACATATAAATATATATTTAATTAATAAAACTATTTTAAAAAGTCAACGTTAGTCAACGCCCGTTGCGCCCCCGTTGCGTCTGACGCGTCATTTTTTAAGCATGGCCGATGCGTCCGCAACTCACATCTTTTACAACCTTGCCTATAAGACCACTATTAACCCTGAATGTGACGTCAAAGGCAGATGTGGTGATGTGGCAAGGTAAAGAAGTGAAGTTTTTTAATTGGGAGTGTTAAATTTGAGTGTTAAATTTGTGATGGGTGATGTGGTAAAATATTTTTGGTCGTTGGGTATAAAAGATATTAATTAATAATATATAAATATTTATGCTGAAATCTGATTGGTCCATACATCCCTGACGCGCACATTTTTTCCGTTTTTGTGACTGACGCCCTTGGGGCGTCAGGGGACTTCAGGGCGTCAAATTTCTTGTCAAATCACATGTCATGTCATTTTGGGGGCGTCAAATTTCAAATTTGACGTCCGGTTAATGATGGTCTAACCACGGGGGTATAGTAAGGCGTCACATGTTTTTTCATTTTCATGTTGTGGGCCTATCAAATGTGATTTTTACGTTAGACTTGCCAAACATAATTATTTATTTATTAACGATTTGAAAATGTAATAATCAAATAATTAGATTGTAAACGCAAAGCCAAATACTCCTCCATAATTTATATTATAAGGCCTTACTTGGCCAAACTTTTTTTTTTTTTTTTTTTTTTTTGAAAGGCAAGCTTGCATCAGTCCGGACCGAAGCTTAGTCATCATTTGCACACACACACGCACTTTCGGGCAGGAAACCCGAACCACACTCTGTCGCTGGCCAAACTTAACTTCCCAACTCGGGCAAAAACGTAGATACAGCTTGCAATGAGTTTTGTCGTTAATGGTGCCATGGTGGAATAATTCAAATATAGATATAGTTTAAAATGGGTTCTGTCGTTAATGGAGGTATAATTCAAAGGAAAAACGGGCTCTTTTAAGTCATCCAAGGTTGTTGGTTCTTCGGTTTCCACTAGTGGTGGTTCAAAACAATTGGTTAGGGTAAGAACAAAGTGGATGCGGGGTTAGTCGATTTGTTTTTCTTACAGAATAATAGTTACGATATTGAGTTTGGAGAGACGATTCAAAACTTGTTTAAAGACGTTCTGGTTGCATATCGTCTTGGTTATTCAAATGTCTATGTTTCGGTTGTCGGTAATTCGCGTTCAACCTCACCTGATGGGTTTGAGTCTTTATCTTTTTGGTCTCGAGGTGGGAATCCAATCAATTATAAACAAGTGGAAGTAAAATCCTTACGACCGATCGTAAAGAGCAAGAAATCGAATAACGTTGTAGACAAGAGGGATGGTTTTTGATGTGCGAGTTCGGTTCTTCTTGTTTGCTTTTCGATGTTGTTATATTCCTTTTCTTCACCAAATGTGTTACTTTTGCTCCTGTTATGTATATTGTATAATGTTGAGTATTGTATATTGAATATTGTATATGTATATTGTTTATTGTGTATACTGATGATAAATAATAATATAATAATAATTTTAAATCATAATTAATTAATAATATAACATATTTAATATTAATATTAATTAATATTAATATTAATATTTAATATAATAATAAAGAACAAAATACTAAACAGAGTTGTGGTTGAGGGTGAAATAGGGAAAACATTAACTTCCATTTTAAAATTGATGATGATGCTTGTTGGCTCTTAGCCTCTACAAACCTTTTTTTAACTGATATTTTCTCTTTGTTTTATTAACAGAGTGAGTCTGTCAAAGCCCTCACAATCACAACAGTTGAAATTCGAAAGGCAATGCAAATCCTTGCTAAATCTCATGGCTTAACTTTTTGTCAAGTTTGGACCCTCCGCAATCTTAAAAATAAGAATGTAGAGTGTGCGTCCAAATTTGACGGTTATTATGCCGATGATTTTAAGGATTTTTATGATGCTTGTGTTGACATACAAGACGGGTCTGGGGGGCTTGCTCTGAAGACACTTGAAACTTACCAATCATACTTTTCCAGAAATATTAATATTACTAACGAGAAACTAAAGGCACGGCTCCCTGCCACCTCAGCATTAGAATCTAAGTGCTGTCTTGCCATATGCTTGAGGGATATTCACACTGGTGATTTTGATTATGCGTTTGAGTTCTTTTCTCATTGAATGACAACAACTACAACCCGTGTGTGTTCTTGGATTCACCCTTTTTGAAACTAGAGACTTGTTTGCCAAGTTTCAAGTTTTCTTGTGGCGCACAACTTGGTCGTCAGTTACTGGTTCTAGATGCTGATAATCTTAATGAAAGTTTTGACATTTTAGCTTTTGAAAAACAAGAAGAAAGTTGCCAGTGCCTTCCACCACAGAGAGCAATAAGGGTATGTGTTAATTTTTCTCAGATCTATCCAATTCTTTTGTGTTGTTATTTGGATCAGACAGTTAACTTTCTATATCTTTAGGTTTTTACTTTGGATTGGATTTGATATATGTATCATGTATGCAGTCGAAACAACAACATTTCATACTACTAGTATAATTTTAAACCTTTTCAATTTTCAATTCCATACACAAAACACTACTTTATCCATCTAAGTGTATTCTGTTTTTTTTTTCTCTCTAAACAAAACTATGACACTTTATGAAATTAGTGCAATTTAACAAGTACTCTATAAAGTTTTAGTTATTTTGACTATATAACTTTCATCTTTGAATAATTTATATAAAAATATTATTTTTATTACTAGTTATTAATTATTAATTGTTATTGTTAATATAATAATAATTATTATATTATTTTAATTATTTTTTATTTTAATTATTATTATTATTATTACTGTTATTAATTATTACTATATTATATTATATATTTATATTTTAATTATGAGTATATTATTGTTTTGATTACAGATTAAGTTTGAGGATGCCCTCAAACTCGCAACAGATGAAATTCAAGAAGCACTATCGATCCTTAGTGAATCTCATAGCCTAACTCTATGTCAAGTTTGGACCCACCGTTACGTTTTTAATGAGAGTGCGGAGTGTGCTATCAAATTAGACGGTTATTGTACTGCTCCTTTTAAAGATTATTATGATGCTTGTGTTAAAATACAAGACGGGGCAGGGGGGCTCGCTCTGAAAACACTTGTAACTTACGAACCATACTTTTCCATAAATATTAATATTATTAAGGGGAAGTTACATGCATTGATCCCTGCCACCTCAGCCAAATCTTGCTGCTGTTTTGCCATATGTTTGAGGAATATGAACACTCGAAACCTTAATTATGCGTTTGAGTTCATTTTCTCGTTAGATGACAACAAAGACCCTTATGTCTTCTTGGATTCATTCTTATTAAAACTAACGAGTTATTTGCCAAGTTTCAAGCTTTCTTTTGGTCATCAACTTGTTCCTCAGTTACTGATTCTAGATGGTGACAATCTTGCTACAAATTTCGACTTCTTAGCATTGATTAAGCAAGAAGAAGAAGATGATGATTGCAAGGAGGAACAATTTGGGACATTTATTTCAACATATCTTAAGACTAATAATACTGGTAATCATCAGAATCCATACTTTTAATTTGTTTTTATCTCATATGTATGTATAATGTATAATGTTTTTATGACGATGAATATAGGTGGGTTATGTGCTATGGATGTTCCTGTTTACATCCCTGCCTCATTGAAAATTGCTGATCTGAAGACGAAAATATCTGAAACTTTTCATCTGGTTCCCAGGTCTTATAGGCTAACCTACCTTATTCAGATGTGCAATGGTGGACCCGGCTGGGTCCGGCTAAAAGATGATCAAGACTTGAAGAATTGCATTTTTTATTTTGGAGGGCAAAGAAACAACCGGATTTTAATCCGTGTTCAACCTTGTCAAATATATTCTGAAGGTTGATAATTCCAGCAACACGAGAGCCTGCTAGCCTACTGCTTACGCCACAATATGAAGGGATATTATATATTAATGTTATGTTATTACCTTTAACTGTGAAGCTTGTTTTTTTGTATGTTTGAACCAGTCAATCTCCTTATGATTATACCTGCATGGTGTTAAAATCTTTATGGCGTTGCGATTTATGATGAAATAGGTATTTCTTGGTTTTGAATCCCCATCATGCATGATCATACTAAACTGTTACTTGTTTGCCATGTACACTATTGAATATTGGATTGGATTGGTACACTATTAGTTGATATTATAGCAACTACACTAGCTTACTTATGGCAACACCCAATGGTTTGAATCTGCTGTTGAGGTGTGGAGACATTTAAACAAAAGCTGAAAAAAAAAGTGTCACTAAAAACTGTTTAAACACTTGCACGGATTTTGCAGATTTCGGTAAGCGTGAAACAGAGCAAAACAGTGCAAAAACAGAGAAAAATGATGGTGCGCGGTGATGGTGCGCGGCGCGCACCCTGCGCGCACTAGGTGAAACTTGATCAGAAGGTTTGCTCGAAGAATCAAGAGTGCACGGCGCGCACGTTTAAGTGTGCACGGCGCGCACGTTGTCTGGCAGTGAGCTGTCAGCATGTTGATCAACTTTTGCACATGGGATCCGTATTTGGTTGTCCAAGTTGTCACTTTAGGTGCATGTGGGCTACTTTACACCTTGTTTTAGAGCTGTGATCATGCTAATACAAGGGTGTAAAGAGGATCAAGATGGCTAGTTGATGATTACTTGAAGCATGCTTATGTATTCTTGTTCTCCTATAAATGTTCCTGATTATAACTCATTGTAAACTCACCACCACGAAATTTAATCAATAAGAACACTCTTTGGTTGGCCGTGGACTAAAGCAATCACAAACGATTGCATATAACCACGTTAAATTCCCGTGTTTTTATCATTCTTGCTTGTGTTACGATTATCACTATATTTTTCGTTTGTTGGAAGTGGGTTAGATAACTTGGGTTATCTTGTCTTGTTTGGGCTCACCTAATCGGGTTTCCTAACATCTGCAAGTCGCGATACAATTTTATTTTTAATGTGCTTCATGGAATTTTAAATGACACTTATTTTAAGAAGAGATTGAAATTGAGTTAATGTGGCAGATATGAATCGGCTATATGCACTAATCACTATTGCAAAAAGGTTATATGATGTCATTTTCACATCTTAGTTACACACTATCAACATCATAAGTTCGTGGAGAGATTTCCAAGTAGAAGGCGTCACTTTATTTAGGGAAAGCAGCGCGTTCTCGATAAGCTATGGGTGATTTAAATACAATTTCTAAAGACTTTTTTGCTCCGTTGATCATTCGTTTATACACTAAATTGCAATCCGAGTTCCTCACGTTTTAATTGGAATTTTGAATTCTTTTAATTGCATAATTTGGCAATCCGCGTCCCTCAGTTCACCTGCCGTCTAAATTGGCTGTTGACTCCTGACATGCGCATTGCATTTGAGGGTAAAATTGTCTTTTACTCTATATAGAATTTGCAATATTTCCAATTTTCAAGTGAATCGAATGAAGTAAGTAGCTATTTCACTTGGATCATTCTTAGCTCCTCCATTAACGGAAAAAACGGCTGGTAATAAGAATTTATATCATCTATCATGAAAATTTGTGCAAAATATTCAATAGTTAAACAGATTTAGAAGTTTGGCGATTGTGATTGTTGTATCATAAGCTTATGCAAACTGCTTATATGATTAATAAACAATGATTTTGATGCACTATTGAATATTGAATATTAACATAATAGAAATTTCGTTTATTTTGATAAAACCCCCAATATCATATACATATATGAACTTTATACATATAACACCTAAGAGAAGAACGATAAATGGTGTCCACTTCCTCTCATTGTGTTCAAGCTAACCCGGTGGCCCGTCTGAGTCTTCTCTTTAAGGTCTCAAGGTGGGAAGCCAATCAATTATAAACAGGTAGAAGGAAAATTCCCTGGTTTTGATGGGTACTTTCGCTTTGACGAAAGTGCTATTGGTTATATAGTTATCATTTTTACGAAAGAGAAAAAAAAAAGTAGCCCTTATTTAGCTCATTTTCTTATTTTTTTAAGCGAAAAAAACAAGTATTAATATTAATTAAACCAAGTCATCTAAAAAATGAATGGGAATTAGTACAGATAATGCCCACATCTGAGAGCCCACGATTAGAGCCCAGACTATCTCTATTAGAGGCCTTATAACCAAAAATTAAAGCCCCATCTACAAACAAATGAACTGTGGTAGCAATTATAAATACCTTCTGTTATAAAATATCTAGATTGTGTTATAAAATATCTAGATTGGATGTTAATTTTATTATTATTATATTTCTTGCATAGTAATATTTTATACTATAAATAGACATGTATGGTAACCATTTAAGGTGCACCATTTCTCTTGAAATATCAATATCAATATTTCTTCTCTCCTTCTTCTCTCTTTTTCTCTCTTTGTTCTTATAACCATTAAAGGTAGTTATAAGCCTACTGAATTATAACACGTTATCAGCACGAAAAGCTTAGTGTAATTAAAAGATATCTCAAACGATCACGAATCACTAAGCAAGGTATGAAATTATTAATAATTTTCAGACTCGAATATATCAAATTTTGGACTACTAACATTTATATTTATGTTATTTAAGTTATATATGGTCGGTTATACCACCTGAATTATATTTCTGTAATCTAACTTTTACTAACTTCACTAACATTTATATTTATGTTATTTAAGTTATATATGGTCGGTTATACCACCTGAATTATATTTATGTAATCTAACTTTTACTAACTTCACTAACATTTATATTTATGTTATTTAAGTTATATATGGTCGGTTATACCACCTGAATTATATTTTCTGTAATCTAACTCTTATTAACTTCACTAACATTTATATTTATGTTAATAATTTGACAACACGGTACTTTATGTACGCAACACGTCATTTGACAACACGGTACCATGGGTCGAGATTAATTCCGATCAATACGAATACGACGGGGTCTTTATATGTTATCTAACATTTATGATTACTTATGCAATTAATCATTATTTATTTCATGCATACTAATGTTTATTCTTAAATTTATAATTTTAAAAGTTAAAATAAAAAAATAGTTTGTATTTTTATTAAAAGTAAATCTTAAAAGTTAAAATAAGAAAAAGTAGTTTGTACTTTTATTAAAAGTAAATCTTAAAAGTTAAAATACAAAAAGTAGTTTGTATTTTTATTAAAAGTAAATCTTAAAAGTTAAAATAAGAAAAAGTAGTTTGTATTTTTATTAAAAGTATATCTTAAAAGTTAAAGTAAGAAAAAAAAGGGGATGGTAAAATGGAATAGTTTTTTGTCAAAAATGAAGTATTGAAAATGAAGTGGTCTCCTTCTATAACTAAAAAAATATATATACTTTTATCAAATGAATTTTTTTGTGGCCGACAATTTCAAACACGAGTCCGTGTTTAGTTTATCAAGAATATCTCTTACTTTGGTGAAAGGTCACGATCACGATATCAGGTGTTGTGAAAGAATTAAAAAAATTGGTCAAGTGGCCTTTTAAAAACTAGAAAAAAAATTTAAACAAAAAGTTTTTTTTATATATTTATAATTTACGGGTAACGTAAAAAAAAGGAAGTTTTTTTTAAAAAAAAAAAAAAACAAAGAAAGTGTTTAAATGAGTTTTACAGAAAGGGGGAAAGCAAAGTAAAAAAAAACTTTTTTCCAAACAAAGGTAAATGAAAGTAGGACTTAATACAAGAAAAAAGTAAACATCTCCTAGACGTGATAAAATCTATCAATGATAAGTATTAGACTTGATGAGCTAAATGTGACAAAAATGTTTCAACATGTCTTATGTTAATTTTCTAAAATAAGTTATTATTATTCCGAGTTTAACACATATACATATGTTAATTAAAAACAACCTTTTTGTTCTTATGTAGTGTTGGGTTGCAATTTTGGTTGTATGCCATAATTCCATCCAGTAGAGTGACAATAGAAAACTTTTGATGATAATCAATAAAAAAACTTTTTTCCAAACTTGTCAAATGTTTTGTTAAAAACGTGAGCGTTGAAAAAAGGAGGTTGAATAATAAAACTTAAAATTCAAATTATTTTTTTAAGAGTGTGCATCAAAATGGCCCGTTTAATAATGGGGAGTAAAAATATAGTCAAATTGTTTCAACGAACAAGGGTTCAATTGGATGTCTCTTAAAAAAATCCGCGGGTACGGGTGATGGATCCAATGGATCCGCATCCACGACCCGCGGGTGCTATCCCTAATTATGACAAGTACAAATCAACTAAAAGTCTAAAAAATAAATGCTCTTATAGGGACCAAATGTTCACAATAATTGCCTAAGCTAGATATGAAACAAATAGTTCATAAAAAAAAATGTCGTTGTGCGTTTTCGGGATGATAGCCGAAATACACTTACAAAAGTAGGTCAGCCGTCAATTCTTTATGGCCATATCAACGTAGATCAATAAAATCATTTATGGTTTTGATAAAAGATTAATTAAAAATTAATTGTTTTTTGGTCTTGGATTCTCGGTAACAAAAGCAAAGGTTGTTTTTGGTTGCCACAACAAACAAGACAGAGGTTGTTGACTTTTGTTGTTAAACATGGCACAAGTGAACAATAACAATAGATTATTGTTTTTTGAAAAGAATAATGATGCGTTAATTTTATTGTATAAAATAAAATTAAAGAAAACGGTTTTCATTGATGACTATGAACAAACGCAAACAAAGTGTTTGTGGTATTTGGTGATTAAAAAAAAAAGTGCATCTAAAGCTTCTACTGAAAATAATATGCATCTAAAGCTTCTACTGAAAATTAATGTGCAAGGTACAACGTATAACTATATGGTCAAATTCATTTGAGCCTTCGGAGTCACAAGTATATGATGTATATATATATTACTCAATTAACAAAATAGTAAATCTAAATTAATTCATATGAATAGTAAAACGAAATTAATTAATTTACTATTCACATAAAAAAGCGCATATGATAAAAAGCGCATCGCATATGATAAGCGCATATGATAAAAAGCGAATATGATGAAAAGCACAACGCATATGATGAAAATCGCATATGATTAAAAGCGCATATGGTGAAAAACACAGCGCATATGATTAAAAGCGTATATGGTGAAAATGATATATGATAAAAAAACACATATGGTGATTTATAAAAAAAAAAAAAAAAAACACATATGGTGATTAATGGAAAGCACATATGGTGATTAATGAAAAGTATATTGTGAAAAAGAATCACAAATGTTTCTTGAAAGAATTCAAGGTAAGATATATGAACCAATTCATCCATCATGTGAACCATTTTGATATTTCATGGTTCTAATAGACGCATCTAGCGGATGGTCTCATATTTGTATGTTATCAAGCCGTAATATGGCATTTGCAAAGTTTCTTGCACAAATTATTAAATTGAGAACACATTATTCTGATTACACCATTAAAAGGATGAGACTTGATAATGCTGATGAGTTAACATCTCAAGCATTTAATGATCATTATATATCTACAGGGATTGTTGTTGAACATCCAGTTGCTCATGTGCATACACAAAATTGGTTTAGCTGAATCAATAGATAAACGCTTACAGCTAATAACTAGACAATTGATAATGAGTACAAATCTCTCAATATTTATATGTGGACATGTAAATTTATATGCTGCGACATTAATTCGCATTATACCATGTGGAAGTCGTAAATATTTTCACTTAATACTTGATTTTGGCCAAGAGCCAAATATTTTCTACCTTAAAACATTGGTTGTGCAGTGTATGTTCCAATTGTATCACCACAACACAATAAAATGGTTCTTCAAAGAAAGATGATAATATATTTTGGATATAAAACATCTTCAATCATAAGATATATTGAACCCATGATGGGTGATGTTTTTACAGCACGTTTTGCTGATTGTCATTTTAATAAAACATTGTTCCCTAGATTAGGGGGAGAAATAAAAATAAAAAATAAAATGATGCTTCATGATGTGAACATCAATTAAGGTATATTGAACTCGCACAAAAGAATGTGAAACGAAAGTTCAAAAATAATACATATGCAAGAACTTGCAAATTAATTACTTTATGCATTTACAGATATAAAAAAGTGACTAAATCATATATACCAGCGATAAATGCTCCAGCTCGAACTGAAATTCCAAAAGCTGGCAATAATGTCACTGTTGAGTCTTTGCCACGCATCAAACGTGGAAGATCAATTGGTTCCGAAGATAAAAATCCTCGAAAAAGAAAATCAGCTGATAATGAGGTAAGAGAAAGTGTTCAAGAAGAACCACAAATCAATATTCCTTCTGCAGAGGATATTGATAAATGTAAATACTAAAATTGCGATAAATTATGCAATATTATGGAACCGAAATGAAACTAAAATCTCTATGAGATATTTTCATATAATGTTACAATGACATCATGAATAAAGATGATGATCTGGAACTAAAATCTGTCATTGAATATACAAAATGGACATGATTGAGCTCAATGGAAAGGAGCAATAAGAGCTGAATTAGAATTGCTCGATAAAAGAAAAGTTTTCGGATCAATCGTTATCACTTTTAAAGATGTGAAACGTATGGGATACAAATGAATTTTTATCCGAAAAGAAATGTGCAAATGAAGTTACAAGGCAAAACTAGACTTGTAACTCAATATTTCCCACAAAGACCAGAAATGAATTAGGAGGAAAAATTATCCTCCTGTAATGGATACAATTACTTATTAGATACTTAATCAACCTGGTAGTTATTTAAATGCATCTCATGAATGTTGTTACTACTTATCTGTATGGATCACTTAATAGTGATATATATGAATATACCTAAAGGGTTAAGGTATCATAAGCATCTAATGTAAAACCCAAGGGAATATATTCCATTAAATCACAAAGATTTCTAAGTGGGTTTATACAAACGGGACGTATGTGGTATAACCGATTAAATGACTACTTGATAAAAAAAAAAGGGTATAAATATAAACTTATTTTGCACGTATGTTTTATAAAAACAATGTTCGGATATGAGATCGTAGTTGTTTATGTCAATGTTCTTAACATCATATGAACAAATAAAGAGATCTATGAAATCATTCAACTTCTAAAGAATTATTTTGAAATGAAAGATCTTGAAAAAACCAAGTATTACCTTGGATTGCAAATTGAGCATATGCCTAATGGTTTACTTGTACATCAAACAACTTATACCGAAAAGATTTTAAAACATTTTTTTTTAAAGACAAACTCATTGTTGTTAGATCACTCAATATTGACACTGATCTATTTCATCCCTGCGAAGATCATGAAAATTTTAACAGATCGGAAGTTCTATATTTTAGTGCAATTGAGGTTCTTATGTATCTTATAGATTATACAAGATCTGACATTTCTTTTGCAGTTAATTTGTTGACAAGGTTCAGCTCAGCCCCTACCAAAAGACATTGGAATGGGATCAAACAAATAGTTTGATACCTTCGGGGAACTACTGATTTATAATTATTTTATTCTAACAACTCGAAACAAGATTTGTTTGGTTATACAGATGCAGATTATTTATCCGATCTACATAAAGCTAAATCTCAAACTGGATATGTATTCCTAAATGGAGGCACCGCAATATCATGACGTTCTCAAAACAAACACTTGTTGCAACATCATCAAATCATGCCGAAGTGATTGCATTACATGAAACTACTCGGGAATGATTTTAGTTAAGATCAATGATACAAATCATTATTGATTCTTGTGGACTAGAACGCTATAAAAGCGTAACAACTATCTATGAAGATAATACAGCTTACATAATACAAATGAAAGAAGAGTATCAAAAATGACAGAACAAAACATAAATGCTGACGAGGCGCTAAAGCTATAAACGGTCTTAACGGTCATAAGTTTGATGGAAAAGAATGGTATATTGGTAAGGCTCAGAAAAAGACTGAAAGGGAATAGGAACTGAAACAACGGTTTGAACAAACCATGAAGGAGACTGTAGACAAATCACGAGGGCCAAACTTGTACATAAAAGATTTAGACAAATCACGAGGGCTACAGTAACTTTGCTACAGTAAAACGCTATTATAAAAATGTATTTTAACAAATAGCGAGACGATGATTTATAGAAGTAAATGACCAAAACACTCGAAAGTTTAAGATACACTTTGAGTGATATAATTAAGGGATAATTTAAGGCTATATTTTGACAAAGGTACGTGTCACGAAATGTAAAATGCAAGTTTTCTAAGCGTACGAAAATGCGTTCGAGAAACCGGAACCGGGACATAAGTCGAGTGATGACGTACGACTTATCGGAACAAAAATTACAAGTCTACTATGCACAAGAATAAAATATAATATATAAATAATTATATTAATTATTTATATATTTATATTTATTTTATATTATGTCGACAAGCTAGGAGCCAAAACAATGTGAGCTGTCCCTGGTCCTCATGCGAGTCGCATGGCCAGAAGGCCATTTCCATGCGAGTCGCATGACTCCAGATTTCAGGCCAAGTGCTATAAATTCTCGAGTTTTGGCCAGATAAATCACACACACATATATATTATTTTTACTCCGTATTTATTTATTTTATTATTATTATTATTATTATTAATAATAATAAGATTATTATTAATCTTATTATTTTTATTATTAGTGTTATTATTTTTGCGATACAAAAATAATAATGTACATAAAATATTACGACGGAGTGCTGTCCAAGTAATTTTCAAAATGAGTTTTCGAGCAAGCTAGAGCTAAGGAAATTATGGGTTATTGCCAAGGAGGTTATGGGTAATGTTCGGGGGTATTTTTTTGTGAATCAAACCTCGTGTTTATCATCTCCGATGCGTCTACGTGCTTTCCTGCAATATTGTATATCAATATTAAACAGTGAGTTTCATTTGCTCCCATTTTAATTGCTTTTGCAATATATATTTTTGGGCTGAGAATACATGCGCAGTTTTATAAACTGTTTTACTAAATGGATACAAATACTAAAACTGATTTTGTGTGAGTTTCATATGATCCCTTTTACTCAATATATTTTTGGGCTGAGAATACATGCGACTGTTTATAAATACTAAAAATACTAGATTTATATGCGTGAGTTTATTGCTCCCTTTTTAATTGCTTTTGTAATCTATATTTTTGGGGTGAGAATACATGCACTTTATTTTAAACACAATGGATACAAGTACATACTAAATTCTACACTGAGTTTGAACCGAAAATCCCTTAGCTTTGGTAACTAGTAACTGCCGGTTATAAGAACTGGTGGGCGCGAGTAGTAGTATATGGATCCATAGGGCTTGATATCCCCGTTCGAGCTAGAGCACTAGCCTTTTAACGGACGTATGCTATTTGAGAAGCGTACACGTTGGTTTGCGTGTATTATTAAGATGATTATACAAAGGGTACAAATTATATATACGTTAAAGTTTAGTTACCAGGGTGCTCAATTTTGTAGAACCGATTGATAAACGTTTCGGATGAAACAACTGAAATCTTGTGATCCACCTTTTATGTAAAACCTATTGATAAACGTTTCGGATGAAATAACTGAAATCTTGTGATCCACCTTTTATGTAAAACCTATTGATAAACGTTTTGAATAAAACAACTGAACTTTTGTAAATCCACATTGATATACGGATTATGTGTAATATTAAAACTATGAACTCACCAACCTTTGTGTTGACACTTGAAGCATGTTTATTCTCAGGTTTCTAGAAGTCTTCCGCTGTTTGCTTATATGTTAGACAAGCTATGTGCATGGAGTCATACATGGCATATTTTTCAAGGAAACGTTGCATTCACCAAATCATCACCATGTATCTTATTTTGACTGTACTGTCAACGGAAGTACTATTGTAAACTCTTATTTACAGTGATTGTCTATATGTAGAAATCATCAGATGTTAAAACCCTTTGATTTAAATATTCATTTATGGTGTGCCTTTTCAAAAGAATGCAATGTTTACAAAACGTATCATATAGAGGTCAAATACCTCGCAATGAAATCAATGAATGACGTATTGTCCATATGGATTTGGAGCGATCGTCACAGTGTGTAAATGGTATTTAATGTTCTTGGTTAGATTAGGCGAGTTTACGAAGATTGAGTTTGTTAAAAGTCTCCAAGTGGGAGATTTGTTGAGGTGTGGAGACATTTAAACAAAAGCTGGAAAAAAAAAAGTGTCACTAAAAACTGTTTAAACACTTGCACGGATTTTGCAGATTTCGGTAAGCGTGAAACAGAGCAAAACAGTGCAAAAACAGAGAAAAATGATGGTGCGCGGTGATGGTGCGCGGCGCGCACCCTGCGCGCACTAGGTGAAACTTGATCAGAAGGTTTGCTCGAAGAATCAAGAGTGCACGGCGCGCACGTTTAAGTGTGCACGGCGCGCACGTTGTCTGGCAGTGAGCTGTCAGCATGTTGATCAACTTTTGCACATGGGATCCGTATTTGGTTGTCCAAGTTGTCACTTTAGGTGCATGTGGGCTACTTTACACCTTGTTTTAGAGCTGTGATCATGCTAATACAAGGGTGTAAAGAGGATCAAGATGGCTAGTTGATGATTACTTGAAGCATGCTTATGTATTCTTGTTCTCCTATAAATGTTCCTGATTATAACTCATTGTAAACTCACCACCACGAAATTTAATCAATAAGAACACTCTTTGGTTGGCCGTGGACTAAAGCAATCACAAACGATTGCATATAACCACGTTAAATTCCCGTGTTTTTATCATTCTTGCCTGTGTTACGATTATCACTATATTTTTCGTTTGTTGGAAGTGGGTTAGATAACTTGGGTTATCTTGTCTTGTTTGGGCTCACCTAATCGGGTTTCCTAACATCTGCAAGTCGCGATACAATTTTATTTTTAATGTGCTTCATGGAATTTTAAATGACACTTATTTTAAGAAGAGATTGAAATTGAGTTAATGTGGCAGATATGAATCGGCTATATGCACTAATCACTATTGCAAAAAGGTTATATGATGTCATTTTCACATCTTAGTTACACACTATCAACATCATAAGTTCGTGGAGAGATTTCCAAGTAGAAGGCGTCACTTTATTTAGGGAAAGCAGCGCGTTCTCGATAAGCTATGGGTGATTTAAATACAATTTCTAAAGACTTTTTTGCTCCGTTGATCATTCGTTTATACACTAAATTGCAATCCGAGTTCCTCACGTTTTAATTGGAATTTTGAATTCTTTTAATTGCATAATTTGGCAATCCGCGTCCCTCAGTTCACCTGCCGTCTAAATTGGCTGTTGACTCCTGACATGCGCATTGCATTTGAGGGTAAAATTGTCTTTTACTCTATATAGAATTTGCAATATTTCCAATTTTCAAGTGAATCGAATGAAGTAAGTAGCTATTTCACTTGGATCATTCTTAGCTCCTCCATTAACGGAAAAAACGGCTGGTAATAAGAATTTATATCATCTATCATGAAAATTTGTGCAAAATATTCAATAGTTAAACAGATTTAGAAGTTTGGCGATTGTGATTGTTGTATCATAAGCTTATGCAAACTGCTTATATGATTAATAAACAATGATTTTGATGCACTATTGAATATTGAATATTAACATAATAGAAATTTCGTTTATTTTGATAAAACCCCCAATATCATATACATATATGAACTTTATACATATAACACCTAAGAGAAGAACGATAAATGGTGTCCACTTCCTCTCATTGTGTTCAAGCTAACCCGGTGGCCCGTCTGAGTCTTCTCTTTAAGGTCTCAAGGTGGGAAGCCAATCAATTATAAACAGGTAGAAGGAAAATTCCCTGGTTTTGATGGGTACTTTCGCTTTGACGAAAGTGCTATTGGTTATATAGTTATCATTTTTACGAAAGAGAAAAAAAAAAGTAGCCCTTATTTAGCTCATTTTCTTATTTTTTTAAGCGAAAAAAACAAGTATTAATATTAATTAAACCAAGTCATCTAAAAAATGAATGGGAATTAGTACAGATAATGCCCACATCTGAGAGCCCACGATTAGAGCCCAGACTATCTCTATTAGAGGCCTTATAACCAAAAATTAAAGCCCCATCTACAAACAAATGAACTGTGGTAGCAATTATAAATACCTTCTGTTATAAAATATCTAGATTGTGTTATAAAATATCTAGATTGGATGTTAATTTTATTATTATTATATTTCTTGCATAGTAATATTTTATACTATAAATAGACATGTATGGTAACCATTTAAGGTGCACCATTTCTCTTGAAATATCAATATCAATATTTCTTCTCTCATTCTTCTCTCTTTTTCTCTCTTTGTTCTTATAACCATTAAAGGTAGTTATAAGCCTACTGAATTATAACACGTTATCAGCACGAAAAGCTTAGTGTAATTAAAAGATATCTCAAACGATCACGAATCACTAAGCAAGGTATGAAATTATTAATAATTTTCAGACTCGAATATATCAAATTTTGGACTACTAACATTTATATTTATGTTATTTAAGTTATATATGGTCGGTTATACCACCTGAATTATATTTCTGTAATCTAACTTTTACTAACTTCACTAACATTTATATTTATGTTATTTAAGTTATATATGGTCGGTTATACCACCTGAATTATATTTATGTAATCTAACTTTTACTAACTTCACTAACATTTATATTTATGTTATTTAAGTTATATATGGTCGGTTATACCACCTGAATTATATTTTCTGTAATCTAACTCTTATTAACTTCACTAACATTTATATTTATGTTAATAATTTGACAACACGGTACTTTATGTACGCAACACGTCATTTGACAACACGGTACCATGGGTCGAGATTAATTCCGATCAATACGAATACGACGGGGTCTTTATATGTTATCTAACATTTATGATTACTTATGCAATTAATCATTATTTATTTCATGCATACTAATGTTTATTCTTAAATTTATAATTTTAAAAGTTAAAATAAAAAAATAGTTTGTATTTTTATTAAAAGTAAATCTTAAAAGTTAAAATAAGAAAAAGTAGTTTGTACTTTTATTAAAAGTAAATCTTAAAAGTTAAAATACAAAAAGTAGTTTGTATTTTTATTAAAAGTAAATCTTAAAAGTTAAAATAAGAAAAAGTAGTTTGTATTTTTATTAAAAGTATATCTTAAAAGTTAAAGTAAGAAAAAAAAGGGGATGGTAAAATGGAATAGTTTTTTATCAAAAATGAAGTATTGAAAATGAAGTGGTCTCCTTCTATAACTAAAAAAATATATATACTTTTATCAAATGAATTTTTTTGTGGCCGACAATTTCAAACACGAGTCCGTGTTTAGTTTATCAAGAATATCTCTTGCTTTGGTGAAAGGTCACGATCACGATATCAGGTGTTGTGAAAGAATTAAAAAAATTGGTCAAGTGGCCTTTTAAAAACTAGAAAAAAAATTTAAACAAAAAGTTTTTTTTATATATTTATAATTTACGGGTAACGTAAAAAAAAGGAAGTTTTTTTTAAAAAAAAAAAAAACAAAGAAAGTGTTTAAATGAGTTTTACAGAAAGGGGGAAAGCAAAGTAAAAAAAAACTTTTTTCCAAACAAAGGTAAATGAAAGTAGGACTTAATACAAGAAAAAAGTAAACATCTCCTAGACGTGATAAAATCTATCAATGATAAGTATTAGACTTGATGAGCTAAATGTGACAAAAATGTTTCAACATGTCTTATGTTAATTTTCTAAAATAAGTTATTATTATTCCGAGTTTAACACATATACATATGTTAATTAAAAACAACCTTTTTGTTCTTATGTAGTGTTGGGTTGCAATTTTGGTTGTATGCCATAATTCCATCCAGTAGAGTGACAATAGAAAACTTTTGATGATAATCAATAAAAAAACTTTTTTCCAAACTTGTCAAATGTTTTGTTAAAAACGTGAGCGTTGAAAAAAGGAGGTTGAATAATAAAACTTAAAAAACAAATTATTTTTTTAAGAGTGTGCATCAAAATGGCCCGTTTAATAATGGGGAGTAAAAATATAGTCAAATTGTTTCAACGAACAAGGGTTCAATTGGATGTCTCTTAAAAAAAATCCGCGGGTACGGGTGATGGATCCAATGGATCCGCATCCACGACCCGCGGGTGCTATCCCTAATTATGACAAGTACAAATCAACTAAAAGTCTAAAAAATAAATGCTCTTATAGGGACCAAATGTTCACAATAATTGCCTAAGCTAGATATGAAACAAATAGTTCATAAAAAAAAATGTCGTTGTGCGTTTTCGGGATGATAGCCGAAATACACTTACAAAAGTAGGTCAGCCGTCAATTCTTTATGGCCATATCAACGTAGATCAATAAAATCATTTATGGTTTTGATAAAAGATTAATTAAAAATTAATTGTTTTTTGGTCTTGGATTCTCGGTAACAAAAGCAAAGGTTGTTTTTGGTTGCCACAACAAACAAGACAGAGGTTGTTGACTTTTGTTGTTAAACATGGCACAAGTGAACAATAACAATAGATTATTGTTTTTTGAAAAGAATAATGATGCGTTAATTTTATTGTATAAAATAAAATTAAAGAAAACGGTTTTCATTGATGACTATGAACAAACGCAAACAAAGTGTTTGTGGTATTTGGTGATTAAAAAAAAAAGTGCATCTAAAGCTTCTACTGAAAATAATATGCATCTAAAGCTTCTACTGAAAATTAATGTGCAAGGTACAACGTATAACTATATGGTCAAATTCATTTGAGCCTTCGGAGTCACAAGTATATGATGTATATATATATTACTCAATTAACAAAATAGTAAATCTAAATTAATTCATATGAATAGTAAAACGAAATTAATTAATTTACTATTCACATAAAAAAGCGCATATGATAAAAAGCGCATCGCATATGATAAGCGCATATGATAAAAAGCGAATATGATGAAAAGCACAACGCATATGATGAAAATCGCATATGATTAAAAGCGCATATGGTGAAAAACACAGCGCATATGATTAAAAGCGTATATGGTGAAAATGATATATGATAAAAAAACACATATGGTGATTTATAAAAAAAAAAAAAAAAAAACACATATGGTGATTAATGGAAAGCACATATGGTGATTAATGAAAAGTATATTGTGAAAAAGAATCACAAATGTTTCTTGAAAGAATTCAAGGTAAGATATATGAACCAATTCATCCATCATGTGAACCATTTTGATATTTCATGGTTCTAATAGACGCATCTAGCGGATGGTCTCATATTTGTATGTTATCAAGCCGTAATATGGCATTTGCAAAGTTTCTTGCACAAATTATTAAATTGAGAACACATTATTCTGATTACACCATTAAAAGGATGAGACTTGATAATGCTGATGAGTTAACATCTCAAGCATTTAATGATCATTATATATCTACAGGGATTGTTGTTGAACATCCAGTTGCTCATGTGCATACACAAAATTGGTTTAGCTGAATCAATAGATAAACGCTTACAGCTAATAACTAGACAATTGATAATGAGTACAAATCTCTCAATATTTATATGTGGACATGTAAATTTATATGCTGCGACATTAATTCGCATTATACCATGTGGAAGTCGTAAATATTTTCACTTAATACTTGATTTTGGCCAAGAGCCAAATATTTTCTACCTTAAAACATTGGTTGTGCAGTGTATGTTCCAATTGTATCACCACAACACAATAAAATGGTTCTTCAAAGAAAGATGATAATATATTTTGGATATAAAACATCTTCAATCATAAGATATATTGAACCCATGATGGGTGATGTTTTTACAGCACGTTTTGCTGATTGTCATTTTAATAAAACATTGTTCCCTAGATTAGGGGGAGAAATAAAAATAAAAAATAAAATGATGCTTCATGATGTGAACATCAATTAAGGTATATTGAACTCGCACAAAAGAATGTGAAACGAAAGTTCAAAAATAATACATATGCAAGAACTTGCAAATTAATTACTTTATGCATTTACAGATATAAAAAAGTGACTAAATCATATATACCAGCGATAAATGCTCCAGCTCGAACTGAAATTCCAAAAGCTGGCAATAATGTCACTGTTGAGTCTTTGCCACGCATCAAACGTGGAAGATCAATTGGTTCCGAAGATAAAAATCCTCGAAAAAGAAAATCAGCTGATAATGAGGTAAGAGAAAGTGTTCAAGAAGAACCACAAATCAATATTCCTTCTGCAGAGGATATTGATAAATGTAAATACTAAAATTGCGATAAATTATGCAATATTATGGAACCGAAATGAAACTAAAATCTCTATGAGATATTTTCATATAATGTTACAATGACATCATGAATAAAGATGATGATCTGGAACTAAAATCTGTCATTGAATATACAAAATGGACATGATTGAGCTCAATGGAAAGGAGCAATAAGAGCTGAATTAGAATCGCTCGATAAAAGAAAAGTTTTCGGATCAATCGTTATCACTTTTAAAGATGTGAAACGTATGGGATACAAATGAATTTTTATCCGAAAAGAAATGTGCAAATGAAGTTACAAGGCAAAACTAGACTTGTAACTCAATATTTCCCACAAAGACCAGAAATGAATTAGGAGGAAAAATTATCCTCCTGTAATGGATACAATTACTTATTAGATACTTAATCAACCTGGTAGTTATTTAAATGCATCTCATGAATGTTGTTACTACTTATCTGTATGGATCACTTAATAGTGATATATATGAATATACCTAAAGGGTTAAGGTATCATAAGCATCTAATGTAAAACCCAAGGGAATATATTCCATTAAATCACAAAGATTTCTAAGTGGGTTTATACAAACGGGACGTATGTGGTATAACCGATTAAATGACTACTTGATAAAAAAAAAGGGTATAAATATAAACTTATTTTGCACGTATGTTTTATAAAAACAATGTTCGGATATGAGATCGTAGTTGTTTATGTCAATGTTCTTAACATCATATGAACAAATAAAGAGATCTATGAAATCATTCAACTTCTAAAGAATTATTTTGAAATGAAAGATCTTGAAAAAACCAAGTATTACCTTGGATTGCAAATTGAGCATATGCCTAATGGTTTACTTGTACATCAAACAACTTATACCGAAAAGATTTTAAAACATTTTTTTTTAAAGACAAACTCATTGTTGTTAGATCACTCAATATTGACACTGATCTATTTCATCCCTGCGAAGATCATGAAAATTTTAACAGATCGGAAGTTCTATATTTTAGTGCAATTGAGGTTCTTATGTATCTTATAGATTATACAAGATCTGACATTTCTTTTGCAGTTAATTTGTTGACAAGGTTCAGCTCAGCCCCTACCAAAAGACATTGGAATGGGATCAAACAAATAGTTTGATACCTTCGGGGAACTACTGATTTATAATTATTTTATTCTAACAACTCGAAACAAGATTTGTTTGGTTATACAGATGCAGATTATTTATCCGATCTACATAAAGCTAAATCTCAAACTGGATATGTATTCCTAAATGGAGGCACCGCAATATCATGACGTTCTCAAAACAAACACTTGTTGCAACATCATCAAATCATGCCGAAGTGATTGCATTACATGAAACTACTCGGGAATGATTTTAGTTAAGATCAATGATACAAATCATTATTGATTCTTGTGGACTAGAACGCTATAAAAGCGTAACAACTATCTATGAAGATAATACAGCTTACATAATACAAATGAAAGAAGAGTATCAAAAATGACAGAACAAAACATAAATGCTGATGAGGCGCTAAAGCTATAAACGGTCTTAACGGTCATAAGTTTGATGGAAAAGAATGGTATATTGGTAAGGCTCAGAAAAAGACTGAAAGGGAATAGGAACTGAAACAACGGTTTGAACAAACCATGAAGGAGACTGTAGACAAATCACGAGGGCCAAACTTGTATATAAAAGATTTAGATGATACAGTTTCAGATGAAAACCTCAGATTTTTCTCATATACTCAAGATATCGTAAAAGACAACCAGATTAAAATGAGATACGTTCAATCAACAACTCTGCTGATCTTTATACCAAAGCACTGCTAACTGCTATTTTCAGAACACACGTTCATAATATTGGCATGAGGCATGTTCAGAAGATGTAACAACTCAGGCGTTGCCTACTTGAGGGGGAGTCAACTTTATGCTGCACTCTTTTTCCCTTAGCTAAAGTTTTATCCCAATGAGTTTTCTTTAGCAAGATTTTTAACGAGGCAGTACTAGTTATTCTCTAATAAAATTGTCATCCAAGGGGGAGTGTTATAAAATATCTAGATTGTGTTATAAAATATCTAGATTGGATGTTAATTTTATTATTATTATATTTCTTGCATAGTAATATTTTATACTATAAATAGACATGTATGGTAACCATTTAAGGTGCACCATTTCTCTTGAAATATCAATATCAATATTTCTTCTCTCCTTCTTCTCTCTTTTTCTCTCTTTGTTCTTATAAACATTAAAGGTAGTTATAAGCCTACTGAATTATAACACCTTCTACCTTTTTTTACACAGACACACGCTGAAACGAACGTTAGTATTCTCCGTAAAAAAAGCTAGGGTTTCTACAGTCGGACAAATGGAGGCTGATCCTCTGTTAACGGTACGTAATTGGTTTAATACTTTTCGTAAGTTTGGCTTAATTATTATTTAATTAGAATGTTTTAATTGAAATTGATATCGGTATGTACATTTGGGATTAAAGTAACTGTAACTTAGTATCATTATCTTTGATCATTGTTGGCTATTTATAGCTTTGTATAGTATGAATAAAATTGTGAACTTTAATTCCTTTTCTTCACCAAATGTGTTACTCTTGCTCCTGTTATGTATATTGTATCATGTTGAGTATTGTATATTGTATATTGTTTATTGTGTATGTATATGTATATACTGATAAAGTAATAATGTAATACAGTAATAATTAATTAATATGAGTAATTAATAATATAATACATTTATTAATTAATATTCAATATAATAATAATAATATAATTTAGGCTGGGGTGTTGGGGACAATATACTATTTATAGTTGTGGTTGAGGGTGAAATAGGGAAAACAGTAGCTTCCATTAATAATATTGATGATATTTGTTGGCTCTGCAAACCATATTTAGCTGATAATAATATATTCCCTTTGTTTTATTAACAGAATAAGTCGGTGAACACCCACACAATCACAACCGATGAAATTGAAATTCAAAATGCAGTGCAAATGCTTGCTAAATCTCATGGATTAACTCTTTGTCAAGTTTGGATCCTCAGCACTGTTGAAAATAAGAATGTGGAATCTGCGAAAAAATTAGATGGTTATTACACTATGCTTTTAAGAATTTTTATGATGCTTGTGTCGACATACAAGATGGGTCTGGGGGGCTTGCTCTGAAGACACTTGAAACTTACCAATCATACTTTTCTAGAAATATTAATATTACTAACGAGAAGTTAAAGGCACGGCTCCCTGCCACCTCAGCATTAGAATCTAGCTGCTGTCTTGCCATATGCTTGAGGAATATTCACCAAGGAGATTATGATTATGATTATGATTATGAATCTGATTATGATTATGATTATGATTATGATTTTGATTATGATTATAATTATGATTATGTGTTTGAGTTCTTATTCTCATCATACGACAACAACCCTTGTGTCTTCTTGGATTCTCTATTTTTAAAATTAGAGAGTTGTTTGCCAAGTTTCAAGTTTTCTTGTGGCGCACAACTTGGTCGTCAGTTACTGGTTCTAGATGCTGATAATCTTAATGGAAGTTTTGAAGTTTTAGCTTTGAAAAAACAAGACGAAGAAGAAAGTTGCCACTGCCTTCCACCACAAAGAGCGATAAGGGTATGTTTTTCTATCTATTTCTTATGTGTTGTTATTTGAATCAGACACTTAACTTTTCCCTAACTTTACTTTTTTACATTGGATTATTATTTATTATCATTATTATTATTATTAATCCTTTATAATTATTGTTATTATTTGGTTTGATAACAGATTAAGTTTGAGGATGCTCTCAAACTTGCAACAGATGAAATTAAAGAAGCACTATCGATCCTTACTGAATCTCATGGCCTAACTTTGTGTCAAGTTTGGACCCATCGTTACGTTTATAATGAGAGTGCAGAGTGTGCTGTCAAATTGGATGGTTATTGTACTGCTCCTTTTAAGGATTATTATGATGCTTGTGTTAAAATACAAGACGGGGCAGGTGGGCTCGCTCTGAAAACACTTGTAACTTACTACCCATACTTTTCCAGAAATATTAATATTATTAAAGGAAAGTTACATGCTTTGATCCCTGCCACCTCATCCGAATCTTGCTGTTGTTTTGCCATATGCTTGAGGAATAACAACACTAGATACCTTGATTATGCATTTGAATTCTTCTTCTCGTTACATGACAACAAAGACCCTTATGTCTTCTTGGATTCATTTTTATTAAAACTAAAAAGTTTTTTTCCAAGTTTCAAGCTTTCTTTGGGTCGTCATTCTGTTCCTCGGGTTCGAGATGGTGACAATCTTGCTGCAAATTTCGACTTCTTTGCATTGATTAAACAAGAAGAAGAAGATGATTGCATGGAGGAACAATTTGGAACACTTATTGCAGCATATCTTAAGACTAATAATACTGGTTTTCATCAAATTCCATATTTATAATTTGTTTTTATCTCATATATGTATAAACTATAATTTTTTTTATAACGATGAATATAGGTGGCTTACGTGCTATGGATGTTCCTGTCTACATCCCAGACTCGGGGAAAATAGCTGATTTGAAGATGAAAATCTCTGAAACTTTTAATCTGGTTTCCAACTCTTATAGTTTGATCTACTGTTTTGAAAAGTTCGGTAGCAGATCTGAATGGGGCCGGCTAAAAGATGACAGAGACTTGAAGACGTGCATTGTCAGAAGCCAAAAAATCAACCGAATTTTAATCCGTGTTCTACCTTCTCTGATATATTCTGAAGGTTAATATATCCGAGCCTGCTAGCCTACTGCCTACGCCAGGATATGAAGTGATATTTATATATTAATTAATATTATTATTATTATATTATTACCTTTAACTGCCAAGCTTGTCTTTTTGTATGTTTGAAAGTCAGTCCTTATCATTATATCAAGGTGTTGAAATCTTTATGCTTTTATGGTTTATGGTGAAACGAGTTTGGTTTGGTTTTGAATTCCCATCATGCATGATCATAGTAAGTTGTTTGCCACACATCATTTGAGGTTTTTACGTGGACGTTTGTCCACACTAAAGGCCTCACCTGTTGTAGTGCCATTAGTTTCTTGTGTTTTGTTTATTGTTCTTATGGAATGATTGGCTAAGTCTCTTGTGTGTTTGCTTAGACATAAGGATTCATTGTTGTTGGTTTATAGTTTGGTTTCACGATATTATATGATATATTGATATATTGATTGTTTTGATTTTGTGGTTGACCAAAGTGGTACGAGTTGTTCTGTTTTATCAAATATTCATAGGTCACTAAGTGATTAACGAGATCTAATTTGCATTACATTATTTGTGTTTCAACACTTGAGTAATTCAGACAATTGATTGACTACATGCGGGACATCAGGACATCAGTGTAGAAACGTATTACGTCTCCCTTAATAAGTTGTGTGGCTATATGCGGGAGACATGTGTAGCCTTGGTTTTACGAGAGTAAAAATAGGTCGAGTCATAATATCAAGTAATCAGGCTTTGGATTGGTTGCTAG
This sequence comes from Rutidosis leptorrhynchoides, assembly GCF_046630445.1. Classification (NCBI taxonomy): domain Eukaryota; kingdom Viridiplantae; phylum Streptophyta; class Magnoliopsida; order Asterales; family Asteraceae; genus Rutidosis; species Rutidosis leptorrhynchoides. The sequence continues at coordinate 50,723,404 of NC_092337.1, read as the reverse complement.
AGGAAGGCTAATGAGAGTTGGTTAGATTTATCCCGTTCCTTGTAGACTGAATCAAACTTAATTTTCATTAGACACATACGATTGAGACTAGTCCGTTTGTGTGTTAGTAAATTGATATATATTGTAGTACTTTATCTCCAATGGCTCAAAGCAAAAGGTTTAGCTAACAGGGGAATGAGTCAAATAGGTTCAATTAATCTCATGGCAATCGAAACAGTAAAGGAACCAGTAGGGGATCTATCCCACCACCATCGACATCGATATCCGAAATAGAAACAGAATTAAGAAGCTGAATGAGTTCATTAAAATGAGAAGACTCAGTACCTCCCCTAATGTCCTTTCGCCACGCCCACTGCCAACTCGAATCAGAGAAATGAGACGCAACAGAGGAATTTTTGATGAAATCCAAAGCATACAAACTTCAGTTTATTTTTTAACCAGATTTGTGCATTACAGTTTGAAGGAGAAGGACAATTGTTCCACACGTCAATAACAGTGCTTTCGAATACTTCTAAGACAAAATTGCTGTAATAGTTCCTGTGGTTTGTACCAAAATGCTAGTTTCGTCCCTGTGCTTTTTTTTGATGGATTTAGTCCCGGTGGTTTGTAAAAGTTGCTGATTTAGTCCCTCTGACAGACGGCCGTCAAAAAAGGCCGTTAACTCCAGTCATGTGCCAGACATGTGAGGGCATTTTCGTCAGTTTTTTTCATTTATTAGCAAAATTGTTGAAATGGTCCCTGTGGTTTGTACCAAAATTGCTGAATTGGTCCCTGTGGTTTGTTCAAAAATACTGAGTGTCTAACCAGTTCAAATATACCGAATGAATATCTAACGTGTGGTATACCGAATCAGAAGAACTTCATATACCGAATAAGTTCAATCGTTCTTCAACTTCATCTCTTCATCGAGGCTTTGAAACACTGAACTTATGAGCAATAAAATTTGAATCATTGTAATAGATTGTACTCGGCTCCAGATGTAGATCAAGCCTCCTCTGAATGATTTAAGTTTCAAAACAACATCAATCGTCTGAATTATAATAGTGCAGTAGCAGTTCTTCGTGAACAGTGACGTTTTTTTGGAGTTCTAAGAAGAAAATCTAAAAACGAGATTCAAACAATTTGAGACTTCGATTTCTTCATCAAACTTGTTGTAAATCAAGTAACAAATGTTCGACATTCAGCAATTTAACCTGAAACATTCAATAATTCTCGAATTTGATTGTTAATGATTCGTTTGACTTTTTCTCATAAATCATTGACTTGTCGATTAGGACTTTGTGATGTTATTCACTCCAAATTGAAGTATCACAAAGTTAAAGTGAATGATTATGATTAAGAATCTCTGCTCAATTTGATCTTTAAGTTGTTGATTTGTTTCGGAGATCAAAACGAGCTTGAATATTCATACGAAGATGAACACGAGATCAAATCCTGTTAATTCGTGGCTGTTAATCTGATTTAATAGATCACGAAGGTTCGGTTTTTGTTGCTAATCACGGATTTAAACTCTGTTAGAAGTTATCACCTCTTAATGATGGATCGATGATGACATGAATAAGATTCGGTATATCGTAATATATGTATGTATATGTATCGATGTACAGTAGTATTTAGGTGAGAGAGAAGTGAATTGGATCTGTTTCTATGATGTACTGTTTGTTGTGAGAAGATTATGAAGGTGAAATTCAGATTCGGTAATTGAAGATATGATCGATGGATATATGAATCTGTATTTAGATCGATGATGTATGTTAAGAGGAGAGAGATAATAGACTCGGTATAAATTTTTTTTTTTTTTATTTTTATCTGACAAAATTGCTGAAATGGTCTCTGTGGTTTGTAGCAAAAGGCTGATTTAGTCCCTGTGACAAAATTGCTGAAATGTATTTTTATCTGATGTACTGTAGCTGATAGATGTGAGAGAATAGAGATGATTTTCGGTACAAACCACAGGGACCAATTCAGTACAAACCACAGGGACCAATTCAGTACAAACCACAGGGACCATTTCAGCAATTTTGCTAATAAATGAAAGAAACTGACGAAAATACCCTCACATATCTAGCACATGACTGGAGTTAACGGCCTTTTTTGACGGCCGTCGGTCAGAGGGACTAAATCAGCAACTTTTACAAACCACCGGGACCAAATCCATCAAAAAAAGTACAGGGACGAAACTAGCATTTTGATACAAACCACAGGGACTATTTCAGCAATTTTGTCTACTTCTAATTTAAACCATGAATGGAAGAGTTTAAATGGAATGGGGCCATAATCATATGATTCATTTTTCAGGATAATGAACCTCACCAAATTTGTGAAATCTTACAGATGCCGAAGTGGAATCCAATGAGTGAGAAACTTCTTCCACTTCTTCCGAGTTAACAGAGGCATTGGAATTAGCAGCCTCGAATCGTTTGATTCAACAGATGAGTCTGTTATAGCAATTTCTGTTTTAGCCACTGTTTATGTCTACAGACTCTTGCTCAAAAGGTGCCTGCTTTTTCAGATTTACGCGAGGACCTTGTTAGCCTAGAATCTGCAACAAAGGTTTAAGTAAATCTGATATGCAGAGATCGATCATTCTTTGATACTCTTACTGATTACGCACAGGATCAACGTGAAGATACAATTGAAAATCTTAGCAGAAGAAATGCAAGCCCTTATTAGTGGCCTTAATAAAGTCAAACAGAAACTAGAAGCATGTGCAAATTACGGTCCAATATATGACGGTTTTCACCAGGTAGCTAGCGTTTCTACACAATTTCTCAATTATAAAAAGTTTTCGTTTTCACTGGAATTTGACGGTATTGGTCTAACAGCATCGTGGTACCACTTTAATCTTGAGGTTGTGGGTTCAAGTCCTGAAATGGGCAAATGTGTATTTATTTTATATAACACTGATTTAATGCTTATGACTACCCTTATACTTTGGTGAAGACCCCGCTCGTTGCCCTTTTCAACAGGGTAACTTATCCAGACTCAACCCCACTCATTCATCCTGTACCAAAAAATGATCATTTTGACCCAACTTTCTTGACCCACCCATTTTGCCACCTCTTATTATAATACTTTTCTAGTTTCTAATTTTCTATTTTTATTTAGTACATCAGCATATTGGGTTTTTGCAGTTACTCTCACCCTTTTGAATATTGTGAAGCTCATTCGAAAATGCGTTGAGGAGAACCGTGAAATGCCTGAAGCTGAAAAAGAGGAAATCCGAGAAAGAGATGGAAATTAAGAAAGCGAAGGGTATAAAAAAGGACGGTTGAAAGTAAGCAACATCATTCAAATTCAAACCTCTCCTATTTATAATTATAGTATATTTTTAGTATATAGTATAGTGTCAGGATCCAAGACTTTTTATTTACGTGGGCGAAAAGTTAATTAAAAAACTGATGTAACACATTTTTAAAATGTTCTTATCGGTGGCTTTGGTGCTCATGGGAATAGTTTAGCGTAGCTGGTACAATGGTTTTCCAAATGTGATAGCGTTAGTCACATTTTATTTCTAAGTTGAATGTGAATTCACCCGGTTGTTGAGTCCGTTTGTTTAGGATTGTGTTCTTATGTTGTCTTGTGCGGTTGTTTGTTGACTAGGGCTCGTTTTGTTTTACTTTTGTATCGGATGTGTACTTGAAACATCTTAATATATAAATACAAATATAAATACAAATATAAATATAAATGATAAGTTGCAGAGTATATCAGTAGGAAACTAAAACCAGGAAACATGAACAATTTGTCAAATAAATTGTACACAATACAAATCAGTAAGAATAACATTAATCACCATAACAATATTTTCGAGCTAACAAACTCAAAATTTAGATACTCGAACACGAAAAACGCATTAACAACTCCCAATCCAGCACCAGCAACAACATCAAATACGAAATGACGTCCAAGCAAAACCCTAGATATCGACGTAAGGCTCGCCCAACCGATAACAATCAAATTCATAAACTTAACGTTTTCAGACATCATCTTCAATTCAATCAAAACCTCAGGAACTAAATCAGAATACAGATTAATCAAACACGCAATGAAACAAACTCTAGAAGCATGACCGCTAGGAAACGACCAGTGGTCAACGGCGAACGTCAAAACCATGTGTTTGTTATACACCGGCCGTTGCCGGCGAACTAGATGCTTAATGCTACCGATGACGATGAGATCGAGAACAGATCCGATTAGAAGGTTAATCAGTACGGTGAATAGGAGCGGTGATTTTGACGGTAGAGGTGATAGTAAAACGGAGATGACGATCGGAAAGAATAGACGGCCGTCGCCTGAGATTTCGAGAAGTTTGAGGAATGAGCGTGGGAGAATTGGTTGAGTTAGGTTGTAGAGTGTGAGTGAAACTGTTGTATCGATGTTGATTAGGTGGCGGAGGATTGAATTTGACGGTGGTTGTTGTGGTGGCGCTGGTGGTGGTGACGTCATCGGAACTGAATTGATGTGATTGGTTATTGGATAACAGTGGTTTGCTGAGTTTGTTACGGTGGTTGGAGAATCATATAGGCCCAATTGTTTTCTCTACCGTGGTTTGTCATAGATGGGATCTTGTGGCCCAATTTATATTGGTAAATAGGTCAATAATGTTCCATTCCTTATATTGTTTAACGATATATCTCAACTGTAAAAATCTCAACTGTAAAAATAACCCCTGTATACGCACCGTACGTGGTGTATACTATCGAGATATTTCCTCAGACAATCTATTTTCATCGCAACACGCATCAAACACCACGCACCGTGTGTAATGCTTGATGCGTGTTGCATCAAAAATGACAGTATCTTTTGATTCCTTGCTTTAGAGAAAAGACAAACCGTTTAAGTCAATATAAAACCTACATAAGACTATAAAAGTGGGCTAATTCAACCAATCTTCCTTGTACAATGGAATGTGCTACTCGTTTATCTCTTCAACGAATGACATTGGCCAAAGGTGTGCGTTCATGAGCACATACTAAAGTTTCAATCAATTCCTGTCAGTAACCCATACAAGATGTCCAAATAAAAACATCCATGCCCAGACTGCACCGCTTTTTTTTAAATCTTGTGTTTTCTCGAGATCTAAATGTTGAAAAGCTGTTGAAGTGACAAAAATAAATTTTATACATGATATGACGATTTAGGCCAAACGTAGAGAATGTTCAATGTGCTATTCAAATTCATTGAGGAGTTTCTTGTACTTTTAGACAACATTAATGATAAATTTACAAATTAGAATGTTTTTAGCAAGTTATGAGAGGTGCTTAAATGGATCTATGGATCAAAAGATACGACCATTCAGAGTTCTGGTGAAACTCACTCCACGCACCAGGCACTGCGCTCGTGTTTTGTCCGCGTTGCGGTGAAAATAGGTTGTCTTGGTGAATATCTCGGTAACGCACGCACCAAGAACCACACACCAAGCACCACGCACCAAACACCAAGCATAATGCGTGAATATTTTTGCAATTACAATTTTTAAGTGCATATTGTTAAAAACTTTAAAAAATAAGGGCATTTTGACCAATATCCGATTTACATTTACATTTTATTTTATACAAAAAACTGTCTCAAAAATATCTGGGATACCCTTTTCTTGTTTTTACTTATGTAATAATTGTGATAGACAACAAATTTATATGCTGTATGCAATCATGTTATTAAACAGGATAAAAATAGACGAATGACTGAATTAAAAAACACAACTATCTACACATGGTAGGTGAAATGTATAACCAGCAACTTATACTCCAATTGCAACATATCTTGGTAACATTTGCTCAACTTTGAACTATCAATCATCGAAATCAAGAATTTTACTCCATTTTTTAAAAACTCCTGTCACATTTTAATAAACTGAAACAAAAATCAATTCTACAAAACTTTATCCATGTTGATGTTCCCTACAACCTTTCTGAACAAACTTATAATAAATGTATAGTACACGCACAAAAAGATGCATCAAAATACACACCTGATCGCGCACAACAACTATAACGTCGCGTGTTCAACCAACGATTCTGGCCCGGATCCTGAAAGTAGGAAATCATCAGAACACTTAAACGCAGATTTATAATCTCCAATTTCTCGATAACCCCTAGCAAATACACCATAAATAACATCATTAGGGATCAAACCGAATTTAAGCATATCCGCATGTAACATCATAACATCATACATATGCTTCGATTTAAAATGCCACTCTATGATTACAGCATAAAGGTCCACATCCGGCTTCAAACCAGAACTTCTCATATCCGAAAAAAACTTACTAGCTTTAAAGATTTGCCCATCGTTACAAAGTCCATGAATTAACGATGTGTAAAGAACATTATTCGGCGAACAATAACCACTATCCAAGAAAATCTTAATCGCATCATTAGTTAAACCATCTTTGCATAATCCATCAATTAAACAACTAACTGTAAACACATTTGGAGTTAATCCCACTTCAATCATCTCCTTATAAAGGCGTAAAGCTGCTTTCGTGTTACAATCTTTAAAATACCCATCGATTAAAGCTGTATACGCAACAACATCGGGCACAAGTCCTTTTATTAACATTTCTGTGTACATACCCATTGCAGCTTCCATATTTTTAACCTTACAATAACCGTCTATTAAAGTAGAGTACGTAATAATATTAAGCTCGACACCTTTGGCCACCATTTGGGCACATAACTCTAATGCTTTTTCCATCTCCCCGTTTTTTGAATACCCGTTAATTAACGAATTGTACACTGCTGAATTCGCAAGGACCCCTTTCGTGTTCATTTCTTTTAACAATGCATCTGCTTGTTCTAACTGACCCGTATTGCAAGTCCCGTTTATAAGTATACAGTAAGTGTAAACATCATTCGCAATACCTAATATTTCCATCTCTGATAACAAATTACATGCTGCAGAAAGATTGTTTTCTTTACAGTACCCATCGATTAAACAATTGTACACGTATGAATTAGGAATCTCACCAAACTTAATCATCAGAGCGAAACAACTTTGAGCAGCTAACGTCCCACCCGCTTTACGTAATGTGTCGATTAGTATACCAAACGTGACACTATTCGGGATCAAACCTGCAATCAATATCTCTTTATAAAATTCAAGAGCTTTAGTAACATTAGCCATCTTACAATAGCCATCTAACAAAGCATTGTAAGTGTACAAATTGGGAACCGCACCAGCTTTAATCATCTCGGCAAACACACTTTCACCTTCCAACATTCTACCTTCGTTACAAAACCCACATATAAGAGTGGTATAAATCACAACAGTTGGGGTCAAACCTCTCTCAAGCATTTCATCGAACAGTTTGCATGCTTTCTCAACATCCCCTTCTCTACAACAAGCATGGATTAAAATCCCAAACGTGACGACACTAGGCATCATCTCACGACAAACAACGTGATTGTAAACCTCCCACATTGATCCAAATCTACCTATCTTCAAAAACCCATCTAAAATCCTATTACAAACATGAACATCAGGCAAGTCATTAGTTTTCTTAAGCACCCAATACGCCTCATCTAATAACCCAGATTCTGTTAACGCAGTTATCAACACACCAAACACTTTCGCTTTAGGTTTATTGAGCTCTGGATTACTTAGGGCGTGAAAAAGTAACGAACTTGATCGATGTGGAGTGCAAGATTTGAGTAAAGTTTCTATGAGGTCTTTTATCAAACACCTTGCCTTCAAGTACAACCTTTCATTGGTTAGGAAATGAATAGTGGCGGAATGCAGTTTTAAATTGTTGGCGGGGTCAATGTTTTTGGTAAATGAGTAGTGTAATTGAAGTGCTTCGGTTGCTGATTTAGAATTTATGATTTTGTTTGTGATATCTGATATATATGTGGATGATCCGGTAGTAATTGTTGATATTGTTTTCGAGTAGAGAGGACATAAATTAGGTTTAACGGAGGAAATCTTCTTCATTGTTGTGAAAGTAATCTGATTTCTTCCATGGATAAGATTCATCTGCGCTGATTTTTGATCCTACTACTATATTATGTTTTCATATCATACAAGTCAATGTATGTATAATTTTTCTGTGAATTTTTCATTGGTAATTCGGTGGATCAATTTAAGAAATTATCTATCTATCTATTCTATAATCTATCTATAGTTTTTATTATATTACTAAAATGATGATTTCATTATTAAACTAATTCCTTTGTTAAGAAAAAATTAAAAAAAAAAAGAAAAAAATGTAAGTATGGTGGGTGATGTCATTAATCTAAATAATTTTGAATTAAAATTAAATCTTATTAATTAATTATTACTCCGTATTATTAAATCTTATTAATAATTATTTTAATTATTAAAATTAAATTATTTTAATTAATTATTTAGAATTGAGTACGAGAAGGTATAAAAGTTAGACAGAAGGAAACTAATTCTACATTTATATTTTGATTTACACTTTTAACATAAAATGACAATCAATATTATCTCTTATGATTGGATGTGGATTGTAAAATATTCATTTTAGGTGTTTGATGAAATGTTCAGCTGACGAGTTTCTTAGTCGGACTATGTGGTTCCACGGGTCATAAAACTAAATAACTATAGCATTTACGTTCACTTAATACCTATCATTAAACTGTTTCGTTTAAACAAACTCGTGGTTCCACGGGTCATTTCACTAGTTTCTATTAAAATGCTAAAATGATGACATCATAAATAAACATTTTTCAAGCATAAAAATAAATTTCAAAAAAAAGGAAATTTTCTAGCCACTCTTGCTGATGTCATAAAAAATTACTTAAAAAAAAATACATTAATAAATCAATAACATAAATCAATAACATATGTCAAAAAAACGCCACATACGCTTTTTTTTTCTCTCCAAATCAAAATAAACCCTAGAGCCAAATACGCTCAGCTTCTTCTTCTTCTTCTTCCTTTTAGGGTTTCTTCATCTTCAGCCATCATCTTCTTCATTAACTACTTGAAGTTCCATTCTTATCGTTTTCCTTTCATTTTTATCTCTGTCTCAGGTAATACCGAAATCTTCATTCAATTTTGGGGTTTTGCAGTACATCATTATGTGATTTATGCTGATCGAAACTCATGGTAAAATTGGACAAAATGTGTCTTTTTGTCAAACCCTCTGGTACAAACAAGAGGTTGAAGATAAAATTCAGGTAAGCATCATGATTTAAAATATTGTCTTTGGTAAGGGTAATTGTGATCATTTTTTTTCTCCTGTAAACGTGACTTTTTGAGTTTTTGTTACCTACATATAAGCTGTTTGATGAAATGCTTGAATGAAAACTGAATTTGATAGTATTGTGTTTGGTTCAAGATTATATTAGTATCATTGTAGTGCATTTTATTGAGCCTAGAAGTAATGACATCTCATGGATTAAAGCTTTCCAACTGTGACGATCGTTCCAAATCCATATAGACGAACACGTCATTCATTGATTTCATTGCGAGGTATTTGACCTCTATATGATACGTTTTGTAAACATTGCATTCTTTTCAAAAGGTACACAATAAATGAATATCAATTTCTAAGGTTTTCAACGTTTAATGATTTCTACATATAGACAATCACCATAAATAATAGTTTACCATAATACATCCGTTGACAATGAAGTCAAAATAAGATACACGGTGATGATTTTGTGAATGCAAAGTTTTCTTGAATAAAGCATGTATGACTCCATGCACATAGCTTGTATCACATATAAGCAAACAGCGGAAGACTTCTAGAAACCTGAGAATAAACATGCTTAAAAGTGTCAACACAAAGGTTGGTGAGTTCATAGTTTTAATGTTGCGCATAATCTGTATATAAAGGTGAATCACAAGTTTTCAGTTGTTTCATCCAGAAACGTTTATCAAAATATTCTACTAAATTGAGCACCCTGGTAACTAAACTTAACGTATATATATTTTATACCCTTTGTATAATCATCTTAATAATACACGCAAACCAACGTGTACGCTTCTCAAATAGCATACGTCCGTTAAAAGGCTAGCGCTCTAGCTCGGACGGGGATATCAAGCCCTATGGATCCATATACTACTACTCGCGCCCACCAGTTCTTATAACTGGCAGTTACTAGTTACCAAAGCTAAGGGATTTTTAGTTCAAACTCAGTGTAGAATTAAGTATGTACTTGTATCCATTGCGTTTAAAATAAATTGCATGTATTCTCAGCCCAAAATATTTAAAGCATTTAAAAAAGGGATCTATAAACTCACCTTAGCAGCACATAAGGTCATTCATCAAAAAGTGACCGTAACTCGGAATGCAAGATTAATCGTAGATCTCAACCTAGAGAACATATGTTGGTCAATACATGTCTAATAAACTAGGTTGGGTTATAGTGTATCACAATCCTAATGCTCGAGATCGACATACAAAAGTTATCAAAAGTCATTTCAAAAAGTCAATTTTGACAATTGTTCAACAAAATGAGACGTGCCTTATATAAGGATTCATTTACTTGGCTAGTAGTATTTTATCAATCTCATAAACATGTTGTTTAAATATTAATTGCAGATTCAAAAGCAATTCCAATTAACGTCAATTATAATTCAGTTGGCCATATCTTTTGATTCGTTCATCGAAATTACGCGATTTCTAAATGAAAAGTTATTGATTTTTCGTCAGCTTTCCGAAAACATGTATATCATATACCTTTTACCAGTAATATATGTATTTAATTCGTGATTCATTATAAACTGTTTAACGACGAAATTTAGCATACAAGCATGTATAAATATATACTCGAGCACTAGACATGTATACACTATTAATATATAAAAGATAAGATATGAATGCTCACGTATCAATATTGAGATTCAATATTGCAGGAAAGTACGTAGACGCAACAGAGATGATAAATACTAGGTTTGACTTGCGAACAATACCCATGAACATTACCCATAACCTCCATATCTATAACCCATAATTTCCTTAGTTCTATCCCGTTTGAAGCTTGTTTTGAAAGTGACACGCTCATGACCTCGTCGTAATATTTTATGTATAATATTACTAAAAATATTAAGATTAATAATAATAATAATCTTAATAATAATAATAATAATATAATAATAATAATAATAATAATAATAATTATAATAACAATAATAATAATAATAATAATAATTATAATAAATAAATACTTAGGGAGTAATATAAGTGTAAAAAAACTCGAGCAGAAACCTGGTATTTATAGCCATAATTCCTGATTCTGATGCCCATGCGATCGCATGGGTTTTATGCCTATTTCACATGCGATCGCATGGCCGTCAGATCCAGCTCACATATTTTTTGTTTTCTTGTTTGTCGACATAATTAAATACAATATATATAATATATATAATTTAAATAACTAATTATAAATTATATTAAATTCATGTGCATAGTTGACTTGTAATTTTCGTTCCGATGACTCGTACATTGTCACTCGACTTATGTCCCGGTTCCGGTTTCTCGAACGCATTTTCGTACGCTTAGAAAACTCGCAATTTACGTTTTGTGACTCGTACCTTTGTCAAAATATAGTCTTAAATTATAAATAAACTATATCATTCTAAGTGTATCTTAAACTTTCGAGTGTTTTGGTCATTTACTTCTATAAATCATTGTCTCGCTATTTGTTAATATATATATATATATAATAACAAATCGTTTTATGACCAAGTTAATATATATTTTCAACACTCATAAACACGTTTTAAATATACGTCGCAAGTTATTCATACAATTAATATTCCAACTTTTCATATATATTCAAATAAATATTTAAACCAATAAGTTTAATGTACGGTATCAAACAATTAATACATTGTTACGTTTTCAAGTTATAGTATATATATATGTATCTATATACATATAATTGTTCGCGAATCGTCAAGAACAACCGAAAGGTATTTGAATATATGAAAGTAGTTCAAAAATTTTGAGATTTAGTTTTACAGACTTTGCTTATCGTGTCAGAAATGTTAATCATACAAAGATTAAGTTTAAATTTGGTCAGAAATTTTTGGGTCATCACAGTACCTACCCGTTAAAGAAATTTTGTCCCGAAATTTGAGTGAGGTCGTCATGACTAACAATAAAAATGTTTTCGTGACGTATATGTGTTGATAAATAGAGTTTTATCACCAGTTGTAACAGACTCGTCCCACATCGGTGGGAGAGGAAAACAAAGCACTCCTTATAAGGGTGTGGATACCTCTTCTGGTAAGACGCGTTTAAAGCCGTGCGGGTAGGTGCGATCCGGGGCAAGTTGGCCTGTCGGTGATCGGCCTGTGGCCCAGAGCGGACAGTATCATACCAGTTGTGCTGCGCACTCTGTGATGACGCGTTTTGAGGGTGTTTACCCGAGAAGCAAATCCGTGAGGTAGAAGTGCGATCCGGGGTTGTACTCGTGCGCGGGTAGCCCGTCGGTGATCGGCTTGTGTCCAAAGCGGACAATATCATACTACGGGCTGATGGTGATGTTACTTATGGTATCAGAGCTGGAGCCCGCATCGATGTGCACTGCGGGGACGCAGTGTCCCGAAGGGGGGGAGAGTTGTAACAGACTCGTCCCACATCGGTGGGAGAGGAAAACAAAGCACTCCTTATAAGGGTGTGGATACCTCTTCTGGTATGACGCGTTTTGAGGGTGTTTACCCGAGAAGCAAATCCGTGAGGTAGAAGTGCGATCCGGGGTTGTACTCGTGCGCGGGTAGCCCGTCGGTGATCGGCTTGTGTCCAAAGCGGACAATATCATACTACGGGCTGATGGTGATGTTACTTATGGTATAACATCACCATCAGCCCGTAGTATGATATTGTCCGCTTTGGACACAAGCCGATCACCGACGGGCTACCCGGGCACGAGTACAACCCCGGATCGCACTTCTACCTCACGGATTTGCTTCTCGGGTAAACACCCTCAAAACGCGTCATACCAGAAGAGGTATCCACACCCTTATAAGGAGTGCTTTGTTTTCCTCTCCCACCGATGTGGGACGAGTCTGTTACAACTCTCCCCCCCTTCGGGACACTGCGTCCCCGCAGTGCACATCGATGCGGGCCCCAGCTCTGATACCATAAGTAACATCACCATCAGCCCGTAGTATGATATTGTCCGCTTTGGACACAAGCCGATCACCGACGGGCTACCCGCGCACGAGTACAACCCCGGATCGCACTTCTACCTCACGGATTTGCTTCTCGAGTAAACACCCTCAAAACGCGTCATACCAGAAGAGGTATCCACACCCTTATAAGGAGTGCTTTGTTTTCCTCTCCCACCGATGTGGGACGAGTCTGTTACAGTTGAATAATATGGATAAAACAATCCGATAATTCGAAGCGTATGAGAGAATTTATCGTAAAAGAGTGAAATGAAGAATAGAGATTCGTCTTAACTCTTGACATATTAACGATTGATTTCCGTAATTTAAGGAATAGAAAATCTTCATAATCTAAATAAGATTTGATTCTTCGGAATTTAAGGAAATTAAGATTTCTTTTGATTAAATGCGTAATTTGCCTCGATTGCTATGTTTGATATTTCGCTATAAATTGACCTCTTCCGTTTCATTATTTTCATCACTCTTACATCTTCTTCCTCATTTCCTATTTTCAAAAGATTGTGAAAAATGCTTCATCCAGTTCCGATTCTTGATATACTCCTAACTTTCATATCTGTCATTCTTCTTTTTCATCTACCACCGGAGGAAGTTATTTTCTTCTACCATTACCTTGGGGTTATAGTATTTTTCATTCTCCCGTGTCTTTATATTGCTATACGCATTGATATACACGGTTTGTAATTTCTGGGTGGTTGTTGTGTTTTATATATTCCCTTATATTTCGATGTCTCTGCTTCTGTCTTTCCATAATCATTGACATCCATAGTTAATACTCTCCCCAATTTACTGTGATTTATATATACTCCCATTGATATTTTGAAGCTTCATGCTTTTGTTTTATCTTCCCGACTTTAAATCAAGCGAATAATGGTCCAGAATTCGTAGGTATGAATTTCAGAATGAACATAATTAATGTTCTAAAAAAGAAACGGTAATAGCACAATTTGACTTGTCAAATTACCAGAATACCTCGAAAAAGACCGAATCATTAAGAAAATATTTTCTTGATAGTTTAGAGGTTAAATAGAATGAAAGAGTTATGTAACATGGTTTATAATGAGGGTATGATCTGTGAACCTTTATCACGTTCCATTAGAAACTCAGCATGACTTACTGTAATATAATCACGTTGATCAAGTGTCATTATATTATACTAACTAATGCTTCAGTTCCCAACACCTCTTCAAAAATATTCATATTTTAAACTCGAAGGTTTCAGAATTTAGAAACTAAAATAGTTTCTTTTATGATGTTACACAGATATCGCAAGGAGAAAATTGATTTCCGATAAGAATGATTATGGAATTATCTCCAGAAATATGGAGGATATTTATAATGAAAGATACGATGATATCTTAGAATTTTTAATATCAAAGGATGATGAAGAATATTGTCCGCAAAGGTTTATATTTGGAAGCAAGGTGTTCGTTAATGTCTTCAGCAGATACTGAATCATTTGGATTCTTTGAATTCAGGTTTCGTACTTGTGATTTATCCACAGCCTCTTTCATACTTTGCTCAATCCGTTTTCTAGTTCCAAACTTTCTCTTTTTCTGAGCTTTGCCAGCACACTATCCTTTATCATCAAACTTTTGGCTGTTAAGGTCGTTTACAGTTTTTGCTGCTTCATCCGCATTCAAAGTTATCATAACCGAATCGTTGGTTATCAATCCGAGGTGTTTTCAAAAGTTTGAAGAGTTTGCATGAAGATTGTAATTGTCAAGATACATATGATGTTCTAGAATTTTGAACGATACAAATTTTTTTTCTTCTTCTGGGTTTATAAATAGAAGTGATGTTCTAGCATAGTTTTGAAGTCAAAGTATAGCATTTGAAAGGTGTAAGAATCTAAGAGTGATGTTTTCTGTTAAATCTTGGCTTGGATTCTGATTTTTCAAAATCAGAATATGTAATTGAATTTGTATGGAAACGATTGTATATCGCTGTGAGCATAGTTAATAATTTTTGAATCAAAGTTGAAGAATATACAGTATAACATATTAATTGTGAACTTATATATTTCCCGAGTATTACCTACCCGTTAAAGATTTCACAATTAATACTTTGTACAAAAGATTTTTTTTTTATTACCGTCTTTATGAAAATATATGTATGTATATCTTCTTCAGATGTAATACAGATTTGATGAGTTAATATCATATTAAGCTCATTTGATTTTTGAATTGAATGAATAATCTCTAAAACATTAAGGATTACATAATCTTCGCGGAGTATTTCACTAATGAAATCAATACTTCATTATTTATTCTTATTCCTCGGTGAAGGATGTTGATGCTCGTGGAATTCTTATGAACTTCATAAGATATAAATGATGTTTTCTGGAAAGTTTCGAGTACATCGAAGATAAAAGGGTAAAATCAAACATGTAATTGATTAATACACTAAGTTCATTATGAAATGGAATTCATTGAGTTGAAACAGAGATTGTAGTTAACGATGGTTAAGTCGTTAACGAAGGATGTACATCATAGCATATTAGTAATATGAATTAACCGAGTAGTATTTGCCCTTTTTCAATTCATACATAATAGCTTAGTACGAAAAGATTTATGATGGTTTTAAAATTTATATATATAAGATATACATATAAATTCTTTAGAAGAATTGAGTTATTACTTCATAATTCATTGATATAATATACTTGTTGTTGACTCATAATGATGTCCACGGTGCTTTCTTGAACTGACGGAGCTTGTGATGTTAGAGGTGCTGCTGATTCTGACGATGTTGACAGCACTGACTGTGCTGGTGAGGCTAAGGGTACTGTTGATGCTATTGGTAAAATAAGTCTAGCTTGTATCTTACACCATTCGGATAAGGGTTTCTACTCTATCTGATTTAGGGTTAAGGCTAGAATAGATAATCCCTAAACTTTAGAAATTACATAATCGCCGTAGAATGTTTCTCCGATGAAGTTATGAATCCATACTTCATCGTTTGTCCTTGCTGGTACTTCTTGGTACCTATGGTGCGTATGATGTTGATATCCGAGGTACAGATTGTGATGTTGAGGCGTGTGATGCAGATGTGGTTGTTGGTGGTGGTAATGATCCTGTTGGTGTGGATGATGGTGGTACCGGTTATGCTGCGGGCGCTGCTGCTGGTGTTCGTAACCCTTGCACCATATTCTCCAAAGCCACTACCCGAGTACGAAGCTCGTTGACTTCTTCTATTATACCGGGATGACCGGTGGTTCGGACGATCGGATAAATAAGATTTATAATATGGGATAGTATATAATCATGATGAGATACTCTGAAAATGAGAGAGAAAATAGTATTACGAATAGGTTCGCCGGTAAGTGCTTCAGGTTCTTCGCCAAGAGGTGAATGTGGTGGATGGAAGGGATCACCTTCTTCTTATCTCCAATGATTAAGTAGGCTACGAACCCATCCCCAATTCATCCAGAATAGGTGATGGCTGATTGGTTGATCCATTCCGGTTACACTTTCTTCAAAGTTCAGGTGAATATCCATATCGGAATAGCTGTCGGAATTTAAGGAATTTGAACTAGATACAGGATCCATCTTGTATAATTAGAGAGATGATTTTTGATATGAAATAGATTATAGAATTTAGATTGGTACTCTTCAATACATAATTTACATATGTATATATAATACCAAAATCCCGTAAATTACGGAGAAATTTTCGGAAGATGGTAGTCAAAGTTTACTGTAATAGATATGCCAAGATATGAATTTTGTCTATACACTATCTATGCAATCAATGCAATAAGACGCGTTTAGACTTAAGATGATAGACAGGTAATTTCTAACAATAAATGATAAGCAAAACTTTTGACATGCAGACATAGTCGAAGTCCAGACTTACTAATGCATCCTAACAACTATCAGTTAGACACACTTATGCAAGACCTGGTTCACTAGGACCAACGCTCTGATACCAACTGTGACGATCGTTCCAAATCCATATAGACGAACACGTCATTCATTGATTTCATTGCGAGGTATTTGACCTCTATATGATACGTTTTGTAAACATTGCATTCTTTTCAAAAGGTACACAATAAATGAATATCAATTTCTAAGGTTTTCAACGTTTAATGATTTCTACATATAGACAATCACCATAAATAATAGTTTACCATAATACATCCGTTGACAATGAAGTCAAAATAAGATACACGGTGATGATTTTGTGAATGCAAAGTTTTCTTGAATAAAGCATGTATGACTCCATGCACATAGCTTGTATCACATATAAGCAAACAGCGGAAGACTTCTAGAAACCTGAGAATAAACATGCTTAAAAGTGTCAACACAAAGGTTGGTGAGTTCATAGTTTTAATGTTGCGCATAATCTGTATATAAAGGTGAATCACAAGTTTTCAGTTGTTTCATCCAGAAACGTTTATCAAAATATTCTACTAAATTGAGCACCCTGGTAACTAAACTTAACGTATATATATTTTATACCCTTTGTATAATCATCTTAATAATACACGCAAACCAACGTGTACGCTTCTCAAATAGCATACGTCCGTTAAAAGGCTAGCGCTCTAGCTCGGACGGGGATATCAAGCCCTATGGATCCATATACTACTACTCGCGCCCACCAGTTCTTATAACTGGCAGTTACTAGTTACCAAAGCTAAGGGATTTTTAGTTCAAACTCAGTGTAGAATTAAGTATGTACTTGTATCCATTGCGTTTAAAATAAATTGCATGTATTCTCAGCCCAAAATATTTAAAGCATTTAAAAAGGGATCTATAAACTCACCTTAGCAGCACATAAGGTCATTCATCAAAAAGTGACCGTAACTCGGAATGCAAGATTAACCGTAGATCTCAACCTAGAGAACATATGTTGGTCAATACATGTCTAATAAACTAGGTTGGGTTATAGTGTATCACAATCCTAATGCTCGAGATCGACATACAAAAGTTATCAAAAGTCATTTCAAAAAGTCAATTTTGACAATTGTTCAACAAAATGAGACGTGCCTTATATAAGGATTCATTTACTTGGCTAGTAGTATTTTATCAATCTCATAAACAGGTTGTTTAAATATTAATTGCAGATTCAAAAGCAATTCCAATTAACGTCAATTATAATTCAGTTGACCATATCTTTTGATTCGTTCATCGAAATTACGCGATTTCTAAATGAAAAGTTATTGATTTTTCGCCAGCTTTCCGAAAACATGTATATCATATACCTTTTACCAGTAATATATGTATTTAATTCGTGATTCATTATAAACTATTTAACGACGAAATTTAGCATACAAGCATGTATAAATATATACTCGAGCACTAGACATGTATACACTATTAATATATAAAAGATAAGATATGAATGCTCACGTATCAATATTGAGATTCAATATTGCAGGAAAGTACGTAGACGCAACAGAGATGATAAATACTAGGTTTGACTTGCGAACAATACCCATGAACATTACCCATAACCTCCATAGCTATAACCCATAATTTTCTTAGTTCTATCCCATTTGAAGCTTGTTTTGAAAGTGACACGCTCATGACCTCGTCGTAATATTTTATGTATAATATTACTAAAAATATTAAGATTAATAATAATAATAATCTTAATAATAATAATATAATAATAATAATAATAATAATAACAATAATAATAATAATAATAATAATAATAATAAATAAATACTTAGGGAGTAATATAAGTGTAAAAAAACTCGAGCAGAAACCTGGTATTTATAGCCATAATTCCTGATTCTGATGCCCATGCGATCGCATGGGTTTTATGCCTATTTCTCATGCGATCGCATGGCCGTCAGATCCAGCTCACATATTTTTTGTTTTCTTGTTTGTCGACATAATTAAATATAATATATATAATATATATAATTTAAATAATTAATTATAAATTATATTAAATTCATGTGCATAGTTGACTTGTAATTTTCGTTCCGATGACTCGTACGTTGTCACTTGACTTATGTCCCGGTTCCGGTTTCTCGAACGCATTTTCGTACGCTTAGAAAACTCGCAATTTACGTTTTGTGACTCGTACCTTTGTCAAAATATAGTCTTAAATTATCAATAAACTATATCATTCTAAGTGTATCTTAAACTTTCGAGTGTTTTGGTCATTTACTTCTATAAATCATTGTCTCGCTATTTGTTAATATATATATAATAACAAATCGTTTTATGACCAAGTTAATATATATTTTCAACATTCATAAACACGTTTTAAATATACGTCGCAAGTTATTCATACAATTAATATTCCAACTTTTCATATATATTCAAATAAATATTTAAACCAGTAAGTTTAATGTACGGTATCAAACAATTAATACATTGTTACGTTTTCAAGTTATAGTATATATATATGTATCTATATACATATAATTGTTCGCGAATCGTCAAGAACAACCGAAAGGTATTTGAATATATGAAAGTAGTTCAAAAATTTTGAGATTTAGTTTTACAGACTTTGCTTATCGTGTCAAAAATGTTAATCATACAAAGATTAAGTTTAAATTTGGTCAGAAATTTTTGGGTCATCACACCAACAATTGGATTAAAGGTAAGTATAATTAAATTTGAAGGTTCGGTATTTCAGGTTTGAAGGTTTGTTAAATTCTTGATGGGTTTTTGTTTTTATGTACAACTTATGATTGAATACACTTCAACTGTTTAATAAAATTTCTATGTTAGAGGTTTGTGGCTATGGTATGTTTTTTCAACAAAAATCATTTTCAATACATTTTTTGACGTTGTTATCGTCTTTGAAGGATCGTAAGGTTGTATTTTATGCTCCAACATGTTTGTTTAACAACATTCCATGCATATGTGAACTATCACATGAAGGTGAGACATCAAATTTCTTATTGTTTTCTACGTACTTCATAAGATCTGCCTATTTATGTAGTTAATATAAAAGAAGCACTAGAGTAATAATGATTTACGCATTATACACTATCTATATCATTTAAGTTTATTCATGTAGTAAGTTGGACATGTGGATACTTGGCCCCGAAAAAAGTAAAGTAATCGAAAATGCTATACAAAAATGGTGCATTTGATTGAACTGTGTTTTTTTTGGAGTATTTGCAATTTAGCTTTTGATTTTTGTAATGAGTTATAATCTTGATCTTGATTGAAGATTAAAACTTGCTTATTGTCGATGGGTCTCCTTCCTGAATTAAAGTATTGCAGACTTGTAGTATTCACAATGTAAATTCTCATGGAAAAGTTTTGAGTACATGTTTATGAAATGACTGATTAATGTTTTAAGGGGTGGTTGCAATTAAGTTTGCATTTACACAAGTTTGGATTTTTTTTTTTTACCCACACACAAGTTTAGTATTGTATAAATAGATTACATACTTGGTGCATATTTTGAACCATATTATGTAAGAATAAAAATCTGCATATACCTTTAGTAGTTCAGTATGTTTCATTTTATGAGAATATTTTGAACAATTATTTTGTTTAGATGATAACCATGAATGTTTGAACCATGGCTATCGTGTTGATTAAAGAACTTTACTGATCTGATTCTTTTTATTTGTTCTACAGGTGCACTGTTACAGTTGCATTGAGCTTTTAACCCATTATATGCTAATGAAATAGCTTGCTTATTCCTTCTATCATGCACCATAGATGTACCACCAATATATATATTAATTTTTTTCTATATTATGTGGTAGAATGTTATCTTTTTAGAGTGAATGCTACTTTGAAGATTAGTTAATTTGACTCTCACAATTAAGTAGTACTATATTTTCATATGATAATGAATAGTTCTAATGGCCTACAAAGTTCATGGCAACACAATCGAAATTATACTAATTTAGCTCAGTTTTGCGGGAATGCTTTTGGTTAATCTTATTTGAGCTGTGAATAAACAACATATAAAGTGAAAAAGGACCTCTTATAAAAGGGATCTGGAGTATGTTTAGAGGATTTAGACTATGTATCTAATTGATCTTATTTTTATGATCAATAATCATGGTCTCTCTAACAACTAATGGTTCGTTTGTAATTTTGTAGTTGTTTGAAGATAAATGAACATCGTGGGATGAATTTGATCAACAGCTAAATGACAATTTAGCTGAGATAAATGCACATTGGAAGAGAACATAAACTGCCTACAAATGCAGGGTTAAGGCTGGAAGTCTAGAAATTAACCTAAGTAGATGCGCAACTGTAACACCCCGTCAAAAATCCCTTTAACGGAATGTTAACGCTGGTCCCAGTGCTTGGCTTGACTTCTACGTAACAGCAATATTCTACAGCGGAAGCAATTAATACCTGAGAATAACAACATGCAAAAACAGGTCAACAAATAATGTTGGTGAATCTACAGGTTTAAAGTAATGTAACAGTATCTGAAAAATAGTTATCAGAAAAATAGTTTAGTTTTCTTGACCACGAGATTCTATCGGCTGCATAAACTATAACATCCCGCCAAAATACCATCTGACGGCGTGTTAATTCCGGTTCCACAGTTAACATTTACGCCCTCTATATGAGACGTTTAAAGCAATCGCATTTAATTTTATTTAAATTAATAACTTTCAAAAACAAAAGTCAGAAATCCCAAAATAGAAACACTGTTGTGATTGTAACCACAAGTCAACAGTATTTAAACAGTATAAAAGTTTTAAATGCGAAAGTAAATAATGTTCTTTAAAATCAAATGCTGATTCCACGGCCAGACATGCAGCAAACACAGCGGAAGCATACCTCTTAAGGACCTGAGAATAACAACACGCAAAAACAGATCAACAAATAATGTTTGTGAATCTACAGGTTTAAAATAATGTAACAGTATCTGAAAAACAGTTATCAGAAAAATAGTTTAGTTTCCTTGACCACGAGATTCTATCGCTTGCATAAACCGAGCACCTGAATACTAGCATTAACCCGAGTATAGAAACCACTACACCCGACCTTACCTCATAAAATGTTATACACTTGTTCAAATGTATTTAATGTTCAAAATAAATGCACCACTGCTTTTATAGTGGGTGAGGTTGTCAACCTAACGCATCCGTCCATCTAAATTGTGCTTACACCGATGGTATTAAAAGTATTCAAGCTAGAGGCTTTTTGAACAAACTCATTATGCATATGTGTAGTACTCATGTCAATATAAAAGTAATTGAAAATGTAAATATAACAGCGTGTATTCTCATCCCTGAAGACAAGTAAAAAGCGGGGCTGTAGACTCACCTTTGAATAAGCTCGGAATGAAAGACAAATGACTTGTACGGTTTAGACCCGAGTAATGTAACCTAAGTATACGTATGTAGGTTGGTCAATATATGTATCTTATATAAGTGTGGTTTCATAGTGTACGTTGTCTTATTGCTCGACTCGACGCGTTTCAAATTAAAAGTCAACTATATCATGCAAGTCAAACAAAGTCAACCGAAGTCAAACAAAGTCAACCGAAGTCAAACCAAAAGTCAAACTTGGCCAATGTGGTCAACTAAAGTCAACATCAGTAGTTTCATGTCAAATATTGGTCAATAAGTCAAACCTAAGTCAAACAATATGTTTTAGGTCATGAATAATCATTTTCACAATTTCAGTTTATCGTTATGCACAAAATTTATGAACACGTAGCATACTTAGCATATTATCTCATAGTACAAAATTCAAGTAAATATGACAAACTCCAGATCATAATTAGACTCAAAATCGATTCCAAAAAGTCCGTCCAGGGACTCATACGACAATTAAAAGTCAGGAATCAGAAGGAATACATTTGGGGTTTGCCCAGTCAGTTTCTGACCGCGCACTGATTTCATTTCGGCTATAACCGAGAGTTAGGAACATGAAATTGATACAAGACTAGTGTCCATATTTCAACGAAAAATCAAAGTAACACATATCAAAAATCTAGCCACTTTTGTTTAGCCAATTTGTACAGTTTATTCGTGCAAGTTGATCATTCAGTTTTCAGCTCAAATCAGAATTCACATAAAGTATGGCTCTATTGTGCCCAATGCATAAGGTTTCAGAGATTGACATAAACTAACAATACGTCACATATCATGTTAAGTTTCATTTTCCAGAAGCATACATGCTCAATCAATATAAAAAATTCACAAAGTACAAAAATGTGTTCAATTTACAGATTCGATTCCCATTTCGTTAGTCACATTCGCATACTATTATCCGAAGATCTAGATTCAATTAGCCTATGTTATCTACATTAAAGATGAAGTAATTTTTGTCTAATTTTCAAATATGCAAAGCTTCAATCACATAATTTAACACATTTTATCAGACAAGGTTATTTTCATGCAAGTACTGTATAAAACTACATTTACACTAATTCTAGCATATCTCGGGCTATACATAAGTAAACGACATGATATCCTAGTCTAACTTGAGTGGTTTTAAATTATCTTTCCAGTGGTATAAGTATCACATGCCAATTCGTTTTCTATAAATACCAGATTTCTGATCAAGCAACAAAAACACAACGATAATTCAAATCGACATAACTTAATCATACGGAAACGAAATCAAGCGAATCCAAAGCCTAAACTCAAAAGTTTTTTGCAAGGAATCTGATTATAAGATAATAATTAACATTTGAAAAACTTAATTTTTCTGATCAAACAAATACAAATTCGTTTTTAAACCCAAGCGCATCAAACAATCAAAATAACGATTACAATTAACACGTACGCGTATAGACTTGAGAAATTGACAACATAACTATGAAACTCACATGAAATTAGATTTTTAAGAATTAGGGTTCATGCAATTATACCTTTGATCGCTAAATTAAATACACCAACGCGTAGAGGAGATCGAGAATTACAACTTTCGTGTTCAAGGTTTTATCAAAAGATCAAAAATTGAAGGTGATGATGATGGTGATGTTGGGTGACGATGGGGAGGAGCCAGGGAGGTGTCAACTGCACAATTTTGGTGTAGGGGATTTGTGATTTTATTAGGTTAACACATACTATATATATCTAGCCCTAACTTAATCAATTTGCACATAAGGTCCCCCAAGTAATCAAAATTAACAAAATAGGGGTGGGGAGGGGGTGGTCGGCTGAATGGGGCCCACTATGGGTTCCCGAGCTCTCGTTTTGTAATCCTGTGTATTCGTGGCCCGTTTTAAGTGTCGTTTTGTCGTACCGAAGACCCGGAACGCTAACACGATCGTTAAACGCAACCAATCGCTTAATTTATTAAAAACCCAATAAATTAAATATTTTAAAAAGTTAATAATTAATAAAATTAATTATTAAAATAAACCCGAGCGTTTCATTGCACAAAAAGCTATTATCAAAATCGTATCGTTTTTATCGTATTTCATTATCCGAAATATTTATTTGAATTAATATCAACCCATATCAATTATTGAAACCCTCCAAAGGTCAAGTACGCATTTAATACACGTAACCACATAAAAGTTAAATAATCGCCGTTAAATAAACTAACGGAAGGTTAACGAAAGTAACAAAAAAATTAGGGTTGTTACATTACCCACCTGTTATTGAAAATTTCGTCCCGAAATTTTAGTGATCGTCCGCTGAAGTGGTTTCCTCGGGAAACAATTGCGGATACTTCAGCCTCATCTGGTCTTCACTCTCCCACATGAACTCTGGTCCTCTTCTCGCGTTCCACCGAACTTTAACGATAGGAATTCTGCTTTGCTTCAACTGTTTGACCTCACGGCCCAAGATTTCAATAGGTTCCTCGATGAAATGAAGTTTGTCATCGATACGTAGTTCCTCTAAAGGAATAATCAAATTATCATCGGCTAAGCACTTCTTTAGATTGGATACATGGAAAACGTCATGAATACCGCTGAGTGTTTGTGGTAGTTCTAATCTGTAAGCTACTGGTCCAACTCTTTCAGTTATCTCAAACGGTCCAACATAGTGAGGACTCAGTTTACCTCGTTTCCCAAATCGTACAACACCCTTCCAAGGTGATACTTTAAGCATAACTTTGTCTCCAACTTGGAATTCTATGTCCTTTCGTCTAACATTGACATAGCTCTTTTGTTGATTTCGAGCCGTTCTCAATCGTTCCTGAATCTGTAGAACTTTCTCAGTTGTCTCCTGAATAATCTCAGGACCTGTCAACTGACTATCTCCCAATTCGCTCCAACAAACGGGAGATCTACACTTCTTTCCATACAATGCTTCAAATGGTGCAGCTTTAATGCTCGCATGGTAACTGTTATTGTATGAGAACTCAGCTAGTGGTAAATACTTATCCCATCCGTTTCCGAAATCAATGACACACGCTCTCAACATGTCCTCAAAAGTCTGAATAGTTCGTTCGCTCTGGCCATCCGTCTAGGGGTGATATGCTGTACTCATATCTAAACGAGTCCCCATTGCTTTCTGCAATGATTGCCAAAACCTGGAAGTAAATCTGCTGTCGCGGTCGGATATAATAGATATAGGCACTCCATGCCTAGAGACGACTTCCTTAATGTAAATCTGAGCCAACTTCTCCATCTTATCAGTTTCCCTTATCGGTAAGAAGTGTGCGGACTTAGTGAGACGATCCACGATAACCCAAATAGTATCGTGACCTCCCGCCGTTCTCATCAGTTTTGTATGAAGTCCATGGAAATTCCTTCCCACTTCTACTGGGGAATCTCTGGTTGAATTAATAATCCTGATGGCTTCTGATGCTCAGCCTTGACTTTAGCGCAAGTCAAGCACTTCCTGACATAAGTAGCAATGCCAGCTTTCAAATTTGTCCACCAATAAAATGCCTTCAAATCTTGGTACATCTTATCTGATCCCGGATGAATTGAGTATCTCGACTTGTGTGCTTCCTCCAACACTAGTTCTCTCAATCCACCAAACTTTGGTACCCAGATTCGATTAGCAAAGTACCGTGTTCCGTCCTCCTTGATGTCAAACTTCTTATCCATCCCTTTGAGAAATTCAACATCAACATTCTCCTGTTTCATGGCTTCTTGTTATGCTTCGCGGATTTGTGATGTGAGATTCGTATGGCCAACTATGTTAAGCGCTTTAACCCTAAGAGGTCTCTCTCGCTCTTTTCTACTTAAAGCATCTGCCACAACATTCGCCTTGCCCGGATGGTATTGAAGTTCACAGTTATAATCATTAAGTAGTTCCATCCAACGTCGTTGTCTCATGTTGAGTTACTTCTGATCGAATATGTGCTGTAAACTCTTATGGTCAGTGAAGATAGTGAACTTGGTTCCAAACAGGTAGTGTCTCCACATTTTGAGTGCAAAGACAACAGCTCCTAACTCAAGGTCGTGCGTAGTGTAGTTCTGCTCGTGAATCTTTAACTGACGCGATCCATAAGCAATAACTTTGTTTCGTTGCATAAGCATGCAACCCATTCCTTGACGTGAGGCATCACAATAAACAACAAAATCTTCACTTCCTTCGGGTAGAGACAATACTGGTGTAGTTGTTAACTTCTCTTTCAACAACTGAAATGATGTCTCTTGCGGTTCTGACCACTCAAACTTCTTGCCCTTATGAGTCAATGCGGTTAATGGTCGAGCGATTTTAGAGAATCCTTCAATGAACACAATGATGAATTTATCTAGGTATGGCTTACACACACGGTTTATGAGGTCCATGAATACTGCTGGTGCGTTCGTCAAACCAAATGACATCACTGTAAACTCATAATGCCCATAACGTGTTCTAAACGCTGTCTTCGGGACATTAGCTTCTTTGACTCTCAATTGATAATACCCGGATCTCAAATCAATCTTTGAATAATAGCTAGATCCCTGCAGCTGATCAAATAAGTCATCAACCATCGGTAGCGGATACCGATTCTTGATTGTCAGCTTGTTCAATTCACTGTAGTCGATACACAACCTCATCGACCCATCCTTCTTCTTAACAAACAGGACCGGAGCTCCCCAAGGCGAAGAACTCGGTCTAATAAATCCCTTGTCTAACAACTCTTGCAATTGACTAGACAACTCTTGAAGTTCTGGGGGTGCAAGTCTGTACAGTGCGCGAGCCACCGGTGCCGCTCCTGGCACTAAGTCTATCTGAAACTCAATTTATCGATGCGGTAGGAGACCAGGTAATTCCTCAGGAAAAACTTCAAGAAATTCCTTAACTATAGGAACGTCTTCGGGTCTCCTTTCTTCTGGTACAATTTGGCTTACATGAGCCAAGAACGCGATACATCCCTTTCTCACATACTTCTGGACATTCAAGTAATTAATGAGATGTAATTGTGAGCCATTTTTTCACCATAAATCATCATAGGTTCACCATCAGCAATAGGAATACGAATAGCCTTTAGGTCACAGACCACCTCGGCTTTGTTATCAGCTAACCAGTCCATTCCAACCACAAGGTCAAAACTTTCCAGTTTAATAGGTATCACATCAATGCTAAAAGGCTTACTTTCTAACGTCAAAGTACAATCACGATAAATCTTATCAGCTCTCATCAAGTTACCATTCCCTAGTTCTATGGTATACACGTTATCTAGGGGAGAAACAGGTTTCTTAACATTGTGACAAATATCCTTTGATATAAAACTTCTATCGACGCCAGTATCAAACAAAACATAAACAAGTTGATCATCAAGTGAAAACGTACCCGTGACTAGCTTTGGATCATCACGAGCTTCCGCAGAATTGATGTTGAACGCCCTTCCTCGAGCATTCCCATTGTTGTTCTTAGGACAGTCCTTCTTGAAATGACCCGGCTGTCCACAACCATAACAGTTCTTACCACCATTAGCATTGTTCGCGTTGCTTGCAGTGCTGTTGTTGTTGGTGTTGTCGTTGAGGTTAACCTTGCAATCTTTTGAAAAATGACCAAACTTCTTACACTTGGTGCAAACCAGCGCTTTGCATTCCCCACGATGGTGCTTTCCGCATCTTCCACACAATGGTAGTTTTCCCTTGTAATTCGTGTTGGATGAAGATCCCTTCTTAAAGTTACGGGGCATCTCTTGCTTCTCACCTCGGTTCTGTGCGAGACTTCCAACTATGTCCTTACCTCGTTTTCTTTTTCCATTAACTTCATTTCCTGTAACAGGCACCTCTTTTCCTTCCGATCGGCTAACTTGCTTCATCATGTTTATCGCCATGTTGATGACTCCGAGTATTGTCTTTGGTTGATGGGAAAGGACAAAACCAAACACTTCCATCGACAATCCCGACATGTACCTCTCGATTGCTCTTTCCATTGATGAGAGCAAATGTGGGCAAAGCAACGATAGTTCCCGGAATCGGATAGTGTAACTAGCAATGTCGTTTCCAATGACCCTTAGGTTCAGAAGTTCATTTTCCCATCTTATCCGCTCTCGTCGAGGACAGTATTTCTCAATCGCGTAATCAAAACCTGCAGCTAATAGAGCTTCTGTCACACGCTGGTTAACGAGTTCTTCCAATTGAGCCTCGAGCATTTCCGTAGTAAACATGGTCTCCTTCTACACAAACGATACATCGAGGTAAGATCAATGAAAAAAAAGAGTTATTAAAAATATACTAGCAACGAATGTTGAAGACTAGTAAATAATAGTACGAAAAGATTCGCTAGTAGTGAGAAGTAGTGTATGTAGTGATAGTAGTGATAGTAGTAACACTAGTGGTAGTAGTAGTGGTACTAGTGTTATGTAGTGATAGTAGTAACACTAAGTAGTAACATTAATGGCAATAGTAGTAGTATAACATAACACAAGTATTATGATCATACAAGTTACTAAATACAGAATATTACCGCATGCAATAAAAGATAATAGTTACCAATAGCATAATCCACCATTAATATAAGTATAATCCAAGAGTGATAAACCAAATTCCAAAGTAGTAAACCAAACAATAAACATAATGTGCTAATAGCCCGGTTTATAACACCCGGTAAGTCTTATATAATCAATTAAAGAAGGTATGGCGGATGAAAAAGGAAAAGAAGCTCATGGTCAACGACCCTTCACTTCCTCTTCTGTCGGATACGGAAGGCAGGTCCATCATTCCTCGGCCTATTACGTTCCGCCTCTAACGCAACAACTCTGGCAGTTAAGGCTGCTATCAATCTCGCCATCTCAACGAACCTTGCTTCAGCCTCGTACGTATAAGTATTTATACATGTGACTCTTTCCTCCATCCTCTCTAGATCATCGGGGTGCGGATATGTCCTAGCAATATCGCTCAAAGCATTAACAAGATCAAATATATCCCTGTTACGGTTGGTATGAACCAAATCCAATGCATAAAGGTTCACGGGATGGTTAGGTATCCGATGCAGAGCAGGTGCTGGTGCTGGGGCTGGAGCATTCACCTCAGCCACACTGGAGTCGCTGTCACTACTTCCTGAATCCTGTGACAACTAACTCATAGTACAAGAACACAAACAAAACAGATTAGTCTAGTAAATAACGTTAGTCACAAAATACTCATGTAATGACTAAGTCTCGGTCATAGTCTAGACTCATCAAGGCATCCTAATGACCAAATCAGACACACTAATGCAAGTCCTAGTTTCCCTACGAACCGTCAGCTCTGATACCAACTATAACACCCCGCCTGTCACACCCCCCAAAATGGACCAGGGGTAATTGTGACCAATCATATCATAACACAGTTGTATAAACGAGAACGACTCTATATGAGACTTTTTAAATAAAACCTTTGTTAATAAAATAGCGGAAGCAGTAATACATGTTTACATAATTATTAAAACGTAAAATAAATGTTTATGAATTAAAATATAATATGCGATGTGGAATCCATACAAGCATCAAATCTATCATCACAAAGTTGCAAACAGCTAGCTCAATCATCACCTGAGACAAAACATGCTTAAAGTGTCAACCAAAAAGGTTGAGTGAAATTCACAGGTTTATAAATAATATCCAAAGTTTTTGACCACAAGATTTAGTTTAAAGTTGATTGATATAGAAATATCAATCTAAAAGTGTTGCTGCATTTTGTAATATCGCTACTAAACAAGTTTACCCTATGACACCTTGTACTGTCAGTGTCGTGGAATCATTATTATATAACCAAAGACCAACGGTCGAATGGTTAGAGACGTTACTCTCAATAGGCCTACTCACAATAATTAAGTTTGCATTTAAATGTAGCAATTAACGATATTACGGTAGGGATTTAGCATGAATCAAAGCATGACAGCATAGTTAACAATTTAGTACTTGTGTCTAAGCGTAAAACAGTTATAAAGCAAGCATGTGTCTCACCCCAAAAGTTATAAAACAGTTATGAAACAGTAAAAAGTGGGGCTATGAAGTTCACCTTAGCAGCACAAAAGAGTATTTCACGAAAGAATTGAACGGAAGGACGTGACCGAGATCTCAACCTAGAGATAGAACGTATGATCAGACATTGCCTAACAGACAATAGTATATAGTACTATATTGATAGTAATGGTTCACTAAAGAATTTCCATTTTCGGAAGGTTACTATTTATGGAAAGTTTCCACTTATAGTAATTTTCCAATTTTAGAAAGTTCGGGTTAATCTTTAGCAAGACGTTGTATAACTTTACTCAAACTTCGTTGCTATCAAATAAGTCAGGAATGACCAGATGTAACCGGGGGCCCAGGACTCTTGACCAGAATCTAAGTCATGGCATTCGAGATCCACAAGCTTACCCATAAATGGCAACCTAGACATCATTCACTTACGACCGTGAGTAGCGATGAAGTTCACATGAATTGTACATTATCTTTGATTAACCTTCACTTTAGTTTTATATGTTATATTATATTTATTAATGTATTAACAATTTGATTATCTTATATTATATACTATAAGTTATTATTATTAAATTAGTATAGTTATAAAATAAGTGTTTATTAATAATATATTGTTATTAACTTACATTATAAGCATTATACTTTATTATATAGTATACTTAGTTATTAACCGTAAGTTATAATAATAATATTAATTTAGTATATGTAATATACTTATGTTAATCGAAAATCATACTAATATATGTTAATTTGAATATTAATTCATTAAATATTATATTTATAATTTTTATAAACTTAGTTAATTATACAATTCAGTAGGATATTTTATAAAAATAATTTTATCAAGTTTTTGTATTTATTTCCCACTTTTCTTTATATATATACTCGATTTATATTAATCAAATTTAATTAGGTAATAAATATTAAATTGACCTAAATAAATAATTTTATATTTTTTACAGGTTCTATATTATGTAAAAATGTAATAAAAATTATTAAATCAAATTTTATATCAAAATATTATTTATTTAATGTTTTCTAATTATTTAACCATTGTAATCGGCCTATAATTAAATAAATAAGAAAAATAATTTAAAATTAATTTTTATATTTTTTTAAAGTATCTAGTGATGCTACTAATCATATAAAAATTTTATAAAAATATTTAATACATGTTTGTATTTATTTTGTATTTTCTTTCTTATTTCTCTCGGTTTGGAATAATGCAAAAGTAAATTCTTTTTAAATACTAATCGTCCCATTTATTTAATTTTTATAATTTTTTCTTGTTTATAAAAGTATAATAATCTCAAAAAAAATTATAATTATTTTTATTACTGTTTAATATTTTATTACTGTTTAATATTTTATTACGAATTTTATATTGTTTTTATGTTTAAATACTACATAATTCGTATTTAATTATAAATAATATTCCATAAATTATAAAAATTATTTTTATACATCATAATACTTATAATACTAATTATAACATGTAAAAATAATTTATATATATTAAATTCGAATTTTTAATGAATATACAAAAAATAAAAGCAATTCGATAAAAAATATAGAAAATACCTCAAGTACTTTCCCAAGTTTGTGAGAGAGTTTTTCCAAAGATTTGATACAAGTTTTTATGAAATGGAAGTGGGTATTTATAGGAAAAAATGGTTGGTGAAAAGAAAAAATATAAATAAAATAAAGGTGCCAATTTTGACAAAAAATAAAAACATGTTAAAAATGTTTTTAATAAGTTTTTGTTTTTAAAAATATTTAGTCAAAATTCATGGGCTCATTATTTAATTTATAAAAAAAATCTCTTTTTTTATAAGCTAAAAATATATATATAATGATTAAAATAACTTATCATTTAATTAATAATTATGTTTCATATAGTTTTAAATATAATACTCATTAATATTAATATTAACTAAAGTTATTTTATATAATTAGTGTAAACTTTAGTTAACAAAAAGTGTCGACTAAAAATAAATATTTGATCAATGTCAAATTTAATTATATATTACGTATGGATAACAACCCTATAGTCAAATTAGTCAATTCAGGTATGGAGATATGAGAGTTGTTATAGTACCTACCCGTTAAAAGAAATTTCGTCCCGAAATTTAGTTGTTGCCATTAATCGGTGTTGTTCATACATAGACGAGGATATTTACGTTTTATTTGATTTTCACGTTCCCAGGTATGCTCGGGGCCTTGCGTGAATTCCAACGGATAGAATATTGTTCTGTTTCAAGAATTAGAATCATACAAACCATAATTTCTACAAGTTCTTCTACGAAGTGCATTTTATTATTAATGCGGAGATCATTCAAAATGATGATGTTATACAAGTCATTTCAGTAAATTGGATATATAAAATGTGTTATGAATAATATCGAGCTCATTTAAACCTTGAGCGTTTATGCCACCACGCTAGGGTAGACAAAATAGAGAGGAGTTCATGAAAATCATAGTCGTGAAATTTGATAGAGATTGTCATTCTTTACAACAAGAATGATGAATATGAGTGAAAATATTGTTTTATCAATATTGGGTAATATGGATAAAACGATTCGATTATAGGAAAAGTATAAATGAAGTTATCTTAAAAGAGCTAATGAGAAAATTAAATGTTCGCCTTAACTTTTGACGTAGTCACGATTGATTTTCGGAATTCAAGGGATTAAGGAAATCTTCGTAATCTATAAGATTTGATTCTCCGGTATTTACGGAATTTTGAGATTTCTTTGATTAAATGCGGTGAATTGCCTCGATTGATGTGTTTGGAAATTTTGCTATAAATTAGCTTCTTCCGTTTCATTATCTTTATCACTTCTATACTTTCTTCCTCAATTCAAACTTCCAAAAGATTTGTTAATATGCTCAATCCCGTATTGATACTTGTTATTATATTGACCATATATGCAGTCATTCTTCTTTTTCTTTTACCACCAGAGGAATCTGTTTACTTCTACTATGCCCTTGGGGTTATAGTGTTTTTAATTATCCCGTGTCTTTATATTGCTATACGCATTGATATACACGGTTTGTAATTTCGGAGTCGTTATCGGGCTTTATATTTTCCCTTATATGTCGGAGCTTTATGCTTTTGTAAAGCAAGTAATGGTCCAGAATTCGTAGGTATGAAGTTTTGAATGATCATAATATATAAAGTAGAAAGGAAAGGTAATAGCACGATTTGATTTGTCATATTACCAGAATATCCGAAAAAGACCGAATCGTCAAGAATAATATTTTCTTGATATGTTTAGAGGTTAAATAGAATGTAAGAGTCGTGTAACATGGCAAATGATGATTATAAAGTCTATGAATCATCATCTTCCATTAAAAATTTAGCATGACTTACTGTAATATAATCACGTTGGCCTGACGTCATTATATTATACTAACTCATGCTTCAATTCTCAACACTTCTTTAAAACATTTATAATTTAAACTTGAATTTTACAGAATATAGAAACTAATACAGTTTCCTTTATGATGTATTAAAGATATCGCAAAGAGATAATTAATTGCGGACAAAAATCGTTATGAAAATATCTTCAGAAATATAGAGGATATTTATAACGACATTTTGGAATTTCTAAGTTCGAAAGTTGATGAAGAAAAATTTTCCGCAAGCTTTTAACATAACTTCGGAGCAAGATATTCTCTAAGGATTTCACCGGATCCAGAATTACCTGGATTCTTTGAATATAGGGTTTGGCCCTTGTGTTTGTCCTTGGTCTCATCCATGGTTAGGTCAATCCATTTTTCAGTTCCAAATTTTCTTTTGAGCTTTTCCAACGTACCATTCTTTATTATCAAACTGTTGGCCCTTAAGACCATCTACAATTTTTCTGTTTCCTCTGCATTTAATGCAGCCATATTTGAATCATCGGTTATCAATCCGAGATGGTTTCAAAAAATTTCGTTTTTAGATGATTAAACGCCGATTGTGAGATTCAAAGGATGTTTTCAAGAATTTTGAATTTGAAGTGATTAAGCGTAAGTTGCTTCCATCAATGGATCTAACGATTGACAAAGAAATATTGTGATTTTCAAAAGTAAGGAATGGTAAGTTCGGTGGTTTGGTGTGATAATTCATCATAGAATACGAATGAATATAATTCATGAATTTAGTAATCTTTAGGAAGATAACACTTGCTAAAGCTTTACTTGGATTCTGATATGTCAAAATTAGAATATGTAATTGAATTTGTACGAAAATGGTTGTTCTTTAGTGAACGGATACATATATCTTGTGAACGTAAGTAGTATAGTTACTGATTATTGAATCAGAATTGAAGAATGTACAATGCAACATATTAATGTGAGATATAAATATTTCTCGGGTATTACCTACCCGTTAAAATATTTTCACAATTAACAGTTTGTACAAAAGAACTTTAATTACAATCTTTATGGAGATATACGTTCATATATGTATTCTTCAAATATAATATAGATTTAATGAGTTAATATAATATTAAAATCATTTGATTTGCGGTTGGAACAAGAATAAATAATCTTCAAAACTTGAGAGATTACATAATCGTCGCGGAATATTTCTTTAATGGAGTTATGAATCAATACTTCATCGTTCATTGTTATTGATATACCTCGGTATATGATGTTGGTGCTCGTGGAATTCTTGCGAAATTCACAAGACACGAATAATGTTTTCTAAAAAGTTTCGAGTACATCGAAAATGGAAGTGTAAAATCAGACATGTATTTGAATAATACACTTGTTTTATTATGAAATGGAGTTTATTGTGCTGAAGCAGTGATTAACGATCATTAAGTCATTAACGAAGGATGTACATTATAGCATATTAGTGATATGAATTAACCAAGTAGTACATACTAGTTAAGATTCACACGTAATAGTTTAATACGAAAAGATTTATTAGTGTTCCAAACCATATATATAAAGTATACATATATAATTCTTCAGGAAGAATGAGTCAATACATCTTAACTCATTATTACTAATATTCCTTGGTATCTATGGGGCGTATGATGTTGATATCCGAGGTATCGAGTGTGATGTTGAGGCGTGGGATGCAGATGTTGTTGGTGGTGAAGCAGATGTTGTTATGCTGCTGGTGCTACTGCTGGTGTTCGTAGGTTTCGCACCATATTCTCCAGAGCCACCACTCGAGCGCGAAGCTCGCTGACTTCTTCTATTATTCCGGGATGATTGGCGGTTCTGACAAGTGGATGAATAAGATCTAGAATTTTAGATATTATATATTCATGACTGGATATCCTGGAAATGAGGGTGAAAATAGTGTTCCGAACGGGTTCGCCGGTAAGTGCTTCAGGTTCATCACCAAGAGGTGAATTCGGTTGGTGGAAGGGATTACCTTCTTCTTGTCTCCATTGATTAAGTTTACTACGAACCCATCCCCAATTCATCCAAAATAGATGATGGCTGATTGGTTCGTTTGTTCCGGTTACGCTGCCATTGGAGCTCGAGGAATCAGTTGAGAAATCCATATTATGTGATTTGAATTAGGATTTGATATGAGATTAGTGTTGAATACTGGATGATATATTCATCTCCTTGAATATGTATATGTAGCAAAAAGATTTTCGTAATTTACGGAGGAAATTTAGGAAAAGTGTTAAACAAAGATTATTGTGATAGATACGATAAGATATAATAAGATATGATGTGTCTATACTCTAATAATGGCAGTATGACGTGTCTAGATGATAAGTATGTAATCTGATAATCTTTTGATTAAAGATTTTCAATTCGTAATGACATATTCAGGTCCAGGGGCTTGAGCTATAGGATCCTTTAAATCAGTAATCCAAACGCTTTCTATTCTATAGTTTCGTAGACGTCATCCGTCAGGAAATTTCAATGATCAAAACAACAAGAAAGCAAAGAAAGTAATGAATATGAATAGTGATGACATTATAATGTCTTTGAGATTCTCGATAACTCAATGACATTTTCTGGTTCGCAAACCGATGCATAAAGGCATAAGGCATATAGGTACGTGATATAACAGGGAGTTATATACGTTTGAGTATGAATAGTAACAAATATAGGAGTTTCAAAATTCATGGATAATATTTCATGTAATACATATGTAATACACAAACCATGATAGATGACTTAGGAATGTCAAGAATTTCAGAAATCATAGTGTCACATTTAAACGCGGTGGCGTAATTGGATAATACTTAGAAAAGTGAACAGAGTTCTTAGATTGGCTTGACATTCTAAGATAACTAAAGTTTCTAAAGTATAGTGTAGCATTTAACAATTAAATGCAATAATTAAAGGCACTATAGTCAAAGGAAGTTGTAGTCCTACATTGCTAAGGTACCTAATTGTATAAGACACACTTAAAATGCAATCCTGGTTCTCTACAATAGCCTGCTCTGATACCAATCTGTCACACCTCCCAAAATGGACCAGGGGTAATTGTGACCAATCATATCATAACACAGTTGTATAAACGAGAACGACTCTATATGAGACTTTTTAAATAAAACCTTTGTTAATAAAACAGCGGAAGCAGTAATACATGTTTACATTATTATTAAAACGTAAAATAAATGTTTATGAACTAAAATATAATATGCGATGTGGAATCCATGCAAGCATCAAATCTATCATCACAAAGTTGCAAACAGCTAGCTCAATCATCACCTGAGACAAAGCATGCTTAAAGTGTCAACCAAAAAGGTTGAGTGAAATTCACAGGTTTATAAATAATATCCAAAGTTTTAGACCACAAGATTTAGTTTAAAGTTGATTGATATAGAAATATCAATCTAAAAGTGTTGCTGCATTTTGTAATATCGCTACTAAACAAGTTTACCCTATGACACCTTGTACTGTTAGTGTCGTGGAATCATTATTATGTAACCAAAGACCAACGGTCGAATGGTTAGAGACGTTACTCTCAATAGGCCTACTCACAATAATTAAGTTTGCATTTAAACGTAGCAATTAACGATATTACGGTAGGGATTTAGCATGAATCAAAGCATGACAGCATAGTTAACAATTTAGTACTTATGTCTAA
Source organism: Rutidosis leptorrhynchoides (assembly GCF_046630445.1). NCBI lineage: Eukaryota > Viridiplantae > Streptophyta > Magnoliopsida > Asterales > Asteraceae > Rutidosis > Rutidosis leptorrhynchoides. The sequence goes on along the minus strand of NC_092337.1, from coordinate 50,686,021 downwards.
GCGTAAAACAGTTATAAAGCAAGCATGTGTCTCACCCCAAAAGTTATAAAACAGTTATGAAACAGTAAAAAGTGGGGCTATGAAGTTCACCTTAGCAGCACAAAAGAGTATTTCACGAAAGAATTGAATGGAAGGACGTGACCGAGATCTCAACCTAGAGATAGAACGTATGATCAGACATTGCCTAACAGACAATAGTATATAGTACTATATTGATAGTAATGGTTCACTAAAGAATTTCCATTTTTGGAAGGTTACTATTTATGGAAAGTTTCCACTTATAGTAATTTTCCAATTTTAGAAAGTTCGGGTTAATCTTTAGCAAGACGTTGTATAACTTTACTCAAACTTCGTTGCTATCAAATAAGTCAGGAATGACCAGATGTAACCGGGGGCCCAGGACTCTTGACCAGAATCTAAGTCATGGCATTCGAGATCCACAAGCTTACCCATAAATGGCAATCTAGACATCATTCACTTACGACCGTGAGTAGCGATGAAGTTCACATGAATTGTACATTATCTTTGATTAACCTTCACTTTAGTTTTATATGTTATATTATATTTATTAATGTATTAACAATTTGATTATCTTATATTATATACTATAAGTTATTATTATTAAATTAGTATAGTTATAAAATAAGTGTTTATTAATAATGTATTGTTATTAACTTACATTATAAGCATTATACTTTATTATATAGTATACTTAGTTATTAACCGTAAGTTATAATAATAATATTAATTTAGTATATGTAATATACTTATGTTAATCGAAAATCATACTAATATATGTTAATTCGAATATTAATTCACTAAATATTATATTTATAATTTTTATAACCTTAGTTAATTATACAATTCAGTAGGATATTTTATAAAAATAATTTTATCAAGTTTTTTTATTTATTTCCCACTTTTCTTTATATATATACTCGATTTATATTAATCAAATTTAATTAGGTAATAAATATTAAATTGACCTAAATAAATAATTTTATATTTTTTACAGGTTCTATATTATGTAAAAATGTTATAAAAATTATTAAATCAAATTTTATATCAAAATATTATTTATTTAATGTTTTCTAGTTATTTAACCATTGTAACCGGCCTATAATTAAATAAATAAGAAAAATAATCTAAAATTAATTTTTATATTTTTTTTAAAGTATCTAGTGATGCTACTAATCATATAAAAATTTTATAAAAATATTTAATACACGTTTGTATTTATTTTGTATTTTCTTTCTTATTTCTCTCGGTTTAGAATAATGCAAAAGTAAATTCTTTTTAAATACTAATCGTCCCATTTATTTAATTTTTATAATTTTTCTTGTTTATAAAAGTATAATAATCTTAAAAAAAAATTATAATTATTTTTATTACTATTTAATATTTTATTACGAATTTTATATTGTTTTTATGTTTAAATACTACATAATTCGTATTTAATTATAAATAATATTCCATAAATTATAAAAATTATTTTTATACATCATAATACTTATAATACTAATTATAACATGTAAAAATAATTTATATATATTAAATTCGAATTTTTAATGAATATACAAAAAATAAAAGCAATTCGATAAAAAATATAGAAAATACCTCAAGTACTTTCCCAAGTTTGTGAGAGAGTTTTTCCAAAGATTTGATACAAGTTTTTATGAAATGGAAGTGGGTATTTATAGGAAAAAAATGGTTGGTGAAAAGAAAAAATATAAATAAAATAAAGGTGCCAATTTTGACAAAAAATAAAAACATGTTAAAAATGTTTTTAATAAGTTTTTGTTTTTAAAAATATTTAGTCAAAATTCATGGGCTCATTATTTAATTTATAAAAAAAATCTCTTTTTTATAAGCTAAAAATATATATATAATGATTAAAATAACTTATCATTTAATTAATAATTATGTTTCATATAGTTTTAAATATAATACGCATTAATATTAATATTAACTAAAGTTATTTTATATAATTAGTGTAAACTTTAGTTAACAAAAAGTGTCGACTAAAAATAAATATTTGATCAATGTCAAATTTAATTATATATTACGTATGGATAACAACCCTATAGTCAAATTAGTCAATTCAGGTATGGAGATATGAGGGTTGTTATACCGCCAAAATACCATCTGATGGCATGTTAATCTCGGTCCCACAGTTAACAGTTACGCCCTCTATATGAGACGTTTAAAGCAATCGCATTTAATTTTATTTAAATTAATAACTTTCAAAAACAAAAGTCAGAAATCCCAAAATAGAAACACTGTTGTGATCGTAATCACAAGCCAACAGTATTTAAACAGTATAAAAGTTTTAAATGCGAAAGTAAATAATGTTCTTTAAAATCAAATGCTGACTCCACGGCCAGACATGCAGTAAACACAGCGGAAGCATACCTCTTAAGGACATGAGAATAACAACACGCAAAAATATGTTAACAAATAATGTTGGTGAATCTACAGGTTTAAAATAATGTAACAGTATCTGAAAAATAGTTATCAGAAAAATAGTTTAGTTTCCTTGACCACGAGATTCTATCGCTTGCATAAACCGAGCACCTGAATACCAGCATTAACCCGAGTATAGAAACCACTACACCCGACCTTACCTCATAAAATATTATACACTTGTTCAAATGTATTTAATGTTCAAAATAAAGGCACCACTGCTTTTATAGTGGTTGAGGTTGTCAACCTAATGGATCCGTCCATCTAAATTGTGCTTACACCGATGGTATTAAAAGTATTCAAGCTAGAGGCTTTTTGAACAAACTCATTATGCATATGTGTAGTACTCATGTTAATATAAAAGTAATTGAAAATTTAAATATAACAGCGTGTATTCTCATCCCTGAAGACAAGTAAAACGCGGGACTGTAGACTCACCTTTGAATAAGCTCGGAATGAAAGACAAATTACTTGTACGGTTTAGACCCGAGTAATGTAACCTAAGTATACGTATGTAGGTTGGTCAATATATGTATCTTATATAACTATGGTTTCATAGTGTACGTTGTCTTATTGCTCGACTCGACGCGTTTCAAAGTAAAAGTCAACTATATCATGCAAGTCAAACAAAGTCAACCGAAGTCAAACCAAAAGTCAAACTTGGTCAATGTGGTCAACTAAAGTCAAAATCAGTAGGTTCATATCAAATATTGGTCAATAATTCAAACCTAAGTCAAACAATATGTTTTAGGTCATGAATAATCATTTTCACAATTTCAGTTTATAGTTATGAACAAAATTTATGAACACGTAGCATAATTAGCATATTATCTCATAGTACAAAATTCAAGTAAATATGAAAAACTCCAGATCATAATTAGACTCAAAATCTATTCCAAAAAGTCCAGCCAGGGACTCATACGACAATTAAAAGTCAGGAATCAGAAGGAATACATTTGGGGTTTGCCCAGTCAGTTTCTGACCGCGCACTGATTTCATTTCGGCTATAACCGGAGTTAGGAACATGAAATTGATACAAGACCAGTGGCCATAGTTCAAGGACAAATCAAAGTAACATATATCAAAAATCTAGCCACTTTTGTTTAGCCAATTTGTACAGTTTATTCGTGCAAGTTGATCATTCAGTTTTCAGCTCAAATCAGAATTCACATAAAGTATGGCTCTATTTTGCCCAATGCATAAGGTTTCAGAGATTGACATAAACTAACAATAAGTCAAATATCATGTTAAGTTTCATTTTACAGAAGCATACATGCTCAATCAATATACAAAATTCACAAAGTACAAAACCGTGTTCAATTTACAGATTCGATTTCCATTTCGTTAGTCACATTCACATACGATTATCCGAAGATCTAGATACAATTAGCCTATGATATCTACATGAAAGATGAATTAATTTTTGTATAATTTTCAAATATGCAAAGCTTCAATCAAAGAAGTTAACACATTTTATCATACAAGGTTATTTTCATGCAAGTGCTGTATAAAACTACATTTACACTAATTCTAGCATATCTCAGGATATACATAAGTAAACGACATGATATCCTAGTCTAACTTGAGCGTTTTTAAATTATATTTCCAGTGGTATAAGTATCACATGCCAATTCGTTTTCTATCAATACCAAATTTCTGATCAAGCAACAAAAACACAACGATAATTCAAATCGACATAACTTAATCATACGGAAACGAAATCAAGCTAATCCAAAGCCTAAGCTCAATAGTTTTTTGCAAGGAATCTGATTATAAGATAATAATTAACATTTGAAAATTTTAATTTTTCTGATCAAATAAATACAAATTCGTTTTTAAACCCTAGCGCATCAAACAATCAAAATAACGATTACAATTAACACGTACGCTTATAGACTTGAGCAATTGATAACATAACTATGAAACTCACATGAAAATCAGATTTTTAAGAATTAAGGTTCATGCAATTATACCTTTGATCGCTAAATTAAATACACCAACGCGTAGAGGAGATCGAGAATTACAACTTTCGTGTTCAAGGTTTTATCAAAAGATCAAAAATTGAAGGTGATGATGATGGTGATGTTGGGCGACGATGGGGAGGAACCAGGGAGGTTTCGACTGCACAATTTTGGTGTAGGGGATTTGTGATTTTATTAGGTTAACACATATATATCTAGCCCTAACTTAATCAACTTGCACATAAGGTCCCCCAAGTAATCAAAATTAACAAAATAGGGGTGAGGAGGGGGTGGTCGGCCGAATGGGGCCCACTATGGGTTCCCGGGCTCTCGTTTTGTAATCCTGTGTATTCGTGGCCCGTTTTAAGTGTCGTTTTGTCGTACCGAAGGCCCGGAACGCTAACACGATCGTTAAACGCAACCAATCGCTTAATTTATTAAAAACCCAATAAATTAAATATTTTAAAAAGTTAATAATTAATAAAATTAATTATTAAAATAAACCCGAGCGTTTCGTTGCTCAAAAAGCTATTATCAAAATCGTATCGTTTTTATCATATTTCATTATCCGAAATATTTATTTGAATTAATATCAACCCATATCAATTATTGAAACCCTCCAAAGGTCAAGTACGCATTTAATACACGTAACCACATAAAAGTTAAATAATCGCCGTTAAATAAACTAACGGAAGGTTAACGAAAGTAACGGAAAAATCAGGGTTGTTACATAAACCGAGCACCTGAATACTAGCAATGACCCGAGTATAGAAGCCACTATACCCGCCTTACCTCGTAAAATGTTATACACTTGTTCAAATGTATTTAATGTTCAAAGTAAATGCACCACAGCTTTTATAGCGGGTGAGGTTGTCAACCTAACGGATCCGTCCATCTAAATTGTACTTACACCGATGGTATTAAAAGTATTCAAGCTAGAGGCTTTTTGAACAAACTCATTATGCATATGTGTAGTACTCATGTCAATACAAAGTATTTGAAAATGTAAATATAACAGCGTGTATTCTCATCCCTGAAAACATGTAAAAAGCAGGACTGTAGACTCACCTTTGAATAAAGCTCGGATTGAAAAGTGAACAATTAACTTGTACGGTTTATAGCTGAGTAATGCAACCTAAGTATACGTATGTAGGTTGGTCAATATATGTATCTTATATAAGTGTGGTTTCATAGTGTACGTTGTCTTATTGCTCGACTCGATGCATTTCAAAGTAAAAGTCAACTATATCATGCAAGTCAAACAAAGTCAACCGAAGTCAAACCGAAAGTCAAACTTGGTCAATGTGGTCAACTAAAGTCAACATCAGTAATTTCATGTCAAATATTGGTCAACATGTTAAACCTAAGTCAAACAATACGTTTTAGGTCATGAATGATCATTTTCACAATTTCAGTTTATCGTCATGCACAAAGTTTATGAACACGTAGTATACTTAGCACATTATCTCATAGTACAAAATTCAAGTAAATATGAAAAACTCCAGATCATAAATATACTTAAAATCGATTCCAAAAAGTCTAGCCAGGGACTCATACGACAATTAAAAGTCAGGAATCAGAAGGGATACATTTGGGGTTTGCCCAGTCAGTTTCTGACCGCGCACTGATTTCATTTTGGCTATAACCGGAGTTAGGAACATGAAATTGATACAAGACCAGTGGCCATAGTTCAAGGACAAATCAAAGTAACACATATCAAAAATCTAGCAACTTTTGTTTAGCCAATTTATACAGTTTATTCGTGCAATTTGATCATTCAGTTTTCAGCTCAAATCAGAATTCACATAAAGTATGGCTCTATTGTGCCCAATGCATAAAGTTTCAGAGATTGACATAAACTAACAATAAGTCCCATATCATGTTAAGTTTCATTTTCCAGAAGCGTAAATGCTCATGCAATTCACATAATCCTCAGAGTACAAAACCGTGTGAAATTTACAGATTCAATTCTCATTTAGTTAGTCACATTCGCACGCGATTATCCGGAGATCTAGATACAATTAGCATATGATATCTACATTAAAGATGAATTATGTTTTGTCTAATTTTCAAATATGCAAAGCTTTAATCACAGAAGTTAAAACATTTTATCATACAAGGTTATTTTCATGCAAGTGCTGTATAAAACTACTTTTACACTAAGTCTAGCATATCTCGGGCTATACCTAAGCAAACGACATGATATCCTAGTATTACTTGAGTGTTTTTAATATCTTTCTAGTGGTATAAGTCTCACATTCCAATTCGTTGTCTATCAATACCAGATTTCTGATCAAGCAACAAAAACACAACGATAATTCAAATCGACATAACTTAATCATACGGAAACGAAATCAAGCGAATCCAAAGCCTAAACTCAATAGTTTTTCGCAAGGAATCTGAATATAACATAATAATTAACATTTGAAAAACTTAATTTTTCTGATCAAGCAAATACAAATTCGTTTTTAAACCCTAGCGTATCAAACAATCAAAATAACGATAACGATTAACACGTACGCGTATAGACTTGAGCAATTGACAACATAACTATGAAACTCTCATGAAAATCAGATTTTAAGAATTAGGGTTTATGTAATTATACCTTTGATCGAGAAAAGAATTATATCAATGCGTAGAGCACGAAGGGAATTACAATCTTTGTGTTGAAAGCTTAATCTAAAAATTAATTTTTGATGTGGTGATGGTGGGTTGAAAGTCGATGGCCAAGAGGGAGAGGGAGGGAGCCAAAAGTGTTGTGACGATCGATCCAAATCCATATGGACTAACACGTCATTCATCGATTTCATTGCGAGGTATTTGACCTCTATATGATACGTTTTGTAAACATTGCATTCTTTTGAAAAGGCACACCATAAATGAATATTTAAATCAAAGGTTTTCGACATCTGATGATTTTTACATATAGACAATCACCGTAAATAATAGTTTACAATAGTACTTCCATTGACAATGCAGTCAAAATAAGATACATGGTGATGATTTGGTGAATGCAACATTTCCTTGATAAATATGTCATGTAAGACTCCATGCACATAGCTTGTCTAACATATAAGCAAACAGCGGAAGACTTCTAGGAACCTGAGAATAAACATGCTAATAAGTGTCAACACAAAGGTTGGTGAGTTCATAGTTTTAGTGTTTCGCATAATCTGTATATAAAGATGGACCACAAGATTTAAGTTGTTTCATCCAGAAACATTTATCAAAATATTCTACGAAATTGAGCACCCTAGTAACTAAACTTAACGTGTATATAATTTGTACCCTTTGTATAATCATCTTAATAATACACGCAAACCAACGTGTACGCTTCTCAAATAGCATACGTCCGTTAAAAGGCTAGCGCTCTAGCTCGGACTGGGATATCAAGCCCTATGGATCCATATACTACTACTCGCGCCCACCAGTTCTTAAAACCGACAGTTACTAGTTACCAAAGTTAAGGGATTTTCAGTTCAAACTCAGTGTAGAATTTAGTATGTACTTGTATCCATTGCGTTTAAAATAAAGTGCATGTATTCTCAGCCCAAAAATATAGATTGCAAAAGCAATTAAAAAGGGAGCAAATGAAACTCACCTTAGCCGCATATAAAGTCGTTCACCAAAATGTGACCGAAACTCGGATTACCAAATAACCGTAGATCTCAACCTAGAGAACATATGTTGGTCAATAATTGTTTATCAAGCTAGGTCAGGTCATAGTGTATCACAATCCTAATGCTCGAGATCGACATACAATAGTTATCAAAAGTTATTTCAAAAAGTCAATCTGACTCCATACAATAGTTGAATGATCATGGCAATCGAATCATTTTAATATTTCACATAGTTTTCCAATTCTTGTAAAATTAAACTATAGTTTTTATAAGGCTTTAAAATATGATAAAATAATCAGTTTTGACAATTGTTCAACAAAACGAGACGTGCCTTATATAAGATTTCAGTTACTCGGCTGGTAATATTTAAAAATCCATTTTATCAATCTCGTAAACAAGTTGTTTAAATCTTAATTGCATATTCAAAAGCAATTTAAATTAACGTCAATCATAATTCAGTTGATCATATCTTTTAATCCGTTCATCGAAACTATTCGATATCTAAATGAAAATTTATTGATTTTTCGCCAGCTTTTCAAAAACATGTATATCATATACCTTTTACTAGTAATATATGTATTTAATTCGTGATTCATTATAACTGTTTAACGACGAAATTTAGCATACAAGCATGTATAAATATATATACTCGAGCACTGGACATGGATACACAATTAATATATAAAAGATAAAATATGAGTGCTTACGTATCAATATTGAGATTCAATATTGTAGAAAAGTACGTAAACGTAACGGAGATGATAAACACTAGGTTTGACTTTACAAGCAAAATTCCCAAATCATACCCATAACCTCCATAGCTATAACCCATAATTTCCTTAGCTCTATCCCGCTCGAAAAACCATTTTGAAAGTGACACGCTCATGACCTCGTCGTAGTATTTTATGTATAATACTAATAATAATAATAATAATAATAATAATACTAATATTAATAAGATTAATAATAATCTTTAATTTAATAATATTAGTAAATAAATAAAATAAATAAAATAAATAATACGGAGTAATATCTATAGATAGATAGATAAGAAACAAATGAATCAGAAATCAGAAAACAGATCGAGTTTAAATAGATGTGGCCTGTACAGACTTCCCATGCGATCGCATGGGTCTGAGGCACAATGGCCATGCGATCGCATGGCCTCTTTTTCCAGCTCACAATCGTTTTGTATTTTAGTTTGTCGACATATTTAAATATAATATATATATATTATATTTAATTTATATAATTATTTATATATTATATTATATTTACGTGCATAGTTAACTTGTAACTTTTGTTTCGATAAGTCATACGTCATCACTCGACTTATGTCCCGGTTTAGGTTTCTCGAACGCATTTTCGTACGCTTAGAAAACTAATACTTTTCGTTACGCGACGTGTACCTTTATCAAAAATTAAAATTAATCATTGATAAACTATGTTACTAGAAGTGTAGCTTTAATCAATTAAGTGTTTTGGTTATTTGCTTCTATAAATTATCGTCTCGTAGTATATACATATATATATATATATATATATATATATATATATATATATATATATATATATATATATATATATATATATATATTAAAATAGCATTTTACTGTAGCAAAGTTTTTTTTACTGTAGCAAATAGTGATTTTCGAAAACACTGTAGCTTTTCGGGTACTGTAGAAATTCGAAAATACTGTAGCAAATTAGTGTTTTACTGGTTCATCTTAAACGTTTTAGTTAACTTATCTAAATATCAATCGAATCAATAATCGAATGTTACTATCGTTTACAAAATAACTTGAAATCATATATATATATATGCACATTAAATTATATATATATTGTTCGTGAATCTTCGAGAACAGTCAAAGAATAATTGATTACATGAATATAGTTCCAAAATTTTCGTGACTCAACATTACAGACTTTACTTATCGTGTCAGAAACGTTAAAGATTAAGTTTAAATTTGGTCAGAAATTTCCGGGTCATCACAAGTGTCGACTGTATGTATGTGTGTGTGTAGGGTTCCAGTTTACTTGCAAGTAATATAAATTAGGGCCTAAAAACCACACTAGTTAAGCATAAGTCCACTAAAATAGTCCATTAAGGGTGCCTTAGGTGGAATTCGGCCGATTGGCCCAAGTGAGGGGGTTCCGGGCTCGTGTTGTCCAATTCCTTGTACTCGTGGTCCGTTTCAAGTGTCGTTTAGTCGTACCGGAGGCCCGGAACGCTAACCCGATCGTCAAACGCAACCAATTGTTTAATTTATTAAAAATCCAATAAATTAAATATTTTAAAAAGTTAATAATTAATAAAATTAATTATTAAAATAAATCCGAGCGTTTCGTTGCTCAAAAAGCTATTATTAAAATCGTATCGTTTTTATCGTATTTCTTTATCTGAAATATTTATTCAAATTAATATCAACCCATATTAATTATTGTAACCCTTCGAAGATCAAGTACGCATTTAATACACGTAAACGCACAAAAGTTAAATAATCGCCGTTAAATACACTAACGGAAGGTTAACAGAATTAACGGAAAAATCAGGGTTGTTACAGCAACACTCTTGTGATGACCCGGAAATTTTCGATCAAATTTAAACTTTAATCTTTATATGTTTCCGACATGATAAGAAAAATCTGTAATGTTAAGTCTCAAAAGTTTTGAAATCTGTTTCATATATTCAATTAACCTTCGACCATCCTCGACGATTCACGAACAATTGTGTGTAAATAAATATGTAAATATATATAGATATAATTATAAATATAAGTGTATATATTTGTAGTAATAAGATTCAAGTTAATCATTTGAATTGAAATATAAAGTAATATATAAAATAACTAAACTATTACTAAAATGACATCTGTATATAACTAATATTATAGATATTGTAATGTATATATGAAGTACATAAAAATTAAATAATTCAAATATCTTATTATATAAAATAAGTATTACCTATTTAACAAAATGTAAATTTAATATATTAAATTATATAGTTTAAATATAATTGTTATTGTTATATTAAATTATTTTTTTATTATTTCTAATATAAAAGATATAAATATGAGATTTGATATATGTAATTTATTATATTCTAAATATTATTTGTATTATCATTAGATATTATTATTATCTCCATCATTAAGAATCATTATTTATATTATCATTATCATTATTTTTGTTATTAGAAAATAATACAATCTATCATTTTTATCATTTATAAATTAGTATATCCTATTATTATTAGTGTTTCTATTTATTTATTTAATTATTTTTATCTGCATTATTAATATAAATACTAATAATTAATATTATTATTATTAATATACTTATTATTTATTAATAATAATTCTATAAAATTATATAGTAGAATTAACCAATTTGTTAGAAGTAACTATCATATGGTACATTAGGCAATTTCTTTTCTTTATCCATTACAAATCTAGATTTCCAAATCACAAAACAATCCAAGAATCAGTTGAGGGTACCTATCTGTTTCATTTTTTTATTTCATCTAATACACTATGATAGTACTTCTTGTCTGATAAAGTTATGTGTCCTAATCCAGCTCCAATGCAATCTAATCAGGAACGATATTAAGTAATACAACTGAACCTTCTCTCTTATTTCTCTCCTTCTTCCTTCTTGGAAATTTTCCTTCGTGAACCCGTAACAACCATCACCACAATCGAACGTTACCACCTCACCTCCATCTCTCACTTCTGTTTCCGGTTTCTAATTCAAACAATCGCCAACATCACAAACTCACCATGAACAACCATAAACCAACCGCCACCATCATCAATGAAACCCACTTGGGTTTTATGTTGTTCGAACCACCACCACAACAACCATCATAAAACTTTCACCATCACCATCTTCTATCACCACTCATTTAACCATCGTGCTACCACCACTATCACACGGTTCAACCGCCACTCTCTTTCTTCTCTCTCTCATCTTTAAATACGTGATTTTTGCTGCATTCGTGCAATTGTGACACAACCACCATCACAAAACCATGTTCTATTCCTATTTTTCTGCATCAATCAAAACCGCTTACAAACCACTTCTTGATTACTGCTATCCCATTTAAAAACCAACAAAACTTGCAGCTATGCTACCATTTTCGTGTTTACAGAGAATATTATGCATTATGAACTTTTAGAATTTAAAATGGAGATAAACAAGTAATATTCAATTGATATATATTAGTGCAATGATATGTATGGTGGGATCTGTTAGTGGAAAACGAATCCTAGTTAGAATTGTGAGGAACCGAAATTATTTAACTATTCTATATGTTTTTACGACCGACACTCAACCATCTGTATTACAACGTGGGCCTTGATCCACTTTAATTGTTATTGGGCTTCATTAGTTCTAACTGTTGGGCTACCGTGATCCTGATTTTCTAATTGGGCCATGATCGGGCTTGTGTTGCTGTTGGACTACGATGACGATGATGATGATCTATAGAGAGGATGATGATGATGATATACATATGATGATATGGGTGATAATAATTAGGGTTTAATGATGATGATTATGATGATCGCTAATAAGAATATGATGAGTGTGAATACATAGGAGGACGATTAAATGATGTTGAAAGATCTCAATAATGGAAGAAGGTTATGATTTTATGATGAGAATTCATTGATGATAAGCTTGATGATGATGATGACGGGTGTTATTCTATAGAGGAAGAAGATGAAATCAGATACATAATAAAAGTAATTAAAATCTTTATTAGATCAGAAAAACATATTGGCCCAGCTGGTTAGTGGTGTTTGTGCTTATTTAGAAGGTCACAGGTTCGAGCCTGGGGAGCTGCAAATTTTATTTTTTTTGATGATGAAGCAGAAGGGTACAGTCATACTGACAGGGGTGAAAAGAATTTAATCCGAGTTATAAATTAAAAGGAAACAGATGGTGGTATGGTTAAGGGTGTTGATGGGGAGCGAGAGGTCGCGGGTTCGATTCTAGGATTGGACGGTTATTTTTTTTTTATGCTTCAACAAAGGTAGTTCCATATTATTATTATTATTATTATTATTATTATTATTATTATTATTATTATTATTATTATTATTATTATTATTATTATTATTATTATTATTATTATTATTATTATTATTATTATTATTATTATTATTATTATTATTATTATTATTATTAATAGTGATATTGATATTATTGTTATTATTAGTATTATAACACTTATTATTATTATTATTATTATTATCATAGTTATAAGTATTAAAACCATTATTATTATTATTAACATTACTAGTGTATTTATTATTATAAATTTTGTCATGCAAGTATTAGTTATCATTATTATCCTTATGATTATAGTTATGAATAAGAATATTATTATTATTATTAGTAACATAGGTAGTATTACAAATGCTATCATTATTATTATTAATATAATCATTAATATTATTATTATTAAACTTATAATCATTATTATCATTCTTATAAAATTATTATTTTGTTATCACCAAAACTAACAATATTATCATAAATAGATACCTTTATATAAAAATAAATTACGCTATACTTTTATTACTATTATTGATATTATGTTACCAAATAAATATTTTGTATATAAAATATACTTTTAGTAATATTACATATAAGTATTTAATAATCATATGAACATTTTATATATAAATAATCATATATAACAACTTAAGTATTTTAATATAATACTAACCAAATATATATTAATATAGATATTAATGATTTTGAATATATACACAAATTAAATATATAATATATAAATTAAGATATAATAAATAAATTTGTTCGATTACGATTACGTGTATTAATAAATATACAAATGATATAGGTTTGTGAATCCGAGGTCAACCCTACACTTGTTAAATGTCGTCATATGTATTTTTACTACAAAATACATTAGGTGAGTTTCATTTGCTCCCTTTTTAAATGCTTTTGCAATATATATTTTTGGGACTGAGAATGCATGCGCTGCTTTTATAAATGTTTTACGAAATAGACATAAGTAATCGAAACTACATTCTATGGTTGGATTATCGAATCGAATATCACCCTTTATAGTCTGGTAATCTAAGAATTAGGGAACAGACACCCTAATTGACGCGAATCCTAAAGATAGATCTATCGGGCCCAACAAGCCCCATCCAAAGTACCGGATGCTTTAGTACTTCGAAATTTATATCATGTCCGAAGGAGGATCCCGGAATGATGGGAATATTCTTATATGCATTTTGTGAATGTCAGTTACCAGGTGTTCAATCCATATGAATGATATTTTTATCTCTATACATGGGACGCTTATTGATGAGAACTGGAAATGAAAACCTTGTGGTCTATTAAAATGATGGAAATGATTATTTATCTTAAACTAATGAACTCACCAACCTTTTGGTTGACACTTTAAAGCATGTTTATTCTCAGGTACGAAAGAAATCTTCCGCTGTGCATTTGCTCATTTTAGAGATATTACTTGGAGTCATTCATGACATATTTCAAAAGACGTTGTATTCGAGTCGTTGAGTTCATCAAGATTATTATTAAGTCAATTATAGTTTGATATATTATAAAATGGTATGCATGCTGTTAACTGTCGATGTAAATGAAAGTTTGTCTTTTAAAAAACGAATGCAATGTTTGTAAAATGTATCATATAGAGGTCAAGTACCTCGCGATGTAATCAACTATTGTGAATCGTTTGTAATCGAAATGGACTTCATCCAGATGGATTAGGACGGGTCTCTACAGTTGGTATCAGAGCGGTGGTCTTAGCGAACCAGGTCTGTATTAGTGTGTCTAACTGATAAGTCGTTAGGATGCTTTAGTGAGTCTGGACTTTGACCGTGTCTGCATGTCAAAAATTTTGTTTATCATTTTTGTCGGAAATCATCAGTTTATCATCTTTAGAAAATTACCTGCTTATCATTCTTAGTCTAGACACATCTTACTGCAATGATTGCATGAATAGTGTATAGACAAAATTCATATCATAGCATATCTACTAATCCATATCTTAGCGTATCTGTCACTGTAGACTTTATCTGACACGTTTCCTTAATTTTCTCTGTAATTCACGGGATCTTTGGAAGTATGTACAGATATTCTATATATAATTAGAATATCATTCGACATTCGAAAATCATTTCATATCAAAAACCCTTTAACTGATCGTGAGAGATGGATCCTACACCTAGCTTGGATTCCATTAGCTCCGGAAGCGATTTCGAGATGTATATTGAAGCAGACTCCGAAGTCAATGAACCAGAAGTGCCTCAACCATTTAGTTATTTTTCTTTCTGGAGGAGATGGAGGTGGGTCCGAGACTTACTCACTCGATGGAGAAATGAAGAAGGTGAGCCCTACCGCGAACCAAACTTACCTCCTAACATTGGAGAGAAGGATGTACTCACCGGTGAACCTATGCGCAACACTGTATTCACCCTTCTTGCTAAAGTTTTCCACCTCGAAGGTCGCATTATTGCAATCTCAGAAAATATTCAACCTCTACTTTCGAATACCAATCGAAGGGGAATATTAGAAGAAGTTAGGGAAATTCGAATTGATAATCAAGATCTATCGAATCAGATAAGTGGATGGATAGAAATGATAGAGGATAGGATAGAAACCCTGACAAGAATGGTGCGTGATCTACAAACTATACTTACTACACCAACATCATCACCAACCTCAGTACCAACAACACTTGTAGCACCGACAGCAACAGTACCACCATCAGCAGCACCCGCAGCATAACCAGTACCAACCACAACAACATCATCACACGTGTCAACCTCGCAATATATACCTAGAGCATAATCATCGTTCTACGAATTGTTCTACATAAACTATCTTCGTCCTTCATGGCGATTATATAATCTCTAATATTTTAGGGATTATGTACTCTAGTTCTAGCAAAAAAAAATCAAATGAGTTTAATATCATATTAACTCATTAAATCCATGATTACGTCTGAAGAAAATATATATGTATTTATGTTTTCATAAAGATTGTAATTAAAAATTCTTTTGTACAAACTGTTAATGGTGAAAATATTTTAACGGGTAGGTAATACCCGATGAATATTTAGATTTCACTTTAATAAATTATACTGTACATTCTTCGAATCTGATTCAACATTCATTTACTATCCTACTTACATCTACTGAGATACGAATCCGTTCACCGCAGAATAACCATTTTTATTCAATTTCATATTTGAATTTTGGCTTATCATAATCCAACAAGTGGCATAATGAAGAAAACATTGGACAAAAAAAAATTTGTCAGAAACAAACGAATTAACTAATTGAAATTTTGTTAAGAATTCACGCTAACTGTTCCTAGCTAACTGTTCCTAGCTAACTGATTACATTTTATTTATCGCAGTTTATTTATCGCAATTTAATTATCACAATTTTATTTATCGTCATTTAATTTTTGTTATTTATTTTACGCATTTTATTTATCGTCATTTAATTTCTGTATTTATTTTATGCACTTTAAATATCGGGATACGTATACAAGGTTTTGACATATCATATCGACGCATATATATATATATATATATATATATATATATATATATATATATTTTATTTGGAATAACCATAGACACTCTATATGCAGTAATGATCGAGTTCTCTATACAGGGTTGAGGTTGATTCTACAATAATATATATACTTTGAGTTGTGATCGAGCCTGAGACATGTACACGGGTCACGATACGTATTAATTAAATCCAATATTATATAATAAACTATATATGAATTATTGAATTGCTAACTGTGGACTATCAACTGAGGACTACCAACATTGGACAATTAAAATGAATTAAAATATTGATTATAACATATGAAACTAAACAATTCTTCAAGGTTGCCAATTGATTTCATCTTAAAACCTCATTTGTATCTCGATGATTACAATCTGCGTTCAAACCTTTCATGATTCTTGAAAACACCTCAAGCGAGAGGATGAACCAACCGCACTTCATCTACAGAAGAAAAGATCGATGCATATAGTTATGCACCTGAAAACATTCAAAACTTGAGTAAACGTTTAACACGTATCTGTGCTAACTTCTTTGGCGTTGTTATTACCAAAAATAACTTTGCAACTCTTTTTCACAATAGTCAGTTTTGTCACAGCTCCAGCTGATAATGCTAAAAATGAATATATATTTCATAGCATTATCCCTCAAGAAAGACAAGCTTTTAATTGCAATTGTTCTATTTACAAGTGATATTCGTTTAAATAATAAAAGGTGAAGACAAAAGACATATTCGACGAATTGAAGATGCAAACGACCAAAAAGCTCAAAAGTACAAAATACAATCAAAGTGGTTCCAATTATTGATAAGAAACGTCTCAAAATTACAAGAGTACAAGATTCAAAACGCAAAGTACAAGATATTAAATTGTACACAAGGACGTTCGAAAATCCGGAACCGGGACCAGAGTCAACTCTCAACGCTCGATGCAACGGACTAAAAATTACAAGTCAACTATGCACATAAATAAAATATAATATTTAAATAATTCTTATAATTATTTATATATTATATTATTATTTATAAACCGTCGGCAGAAGAAACAAACACATGTGAGCCTCCCCAGCTGGCCATGCGATCGCATGGCCTTGAAGGGCAAAGCTCATGCGATCGCATGAGCCCCGTTTTCAGCTCACAGGCCTATAAATTTCGAGCTTTGGTGCACCATTTAACATCTCTTTTTCTCATTCATCATACGTAAAATATATATATATATTTATATTTTAATTTTAATTTTAATTTTAATTTTAAATCCTAATAATAAGGGTATATTAGCTAATATTGTAAGGGTGTAAGTCGAAATTCTGTCCGTGTAACGCTACGCTATTTTTAATCATTGTAAGTTATGTTCAACCTTTTTACATTAATGTCTCGTAGCTAAATTATTATTATGCTTATTTAAAACGAAGTAATCATGATGTTGGGCTAATTACTAAAATTGGGTAATTGGGCTTTGTACCATATTTGGGGTTTGGACAAAAGAACGACACTTGTGGAAATTAGACTATGGGCTATTAATGGGCTTTATATTTGTTTAACTAAATGATAGTTTGTTAATTTTAATATAAAGATTTACAATTGGACGTACCTATAAATAACCATATACACTCGATCGGACACGATGGGCGGGATATTTATATGTTCGAATAATCGTTCATTTAACCGGACACGGGAATGGATTAATAGTCTATGAAATAATTAAAACAGGGGTGAAATTATGTACAAGGACACTTGGCATAATTGATAACAAAATATTAAAACCTTGGGTTACACGCAGTCGATAACCTGGTGTAATTATTAAACAAAGTATTAAAACCTTGTTACAGTTTAAGTCCCCAATTAGTTAGAATATTTGACTTCGGGTATAAGGATAATTTGACGAGGACACTCGCACTTTATATTTATGACTAATGAACTGTTATGGACAAAAACCAGACGGACATATTAAATAATCCAAGACAAAGAACAATTAACCCATGGGCATAAAACTAAAAATCAACACGTCAAACATCATGATTACGGAAGTTTAAATAAGCATAATTCCTTTATTTTCATATTTAATTGCACTTCTAATTATTACATTTTTATTTATTGTCATTGTATTTAATTGCACTTTTAATTATCGTACTTTTTAATTATCGCAAGTTTATTTTATCGCACTTTTATTTATCGCAATTTCATTATCGTTATTTACTTTAGGCTTTAAATTAAGTCTTTTATTTATTTAATATTTTACATTAGGTTTTAACTGCGACTAAAGTTTTAAAAATCGACAAACCGGTCATTAAACGGTAAAAACCCCCTTTTATAATAATAATATTACTTATACATATTTGTATTTTTATAAAATTAAAACTAATATAGCGTTAAGCTTGTTTAAAAGATTCCCTGTGGAACGAACCGGACTTACTAAAAACTACACTACTGTACGATTAGGTACACTGCCTATAAGTGTTGTAGCAAGGTTTAAGTATATCCATTCTATAAATAAATAAATATCTTGTGTAAAATTGTATCGTATTTAATAGTATTTCGTTGTAAAATATAAGCTATTTCATATACACCTCTGCGCACATCAAGTATTTTTGGCGCCGCTGCCGGGGAACAAATCTAGCTTAAAAGCCGGAAGCGCAACGCTATATATATAAAAAAAAGATTTTTAATTTTTAGTTTACTTTTATAAAAAAAAAATACGCTTTTGTAAAAATACGTCTTAAATATTCTAAAATATAAAAAGAAAAACAAAAATTATTTTTAAGAGTTTGTTAAATATTTAAGTTTTATAAAGTTTCTTTATTTCTATTTTTAGTTTGAAAAAATATATAAGTTTTATTTAATTTATATAAATATATTATAAATATAATTCAGCAAAACAGAAAAAGAAAAAAAACACTCGAGTCCAGTACTGTAGCAGCCCAGTCACTGGCCCGAAACCCTAGCCCATGCGATCGCATGGCTCGGTAACTTAGGACTCATGCGATCGCATGAAGGCACCTGACACGTCACAAGCAACCCTAAAAACTGTAATCATTACGGTGTATTATTATTTTTTATATTTAAACCCTAATTAGGTTTTAATATTTTATTAATTAGTTTAGTTTTAATTCTTTAATTTGTATTATTTAGTTTAATTAGTTTTAATAATTTATAAAATTAATAGTTTTATAAAATAAATAATATAAAAATAATATTTTTATAAAAATTGTAATTTTTACAACTTTTAGTATATTTTTATATTTTGTATCTTTTTAATTGTTTTAGCGTAATATTTGTATTTTTTGCTTGTACTTAGTTTTAAACATAGTTTTTGCCATAGTTTTTTTTTTTTTTTTTTTACTTCTAGATTTTTAGGCTTTGCCGTAAAATCCCTTAAGTGCTTTTTCTTTAGACTAAGATCTAGGTGCTTTAGAATTTTGCGACACCGTTTTTAAAATTTTAGTACCTTTTTAAGTTATTGCCATTTGGGATATAGAATTCCTTGTAAGCTTTAATATTTTTAGACGCAACTTTTAATTCTTAGTTTTTAGTTCCTTTTTAAGTTTCGACGCGCTACTTTCTTATTTATTTTTCGACGCCTTTTACCTATGTATCAATTATCACTCCAATTATAATCTCAATTTGCAATTTTAATTTTAAGTTAGTGATAATAATAAGGTTGGGTTAGTCGAGTGTTTTAAAGTTTTATAAGTCACTCTTTTTCTTTCTTATTTCTCCAATTTTAATACCGACGCGCTCTTTTTCTTTCTTATTTCTCGCCATTCTAGTTTTTAGGACATAGAATTTTCTACTTCTTCTCTAAATTTCTTTAAATTACGAAAAATTAATTTTTAGCGGTTAAATTGATAGACATCAAAATTTTCTGGTTCGTAGTAATAGTTGGATTTGTATGTGGACCGGATAATTGGAGCCAAACAGTACTCAATTATATTGAGACCAAACGAATCCTGCCCCTCTGCTGCATCTTTTGGCTATTCGAAACGTGGGCAAAATCAGAAAAGTCTATTAATTGGATAACTTATATAATTTTTCTTTCTTTTTAAAAACTAATAGGATATTCAGTGAATGCACCGAGCAAAACGTTCACCACCTGTAACTCGATCAAGACATCTAGCAAACATTGTCGCCGTTGATTTTTCTTTAGAATCGTCATCCAGTCGACCAAATACTCCAATTCAAATTTCCGATAATCCATTTTTTGAACCCGACCTCACAATTGAGAATCCGGAGAATATTCAGGGACGATTCATAGATCCTGAACCATTAATTTTTCCTCCGGAATCACCAATAATTCAAACAGAGATTGTTGAGGAACGAACCATTAAATCAGAATCCTCTAGTGATTCAGATTCAACAAATTCAATTATGGAAAATCTGGAACCTTTAAGTATGGAAGACCGAATGAGAGCTAAACGCACTGGCCAAGGTCACGCAATTACTCAACCTGACATTAATGCGCTAGATTATGAAATCAAAGGACAAATCCTACACATGGTGACTAATCAATGCCAATTTAGTGGTGCACCGAAGGAAGATCCAAACGAACATCTTCGTACCTTTAATAGGATCTGTACTTTATTTAAAATAAGAGAAGTGGAAGTTGAACAGATATATCTCATGTTATTTCCCTGGACTTTAAAGGGAGAAGCCAAAGATTGGTTGGAATCGTTACCTGAAGGGGCGATTGATACATGGGACGTTTTAGTTGAAAATTTTCTTAAACAATTCTTTTCGGCATCTAAAGCCGTAAGACTTCAAGGAGAAATTGTTACGTTCACACAAAAGCCAAATGAAACTCTATATGAGGCATGAACCAGATTTGGAAAGTTATTGAAAGGATGTCCGCAACATGGTTTAGACACCTGTCAAATAGTACAAATATTCTACCAAGGATGCGACATCACTACAAGGAAAGACATCGATATAGCAGCTGGTGGTTCCATTATGAAGAAAACAGAAACTGATGCTTACAAAATTATTGATAACACTGCTTCCCACTCACATGAGTGGCACCAAGAAAAAGATATCGTTAGATCATCTAAAGCAGCTAGAGCCGATTCTAGCCATGACTTAGATTCCATTTCTGCAAAGATAGATGCTGTCGAGAGATGAATGGAAAAGATGACTAAGGATATACACTCAATACGAATTAGTTGTGAGCAGTGTGGAGGACCACATTTGATAAAAGATTGTCTCAGTATTGAACTAACAATGGAACAAAGAGAGAATGTTTCATATCTAAACCAAAGGCCTGGAAATAATTATCAGAATAATTATCAACCGCCAAGACCAATTTACAATCAAAACCAGAATTATAACTGAAATGTTCCATACAACAATCAACAAGGTCCTAGTAATCAACAAGTATCTAATAATACTTACAATCACCAAAGACCTAATTTTCAAAACAAACCACCACAAACCGATGATAAAAAGCCGAATTTAGAAGATATGATGACGAAGATAGTTGAATCTCAAACACAGTTTTTCACATCTCAGAAACAAACCAATGAACAAAATGCTCAAGCATTTAGAAATCAACAAGCTTCTATTCAAAATTTGGAACAAGAAGTGAGCAACCTAGCAAGGTTAATAGGTGAAAGAAAACCAGAAAGTTTACCTAGTGATACAAATGCTAACCCTCGGAATGAAACAGCTAAAGCCATTACCACAAGAAGTGGTACAACACTTAAACCACCTGAAATACCTATAATTTCTAATGAAGATATTCCTACTCCACAAGAACCACAACCTGAACAAGATAAGGAAAAAGAACCGGTAGTTGAAAAGGTTAATGAAGATAACACAGTTAAGGCAAAACCTTATGTTAAACCATACCAACCACCACTTCCTTACCCGAGTAAAATGAGAAAAGAGAGACTTGAAGCCGAGCAATCTAAATTTTTGGATATGTTTAAACAGATAAATGTAAATCTTCCTTTCATTGATGTGATTTCAGGAATGCCTAGATATGCTAAATTTCTGAAAGATCTAATCACAAATAGAAAGAAAATGGAAGAACTCTCGGCCGTTACTATGAATGCTAATTGTTCAGCAGTGCTGTTAAATAAGATACCAGAAAAATTATCTGATCCAGGAAGTTTCACAATTCCATATTTTCTGGGTAGTCTTAATTCAATAGAAGCATTGGCAGATTTAGGTGCTAGTATAAATCTAATGCCGTATTCACTATACGCTAAACTAGACCTTGGAGAATTGAAACCAACAAGAATAAGTATACAACTAGCCGATCGATCAATAAAATATCCTAGTGGGATAATGGAGAACATGCTAGTTAAAGTTGGTACTTTAGTATTTCCAGTAGATTTTGTTGTTCTGGACATGGAAGAAGATTCTCAAGTTCCTCTCATATTAGGAAGACCATTCTCAAACACGGCTAAAGCAATGATAGACGTGTTCGGTAAGAAACTGACCCTAAGTATAGAGGACGAGAGTGTTACCTTTTCTGTTGATAGAGCTATGCAACAACCGCAATCTGCAGATGATACATGCTATTATATTCAAACTATAGAATCACATGCAGAATTGTTAGAAGAATTTCCAGAATTACAAGGAACAGGAGAATGTTCTTTAGGAGAAGGTACTGAACCAATTGATGAAACTGAAATGTTAGCTACACTTATGGCTAATGGATATGAACTAACAACAGAAGAAATTTAAATGCTAAAAGAAGAAGACAGATATCGATACAAATCATCGATAGAAGAACCACCGACATTAGAGTTAAAACCACTTCCAAACCATTTGGAATATGCTTATTTACATGGTGAATCTGAATTACCTGTAATAATATCGTCTTCTCTTACTGAAAATGAGAAATCTCAACTCATTTCTGTGTTAAAAGCTCATAAACCAGCTATTGCATGGAAAATTCATGATATTAAAGGAATAAGTCCTTCGTATTGCACACATAAAATCCTTATGGAAGAAGGTCATAAAACGTATGTGCAACGCCAACGAAGACTAAATCCTAATATGCAAGATGTTGTTAAAAAAGAAATTATTAAACTGCTTGATGCAGGTTTAATTTATCCAATCTCTGATAGTCCATGGGTAAGCCCAGTTCAATGCGTGCCTAAGAAGGGTGGCATGACTGTCATTACAAATGAGAAAAATGAGCTTATTCCTACTAGGACTATAACAGGATGGCGTGTATGTATTGATTATAGAAAATTAAATGACGCCACCAGAAAAGATCACTTTCCCTTACCTTTCATTGATCAAATGTTGGAAAGATTAGCCGGAAACAGTTACTATTGTTTTCTTGATGGTTTTTCCGGATACTTTCAAATTCCAATAGCACCCGAAGACCAAGAGAAAACTACGTTCACGTGCCCTTATGGAACTTTTGCTTACAAACGCATGCCATTTGGACTTTGCAACGCCCCTGCAACCTTTCAAAGGTGCATGATGGCAATTTTTCACGACATGATAGAAGAATGCATGGAAGTTTTCATGGATGATTTTTCAGTCTTCGGTGATACATGTGAATCATGTCTAGTTAATCTTGAACGAATGCTTATTAGATGCGAACAATCAAATCTAGTTCTTAATTGGGAGAAATGCCATTTCATGGTTAAAGAAGGCATCGTTCTTGGTCATAAAATTTCAAAGGAAGGAATTGAAGTGGATAGAGCTAAAGTAGATGTAATTGCTAAACTTTCAAATCCCACCAATGTTAGAGGAGTTAGGAGTTTTCTAGGGCATGCCGATTTTTACCGACGTTTCATAAAAGATTTCTCTAAAATTGCCACTCCTATGAATAAACTCCTAGAAAATGATGCTCCATTCATCTTTTCAGATGAATGTATCAAATCTTTTAATATTCTAAAAGAAAAACTCACTAATGTGCCGATCATGATAACTCCAAATTGAAATCTACCATTTGAACTTATGTGCGATGCAAGTGATTTTGTAATGGGAGCCGTTTTAGGACAAAGGATTGAAAAGCGATTTCAACCTATATATTATGCTAGTAAGACGTTACAAGGAGCACAAACAAATTCCACAACTACTGAAAAAGAACTCCTTGCTATTGTCTTTGCTTTTGACAAATTTTGTTCATATCTCGTTCTAGCTAAAACGGTGGTCTATACTGACCATTCTGCTCTTAGATACCTATTTTCGAAACAAGATTCTAAACCAAGATTAATCCGTTGGATCTTACTCTTACAAGAGTTCGATATTGAAATCCGAGATAAAAGAGGAGCAGAAAATCTCACCGCTGATCATCTTTCTCGTCTTGAAAATCCTGAATTAGAAGTTCTAAATGAATCGGCCATACAAGACAACTTTCCTGATGAATATCTATTGAAGATAGATTATAATGAAATTCCATGGTTTGCAGACTATGCAAACTACTTAGTATGTGGATTCCTTGAAAAAGGATTGTCATACCAAAAACGAAAGAAATTCTTTAGTGATATAAAACACTATTTCTGGGAAGATCCACATTTGTTTAAAAGTTGTCCAGATGGAATAATACGCCGATGTGTATTCGGAAATGAAGCTAGTAAAATCTTAAACCATTGTCACTCAGGACCAACAGGAGGGCATTATGGGCCTCAACTCACAGGAAGAAAAGTTTATGATGCTGGATTCTATTGGCCTACAATTTACAAAGATGCACACCTTCTTTGCAAATCCTGTTATGCATGTCAAAGGGCCGGAAAAATAAGTCAACGTGATGAAATGCCACAAAATGTCATTCAAGTATGTGAAGTATTTGACATTTGGGGTATTGACTTTATGGGTCCATTTTCAAAATCTCATAATAATCTATATATTCTCGTAGCCATTGATTATGTATCTAAATGGGCGGAAGCACAAGCTCTCCCAACTAACGATGCACGAGTTGTAGTCAACTTTTTAAAACGTCTTTTTGCAAGGTTTGGAACACCGAAAGCTTTAATAAGTGATCGGGGTACTCATTTCTATAATAATCAACTTGAGAAAGTTCTTAAAAGATATGTAGTAACTCATAAAATCTCCACTGCTTATCATCCACAGACAAGTGGACAAGTTGAAAATACCAACCGAGCTTTAAAACGTATTCTAGAGAAAACCGTAGGATCAAATCGGAAGGAATGGTCCATTAAATTGGAGGATGCACTCTGGGCTTTTAGAACAGCCTACAAAACTCCAATTGGAACCACACCTTTCAAACTCGTTTATGGAAAAGCATGTTATCTTCCAGTAGAAATTGAACACAAAGCATTTTGGGCTTTGAAGATATGTAATCTTGATTTACATGAAGCTGGACGTCTACGATTAAGTCAACTAAATGAATTAGAAGAATTGAGACATGAAGCATACGAAAATTCGTTGATCTATAAAGAAATAACGAAGAAATGGCATGATAAAAGAATCAGAAGTTCAAAAGAATTTAAAGAAGGAGACAGAGTTCTTCTTTTCAATTCACGATTCAAGCTATTTCCTGAAAAATTGAAATCAAGATGGTCTGGACCATTCATAGTCAAAAGAGTTTTCCCATACGGAACAGTAGAATTAATAAATTCAAATGGGATTGAATTTAAGGTTAATGGTCACAGAGTTAAACATTACATAGATAGTCCGATGGAAGTTGACAACGAACTTAATTACAATTTCGACACCACAGCTAACTAAGTGTGAGGAGAATCAAGTCTTTTAAAGGATAATATGTATTTCTGTTAGAGTTAAATTTTCTGTTTTCGTGTAGTTCTCGAAAATGGAACCCGAATGGTCTTTCCCTAGCAGACCCTAAAGAACTAGTCTTTTCCCCCCATTCTGAATTTTTATTTTTTTAGGTTTTTCGAAATGAAGACTTCCTGTGAATTAAACCATGGTCTAATGCTACACGCTTTGATCACTAAACGTAATAATGACACACTTCCAAGTGAATTGGTATCATTAATAAGAGGTAAATTGGATGGAGTAAGAAAAGAATCCAGATGCAAAGATAATAAGTTACAATTTGGTAAAGGAAAATCAAAATCCGCAGTGAAAAGAAGAGCACGACACCTTGAAAGATGTCACAAATGCGGAAAATGGTCACACGAAGGTAAATGCTCAAATAATCAAACCTATTCAAACACCGAATTTGTTACTTTATGCAGAGACGGACCGTTCATATGTTTAGAAGAAAAAACGTTAAATGCTCGAGGTTACGCCTATGTAGCTATGGAAAACCAATTAGTCCGACTATCTTATGAATGGGCTAGAGCATATCACTAAGAAATCTCTTTCACAGGTAAGTTTGTACAGTTTTCATTTTTATTTTTATTTTTATTTTTAACCTTTTGATAATAAACGCTAAATTGTTCGCTATAAAGTATTAAATTGGTATTCGATAAAATTAGGTCTTGCGACCGAAATTATTGATATCATAAAAAAATTTATTACATCACTGCGAAATTTAACGTTTATTCTTAAGGTATAAATATCTTTAATCAATCAACCCAAAATATTTCAAAAATTCGTCATGAGTTAAATTAGGTCATGGAACCGAAATTACTTTACCGAAAAGCGGGGCGTATGTTTTTGATAATATTTGATTGATTAAAGTGGGATAAAAGCCAAAAAGATTTTTAATTTTATTTTTATTTTGTTTTTAAATTTAATATTAAAATAATATTGTAAACTTGTTAAAATTAATATATATTTAAAATTGTAAATATTTGAAAAATTAATATTTTTAATATAAGTTTGTATGTATAAAAACAAAAATATAATTTAAGTTTGGTGTGAATTTTTAATATGAATTCTTAATTTTATGCATTTTAAATTTAAGTTTGATGTGAATTTAAAAACAAAAATTTACTTTATTTCACTAAGTTAAAAATATGATTTTTAAAATTCGTCGTGAGTTGAAGACTAGGTCGTTGAACCGAAATTGCTTTACCCGAGGGAGGGACGAGAACTTTTATTATCATTATTTTTAATCTTATTGAATTAAAGTAAGCCAAAAACATTTAAAAAACCCAAAAATCTTTGCTTTTAAAATCGCGCTTTGAATTGACGAATTTTAAAATTTTGTCGAGAGACGGATTAGGACAACGATCCGAAACACCCTCACTCCTAAAGGAAAACAAATTTTTAAAATTTTAATTAATTTTATGTTCTATAAAGAATGAGGTTTTACAAAAAAAAAAAAAAAAAAAAAAAAAAAAAAAACCAAATCACTGTACCCGGGACTCCATGCGATCGCATGGAGTTTGGCCTTTGGTGCCATGCGATCGCATGGAGTTTGGCCTTTGGTGCCATGCGATCGCATGGGGAGTAAAATCAGCTCAGCAACATAAGGCAGTCGCCTGTTCTGTCTCAACACAAAACACACACACATATTCGAACCAACCCCAAAATCACCTCTAAAATTCACAATTTTTCACCGTAATTCGTCAATTTTTTTGCTCTAATCATGCCTAGATTCTCATTCTTCAGCAAAAAGGTAAAAATTACACCCCTAAACTCATAAATTTTCTAGTTTTTGTGATAATTACCAATCTTTTACCTAATGCAATTTTGTTAATTTCTAGTGTAATTAGTGTTAAATTGTTAGTATTTTATGCATGTATAACCTAGATTGATGCTATTTAACATGATTTGAAGCCAAAAACTTCAAAAATTTTAGAAATCTAGGGTTTGTGTTCTTGAGCAATTTGGGGCTTTTTGATATAAACAGGTTATGGCCGATTTTTGTCATGAATTATTGCTAAATTGAGTAGTGTAACATGTTTAGGTAGTTAAATGATCCAAACATTGATCCTAAACATGATTTTTGAAGATTAAAGTGGACTTTTTAAGTCCAAAATTCATGAACTTGATTAATTTGATATATTTGCCATTTGAGACTTGTTTAATTGTTAGTAATGACTATTTTGACATGTTATTTGAGTTAAATGCTTATGAACTTTGTCTACATTTCCATATGTGCTTATTTAAAAAAGTGTAGAATTGTGAAAAAATTGTGAAAATGTGTATAAGTTTAATTTTGATTTAACATGTTATTGTGATTGTTTTAAGTTGTTATTTTGCTAACACTAATGCATATTTGGATGCACAAATTTTGTATTTAATGTGTTTTGCAGAAAGCCGATACTGGAGGTTCAGGATCATCATCATCTAGACGACCTGCTCCAGCACCAGAACCAGAACCAGAACCAGAAATGCAACACGAGCCAGAACACGAACAAGAACCACAACAGGAACCACAACAATAGCCAGATCAACACGTACCTTATTATGATCCAGTGCAGTTTGTTAATGAATTCATAGTATTCCCGATGAGGCCGCCAGTAGAATACCCAACGATTCCTGAGCACACTTTGCATCCTAATATGAGATTTGATAGAAGATGGAGAGATTACGAGACATATCAAAGGAACAAATTCAGATTGGTAACTAAAAATGTAGAGGTGCCAAGGGTAATCGATTGGGATCCTTTGGAAAGAGTTCAGCTAGCTAATAGAGTCAGACTGCTACTGATTCAGAGGTACGGGAACTCTTCTTTTACAGATTGGGAACATCTTTTCACCATTCGTAGACCTGTATATAAGGAATGGTGTGTTGAGCTCATGAGTACTGTATCACTTGATACAAATATAGTTAGAATAGATGATAGAAGATTTCTTAGGTTTATCCTTGGTGGTAGGATGTACAGAATGTCCATGCTGGACATGGCCAGGGCCTTACAGATATATACTCCTGGTGAGTTGCTACTACCCGATTGTACAAATTTGATTCATTATGGTGAAAGGGTAGATAGCAACTTTGACGCTGACGCCATTTGGAGGCGTATGTCACATTTTGATGTTTTTACACGAGCGGGAGTACACTCCTATACACATATTGACAGAGTCGAGCTTCGTATCATTCATAGATTTTTGGCTAACTCGATTACACAAAGAGGTAACAATAAAGAAAAAATAACCTTACATGATTTATTCTACCTAAAGTGTATTCGGGATCCTAGAAGCTTTGTCAATATCCCTTACTGTGTTGGTTTTTATTTATCTAAAATGGTAGAAGGAATGCAGGACGAGAGTATAATAGGAGGAGGTATATTTGTTACTCTCATTGGAGAGTATTTAGGTGTTGATAGGAACCAAGGGGGTCCATTACAGCTTTGTAGAGAACAGGTTGAGCCTTTAGGATTGAAAGTTTATGTGGGTGCTAAGGTATTGAAAAGTAGACGCAACCAGGCAGTACCCTATGAGGGCCCTCATCCACAGGTAGAAAGGGGCTCAGACGAGGAAATGGAGGAAGCGGACGACATTAGGGATGTCTTTCGAGATGCTATTCTTGACGTCCACGTTCGTATAGATGAGGAATCAATGATGAACGCGGCAAGACATAGTATGTACGAGCAGTGGAACTCCGAGCGAGTATACGAGGATTATAGGTGACGCCAACACGATAGCTGGTTAGTTCATCAGCACCAAATCATGAGCCAACTATCATATCAGGTACCAAATAACTACGTACCTACTCGACCTGCTCATTTTCCGCCACACAACCGCAAGATCCGACCACCCTTTAACCGGTATGACTATAA